>NC_090451.1:532443506-533855257 GCF_031143425.1 Pleurodeles waltl
TTGCAGAGCTACTCTCTACTTATCACCACTTAGACAATAAAGTCTCAACTGGCCAAGGTTAGCCTTATTGTCCTTCGTTTGGGGGGGGGGGGGGGGGTTGTGTGAGAAAGTAGCCTCTTTCTAGCCTTGTTACCCCCCACTTTTGGCCTGTTTGTGAGTGTATGTCAGGGTGTTTTCACTGTCTCACTGGGATCCTGCCAGCCAGGGCCCAGTGCTCATAGTGAAAACCCTATGTTTTCAGTATGTTTGTTATGTTTCACTGGGACCCTGCTAGTCAGGACCCCAGTGCTCATAAGTTTGTGACCTATATATATGTGTTCCCTGTGTGATGCCTAACTGTCTCACTGAGGCTCTGCTAACCAGAACCTCAGTGGTTATGCTCACTCTTTACAAATTGTCACTAACAGGCTAGTGACCAATTTCACCAATTTACATTGGCATACTGGAACACCCTTATAATTCCCTAGTATATGTTACTGAGGTACCCAGGGTATTGGGGTTCCAGGAGATCCCTATGGGCTGCAGCATTTCTTTTGCCACCCATAGGGAGCTCTGACAATTCTTACACAGGCCTGCCATTGCAGCCTGAGTGAAATAGCGTCCACGTTATTTCACAGCCATTTACCACTGCACCTAAGTAACTTATAAGTCACCTATATGTCTAACCTTTACCTGGTAAAGGTTGGGTGCTAAGTTACTTAGTGTGTGGGCACCCTGGCACTAGCCAAGGTGCCCCCACAATGTTCAGGGCAAATTCCCCGGACTTTGTGAGTGCGGGGACACCATTACACGCGTGCACTATACATATGTCACTACATATGTATAGCGTTACAATGGTAACTCCGAACATGGCCATGTAACATGTCTAAGATCATGGAATTGTCACCCCAATGCCATTCTGGCATTGGGGAGACAATTCCATGATCCCCCGAGTCTCTAGCACAAACCCGGGTACTGCCAAACTACCTTTCCCGGGGTATCACTGCAGCTGCTGCCGCTGCCAACCCCTCAGACAGGTTTCTGCCCTCCTGGGGTCCAGCCAGGCTTGGCCCAGGAAGGCAGAACAAAGGACTTCCTCAGAGAGAGGGTGTTACACCCTCTCCCTTTGGAAACAGGTGTTAGGGCTGGGGAGGAGTAGCCTCCCCCAGCCTCTGGATATGCTTTGATGGGCACAGATGGTGCCCATCTCTGCATAAGCCAGTCTACACCGGTTCAGGGATCCCCCAGCCCTGCTCTGGCGCGAAACTGGACAAAGGAAAGGGGAGTGACCACTCCCCTGACCTGCACCTCCCCTGGGAGGTGCTCAGAGCTCCTCCAGTGTGCTCCAGACCTCTGCCATCTTGGAAACAGAGGTGCTGCTGGCACACTGGACTGCTCTGAGTGGCCAGGGCCAGCAGGTGACGTCAGAGACTCCTTCCGATAGGCTCTTACCTGTGTTGCTAGCCTATCCTCCTTCCTAAGTAGCCAAACTTCCTTTTCTGGCTATTTAGGGTCTCTGCTTTGGGGAATTCTTTAGATAACGAATGCAAGAGCTCATCAGAGTTCCTCTGCATCTCTCTCTTCACCTTCTGCCAAGGAATCGACCGCTGACTGCTCTGGACGCCTGCAAAACCGCAACAAAGTAGCAAAGACGACTACTGCAACCTTGTATCGCTGATCCAGCCGCCTTCTCGACTGTTTTCTTGGTGGTGCATGCTGTGGGCGTAGTCTGCCTCCTCTCTGCACTAGAAGCTCAGAAGAAATCTCCCGTGGGTCGACGGAATCTTCCCCCTGCAACCGCAGGCACCAAAAGACTGCATCACCGGTCCTCTGGGTCCCCTCTCAGCACGACGAGCGTGGTCCCTGAAACTCAGCAACTCTGTCCAAGTGACTCCCAAAGTCCAGTGACTCTTCAGTCCAAGTTTGTTGGAGGTAAGTCCTTGCCTCACCACGCTAGGCTGCATTGCTGGGTACCGCGTGATTTGCAGCTGCTCCGGCTCCTGTGCACTCTTCCAGGATTTCCTTTGTGCACAACCAAGCCTGGGTCCCCGACACTCTAACCTGCAGTGCACGACCTCCTGAGTTGTCCTCCGGCGTCGTGGGACCTTCTTTTGTGACTTCGGGTGAGCTCTGGTTCACTCTTCTTCGTAGTGCCTGTTCCGGCACTTCTGCGGGTGCTGCTTGCTTCTGAGTGGGCTCCTTGTCCTACTGGGCGCCCCCTCTGTCTCCTCATGCAATTGGCGACATCCTGGTCCCTCCTGGGCCACAGCAGCATCCAAAAACCCTAACCGCGACCCTTGCAGCTAGCAAGGCTTGTTTGCTGACTTTCTGCACGGAAACACCTCTGCAAGCTTCTTCACGACGTGAGACATCCATCCTCCAAAGGGGAAGTTCCTAGTCCTCTTCGTTCTTGCAGAATCCACAGCTTCTACCATCCGGTGGCAGCTTCTTTGCACCCTCAGCTGGCATCTGCCCACTCACGACTTGAGTGTGACTCTTGGACTTGGTCCCCTTGTTCCACAGGTTCTCTCGTCTGGAAATCCATCATTGTTGCATTGCTGGTGTTGGTCTTCCTTGCAGAATTCCCCTATCACGACTTCTGTGCTCTCTGGGGAACTTAGGTGCACTTTGCACCCACTTTTCAGGGTCACATAGGTTTGGGGTCCATACGTTATTCGCATTCCACTTTTGGAGTATATGGTTTGTGTTGCCCCTATACCTATGTGCTCTCATTGCAATCTATTGTGACTGTACATTGCTTTCTATTGCTATTACTGCATAATTTTGGTATTGTGTACATATATCTTGTGTATATTTGCTATCCTCATACTGAGAGTACTCACTGAGATACTTTTGGCATATTGTCATAAAAATAAAGTACCTTTATGTTCGATGGCATGTGTAGCTGCAGATACACATGTTGTGCATAGTCCGCCGTCTGGTGTTGGGTCGGAGTGTTACAAGTTGTTTTTCTTCGAAGAAGTCTTTTCGAGTCACGAGACCGAGGGACTCCTCCTCCTTTGTTCCATTGCGCATTGGCGTCGACTCCATGTTAGATTGGTTTTTTTCCGCCATCGGGTTCGGACGTGTTCCTTTTCGCTCTGGGTTTCGGGACGGAAAGATAGTCAAAACTTCGGAAAACTACGTCGGTATTGTTTCGTTCGGTATCGGGTTAGAATAGAATCGACACCGAATCGTGAAGAGCTCCGGTAGCCCTTCGGGGTAATTTCGAGGGCCTGGACGGCCCGACCGCGTGTGAGATCGACACTGATGGAACGGACCCCATTCCGATTCTGTCCTAAATGCCACAATAAATATCCATATACAGACCAACATTTGGTCTGTAACCTGTGCCTGTCGCCCGAGCACAGGGAAGAGACGTGTGAGGCCTGTCGTGCGTTTCGGTCCCGAAAAACGCTCCGTGACCGGCTAGCCAGAAGATTGCAGATGGCGGCCACACCGACAGGACACCGAGGGTTCGAGGAACATGGAGAAGAAGAGGAAGCCTTCTCCATTCATGAATCGGACTCGGAAGAATTCGACGTCGAAGAAACCGTGAGTAAGACGTCGAAGCAAGCACCACACAAGAAAACAGACATGGCCCAGGGGACGCCACTGCCAACAGGCCATGTCTCAACCCACAAAGTAGGTGACCGTCCATCGGCACCGAAAAAGGCCGAACCGGTGCCGAGATCGTCCGACTCCGGTCGAGACACAGGCACGCAGCAATCTCGGGACCGAGACAGTGCTGCCGAAAAAGATCGACGCCGAGACAGCAGAACCGAAGCTGCTCGACGCAGAGACAGCGGCACCGAGGATAATCGACGCCGAGAAGGCTCGACTCTGAAAAAGAGGAAATTCTCCGACGAGCCGAAAAAAAGCCAAGACACAGTTTCGGTGCCAAAACGACCGGCAACCGAACCGACTGCCAGCTCGTATTCAGAGGAACAATCACTGTCCTCTCAAATGCGCAAACACAGATTTGAGGAAGAGTTGCAGACCACTGACGTGGACCACACACAAAAGCGGATCTTCATACAAAGTGGGACAGGGAAAATCAGCACCCTTCCCCCAATCGGGAGAAAAAGGAGACTCGAGTTCCAACAGGAACAAACACCACAAACAAAAGTGGTTAAAAAGGTAACCCCGCCACCCTCTCCTCCACCTGTGACTCATATATCACCGGCACAGACTCCGTCACATTCACCGGCTCATACCACCATGAGCCAAGATGACCAAGACGCTTGGGACCTGTACGACGCCCCAGTATCAGACAATAGTCCTGAGTCGTACCCTACCAAGCCCTCACCACCTGAGGACAGCACAGCGTATGCACAGGTGGTAGCTAGGGCAGCAGAGTTCCATAACGTGTCGTTACACGCAGAACCGGTCGAGGATGACTTCCTTTTCAACACCCTCTCTTCCACCCATAGCACCTACCAAAGCCTGCCTATGCTTCCAGGAATGCTAAGGCACGCAAAGCAGATCTTCAAAGACCCTGTCAAGAGTAGAGCGATAACTGCAAGGGTGGAGAAGAAATATAAAGCACCGCCCACGGACCCTACTTTTATCACCTCACAGCTGCCACCAGATTCAGTTGTGGTAGGGGCAGCTCGCAAGAGAGCCAACTCGCACACATCAGGCGAGGCACCACCTCCGGATAAGGAGAGCCGCAAGTTCGACGCAGCTGGGAAAAGGGTCGCAGTACAAGCTGCAAACCAGTGGCGCATCGCCAACTCTCAGGCGCTCCTAGCGCGATATGATAGAGCCCATTGGGACGAGATGCAGCATCTCATCGAGCATCTACCCAAGGAATTTCAAAAACGGGCAAAACAAGTGGTTGAGGAGGGACAAAACATCTCCAATAACCAAATACGCTCCTCTATGGACGCAGCGGACACAGCTGCAAGAACAATAAATACCGCAGTAACCATTAGAAGGCACGCATGGTTGCGCACATCTGGCTTTAAACCGGAAATACAGCAAGCGGTGCTCAATATGCCGTTCAATGAACAACAATTGTTTGGTCCCGAAGTCGACACGGCAATTGAAAAAGGACACTGACACAGCCAAGGCCATGGGCGCACTCTATTCCCCGCAGGGCAGAGGCACTTTCGGCACCTTCCGCAAAACAACCTTCAGAGGGGGGTTTCGGGGTCAAGCCACACAAGCCGGTACCTCACAATCAACACCGTCTACATACCAGGGACAGTACCAAAGGGGAGGCTTTCGGGGCCAGTACAGAGGAGGACAATTCCCTAGAAACCGGGGAAAATTTCAAAGTCCAAAAACCCCTCCAACCAAACAGTGACTCACAAGTCACTCAACCTCTTCACACAACACCAGTGGGGGGAAGACTAAGTCAGTTTTACAAATCTTGGGAGGAGATAACAACAGACACTTGGGTCTTAGCAATTATCCGACATGGTTATTGCATAGAATTTCTCCAATTCCCTCCAGATGTCCCACCAAAAACACAGAATATGTCCAAACAACATCTAGACCTTCTAGAACTGGAAGTTCAAGCATTACTGCAAAAGGACGCAATAGAATTGGTACCATGTACACAAAAAAACACGAGAGTTTACTCACTGTACTTTCTAATACCAAAAAAGGACAAAACACTGAGACCAATCCTAGATCTCAGAACACTAAACACCTACATCAAATCAGACCACTTTCACATGGTCACGCTACAAGACGCGTTACCACTGCTAAAGCAACAAGACTACATGACAACCTTAGATCTAAAGGACGCGTATTTCCACATACCGATACATCCCTCGCACAGGAAATACCTAAGGTTCGTATTCAAAGGAATACATTACCAATTCAAAGTGTTGCCGTTCGGTATAACAACCGCACCAAGAGTATTTACAAAATGCCTGGCAGTAGTAGCTGCACACATCAGAAGGCAGCAAATACACGTATTCCCGTACCTAGACGATTGGCTAATCAAGACCAACTCCCTAACAAAGTGTTCACACCACACGGATTATGTCATACAAACCCTCTACAAACTCGGTTTCTCCATCAACTATACAAAATCTCACATTCTGCCGTGCAAAACACAGCAATACTTAGGAGCAACAATCAACACAACAAAGGGAATAGCCACTCCAAGTCCACAAAGGGTTCAAAATTTTCACAAGGTTATACAAGCCATGTATCCAACACAAAAGATACAGGCAAAGATGGTATTAAAACTCCTAGGCATGATGTCCTCATGCATAGCCATTGTCCCAAACGCAAGACTGCACATGAGGCCCTTACAACAGTGCCTAGCATCACAATGGTCACATGCACAGGGTCACCTTCTAGATCTGGTGTTGATAGACCGCCAAACATACATCTCGCTTCTATGGTGGAACAGTATAAATTTAAACAAGGGGCGGCCTTTCCAAGACCCAGTGCCACAATACGTGATAACAACAGATGCTTCCATGACAGGGTGGGGAGCACACCTCAGTCAACACACCATCCAAGGACAATGGGACGTACATCAAACATAGCTGAATATAAATCACCTCGAATTGTTAGCAGTATTCCTAGCGTTGAAAGCATTTCAACCCATCATAACCCACAAATACATTCTTGTCAAAACAGACAACATGACAACAATGTATTATCTAAACAAACAAGGGGGAACACACTCGACACAGTTGTGCCTCCTGGCACAAAAGATATGGCAATGGGCAATTCACAACCACATTCGCCTAATAGCACAATTTATTCCAGGGATCCAAAATCAACTAGCAGACAATCTCTCTCGAGATCACCAACAGGTCCACGAATGGGAGATTCACCCCCAAATTCTAAACACTTACTTCAAGATTTGGGGAACACCTCAAATAGACCTATTTGCAACAAAAGAGAACGCAAAATGCCAAAACTTCGCATCCAGGTACCCACACAGGCAGTCTCAAGGCAATGCTCTATGGATGAACTGGTCAGGGATATTTGCGTACGCTTTTCCCCCTCTCCCTCTCCTTCCATATCTAGTAAACAAATTGAGTCAAAACAAACTCAAACTCATACTCGTAGCACCAACATGGTCAAGACAACCTTGGTACACAACACTACTAGACCTGTCAGTAGTACCCCATGTCAAGTTACCCAACAGGCCAGATCTGTTAACTCAACACAAACAACAGATCAGGCATCCAAACCCAGCATCGCTGAATCTAGCAATCTGGCTCCTGAAATCCTAGAATTCGGACATTTAAACCTCACACAAGAATGTATGGAAGTCATAAAACAAGCTAGAAGACCATCCACTAGACACTGCTACGCAAGCAAATGGAAAAGATTTGTTTGCTACTGCCATAATAAGCAAGTTCAACCATTACATGCATCTCCAAAGGATGTAGTGGGATACTTACTACATTTACCGAAATCAAATCTAGCCTTCTCTTCCATAAAAATACACCTCGCAGCAATATCTGCATACCTGCAGATTACACATTCAACTTCACTATTTAGGATACCTGTCATTAAGGCGTTTATGGAAGGCCTAAAAAGAATTATACCACCAAGAACACCACCTGTTCCTTCCTGGAACCTCAACATCGTCTTAACAAGACTCATGGGCCCACCTTTTGAACCCATGCACTCTTGCGAAATGCAATTCTTAACGTGGAAGGTTGCATTTCTCATTGCCATCACATCTCTAAGAAGAGTAAGTGAAATTCAGGCGTTTACTATACAAGAACCTTTTATTCAAATACACAAAAATAAGGTAGTCCTAAGAACCAATCCTAAATTTTTACCAAAAGTTATTTCACCGTTCCACTTAAATCAAACGGTAGAACTACCAGTGTTCTTCCCACAGCCAGACTCAGTAGCTGACAGGGCACTACATACATTAGACATCAGAAGAGCATTAATGTACTACATTGACAGAACAAAAGAAATTAGGAAAACAAAACAACTGTTTATTGCATTTCAAAAACCTCATACAGGAAACCCAATATCAAAACAAGGTATAGCCAGATGGATAGTTAAGTGCATCCAAACCTGCTACCTCAAAGCAAAGAGAGAGCTGCCCATTACACCAAGGGCACATTCAACCAGAAAGAAAGGCGCTACCATGGCCTTCCTAGTTAACATTCCAATGAACGAGATATGTAAGGCAGCCACATGGTCTACGCCTCACACATTTACTAAGCACTACTGTGTAGACGTGCTATCCGCACAACAAGCCACAGTGGGTCAAGCCGTACTAAGAACATTATTTCAGACTACTTCCACTCCTACAGGCTGAGCCACCGCTTTTGGGGAGATAACTGCTTACTAGTCTATGCACAACATGTGTATCTGCAGCTACACATGCCATCAAACTGAAAATGTCACTTACCCAGTGTACATCTGTTCGTGGCATTAGTCGCTGCAGATTCACATGTGCCCACCCGCCTCCCCGGGAGCCTGTAGCCGTTTGGAAGTTATCTTCAACATTTGTACATTTGTAAATATATTACTTAAACCTTATTTGGTACATACTTATCCAATCCATTGCATGGGCACTATTACTAACATACACAACTCCTACCTCACCCTCTGCGGGGAAAACAATCTAACATGGAGTCGACGCCCATGCGCAATGGAACAAAGGAGGAGGAGTCCCTCGGTCTCGTGACTCGAAAAGACTTCTTCGAAAAAAAAACAACTTGTAACACTCCGACCCAACACCAGACGGCGGACTATGCACAACATGTGAATCTGCAGCGACTAATGCCACGAACAGATGTACACTGGGTAAGTGACATTTTCATTTTAGTATATCTGTGTATTGTGTTTTCTTACGATATTGTGCATATGACACCAGTGGTATAGTAGGAGCTTCACACGTCTCCTAGTTCAGTCTAAGCTGCTCTGCTAAGCTACCCTTTTCTACCAGCCTGAGCTGCTAGACACCTCTTCTACACTAATAAGGGATAACTGGACCTGGTGCAGAGTGTAAGTATCCCTTGGTACCACTACAAACCAGGCCAGCCTCCTACACCTGTCTATCCCAAAATGAATCCCCCTAGTGCACCTGCAGCTCCTGCTGCAGTGGTAAGTGTCCAGAAGGGATCCCTGGTGGGCCCTGAACATGTCAGAGAGATCACAAAAGCAACTTTAGTTTCTGAGGGTGGGGTGGATGTAGCTGCCCTGGCTTATCTGACCCAGTAATCTGGAGAAGTACAGACACCAGCCTCATATTAATGGGATCATAGTTGAAGTACTAAAGAACAGTATGTGACTGGTGAAACCTTCACAGTCATCAATGCTGACAACCAAGCTAAGGTCCATCCCATGGCAATGGTGTCCATAGAGTGGGGAGGGGTTACTGGCCAGAAGAAGGTGGTGGTATCCTCTGCAGTTCCTGTAGCCTGTCTACTAGAAAAAGATCTTGAGTCCTCAGCATCGGCTGAGGTGGAAAGAAAGACCCATGCAGCTATGCTGGGTATACCTGAATGGGTGTATGAAAACTGGAGCACAATGCAAAGCCAAGGGTGAGAAAGAAAAAGAGGTGCCGGAGCCTGGAATAATGGACCAGCCCTCCATGAGAAAAGGCTGCAAGTCTGGTAAACCAGCTTCTTAGCAGCCCCAAGCTCAGGTCATTTCTCCTCGTGGAGAAGACCTGACAGCCCTTGACGGAACTGAGCCCTACAATATTGGGCCTTACACAGCAGAGTTCCTAATCCCAGGGGGACCCTCAAGGGATGAGCTGTGGAAGGGACAGAGGACCTGTCCCATTCTTGAAAGCCTGATTCAGCAAGCTGCTGACAACGAAAAGTGAGCTGTCAGTGGCTTCCACAGAAGCTGTTGGGAAGAGGGACTCCTGTATACTGAGGCCAGAGACCCCAAACCTGGTGCTACTAGCAGAGTGGTAGTGCCTCAGATGTATAGAGATTTCCTACTCACATTGGCTCATGACATCTCCTCAGCTGGGCATTTTGGCCAGACCAAACTTGTACTAGGTTCGTACCTCACTTCTACTGGCCAGGTATGTCCCAAAAGATGAAGGAGTTTTGTAACTCCTGTGTCACCTGTCAAGCCAGTGGCAAGACACGTGGCCACCCAATGGTCCTCTTAATTCCACTTCCAATGGTTGAGGTTCCTTTTGAAAGGGTAGGGCTTGACATTGTTGGCCCCCTTGACCCTCCAACAGCATCAGGGGAACAGATTTATACTAGTGTTAATGAATCATGCCACCAGGTACCCTGAAGCTATAACCCTTAGGACTACAAGTGCTCCTGCAGTTGCTAGGGCCTTACTCAGTATCTTTACTAGAGTGGGCTTCTCTGAGGAGGTGGTATCAGACAGAGGTAGTAACTTCATGTCTGCATACCTCAAGGCAATGTGGAATGCATGTGGAGGGGCTTATAAATTCACTACCTCATATCAAGTAAACAGTTTAGTTGAGACAACAAAACCATGAAAGGCATGTTTGCAGGTCTCTGTGAAAAACTCTAAAGGAGATGGGATATCCTGTTACCCTGCTTGCTTTTTGCCTACAGAGAAGTGCCACAAAAGGGAGTAGGTGTCCCCCAACTCCCCCCCCCCCTTTGGACTTCCGTTTGGTCATCCTGTGAGGGGACCACTGTGTCTAGTGAGGGAACACTGGGAGAGATTTCTCAAAGAGCCCAAACGAGACATTGTGGACTATGTGCTTGGCCTACGTTCAAGGATGGACGAGTACATGGAAAAAGCATTCAAAAACCTTGAAGCCAGCCTAGAGCTCCAGAAGGTCTGGTATGACCAAAAGGCTACCATAGTGGAGTTCCAACCAGGGCAGAAGATGTGGGTACTGCAGCATGTGGCTCCCAGGGCACTCCAGGACAAATGAAGTGACCCTTACCACATCCTTGGAAAGAATAGTGAGGTCACCTATCTGGTTGACCTAGGCACTCCGAGGAATCCTCAGAGGGTTATCCACGTGAACCGCTTAAAGCTCTTCCATGAGAGGGCTGATGTGGCCATAGTGATGACCATTGATGAGGATCAAGAAGAAGAGAGTGAGCCTCTCCCTGACCTCCTCTTCCCCAGGCCTAAAGATGGTTCAGTTGAGGGAGTGGTCTTTTCAGACACCCTCTCTGCCCAGGAGCAAGCTGACTGCAGGAAAGTCCTACAGCTGTATGCTGAGCTTTTTACCCCTCACTCCCGATCAGACTAACTGGTGTGTCCATGGTGTGCGCACTGGTGACCACATGCCTGTCAAAACAAAAATACAGACTGACCAAGTGAAGGATAGCATCAGAGCTGAAGTAAGCAAGATGCTGGATTTAGGGGTAATTGAGCTCTCTGTCAGTCCCTGGGCCAGCCCAGTGGTCTTAGTCCCCAAACCTCATTCCAAGGGAGATAAGCCAGAGCTGAGGTTTTGTGTGGACAACAGGGGTCTTAATGCTGTCACCATGACAGATGCACACCATATTCCAAGAGCAGACAAACTGATTGACAGGTTAGGGGCAGCCAAATGTCTCAGTACTTGTGATTTGACATCAGGGCACTGGCAGATTGGTCTGACCCTTGGTGCAAAAGAAAGATCAGCATTCTTGATCCCAGATATACATTACCAGTTCAGTGTTATGCCATTTAGTTTAAAGAATGGCCCTGCCACATTCCAAAGATTGGCGAATAAAGTCCTTGCTTGCTGGGTTGGAAGCCTTTGATTCAGCATATCTTGATGATATTGCTGTCTTTAGCTCCGCTTGGCAGGATCACCTGATCCACCCTGGCAAGGTCCTGGAATCTCTGAGAAATGCAGGCATTACTATCAAGGCAAGCAAGTGCCAGGTAGGGCAGGGCCAGGTTATACACCTGGTAGGTGGAAGTCAAGTTCAACCACTACAACGCAAGATACAGACAATTCCAATTCTGGACTGGGACGCTCCAACCACCCAGACCGAAGTCATGGCATTCCTTGGCTTGACTGGGTACTACAGGAGGTTTGTGAAGGGATATAGTACAATTGTGGCACCCCTCACAGAATTGACTTCTAAAAAAGATGTCCAAGAAGTAAACTGGACAGTGAGCTTACAAAAGGCTTTTAACACTCTGAAGGAAGCAATGTGCTCCGAGCCCATTCTAAAAGCTCCCGATTATTCTAAGCAGTTCAGAGTGCAGACAGATGCTTCTGAAAATGGGATAGGAGCAGTCCTATTCCAAACCAATGATGATGGCCATGACCAACCTGTTGCTTTCATTAGCAGGAGGTTACTCTCCTGAGAGCAGCGTTGGAGTGCCATTTAAAGGGAAGACTTTGCAGTGGTGTGGTCCCTGAAGAAGTTGAGACCATACCTGTTTGGTTCTCACTTCCTTTTTCAAACTGACCACAGGCCTCTCAGATGGCTGATGCAAACAAAAGGTAAAAACCCCAAACAGTTGAGCTGGTCAATCTCCCTAGAGGGAATGGCTTAAATGTCAATAGGGAGGTTTGGTATCAAACATCTCGCATTAATAAACCCTTGCTGATGCCAGTGATGGATTTATTAATATATGTACCCACCACTAAGGTGCCCCCTGAAAACCTACTGTCTACTTGTGTGGGGATTGACAAGTTATAGACAGCCTGCCACCACCAGACAAGATTCTTCCCCCCTAGGGTGAGAGCCTTTGCTCTCTGGAGGTCAGAGACAAAGCCCACTCTGGGTAAAGTGTTTACAAAACCCACCCAACAGAATGACCTGCGAATCTGCATTCCAAGGCCGGGGGCTTCAAAGAAGCCCATCACCCTTTGTATGCGGATCTGGATTCACTCAAAGGAGAGATGCCGACCCCTTCGCCTAGGGCCAATTTGGCACTGGCACTGGTGGGGAATTTAGTATTGAGGGAGGTGGTACTTGTTATTTTTGTAAACTGGTATGGATCTCATTCTTGAGTAGTGTATCTCATTTATTGATTTATTGTATTTGCAGATGTCTACCACTCTTCTCTGATAAGCCTAAGGCCCCTTGACCACACTACCCGCTAAAAGAGCACCTTGGGATTCCTAGAGTAAGTCCCTGTCCACTAGTAAAGAAACCCCTGGACTCTTTGCACAATATATATAATTTTGATATATCATATAAAGAGCCAGCTTCCTATACTAAGGTGTCCAGCTCCTTGGAGTCCTTATCTGGTGGGGTGGTAGGGAATGCGCCAGGGTTAACACTGGACGTGGAGAATTGAAACATCAAGCTCCCCAGGGTAGGGTGTTGTGTGAGGAAATTGGGGTCCCCTGGGGTGGGACGATGGCGGCGGACAATTGTCCTGGTCACAGGAACCATTGTGCTGGGCTTGGACCAGATCTCAAGCAGGATGTCAGTAAGGGCTTCATTAAATGGGGAAGTAGTTCTGAGGTCACTCCTGGCTGAAGCACCTATGCAAGACATACATTGTAGGAAAGTACCCTCTTTTTGGCCTGGTTATCCCCCACTTTTTGCCTGCTGTCAGTGTGTTTTGACTGTTCACTGGATCCTGCTCACCTGGATCCCAGTGACTGTGCTCTCTCCCTCTAAATTTGGTTGGTTAGGACCTAGCACACCCCACAATTGGCATACTGGTGCCCCATGTAATTCTCTAGTATATGGTACTTAGGTACCCAGGGGATTGGGGCACCAGAGGGTTCCCTATGGGCTGCAGCATGTATTATGCCACGCCTGGGAACCCATGCAAAATGTGTCTGCCGGCCTGCCATTGCAGCCTGCATGAAATGGTGCATGCACCCTTTCACTACAGGTCACTGCTCCGGGCCACTGTAAGTCACACCTATGGTAGGCCCTCCAAGCCCAGAGGGCAGGGTTCAGGTAACTGTGTGTGAGGGCACCCCTGCATGAGCACATGTGCCCCTATGAACTCCACCTCTATCACTCTGGACTACGTAAGTGCAGAAAAGCCATTTTACCTGTGTACTGGACACAGGTCCAGCTACATAACAGTAACTCCGAACCTGGGCATGTTTGGTATCAAACATGTAGGATTCATACTCCAATACTGTTTCCAGTATTGGTTGTATGATTCCATGCACTCTGGGGGCTCCTTAGAGGACCCAAGCATTGCGCCTACCAGTCTTCCAAGGGTTTTCCAGGCAGCCCGCGCTGCTTCCACCCTCCAGACAGATTTCTACCCTCCTGCTGCTTGACCAGCTTAAGCAGAGGAAGGCAGAACAAAGGATTTCCTTTGGGAGAGTGAGGCAACACCATCTCCCTTTGGAAATAGGTGCTACATAGCTTGGGAGGGGTAGCTTTTCCAAGCCACCGGTATGCTTTGAAGGGCACATATGGTGCCCTTCTTGCATAAACCAGTTTGCACCAGCATAAGGACACCCAGTCCCTGCTCTGGCACGAAACTGGACAATGGAAAGGGGAGTGACCACTCCCCTGTCCATCAGCACCCCAGGGGTTGTGTCCAGAGCTCCTCCAGGTGGCCACTTGATTCTGCCACCTTGAATCCAAGGTAGGCAGAGGCCTCTGGGAGCACCTGAGTGGCCAGGTCAGGGGGGTGACGTCACAGCCCCCTCTTGATAGGTGGTCACCCTGCAAGGTGACCAATCCCTTCGCCTGTGCTATTTAGGGTCTCCCTCTCCGGTGGGTCCTCAGGTTCGATGTGAAAGATTCCAGCAGGACTCCTCTGCATCATTTACTTCATCTGGCCGCTGGGACTGCAACTGGACCCTCCAGGAACCGACAATCTGCAACTCCACCGACGGCTCTGCTCTGCAACATTGTTTCTCTGGCTCCTCCCACCAAGTGCAACATTTCCCTGGCTGTGCATCCTCTGAGGGCGACGAGTCTTCAGCCTGCAGAAAAAGCATGAAGGAATATCCCTTGGAGTGAAGCAGTCACTCCCCTGCATCCGCAGGCACCAACTGCAACGATGACCGGCTGCGTGGATCTTCTCTCCTCTGGAGCCGCATGGATCCTGCATCACAGGTGGTGGTCTGGAGTGGTCCCCTTGGTCCTCTCTACCAGCTGTCCAACTTGGGAGACTGTAAGCCCTTGCCAAACAGCACCCCTGTGCACCAGGACTCTTGCAGTTACCAAGGCTTGCTTGTTCCTCCGTGTAGCCTTGGACCCCAGTACCCATCCTGCAAAGCACAGTCTCCTGCCTGCTGTTCTAGTGACATGGGACTCCTCTTCAGGTGTGCTGCGTGGGCCTCACTGCGACTCCTGTGCCTGTGGCTTGTGTGTCGCCTGTGGGGGCTGCCTTCTCTTCTTGTGACTCTCCCAGCTGCTGAGGGTCACCTCATACTCCCCTCCTTGGGCTGAGTCCTCTTCTGACTTGCAAAAACACTCTTCTCTGACTCCCGCATTTGCAAAGGCTTGTTGGTGGTTTTGCAACACCACTGACTGACTGCATCTTGATCGCCGATGTGGGACATCACTTGCATCACTTCTGGAACTCCTCCTGTGCTGCACAGCTGACTTTCTTCATCCACCATCGAACTGGTCCTGGATCCACAGATGAGTGGGGTAGTGGCTCCTGCCACAGCCGGACACTCCAACTCGAACTGGACTTGGTCCCCATAGGTGCTCACCACACACCAGGCCAGCTTCCTACATATGTCTTGAAGGCTACTGAGGGTAGGCTAAGGGCCAGGACCTCAGTCATCCTTCTAAACCACCATAGCAAAAGATGCTCCCTTCTTCATAGCCATGGCAGGAGGAGAGACCATGCCAGTATCTGGGAGGCATCCAGTCCACAGGCTTCCGCCAAGTCCTCACACCAGTCTATGTTGGAGTCTAAGGGCTGGTATTCCTTAGGATCCAGTGGCCCCTCTCAATCGTCCCAAAGTTCTAGCCTGTAGGATTTGGCTCAGGCTCCAGTCTACAGGGTATGGCTCCAGTCAGCGTTGATGACGCCCCTCTGGCATCATGTTAGAGTCGGAAATGAGAATGGGAAGGCACCGGGAGTGCTGAAGTCGGTACCGGCATCAGGGAATGTCAAGATGGTATAACTTACACCCACACAGATACATCTTTGGTTCCAAGGAGCCCAACTGGCACCAGGTGTGGACCCGCAGGCAGGGAATCAGTAGGGGTACTCCCAACCCTGCGGGGCCTGAAGGCCTGCCAGTGGGGACGGGCTGTCCAAATATGAGGTGCATGGCCTCATAAAACTCAGGGAACCAGGGAGCTGGCCCAAGCACAGGCTCAACATGTGGAGCCAGGCTTTGAATGACGACGCTTCCTCAACTCGTCGGATGACTGATGGAAGGGGTGAAGTCTAAGACCTCTTTGCCTTCCTGCTCTTCTTTTTGTGGGACTTACTGGAACACCTGGACGACTTCAATGGCGATGAAGATCAATGGTTCCTCAACCGATCCCAGGACCTTACTCGCAATCGAGATCAGGACCTTTGCAGCATCGCATGTCAAGCAGCCAGGAGCTGGAGGGATTGCTCCCTCAAGGCATTGGGTGCATGGCACGGCAGTGGACACAGGCCTTTGTGTAATGGACATGCTCGAGGCACCAGAAGCAAAGAAGATGCGGAAAGCTGAATCAACTCTGGCTGGGTATCATTGCCGGTGCACACTTACAATATCAGCACAGTCAGTAGTTACAATTCCAATTAGTCTCTTTTAAGGTGTTCCAGAAGGAAGGGCAGCCACCTGACCATCCCTACGGAGCGTAGACCATCCTAGAACAGAGAACAACGCCCTCAAGCCCACAAAGTCTAACAGTCCAGTGTACTAATATCAATAGTCCATCTTTAATATGGTTTCCATTCTTCTGACTTCAAGTATCACGTTCTGATTCTTTATTAATTCAATTAACATATTTACCACCCTTTTAGCCAACACGTGTTTCGTCGAGAAAGTGTATCGTCCACAACTTTCTCAAGGCTAAAAACAAATAGAATCACTACTTACATGTGATCTGCTCAATATCTCATAATCCAGTGTCACAATATATCCACCAACTTGTGATGAACCCTAATATAATACCAAATATTTATTTGTTATACATTTTGCAGTATGTTGTGAGGGTTTCCGCTTAGAATATAATTCTTTAACTACCACATTGTTAGAATATGGTTTTATATTAAGGTTCATCACAAGTGATGGCTATATGAGGATACTGGATTATGCGATATGAACAGATCACATGTAAATAGTGATTCTATTTGTTTTTAGCCTTGAGGAAGTCACGGACAATACACTAAGCCAAACAACGCCACCTACTTCACCGCAGGGGTACAACTCATGAAAAATTTCCAGATGCAGTCTGACGCCTGGAGATAATTCTACAGTAAGGAATCTGTGGCTAGAAGTCTCTATCAGATGTAATGAAACCTAATTTAATGGGATAGGTACATTTTAATTCCACAGTACACATCTACAGTCTGAGGGGTGAGGTACAAATGCAAAACTACCCTTTGTGTCTTAACTCCGATCACAGAATAAAGGGGAGAAGGATGCTACAGTAGTTGGTTAGAAGTGGCATACATACAACACACACAGCAGTTGTGGTTTCCCATCCACCCTTGTCCCACTGAGCTGAGTCGTAAAATTTTGCATGTAGCTTGTGAATACCTAGAAGTACTAATCTAGTACTAAACATGTAAGTTTACCTTTGTGAATCAGGCCCAATATGTCTCAAAGCCCAAACCGACCTCATTAAACAATGCAACATTCTCGAAAGCTTACTGCTGGGGATTTTTTTTTTGCAATACAGGACTGGATATTGATAACTATTTTTTTCCGCGTAACTGAATGGCCCCTTTAACCTCTTACCGAGTACTGAATAATGTACGCTTGGATGCTACCAAGGGCACCTTTCTCCACCAACCGAGGTGTTGGCATTTAAACCAGTTCAGATCCAATTACTTGGTATAATTTGGGAAACTCATGCATGAGCCAGCACTGGTGCGCAGACCCAAAATGGTGATAGGAGCAATCTTACCAATCTTACCTCTGATTCATTAACAACTTAAAACCTTAAACATGAGTTCTGAACACTTTTAGCTTTTAATGCAGTGTCTCAAAGAACCCATACTACAATTAGTGGGTAGTGTGCTCTGCCAGTAGGCATTGTCTATTTGCTCCTCGATGATAACCTTCACATACATTGTGCCTGCATTGTGCTACATGCCAGTGTTCACTTATCATACTTCTTAACTCTACGCTGTTAAATGCGAGGGTTCACTTATCGTATGTCTTATCTGCACACGTTAGATGCGAGGGCTCTCGTATCCTGCATGCATTGTTTGATGTGCCACTGTTCAGTTATCGTATATATTTATCGGCACAGTGTTAGATGTCAGGGTTCACTTATCATACATCCTATCTGCATAGTGTTAGATTCCAGGGTACACTTGTTGCACGTCCTATCTGCATAGTGTTAGATGCCAGAGTACACTTATTGCACATCCTATTTGCATAGTGTTAGATGTCAGGGTACACTTATTGTACATCCTATCTGCATAGTGTTAGATTCCAGGGTACACTTGTTGCACATCCTATCTGCATAGTGTTAGATGCCAGAGTACACTTATTGCACATCCTATTTGCATAGTGTTCAATGCCAGAGTACACTTATTGTACATCCTATCTGCATAGTGTTAGATGCAAGGGTGCACTTGTACATCCTATCTGCATAGTGGTAGATGCCAGAGTACACTTGTACATCTTATCTGCATAGTGTTAGATGCCAGGGTGCACTTGTACATCCTATTTGCATAGTGTGAGATGTCAGGGTACACTTATCATACATCCTATCTGAATAGTGTTAGATGCCAAGGTACATGTATTGTACATCCTATTTGCATTGTGTCAAATGGATGAAGTCTAATGGGTTGAAGTTGAATGCCAATACGCTTGAAGCGACTGGGGTGAACTCTAGATAACTGAGTCCACAGGCCTCTACCCTGTGGCCGGACACTCAAGTTATATTTGTTATTATTTTGTATAGTAAACCATTTACTGAATCTTTTGCCTCTTGGCAACACACAGTGTGCATACAGTTGTGTGCAGGTTGTGGGAGTTTCAAAGGCAAAGACTGTAGCTTTAATTGAGGAGATGGTCTTGTGAACTCTTGCCTAACCCAAGTGCGTGTGTTCTGCAGGTTCTTGGTTATTTCCCTGTGATGGCAGTCTGTGGTGGGGGAGAGAACTCTAGTCTATTAACATTCTGCTTAACAAATGTGCATTTCATCAAAAGTGTTTCAGGCTGGGGTGGTGGCTGAGATTATTGTGAAGAGACTGCGCAAATAGTGCATTTTGTTCAGGCAGTGATACTGAATTGGAGGTGTGGGTCTAATGTTCAGTCATGTCAGTGCATGCAGGTCACTCAGTACCTCTTATGCCACTTCAGGAACTTTCTCAGTGTGGTGTTGTGAAGGACTGGGCGAGAGAGGAGGATAGCGGACCAGACAGAGAAAGTTTCATACCGGGGCTCCGGCCCACTCTGCAGGAATATGAAGAACTATCCGCGCAGTAACTTCTCATAACTGGGTGAACAGATCACAAAGCACTCTGTGGGTCCTACTTTAGTGAAATTGCCAGCTACTGCTTCTATCACCTTACCTCTCCAGGTGTGCCCTCATCCAGCTCTCTCCCATAGGTTTCAGCACTTGAGAATAGGAGCTGTAAGAGCGCAGCTCTTTCCGCTCTGCATTAACTCCCTGCTTTGCACCACATCTGCGTTAAGGTTTTATATTCTGAGCACAAGGTTTCAACCAGATGGGTTTTATTTCCACATATTTGGATTTCAGTGATCTTCTTGAAACTAAAAGCACCACAGGGAGGTTTTGAGGATTCAACCATTCTAAGAACCAGACAGTGTGGCACATTTTCGGTAGTGTGTGCTGGCGGTGTAGAACTCTAGCCTTGCTTGCCGCTGACACCCTCCACATGGAGTTGGAGGACTGTAGTTCTTGCCAGTGGATACTCTTTGTATAGTGTCAATTGGCAGACGTCGCACTGTAAATCCCATCTTGATTGTGTTGGGTGACGGTCTTTTGTTACAGGTGATAGGACACTGCCTTACCTGGGAAGATACTATGTGCATGGTGATAGGTGACACTTTGCCCCCGAGTAAATACTGTCTGCATAGAGTCAGATAAGTCTTTCCTCAAGCTGGGACTGTCTCCATGCTGAGATGAGACAGCCCTACCTAGGCAGATAATACATGCATGGTGGTAGGTGACAACTGCCTCTCAGAGTAGATACTGTCTGAATGGTGTTAGATGACAGGCCTTTTTATACAGATCCTTTCTACGCAGTGTTGAGTAATGCTTCACACTGGACACCGTGTTCCCCTCACCCGGACTCACCTCTGTATTTGCCAGTATCTGCTGCAGTTTCTCCTTAGGGTTTGGCTTCTTTGTTAAAAGGTATAGAAAGCCTCCACCTCCTGCACCCGCCAGGCTCTGTCCATAGACGTGGGGTCGCAAGGCATCCATCATGCGCCGCACTGCCAGCGGCTCACAACCCGGTGCCATATTTTTCTTCTGCTGCCAGTAGCGGTCCAGGCACTCCCCTATGCGGTGCAAGTCACCTAGAGGACACAGAAACAAGACAGTCACGATAGATGCATGAGATACCAGATCTACCTGGCTTCACTGATCAGTTCCTGTTCCCTATAGAAAACATGTACCACGATCCGGGTGGCAAACCCATCACCGAACAGCAGTCCTAGAAGCAGGGAAGCAAACCAGGCTGAAAGATCTGGTGACGGCTTTCAGGCCCAAGATAAGCTGGGATGCAGTGAAGTGTCTGAAATTGATGGCCAAACCTTGCCTTTGACGTTGGTGCCTCTCTGGGCCACCATAGCTCTTGATCCGTTTTCCAAACAATCTAGTATGCTACGAGCTTGTACATGGCAAGTATATTGTTGGGTATCTTCTGAGGTCTAGGAACCCCAAAAACCTTACAATCACCCATCAGCATGGAGTTCCCATAGACTATCCTGAAGCGCTCTAGTGACTCTACACCTGTTTTGAATTGTGGGGCTGAGAAAAATAGTTTCATACTACAGTCTTAATGGGAGATAATGTAGCAAGGCTCAAGGGAGCCCTCGGGAAAGCTGCACATGGATTCCTTTTCTGTTCCAGTAATTCCAGACAAGGCGAAACGAAGATAAAATGAAGAGTTTATTTGATAAATAGCAAATGGACAGCACACATTTCCTGGTGACTGCTCCTGGCTCATACCAGCATCTGACTGGAGTCGGGAACTCCCCCCCCCCCCACCCCCCCTCCCCAAATGCCAAAGTTCCTTTGTTTAAAACTCAATAACAAGCCATAACAATACTTTCTGACTCATGACAACCTCTACTGGTATTAAAGAAAAACACAGAATGTCGAAGGCAGAACAACTCCATGGGCCCCTTTGAATCTGTCTCTCGCTGAGCATCTTCGGCACACAGAGCAGAAACAACATAGCAGAGTGGCTGGTGCTGCTCGGTGAGGGTCGGTGCCCTGCTCCGACCACCTTACCACGTCATCACTAATGTAGTCCAACTGTCAGCAAAATGAAAAGTCTCTGAGATGAGACGGCGTGAGGCCCTATTTGGTTTATAAATGACACTGCTACTGAATGCCAGTCCCCAGCGCTTGGGGTGCATAGCTGGGAACGTGCCAAACCATTGTCAGTGGTGTAGACAGCTAAACACCAATTGTGAACTGCGACTCCAGTTGGATTCCCTTGATGCACCTGGTTTACCAGAAATTGGCCACTTCCGCTGTCCAGCAAAAGATGTTCTGGCAATTGGTAATCTGAGGCTTTGGAAGTTGATGCTCCATGGACCAGCCATGGTCAAAAGATGTAGAGGCAGGGAGCTCCGAGAAGAGAGCGGGCACGGGGGCAGGGGAGGGCTAGAAACGCCAAACATATGTGGCACTTCCATGTGGAAGGGGAGGCCACAGGAAGCTGCAATGTTACTCTTGTCCTTATCCTCTTCGCACCACCCATTACTATCTGAGGGAACCCCTCGTGTCATGACCCGCGCGGGGAGGTAAGAGAGCGACAATGAGGGATCCTCAAAGGGTGAGATCCATTCAAACAGGCATGATTCTTTCGCTGTGTGAGATATCCTGAGTGACACGAGGATTCCCAGACATGGATCGCAGCCGCACTGCAGCACTGATGCCCAGTGAGACCACAGTACCCGTGGGGATACTAGCAGACTAGCAGGTAAGGCTGCACTGCTCCTGCTGAGGTGGGACAGGCATGGTACTGATTTGCATACGGAATGGAATGGTACCCAGGAGAATTCCCAGTGGTTAACATTACTCCAAACATTTCCATCCCTTACTTTTCTGAAGTCTCCATTCAGTTGGTGTGCCTGGCTCCTGGAAAGGGTTGTGCCTGCCTGTGTGATTGTTGAGAGATCTGCACATTCCACATGTAAGCAGCTGAATGTCCCCCTGCCCCGCCCTTCAGTGTGACTTAGCGCCTCGACTGATGCAGGCCAAGTCTCCTTGTGCAGCAGTCATGGCTTCCCGGTCGCGGTACAAGATGTCGGTGCTTTACCTTGGCTGAAGGCTCGGGCACACTCCTCTGCGTTGCTCACCAGCGCGTCCGCGTTCTGCACGATAGCGGGCAGCCTGGCATACCAATTCCGCAGCACGTCCTGCAAGTGAAGACGAGTCAGTGAGATCTGCACATGCCACCACGCTCCCATCAACACGAGTCGCACATATGAAGCAGCGCATTCTAGGTCAGAAGTTGAGTCACCCTGCATCCAAGAGGCCAGATCCGTGCCAGAATTTCAAGACAACAGCTGACTGTCACTTCCATTTACGTGCACGCAAACTTATCCTATGCGAATTTCTTAAAAATCTGCTGTGGATGGGGCCTTCCAGTGCGTGCCTTGGACACCCCTATTCTGGATGAATGGTTTTATAACTTGCTATCAGTATATTCCTTTACTCCAGAGGTCTCCAAACGTTTTAATGCCGTGCCCCCATTTGAAAAATAGAAATTATTGCGCCCCCCCCTCAGAATTTTTCACAATTATTTTATAAAGATGGAAATGTTTAAATATGTCTAGAACTATTTAAACATTGCAGTTAAGTACTGTTACCTTTTTAGAAATACAGTAATATGCTTCTGCTTAAAAAAGGCCTGTTATCTGAATAATGCTTCTTTTGGCCAGAGTCTAGCACTCCCCCCTGATATCACTCGACGCCCCCCAGTTTGAAGACCTCTGCTTTACACTAAATTGTAAATGAGCACCCCCGTAGCAAGGGAAACAGCACATCACTCACAAAAGCTGCCCTCCAAGTTACTTTATGGCAGTCTGCGTTAGAGAATGCAACCAAATGCACGAATACATATAGTTTAAGAGGCCGAACCCATTTAGAGCCGCTAAAAAGGGAAACAAGATAAAAGGAATATTACCATAAGTATCCATTATTGAATGGGATGACAACGCAGCCTTCTGCACAGCTGAGATCCTGTTAGTCACTCACAGCGATTCTATCGAGCCTAGTAAGGTGGTGTCCATCACCAGCCAAGGTGGCTACCGCCATGCCATAGTTTCAGGATCACCACTATTTAATGTGGATGGATTGCATCCAAATGTATCTTATATTGATGTCCCCAAAACTGAACACTGATCACACCCCCTAGACTTGCCGGGGACACCCCTGTGGCTTTTTAAGTATGTGTAGGAGATCAGTGCTCGGTAAACCTGACAGATAGCCATGAGATTTGTAATAGACTGACTAAACCTGGAAGCTGCTTTATAATGATGACAGGAAACTATTTAGGATCCGTTTTAGAAGAGGGTGGAAAGGGGCGGCCGCCAAAGATCGCCAACTGTCCCACTGCCCCATCCATCGCCTGGTTTAGAGTGAAGGAGATGCTGATTTTCCCAAACACGAAGGACAACGCCTGTAAACGTGTCATCGGGAGACCCTTCCGGCCTCAGCCCGACAGCTCCCTGGGAATGGCACGTGCAACACGCTGGCCCTGAATAATAAAAGCATGACAATGACACCAAAAGGCAAAAGAAAACTCAGAGTATCAGGGACATTTGGTTTTTAGTTTAAAGGATGCACCACCGCTTTAGGAGTTTGTCTTCCTAAAATGAACAAGTAGTGACAAAGCCAAAAGGTCTCACCTAAGCAAGCTACTGCCTTTGTCAATGTGTTTTAACCATGCTGCTCACCATCGTGGCTGCTGCTCAGCATTGCTAAAAGTTATAGTACAGAGGAGAGTGGTGTGGAGTGTTGTAGAGTGGAATGGTGAAGGGTGTTGTATAGTGGAGTATCAGAGAGTGTCGTGTACTGGAGTGGCATTGTGTGGAGCTGTATAGAGTGGCACGCACTGGAGTGGCCTAGAGTGGACTGGTGTAGAGTGCATTGGCGTAGAGTATTGTAGAATATAGTGGCATACAGTGCAGTGGCTTTCAATTCAGCGGCATACAATGCAGCACCGTAGAATGCCGTGGCATAGATTTGAGAAGTGCACTGTGGAGTGCAGTGGTGCAGAGTAGAGTGGCCTTGAGTGGAGTGGCATAGACCTGACTGATGCAGAGGGCAGTGGCGCAGACTAGAGTCGAGTGGCATAGAGTGCAGTTGTGTAGAGTGGTGCAGAGCAGAATAGCATAGAGTGGTCCAGAGTAGAGTATAGTGCCAGTGTACAGTGGCACAGAGTGCAGTGGCGTAGAGTGTAGTGCAGAGTAGAGTGGCATAGAGTTCAGTGTGGGAGAGTGCAGTGTTGCAGAGTACAGTGTCAGAGTGCAGTTGTGTAAAGTGCAGTGGCATAGAGTGCGGTGGCGTAAGAGTGGAGAAGTGCAGAGTAGAGTGGCGTAGAGATCAGTGATGGAGAATGCAGTGCTGTAGAGTAGAGTGTCATAGAGAGAAGTGGCGTAGAATACAGTGGTGCAGAGTAGAGTGCAGTGGTGTGGAATACAGTGAAAGAGTGCAGATGTGTAGTGTGCATTGGCACAGAGTATAGTGGTTAAGAGTAGAGTGGCGTACAGTGCAGCAGCATAGAGTAGATTGCTTCAGGGTAGAGTGAAGTGACGTAGAGGGGAGTGGTGAGGGGTAGAGTGCAGTTGCATAAAGTGTCATGGCACAGAGTAAAGTGATATAGACTGCAGTGGCATAGAGTGGAGTGGTGCAGAGAAGATTAGAGTGGCATACAGTGAATTTGTGTAAAGTGCAGGGGCATAGAGTTGAGAGTTACAGAGTAAAGTGCATTGGCGTTGAGTGTATTGGTATAGAGTGCAGTGGCTTAGAGTGTAGTGTTGTAGAGTGGTGTTGAATGGCACAGAGTGGAGATGTGCGGATTAGGCTGGAGTGGTGTGGAGTGCAGAGGTGAAGAGTGCAGTGGTGAAGAGTAGAGTGGCGAAGAGTGCATTGGCCTAAAGTAGAGTGGTGCAGGGTAGAGTAGAGAGGCATAGCGTGAAGTGGCGTAGAGTTGAGTTATACAGAGGGCAGTGGCACAGAGTAGAGTCGAGTGACAGGGTAGAACAGCAAAGAGTGGTGCAGAGTAGACTACAGTGCCATAGAGCGCAGTGTTACAGAGTGTAATGCAGGGTACAGTTGAGTGGCATAGAATGCGGAGTGGCATAGAGTGGTGCAGAGTAGAATGGCATAGAGTGATCCAGAGTAGAGTATAGTGCCAGTGTGCAGAGGCATAGAGTGGAGAGTAGAGTGGCATAGAGTTCAGTGAAGGAGAGTGCAGTGTTGCAGAGTAGAGTGTCAGAGAGTAGTGATGCAGAGTGCAGTAGTGCAGAGTGGCTTCAGTTCAGTGGAGGATAATAGTGTTACAGAGTAGAGTGCCAGAATGCAGTGGTGTAGAGTGGCATAGAGAGCAGTGGCATAGAGTACAGTGATGCAAAGTAGAGTGCAGTGGTGTAGAGTGCAGTGATAGAGTGCAGGTGTGCACAGTACATTGGCAGAGTGCTGTGGTTAAGAGTAGAGTGCAGTGACCAAGTGGAGTGATGTAGAGCGGAGTAGAGTGGCATAGAGTGCAGTGGCGAGGTGTAAATTGTTTCAGAGTTGAGTGAAGTAGTGTAGAGCGAAGTGGTGCAGGGTAGAGTTCAGTGAGGTAGAGTGGCATAGTGTAATGCCGTAAAGTGGTGTAGAGTGCAGTAGCATAGAGTGCAGTGGTGACTGGCGTGGCGTACAGTGGATGGTGTAGAGTGCAGGGGCATAGAGTTGAGTGTTAAAGAGTAAAGTGCACTGACGTAGAAGGTACTGGCATAGAGTGCAGTGTTGCAGAGTGGCATAGAGTACAGTGGTATAGAGTGCAGTTGTGCCGAGTAGACTGGCGTGGCCTAGACTGGAGTGGTGTAGTGCAATGGCGAAGAGTGCAGTGATGTAGAATAGAATTTTGAAAAGTGCATTGGCAGAGTAGTACAGTGTAGAATAGAGAGGCTTAGTGTGAACTGGCGTAGAGTGGAGTGGTGCATAGTGCAGTAGTGTGGCGTGTTGTAAAAGTGAAGTGGTGCAGAGTAGAGTGCAGTGGCATAGAGTGGAGTATTCCTAGTGTGGTAGCACACTGCCATTACAGACAACACATTTTCAATTGACTCTCTATGCCACTGAACACCAAGATCAGCTGCGGCGTCCCCCAAAGATCCTCGCTGAGCCCCACCCTCTTCAACCTCTACATGACCTCACTAGCCGCCATCGTCAGAAACCACACACTCAACATCGTCTCCTGCGCTGACGACACCCAACTGATAGTCTCCCTCACCAACAACCCGGCCACCGCCAAAAACAATTTCCACAAAGGAATAAAATCTGTTGCTGCCGGGATGAAAGATAGCTGCCTCAAACTGAACTCAGACAAAACAGAAGTCCTCATCCTTAGCTCTACACCTTTCGCCTGGAATGAGTCCTGGTGGCCTCCCGCCCTCGGAAAAACCCCCACCGACCACGCCCGCAACCTCAGCATCATCTTAGACTTATCGCTCTGAAGGGACCGACAGGTGAGTGCAGTCTCATCTCGTTGCTTCCACACCCTGCGCATGCTTCGAAAGATCTACAAGTGGATCCCCACCGAAACTAGGACAGTCACCCAGACCCTTGTCAGCAGCCGCCTCGACTACGGCAATGCTCTCTACGCCGGAACCATTGCCAAGACCCGGAAAAGACTGCAACGCATCCAGAACGCCTCCGCTCGGCTCATCAAGAATGCCCCACGACACAGCCACACTTCCGCCCTCCTAAGAGACCTACACTGGCTGCCTATCGACAAGAGTATCACCTTCAAGCTCCTGACCCAAGCATACAAGGCCCTACATGACGCTGGACCGGCCTACCTCAACTACAGACTGACCTTCTACACTCCCGCCAGACAACTCCACTCTGCCAACCAGGCACTCGACAAAGTCCCCTGCATCCTCCCCAGTGCCTTGAGACCCTCACAAGTGAATAGCCACGCTCTACAAGTCCCTGATTGATAGATTGAAATGACCATTACATTTGCACAGACATTCAGTTTGACTAATATAACTGTACAGTGCACCTACGAAAATGTGGGTAATTTGCATCACCTAGTGCAATGATTTGTTGTGATCATATTAAAGTATTGGTTTCCAACACACTTTAGAAATAACAAAAAATATGCTTCATTTGTATTCCTAATTCTTGTATATGCTGAAATAAATACACAGTTCATTTAATTGTTGTGTGCTAGAAAAACACTCTTTCCTAACCCACCATATCCAGCATGATTGTTACATAGATCCTATCATTTTGAAGTCTGAGAAAGAAAAGTAAACAAGTGCCCTTGGAAGACAGTGCCTGACATTTGACCTTAGTATTTGAATGCACAGCATACTTGATGAAATAAGAACAAGACTTACAGGTCTGTTTACAGAAAGGGAGCACTCAGAAGGCTACTGTAAATAAGGTTTGGGCAAGGGAAGGTGCAAACTGCAGCTGGACAGCCTAAAACAAATAAAGTTAGCAAATGGAAAGCAAGAAAATGTGAGTTACAAACCACATGGCCAATGGCCAGCAATGGGCAGAATGCATTCCTCGGTCAACTTTCTGAATGTCCCCAAGATGTCTTTAGCAAACCATACAGCTCTGCTGTCTGGTAGGTTGAGACCTAGAAAGGGGGAGACTGGACACGCTGCCAATGCATAACAAACCAGCTGACCTTTTATTTTCATCAAAGTGAGGCCAGCCATGGAGACAAGATTCAATTTGACAATAAAGAAAAAATGCAAAACGAAGACCAGGATAAAATTTTAGCTAGGAAATGTATTTAAAAAGTTTAGTGGCTAGCTGTCATATGCCCTTAGTCTACCCTGCTCAGAAAGTCATGGAGCGATCAGTGTTTGGATACATTTAGCAACCAGAAAAGTGGTAAAAGATGAAACATTTGTTTGGAAACAGGGAGTCAGAAAGCAAACTATTAACACTGTTGTCAGTACCCACAGTTAGGGTCAAATGACACGGGCAAGGGAGCGTTCAGGGATTTACCTGGAGAAGGTTGCGAGCCAGACGTGTCTTCCCCGTGTACACAAGGAGAAGATGTTCATTCAGGGTTTGAATGAAGCCCCTTGGAAGTCTGATCTCCTCCACGTCCACCTTTAGTGGCAGCTGGGCAATGGAGCGCCCGATCTTGATGCCAGGCATGAGGCCACCCACCTGGTCTTGCCAGCCTCCTCCTGCAACAGAGAATCCCACGTCAGGCATATGAGGGTGGCTCATTCCTTTTGGTGCACCTACTATAATTAAGATGCCACAGCTACAGGCACCAAGAGCTAGCCTGGCCCTGCTGCCATGGCTTCTTGCTGTAGCATCTTCATCCTCTCACTCAGGTGTCCTACTGTGCTTTAGTCTCATTACCATCCTGTTCCAGGGCGCTCCCGTCCCACTGCCCCTCCCACACTGCTGGTCTGTCTTCAGGTCTGTGACCTCCTGCCCCAGTGTGCCCTGCTCTTGCCATCCTTCTGTTATATGGTCATTCTCCCATTTTGCCCACCATATTCCTTGTTCTCAAGCCCAAATGTCTGATGCCCCATTAACCTTCTGCCCGTTATCCCCGTTGGTGTTCTCTTGATGTACTGTCCTCCACACACTGTCCCTGCACAGGGAGCCCCCATCCAAAGCCTGCGTGTTAGCATGTTTGTCTTATTGTCTTCCTGTCCCACTTCCTCGGATCTCACTTTCTCCTGTCCCACTGCCGTCTGGCCACACATCAAATCCCATTTCCCACCTATCAGATTCTCCTTTGAGCTCACGGCCATCCTCGTCTTCTGTAGTCTTAGTGTCCCTTGTCCTGACATCCTCATACGTCCATTATCCTCTTGTTCCAACGACCTCCTGTTCTATTGCCTTGTCACAGCCTCCCCATGGCAAAGTGACCTCCTGCACTAATGTCCCTGTTCCATGGTTTCTCCTGGTCCAATGTTCTCTTAGCCCATCTTCCCACTCGTAGGTCCACGGTAAAGGTGCTGTGAGGACGGACCTCGACTTCCCTGCTGATAAAAGATGGA
This sequence comes from Pleurodeles waltl, assembly GCF_031143425.1. NCBI lineage: Eukaryota > Metazoa > Chordata > Amphibia > Caudata > Salamandridae > Pleurodeles > Pleurodeles waltl. Next base: position 532,472,863 of record NC_090451.1, read on the forward strand.
TTTGGAGGGCTGACCTTGTGTCCCGCTGATCTGAAGCATTTCCATAAAAGAACCGGACCTAAGGTTGTTCCCCAAGCATTTGCAGCGTCGCCCCTTCGCTAGTCCAATCTCCTTTATTCTGGATTTTCTGTTTTTCTGAGTCCTAAACAGAAGTAGCGCACGTGCCGCACAAACACGAGCACAAGCCTCCCTGACAGCTTAGTTTTTAAAGGAAAATAACATGACCAAAACATGTTATCAGGAAATTAAAGCAATCGCCGGCCACTGCTGGTGCCGCCCACTATAACCGCAATGTAACGCCGAGTTACAGACAAAAAACACCAGGCAAGGGTAGACAAGGAACCAGAGGGAGATGCAGACCCGGGACCCTAGGGAGACAAGGACACCAGGAGTAAGAAAATGACTGAGAAAGGCACAGACGTTGGAAGGCCGCAGCAGGGAAGAGGCAACCACCGTGAGATGCAGAGACATTGAGACCAAGACAGAGGAAGACACAATACAGGACGCAGGGGTAAAGGGAGCCACGGAGGCACAGACACAAATACCCACGAACAGCCGCGAGGTGAGGAGCCCTCCTGTGCCCCTTTCTACGATACAGGTTCTGTCTTACAACCTCAAGTTCCACCACCTGGAAGTACCACTCTGGAGCCCCTGCCTGCACAAGCTGGCCTCTGGTGTTCTTTACTGCCAATTCCACCCTCTGCATTGACCCTATATCTGTATCGAACGTAATACCAAACCTAGCCCTCAACTGAACTTAATTACATTCTATTTCATTAAATAATGTTATTTACTTTGACAGAACTGTAATTCTAGCTCACGCACTAAATAACATTTAATTACTGCTCCAAACCTTATTATAATGCTGACTGTAACCCTATTATTATTTTTGTTTCAAATAAATTAAAAATAAAACAAATCCTAACCCGACCCTAATGCCAACAGTAGTCATAAATTAATTTTAAATGAAATTATACTGAATTAAGTAATCTTAGTCTAACATGATGCTAACCATGAACGATTCTTAAATGAAATAAAAGTGGACCAAAGTGTAACCTCAGAGCTAGCCATAAGCTTTTAAACAACGTAATTTAAATTAATTTATTATTCACTCAATAGAATCAAGTCACCACAAAATGGAATGAAATGCTGCTGAACGCAACTTTTAGGTGTAGTGTTATCCTCAACTGTGATAATCACAGTGTAGCGCCTCCGATGTAGTGCCACCTCAATGTAGTGAACGTGAGATGAGGTTAATCTGCAGTAATTCCCATTTCAACCATTTTTATTCTCTGCAGCGCTCTGTTTATCCCTTGATGTGCTTGCCTGCCACGGCTCAATTTTAGAGTTCGTGTGTGTTTAGGCTGGCGGGCTAAATGTACATCATGTCCACACAAACAGAAGACCAGACTCGAGCTGCTCTATGGTTCAGGGGGTGGTATGCAGAAAGAGGCGCGCTGACCTGGATGACCCTAAATCAGCCAATGGAAGGTGAGCCTTAGTGCTGGGCGTGTGGCAGAGCCTGGAAAAGGCCACGTGTGCCACTGCCCCTACCTCACAACCACCTGTGCTCCCGCTGTCGGGACAGTTCCTTCATGAAAATGCGCATCCGTCGGTGCCCTCGCGAGCACAGCCATCTCAAGTGAACCTCAGTGCCCAGCTGCTGGGCCCTCACACCGTCCAGTTCAAAGGAAGCCGGCACAGCACAGGGACGAGTGCTGACATATGACCTTCTGAAAAGAGACTCTCTCTTTGTCGCTCGGTTTACATGTTTTACTGACACATAAATCAAACAGGACACAGAGAGTGAAGTAAACCTAAGGAATTAGAAGAATATAACCCGCTATTAACTCATTCACCCCCAAAATACTTATCAACTAAATATTGAATATTGTAGATTGCAACCCCATGAACACAAGGATATTTTTTCTAATCACAGATATTCAGAAATAAAAGCCAGTTTCAAATGGAGGCTTATGTTTCTCAATAGTCGGGAGCACTCAAGTAAATGTAAATCATGTCAAAAATGGAAAGGTTTTAGTTTCCACATATTACAAATATGTGTAAAGTAAGTAAATGTCAAAAGATGTGGAATCAAACCAATAATGTCTTCATACTATATCCATGATTTTGTGAATTCAATGGATACAGTACATTATGAAATTCTTAGCGATGAAAGACAGACATTATATGAAACGCAAAGAAATGAAAGGTCTGTCTCCATATAGACCATCCGAGTGAGCAACACAGCCAACACATGTTTCGTCTTTCTAGACTTCTTCAGGGCTTAGGATGCAACATATGAGTATCCCATATAAAGATTAAAAATACAAAAACCAAATCCAAAGTGGACAATAATACCAACCGTGTGTTAAAAGAGTCTCAGTTGTTGGTGATGCCACCAGATAGAATGACTCTACATTTGAAGGCGTCCGGGTGTAGATTTGTGAGACTGTGAGCAGTCTAATGTCTGTCAAGTAGCATGAATCCTAAGATTCACTTCTAAATGGGCAGAGAATCTGCAAAGAGTATAAAAGAAGGCCTCGTAGGCCACACTCTTCTCACTCTCACAGTACCTGTGGTGAGGACTTGTTCCAGGTGGAGCACAGCATGGATAAGCGATTCTGTGCTGGATGATTTTCCCGCTGCTCGGTACAGAGCTGCCATCACTGCACCAGCAAGAATACTGCTTGTGCCTGAAGGGTATTGAAAAGAGAGAGGAGAAAGAGCGTTAGAAATGGGTTTTTTGGTTGGCAGTCAGGTTGCCCTCTGTCCAAGCAAGAACCCTCACTCTAGTCAGGGTAAGTCACGCACAATCCAAAATCAGCCTGTGCTCACCCTCCGGTAGCTTGGCACGAGCAGTCAGGCTTAACTTAGAAGGCAATGTGTAAAGCATTTGTGCAATAAATCATACAACACCATAGCATAACACCACAAAAATACACCACACAGTGTTTAGAAAAATATATAATATTTATCTGGGTATCTTCAGGTCAAAACGATCAAAGTTGCAATATGAATTTGTAAAGATATCACTGAAAAGTGATATAAAGTGTCTTAAGTCTTTAGAAAGTAAACAAAGTCTCTTTCAAACACAAAGTACCTGGTTTCTGGTGGAAAATCTCCTCAGAGGGCCACAGGAGAAGAGGTACGTGGAAAACTGGTGTGTGCGTCGATTTCTCCTCAGCCCACACGGACTTGCGTCGTTATTTTCCACGCGGGGAGTCGTGCGTCGTTTTCTGGCACGCGGACAGTCTCTTTCTGTGGTTCGCGGGGAGTACCAGATGTCCCGGGCCTGTGCGTGGATTTTCCTGCTTGTTTTCCGGCTGCGCGTCGTTCTGCGGGGCTGCGCTTCGAAGTTTCGATCTCACGGCAGGCGTTGCGTCGATTTTTCCTGGGGAGTCGGGCGGCGTTGTCCTTGCGAGGCTGTGCATCAAAGTTTTGATCTCACGGCAGGCGTCGCGTCGATTTCTCCTGGGAAGTCGGGCGGCATTGTCCTTGCGAGGCCGTGCATCAAAGTTTCGATCTCACGGCAGGCGTTGCGTCGATTTCTCCTGGGAAGTCGGGCGGCGTTGTCCTTGCGAGGCCGTGCGTCAAAGTTTCGGTCGTCCCGAAGGCGTATCATCGATCAGCGTCGGTGTGTGGCATTTTTCTTGCCGCGGAACAAGCTGTGCGTCGAAAAGTTCGGCGCACGGAGCGTCCAAGAGGAAGAGAGAAGTCTTTTTGGTCCTGAGACTTCAGGGAACAGGAGGCAAGCTCTATCCAAGCCCTTGGAGAGCCCTTTTACAGCCAGAGAAGAGTTCCGCAAGGCAGCAGGCCAACAGCAAGGCAGCAGTCCTTTGTAGAAAAGCAGACAGGTGAGTCCTTTGAGCAGCCAGGCAGTTCTTCTTGGCAGGATGTAGTTTCTGGTTCAGGTTTCTTCTCCAGCAAGTGTCTGATGAGGTAGGGCAGAGGCCCTGTTTTATACTAAGTTGTGCCTTTGAAGTGGGGGTGACTTCAAAGAGTGTCTAAGAAATGCACCAAGCCCCCTTTCAGTTCAATCCTGTCTGCCAGAGTCCCAGTAGGGGGTGTGGCAGTCCTTTGTGTGAGGGCAGGCCCTCCACCTTCCCAGCCCAGGAAGACCCATTCAAAATGCAGATGTATGCAAGTGAGGCTGAGTACCCTGTGTTTGGGGTGTGTCTGAGTGAATGCACAAGGAGCTGTCAACTAAACCTAGCCAGACGTGGATTGATGGGCACAACAAGATTTTAGTGCAAAGAAATGCTCACTTTCTAAAAGTGGCATTTCTAGAATAGTAATATTAAATCCGACTTCACCAGTCAGCAGGACTTTATATTACCATTCTGGCCATACTAAATATGACCTTCCTGCTCCTTTCAGATCAGCAGCTGCCACTTCAACAGTGTATGAGGGCAGCCCCAAGGTTAGCCTATGAAGGGAGCAGGCCTCACAGTAGTGTAAAAACGAATTTAGGAGTTTTACACTACCAGGACATATAACTACACAGGTACATGTCCTGCCTTTTACCTTTTACCCTGCTCTAGGGGTTACCTAGGGCACACATTAGGGATGACTTATATGTAGAAAAAGGGGAGTTCTAGGCTTGGCAAGTACTTTTAAATGCCAAGTCGAAGTGGCAGTGAAACTGCACACACAGGCCTTGCAATGGCAGGCCTGAGACAGGGTTAAGGGGCTACTGAAGTGGGTGGCACAACCAGTGCTGCAGGCCCACTAGCAGCATTTAATCTACAGGCCCTAGGCACATATAGTGCACTCTACTAGGGACTTATAAGTAAATTAAATAGCCAATCATGGATAAACCAATCAATAGTACCATTTACACAGAGAGCATATGCACTTTAGCACTGGTTAGCAGTGGTAAAGTGCCCAGAGGTCAAAAGCCAACAACAACAGGTCAGAAAAAATAGGAGGAAGTAGGCAAAAAGTTTGGGGATGTCCCTGACAAAAAGCCAGGTCCAACAAAGAGGTAAATGCAAAAAGGTTTACAAACATCAAAAATTCAGGTAATCCTCTCCAAGATCCAATTTCCAAATAAGACCCTTTACAACCCAAGACATAACTTGGGCCGAATCATATAAACATTTTTGTGTCAGTCGTAAATTATGTAGGTGGAAAATTGATTTGTTTGTTGTAAATTGTGTTCTATTAGAATTATATTGCATATGCAATATATTGCTTTATTGGTGCCGAAGTTATGTCAATCAATAACAATTTGCATAGTAAATTCAAATAAAATACTTAATTTTTATCACTGACAAATACAAAAATTGTTGAGAAGGAAATGCACTGGGTGTGGCATATTCAAAATACTTGTATATACTTTTATGAGATAATAGCTGGTATCGCATTTTATTGTCATCTACATAATGGACCTAATTGGTTTATGTTCCTCGATGTCCATTATTATTTTAATGTTGTGTAACCTGATTTTATTATTGTGGTGTTTTTAATTAATCCAATAAGAAATTGGCTGGTGACTGAAAAAAGGTCGTATACACATGAAATTAAATATACCCACTTTTGTATTTTTTTATTCCACAGTAAGAGCTGCAAAAGGCAAATTCGCTCTACACAAGTTAAGATAAAATTTGTAAATGACCTATCTTAGTTACTGTTGTCAAAACTGTCCTGCATCTTATCTAAATGTGCTCTGAACCTTAATGTCTAGAGTCACACATTTCCAGGTGGAGACAGCCTCACCCGGAGCCTGCTAAAGACTCTTCCCATCTCAGTCTCATATAAAGGAGCAGTGATTTGTATTAGTGTGTTCAGAGACATTGATTGTTTACAAACGTATGGCTTGGGTTGAAGAATATCTTGCCTGGCTGGACTGCATCTCATTAGGTCTCACTGAACAAGGCGGCTTCCAGAATTTGCCATTTGCTATGATTATATAGTCACTGTCCATTCATTTCTGCACTGCAATTTATAATCATTTTCTGACACTAATAATCAGTCACTTGAGTTGGTAGGCACTCTAGAACCAACTCCCAATTATGATTTCCGATTGCAATCTACCAAAAATGTAATATTTCATACTTGACAAAAACACTATTTGCAAGTCATCTGAAATAAATATTGCTTATATGCCTTTGTTTTATAAAATGTGGGTGGTAACCAAAAATGGTGGCATAAACTAGGTATCTTGCATGCAAGCAATTGTAAAATAAATGCACAGATTCATGGAGTATATCTTGCAGGTTGGCATCATAACTTCATAAAACACCGACCTGACAATGTTTTGTCGCTTCAGACACTCTTTCATGGGGGCCTAAAAGACAACACACCTGATTGAGCTTTGCTTGTTGATGGTGGGCTATTAGTGCAGAAAACACTCTTGGACTGGCCCTGTCAGCTGCCAAAATTACGCAGCTCAGCATGGTTATGGGTAATCCCGAATACAGTCAGAGCATCGGCTAAAACATGGATACTAGTGACACTAATGATCTTCAGTACTTTCAATTACACTGTGCTCTATGGAAATAGGTGCTGTATGAGTCGCACATACCCAAGCCGGATCCATGGGGCAGATTTGAACGAGTATGGAGTTCAAACCCTCCTCCAAAACCTTCAGTCAGCTGTGCTTGCAAGGGATTCTGGGAGTTGTATGTGACGATTCCTGAGCAGATGAAAGCTGCTTTCAGCAAAGCCGCTGCAAAGGAAAACAGTGACTTCAAAAACATTTATACCTACAGAGCAGAGGGAAGAGTACTGTTCATGTGATGCCAAGCAGGTCTTCAAACACCGCCATACACGAATAGAGAGCAACCCCGGCTCCCTTCCGAGGTCGATCACACCTTCAAACACATGGACACATCATCAGCTTTAAGAAGAGCTTTGACGCCCCCACCCCAACTTCCAAACCAGAACAGTACAAGGAAACGCTCACCCACCCCAGGGCACCCAGACCTTCCTGCACGCAATCATTAACAGCAAAGCAAAGCACTCATGAATACTCAAAAAAGATCACACCCTCACCCTCAAACATCTAAACGATGGCACAACGAAGCAACACTCACAAACGGTGGGCAGACCTTCACACCCAGGCACATCCACATGCGAGAGCAATGCTTACCAATATGTTCTACTTTCATCGAAGGATTAGCAGCTCATGCACAATGTCTCAGCTGTATAACCTAGTCTACTGGAAGGATGACGAGACCTGAATCCTACCTATTGACAGTCCTTACTGGATAAGAAAAATAAACGGCAACACTCACCCAAAGACAAATACACCAGGAAAAACCTGGAGAATGGCATTGATAAGGATGGCGAACACTCCGTTTACGATGAAAGAGCTTAAAACCTGAACACTTAAAAACTAGCCCATGCAAACTTCTCCTAGCAAACAATGCCCATGCTTCCAAATGCGTGCACACTGGAATGACTGAGAGCAACAATGTCTTCCAAGGAGGTCCAGACCTTCAAGAATCTTGACAAAGGTAGAACCAAAGGCCCCATTCAATGAAAAGGGACGACATTCTCAAACTCCCGAGCAATACGAATGCATGGGGACATGGCCACTCTCACTCAAGATTGTCAAAATCCTCCCTATGCGCTGAATATCACAGACCTAAGCCATGAGGGAAATCACGACTCTGCCACTCTTTGTCACCCAGGTCACAAGAAAGGTGGATGCGAGCGCCAATAAAAACTGTTCCCCAACGCCACCACCATCTCTGCAACAGGACATTAATCTGTGAATGTCCTTGAAGAATAGGACAAACACATGGGCACCAGTGCAGAAAGGGTACGGTAGATTAATACCTGTAGTGCCTTCCAATTCTACAGATCAAAAAAGGATCTATATATCTGTAGTGCACTAAGAACTGTCAAATTCAAGCAATCAAATGTGATTTATTTCACTCACTCCGTTCACTACAGTCTCTAAAATGTGATTCTATATTTCCAATCGCATGAAACGCCCAATCCTAGAGCTAAGAACATTTATTTTGTTGTCAGTCTCTTAGTTATCCAATTATGCAGATTTAAAGCTCTCTTCACTAGTGTTCCTTAATACAATTGTATATTACTCATTTGTCACCAAGAAAATCATATCAGCAAAACAAATACCAATAACATTATTTAGTTATTTCCTGTTTTTAACTATTTTTTAAAGTGCTATCCCTTGCAATACAACACCAAATAAACTGTTATAGACATATGCTGCCCTCTCTTGTATGGTGATATGCAAGATAGTGAAAAAGGAAAAACATGCATATCATAATGTAAGGCAGGGCACTAAACTTTTCAGTACGAGGGCCACATCAGATATTTCACAAATATTCACGGGCCAAAACAAATCAGAGTGTCTACCCACCTCCCAACCAATACCATGTGTCTCTCGCCTCTCTCACTACCCAGGCCTGTGTGCCAGCACCCCTCCCAACTCTTCTCATGACGCCCACCTCCATATTTACTCTCCATTCACCCCATCCATCATTCGTCCATCACGCCTTACGACTGTCCCTAACACTGCCCCTCTTTCGTTTAGCCGTCTTCTCAACTCTACCTTTGCATCCTTCCCATCAGGCCTACTTACCCGTCCACGCTTTCAACCTCCAACCACCTTTACTACCCCCCTCTCCAGTCTTCTTCCACTCTTACACCCAGCTCTCCCATCACATTTACCACTCCCACCTGCCTGCATCTACCAATATCCCTTCCCATCCACCACTCTCCCTTTATACTACTGCTGCTCACAGGCTTTCAGACCACTACTCACGTACTTTTTATCGCTGTGATCAGAAAATACATCCTCGTCACAGCGGCTGCAGGGCTCAGGGAGCCGCACGCGAGTCAGCAGATACCACGTCCTTCAGAGCCAGCAGCCCTTAGGCCTTTAGGGGCAACACCAACTTCAGGCAGCAGACCCCATGCACAAACTCCGTAGGTATCCCTTTAACAATGGGGCCCCATGGAAAAAAATACTGCTGGACCTCTGAGATCAGGCCTGCTTCTAGCATGGAGGCCGGGTGGGCCAGGCCCTCCCAATCATGGCAGAAGAGGCCATAGAGAACGCACATGTTAAGTGCTTCCTTCATGTTGGGATGGCCAAACGTTATGATGTTGTTTCACTTTAATTATCAGACAGGGTCAAGAAGAAACCTCTAGCACACACTTAAGGTGCATTCAATTTTACAATTACTGTTTTAGGTATGCACTCATGAGGGGAAAAATACTGACATTAGGTGATTTTCCCTATTGTTGTAGTCGCTCAGACATTAAAATACTCATCATACCAGTAAGAAAAAACGGCCAAGTTGCAACTCTATCTCATGTCTGAGGCGACCATTAGTTGCGTGGAATGAGCTGGGGGACTGGGCAGAAGTGGGGGTTTACCTGTCAAAGGTGCAGCAGGTGCAGTGGCCCCAGGGCCTATGGCTGTGAGCACCACAGTTATTGGTGTTTCTGTGGGAGTTCTGAGAGTGTTTATGTGTTTTAGTCTGTGTACGTAGCACCCAGGAATATACTGTTGGATGGTGCATGCATTCAACTATTTAGATAGCAGAAGTGCATGCCTCATTGGATGAGCAGCCATGATGGAATTATAAATGTCTGCCCATTACCTAAGAATTAGGTCCTGGCTTGCTCCATCACAACCGTGACCGATATCCCGCCTGCTGCATTGCAAGTGCAATTGTATATAATAAATGGAATCTTGGTCAAGTTTGTGAAGGAGTAACCGGTCCATTGAACTCTACACCTGGTTCTTAATGTGGAGCTACAATACCTACAAGAGTATGCGTATCTGTCTGTTCTCTTCCAGATGCCTTAGTGAAGTACATAACTGTGTTAGCTCAAGTAAAATATTGGGATGGGCTGAATTTATTCTCACCAGTAGGGCAGGGTGACAAATATGAGCTTTTTATAATCTGATATCTTGTTCCAGTACATTGCCAGGTCTTAGTCAAGGCCACTAGAATCATGTAATTTTGTGGCTTTGGTGTTTTCCACAAAATTATGGATTTGCCGCATTTGTTGTATAATTCATAATTTACTGCATAATCTGCAGATTTAAAAAAAACGTTTCTAACTCAAACTGATCAAACATTGCTAGAAATACTGCAATATGTGCTGGGGTGCAGTTCAAGGCCCAGGTTGACTGGTCAGCTTTCTGTTGCTCATTGCTATACGTGGGTGTTAAACCTGCATTAACGAGGTGCAGTTTATGCCAAGACAGTGCTAATAACTGTTAAAAAGACAAAATAATGAAAGAATACTATCACAAAATGTGCCATATTATGCTGTATAATTTGTCTTTTCTTGCCTCATAATTTAGTCAACCCTGCCATATAATTTGGTCTTCACTTACCACATAATTCCAGTGGCCCTGGGTATATTGATCTTACTCTTTGTATTATCACACATACTCACAATTGGACTGATCATAAGCCACTTCAATAAAGGGCTAACACGGGTTATGCAACCTGTCATGATATACACACTGTGGCATTAATGCTAATTATCCAAATTTAGCACAGAACTGAATAATTAATTCCACAGATATATATATATATATATTCACACACAGACATATATGTGTATATAAATATTAATAATTTACAGCTATATCCAAACCAAATACATACAATTGTTAGGTCAAAATTTAATCTATTCATATTTCCTAAATAGCTCTTGTTTACTTTTTACATTTCACTTGGTTTGATAGGCTCGCTGTTACACTGAGAGGTTAGGCAGCTGATGATCCTTGCAAGGAAGCTGCAGAGTTTGTGGTTTCCTCGGCCTTCAGGACCCAAAGCTGCATCACTTACACATCCTGAAAATATATGCTGTTTGCTTGTTTCAAATAGGTTATTGTGTCATTTTATCTATATAATATTGTAAACCCATCCGGTGTTTAATGAACACAGACGACATCGCATACAAGCACCTACCATGTGCATAACACCGTGTTTATGCCCAAGCTTATTTATGTCCAAGCACCTCACACCAGGCTCATAAATGTTGCACATGAAAGCACCCACACCAGAATGGCCATGCCACACACACACACACACACACACACACATAAACCACAGGACATACACACACACAGCACTCACCCTTAATCAAACTGCACATGTGCATATGTAGATCCCACATACAAGAGATACACAAGCAGAACATTTTCACCATTTACAAGCAGAGACTAAAACTGCAAGCCGCACAAAGTTATCAGTGCTTCTTTACCCTTAGCTGTCTCTGCCTAGAATATATATATATATGCAAAAAGAACAGATGATGGACAGAATGCTGAACAATCTAAACATTCACCCCAGTCACAAAGATCTAGGTTTAATCCATCATTCTTTGCTCACCATGCCGCCCAGTTTGGACCCAGCCATATGCAACTCAGTCCTGACTCTGCTCCCCATAGGAACAGTTCTCCCTGGACTGGAAACAAGCATCCTAGGACCGGTTTCAGGGTATCGCCCTTCATCAGCCAAGCTAGCTTGAATCCAGTGGTGCAGTGAGCAAAGGGACCCACGTCTGAGCATACCCTTCCCACTTAGGGTGACAAATGCAAAAAGAACAGATGATGGACGGAATGCTGAACAATGAAAACATTCACCCCCAATCCAACAATCTGGGTTTAATCCATCATTTTTTTGCTCAGCACACCACCCCAGTTTGGGCCCAGCCATAGGCAAATCAGTTTTGACTCTGTTCCCCAGGGGAACAGTCCAGCCTGAACTGCCAAGCCAGGTTCTCCCCTGGACCAGAAACAAGCATCCTAGGACTAGTTTTAGGGTATCACCCTTCATCAGCCAGGCTAGCTTGAATCCAGTGGCAGAGTGAGCACAGGACCCATGTCTGGGCATACCCTTCCCACTTAGGGCAACAAATGCAAAAAGAAGAGATGATGGACAGAATGCTGAACAAGCAAACATTAAACCCAGATCTGTGACTGGGGTGAATGTTTGCTTTGTTACACATTTCGTCCATCATCTGCTCAACTTGTAGAGATGAACATCTCATCCCCAAACTTCCAGCACTAACCTCGTCACAATTCTCTTGTTCTGCACATCAATCTTGTCCAAGGTGAGCTTAGTAGAGAAAAGCATTTTGCTCTGCCACTGACAGCCATTACAGCCAAGACTTCAGACTTGAGACCACATTATTGTCTGGTTGTAGCAGAGCAGTCAAGAAAGATCCTAAAAGGTAGCTCTGACTGGAATTCTTAGAAATTATGCTTTCCTTGTCAGTCAGTCTGATTGAATTGGATGTGGCGTGAGACACTAACAGGAGGAGGAAGAGGCGGAGCTTGTCACCGTTGCTGCCGCTTGCTCACTATTACCGCTGACTCGGCCTCCACTTGCCCCAACCATCTGACCACCGCTTGCCTTACCGCACCCGCCCATAGGGCTCAGCCCACTGCCTGTTGCCGCTCGCAGTGGAGCGGTGCGGTACTGCACTGATAGCACTGCTGACAGCGGCCCGGGTACAGAGGGTGTGCCTTTGTTCTCGGCTGCAGTTGCAGTAGACGCCCCGGACAGAGTGGGCAAAGTGGACAGCAGACAACGGCACTGCGGCTCTTTGGGGTCGTGGCGCTGTGGCAGTGCCCCTTAGCAGTGGCTATTGGTCCTCTGTGCCCTGCGTGTCGAGGAGTTGTGTCGACAGAAGAAGCACCCTGCTTGCCTGATTGCTTCTCTTGGCTGCCCAGGCGGCTTGCTCATTGTCGCCTGCCATCTCTTGCCTCCGCCCACCGCTGAGGCCAACCTGGCCCATTCGCCCAGACCCAGCACAATTTTGGCTTTTGACTGCTCCTGTGTGCTCGTGCCCCTCCCATCCCCCTGTCGGTAGAGGGATCAACCAGGGATTAGAGGCGGCGCAGGACTGTCATAAGAGCGCTATTAGGCCTAGAGACGTCCAGAAGAGTCTAGCGTTTCCCTGGCATAATACCTGACAATACCTGGCATCGCATCATATAGCAACAGCAAGCAACAGCAAGGCTGCAGCCAAGGTGGTCTAGCAGAGTATGGGAGGCACTAGGCCCCCTATAAGCAGGTTGCATCCCGCACTACGGAAGCAGCCAAGCTAGGTCTTGGGGCGGCTTGTGGCCGGGTGAAGCTCCCCCCTTTCAGACTCTCACCTCTTTCCTCCACACACAGACTTGTGCAACCCAATCTAAACACATAACAGGCACATGGAGCAGGTGTGCACGGCTTCCCTCAAATATCCGTGATATAGCACCCAGCTGAGTTCAAAAGAAGAAATATGGGCTCTGGCAAAAACCAGCAGGCAATCACTAACAAGTCACGCAAGAAGCCCACCTCGAAGCTCCTTTCTGCAGATAGCAGAAGAATAATTGTAAATAATATCACCTGGATGGAGTCCCCCTCTCCATGGATTGGTACACTGAAACTGCTTCCCTTCTTGAAAGATCCAATGGCTGTAATATATGCAAACCCAGACGCTGCCTCAGCCCTTCCTAGTCCTATCATCCCACTTAGGAGGAGTATCACAATGGAAACAAGTGGTACAAGTGGTATATATCAAATGCCACCGTCAGCCCCGAAACGTAGAGATCTATCAGCAACTAAACAAGACCTCACATCACACACTTATGTTACCTCTGGTCTTGTAAAAACCGCAGAAACAACAGCACAAGTCCATCGGTCTCTCACAATGACAAACAAAGACATTTATATTCTGTCCTCAACTCATGGTACTGCCCAGGATCCAGCAGCTGCCTATCTTCACCCAGTAACTCCAGTCAGGCATAGCCCGCACACACTGACAAACTTTTTTCTTGTTCTTACTCTCTCTCAAATAACGTTGACCTGATACAAGCCCTAAAAGTCAAAACTATCAATACTGAAGAAACCCATCCTTTGACGTACCTGGGAAGTCCAGTACCAGGTAACACAACCCAAAAAAACGTCAGTACGGTCCTACATTGCATGTGAAATCAAGGGAGTACCATCGCCATCAGAGCTTGAAAAAGGAGACTGTGCGCTGGAAACGTCCCTGTCTACTGCCTAGGGTAATGCAGATCCCCTTTGATATAAGGTCCTTTTCAACACATGACTCACTGCAGTGCACATCTAGGCAGGACCATAAAGAGATGTGCCCAATCTTCAGCAAACCTCCTCCCCCTTGCGGGTAAATGACCAAGCTAGTTGGAAAGACTCAATCCAAGTACTTAATCATGCACATAATCAAGAATCACATACGCCATAGTGGTGGGACAGCCTACTTGCAACCGCCAATCATCCACTGGAAACTTCCAGTCAGATAAGCTGAATACACAGATCGACATCAAGAACCTAGTGGCAAAGCAAATAGCAGGAAAAAAATAAAAAAATTGAGATTCTATCATCCCTAATAGTGAAACCTCCGGCAGGTTTCACAACAAACCAAGAGCAATACCCCTGCAGCCCAATCATTGATAAACTAGCGGTACTCCCAGATATACTGTCAAACATCTTAAAATATTTACAGCCCACCAGTAAACATGAATTAATAATGACATTATCATCTGTAAGCTCCCCCCAAAACTTGAAGTGAATCTCACCCAACACAAGCTGACTCAGGATTCACAAATGCCCACTACCAGATCAACCTAGCCACCCATTTATGCCCCAAGGAAGCCTCACCGGAAGCGCCAATGCCAAACAGCAACATATCCTCCCCTCCACAACTAACTAAAAGACAATGCAAACGTCTAAGAAAAGCCAGGAAGAAACAAACTGAACATAAGGATGGAACAAGCAAAACAATATACCCAATATTTCTTAAACAACCTGATAACCTTGCCTCAAAGAAGGCCGAAAAAGACTCTAGCATACAGGAATGCAGCCCTGTCTCTGATCTGGCAGAACTATCTCTGTCAGTCTCAACATCAGCTGCTACCACTCTCCCGAATGTGAAACAGCTCAGCAACAAGCACAGTCCTGCTCCAGCCCACCCCCAGACTTGGGGCGTATTAGGTTTGCGACAGGATCACAAATCGACAGCTCAGTCTCAGTCTTGTGCCATCCGGCTGGAACCACATAGAATAAACTTAAAACACATGATTAGAGACCAAGACAATACTGACAATCAAATTGCATTCGTTGAAAAAGGGCAATACCCCCCTCACAACGCCATCCAGGACAAATTCGACTTGCAGAATACAACCAAGCAGGGTCAGAAATCGCTGCAGGCTCACATCTCTCCTCCAGCTCTCTGGCAGGAGCCAAGCAATGCAACCACAACTAAACAACTCAGATGCCTTCCTCCGGACAATTTTTCTGACCAACAAGCCAATACCAGATTAAAAATCACAAATCCACTGGCTCCTGACTATACACCTGGCCAAAGCCCCAACCCACCAACGTGGATGTTTCAAGAGTTAACACAGTGAAACAAGAAATTGGCCTTCCTTTAAACAGCAGGCTAATAGTGAATGCAGGAACCTACGGCCGCTCGGTTGTGGTAAGGCCAATAATAGTACTACCCAAGATCCAACTCCGTATATAGCCACTCCTCTCCAGCTTAACCAGAGCCCTTCAAGCCGAGCCCCATGCAAACCAGGTAGAGCGTCAAATACTGAAGCTCTCAGCCTCTGTCCCAGCTCTTCTCTACCCCTTAAAACATCAAGAACAGCACCGGCTCAAAAAGCATCATCACTGCAACAACACCTTTAAGTCATGAGGAATCCCACCTTAAATTTTGACTCCAACCACACTACGGTTCACATGGGCATCATGACATCCTCAATAGAGGGAATATAATGAGGCTCTTAAAATAAAATACACCCTATCCAGCAACCACTCTTACCAAATACTCGCCCTAAAGTCCTCCCTACATGTGCACTCCCAGGTCCCGGCTAATGTGGGTTTTATAGAGTCAACGAGCTTGAAGACCCTATGCTGGTCATTCAACATAATAGTAGCCTTATCTTTATCTGGAAAGCTGCAGATTCTAGATAGCCTCAAGAACCACAGACATATATTGGATGCTTGGGAAGGTTTCAGACAGAAAATACTGGACCAGCACTCTTCCCGCAATCTACCACAGCCAGCTTGGCGATTCAGTCAAATCACTCCTGCCTGCCTCTCGAAATCAGGCTACCTTCTTAAAACAGCTTAAAGGCATGTCCAGGCAACCAGCACCTTTGGGAACAACTGAAGATCCCAAAAAAAGAATATAAAAGACAAATATGGAAAGATAAGGCTGAATTGCAAGAGGATTTTCTGGTTTAAAATAATACACGCCGCAAAAGGGAAAAACCCCAGGAAATTTTGGGAAATCATCAATCACCTAAACACTAGAGGGAAAAACAACTCACACATCCCCGAAAATGACTGGGTGAGCTACCTCAAGACAATCTTTTCAATGAAATTCCAACCCTGTGGAAATACTCCTCAATTACCATCATGGACTCCTGAAAGGGGAAACATTCTCCTGCTGGAAGATGGAGAGATAACTGACCTCACTCTGTCCACTAACAGGACATACTGAGCACTCCTTAAGGCTCGCCGGGAAGGAGCCCCTGGACCAAATGGCCTTCCACAAGCTTTTTCAGGGAAGAAACAGTCTTCTAGTCAGAAGTGCTGGCCTCCCTATACCACGAAGCAAGACTGGGAGGAGTCATCCCAGAGAGCTGGCGAGGCTCTATAACTAATCCTATCTTCAAGGGAGGCAACAGAAACAACCCAGGTGACTACAGGTTAATTGCCTTCATTGATGTTGAAGCAAAAAATGTAGCCTCCTTGCTCCTTGACGAATTAACAGCACAGTCAGAAAAACATAATATTATTCCACCCAACCAAGCAGGCTTCAGGAAAGTGGTGGGCACTACGACGAATATCCTAATAACTGCCTTTCTCATAGAGCAGAGCAGACAGCGACATAGGAAACTACATTTTGGCTTTATTGATTTCAAGGCTGCCTTCGACCGAGTGAACAGACATCTGCTCCTCCTCCTGAATGCTATAATCTCTTTATACTCTGATATATAGGTACGAATAAAAATCGGAAATGGCACGAGGCTCTCAAGGAAAATCTTCACTACCCTTGGTCTGAAACAAGGCTGTGTGCTCGCTCTGCATTTGTTCAACTTGTTTATGGCAGACCTGACTCCAGCTTTGGATGCCGGAAATGTTCACCCTCCACGGTTGGGAGGGTTTCAATGACACATTTACTATATGTGGACGATCTGGTACTGTTCAGCTGCACCAAGGTCGGCCTACAAAGATCTTTAAACATCCTGGCCGACTACGTTCACTCCAACCAGCAGGAAATCAACGTGTCCAAATCTAAAATAATGCGGGCAGGATGCAGGCAGACTTTCAGACCAAGGATGTCCTTAAACAAGGTTTCACTGGTAGCGGTGCCGTATTACAAATACCTAGACATAATTCTAGATGCTCAAGGCACCTTCAGTCAACAGAGGAAATACATCATGAAAAGAGCCTCAGCATTAACTCATGCTTTCTCCCTCCTGGTCAAACGGTTACAGGGTCCATCATTCCACCCACTGCTAACTGTCATCTCTTCCAGAATGCTCCATACACTACCTTATATGCCAGAGGGACTATGCATGGTCTGGAAGAGTCCCTGATAGACAAAATCCAGCTTAAGGTATTCAGGCGAGTTTTTAAATTACCGAATTCCACCTCACCAGGGCAACTACACCTGGTATTCGGACTTGTACAGCAAGATCTGGCAGCAAAAGCAGAGGTGGTATAAACTTGGTATAAAATTAGCCACTCAGCCGACAATTTGAATGACGCACTTTTGCAGGCCCTAGAAAATGACCAGCTCTCAGCTTACAATAAGTATCTTCAGTCATCTATCAGCCAACTACGGCTCCAAGATCTATGGGAGGCAGCACTGACATACAAATCATTCACAAGAGGTGTTAACAAGGCCAGCAAACTGCTTTCCTTCACTAAAGCCAAAGTTAAATTTAGTGCCCACGCACATGCGTGGATGATCATAAGGCACTATGCCAAACTAGAACCGGGCGCTTACCTTTTCACTCCTTATGCGCCATACATGAAACACCAGTTAATAACAATGCCAAGTAGGAAACCTGCCAACCCTGGACAACGCTCCGTCATGGAGGAACAATACTTTGCAGAATTGCAGGCACTGTCCATACCAAAAAGAAGATCTTGCACACGTAATCTGCATCTGTCCAGGACTGCTAGACCTTTGAAGGAAGTTCCTTAAGAGAATGTTCAACAACAGAGGCACACAGACCTGTAGCGGAGCCATAGTATCCTGTTTCAACCTTTATGATCCCCAGCTAAATTGTAAGTTTGTCAAGAATTTGACACTTGAGTTGCAACAAAAGGGACGTTCAGGACAGTAGCTGACTGCACAGCGCGATCGAAACAGTGCGATTCCTTTTTTTTTTTTTTTTAACCCTCCCAGTTTCACTGAGAACATACCATCGGCACCCAGGGTCCATGGCATTAAGGTATTTGTTGAATGCACAGGGCATCACGGGCCTTTCCAGATCTCATGTCTATAAATCTCAAAGATGAGATGCGCTAGCCCCTGGAGGTCGGATAAGGTTAATTTATTGGAAGATTCATAAGTTCTGTGGCACGCCTAATCTCCACCACAGTAACTGAATGATGTGTCATATTTAAACACTTTGAACTCCCCGACCTAACCAAATCTGTATATTTTTATGATAAACTGAGCCATTTTAGAAGATTTTATAAGTTTTCCACGGCACGTTCTTCAATTCCAGGTTATTGACGAATATTGCGTCATATTGATGTAATTCTGGAAATTTGGGATTGATAAAACCGGCACACTTTTTAACTATATGATGAGAAAATACTGTCTCTTTTCGGATTTATTGGTTCTTTTCCTATTTCTACATATTATTTATCCCGTAATAGGAATTTTTAAGTACACTGGAATGCTTTTGTAAAAGGTAACATTGTTATAGTTTTAATTAACTGAAACAATAAATTAAACCTGAATCTGACTTGAGACCTGCACTGCACTCCCTTCCCTAAACCGACAACACCCGCCTCTCCCTGCAGGCCACCTTAAGAATAAAGCAAGAGCAAACTCAATCTGAATCACGATTCCTCGTGGTAAGTGATACTGTTCAGCGCTTCAAGTTGACAGGTGGAATGAAACATTAGTGAGAACTCCACCGTGTGGCCCGGGGTTTATAGCTAGACATCCTGGAATACACTTCAAGCCCTTGGACGAACGTTGATTGGCTGTTCCAATCTACTTGACAGGAGAGCAACCCGACCCAGCTGATGCCGAACCCCTAAAGACAAACAGTCTCCGAAAAAGACTTGTTCTTGTTTTAAAGAAGTCTTTTGCATCTTAAGATGAGTAGCAGCACCCAAGTTAAAGGCGGGCAGATTTCACTTCATTTCATATCCAGTGTCATTCCTTGTTTTTTAGGGTTGAACCTACGATTGCATGCGACTGCGCATGCATCTCATATGCAAGACGCTGTTGTGATCTGTAAAGAGCTTGGAGCCCGGCTGTTGCTCACCATTTGTTGGTTTGTGTGGCACTCTTCTTAACAGCCTCGTAATTCATCAAGGCATGGCTGGCAGCAGGGATCAAGCCCTTATTGATTTCAACTTAATTAGTGTCCGTCTGCAGCTCCCAATGTGATCGAAGTACTATTTTGTTCTAACTTCGAGTGCCCCTCAAACAGAAGGCTTGCCCAGCAGGTACAAAATCACAAAGTTTATTTTTTAAAGCTAAATTTAAATTATTTGGTTAAATTGTCTTTTCTCAGTTTTCACTCTTTTTTTTTTGTTTGTTTTTGCTCATGGGCGCTGTTGTCAAAACATGACAATTAACTTGACCGAAAAAAGTGAGACCCATTGCATTGCAAATGCTTGTTACCTTAAGTGACATTCTCGGGCAGCAACAGCTGCTGTCATTCTTAAATTAAAACACTGTGACCAGGTTCTAAAATGTGGCACCCTGTAGGATGTTAAATACTCCAGTTAAACCCCAGCTAATTGTACATAACACCAGCGGCAGCATGGGACTCGGAGGTCTAGTGTTCTGACATGTCTTACGTCTATAGTTTTTGTGGATTGATAAGGAGTAGACAGAGGACTAATGTTTCTACCATGTGCTGAGAGCTAAATAAAATCTTGTTGCGGGCCAGATGTGGCCCATGGGCCATAGTTTGGAGACCTCTGATGAAAGGTGTTATCTCCCAAAGCAATACTTTGGATGTTATTTTTGGTTTGCATGGGAGCTTGCTTTTAATGTATCTTGGTGCCCTGGGATTAAAGTTTATGAAATTCATTAGGAGACTGTTTCATGGTGTGGGCCTTCAAAGAAACTCATTTAAGAGGGGGGACCCCAACAACCCAGCTACATACATTCTAATCTCTAGTACTGGCATGTATTCTAAATTCAGTTTAAAGTTGGTCTTACTCACCTTGCGTCATAGGTAGAAGATAACAATATTGTACCAGTGAACAAAGAGGATTTTGCCATTCAATGCTAGGTTACTCTTTTGCCCTTTGAGAATTGCCGGGAAGTCAGTGGAGTTATTAGTCAATCTTTGCTGTTGCGTTGTTGACATCTAGAAGGTTGGGCAATGCTTAAAGTAAACTAGCAGTATGGAATATCTCCCCTATGCTTTTACCCATATGGAATTTCCTGTGCAACAGTAATCGGTCACAGGTAGAACGGGACTCTTGAAGTCATTTGTCACAGAGCAACCCTGTGAACAACTGTTTAATACAAGGCTGAGTCTCATTCCAGCCCTGTTTGGCTTGTCACTGGGCTGTCTTTTTCACCAAATGTTGGGAATGTCTGTGTTGCTTCTTTATTAGACACAGATGATTTAGTAATCCTGCCCGTGGGGTTATAACATAACTTGAAGGATCTCAATGCTTACTGTACTATACATTAACTCACAGAAAGACACCCAAATTAATATTTAGCAATAGGAATCATAAATTTAGTTGGTTGCTGTCGAAAAAATCCATTCTTAAAATTTTTTAGAGGTCACGTAAACAGTTCCTTGTGTAGGTCAGAAAACCTGAGTAACATAAAGGTCCTGGTTCCATCTTGTAAGTGTGGAATGGTTAAATTAGATTCTCAATTTAGGGGATTATCTGTGGCCCCTATGATGAAAGGCTTTCAATGTAAAGTAGTACTGCTCACCCAACACAAGACACAGTGACTTGCTCGGGTTGAAAGCATTTTACCCAAGTACACTGGAGGGTAAATGTTTAAAGTCTTAGCTGTAGAGACAAGCCAATTCTTTGCTTCATGCTCTATTAAACAACCTTGGATTCCGGGACTAGTCCGTGCGTGTTTTTCAAAAATGTACTTTTAAGGTTCCCGTATTTCCTAAAATGTATTCAGGACTTGATTGGGATTTAGATTTTCATCACTGTACTGGGGCAGGCAACTTAAAGATTCCAGGGTGCCAAAGAGGCAACTGAGCAGGTCGGTCATTTGAAATCCATGTTTGGTTTAGGTGATTTAGACTTTTTATGGCCTGGTTTGACAGCACAGCTGTCCCCAGCCAATTATGTGAGTATCGCTAGAGCGACCACGGCTCCGCCCACATTGAGCCAGGGGTACATGTTTTGATTAGGCAGATGTTGTGTGTTCCACAGATAAATTGCTTGCACTTCACACAGCTGTGATCATTTTGTGTATTTTTCCAGCTGCCTGAGGTTGAACTTTCAGGAGCACACATGACATTGTAATGCTATTAAATTGCTATGATGACTAGACAATTTATGGTGTTTCTCTGGCTGCAGCACAGATGGGAGGGCAGTCATTAACTTACATGGATTTTTAGGTCTGGCTTAACTGTTCGCAAATTCATAAGGCATTGCCAATGCTTTTTTTTTAAATAGCTGGCAATAGTAAAAAAAAATGTGAAACATAAAGCTGCAAAAGTGAGCAGTATTTTGCAGTTCAATTGATATTTGGCACAAAAGACGCCCCTGTAGTGCAGGTAGAATTGCCTGGGAGACCCCTGCTCATCCGGTGTTTGCCTTGCATTGGAAATTGATGAATTCATGCAAATGATGGGAAATGTTTATTAAGGGGCGAGGTGAAAGTATCTAAAAAATTGCAAAAAGTACAGTAAAGCCCATGTCCAAGAGCTGAGGTTCATATGAAGGTTGATACTTCTGTCTACTGGAGCCAGTCTGTAATTCATGCAGTCCCAGAGCTAAAACGCTGTGTCCCTGAGGTGTTCTTTGAGCCGTTGAGTGCTGACTGTGACAGGCTAGAGCTGAAAGGCTATTCATGTGCCTAAGCATGACCAATAAACGTCCGGGTCAACCTATCATGAAGAAAGCAGGCTTTATGCAATCGGGACAAAGTAATGTAGTTCCAGAGACTGAGGTTTTATATTTCCAAAACAGTCTTTAGGTATCCAGTCCTTGCGGTAAACACAAGTGTCTGTTTGTGTCTTCATTACGTTCTGTCATGCTTTCTATCATGTTCTACCATGTGGATCCCACTTTCTCTCTAATAATTACCACTCCCACATACTGTGGTTCCTTTGCCCTCCTCTTCTGACTTAAAAAGGCTGCCACTCTGTCAGCTGATCCCTTATGTCCCCCAAACTTCAGGTAACAAAGGCTTCTCTTCTGCCTTCTATCCCACCTCATGTACAAATCCTCCAGAACAAACTACTATGCCCCACTGTTCTCCCGCTCTGCTACCCACTTTCTTTATCTTTATAGATATCTATCTGACAGACTGCAGCCCCGTAGCCCCAACACTCCCATCGGCTGCCTTCCCCCAGGTGCTCACCTGCAGCGTGAGGCTGGCAGTAGTCACGCAGGTCCTCCAAACTGCGGCATACCACCTCTGACGCAACCTCTGAACCCGGGACTCCACTGGTACTGACAAGCCTCAGTTCTGGCTCAGGAATGCGGCGTGCCCGTGCCCCGATGGGGCGGCGCCCATCCACCAGAATGGCAATGTCCACCACTGCACCGCCATGCTCATACGTGATGGGAGGGGTGTCACTCCACCCACCTAGAAAACAGATAAGCAGTGACAAAGTTAAGATGCTGTACAGCTTTCTTGCCCTACCAGTCACAAGTAATTGGTTCCCACATCCGAAGTCAACAACCTTGATAAATCATGGGAATATCTTTATTCCTTCATTTCAGCAATTTAAAAAATAATCAAAGAAATAAAATTGCATTTTATACAGAATTTCAAGAACGATATATTCCTAAATAGGCAGGGCTGCGGTTGAACAATAACTAATTTATAAGAGATGTGACTAAGGGCCAGATGTAGAACGTGTTTTGCATGGCGCAAACTGTGAAAATCACAGTTTGCGCCATGCAAAACACGCATCACGATGCACATTCCCATTTTGCGAGTCGGTACCGACTCGCAAAATGGGAATGCAACTCGCAAATAGGATGGGGTGTTCCCTTCCTATTTGTGTCTCGCTCCGCGATGCAGAATTGCTTTTTGACCGCAATTCGCAGTTACCACCAGTGTCACACTGGTGGTAACCCATTCGCAAAAGGGAAGGGGTCCCCATGGGACCCCTTCCCCTTTGTGATTGTCGATATTAATATTTTTTCAGAGCAGGCAGTGGTCCAATGGACCACTGCCTACTCTGAAAAAAAGAAACCAAATGGTTTCGTTATTTTTTTGTATTGCAGCTCGTTTTCCTTGAAGGAAAACGGGCTGCATACAAAAAAAAACTGCTTTATTGAAAAAGCAGTCACAGACATGGAGGTCTGCTCTCTCCAGCAGGCCACCATCCCTGTGAGTGCAAGGAATCTCAATGGGGTCGCAAAATGCGACCCACCTCATTAATATTAATGGGGTGGGTCTTTGCGACCCCCTTGAGATTCGCAGAAGGTGTCTGAGACACCATTCTGCATACGATTTTGCAAATCGGAAATTGCGAGTCGCACCGACTCGCAATTTCTGATTCGCAAAATCAATTTTTGCTACATCTGGCCCAAAATCCTTCTGCCCCATCCTGTTGATATCGAGGATGCTACAACAGTTTGCGCAGTCTATAATACCTACCATATATCAACATGACGGTGTCTTAGCCACTCACCCAATGACCACTGTTGCAGAATTTGTGCGGTACTACTCTGCCCTTTATGCCATGGGAGCCTCTGATGACAATAACCAGTAAGCCACATTATTTTGGGACCTTCCCCTGCCATGTTTAACACGCGACAGCCAAACAGATTTGGACACAGAAATAATGGATAGTGAAGTTGCGGAAGCCATCAAGGCAATGCCAAAGGGAAAAACACTGGGAATGAGAGGATGTCCCATTAAATTATATAAAATCACAGCTGAACACTCTGAACCATTATTGGGGAAAATGTTCAGAACTGTTGACTCCCAAACCTTGCGGCTACTGGAATTTTCACAAGCTCTGATCACACAGTTACCGAAACAAGATAGGGACCGTTTGTACTGCCACAACTACCATCTGATTTCTCTTATTAATTCAAATATGAAGATCTTTGCCAGGATAATTGCCAATAGGCTCATACAGTATATTCCATCAGTTATCCATGCCCACCAGGTGGGCTTCATCCAGGGACGATCAACATGCAATCATTTACGGACTTTATCCCACCTCCTTTGGTCCTCCAGGTCTGGCACTTCTGAACAAGTCGCCCTCTCCCTTTTATCGAGTTGAGTGGAGCTACCTCTATGGCACGCTCGAATGCCAGGGGTATTAGCCCTACGTTTCTTTCATGGCTGCAATGGTTATACTCTACCCAAACGGCATTCATTAGTTGCAACGGGTTCGGATCTCCCTTTTTGAATATCGGCAAGGGGACAAGGCAGGGCTGTCTACCATCTTCCCTACTCTTCATCTTGGTCCTCAAACCCCTGGCGATAACCATTTGCAAAACACCTGCAATGACCAGAATACAAACATCAGCGGGAGACCTGATGCTCATGTTTTATATCAATAATATGTTGCTGGCTTATCCTCCCCAGCTGTAATGGAGATTGTAGGTTGCTTCTCAATCTTCAGTTGCAAAATGGTCCAAAAACAAGGCCCTTCCCATGACACCAGTCATGACAGTGAACAGCCTACAAGGATTGCAATTTCAATGGACACTAATATGGATGATATCTGGGAATCATAATTCAGTCCAACCCACATCATATGGTAGCTGACAAAATCGAATCTCTAATGGGCCAGCTGTACAGAGAATTTCTGCGTGACAATACCTAAAACTTTCACTGTGGGGAAAAGTACAAACCGTTAAGATCGTCGCGAACCCTCACAGACACCGGCAGCATACTGAAGAGTATGCTGCCGGTGTCTGTTCCCCTGCCGAAACTACCTCAGTCATCAGGTGATACATCTAGCAAGATACTACCCTGAGACTATCATTCTCTGGACTATATGCAGCTACCACCACTGGAGGACTCAGTTTTCCCAATCTCGAGAAGTACCATACGGCGTCCCAACTTTCTCAGTTCGCCTATTACTTCCAGCTCACACTGGAAACTCCAGGCTAGATGAGTCTCGAAAAAACAGATACAGAAAGTGCTGCATGACATTTTCGTGGTATACAACGAAAACTCAGTACCTGTGTCACGTGCCAATCCAATACTACAAGGCACCCTGAAGATCAGGGGTGCAGGCCATAGAATGCTCACACAAAAGGGGTATGTCCATTCTTCGGCTCCGCTTTGGCACTACACAGAGATCACCATGGAAGGAGAGCCACTGGTATAGTCCTTTTGGTTCTGGAAGAGTTTTATTATAACAGATGATCTGATCCACAACGGACACCTTGCTACCTTTGCTGAACAGGAATATCACCTGGAACGCTTGCAATTCCTACGCTACCTTCAACTCGAAAGTGTTCTTCGTCGGGGACTAGGAGGTGACCCTCAGGGTCTGGGAGACAACTAGTACCTGTCCAAATGGGGGTTGTACAAGAAACTTATTACGGCCTATGAAACCCACCTCAACCTGTCTCTATGACTTCTGGTCCTCACATTTCACAGCCTACTTTTCTGAAACAGATAGGGAGGAGATACTCTTCCAACATGACAAAAGATTGCAAGAAGAGTGACTGAAATTTAGCCACTTCAAGATCCTCCATGACTGGCACTGGCCGTCATTCAAGCTCCAGAAGGTGAAGTTAACTGCCTTCTCCTGCTTCCGAAGATGCAGACATGTTCAAGGAGATCCAGACCACATACAGTGGACACATCCCATGGTACAACCTTACTGGTCAAAGGCATGGAATACTCTTCAAAGGCCATGGACCTACAAATGGGACCCTCCGTGGATCTACCGCTCCTGCACATGTCATACGAGGTACAGCACAAATCTTCCCACCACAAACGCTGGCTAAATACTCCACTGACTGTGGCCACTATCTGTATTTTGAGGCACTGGTAATCTGCTACGTCACAGTCAGTGGAGGAATGGACTACGTTGATGGAAGACACAGCATCACACGAGAAGGTGATTTATAAACTGAACAATCTGAGAAGTATGGGGGCCCTTTCTGGTCTGATTTTTCTGGATAACATTTACCTCTGAAACTCGTTTTCCCCGGGGTGTGGTCCTATTCTGCCAAGAGTCCTAAATGTTCCTCCCAGATGGGACTGGGTGCTGCTGCACCTGTGAGGACTCTGCTCCAAATCATGACACCCCTCACATATTAGTGACTTGTACCAGTATGGGCTGCAGATGACTGTTCATACCAGAGGGGCCCCTCTTTTATTATATCTTCTCTCTCCTCACTTCGACAGGTTGCATGTATGGCCTAATTATATACATGTACCAAATTTAGGTGCTGGTCCCTCTTGACAAGTGTTGAAACCTACAGCCATCCCCGACCACACCGACTGCTATATCGAGTAACTTGGGCTAGAACTCTGAACTGTGAGACCCACGCCTGGGTTGCACCCGGGCTGTAGCTATGAGCGGATAGTTCCACTGGAATTCTTGGTTCAGTTGTGATATGTTTGTACAGCTGCTGCATGCCTTTAACGCTCTTACAGTATACTTGTATGGTATCCTGTACAATCGAACGTAAAGGGCTGAATAAAAACAGAAAGCAAGATATCAACGATGCTGCATCATGTTTTACTGCACAACATGTCTTCTCTTTTCACTCTTCGCTTTGTGAGAGGTGGTGTCCTGAAGAACAATGATAGTTTGCCCCTCTTAAAATGTTAGCTCAGGTAGTCTGAATATGTATGTTCCTTCCAATTAAAAGAACTGGCCGAATCAACATCCTTAACACTAATCACACTTGCAAGACGCGCTTCGCAATGTGGCTTGAATTTAACAAGAATGCAGAGGGTATCTGCGAAGTGTCATCACCCCATCCCTGGAGCAGCATCTCAAGGGTAGAATGATGGGTAACGCCCACAGGATCCACCCTGTTTAGAGCTGGGCAGTGTGATGTACTGGACATCTTCAGTTAAAGGAGGATGGATGATAGGGAAGTTAAAGCCAAACAGTTCCATACTATTATGTGCATATAAATGACAACAAAGACATCCACTGCAATGAAGAGTAGAAAAGAAACCATTTCCCTTGTCCTCTACATGCTACTTACCCAGTGCAGTGCTAAATCAAAGGAATCTTCCCCCAGGACAAGGTTTCAAGCAGACCTCATTGCACCTTCATGCAATGTACAAGGACAAGCGGCCAAGTACACAGTCTGAAGTAATCATTGCCCAGGACAAGCCATGGAGCAATATAGAGATCTATCCTATAGGCATCCAATCTGAAGTATAAGTTGACCCATAATACATGCTGTATCAAGTGTTGTTTCTTAAAGAACAAGGGGGTGATTCTAACATTGGCGGGCGGCGGAGGCCGCCCGCCAATGTTCCCCCGACAAAATACCGCTCCGCGGTCACAAGACAAAAAAAATATTTTGAGATTTGCCCTGGGCTGGCGGGCGGCCGCCAAAAGGCCGCCCGCCAGCCCAGGGCAAATCTACCTTCCCACGAGGACGCCGGCTCCGAATGGAGCCGGCGTAGTGGGAAGGTGCGACGGGCGCAGTTGCACCCGTCGCGTATTTCAGTGTCTGCTTTGCAGACACTGAAATACTTTGTGGGGCCCTCTTATGCGGGCCCCTGCAGTGCCCATGCCATTGGCATGGGCACTGCAGGGGGCCCCGCGGCACCCCCTACCGCCATCCTGTTCCTGGCGGGAGACCCGCCAGGAACAGGATGGCGGTAGGGGGTGTCAGAATCCCCATGGCGGCGGAGCGCGCTCCGCCGCCATAGAGGATTCTCCCGAGCAGCGGAAAGTCGGCGGGAGACCGCCGACTTTCCATTTCTGACCGCGGCTGAACCGCCGCGGTCAGAATGCTCGACGGAGCACCGCCAGCCTGTTGGCGGTGCTCCCGTGGTCGGTGACCCTGGCGGTCACCGACCGCCAGGGTCAGAATGACCCCCCAAGTTACTTATCTTCGGCAATGCCTTATCTGGTAAACATATTCTAGTTGCGGATTCCTTACCTCTGAACTGTCTCCAGGAATCAGACTGGATCTGGAAGAATTTCATGACCAGTACCCCGTGCGCCATTAGGTGGCATCGATTTGCTTCGTGTCCATCATCAGCATCATCTGCGCCAGATATGACATCACGGGTCTTACATAGGCGCAATCCCACCGCGCTGAAACCAGTTTCTTTTCACGACTTTCCATGCCAGAAGCACAGAGCCATAAATAAACTGACTACTGGTGTGTCAAAACTAAGGAACTGAATAGGGAGTCCCTGCCCCTAGAAATCAGTTTGCATAGTGAGTAGGATGGGTGGGTCGGTAAGGAATGTGCAACTAGAATATGTTTCTACCATATAAGGCATTACCAAAGGTAAGGATAGTAACTTCTAGTTGTAGATTCCTTACGTTTGAATAGAAACTCAAGTAATACCATTCTTGGAGGTGGATCTGCAAACCAAGTTCATACCAGAAAGTCCTGCAGGACCGAATGGGCAAAGTGCCCGTCCCTATCGACTTGTCTATCCAGGTAGTAGTCTTTGGTAACCGTGTGCAGAGATTACTACACTGACGCCTGACAGATGTCAAAAACTGGAACTCTGCATGCTAACGCAGTGGTCGCTGCTTTGGTTCTAGTAGAATGAGCACGCAAACCTTTAGAGGGTTGCTTCTTGGCCAGTGCATAGCAGATCTTTATTCAGCACATGACCCATCAGGAGGTGGTCCACTTCTGCACTGCCCAACCTTTCCTCACACCCAAATACTCAACAAAGAGTTGATCACCCACCTGGAACTCTTTTGTATGATCAAAGTAGAACTTCAATGATCTTCTTTTGTGTCCAGGCAGTGGAGTTTCTCCTCTCCCTCAGAGGGATGTGGGGGTGCATAAAAAGTAGGCAAGGTGATGGGTTGGCCTACATGAAAGGGTGTAACCGTTTTTGGCTGAAAAGATGCACTAGTGTGAAGCACCACTTTGTCAAGATAGATAGAAAGGTATGGAGGCTTGGATAACAAAGCCTGCAGCTCACCCACTCTGCGGGAAGATGTAATGCAAGGAAGGCAGTCTTCAAAGTAAAAAGCCTGAGAAGACAACTGTGAAGAGGCACCAAAAAGGTCCAAACCAAATTCAAATCCCATTGGAGCATAATGAATGGGGATGAAGGAAACATATGTGTGAGACTTTTAAGGAACCTATGCACAACAGAAAACATAAACAATGAAGGTTGAACAGCCAACCTCAAAAAATCAAAAACTGCAGACATAACCTTTGAGAGTGCCCACAGCAGAGCCCTGCTGGTCCAAAGAAAGTATAAACAACAGAACCTCAGAGAAAGGGGCATCAAGGGGGTCAACAGACTTGTATGTGTGCCATGCCATGAATTTCTCAAGACGTATACTGTTTTTGTGGAGGGATGCTTGGCTGCCAGATAACATTACAGTCTTTGGGTGGAAGGTCTAAAGCTGTCAACTGTCACAGCTCAATCTCCATGCAAGAAGGCAGAGAGTGGATAGTTTTGGGTGCAGAACCCTCCCCTGCTGCTGTGTCAGAAGATCCTTCCAAAGGGGCAGCCTGATTGGAGGATCAATGGACATGCTCAACAACTTAGGATACCACACTCTCCATGCCCAGTCCGGAGCTACAAGGATTACTTGGGCCAAGACATTCTTGATCTTCTCTAGGCAGAAGCAGTATGGTTGGAAAGGTGAACAGGAGACCTGAGTTCCACTTGAGATGAAAAGCTTCTTCGAGCGATTGGCGCCTTGAAAACTTCAATTTGCAATACTACTGACATTGCGTGTCCTCTCCGGAGACTAACAGATATAACGAAGGCTCTCCCCACTGCTGAAAGAGAGCTTGTGTCACCTCTGGATGGAGACACCATTCGTGATCCAGCAGGCATTTTTGGCTGAGTTTGTCTACTCTGGCATTCAGAGAACCTGCCAGATGTTGAACCACCAGGGATATGCCCTGCTGTTCCAGCAACATCCAGCGGTGTAGAGCCTCTTAACAAAGGATCCATGACCCCAATCCATCCTGCTTGTTTCAGTACCACATGGGGGTGATATTGTTGGTAAACACCTGAACTGTCTTTCCCTTGACAAAGAGAAGAACTGTTTTCAATGCCAGCTGGATTTCATGGAGCTCCAAAAGGTTGATGTGGAATCCAGATTTCGCCGAAGACTAGATGCCTCTGATCTCCACCACTTCCAGATGGCTGCCACATCCCAGGAGCGAAACATTTGTCACTACTGTCAGATCTGGTTGAGGAAGGGAGAGGTATCTGCCTCTGACTCAATCGCGGTTCCTGGACCACCACTGCAGATCTTGGGCAGTTCCCTCAGAGATCTGGACCTTGTCGGAGAGATTCCCCTGATGCTGTGCCCACTGGAACTTCAGGTCCCCCTGCAGAGCCTGCATGTGCCATCTGGCATGTGTTACCAGCAGGATGCAGGAGGCCATGAGGCACAGCAGCCTCATAGTCATTCTCACTGAAATCCACAACAGAGGCTGAAACATCGGTTTCATATCCTAAGTATCATAGACTCACCGTTCGGGAGAAAAAGCCTGAAACTGCACTGCGCCCAGAACAGCTCTCATGTAAGGGAGCATTTGAGAGGGAGTCAGGTGTGACTTTGGCATGTTTATAGTGCACCCCAGCAAATGGAGGAGGTCTACCATAGTCTGGGGGTGGGAGACGACAGCCCGGGGTTAGTCTGCCTTTAACAGCCAGTTGTCAAAAAAGGGGAAGACTGAAACCCTGATCTGTGCAGATAAGCTGCGACCACCATTCTCACCTTAGTGAATACCCAAGGGGCGCTGGTAAGGCCAAAGCGGAGCACAGTGAACTGAAAGTGCTCGTGGTCTACCCAGTGCTTAATTTCTAAATAAAGAGGTGCCAGTGCTCAAAGCCCTTCTCTTAAACACGAGACTGCTGTAATTAAATCTGCCAGCACTGAATACTGAGTCAGCGTAATCCTGAAGCCATCTTGGGCCTCTTCAATCCATTTAAGGCCACCCCTGCCCCTTCTGCTCATCCTGCAACTTTCTACTTTCTCCCTTTATGAGGCTTCTTTGTTTTTCCTTCTTCCGTCTTTCCCATATGTGTCTTTTGCTCGCAGCAAATGCTTGAGGCATAAGAATAAGCCCCGGCCCGCACAAATAAGTGCCGGTGCTCAGCACGGGAAAAAAGAAGCACAAATTAAGCACTGGGTCTACCGTGAACTGCAAATAACATCTTGGGGCAGGCAGGATGGAGATATGGAAATTAGCATTTTTAACTTATTGTTCTTGAGGAAGAGTTTCCGGGTCTAAAGGCCTAGGATAGGACAGAGGGCCTTGTCCTTTTTGAGTACCAGAAAGTAGCGGGAACAGCAACCATGACCTACTTCTGGCACAGGAACCCTCTTTCTGGCTCCCTTGGCCAATGGAGTCATAACTTCCTCGGAAGGAAGTGCCAAATGATCCTCCTTCATCCTGTTGTAGGATGCCGGCCTGGATGGAGGGGTAGTCTTGCAGGGGAGGGAGTAGCCCTTTCAGACTATCTGCAAAACTGACCTGTCTGATGTGATGGATTACCAGCGGAGCTGGTGTTGGCGAATCCTGCCTCCAAATGGGCCCTGGTGGGGGAAGTGTCAGACAAGGAAGTTTTGGAGGCAGCTGCAAATGAGGGGGCAGTGGACTGGCTAGACTCTTGGCCCCCTGATCCATGGGGCAGAATATCCCACATCCCAGGCCACACAGAAGCAGCGCAGCATGGTGGCTGGATGGGAACTTATGTGGACGGCCCCCCTTCAGGAGCCCCGAAAGGGGATGGGAATGAGGGCCGCCACAAAGCTGTAGGACCTGGCAATATCACAAGAATTCTTGAAGCGCTTGAGCACAGAGTCTGCTTTCTCCCCAAAGAGACAGTTTCCATCAAAGGACATGTCCATAAGATTAGCTTGGACATCCCCAGAAAAGTCAGACATCCTAAACCAGGCGTGATGCCTTAAGGCCACTGCTGATGAAACCGCTCTGTCCAGTGGGTCGGTTGTGTCTACTCCAAATCGGATTGTGAACTTTGCTGTATATCTCTCATCAGCAACTGCTTGGGAAGGTACAGCCCGGGCCTCCTCCGGGACCTGTAGCAGTACTTGCCCAAACGTATCCCACAGTGTGTGGAAGTAACGCCAAAACGCATGTGGTGATCATGGACCGCAATGCCTGGCTGGCGGAATAAAACATCTTCTTCCCAAGTGTGTCCAGCCTTTTGGATTCCCCATCCAGGGGTGCGGAAGGGAATGCACCATGGGTGGTAGAGGCTTGGATAACCAAGCTCTCACAGGTGGGATGTTGTGTTAGATAGCTTGGTTCGCCCGGAGGAGGGCGATGTCAGCGGGCAATAGTCCTGCTCACAGGAGCCCCTGTGCTGGGTTTGGACTAATTACCCAGTAGGACATCTGTAACAACTTAATTGAATGGGAGCAGGGGTTCGGAAGGTGAAGCTCCAGATTGAAGCACCTCTGTTAGGAGTTTAGTCCTGATGGCCACTGAAAACAACTGCAATTCAGGGACCTCAGCTGCTCTTCTCACCACTATTGGATATGAACCTCCATCCTCCATAGCCACAGTAGGGGTAGAAAGTAAGACAATATCTGGTGGTTTCTAGCCCACTGGCTTCACCCAAGTCTGAACGCCAGTCCATATATTCCTCAGAGTGCTGGTATTGTAAAGTGTCCAGCGACCCCTCCCTTTCATCCTCGAAGCCTAGGACAAAACCAAAAGGCCCAGGATCGGACCTGGGAGGCACAGCTCCCATCGGCATTGGCCTTGTGCTGTCGGAATCGGGAATTACATGGGGTCGACAAAGCCCAGAGGTACAGGTGGCACTGGGAGCATCTGCATCGAAACCAGGTCAGGTTGATGTGTCTAAACTGGTGTCAGTCTGGATTTGAAAGCAAATCCTTGGTTGCCCCTCGGCATAGGGCCGAAGCCGCCAGCACAGAAGCCAAAGGAGCCCCTTCTGATCCTGCGGTGCCCAAAGGCTCTCCAGAGGTGCCAGGCTGCCCAAAAATGAGGCACAGGGCCTCTTAAGATTCTCAAATTTGGGCAGGGGTCACTACGGCTCCCAGAAACTCGGAGAGGCATGGAGTCAGCCCAGGCACAGGTTCCTTGGAACGAGGCCTAGAACGCTTATTCTCCCTCGTTTCGTCAGCTGACGGACGAGAAGGCGAAGTACGCTGCACCTTGTTCTTTTTCTTGTGCTTACCAGAACGTACCTAGGATTTAGAATGGGACGATGATGACTTTGAGGTCCGCAAACGATCTCAGGACCTTCCACGTGACCGAGATCTCGACCTGCGCAATAGCTTTAGGGACTGCTCCCTCAAAGCCTTAGGATTTATGGACCGCCACTCGGAGCACGACTTTGGGTCGTGGTCGTGCTCCAAACACCAAAGGCACACGAGGTATAGATCCGCTCCTGGCATCATCCAGTGACAGGAACCACAGGGCTTGAATCTGATCTTCCTAGATGACATCCTTGACGCACCAGGATTACAGGAACTCAAAAAAGTCTTGACAAAAAGTAAAAAAAAAGGGCAGTAAAAAATTTACCAAAGGGTAGCTCTCTTTGGATCAGCACTTGCTGGTGTGGAAAAAAAGAACTGACATCAGTGTGCTGAGGTGGTGCCTATATAAGACCCACAACGCCACGTCCAGCATAGATGCTGCAAACAACAGACGTGGAGCTGATTGACGCCACCTAACGGTGCGGAGGGGTACTGCTCATGAAAATCTTCTGGATCCAGCCTATCGCCTGGAGAGAAATCAAAGCTAAGGAATCTGCAACTAAAATTCTCTATCAGACCTCATTCTACAGTAATTGTTCCCCCCAGGTTACATTCTGTAGTACACTTTGTATAGGTAAGCACAATACTTTAGTTACATTAACAAGTTGCCCCTCCTTATGTCCATTAAAGTTAGGTAGGTTGCAAAAGTTTGTCTTTTTAAAAAGTGGGTTGTGGTTTTAAAACATTTGAGACTATGGGTCCTGCAAAGAAAAACCATATCTACCTGCAATTAAACACGCTCCCTGAGGCTCCAACCCTGATTCAAAGGTTTTTTCCTTACACCTTACCCCTCTTGTCCATTAGAGACACCTTACCTGATACGTCAATCCGGGCGGGACACTCCACCACAACCCAAACACCAACAGGAGGAAGCTCTCTCTGTTCAACAGTGACAAACTGGCACGCGGACATGACAGCCTGGCGGATCAAGATCTGCTCTGCCCCCTCGTAGTGCCGCGCAGCTCTCACCAGCAGGTCCGGCCTGGAGGAACAAGCAGCGTGTTACTCTGAGGAACAGATTGATATTGTCAGCTTGGCTTGGCTCATCCATTAATAAACAGAACCCACCTCACTGTTGCCATTTATGTGAATCATAAACAATAATGGAGTAAGCCCAGAGCCACAAGTTAGACACAGTGGCACATTTTGAGGTTCATTAACCGATAGTCTCCGTTTCTGCTCATCTTTCTCATACAACACTGGCTCTGTTACAGTCCTGAGACTCTACTCACTTCCTTTCTATGTGTCTCTTCCCAAGCTCCCCAGTGGTGCCGCATGTGGTGTGCTAGGCTGGTACAGCGTCGGCTTAGAGGCCCTGCTGAGACTTTCTCGCTTGGTCTCGAAGTCTCTGTGCTGAATATGCTGCTCTCCAGCCGGTTCTCCGACAGTGCTCTGGCTCTCCTGCTCTTATCTGGGGTCACTCTCAATTTCTGGTTTGATGGGCTGGCTGCTGTGGCCTTCTCCCTTTGTGTAAGTCTCACCTGGAAACTGAGAGGAGGCTACCAGGGCTGGGTACAGGCAGATGTTCCCTGATCCCCTCTGTAAAGGTGTACCACTACAGGGGACTCGGCCATGTTAAACTCACAGGACACTTTTCAACAGGAACATCAATTGCTCTGGACTAAGCATTGTTGTCCTGAGGTGGAGCAGTGCTGCCCACAACACAGACTGTCCTTAAACACCACCCATTCCCCATGCATCACCTGCTCAGCCACTTGTTCCTCACTCTTGCCAGCTCCTCCACACCACGAGCAATATCTCTCTGCTCGAGATACTGGAAGGCCTTTGTCCACTCCTGGTTGGCCGCTGGTCCACTCCGTAAGCCACCTTTTCCCTCAGCCATGTAGCCCAGGATGTCTGCAATACAAGCAAGTGCACGGGCTGACACCCCTGGGTCCGTGACGACAGATGCCACTGTGGAACAAGAAGAACCTTTAGCGTCTGACTGGGGCAAAGATGCAATTTGCCTGAAGAAGGCCTAACCCTCTGGTAATACCTACTGACTCTATATCTTTTGACAGAATGCCATCGCTGCACCTTTAAAAAGAGAGGGACACAGTGGACTAAAGGTATGCTCAGAATTGGTTAAGAGACTATGGGGGTCATTCCGACCCCGGCGGCCGGGGTCGGCGGGAGCACCGCCAACAGGCTGGCGGTGCTCCGCAGGGCATTCTGACCGCGGCGGTTTGGCCGCGGTCAGAACAGGAAAACCGGCGGTCTCCCGCCGGTTTTCTGCTGCCCTCTGGAATCCTCCATGGCGGCGCAGCTTGCTGCGCCGCCATGGGGATTCCGACACCCCATACCGCCATCCTGTTCCTGGCGGTTCGCCCGCCAGGAACAGGATGGCGGTATGGGGTGTCGTGGGGCCCCTGGGGGCCCCTGCAGTGCCCATGCCAATGGCATGGGCACTGCAGGGGCCCCCGTAAGAGGGCCCCACAAAGAATTTCAGTGTCTGCTGAGCAGACACTGAAATTCGCGACGGGTGCAACTGCACCCGTCGCACCTTCCCACTCCGCCGGCTCCATTCGGAGCCGGCTTCCTCGTGGGAAGGGGTTTCCTGCTGGGCTGGCGGGCGGCCTTCTGGCGGTCGCCCGCCAGCCCAGCGGGAAACACAGAATCACTGCGGCGGTCTTCAGACCGCGGAGCGGTGTTCTGTCGGGGGAACTCTGGCGGGCGGCGGAGGCCGCCCGCCAGAGTTAGAATGACCCCCTGTATATGGATGCCCTTTCATATATGTGAACCACTACAGTGAATCCACATCCCTAACACTCGAGAAGTGCATACATTCACCTAGGTCAGAGGCATAAATGCTTTTCTGGTGCTTACCCTCCCTTTCGAGTTTGTCTAATCTGTTCATTCCAGTTCTAGGAAACAAACATAGCTATATCCCATACTTCGACCCCAAATTGCAGATCCCAGGTAATGCTCCATCAGCACCGAAACGTTCTCATTACAAATGTATCATTCACCTTAGTCCTCATCTCCTGCGGTTCAATTAGGTGCTCCCTACTCAGCTCTGCTGGTGCAACTCAACTGTAGTGATTTACGCTTCCTGCTTACCTTTACTATGCCCACAATCCTTGTCATGCAGTTCAGTTCTGGCTTTCTGCTCCCTTATTGTCCCAGTGCTGGGAGACCTCTACAGCTCTGCCAATGAACGTCAATCCCACCCTGCTGCAAGCACCTCCTGTGCCAAACAAACCTACTCTGTGCCCCGCTGCAGTCCCAGCTTTTGACGCTCATCTGAAACACCTTTTCCCATACACAGTCCATATCACCTACTACACTGCCGTGCCCTCCTGAACTTGCTCTTGACTCTCACCTTGGTCCAGTGTGTCCAACATCAGCTGATGGGTGCTCTCATACACAGCGGTTCTGATTAGTGGCAGGAGGCTGCAGTCTCGTCTCGCCAGGAGTGACTGCCGCACCTTCTCCTGTGCCTGGCGAAAGAACATGTTACGTCGCAACCTCAGCTCTGCCTCCTGGTCCCGGTATTGCAACAGCTCTACCCAGGACATGCGCCATGATGCTCGCCAACGCAACAGCTCTCGCTTGTCTGGCGATGGGTCCAAGAACCACAGCACGTCCCGCAGGCCCAGTGACTCCGTGGCGTGGAAGACCAGGAAGAGACGGGCGTTCATCAGACAACGACCACTCTCTGAAGACTCCAGACCCCAGACATCACTCTCCCTGGGAGCGGGTAGATACACATGTCAGGCTTTGTTGTTATTTTCAATATAGTACTGGCCATGTACTTCTAATGACTATGGCATAGCCTGTTCTCAAGAAGCTTGACTCTTAGGGACTTTCCCTGTACCACCCCTCACTAAAGGGACATCAGGAACAAAGGGACTTCACAAGAAACAACCTCAAGCGCAAATATCCCCACACCGGGGGAACTGATGGAAGATGCACAAAAAACGTTCAGGAAAAATAGTTCCTGCTTTGTCCTGAGGGGCATGCAGCCTTTAGTGAGTGCCAGAAATCATCTGAAGACTTTTGAGCCAGACAGGGCAACTGTTTTCACATTTAACAGTATGACTCTCATTCGGCCTTTATTTTTAAGAATATTACATTATACAACATGTAGTCTGTGCATCAACACTGATCAGAAAAGTTGCACCACAATGCAGTCATTGTCCAGACTACAGCACGAAATTACAAAAGTCACAATAAATAAAACAGTGTGGTGTGTCACTACTCTCAACTGCAATCACATCACACACACACAATTATTTCTAGTTTTACCTTTCACTTCATGGTTAACTCGATGCCTTGGGAATGCTCTCATTAACAGCAGGACGGGCATTGCTTCAGCAAGGTTTCTTACACCCTACTTAAGCACCATTTGTTTTATCCAGAATTTCTGGTATGTTCATATCAGAAGCAGAATAACAAAATGAACATAGTCACCCTTACGTTTTTTAATAGGATTGACTTTTATTGTTTTCATACAAATGAAAACAAAAATATAATAACACAACAATCAATGAGGCACAGTTTATCACATCAGTACCAACAAATTATTTAGACATATAGGGCATGATTTAGAGTTTGGCGGCAGGGTACTCCATCACAAGTGTGACGTATTCCCATCCACCTTACTGGAAGTGTATTAGATCCTATGGCACTCGTAATAAGGCAGACAGGATACTGATTGAGTTTGTGACAGAGTACTCATCCACCATACTTTTTCCAATTCTCCACCGTTATGCAGGAATAGGCCTCGACTATGGACGTGCATGGAGTATATGTACAGGATAGTCAGGGGAGAGGGAAACAGGGGGAAAACTGGGCAAGAGGAAGAAGGAAGAGACAGAGTGGCAAGTAGGGAGAAGGTACAGAGAAGAGGTTCTAGAAAAGAAGACGGGCAGGAGAAAGAAGAAACTCGAGTGGGTGGCAGAGTTGGGAAATAGAATGCAAAAGAAAATATATATGAGGGGCTACAGAGACTACAGAGTGTGAAAAACAAAAAACGACAGAGGAAGAAAGAAAACGGTGAATGGAACAGGCACGAGAGATAAGAGTAGGAGAGACAGGTGTAGATGGGAACAAAGTAGCAGTGAGGTAAAGGCTAAGGGATGAAGAGCGGGCAGAGACGGAGCGGATGTGAGAGAGTGTGAAGGAGCAAAGTGAGAGCTAGAGACACGTGGAGACAAAGTGATGGGGAGATTTTAAGAGGGATTTAAAGTTTACACGATGTTGTCAATGCTCATGGCCAGTATACTTGCAATGCACAATATTGTGCTAATTATCTAATAATGCCCCTAGTCTAGTATGCAACCCCAATTGCTGAGTGTGTGTCATTAGTTGTACTGCGCCTTTCCACTACTCCGTTCGGAATCCACCACGGATTCACAACATTACATTGGCGACGAGGGTCGGCGATTTCACACTGTGCTCTCCGCCCCACAGCGGCCGCAAGTCCCGCGGTGCTCGTGCTGCGGGTGCCGCCCCGCAGTGGCCACAAGTCCTGCGGTGCTTGTGCTGCAGGTGCGCAACCTCGGCTGCCCACGCTCTGCATAAAGCGGCAGCCGCTAATCACGCGGTGCTCGTGCCGCGCGAGCGTGCGTCAAGCAACAACGCTGTTGAGCCCCGCCACTGGCGTCCTACAGCCTTGGAGCGCCGTCACACACCAGCATCACAGGTCCTGGGTACAGGCGACCGCAGGATCCCTACAGCACAGCTGGCTCTCATGAAGCCGACGCCCAATGAGCTCAAAGCCCCCGGCAGCACGCCTGCATTTCTCAGACTGGAGCCCTTTCAGACACTGGTTCCACAGTGAGTACCAGACACCCCTTTTGACTCTGTCTCCCACAGTGACCACGCGCCCCTCGCATTCCCCTTCTCAATCTCGACATGCCTAGCCATACCACCCCACGGCACTTCTGGTATCTTCAGGGAGTGCACTATTCTGACACCTCTGTCTCGCCTCCAGCCTAACTGGCCACGATGTCTGCCATACCTCCGGTGGAGCCGTTCATCGTCTTAGGAGCCCCTTCCGCGCAGGCCCCAAAATGGAAGGAATGGGTGGAGAGAGTCCTTCTTTTCTTTGCGGCCACTAAGGTTGAGAACGCCCAGAAGCACGCCATGCTCCTCCATTTAGGGGGGAAAGACATATATAAAATATCCAAAAACCTTGTTGAAGACGCTCCTAAAACACACACAACAGTCATAGCTGTGTTGAACAGGCACTTCGAACCAATGGCCAACACCGATTACGAGAGCTTCATATTCAGGCAAGCCAGACAACAAGCAGAGGAGTCGCTGGACGCCTTCCACATGAGGCTGAGAGATCTAGCCAGTACCTGCCGGTTCAATGACGAAACAGAGAAAATAAGAGGACAAATCATCCAGAGATGTGACTCCCTGAAGCTCAGAGAGCGCATCTTAGAAGAATCCGGGAGGTCTCTACCGGACATCCTCCAAATGGGTTGCACGAAAGAACTGTCAAGGGCCCGCGCATCCCACATGGAGGCAGCCCTGCAGCGGCCCATTAAGAAAGAAGTGGCCAATGCGGTCACGGTACCCGCGAACAAACCCAAACAACGGCCAAACAAATTTCAAACAAGGCAATGTGGATACTGTGGGGGGATCCCACACATGTCAACCGAGTGCCCAGCGAGAGGCAAAACATGCTCCAGCTGCGGGAAGATAAACCATTTCGCAAAGGTCTGCAGATCGAAAAGAACAGAACAGGAAATGCATTGGTTAATACTGCATCAAACAAGTCAGAGCATGGGAGTGACATGGACGATGACGAAGCCATGGTGCATGTGGTTCACTCCCTATTCACTGTCAGACACACTAACCCTCGACAAGCGAAGCTGGCAAATTGCCAGATCCACATAGGCACACACGAGACAGTCGCAGTAGTAGACACAGGAGCGTCAATCAACCTCCTAGCAGCGGAAGAACACAGTCGAAGGGTGCCAGTCTCAACACTAACAAAGGCAAACGTGAAGGTCTATGCATATGGGCAGAGCACGCCGCTGGCCCTGAAAGGTGTGTTTCGGACTGATCTCACCCATGGATCACAATCCATCCCAGCGAAGGTCTACGTGACCGAGGAAGGACAAGGAATGCTTCTTGGCTGTAAAGCTGCAGAAGAACTAGGAATAGTTACATTCGCATTCAGCATTCACCAAGAATCCATAGCAGACCTGCTAGCCAGGTATGAGAGGGTGTTTGAAGGGATCGGGTGCCTCCTAGACCGTGAGATCAAACTCCACATTGATGAAACGGTACAGCCGGTAGCCCTCCACCACCGGCGAGTCGCATTCCACCTCCGGCCACAAGTGGAAAGAGAA
Organism: Pleurodeles waltl; assembly: GCF_031143425.1. NCBI lineage: Eukaryota > Metazoa > Chordata > Amphibia > Caudata > Salamandridae > Pleurodeles > Pleurodeles waltl. The sequence goes on from NC_090451.1 coordinate 532,513,945, forward strand.
CTAGATCATCTCGAGAAAGCAGGCATCATCAAGAAGGTCGAGAAAGCAGGCATCATCAAGAAGGTATCCGGACCCACACCATGGGTTTCACCCATCGTGGTAGTGCACAAACCCAAACAACCGAGGAAGTCCACATATGCGTGGACATGCGCCTCCCCAATGCCGCCATCAAGCAGGAGAAGCACCTGACCCCCACAATTGATGACATCCTGGGTGAACTCAGTGAATTCCGCTGGTTTTCCAAACTAGACCTCTGGTCCGGATATCACCAGTTGGTGCTGGCAAAAGACTCATGCTACATCACAACGTTTTCCACACATGTCGGGCTAAGGAGGTACAAGCGATTACATTTCGGAATCTCCAGTGCCGCAGAAGTATTCCAAAATGTCATACAGGGACTACTGGCTGACTCACCCGGGACAATCAATGTCAGTGATGACATCCTCGTCCACGCGCCCACCATCGCAGAGCATCACTCTCACCTTCAGAATGTCATACAACAAATTCAGGATTCCGGACTCACCTTACACCGCAGAAAATGCGAATTCCTGAAGGACAGGATGCAGTTCTTTGGCTACACTTTCTCAGCAAGCGGTGTCGCCCCAGATCCGGCTAAAGTAAGTGGCATCGAGAGTGCACCTCCTCCCACAAGCGCCACGGAAGTCCGGAGCTTCTTAGGCATGGTCAATTACTGCGGCCACTTTATCAAGGACCTATCCAACCTCACCCAGCCCCTTCGGAAGTTGACCAAAGCTTCTGAGCCATGGACTTGGGGATCAGCGGAACAAACTGCCTTTGAAGCCATCAAAGAGGCGCTGTCCAGCGAAACCACACTAAGATACTCTGACCCCAAAAAAAACACGAAGATCACCGTCGACCCCTGTCCCTCCACGCGTTTATGTGACCATTTATGTGATGCATGACGTGTCATTGTTTTGTTAATCTTATTTGTTTGTTATAAATTTTTGGAGGAATGTGGTGTCGAAGGTCGGTGACGCAACCGGCCACCCGACACCATCAATCAGAGAGGGGTGAGTCCAAGCGTGTTCATCTTGGACAGACCCGGATGTAAAAGGTAGAGTTTCCCTCTGCCTGCATGTGCAGTGGTCTGCCCCGAGGTCAGGGGCTATAATATATAAATAAAGAAGGCGTGGTCAGGGCCGGCAGATGGAGCGGTACGAATAGTGGAGTGAGGACGGGAGGAGCTGCGTCCGGAACTGCCTAGGCCACACCTGACCACGCAACAGTTGAAACCCCAATTGCCGAGTGCGTGTCATTATTTGTACTGCGCCGTTCCACTACTCTGTTCGGAATCCACCACGGATTCACAACATTACAGAATACACGCAGTACAACACGCTCATGTCCACCTTCACACGTGTAACTCAGCTGTGGGGGCGGTGGCAGGATGCATACACACTGAATCAGTGCTTAATTTGTAAATAAAAAGTTGCCGGTGCTCAGAGCTCTCCTCTGAAACACGCAGCTGCTGCAGTTAAATGTGGGTACACGGAATACTGAGGCAGCGTAATCCTGAGCCATCTTGGGCATCTTTAATCCATATAAAGCCACTCCCTGCCCTTCAGCTCAGTCCTGCAGCTTTCTGCTTTCTCCCTTTGTGACGCTTTTTCGTTTTTCTATTCCTCCGTCTCTCCCATATGTGTCTTTTGCTCGCAGCAGAAGACAAAGCTCCAGCCCTCAAAAATAAGTGCCGGTGCTCAGCACCGGAAACAACAAGCACAAATTAAGCACTGCACTGAATGCTCTCAGCGTTGCGGCTTGTAAATGATCCTGCTGCCCCCCCCGCAGAGAGCACAGCTTGCGTGCGGGTATCTGCGGATGGGGGAGGGGTGTCCCCGGCATCAGGATCTCACCGACCGGACCCCACGGACTTCATTACGAGTTACCCAGGGCGCTACCCATGGACGTCCATGTAATCTGCATTTGGCCTATAGCGTACACTACGTGTACATGGCTGCAGCAGCGTTACTTTACTTATTCTGGGGTCAACAGCTACATGATTTAGGTTCGAGGGTATTTAGCCATCAGAAAAGTCGGTCAATGCAAAGAGGTATTTTCTAATGTCCTTTTTAACAGAGACACTGTGAGGGGGCTGAGGCTGGAGAAAGGAGTGGCTGGAGTCACAGGGGAGGAAGAGGCGGTTCTTAACATGTAAGTATTTGTACTAACCTGTAAGACAAGAGATCACTCCCACCTGTGGTGGTATGGTTGGTGTAATCTGCGTAGAAGTAGGAAGGTTCCTACTGAATATGGCCCGCATGTATTTTCACTAACCACCTTCTATGCAACAAGTGCCTCACACTGCATATTTGGCAAAGGAACACTCAAGGAAACCTCACACATTATTTTAGTCAAAAATAATATATTACCCACCAGTCATACGTAGTTGCCAAAATTAACATTTTGTTTGTAAAATAAGTACACACAGCACCACAAAGAAGTCGTTTCCTAAAAGTGCTAAATGGGCACGTTCTACAGACATATAAAACACATCACAAAATACCTAATAGAGATCTCCTCAGGGCACACGAAATGTCCTGTCCTCCATGAAGTATGGATTCAGGTCCGGAAGTGCATCCTTTTATGACAAAGTAAAATCTCAACTCAGTGAACTGAGGTTATCCTGATCTCCTCTTTGCTAAACCTTTCCACACTAGAGCTTGTCCAATTACCTCAAGTATAAGTATTATAACAATCCCCTTCCCAGTGCCTTATGAAGAAATCCCTTCCACTCTCCACATATACCCCTAGGTGGGAAAGACACTGTCCCACACAGGGACAATGCTACTTAGAAGGTAGCTAGCAACGTCCTGTGAATAGGATTACTTCTTGACCACTTCAGTGATTAGCGTAAACAGATTACCCCTTTCACTTTCCAATCTGGAATAGAGTATTTAACAGAACCTTCTCTCTCAAGACTGGAGATTTAAGATGTGGTTGGCACAGCCATATCTAAATAAGATCTACCTAAAAATGTCTGGTTGAAAAATGCTCCCTCTCCTCTCAAACCACTAATCAATTTGAAACTGCAGTATTCAGGCAATGATTTGTGTCCTTGAAAGGCACTATTCTGCTTATCCTGTGAATGTTTCCCTTCTCTGTGGGGACTGGTGACTGAGGCAACAGTGGAGGAGAAGGCAAATTGGGTCCATCATTTTTTGTTCAAGCTTATCACCGTTTAGAAGAACAAACTTAGTTTTGGTTTAGTTCAACTTTAGGTAGAGTACTGTCATCTAGGATTGGAACATGACCAGACAATGCCTTAAATCATGGTGGTGGTTGCTGGTGAACTATCAAGGCACAATTGTGTGTCGTCTGTGTACTGATAAAGTGAAATTTCCAATTCCGGCAGTAGCATCACAAGAGGATCGTGGCATAAGGTGAATAGTATTGTCACAAGGAAGGAAACATGGGTGAGCCTGTTCTTCGGGGAGAAGAAGGGATTTGGGAAAGTCCTTTGGAACATGCTGTTATCTATTTGTAAGGAAAGAAAGAAGGGAGCCATTTAAGGGCAGCACTGGGGAAGCCGACCCAATTGACAAGGGGACTGGAGATAACTTGATGGTTGATCGTTTAGAAGGCCACTGAAAGATGAGGATGACTAGAAGGCAGGGACAGGTTTGTTTGAGATTTCTAATGAATCATCAATACTCTGGAATATCATTGTCTCTGTGCTGTAACAGTTGTGAATGTCCGACTGGTAGGTCTAAAAAAAGCCAGGATGCTCATGTGACTCTGCAGTGGGACACAGATCTTTGAGGATCTTGCTAAGGAAGAGAAGAAGATAGATGTGGTTGATGTTGATAAGGACTATTCAGTCAAGGTTCTGTTTTCTTTAGGAACTATTAGGTGAGCTTTTAGAAAGTCATTAAAAGTGTTGGTAAATGATGTTTACATGGGGACTGAGAGCTATTGGGGCAAGAACCTGATGAATGAGGATGGAAGGATATAACCATTGGGAGATATGGGATTGAGACATTAGAAAATGCTGGCCCCACTGTGTCCATATAACAGAAACGCAATTCAGAACCATTTCGTTCCCTTTCAAACGACAACCAGAATATTGGCCCATTGTGTACCCAGATGCGTGGCCTTGTGGTACATTTATACAGTGCACACAAATGGCCCTTGTGCACAGGTACAGAGCACCCATACCCGCAACCTTGAGGTGCAAGTGGACAGTGCACCTTGACTTGTGAGTCTGTGGTGCACCAGTACAGAGCACTGGGAATTGTGGCCTTGTGGAGCACATGTACAGTGCTCACAGGCAAGTAGTGCATCAGTACAGTGCACCAGGAATCGTGGTCTTGTGGTGAATTTGTGAAGTGTACCAGACTTCTGACTTTGTGGTTCATTGGGAAAATGCACTGAGACTCGTGACATTGTTGTGCACGTTTACAGAGCAGTTAGGCGTGTGGCCTTGTGGTGTGCTGATACAGTTCACTCTGACTCGTATCCATGTGGTGTACTTGTACAGTGCATCCTGACTCCTAAACTCGTGGAGCAATGCACGTAGTGAAACCAATCAATCAATCAGTGAATTTATAAAGCGCGCTATGTACCCAACAGGGTTTCGAGGCGGTGGGGGGGGGGGGTGCTGCTAGCGTTCGAAGAGCCATGTCTTGAGGAGTCTCCTGAAGGTGAGGAGGTCCTGGGTCTGGTGTAGTGAGGTGGGGAGAGAGTTCCAGGTCTTGGCGGCGAGGAAGGAGAAGGATCTGCCGCCAGAGGTCTTGCGTTGGATTCGGGGGACGATGGCGAGGGCGAGGTTGGCAGAGCGGAGTTGACGTGTGGGGATGTAGAAGTTGAGTCTGGTGTTCAGGTAGGTGGGTCCGGTGTTGTGTAGTGCCTTGTATGCGTGGGTGAGGACAAAACCAGACTCGTGGCCTTGTCCAGCACTTATTACATTTCTGGGTTTGTGGTAGGGTGACCAGAATTTTAAAGCCAAAAACTGGAACATTCCACAAAAATAGAAGAAGGACTACAATTTTACTTCAACAGCGCACAAAGAATGACAGCTCTCATCAAAATAGAATTACAGAAAAGGCACTAAGAACATGAACAAAATGCGATTTTTAAAGCCAGTATAATGCCTACTAATTAAATTGCTTTCTGTTAACACCTTCTAACGATTTCTACCTTGGAAACAACAAAAAATCACCCCTACCGTTTTCAGGCGGCCGTCTCTGAAACCTGGGACATGAGCTAAATCTGGTAAAAAATCGGGACTGTCCCGACAACACGAGGACGCCTGGTCAACCTACTTTGTGGTACACGGCTATAAATGAACGGGTTCTAAGGAAAGGATTGTAGTCCGGCCACAACTCTTCCTGATCTGGCTTTACGCCTCAATCCTTTAGAAACCACAGGCAGTGTGAGAGACAAATCATTTATTTTGTTGATGACATTTTACAACATTTGTCAGAAGTCATTACTCACCATATTCCAGTTCTTTGGAAAAAGTCAGCCCAGGGCCTATTCAGGTAGGTTCCAGTTCCTTTCTCTGCAGCAGGAACCTTTAGTAGAAAACACAAAAAACAGCAGAAATGAATGTCAATCACAGTACAATAGAAGCACTACGACTCCTTCAGCAAACGTTTGAACAATACATGGGAATTGATAGACCCAATATACAATTTAAAGAAGAACCAGAAATGCTAGCATCAAACAAGAACCTTGTGCACCAGCTTCCATCACAGACCAATGCTTCAGAAAACAAGGAGGCCGGCCAGGAGAAAACCTTGACTCTCAGAAAAGGCAGCAGAACTGAGGAAGACACTGCCAGATAGGCTAGGACAAGAAATGATTAGCTGAAATTTAGGAAGCTTCAATGATAACTCTTTTGATTTGGTCTTCAGGCTTAGTGTAGCGCATGCATTAACCCTTACAGTAACTCAACATAAAATAACAATAGTACAGTAATGCACTTACATGAATAACCAGATTCTAAATCCAGTTATTCACTGCTATGAGTTTGCAACAGTGGAAAGAGGTGGTGTTTGTGAGATCAGGTGGTGTATCGCTCCCCTATAAACCCTCTTGCTCTGCATCGCTATTGAAAGCAGGGGCAGATGATTTTGGGGGTGAAGGAGCATACATAAAATAACATTGTAGATAGATAACATTGACTAATGGTGATGTTTCTACCACAGAGTCCAATGTTGTTGTCTATTTTATGTTACTCCGAACCTCTTGGTGAAAAATGTCTGACTCACTCACTGTTACACATCTATAACTCTATACATTTCCAATTGTATTATCAATAGTGGTACACCAGATTATCACAAGAACATTGTGCAACCGTGAAAGACTTGTGAACAAATAATTATATTCTTCTTCTCACGTGTTATATTCGTACATATTTGTGTCATAGCAAAAATGCAGCAATGTGTTAATTTTCTTGGAAAGGCAAAAATATTTTGTGTGAACTGGAATAGTCCTCTGACTCTGCCAACATGCTCACACATTTGAAGAGCGAGTTGACCGCAACAAGCCCCATGCCATCTAAAGCACTTCACCGTGTGCTACTCTTTCATTCAACAGCACTCTGGAGTCTCTGTTTTGCTCTTCCCGTTATAAGTCCAGACAGATATATTCCTTTGTGTAAAAAAGAAGACATCATATTGACAGAGTGAATAAAACAGGACACCAACTTCTCCAAGAACAGGCATTTGGGACACACAATCACATCTATTTCGAGATCATACTTTTGGAAAGTAAGGGAATATATGTCAAGTTAGGATCCAGTGTGTTGTGCTCATTTGTAGGATACTGGCCCATATATTGGCTACTAAGAAAGAAGTATCTCCTGTAACACTCTTTAAGCCACATAAGAACAATGGTTGAAACCCCTTATATGTCAGCCTTGGCATAGCCAGAGTTCTGCCCTTGGTGGACATCGAAAATCTGGAACTATAAAGCAGCTGCACAAGGCCATCAAATGTCTTTTGACTGCCTCATTGGCTGTGAAGACACAACCCCAGGCCTCTTCCAGCAGGCTCCAATGGCAATCTCGACCAAGTGAGGTGAAAAAGACACCATAAACTCAGTCGCCGCTCGCTCCTATTTAAATGGGCTGGGCGGGTGCGGCGCGCGGGGGTTAGTGGGCATTTAATAAAAAAGAAAAACAACGCTCCTCTGCCCTAATGGAGGAGCCGCTCCTGCATAAATTCCGCATGTGAGCGAGTTGATGCTTTTCACAAGTGCCCCAGCAGCAACAGCTCAGCCATTTGGTCTGGTGCTGAGTCTTGGTGGAGGCCCCCCTACCAGCTGCTCCAAGTTCTCGAGAGGTGCAAGGTTATCTCCGTAGTGACAATGCACTCACTCGGAGCAATAGCGAGGCTCACTTGCATTGGATGGTAATTAATCCAAACACTTTTTACTAAACCGTTTCCTAAGTGCCATCACCCTCGACCAGGTCCTGGTGCACTTAAGTTAATTTCTTCCCATCCCTACAAGCACTAATCTTTGATCTCACAGCAGCCTGATCCTCAAACTGTTTAACCTTATCACCGGCATGTCCTTCTCTTACTCACAACAGTCACTGCCGGAGCATAGGATAGCCATGGTAAAGTCAAGAGGCCTGGCAATTAATCGGTTTCTTACTCCTTTCTTCAAACCTTCAGTTCACAAACAGGATGCACAGGTCCCAATAATTGACAATAAACAGGTTACACAGTGAGAAACTACTCCATTAGTAAAATCATGTCCTTGAAAGTAGCTTAGCCTCTATGAGATCAGTCAGCCCTAGTGCCATGGTTAAGCATCAAAGGGACATTCCATTCGTAAAACCTCAGCATGACTGTAGGGAGGCGGGAATGAAGAGCTCCAGCTGTCTGCCATTTTGTGACAGTAGCCATTTTACCTTGTTTCCACAATTGCCTGATTAAGTTTCAGACTGCTGAAAGGATGATGAAGGAGAAGCTCAAAATGAAACCTTTCAGTCAAGCATCTTTGCCTTGAAGATTTAAACTGAGGTTTGCATTTGTAGTTGGCCTGAAGGCCAGGTGGACAAAGACACTGACTGGCGGTGCTCCCACATGACCAGGTGTTTGTCTCTTCATCCAATAAGCATCAATACACAAAACCACATGTCCCAATGAAGGAGAATTCTCGATAAGAAAATGCTAATTTACTACTCGTGTCTAAAAGTTGCGTAAGTTTGGATTTGGACAGAACACAAAGAAAACACAGATGACATAATCCATACTGAGTAGCTATAAGAAGTTTAGACATGATCAATAAGTAGCTATTGGCTTCCAGGGGAATAGTGCTAACCTGCAAAGGCATTTCTGAAAAGGATAACACATAGGTTCAGTTGCACAAAGTTGCGAGGAACTTTAGGACAGCAGGAAGGGCGCATTTTTAATACTTATTACTATTTGGGTCTGTCCAAGCAAACAGCAGTCAGAATAAGCAAACACAAACAAACAACCGGCAAAAACTAAGAATGAAATAGATGAGTGTGCAAAATATGTCTTAACAGAGAAGAGCCACTGAGTGGGCTTAGAGCTTCACACATGCATCATTTCAGACAACAGAAACAACTCAGATTCCAGACATTTGAAATATTCATGCCTTAGACTCTTGTTTGAAAATGTTGTTTGTTTCTCATCTTCAACATTGTGCATAGTAAACAATGGGAGAAAGGCCTGCCTTGCAGTGCCAGGTGGAAAGGGGGACTATAAACAGTGACAGTCTGGCCCGATGGCCATCCTAACCCTCTCGGTCACCCGGAATTTTAACTGGCCCTTTGCCTCCATAGTACGGGGGTAGGAAGTCAGTTATGCTCCAGGGTACCCGTGGCCTGTGATTTCCTCTGCAGGACGCGAGCACAGTGCAGTTTACAAGACGTGCTGCAGGACAGCCTGGTTTAGCATCCTGCAGGGAGCACCGGCTCGGCCCTCCGGTGATGCCGGACATGCTGCCTGTGTGATGTACTGCATAGTGATGAATGACATAATACACTCTGAGTAAAACCTGCACACCAATGCGGGAGGAGGCGCCCCTCTGGCTCAGGGCACTGAACAACCCAGTGTTCCCAAACCCCACTGAACAACCCAGTGTTCCCAAACCCCACTGAACAACCCAGTGTTCCCAAACCCCACTGAACAACCCAGTGTTCCCAAACCCGTTTTGCATAATTTATGTGCAGCTAAAAACTTGCAAACATGGTTTTTACTTGCGCTGGATGCCCCATTGGTTCGGACAAAGCTATGCTTCTCTGCTGTGAGCACAACATGTGTAAGAACTGTTTTTACTATTCTAGGTTGTTTTATTGGTTCTAAATAAAGCCATAGCTATGATGCTGTGCCTGGAAAGTCAAAAATGATTGAGCCAGCCCTATGTTCAAAGACTTTGCTGGAAGATGATAAAACGTGTAGTCCCTGTTATAGCTCAGCACTTATGGCAACTGAGTTCATGCTACTCTTAAAGGTGTTGCTAGAGAAACGCGCATTTGTTTAAGGAGAAGAGATTAAGGGGGTCATTCTGACCTTGGCGGTCCATGACCGCCATGGCGGAGGCTGGCGGTGCTTCCTTGGCGATTCTGACCGCGGCGGTAAAGCCGCGGTCAGAAAAGGGGAGCCGGCGGTTTCCCGCCGGTTTCCCGCTGGCCCAGGGAATCCACCATGGGGATTCCGACCGCCTTCCCGCCAGCCTGTTTCTGGCGGTGTCCACCGCCAGAACCAGGATGGCGGGAACGGGTGCTGTGGGGCCCCTGGGGGCCCCTGCACTGCCCATGCCACTGGCATGGGCAGTGCAGGGGCCCCCTAACAGGGCCCCACAAAGATTTTCACTGTCTGCTTAGCAGACAGTGAAAATCGCGACGGGTGCCACTGCACCCGTCGCACCCCTTCAACTCCGCCGGCTCCATTCCGAGCCGGCTTCATTGTTGAAGGGGCTGTCCCGCTGGGCCGGCCGGCGGTCTTCTGGCAGTCGCCCGCCAGCCCAGCGGGAAAGCCGGAATGGCCGCCGCAGTCTTTTGACCGCAGAGCGGTCTTTCGGCGGGAACCGCTTGGCGGGCGGCGACCGCCGACCGCCGCGGTCAGAATGACCGCCTAAGAGTTTTGTTGGTGTTCTAGAACCGCTCCATGAGAAGGAGCAGTTCTGTGCTTAAAGACTGAGACCCATCAATGCAGACATCAAAAACCTATTTTTTTCATCATACGTTACAGGTTGATCTGTCATGGACTAGTTCGTCTTGTCCTTACCGGCCTGACAGTCCTGCTCATACTAGTAATGCGCTCTGTGTGTGCCAACACAGACAATAACTATCACCTGTAAGTAATCCTGGCTTCCGAGGATGGTGAAGACAGTGACTGACTCATCTCTTAGTCTGATGATGTGTCCTTGAATGATGACATCACTGAGCGGGCAGACTTGGAGCGCGAGTGAAGATGTCACATCGAGGCCTGTGAGAAGGCAGCCAGAGCCCACCTGCAAGGGACCCTGCAAAAGAAGAAATTAAAGAATCAAAGAAAAAACAGTCAATTTGGCTGATGGCTTCCTGTGGTTCTACCAGCACTGCAAATCTACCAGCCTACTCCAGCAAATCTGCAAGTTAGTGTAACAAACCTCCTCTACTATAGAGCGGAAGCTTTGCCTGAACATACTAGCGATTCTGCCAAGACAGACCCACAATTCTGTGAGCACCCCACATAGGGTTAATACACTCAATATAAATGTTGCAATACAATACACAGACCAACAACCCTGCAGTTGCAGACCCACAACTCTGTGATCACCCCACAAAAAGGTGGTAAGCGCTATTTAAATGTTGCAATACAATACACAGACCCACAACTCTGCCAGCACAGACCAGCACTGTCTGACAATTCTACAAGAACAGCCTGGTCAGCTCCTACCAACTGCCACAGTAAATCATGAGAGTCAGAGCTGGTCCATGAAAAAATGCTTCTCTTTGCAGCCCGATTTATGCAGCGGGTTGGACAGAAAATATCTCAGACTTAAAAAAAATACATAAGGTACTCTCTTAGAAGCCAATAGGATTTTTTGTTTATATGTTAACTTATTTTGTTTTTCTCTGCTATTATCAACAGTAGTGTCACTACCCTCTAGAGGACGAAGGGATATAGTCATAAGAAAAATCAACTTTTAAACTATGAAATCCTTCATGGATGGTCACCAAATTTCACATATGTAACAACATATGCATCGCAGGAGGCCATTTGAAATTTGGTAAACTTTAGTCAAAAATGCCAATAGTTTAGCCAAACACTGGCCTGATTTAGATATTGGTGGATGAGTTACTCCGTAACAATGGAATAGGAATGTACAAAGTTTCAAAGTCGAGAATTAAAAGCTTCCCAGCTTCCTGAAGTGCTGAGCTGGCATTTTAAAACAAATAAAAAACAACAAAAAAGGGAATCTCTGCAGAAGCAAGTTCATTTCCACTACCACCCAGGTCCGGGGGCACGCTGCATCTATCGTTTTCAAGGAGCCCACCCACCATGCCTGATGCACAAGTCCCAGTGCAGGATTTCCAGAAGCAGGGAAGGGTGGGGTATGTGGCTTGCTATTAGGTGGTTAATATGTTTCTGCTTTCATTCTGGGACGGGAGCCCTAAGTGAGAGCACAGAAAATAACTTCTTTCAACCAGATGTCTGACTGGACTTTCCACTGCAGGGAACAGGATGATGATAATGCAAACCTATGGGGGTGAGGTTTGTATTCTCAAGCCCCTGGGTCAGTGGTTCCGAAAAGTTTTAGAACCACGACCTACTTTTTAAAACAACAAACGTTTGCGCGCAACCCAGCTTTAATGGACATGAGGCAGGTCATTTTTTAATGTAATTAAAGCATTGTGTCGTACCGCACCATCATTAACAGACAGCATATTTTCCATTGAAATGGCCACTAAATTTGCACAGACGTACAGTTTTACTGATAAAATTATACAGCACATGCGAGGATTTGGATGTTCTATATGGTATGGCTGGGAAGCCCTACTGTGCAGTACACTCACAAATACCATCTTGGGTCCAGTCAGGTACGTTTACCCTGAGTAGCTGTGACTGCAAGCAGTAAGACTTAGCAAAGTACAATGTGTAAAGCATTAAACTGTACCACACAACAGAATTTGAAAGTCATACAACACAAAAAAACAAGACAACAATTTATAAAAAAGACTACGGGTTTATGAATTTTTAGGCACCTTAAGCATAAAAATTCAACACAGGGTTCCAGAGATACAGATTTAAAAGCAAAAAATAACTTTTATATCAATAGCAAACAAGCATTGGCCAACAAAAAGTTTGGAAACTTTTGAAAAGTTTGAAAAAGTTAGTTTGCCAAATCCGGCTGAAGTTGGGTGACCAAGTTCAGAAGGAGAGATGTCTAAGGGGCTAGGGAGGATACTTCAGACAGCTACCTGGCCACCAGAGCATTTTTAGAACAAGATCCAACTTGACAGGATGATCGTCATAGGCGACAATGGAGTGGTCCTGATGCTAAGGGATGCAGACTAAAGATGCTCAAGGAAGCTCCTAATGCTGTGCGGTAGATGGGGTGAAGTCCAAATGCTTCAATTTTGACCCCTTCAAGATGGCACAACCCTTTCTCTGTAGTCAGGAGCAAGATAGCCCATCCTAGAGGTGTGGCTACCAGGGGGAAACACACCCATCGTAAAATTAGTTTGGGGGAGGGATTCCTCTCTCTGGCCCTGTCTCCATGCTATCTACAGAAACAAAATGCATCCCGGTCAGGGGAGTTGGGCTGGGCGGCTTCCCCTTTGAAGCACACCTCTGGACTAAACCCGTGAGTGGCCATCCTGGCAGAGGAGGTAACAACTCTCTTCTGCGTTACTGCCTTTGTTCCTGAGCCTGGGACTCATTCACACATATTCCAAGGTGGTCCGAAAGCTGTCTATGTGTGTATGTCTTTCTGAGGCTGCTGGATGAGTAGAGCACAGAGTGGCAACATTCTTAAGGTCGCCCACCATTAATAGTGACATTAATTCGACCTGGGGATCAGGTCGCATTTAACGCCACAATTAATTTGATACCTTACATGACCCAGTTTAATAATCCCAGTTAAAAGTTAGCAGATTTGGGATGCCACCTGGTAAGTCTGTGTTAGCCAATGGGTCTACCAACTTTACCCACAGTAAACTGACAATTTGGAAGCATTGCTGTTTAGACATTAACCCCTTCCCCGCCACGGACGTAATGGTTACGTCCATGGCAGCGCCCGTGTGGCGCCATGGACGTAACCATTACGTCCAGGGACTGGCAGTCGGGGGAAGCGCTAGCGCTTCCCCCGAGGGCCGCCCCCCAACACCCCCAGGCCAGGGCTGAAAGGGGAATCCCTTCCCCTTTCACGCCCCCCCCCCCACCCCCCCCCATGACGTCAGCGCGCGATCGCGCGCTGATTTCATGGAAACGGGGAATGACGCGCTGGAAGCCATTTGCTTCCAGCGCGTCAAGGGAGAAGGTGAGTATTTCACCTTTGTGCGGGGTGGGGGTGCTCTCAGAGAGGCATCGAGGGAAAGGAAAGGGTTTTCCTTTCCCTCGATGTCTCTTTGAGCATTCCTGCTGCCCGATCGCGATGCGATCGGGCAGCAGGAATGCCCACTAGACACCAGGGATTTCTGTATGTGTGTGTGTGTGAGTGAATATTAGTGTAGGGGAGCGACCCCTTGGGCAAGGGTCGCTCCCCTTTGGGGGCACATGCTTTTTACGTCATTTCTGCCCCCCCTGGGGGCAGATTGGCCCTATTTTTAGGCCGATCTGCCCCCAAGGGGGGCAGAAAGCCACTAGACACCAGGGATTTTATTGTTGCTGTGTATTTTTTGTGTTGGGGGGCGGCCCCTTGGGCAAGGGTCGCTCCCCTTTGGGGGCACATGTATTTTACGTCGTTTCTGCCCCCCCTAGGGGCAGATTGGCCCTATTTTTAGGCCGATCTGCCCCCAAGGGGGGCAGAAAGCCACTAGACACCAGGGATTTTATTGTTGATTTGTATTTTTTGTGTTGGGGGGCGGCCCCTTGGGCAAGGGTCGCTCCCCTTTGGGGGCAAATGTATTTTACGTCGTTTCTGCCCCCCCTGGGGGCAGATTGGCCCTATTTTTAGGCCGATCTGCCCCCAAGGGGGGCAGAAAGCCACTAGACACCAGGGATTTTATTGTTGATGTGTATTTTTTGTGTTGGGGGGCGGCCCCTTGGGCAAGGGTCGCCCCCAGGGGCCCTCATGTATTTTTGGGCAGTTCTGCCCCCCTTGGGGGCAGAGAGGCCTATTTTTTTTAGGCCTTTCTGCCCCCAAGGGGGGCAGAATCCCAATAGCGCCAGAAATAGTATGTATGTATGTGTGCTTTGTGTTGGGGGGTGGCCCCTTGGGCAAGGGTCGCTCCCCCCAGGGGCGCAATGTATTTATTGTCGTTTCTGCCCCCCTTGGGGGCAGATTGGCCCTATTTTTAGTCCGATCTGCCCCCAAGGGGGGCAGAAAGCCACTAGACACCAGGGATTTTATTGTTGATGTGTATTTTTTGTGTTGGGGGGCGGCCCCTTGGGCAAGGGTCGCCCCCAGGGGCCCTCATGTATTTTTGGGCAGTTCTGCCCCCCTTGGGGGCAGAGAGGCCTATTTTTTTTAGGCCTTTCTGCCCCCAAGGGGGGCAGAATCCCAATAGCGCCAGAAATAGTATGTATGTATGTGTGCTTTGTGTTGGGGGGTGGCCCCTTGGGCAAGGGTCGCTCCCCCCAGGGGCGCAATGTATTTATTGTCGTTTCTGCCCCCCTTGGGGGCAGATTGGCCCTATTTTTAGGCCGATCTGCCCCCAAGGGGGGCAGAAAGCCACTAGACACCAGGGATTTTATTGTTGATTTTTATTTTTTGTGTTGGGGGGTGGCCCCTTGGGCAAGGGTCGCCCCCAGGGGCCCACATGTATTTTTGGGCAGTTCTGCCCCCCTAGGGGGCAGATATGCCTATTTTTTAGGCCTTTCTGTCCCCAAGGGGGGCAGAATCCCCATAGCGCCAGGGATACTATGTATGTGTGTGTGTGCTTTGTGTGGGGGTGTGGCACCTTGGGCAAGGGTCGCCCCCCCCCAAAGGGTGCAATGTAATCTGGGTGATTTCTGCCCCCTCCCCTTGGGGGTAGATTGGCCTATTTTATTTTTAGGCCCATCTTCCCCCAAGCAGAGAAGACTAGACACGGGAAAATGAAAAAATGGTTAGTGGCGGAGTGTTTGTCAACTGGCGAAGTATTTACTTTTATGATAATAACAGTTTTTCTCCTTTTTGTTTTAGTTCAAAGCTTCTGCTGACTTTGCTGTGGCTTGTTGCAGTTTTGGCAGTAGTTGTCCTGCGGTTTGCGTAGTTGCATGTTTTAGGTAAGTAAATAAATTTACTCCAAGTGAGTATTGTTGCAATGCATGAATGACATGTTTGTAGGTGGTGTACTGAATGCAGGATTGTGTGTGAAATTGTCCTTAGAGTTATGCACAATGATTATTGTGTTGTCTTATGTCTAATTTGCTTTTTTTTTTCTCTTTTTAGTGGGATATCGTTGGTGATTGCTGTGGCTGTGCAGAGTAGTTGCTGGTGAGTCAAGCTTTTTCAGGCGAGTGAGCAGTATAGTTTTTGAGTTTATAATTCTTAGTGATAAACCTATACTTTGTTACTTATCTTACACAGTGCTGGTTGTTGGTGGTGTATTTGTCCAGTTAATTTTAGTAGGAAGAATCATGGCCAGCCGTAGGATGACCGCTCAGCAGGTTGTTAGTGTGCTTTTTGAGTCATCTTCTGACCATGAATATGAGACTGACTCTGCATCTGAGGCAGAGGAGGAAGTGCAGGATTCTGGAAGTGAATTTTCTGTCAGAGATGAATCATCTGATGATGAAGCCACTCTCAGTGCTGATGAAGGGCCTGTTTTAGAGGAGGACAGTGATGTGCCAATGGTGCAGGAGCCAGCGGCTGAAAGGCTTCCCATTGGAAGACCTGACGCATGGGTTGCACCAAACATGGAGCAGCCACAGTTGCCTGCGTTTACTGGTTTTCCAGGGTGTCGAGTTAATACGGAAAACTTTTTGCCCGTCAACTTTTTTGAGTTGTTTATGGACGATATATTTTTGGAAGAGATTGTTGAGCAGACTAATTTGTATGCAGAGCAGTTTTTGAGGGACAACGCTGCCAGACTTAGGCCACACTCTAGAGCTAGCCGGTGGATTCCCACAAATCTGGAAGAGTTGAAAAAGTTCTTGGGTTTAACTTTTTTGATGGGGCTGATAAGGAAGCCGTCGCTGTCTTCATATTGGTCTACTAGTCCCTTGATGGCAACTGCTATATTTCCTGCCATCATGAGTCGTAACCGGTATGAGCTTCTTCTTCGGATGTTGCATTTTGTAGATAATGCTTTAGCCTTGCCACGAGATCATTCTGATTCTGACCGTCTTTTTAAGATTAGACCTGTCCTTGATCATTTGGTAGATCGGTTTTCAGAGATCTATGTTCCAGGGAAAGAAATATCTGTAGATGAGTCTTTGGTCCTGTTCAAGGGTCGTTTGTTTTTTAGGCAGTACATTCCTAGCAAGAGGGCACGGTATGGAATTAAATTGTATATGCTGTCAGAAAGTAGTACAGGATATGTTTATAATTTCCGGGTCTACACTGGTAGGGATTCCAATATTGACCCCCCTGGTTGTCCTCCCACTTTTGGAGTTAGTGAGAAAATTGTGTGGGAACTTGGTAGACGACTGTTTAACAAAGGTCACCATTTATATGTAGATAACTTCTACACTGGAGTTCGGTTGTTCAAGGAGTTGTTCAGAGTGGACACTGTTGCTTGTGGCACAATCCGCTCTAATCGGAAAGGCTATCCAAAAGAGCTTGTCTGTAAAAAACTTGAGAAGGGACAGTGCAGTGCCTTGCGGAATGATGAGCTGCTAGCTCTGAAATTTGTAGACAAGAGGGATGTATACATGCTAAGCACCATCCATGATGAGAGTACTTCACCTGTGGCTGTTTGGGGTCAGGTTGCCGAAGTGCGCAAACCTGTGTGCATCTTAGACTATAATAAGCACATGGGTGGTGTTGATAGAGTAGATCAGAGGTTAGAACCTTACACTGCTGCTCGTAAGTCTTATGTGTGGTATAAGAAATTAGCGCTTCACTTGTTCCACTTGGCAACTTTTAATGCTTTTGTTGTGTTTAAGGATAGTTCTCCAGAGTCAAGGATGACATTTGTGAAATTTCAGGAGTCTATCATAGCTAGCCTTGTTGTGCTGGAACAGGCAAGAGTTCCTAGAGAAGCAGTGGTGGAGGATGTGGCTAGATTGAAAGATCGTCACTTTGCTGAGCACATTCCTCCCACGGCCAAAAAAAACTTTCCTGCTAAGAGATGTAGAGTCTGTGCTCGAAGAGGTATCAGGAAGGAGACTAGGATGTACTGCCCTGATTGTCCTTCAAAGCCTGGGCTGTGTGTGGGTGGCTGTTTCAGGAGCTACCACACACAGAAGAATTATTGGGAAATTCCGTGAGCGTAAACTGGTGTTTTATATTTTTATATGTTCGGTTTCACGGTTGGCATTAGTCATGTATTCAGTTAGAGCTTTTGTGTTTGTAGTTTTGTACTAATTTATGATTAGTGGTTTCTTTGTTATTTAAAAACAAAAAAAAGGGGATGGCATGTGTAGAGTGGCGCTTGGCTGGCGGCGTGGGTGTGGTGGCGCTTGGCTGGCGGTGTGTGTGGGGTGGCGCTTGGCTGGCGGTGTGTGTGGGGTGGCGCTTGGCTGGCGGTGTGTGTGGGGTGGCGCTGGGCTGGCGGTGTGTGTGGGGTTGCGCTGGGCTGGCGGTGTGTGTGGGGTGGCGCTTGGCTGGTGGTGTGGGTGGGGTGGCGCTTGGCTGGCAGTGCCGGCCAAACGCCAGTCCACACACTCATCAGCTGGTGTGATTGCTGTATCAGGCATGTGGGCGTATGAAAGTGATGGGCCCTTGACTGGCGCTGTCTGTGGATGCGAGTCTTGTAATGTGCTGGGCCCGTGGCTGGCGGCGTGAATGGTCTAGTGCATGTCATGTATGAAAGGTGTGTGAATGGACTGTAAAGCGGTTGGTGCCTTGTCGTGGCTTTACAGCTCACGAGCTGTGAGTCATTGGTTCAGTTTGTTGGCCTTTCAGTTATTACCAGCGCATTTCACTTTTGTGAAATCTCTTGTTAATAAAATTTGATCTACTGAACATCACTCACCCTCGTGCCAAATCCAACCAGTATGTGTGGTACAAATGACAAAACCTGCTCCGCTGTAATCAGGCGTCGCAGCACACTTGAGACACGCTAGGTGCCTCAGGTGGGACCCCGATGATGAAGCATGCCACCAACTTGGTTGGTGGGTGAGGGGTCTTCTTCACATAACCTAAGTGTGTTTCTTTTCACAATTTTAGTGTTTGGCACATCACGGACGTATGTGCACACATCAAAGTGATATATTCCAAAAATACCTGTGTTTGGGGGGGAGGGCCCACCTATGTTTTTGGTCCTGGGTGCGGCCGTCATGTAGGGAAACCTACAAAACCCAGAAACTTTTTAAAACTAGGCACCCCAAGGAGTCTAGGGAGGTGTGGCTTGTGTGGCTCCCCCAACATTTTCTTACCCAGACTCCTCTGTAAACCTCACAATTTGCATAAAAAAGCATATTTTCCTGATTTTTCTTAGTAGGATCACCGCTCCAGCACAAAATTCCTACTCCCCAGTTTTCCCCTCAGTCTCCCAAGTAAAATGACACCTCACTTATGTGGGTCCCCAAAGCAGAGTCCGTCTAAAGATGTATAAAAGAATATGCCCTTATAAACTTGCTGTGCTATCCCTTCTATCCCTTCAGGTTTTGGGCCTTATTATGTTGCAGGCACCTGGGCCACCCACACAAGTGAGGTATCATTTTTATCGGGAGACTTGGGGGAACGCTGGGTGGAAGGAAATTTGTGGCTCCTATCAGATTCCAGAACTTTCTGCCACAGAAATGTGAGGAACATGTGTTTTTTTAGCCAAATTTTGAGGTTTGCAAAGGATTCTGGGTAACAGAACCTGGTCCGAGCCCCGCAAGTCACCCCTCCTTGGATTCCCCTAGGTCTCTAGTTTTCAGAAATGCACTGGTTTGGTAGGTTTCCCAAGGCGCCGGGTGAGCTACAGGCCAAAATCCGCAGGTAGGCACTGTTTTCTCCCTTGTGGATGTGTCCACGTTGCGCTTTGGGGTGTTTCCTGTCGCAGGCGCTAGGCCTACCCACGCAAGTGAGGTATCATTTTTATCGGGAGACGTGGGGGAACGCTGGGTGGAAGGAAATTTGTGGCTCCTCTCAGATTCTAGAACTTTCTGCCACAGAAATGTGAGGAACATGTGTTTTTTTAGCCAAATTTTGAGGTTTGCAAAGGATTCTGGGTAACAGAACCTGGTCCGAGCCCCGCAAGTCACCCCTCCTTGGATCCCCCTAGGTCTCTAGTTTTCAGAAATGCACAGGTTTGGTAGGTTTCCCTAGGTGGCGGCTGAGCTAGAGGCCAAAATCTACAGGTAGTCACTTTGCTAAAAACAGCTCTGTTTTCTGTGATATGTCCACGTTGTGTTTTGGGGCATATCCTGTCGCGGGCGCTAGGCCTACCCACACAAGTGAGGTATCATTTTTATCGGGAGACGTGGGGGAACGCTGGGTGGAAGGAAATTTGTAGCTCCTCTCAGATTCCAGAACTTTCTGCCACAGAAATGTGAGGAACATGTGTTTTTTTAGCCAAATTTTGAGGTTTGCAAAGGATTCTGGGTAACAGAACCTGGTCCGAGCCCCGCAAGTCACCCCTCCTTGGATTCCCCTAGGTCTCTAGTTTTCATAAATGCACAGGTTTGGTAGGTTTCCCTAGGTGCCGGCTGAGCTAGAGGCCAAAATCTACAGGTAGGCACTTCGCAAAAAACACCTCTGTTTTTTTCAAAAATTTAGGATGTGTCCACGTTGCGCTTTGGGGTGTTTCCTGTCGCCGGCGCTAGGCCTACCCACGCAAGTGAGGTATCATTTTTATCGGGAGACTTGGGGGAACACTGGGTGGAAGGAAATTTGTAGCTCCTCTCAGATTCCAGAACTTTCTGCCACAGAAATGTGAGGAACATGTGTTTTTTTAGCCAAATTTTGAGGTTTGCAAAGGATTCTGGGTAACAGAACCTCGTCCGAGCCACACAAGTCACCCCTCCTTGGATTCCCCTAGGTCTCTAGTTTTCAGAAATGCATAGGTTTGGTAGGTTTCCCTAGGTGGCGGCTGAGCTAGAGGCCAAAATCTACAGGTAGTCACTTTGCTAAAAACAGCTCTGTTTTCTGTGATATGTCCACGTTGTGTTTTGGGGCATATCCTGTCGCGGGCGCTAGGCCTACCCACACAAGTGAGGTATCATTTTTATCGGGAGATGTGGGGGAACGCTGGGTGGAAGGAAATTTGTGGCTCCTCTCAGATTCCAGAACTTTCTGCCACAGAAATGTGAGGAACATGTGTTTTTTTAGCCAAATTTTGAGGTTTGCAAAGGATTCTGGGTAACAGAACCTGGTCCGAGCCCCGCAAGTCACCCCTCCTTGGATCCCCCTAGGTCTCTAGTTTTCAGAAATGCACAGGTTTGGTAGGTTTCCCTAGGTGGCGGCTGAGCTAGAGGCCAAAATCTACAGGTAGTCACTTTGCTAAAAACAGCTCTGTTTTCTGTGATATGTCCACGTTGTGTTTTGGGGCATATCCTGTCGCGGGCGCTAGGCCTACCCACACAAGTGAGGTATCATTTTTATCGGGATACGTGGGGGAACGCTAGGTGAAAGGAAATTTGTGGCTCCTCTCAGATTCCAGAACTTTCTGCCACAGAAATGTGAGGAACATGTGTTTTTTTAGCCAAATTTTGAGGTTTGCAAAGGATTCTGGGTAACCGAACCTGGTCCGAGCCACACAAGTCACCCCTCCTTGGATTCCCCTAGGTCTCTAGTTTTCAGAAATGCACAGGTTTGGTAGGTTTCCCTAGGTGGCGGCTGAGCTAGAGGCCAAAATCTACAGGTAGTCACTATGCTAAAAACAGCTCTGTTTTCTGTGATGTGTCCAGGTTGTGTTTTGGGGCATATCCTGTCGCGGGCGCTAGGCCTACCCACACAAGTGAGGTATCATTTTTATCGGGAGACGTGGGGGAATGCTGGGTGGAAGGAAAATTGTCGCTCCTCTCAGATTCCAGAACTTTCTGCCACAGAAATGTGAGGAACATGTGTTTTTTTAGCCAAATTTTGAGGTTTGCAAAGGATTCTGGGTAACAGAACCTGGTCCGAGCCACACAAGTCACCCCTCCTTGGATTCCCCTAGGTCTCTAGTTTTCAGAAATGCACAGGTTTGGTAGGTTTCCCTAGGTGCCGGCTGAGCTAGAGGCCAAAATCTACAGGTAGTCACTTTGCTAAAAACAGCTCTGTTTTCTGTGATGTGTCCACGTTGTGTTTTGGGGCATATCCTGTCGCGGGCGCTAGGCCTACCCAAACAAGTGAGGTATCATTTTTATCGGGAGACTTCGGGGAACATAGAATAGCAAAACAAGTGTTATTGCCCCTTGTCTTTCTCTACATTTATTCCTTCCAAATATAGGGGTGTGTGTAAAAAAGACATCTATTTGAGAAATTCCATGTAATTCACGTGCTACTATGGTCACCCCGGAATTCAGAGATGTGCAAATAACCACTGCTCCTCAACACCTTATCTTGTGCCCTTTTTGGAAATGCAAAGGTTTTCTTGATAGCTATTTTTTACTCCTTATATTTCAGCAAATGAATTACTGTATACCCGGTATAGAATGAAAACGCACTGCAGGGTGCAGCTCATTTATTGGCTCTGGGTTCCTCGGGTTCTTGATGAACCTACAAACCCTATATATCCCCGCAACCAGAGGAGTCCAGCAGACGTAACGGTATATTGCTTTCGATAATCTGACATTGCAGGGAAAAGTTACAGAGTAAAAAGTAGAGAAAAATTGATGTTTTTTTCACCTCAATTTCAATATTTTTCTTTTTCAGCTGTTATTTTCTGTAGGAAACCCTTGTAGGATCTACACAAATGACCCCTTGCTGAATTAAGAATTTTGTCTACTTTTCAGAAATGTTTAGGTTTCTGGGATCCAGCATTGGTTTCATGACCATTCCGGTCACTGACTGGAAGGAGGCTGAAAGCACAAAAAATTGCACAAATGGGGTATGCCCCAGTAAAATGCCAAAATTGTGTTGAAAAATTGGGTTTTCGGATTCAAGTCTGCCTGTTCCTGAAAGCTGGGAAGCTGCTGAGTTTAGCACCGCAAACCCTTTGTTGATGCCATTTTCAGGGGAAAAACCACAAGCCTTCTTCTGCAGCCCCTTTTTCCAATTTTTTCGAAAAAAACGAAATTTTCACTGTATTTTGGCCAATTTCTTGGCCTCCTTCAGGGGAACCCACAAAGTCTGG
The DNA here is from genome assembly GCF_031143425.1 of Pleurodeles waltl. Lineage (NCBI taxonomy): Eukaryota > Metazoa > Chordata > Amphibia > Caudata > Salamandridae > Pleurodeles > Pleurodeles waltl. The sequence continues at coordinate 532,536,392 of NC_090451.1, forward strand.
GTACCTTTAGAATCGCTAGGATGTTGGAAAAAAAGGACGCAAATTTGGCTTGGTTAGCTTATGTGGACAAAAAGTTATGAGGGCCTAAGCGCGAACTGCCCCAAATAGGCAAAAAAAGGCCTGGCACAGGAGGGGGAAAAGGCCTGGCAGCGAAGTGGTTAAAAAAAACATATGTCTTAGATAACAAAACACAGCTCCCTGCCATAGGACTCCACAGGCCTTTTTTTATAGGAGACCTATATATAATGTTAATAATAATGGACAGGGTGGCTTTGCCATTGGTTTAAATGGCAAAGTAGAACTGGCAGTAAGAACAATGTCCTTCCAGTATGCAGTTGCAGTCTGGGAGTCATTTTGTACTTTGCCACAGGAAGAGTGGCACAAACAGTGCTGTAACCATGAGTGACCACTCTGTCTTAGCTGGCCTGGGTACCATATACTATGGACTTATAAATCAGGCCTTGCTAATTGGATGCATCCAATTTGACGTGTAATTTTTACGGGGTTAAAACACTGGTACTGAGGTCTGGTTGTCAAGTCTGCGGGGTTTAAAAGCCAGCAGCTACTAGTCCAGATGGGAGCAACAAGTGGGAGGAATCCTGCAAAAAGCCTGTTTCCTCACAGCACACAAAGGATAATGTGTGGAAATTGGATTACTGAGAATATTTATCATTTGTGCATCACCAAGTAAGTGTCTTGATTTATTCTCTGTTTCCAGCGCACTTAAAAATTACAAAAATAGTGCTTCGTTTTTGCTTTTTTAACTTGTGGATGCATATATTTCATTTACAGGCATTAATATTTTATTGTGTATTGCAAAAAAGAACTTCCTACATTGTCACATGATTTACTTTAAAAACTCCCTTCTGTAGTCAGAGAAAGAAAAATAAACACCAATCCTCATATTAAAAGAATAATGCAGCCTGACGTTTGACCTCTTTCTTTTAATCATTGGCAAACGTGACAAGTTAAACACAAAATTTACAGGTATCTATATTTCTTGCTCTGATTTTCGGACCTACCAAAAATCAACTTGTGACCCACTGATGCATCTCGACCCACAGTTTGGGAAACACTGCCCTAGATCAATGATGTCAAGGTGGGATTCTCGTGCCATGATAATCAACCTTAAGGACGAGTGGTTTGTAAAAGCTATCAGCATTATTTAACAAGTTAGTGCTAATGTTTTATTTTCATCTGACACCTATATTGAAACTGGAAATTATATGGAAAACAGACCTACATAATACTGTAAGTGACGGAATACTATACTTTTTCCAGCCTTCTCTACGGATGAAATGTGTAATTCACAGTGTTAATATAATTTTCAAAAGCTATTGCATCTAAATAATCAATAGTTACGACTTATTTCTACTGAAATATGGGTTATGGCGGTGGTACCCTAATCCATAAGAGGTTGATTTAGCGGTCAGACCGCCCCAGTCACTTTCTGCGTACTTGCTTGTGCCCTTCCCTTCTACTGCTGCGGTTCTGCTGTTTACCTGCAGGTGGCAGTGTTGTACCACGCTGTTGCTTCCTACTGTGACGGTCCCTTCCAGGATACTGTTGGTGATGGAGCAGCCGTCTGACAGAGTCTGTGGATGCTAAACGCAAGAAAGGAAAGAAAATAGGTTACTGGGCATTTCCGCTCTTCCTTTAGAAGCCCACATCCTGACCCGGGAGCTTTAGATCCAAGAAACAGCTACAAGAAGCGGCAGACAGTAACAAGAGGGGACCCTGGGCATCAGCAAAGCAGTGCGGTTTATGTTGAAGCCTGCCAGACACCCCCTGGTTCCAAAGACGTATTGAGTTAGGGTGACCACCTGGCACTGAGGCAAATTCTGGACAGGACTGTAAAAAATTCAGGACAAAGGGTCAAAATTCAGGACAAAGGGTCAAAATTCAGGACAAAAATTCAAGAACAAACGTCAATTTTACAGACACACGCAAGAGAGGCCATGCCTCACTATGTGGTCAGTGCATTTATTTACTCTTTTTTAACATAGCACTATTTATTCACTGTGGACCTTTTGCGATTGCCTCCTGGTGTGCTACATTCAGGTGTCACATTACGTCCTTGTTCAGTAGTAAATTAATGCCCTTCACGGCAAGGCCATCACCCCTACCCAAATCTACCCGATCTTTCCTGAAGAGAAAGTAACAGCAAAATTTTGATTATGTTTCTGAACATTTCAAAACCCCTGGCAAACAGTTTGGGAAACATTAAGCTAATTAACCTTATGCTAGTTTAAACAAATTAAACAAAAACATCTTTCTTACCCCAACCGCCCATGGACTTTCAACCAATTTTTTTTTAAAGAGGCAGGGCAGATGGTGTGGATGACAGTCTCACACCTAATGACAGGATGTGATGTACCCATAACTTGTCTGTAGTCTCACTGCACTAGAGTGTATGTTTGGGACTCTACATTTATCTCAGAAATGGGAGCCCGGACTACCAATCAAAGACAATAAAAGAGTAGGATGAAATTGAGATCAAATGGGAGATCCACGGCAAGTAATTCAAAGGGTTGTTGCTAACAACTGGATAAATAAAGGAGAGAATAACAAGGTGGGACAATTCCTAAACTCAGACAACATGGGTCCACTAAGACTATTTGAAGGTATTGGGTACCTGGGGAGTTGTCTGCACACAGGAGCGAAACAGAAGGGGCACTGTCAAGTGGCTGAACAATCAACACCCATCCACCTGGGCAAACTCTTCTGGTGCAATGGTTCGCTGTTAGTGCTTGTGCCCGCTTAGTCCGTGTCTTTATATGGTTTTGAAATTGAGCAAAAGCCAAACTAGAGATCTGGGTTATCCCTAAGTGTCAAGTACACATAGAATCTTCAAAATATTTGGGATGTAAATTGCACAAACAACATTTTCAATTTTTTTCAAATTTAATTAGTGTTTCTTTAACATATGGCACTGTTTTCGCCTTCATACACAATTAGATCTCAGATTGAACTGGGAACCAGTTACCTTTTGATACCTAGTGATTAATATCTACCATTCTTACACTGATTTCCAAGATGAAAATCTCAGCAGAGCGAACGGTGCCTCCAAGCCCAGTTTGCTTTTTGGTCTTCTCTTCTGCTTTCTGTAGAGGCCATATGGCACTAGCGAAGACGGAGTGCTACCCCAATGATAGTATTATTTTGCAAACCTTCCCCTGCTCGTCCTTCATTCCTTCTTCAGACAGGCCACACATCTGATTTGGTCGTTGCGGCGCCATCGGGAGCTCTTTCCACTCTAAAGCTAACTGTGACTGCGGGTGGATTAGATCTTCTGGACTTAGAATGCTTTTATTCAGCTGCAGATGTCCAATGGGTGGCTCACTGGCTTTCTGCCCACCTCCCTGCATGAGATGGGGTTTACCAATAAAGACTTTTAAGGAAGGCTTAATGCACTGCTCATCGTTTCCTACTGACCATTCTATGGATCACCATCCGGGGTTATCATGCATGGCTTTCTCTTGCCTTGCCAGAACCTGTAAACTCACTGACACGAAGAAACCCTATGCTCCTGCAGTACCTTTGCTAAGCCTTCCCACTTGCACAGGATGGCTGTGCTCAGAGCAACTCCATCAGTGGCATGTTGCAGGTGTCTGAAAATTGGGAACTTTGTTTCTGAACAGTGAGCTACTAAATTTCCAAACCCTTGTGGCAGACTACCATCTTCACCCCGGTCAACTCCTTACTTACAACCACCTTAAATAATAATGAAATGCCCTATTTCATGTCTGCTACCTAGCACTAACCCTACAAGAGGTGTGCCAGAAGCTCTGTACCATAGGAAATGGTGGCAAACTGATGGAATGGGTGTACAGACCTATCCTGCAACATGGAAACCACTCCAGGTCTTCTTGTCATACTACCTGGGTGATTGATGTAGCCAAACCTCTGCAAGATATGGACTAAAATACTGGACTTTCTCCACAAAGTATCCCACAGCTGTCACTTTAAGTAAATTCATAGTGCTTCCTTGTGAATGCATTCTGCCCGTTGTTTGCCATTGGCCTTGTGGTTTGTAACTCACAATTTGTTGCTTTCAATTTGCTGGCTTTATTTGTTTGTTTTAGGCTATGCAGCTTGAATTCGTCCCTTCCCTTGCCAAAACCTTATTTACAGTATCCTGCCGAGTGCTCCCTTTCTGTAAACAGGCCTGTAAATCTTGTTCTTATCTTATCATATTTGCTGTACATTCAAAGAACAAAGTCAAATGTCAGGCTCTGTCTTGGGAACTTAGTGTTTACTTTCCTTTCTCTGACTTCAAAGTGAGAGGATTTATGCAACAATCTTGCTGGATACTGGGGTTAGGAAAGAGTTTTTTCTATCACATGACAACATTTAAATAGACTTCAGAATATATCAGAATTGAAAGTACAAATCAAGCACATTTTTGTTAATTCTGAACTGTGCTGGAAACAAATACCTTTACATGATTAAAACAAATCATTGCATTAGGTGATGCAATTTCCACACATCATCGTCTGTGCACAATATAGTTTGATTTGAAAAACTGTATATCTGTGCAAATGTAATGGTCATTTCAATCAAAAATGTGTTGTCTGTAATGGCAGTGCGTTACCACACCATGCATGCTCCACTCCACTCTGCTCTGCACCACTCCACACCACTGCACCCTACTCTGTATCCCTCTACTTTACGCCACTCCATGCCACTGCACTCTTCTCTATTCGGAACCACTCCACATTATGCCACTGCTCTCTATGCTACTTCACACTATACCTCTCTACTATACTCTGTACTACTCTACTCTAAGCCACTGCACTTTACGCCTCTCTACACCACTGCGCTCTGCTCGCCTGCACGCCATACCACTCCAGTCTAGGCAACACCAATCTAATCCGCACAACTCCACTCTCTGCCACTCTGCAACGCTGCACTGTATGCCACTGCACTCTAAGCTAATACACTCTATGCTACTGCACTTTACTCTGTAACACTCAACTCTATGCCCCTGCACTCTACATCAATACACTGTACATCATTCTAATCTATTCTGCACCTCTGCACTCTATGCCGCGGTACTCTACACTACTTTACTCTATGCCACTTTATGCAACTCCACTCTAACCTGCACTTCTCCACTCTAAGCCACCTCACTCTACTGTGAAATAATCTACTTTATGCCACTGCACTCTGTGTCACTGCATTCTATGCCACTGCACTCTACCCTGCACCTCTCCACTCTATGCAACTGCACCCTACTCTGAAACAATCTATTCTACGCCACTGTACTCTATACCACTCTGACCACTGCACTCTAGTTCAATGCACTCTACACCACTGCAAGCTGACACTCTGCAACACTGCTCTGGCCGCCACTATAATCTACACCACTCTGCTCTGTACTACTGCATTTTGCACCAATATACTCTATTCCACTGCATTCTATGCCACTCTACTCTGCCCAATGCCACTCTATGCAACTGCACTCTACACCAGTGCACTCTAAACAACTGCACTACCCTTTACTCTGCACCACTGTACTCTATGCCACTGTTCTCTGTACCACTCTACACCACTGCACTGACACTCTACTCTGCAACTCTGCACTCTACACCACTCTACTCTATGCCACTGCACTCTAGGCACTATACTCAACACCACTCTACAATACTCCACTCTGCACCATTCTACACCACTACACTCTATGCCACATGAGTCTACTCTGCACTCTGACACTGCACCACTCTGCATTACTGCACTCTCTGATACTCTATTGAATGCCACTCTACTCCACTGCACTCTACCCCATGCCACTCTATGCCACTGCACTCTGCGACAATGCACTCTAAACAACTGCACTGTACGCCACTGCTCTCTACTCTGTACACTGTACTCTACGCCACTGCTCTGTGCCACTCTACTCCACTCTACATCACTGCACTGACACTCTACTCTGCAGTGTTGCACTCTCCACCACCTACTATACACCAATGTACTATGTACAACTGCATTCTATGCCACTGCACTCTATGCCACTCTACTCTGCATCACTCCACTCTACAGCACTTTGCCCTACTCTGCACCACTATACACTACACCACAGCACTCCCTGCAACACGAGTCTACTCTGCAATCTATGCCACTGCACCACTCTACACTACTGCTCTCTCTGCCACTCTATCGTATGCCACTCTACTCCACTGCACTGTATGCCACTCTACTCTGTCCCATGCCACTGCACTCTAAACCACTGCACTCTACGCTAACGCATTCTAAACAACTGCACTGTACCCCACTGCACTGTATTTTGCATCACTGGGCTCTACGCCACTGCTCCTATGCTACTCTACTCCACTCCACACCACTGTGCCACTAGCTTTAAGCCATGCTGAACAGCAGCTACTCTGGTGTATAACATGGCTAATGGCTAAAACACATTAGCAAAGCCAATAACTCTTTCGTAGATGAGACCTATTGCTTTGTCAATGTTTGTTAGTACTATGAGGTACCGAGGTACCTGAAAGAACTGTAAAAAATACAATTACATCATAATAAAAGCTGCTACAAAAGGCGCAAATACATTTTGGTTAAATAAAAAAAAAAAGTGCTTCTCAAATACAGATTTGAATAATATACATTTTTTTAGCACTAGGTATAAACTGTATAACACTACATTAAAACCACTCCACAGCTCACCTTGGAACACCATTACAATACCTCTTTGAAAGAAATATCTTTGCCACCAGAAAACTTCAAGTGACTCCTTTTAGTAAAGTCAATGCAGGTTTTCAAGCCCCTTTGTATTTGCAGATTTACCAGTTGCCCACATTTGCATGTCTTTAGGGAAGGAGACCCCCTGGCAAGAAGGCCTTTTCTTATCTGTCTGCCCCTCCCTCCCTCAGAGCACAGGAGACCCCCTGCCTTCCAGCCCAGCTGGGGAAACTCCTCTGCCCCTAATTTCGCCCTGCCTCCGATGCCCTTAAGGTGAAAGGCTAAAATTACGGACAAATGCCGTCCGTTAAAGCTTTCATCACGGACAACGGACAGCAGGGCGAAATTACGGACAGTCCGTGAAATTTACGGACGGGTGGTCACCCTATGTGAACAGATTTTCACAACTAACAACCAGGACGGGCACAACATAGAAATAGGACTAAATGTTGACACGTCATTCAGCGAAATATATACCTCGCTGACTGACGTGATTTTTTATATATATATACATACATTTAATAAACAGCCACCCGCCCATTGCTGTCAGAAGCTCCAGGGTCTGACTGTTGATGAGCCCGGCCCTGGCTTATGGGAGACCGTGTTCACCCCTCATTAAATCCTGCTGTGCTGCTTGAATGATGCGAGCAGCACAAAAGGTGACTCTACAAATGTTAAGCTGAGTCTCTGGTGTGATAAAAGGGCCGGATGAAACGTGAGCTTGCACAACTCTGTGAGTAATGTGAAGGTTCATCCGACCCTCTCTCAAAAATCGGGACATGTCTTTGTTTTGACAAAAAGTGTCGGACACTGGGACAGTCCTTAAAAAACGGGACTGTCTAGGGAAAATCGGGACGTCTGGTCACCCTATATTGGTTGGGTACATGCTGAAAACTTACCTGAAAAGGAATTCTGCCCACTGCTTACCATTAACTTTGTGTTTTTTTCACTTGTATTCATCTGCTTGCTTTGTATTTGTTTTAGCTCATCCAGAATGTGCTTGTCCCTACCATGGATCATAGCTGTCCGAGTGGGTCCCTCTATTCTTCCATGAATGTTTGCTTTTCAGGAACTCTTTTCTTTCTCATGAAGTACTCTGTGAGAGTGCGTGTGGTTTATAGTTGTCTCCCACGAGTACTTCTCTCCCCCCCACCCTTCATGTTCCTGCACCTTTGAGGTGCCTCCCCACTGTGTTGCTTTCTCGTCTCTTTTTCCTCAAGCTCTCTGTTGCTCTCTTTAGTCTGTTTGCTCCCCTTACCAGTGCCCTCCGTGTTGTTTCCCCCACCCACGTTCTCTGTGTTGCTTTTGTCACCCATGTATCCATTTTGCCTCTGCCCCGCCCTCACCTGTGTTGCTTTCACTCTCCACCTGCACCCCAACGGTGCTTCCACCCCCTGTAGCTTCCTCCACCTGCTTAAAACTGCATTCACAGGTTTGGTGTAAGAAAATGCCTCCTTGGCATGGTTACCCCCTAATTTATGACTTGAAAGTGTGATGGGAGCGTGCTAACTAGGCCCCAGCACCAGTGTTCTTTCCCTAAACTGTACCTTTGTCTCCACAATTGGCACAACCCTGGCACTCAGGTAAGTCCCTTGTGACTGTTACCCCTGGTACCAAGGGCCCTGATGCCAGGGAAGGTCTCTAAGGGCTACAGCATGTCTTATGCCACCCTAGGGACCCATCACTCAGGCCATACACACTGCCTCACAGCTTGTGTGTGCTGGTGGGGAGAAAATGACTAAGTTGACATGACACTCCCCTCAGAGTGCCGGGGTGCGACCAAACAACATCTGCTAGGTCCGCCTGGTGCTCCTGCTGGATGAACGGGCCGGTGATGGGTTAATGTAGCAGGAAAGGACACGACCCAAGGGCTGGACATGTCGGTACCGTGAGAGACACCGGCAGTAGTGTACAGTACCTCAGTTGGCCATCCTCAAGTGTATGGTGAGGAGGGCTCGTCTCGTCCTCACCCGCTATATGGTACCCCTCCTTGTGTTCTAGTGCCTAACCAAAGCAGTTCCACCACATTCCATATCACCAGGAGTTTCAGAGATACAGCTAGCACCAAAGAGATCAACTTGCAGAGAAGCAACGCAGTGTACCAAAACTTACTTTTTGGGTTACGAAATTACGAAATTGGGGTTGGTGGGCTGACCTTACTCTCAAAGAAACTGAAATGAGTGCAGTACGTACAAAGAGGATATTTCCGCGACTATTTTGTAAAGGATGCACAGAAGTCAACGAAATCCATTCAACAAGAAAGTGAAATCTCAGTTGCCTGACTACATTTGCCCCACCCTGTAAGGGTCTCTTGGTTATGTCATAATCACTAACTTCAATAATTGGTTAAACCCATTATTTCCTCCTTTTCATGCTCTGTGTCAATTTCATAGCTCTTTATTTTACGTGTCAAAAAACAACACCCCACATACTGTGGTGTTATCCATAAGCCACTGATAAAGAATCACTGTCTAATAGCTAAGTGGCCTGAGTTCAAATCCCGGCTCTCCCGTTTATCAAACTGTTTAATACTGGGAAAGTCGATGTACCTCTCTGTTCCTTAATTCCCTTGTCCGCCCAAACTGGGAATGTCTAGAGGTCATTCATCTGGCAGTTACTTAGGGCAGTGGTTCCCACACTTTGACTTCTGTGGACCCCCACTTTGTCATTACTGGAGCCCAGGAACCCCCACTGAATCTTTATTGGAATCCAGGGACCCCCACTGAGTCATTACTGAAAGCTGGGGACCTAATCTGTTAATAATATTTAACTTTCTAAGCAGTCGCGGACCCCCTGAGGAGACTCTGGGGATCCCCAGCGGTCCCCGGACCACAGGTTGGGAATCATTGACTTAGGGCATAAATAGCATCTGAAGTTGAAAGGAGCAGGAGCATTTTGACCGGCATGTGCCCCACTTTAAGAACATTTGGTGAAAAGGAGGTAAAATGTATTTTTCATTGAAAAAATAGTTTTGTAAAGAAATTAGAGAGTAATGTATAGGCCTTAGAGATCATTCTGGAAGGGAACTCAGTAAAAACTGCAGTACTCACGTATCTAGGAGAGTACCTTAACGCATCATTTCTCAGCATCAGGAAATCATGTATGAGCTTCTGGAACACTTGATGCTCAAGAGACGAATAATTCTGCCAACCGAGTAGCAGTACTTGCTACTGTTTATCCATCCACGTTCCTCTGCCAGTTGTACCCTATCAGAATATGTGTGCAGGGAAATAAAACACTGGAGTCTCTGATATTTTAGACAACATTATACGTGAGGCTCCTGCCATCAATGCCTGACTACTTCCAGTATAAGTACCTTGAATTAATATTCCAAAGCTGTGATCGAACATCATAAGTTCCTGCTTCATGGGCCTAATCAGCTGTCACGGGTTCTGCTTACTGAACAAGGGGATGCTCAATGTGAAAGAGGTACTGCTGAAACATGCCTGGGACACTTGTTATTCAGGGAACTGCTCAGGATGTCATTGCTAGTGACTGGTAGCATTCAAACCTTTCCTTTCTCACTTTTCTTTTGGATCAAGCAGCAGACATATCTCTCACAATTACAGACACCGTTGCGCAATTGTGCATGGCACCCATAAAAAAAACACTTTGTCACCCACATTTCCACACTGTCACAGTGTGCACAAAATCCACTTTCCACAGCTTAGAGCAATGTTGTAAAAAAAAGTCACAGACTGTCACGCCTGTACTTTTTAGGGTCGAGCCTGCGTTGCATGCGCTCGCAGCGAGACGCTTTAGGGTTTAGAAAAGGGCTCGGAGCCCTGTCGACGTCACGTCAGTGTTTTCCATTGGTTCGTGGGCTTGCCTATTAAAATCTGCTTGCTTTCATTAGTCGAAGGCATGCATATGTCATGCCTTTTCCGGTGGCTAGCACTCCTCAAGCGCATCAACGAAGTACAGAAAACATGCGAGGCTCGCTGTTTTCTGTCCGGCTTGTGGACTATTTTTTCTCAATTTTACTAGCGTGATTTCACTTGGCAGAAGTCGAGCGCTTTACACAGTTATTTGCACTTTTTCGGGTTACGTACATAAATGCACTTTTGCCGATAGGTGAAAAGTCGGGATAGGAGTTTACAACGCTATCAGCTCTAACATGAGCAAACGCGAGACCCGTTGCATTACAAATGCTTGTTTGCTTTCCAGTCTCCCATTTTGCACTTTATTTTTCCAGTTTGCGTCTCACTTCAAACTCCACAGTTATCAGTCTTGTAATTCTATCTGTCCCGTTACACAGTGCTTAATGTGTGCTTGTTAATTCCGGTGCTGAGCACTGGCACTTATTTTTGAGGGCCGGGGCTTATTCTTCTGTCTCAAGCATTTGCTGCGAGCAAAAGACACATATGGGAAAGACGGAAGGAGGGAAAAACAAACAAACGTCACAAAAGGAGAAAGTAGAAAGCTGCAAGAGTGAGCTGAAGGGGCAGGGAGTGTCCTTACACGGATTGAAGAGGCCTGAGATGGCTTCAGGATTATGCTGCCTCAGTATTTCGTGTTCCGACATTTAATTGTAGCAGCTGTGTGTTAAGAGGAGGGCTTTGGGCACTGGCACATAATTATTTACAACTTAAGCACTGGTTCCGTACTATTCTATGTTCCTCCATTTCCTTTCCGTATAAACTCTCATTCTCACCTTCATCCTCCCACCATCTGAACATCTCAAATTCTCTCCCTTTATCCCACTCTGTTTCCTTTTGACCTTCATCCCTATCTGTAACCACATTTACCTTTATCTCTTTAGTTTCCCTCTTATTTTCAGCATTAACACTCTCATTCTCCGACCTTAATCATCTCAATTACTACTTCTGAAATATTTTCATTTTTGTATTCCTCAGTTTTGACATTGACCTCAAGTTTGTCTGTTGTTGAGTAGGTACCTGGGCACCTAGCCTGCCACTTGCCTGTGTCCTCCAGTTCCTACTTGTTCCTACCTGATCCAGTTGCCACAGTTTGACTAAGAGACACTGCCGCAGCCTGGGTTTTTCTGTCTAGGCTTTCCTGCTCATTGTTTGTAGGAAGCTGGGTTCTGGTTGCAGTACACCCCCACACACATTTTGCCTGTTTTTTGATGCAACATTGACTGAAGTGCACTAGGTTTCTGCTAACCAGGTCCCCAGTGCCAGTGCTCCTTCCCCAAAACAAGACATTTGGTCACTTGATCCCCAAGTGGCCAAGCCCTTTAACACCTCTGTAAGTCCCTAGTAAATGATACTCCTGATACCTAGGGCATGAGTACTTAGGAGGGCCCCTGAGAGCTGCAGCACACCCCTCCCAACAGGATGACCTGCAAATCTGCATTCCAACCTCATGCAGACTGCCATTGCAGGCTGCTTGACAAGGTGCGCCCAAAAGTGCAAACACAACATGGCACACAGCCTGTGTGCCCCGTGTCCCCTAAACACTGCATATAATATTTGTAAGTCAGCCCTACAGCAGGCCTTACGGCCCCAAAGCAGGGCGTATTATATTACAGGTGTGGACATATCTGCAAGAGCAGATATGCTCCTGCCATGTCTGTCAATTCTTAGACATTGTAACTGAACAGGGAAGCCATTTTAAATATATGTGCTGGACACTGGTCAATTCGAGTTCCCCAGCTACATGATGGCTTTAGTGAAAAGAGAGTTGTTTGGTATCCAACATCTCATATTAATAAACCTTCACTGATTCCAGTGATGGATTTATTAATACATGCACCCAGAGGGCACATGAAAGGTGCTCCGTAAAAACGTACCAACTACTGGTGGGCTCACGGACTAATTCTAGCCAGCATGCCACCAACAGACGCGACTCTGATCCCCAAGGGTAACAGCCCTAGCTTTCTGAAGGTCAGAAACAAAGCCTACTCTTGCAGGGGTGTTGCACACCCCTCCCAAAAGGATGACCTGCAGATCTGCATTCCAAGGAAGGAGGTGTCAAAGAAGCCCACCACCTTTGGTATGCAGATATGGCCTTCCTCAGAGGAAGATGCCAACTCCCCCTGCCCCACAGGCACCTGACCCCAATGGAAAGTAGCCCATTGGCTATTACCCTTCACTCCCTTTAACACCCCCTAAATTGAGTATTTTGGCCACCATCTGATACCAGGAAAACAGATCTTTGCTGGACACAAAAGAAGGAGTGGAGAAGAAGCCTGCAGACACGAGAATCGAGGAGCACAATGGACTTGGCGCCAACCCTGCTAGCCTGCCTTCTGCACCCCACCCTTGAGGAACAACTGACCTGGCCTACCGCTGTGGCCACAAAGAAACCAGGAGAGCTGCCAGTGCTTTGCAAGTCGCTAAGAAGAACTCCTGTGGAGCAGAGGAGCTGCTTCCCTGCATCTGCAGGAAACCCAAGAAAGAACTGTGAGGACAGGGATCACCAAAACCTGATGCCTGACCTCACCACTGCGCCTGAGCTACCTAGTCTGAGCTGAAGTGGGCCAATGGTGTCAACAAGGTTCCCAGGCCCTTCAGAGACAAAGTCCACATTGAGTTTGCCCACTGTGGACATCCAGATGGCATCTGCAGCCTCTTTCTGCAGACCCCCCTCCACCGTGACCACCTCCGGTGACAGAGACCCGATGGTCCACTGCACCTCTGCACCCGGATGCCCCAGGCTAAGGAGAAGAGGACTACTCTTGCCCCTACATTCCCCAGGCCCATGAGACCTGAGCCCACTTGTTTGTTTGATCGGACTGGACCACCAGTCCATGCCTGCAGCCTGTTTCTGTAGGCCCTCTCTACCACGACTGCCACCAGTGATGATGAACCTGATGATCCAAACCACCTCTGCACACAGACACCCCGGACAGGAGAGAACACAATCAATGGTGTCCCTATTCCTGTAAAGCATCACAGGAACTAAACCCCCTCTCAGTCCACCCCTGCGGCATCTTTGTGACTGGACCGATCCCCACAGATTTACACGAGGTACCCGACACTGACATGCACAACTGCACCCAGCTGCCTCAATGCTGCCCCCCAAGGTGACCTGTTAGTGTGGCCTAGGACCCTGCCATGTACTCACCTTAAGTCCAGAAGATTGGCCCTGTAAGTTGCAGTGAAGTACCGATTTGCCCTGTATGTTTTCTCTCTCATAGAATAACATTGCAAATACAGAAAAATGCACTGTTGACTTTTGAAAACACTAAAAATTCCTATCTCGAAAAGTACTCACCTGATTCTGGTGATCTTAGTGTCTAAATGCATATACAAGTATGTGTTATTTTTATAAATTGGTGTCAGATTCCTTTATTGAGTATGTGTCTCACTTACTGCCTATGTGTATGCTTTACATGCTTAGCACTACCCTCTGATATGCCTAACTGCTCGCCCACACTGCCACAAAAAAGAGCATTTGGGATGTAAATTTGTGCCTCTTTGATACCATTTGGGTTTGCCTGGACTCTTTGCACAGTGTATGTCTTTTTGGTCCACTATATGAAGAGCCAACTTCCCACCAACCGAAGCCCTGACCACCCCAGGGCCTATTTAATGCAGGCCGCAAAATGACTGCACTAGTAGACACCTGGGCATCTAGTCTGTCGCTTGCCTGTTGCCTCCAGTTCCTGCTTGCTGTAGCCTGATCCAGTTGCAGTTGTTTGACCGAGCAACACCGCCCCTGCCTGGGTTTTCATGCTCACCGTCCTTCTCGCCAGTAGAGGCCCACCCAACCAAAGACCTCCTTAATGCAGGCCACTGTGTGACCGCACTAGTACGCACCTGGGCACCTAGCCTGCCACTTGCCTGTGGCCTTAAATTTCTGCTTGTTCCAGCCTGATCCATTCACCGCCACTTGACCAAATGGCACAGCCGTTGCCCAGGTTTTCCTACCTGGTTTTTCCTGGTCAACTTTTTTTCTGTCAACAGAAGCCCCACCCACCCCAGGACCTACTTAATGCAGGCCACAGCGGGACTATGCAGCAGGAGCTCCTGTTGGTGTTCGAAAAACAAGGCAGTCCGCGCCCATCCGTGCCTGGACCAAGCGCAGCACCACAATGCCTGCCACTCTACAGATACACCATTGCCAAGCTCTACACCCTCGACCCTAGACACTGCCACCATGCCAGACCATGATCCATGACAGGACCTTTTACTATGCACCCACTGCCACATCATCTGCCACAGCACACACACTAGCCTACCCACCAGCCCCACCCTGAACACACCACAGACACCACCAGAACAAAAACACCAATTCGCGTTTGCCATTCTCAACACATCCTCACTATGCAAACACACCACAGGGATTTGGGACCTCATCTCCAACCTCACACTGGACGTCCTCTTCCTCACTGAGATCTGGCTCAACCTCACTTCCACACCTGACACCACCAGCACAATACCCAAAGGATACAAGATCACTCACCACAACCATATCAACAAGATGGGCAGCGGGACTGCCATCACACACAAGGAATCCATCCAGTGCACCACCACAAATAACATCCCCCAACCAATGAAGCACCTCAACGTCCAACTCAAAACAGACAGCAAAATCTCCATCAGGGGCACCCTCGCCTACCATCCTCTAGGTCCACGTCCAACCTTCTGCAACTTCATTGCCGACTTCATCGCCCCCTCACCACGGACTCCCAACAAGTACATTTTCCTCAGCGACCTTTCCATCTCCCTGAACAAAATGACATCAATACTACCAACCTTCTTGACAACATGAACAACATCGGACTCACCAAAGCAGTCTACAACCCCACACACACCGCAGGCCACCTTCACCTCCAGTGACCACATCAGGTACAGCCACACCACAGAACTCACATGGACCCGCTACCTCCTTGTCTACTTCAACATCACTAGCTCACTGACCTCTGCCTCCAGTCTGCCCAAAGTCCCCCACCATAGCTGGAGCAAACACTCAAAAGACACTTGGATCAATGTCCTCAACACCACCCACCCCATCTCCTCCACCAACCTAACTTTATTGGATTTTATTGTAAAGGTTTCAGTGAACACATCAGTTGGTGCTTACAGTTTTACAACAGCAGTAGACAACATGTGGCAGGGTACCAAACAAGCAGCAGAGGATTATATAAATGCCCTGCACTGGAACACTGCAAACCTTCACTTTACAAGTGAATTAAGTCAGACAGAGGTGACCTTTTTAGACCTGAAGGTCTTTGTGAGGGAAGGTAATCTCCAGACTTGTGTGTATAGGAAGCCCAAAGCAAGCAATTCGTTGTTGCACGCCAGTAGTCATCAGCCTCGCAGTTTAAAGAACAGTATTGTGTACAGTTAAAAGAATAGAATCCCGTATGGTGAGCTACTGCGCATGAACCGTACCTGCACCTCAGAGTATTATCAAGTGGCTGAGGCAGATACGCTTCATAGGTTTAAGAAACCTGGATATACTGAAACCATCCTGCAGAATGCAAAGGACAAGGTGGCATTGATGAAAGGTGAGGATTTGCTAGTGGAAAGAAGGAATGAGAAAAAGGAAGAGAGTTCCGTAAGATTAATAACTGAGTATTCCACTAGTTCCTACGACCTAATAAAATCCTCAGGAAATACTGACAAACTTTGAGATTGGATAATGAGATTGGATAATGTAATTGGAGGAATAATTTCACCACATTCCCTAATTACCTACAGACTACCAATATCTCAAAAGGATCAATTAGTACGTAGCCATTATGTAAGAAAGGAACGGAATGGCAGAGCGATTGCAGGCTTTTTCCTCTGTACCAAATGAAAGTCTTGTGCAGGAAGTAAGAAGGTTAAATATTTTGAGTTGCCAGGCACACAGATTAAGGGCAGAATCATGAAATACTTGAGCTGTAGCTCCGAGTATGTGGTTTACTGTCTGGTATGTCCCTGGATATGAGATATGTGGGGAGCACGGTGCATCCAGCAAAGAGAAGTGTGTTGGAGCACATGAGAGCAATCAAATCACTAAGAAAGACCCCACATACCTGGTGGCTAGACACTTCGAGGCAATGCACCGGAGTGATCAAAGCCAACTGAGATAGTTCTGTCTAGATCAGATACCCAAAAACGAAAGGAGGGTGGAGACAGAATCAGAAAACTTTGTCAATTGGAGTCCAGGTATATCATTACTTTGTAAACCAAAGCCCCTGGAGTTCGAATAGTGATAAGGAGTTAGAGATTCATGTGGGGGACTAATATGAGACTAACAGTCTATTGTGAGGTGGTCACATTTCAAGGGTTGTGGGAGAGAATGGCGGCAGGGGGAAGGTAAGGGTTTCCCTGGCAGAGGCTTGAACGAAGAATGCCCATTCAGAGGGTAATAAAGCCTAGGTTGAGGTATACCAATGTCGGCGAGGGGTATTTACATATGATGTGATTTCCCAGATAATTGAATAATTTAATGAGAGAGAAGTGGGAACCTCCAACTATGACAGGGAGTGCACTGTCATTATCCCATCCATGGCGGTATTTGGTATCACTGTATTAGGGCATCTGTGGGAACACCAATGAATCACAACCATAAAACTGAAAGGTCCCAATTGGGGGCGAAATTAGATACTTCTTACAGGATCCTTAAAGACTGATTCAAGATTAGCCAGATTTAGGGTATGCCCGAAATTTTGTGCTCTTTCATTATGGGGGGGAAGGGGGGGGGAGGGAGGGGGAATAAATCCAGGAACCGAATACAGTTTATAGACCCCTTCATGTGCTGAGAAAATGTGTTTGAGTAACACTTGTTTATGTGGGAATGGCAAGGTTCTGATGTCTCTTCCTTACCTCACGGACCTTGAAATGTATAAGATGAAATGGATTTGATTGAAGGTCTTGGAGGGTGAATATTTATTTATGCATGGATTTGAAATAAATTTTCTGATAATCATTGCTTCTTGAAAATATTGTGGGATAAAATGTACTTACAAAATTGCCACCATCGTCCTCTAAGCAACAACATGAGTTTGTTGATGTGTTTTAGAAAGAAAGTCCTTTGTTGTTGTTGATGAATTATGTGATCAAATGGTATAATTCTTTGTTTGAAAAAGTATGCTGGTTTGTGGTGTCACTATCATTGAGAAAGGCTTAGAGCCGAAAATCATCTGTACCCTTAATTAATTAATTTTTTTAACGCTATGCCCTTCCATGTGATGAAATTTTGTGTGTGGTTGTGGGCTTCACCCTCATGTTTGACTGGCACCCACTATGGGAGGAACGGCAGTTTTGGTGAAGACACTGACAGATATATATATATATATATATATATATATATATATATATATATATATATATAGTATTCCTGCAGTCTGGATTAGACTAGCCAGCAATGTCTCACAGTGTAACGTCTTTGTGGCCCATCGACACAGTAGGAAAGTCATGGGTGGGGGGTTTAAGGCGAGCAGGAGATGGGATAAAACAAGGGCGGAGGTTTCTCTCCTTTAATGAGTCTGTCAGGCTATATTGTGGTGATCACTCTGAGGGGATGGGACTGTCCTGGGGCTCCTTGAGAGCAGTCAGCAGTTCCTCCCAGTCTGATGCTATGGGCCTCCTTCACAGCCCCCACACTTCTTTGCATGGGAGTGCTGTGGCTAGGCTCTGCCCCATTTCAGTGTTGTTGCCCACCAGCATGTCACTCCTGGCACCACAGCAGTCTTCCAAGGCATAGCTATTAAGCTGCGTGCCAGTAACAATACCAGATCAATGAAGCAGGTCGTGGCCCTCTGGCTGTCTGCACCTGTAAAGGCCTAGCACACAGCCATGCAGTCAAGGTCAGTACAGCCTATTGTAGTGGACAATGCATTTGTGACTTACGTGCAAAGGTTGCAGGCCATCGGGTAGCTACAAAACATGTGGAGTAGATTCAGCCCAGCTGCATTATAGCATAGGCAGGCCGAAAAAGCTTCAGTGTAGATTTTATGAAGCGTGGCCAGGGTGAGGTACTCTCTCTGCAGAATATTGTGCTGGATATACTGGAAGTGGGTGTTGGGGGAAACCTTCAGAGGATACAGCACTATTCTGGCCCAATCTTTCAAGGTTAATGCACAGCCAATGCCTCACTCTGAGGCCTGTCTAAATATGTCTAGGGGATCTTGCCAAATGTGAGTTAGTGCTTTGGCCAGCCAGGTAACCAAATGACAGCATTCGCCCATCATGTGCATGACTTGGACCAACGGGTGCACGTCAGGTTCCGAGCCCACTATCGCCCACAGTCTCTCCATCTCTCCCATCAGTGGCCTATGGGCCAGAAAGTGGCCTAAAGGTAGGCCTACCATGTGCATCAGTTGATCGAAGGGGATAAGGGTCCTATCCAGAAAGAGGTCACCCAGGGTGCTTATGCCCCCACCCTCAGTGCTCCATAATCTCTCAGATCTCCTCCAACAACCTAGACCACAATGTCAGAAACTTAAAAAACTGGATCATCAACTGTGCTGACAGGGTCTCTCCCAACCGCAACAACACCCAAAGAAGGTCCACCAAGTATGCAAGCTGGTACACTTAAGACCTCAGAAGAGCTAATCGACATAGTAAACAACTGGAAAGGAGATAGCGCACCACAAAGGACACAGCCTGCTAGACTGTTTTCATGAAAGCCCTCAACCTCTACCAAAGACAGTTGAGAGAATCAAAGCAAACGGCCTTAGCTTCATGCATAGAATCCAGTTCCCATAACAGAAAAGAACTCTTTAACATGATCAAAGAATTCTCCAATCCCTCAGCTGCAACAAACACTAGTACCTGCTCACAGGAACTCTGCGACAACTTTGCAAAATTCCTCCACAACAAGATCGCTAACATCTACAGAATCTTCAAACCTCAATCCAAGACCACCAACTTCTTCAAGCAACACATTGACCCCACTATCACACCAGACACCTGACTAACCGAGTGGAGCCAGCTCGCCCCACAGAAGCTACCCTTTCTTCTCTGGACCTCCCCATCTCTTCCAGAGTTCTGAAAGTCCCTGAAGACCTGGCTATTTGGCTAATCAACTGGACTCTGACAGCGTCTGGATACCCTCACAGGTGACAAGAAGCGCTCTGCAAATCTACTGACTGATTGTTCTTTGACATGGGTGCAAGAAAGTATATAGAGCAAACATTTACAGTCAGCTAATAATATACTTAAATATATGAGTGCATGTAAACATGAGGTGAATGCCTTTCCACAAGAAGGTCCCATTCACAGCGTGAAGGGTTTCCTCTCATTTTGTCCGGGATGTTCTTTTAGGTCTGGCCAGGAGACAATATTAACCGCCTCACCAGCCCCATGCTTTCACAATTTAAAATGTTTATATATGTACACACAAACGGACGTTGGATAAGTCCTCACCCCCCAACTGGTCTGCTCAGGTGTCATTCATATGCTGCTTCCTTCCACATAGCATGGGGTAGAGTAGGCCACATCAGTCATTGGCACTTTTGCACTTTGAGTGATGGCGTGTTGCCTGACCACATGAGCACAGGTGTCTAAAACAGAGTGCATTTTAATGCTAGGCATACGTGCTGGGGCTGCTGGGCGACTCCTTTGTGGGCTTCTTTCACATTGGAGTTGCTTGCAAAAGACAAATAAATAAGTAAATAAATGTTACATGCTTGTCAAGGCCAGACTTATTGCTTAGCTACTGCTTGTTTTAATTTCAAGCTTGGCTCTAACCTTTTGTTATATAGAACTTTAAATGTTAACGAGAAATGGTTAAAAAGCCACATATCAACAACATAAACAAGCTGAGGCTGAGGGGGACCCCTCAGTATTACTGTGCGCAGCAAGTCCCTGTCTACAGGACCACCCTTGTCCGCAGACATCTCTGCAGTGGAGAACAGAAAAAGTTACTTAAAATACAGATCCAACAGTCTCCTCTGCATCAGCAAGTAGACCATGTGCGACCACTGCACAGATGCCAGCTCGAGAAGGGCATCCTGCTTCCTAACCAGGATGGGCCACTCTTTCGCCACACCTTCTCCACCAGGGAATCCAGACATGGCCAATTGTTGAGCGTGCCCTCATCAAATGCATGAAAGCCACAAGTACGTCCAGCATCTTGCCGCACCCACCTTCAGCATTCTCGTGGCATCCAGCTTGCCTCACTACTTAATATCATCACATGGTTACAACACTCCCCCTCCTCCTCCTTCAGCAAGCTAAGTGAGCCATCCCAATAGACTTCTTCCCAAGTGTGAAACAGCAGACATCAGTGGTGGGTACTAGACCTCAGGCACGAGTGAGGGGCTTTAGAGCCGGACGTACATATGTACATGTGAGAAAAAAATGTCTTACAAATGACTGCAGTCCAGCTTTCCAAATGGCCATGGTACCATTTCCTACACCTCTTAGCATTCAGTTTGTACCTGTGGCCAATCAGATATCGCCAGAATCACCTGTTTCAGGAAAGTCGACCTTTATTGAAGGCCCACGTTTGCAGCTGAACTTGCCACTCTTGTGTCTTTATTCAGAAGGCTGTTTATTATTCCAGGACCAGCTGAAACCAGGTGAATGCCCAGACATAAGCATACTTATGAGCAGTATTTTAAAAATGTATCTTAACTAAGATTTTATTGGAATTCTGTGGAATATACAGTAAGAATAAATAAACATAGAAAATAAGCATTGCTGGTGGTTTGGGGCTAATTGTCAGTACACCCCTTATAGTTTTTAATTTGTGCTATTGGTGAGCATCAACACTCATTTCAATCAATCAATCAATAACTTTATTTGAATACCAAAAGTATCCATCAAATTATAACGTACATAATAAAATGCATACATTACTTAATAAAGCATGATCATAAAACCAAAAGCTAAAATCCAATGCAGTGGCGACAATGTACAGAGCAGTGCAATGATCTCTTCAACGGGCCTCATGGCTCCCCGAGCTCATGCTACTGCCTCCAGAAACGCACCTACGTGGGCGATGCCTCTGCGTCGATACGCTGTGCAAAAAGGTTGAGGGCAGCCCGAAGGTTATTGATATTAGGCTATTTTACCAGGGGGATCAAAAAGTGCTTCGAATACATAGAATAATAACCAAAAAATGTTTTAAAGTGTATCATGGTTTGCCCTGATTTCCTGTCACGGGGGCAGGTATGGAATCAAGATTAGCTTTAAAGCCAGTGGAAAACACAGCGAGTCCTTTATCTTACCAGCCCTGTAATGAAACAACAGACTTCTCTCTAATGGCCAATATGTCTAGTAAAAGATCCCGCAGGCGAGTTGTCTACTACAAGATTCAGATAGGCAGCCACACTGGCCTTCCCCCTCTCTGTGACCAACCTTCCGGTATCGGCTAGATTAAACAATGCTTGCTGTAGCTGTTTCTCCCTCAGGGTCTGTAAACACACGCTGAAAACCGGCCGCGCACTGGCTGGATTTCACACTGGCTATCCAGGGGATTTCGAAGCCTTTATCACAGTTAAGGCAATCCATGAAGATATCTCATGTAAGGCTCGCCTCCTTATTTGTCCACACTGCCAACCCTAACAAAGGTGGGCGAGCTCTACTATAATCGCCTATATATGGGAATTCTCTGTGACATATCTGGGGGGAAGATGAAACAGGCACTGCAAGAACCCTCCAACAGAACCTGTTATGTCACATCTTTGGGTACCCCATACCTCTGTTTTGTATGTTACTGTTGGGATGCACCGTTTTCTACAAATTTGGAAAAGGGGCAAAAGTGCTCCTCCAGCCCTAGGTTGAGGCAAGCTAAATAAAGTGCCAACACTCATTTTTGGACATGGGAGCCTATTTTTTGCAGTAGGACAATTTGGAAACATGAGTGGTTACTGGGGCAAAAGAGGGCTAGCGAGACTCCATTAAGTAAAGAGGGCTAGCTGGAGTCCATTAAGTAAAGGGAGTTAGCGAGAGTCCATTTAGTAAAGAGAGTTAGCAAGAGTCCATTTAGTGAAGAGAGCTAGCGAGATTCTATTAAGTAAAGAGAGCTAGCGAGAGTCCATAAAGTAAAGAGAGCTAGCGAGAGTCCATAAAGTAAAGAGAGCTAGTGGAAGTCTATTTAGTAAAGTGAGCAAGTGACAGTCCATTTAGTAAAGTGAGCTAGCGACAGTCCATTTAGTAAAGAGAGCTAGTGAGAGTCTATTTAGTAAAGAGAGCTAGCGACAGTCCATTTAGTAAAGAGAGCTAGTGAGAGTCTATTTAGTAAAGAGAGCTAGCGACAGTCCATTTAGTAAAGAGAGCTAGTGAGAGTCCATTTAGTAAACAGAACTAGTGACAGTCCATTTAGTAAAGAGAGCTAGTGGGAGTCTATTTAGTAAAAGTGAGCAAGTGACAGTCCGTTTAGTAAAGTGAGCTAGTGACAGTCCATTTAGTAAAGAGAGCTAGTGAGAGGCCATATAGTAGATACTAAGAAAATAGGCAAGTCATGACAACAGCAATAGGCAAGGTGTGAAACATCCATACCGAGACGTGAGAGTGTGCCACTTTCGAGAAGGCAAGGCCCTCTGCATCAGTGCTTTTCCGGGTCAGATTCCGAATGTGGTCATAGGCTGACAGAGTCATGTAATCGTAGCATCCATCTGCGACATACGCTAAAAACGTAAGAGAAAGATCAAACATCAGTATTTTGGCAACTGTTGAAGAAGGAACAAGAAGTGATATCAATGCATCGCTAGAAAAAAGTAGTAGTGACCTGTCTCAAGAGGACATACTTTATGATTCCATTATACCATTCAAAAAATAAAAAGTGTGGGAAACAGTATTTTTAATGCTTAGCAGTGCGAACTCCCTATTGGAAGGGGCAGGGAGGGGGGAGAGTTTGGCAGATATGGTAATCTGCCAAGTTGGTGGCAGAATACCCTGCCTGGCAAACAGACAGTCTACCCACTCTATTTAGAGTACCCAGGGCCGGACAGGGAACCCAAAGCAGCCAGGCACATTTTGTCAGACCAGCCCCCATAGGGTGCATAGCGAGCAAGGGAGACTCACCACTACAAGTGGGGTTGGCGTGTTTCCTCCCCCCCAAAATGGTAAAAAATGGCAAAAATAGCGCCAACAACACATTTTTTCAAGATATATTCAATTGTATTTGCTTTTAAAGCATAATAAATGATCACCTTAGAGTCCACCTGGAAACAACAATGATTGTTGGGGCTATTCAATCATTCCCTCTTCACCCCCAGTGGTGCCCCTCATGTCTCCATTACCCCTCTCTCACATGTATTTCATTTGTATTACAGCACCACTCATACCAGTGTAGGATGTCAGAACACTTTACATCACACACACATACAAGACAATGAATCATACGTGTAGGAAATGTGACATAAGACAAAAGGGAATACCAGGTTTAGAATTTACATGTCATCCATACAGTTAGGCATTTTTTTTTTTTTTTTTACAAGAGTTTGGTCTGGATAAGCATTAACTCAGAATTCAAAATCGAACACAATAGTTGGGGATGGATTTACTGATAAGAATGTATTTCTACCCAAACTTTTACCAACATTAGGATAATGAAAGACTGGGGAAAAAAACATACTTTGCGAACCTGTACAATGCAGTTTGCAGGCAGGCAGTTCATAGCTCACTGTGCTATTTTACGATTGCAAGCTATAAAATGCAAGTTACAAAAGGCTCTCTGTGACAAAAGCATTAACCCACTGAGCTATGCACATTAAATAAAGTTCTGTGATCTGCATGGTACACGTTCTTTGAGGCAGGCATATTAAACCACTGCGTTAATTTAGATGAGTCAAAACTGCCAATGGACAAAACTCCAGTCTCTCTCCAGCAGGAAGATTAATCACTAGAGATAATAACCTTGATACTTATCTTGAAAGAAAACTGCTGGATACACAAGAACCTCTGCCCAGCCTATTTTGTTACCGGAGGCCAATATCATAACACTGCTGCAAAACAGACCCCAGTGACAAAACCGTCCCCTCCACCCTCCTGGGAAAACGTCAAATACACGGTCCGGCCAGTCCAGCCTTGAGAGTACAGCAAATATCATGTTTCCCGGCGTTGAAGACCCCACTGGCTCTAACCACAGAAACCATAGACCGACTACACATGTACTATTGATCTAAGTACCTTAGACTATCTGCCCTATTAATGGTGGATGTACTGACATCATTTTTTTCCCTGTTTGTAACCTCTAAGGAAAGTCTATGGGTCTTGAACAGAAAAAAATAACATGCATTGGCAAAGCCAATAGGCCTCGCCTATTCAAGAGCGATTGGCTTTGCCAATGTGTTTTAGACACGTTGTTCACCATCGTGGCTGCTATTCAGTATGGCTAAAAGTTAGTGTCTTAGGGGAGAGTCGTGCGGAGTGTTGTAGTGTGGAATGCAGAATAGTGGAGCCCTGTAGAGTGCCATACACTGTAGAGGCATAGAGTAGAGTGGACTGGTGTAGAATGCAGTGGCATAGATTGTTACAGAGTAAAGTGCACTGGCACAGAATGCATTGACATAGAATGCAGTGGCATAGAGTGCAGTGTTGCAGAATGGCATGGAGTACAGCAGCATAGAGTGAAGTTGTATAGAGTAGATTGGTGTGGCCTAGACTGGAGTGATGTAGAGTGCAATCGCAAAGAGTGCAGTAGTGTAAAGTAGGGTGCTGAAGAGTGCAGTGGAATTGAGTAGAGTGGCACAGGGTTGATCATATTAAAGTAGTTGTTTTGCAACCCACTTCAGAATTAACAAAAACATGTGCTTCAATTGTACAGTCATAATTCTAATATATTCTGAAATACTTACACAGTTAGTTTAAATGTTGTTGTGTGCTAGAAAAAAACATTTTTTCTACCCTCAATATCCAACAAGATTGTCACATAAATCTGCTCACGTTGAAGTCACAGAAAGAAAAGTAAACAAGCGCCCTTACAAGACAGCGTCTGGCACTCAACCTCAGTCTTTGAATGTGTAGCAAATGTGACGAGATAAGATTAAGATTTAAAGGTCTGTTAACAGAAAGCGAGTTAGTGGAAGAATACTGAAAACATGATTTAGGTAACAGGAGGGTAAAACAACCTGGAGAGCCTAAAGAAAATAAAGCAAGCAAGTGGAAAGGCATCCTGTCACTAGGGTGCAGTTGCATGAGGGGAGGTCTGCAACAAGTGGGTCAGAGGCTTCCCTGAAGGGGCATCTCAAGGCTGCATATAAGGAACAATAGTAATCTGTGAACACCCCTGCATTATCTGTTGAGTTGTACATACCCTTCGACCCTCAACAGTGAGGAGCAGGACCAAACAGGAGGTGGTGTTTAGTATGGTAAACAAGTATAGTAATTTGCTCGATTTGTCCCCCCATTCATATACTCTCCTTATCGAAGCCATCCAGCACTGGTGTGCCTCTTTGACAGAGAGTTGTTGCAAGGACGCTCTAGTGACATCCTACCTGCACCACACAGACTCTGTCTGATGTTAGAGATAGTCTCGTTCCAGGGGTAAAACCCTGGTCTTCAGGTCAGTTATGTGGCTGCACTTCCAGGGCCGGACCTGGAACCCAAAGCAGCCCTGGCATATTTTGTCAGATCAGACCCCATAAAGTGCATCCTGAGTGAGCCTGAGCACTACAATGGGGCTTGGGGGGCTCTCTTACCCAAGCAAATTTGGGCAAAAATGGCACAACACATTTTTCATTATATATTATATTAGGTTTTAAAGCACAGTTAATGATGACTTTACAGTGCAACAGGATGTGGCAATCTTTATTGGGGGGTCTTCAATGATTCCCTCACAATCCCCCTCTAAGAGTGCCTCTCATCTCTCCATAGCCTCTTTCTCATACAAATGTAGTTTGTTTTATAGCGCCTCTCTTACCAGCTTAGGGTGTTGGAGCACTTTACATCACACATATACAGGGGCAATGAATCATACGTGAGTAAATCAGTGCTTAGAAAATGTTACATAAGACAAAGGGGACTGCAAGGTGTAGGAGGCACATCATCCATACTGGTAGCATTTTTTAAGAGTGCTTGATATGGGGAAACTCAGGATTCACAATGTAACACAGTGGTTAAGGTGACTTTACTAATAACAATTTATTTCTACCCAAACAAACACTTTTTTAGCAAAATTAGGATAATGAAAGACTGGGGGGTGGGTGGAACATAACTTTCTAACCTGTACCATGCAGTTTGCCTGCAGGTCTTTGATGGCAGTTCATACCTCACTGTGCTAGATTATGACTGTAACTTATGAACTGCACAGCAACAAAAGGATCTCTGTGACAAAACCACCATCCCCCAGAGCACTGCCCATAAAATACTGTTCTGTGATTTGCATAGTACACTCTCTGTGCAGCAGGCATAATAACCCTCTGTGCTAACTTAGAGTCAAAACTGCCACTAGATAAAACCCCAGTCTCTCTCCAGCAGGTACATTATTCACCAGAGTTATCTTTTTCACGTTGTCATTGTTGTCTAAAAACTATTGGATACACAAGGAACTCTGCAGTGCTTTCAAAACTGCTGTAGTGCTACTAATCAGCCCGCCCACTCCAGTAACAAAAGCATCCCCTCAGCCCTTCTAGCCGCCTGGGGAAACGCCGGTGCCCGATACGGCCTGCCCGGCCTTGTGTACTTGTCACGTTCTGTGCCTTTTCAGTAGGCTCTGGCAATGCCTGATATGGACGCCTCCCCAGCTGGCCACCGTGTGCCCAAGGAGGCCCCTGTGTCATTGCTGAGATCGAAGAAGGTCCTCACCTCCTCGGCTGAATACTGTGCGAATTGTTTCTCTGCTAGACACATGGTGCCAGATATAGGGAAGATGCGTCTCCCAAAAGCCAAAGCTTAGCATCACGGGAGAAGCATCAGATATGCCTTGGGCAAGTATGTGGGAGGCAGCTGCGAGAGTGAGAACAGTGGCAAGAAGGAAGAGTACATCAATACGCAATGTTGTTTTGTTTGTGTCCAACATGTGGGTGTAAACAAAAGTATTTACTTGCGATATTTGTCATGTGTCATATAAACTTAAAGTGTCAACTCATTAACACAGCCCAACTCGGTTCCTGCTCCCCCACCACCCCACCAAGTGGGCCCAGTGGGGTACAAGTCAAGTGCCATCATGTAATTAAAGTCACCATCAATGATAGTAACCATTGTGGGTGAACGCAGTATTTCGTATTTCCGGGGGTGGGATGAACCACATATAAATGCTGAATAGGTCGTAGTGGTGGCCCTCAAAAACCCCTCTACCACAACGTATCTCCCAAGGAAATCAGTTTGTATGGATGAAAGTGCGTCCCAGGCCAACCTTTGCAGGTAAAGTAGAACGAGCGTTTGCAAAGCAATGGGCCTCGCGTTTGCTCGAGTTAGAGCTATTAGCGTTGTTAACTCTTAACCGGACTCTTCTTGCCACATAAATTGAAAGAAAAAAAACGAGCGCGATCGCGCTATGTAAAACACAGCGCAATTGTGCTGAAATTGAAAACCAAAAAACAGAGTGCAACTGTGCTATGTAAAACCAAGTGTGATCGCGCTGCATGGAAAATAAAAAGATAAAGTAGTGCACAAACCAGGCTGAAAACATGGAGTCTCGTATGTTTTCAGTAGTTGGCCGGTGCGCTCGAGGAGGGTTAACCACTGGAAAAGGCATGGCGTATGCATGCCTTTCACTAATGAAATCAAGCGGATTTTAAAAGGCAAGCCCAAGAACCAATGAAAGTGACAGGGGTGACATGGGCATGATTAAAAGCTCAAAGAGAGATTACAACAGGGACGGAGCACTTGTGCGCTCAACCCTAAAAACAAAAAGGAATCTTACAAAGTAACTTCCACCCTAGAGCAATCTAGAGCCATCCCAGGAACCCCTGTGGACCCTACCAGAGTTACTTAAAGAGGGGAAGGGGGAAGAGGATGAGGGGTGAGGACGCACCCAGTGCAGTGGATGAGTGATAGTGATGCTGTGAGCTCTCCTGTGGCTCCCATACACCCCGGCAGTGTGGGCGCTCTATTTTTTCTTCTCTCTTGATGGTTTGCCCTTGCCTACCAGCTCTCCTAATGAATCTTCAGGTTCCAACGGGAATTCGCTTTCTTTTGTTGTTGCATGATCCATGATGCTCTAAAGCCCCTGTGAGGCTGAATTGTTATTTGTCTATCTGTCACATATACATTTTCATTGATATTAAATACTTGTAACTGTAATATATTGTTTTCTGCCGTGCCCGGGGAAACTGTATGTATTCCAAAAATATTTTATAAAAAGAATTTAATAAACATTTATCTTATATGAAAGAACAATGAAGGTGGGCATTTAGACCTGTGAACAAACTGGAGAATTGTGAGGTAAACTAATTGCAGCACATTTTCCTGTTTCCACATGTTTTGAGTTGTACAGCTGAACCACATGTGATGCGTTATTACAACCCCTTTCATAGCACAGAAATATGGTATCCTTTACTATCGCCAGGAGGATCCTTGTAACACTGACTATTAAAACTTGTGAAAAAAATAAGAGAAGCAACGTTGCTACCACATGTTGTTTTGCAACTTACACGCAAAAAAACTAAATCATGGGTGATACCCAGCAATAATGTTATTAGTGCTATTAAGCTTTGCATTACACGTTTGGTTTGGACTCTAAATTAGCCCACAAGACTAACAGAAGCAAAACTAAAGCTGGTTCAAATGAGATACAACTTACAACCCTAATTATGGATTCACTGGCAATGCCACTTGCTGGACTGCAGGATAGAGCTTGTCTTAAGGTTTACGAGATCCGCCGCATAGCCACCCACTGTGTCACTTTTGGTCTCTGTTCAGTTGGAAAATTAGAAAGAAGTTTCTCAAGTGAGCTGTGGAAGTGAATGACGTAATCTGGGTATACAAAACCCAAGCAATCTATTTCTGGTCAGCATGGAGCAGTGTCTTGGTAGATGAACTCCAGGAGTCTTCAATAGATCACCTCCTTCTTCATCTTGGGTGCAATCAAGTCGATGACGACTCTTGGCAACCATATAGAAAGATTGTCTCCAGAATGCAGTCTTCTATTTTGGTCCTCAGACTTCTAAACGATCTATTTGTTGCTGTTGTGATTGAGTTTACTCATGCTGCTGCTGGTCGTCCTTTTCCTCTTTTTCCTCCAACTTTTCCCCGCTTCACAATATTTTCCAGGGAACTAGGGCTCCACATTATGTGTACAAAGTATGCATCCAAAGTATGAGTGCTGTGATCTAGTCATTTGTGCTTTACGTGAAAGTACATGCTTGATTTGATAAAGAATACATCTGTTTGTTTTCCTTGCTGTCCATGGTATTCCTAGAAGCCTCCTCTAACAGCAGAGTTCTCTTCCTGTCCTGTTTCTTAATTCTTTCTGTGTCACAGGAATAGCGTAATTCATATGATTCTGGCCTTGATTCTTGTATGTATATTAGTGGGTTTGAACATCTTTTGCGGGTTTGAACATCTTTTCCAAGTTTTTCTTTGGAGCTCTGCCCAGAGCTAAGCTGCAGCATGACCTGACTGTTGGAAACTTTATTATGATGGTTAACCACAGGCAAAAGAAGCTGTCCACCACTTTAGGGTGTTCACCGTCAACTTTAAAGCTTATTGTTGCAACCATTGTCACCACTTTGGTCTCTTCCACCTTTAGTTATAGTCCAATTCTTCCAGCATGCGCTAAAGGTTTTATTATGAGGGTTGTCAGGGCTTATTGGCTGACAACTCTGCGAGCTGCATCATCAGCATATCTAAGGATATTTCTGTTTGTTCTGCAATTATGAATCCACACTCATCTTCTACGCCAGCTTGTCTCATTATGCATTTTGCATATACCTTCATGGAAAGGGTCAAATAATTTTGCCTTGTCTAACTCCTTTGTCAGTCTGAAACTGGTCTGTTTCACCCGGTTCTGACTTGACTGTGGCTTCTTGTGCAATGTGTGGGCTATGCAACACAGCAATGAGATGTACTGTGAAACGCACTGCTGTAAGAACTGTTGACACTTTGACATGGTTGACACAATCAAAAGCCCTGATATAATCAATAAAACACATGTTTATTTGCCTTTAGTAGTCCTTGTTTTTTTTAGCTGTTGCGATGGCATCAGCAGTGCTGTAGCTTGCTTCTAGGTCTTTTTAGAACCCAGCTGGCACATCTAGCAAGTCTCTTCCATGTAAGGCTCTAATTTGTGTTGAAGTGTTCTGAGCATTATCTTGCTGTCACGTAAAATTTGAAATTTGGTCGCTTGTTTGCATGACCTATGAGGCATGGTTTGATTGGTATTGGAATGTAAACTGATCTCTTCCAATCAGTTGGACATTGCATTGTTTTTCAAATCTGTTGGCACAGTTGTTAAGAACCCTGATGGATTTGCTTATTGGATTTGCAATATGTCTGTTACAGTGCAATCAGTTCCCGTAGCTTTCCCCCTTGTCAGCATTCTTCGGACTGATCTGAGCTCTTCCATTATTACATTTTTTGGTGTGAAGTCACTGTCCTCTAGGATATCTTGGATGGTACCAGCCACTTTATAGATGTCCAGCAGACCGTTTTTGTCTGCATGGGGAAGTGTATTGGCTAGAAGACCTCTAGCAGACCTTTTTACAATCTCAACAGAGTTATGTTTTCAGGAGGTGATCTCCAGCAGACCCTTTCTGGTCTGTGTAGATCTATGTCTTTGGTGTGTGATCTCCAGCAGACCATTTTTTTTCTTGCTCGCTGCACACTGGATTTAAGCTAGCCTGGCTGATGAGGGTTGGTACCCCAAAACCGGTCAGAGGATGCTTGTTTCCAGTCCATGGAGGACTTGGCTTGGCAGTTCGGGCTGGACTGCACCCATGGGGAGCAGGGTTAAGATCAATTTGCATATGGCTGGGCCCAGCCTGGGGTGACGTGGCGAGCAAAATAAAGATGGATTAAACCCAGATCTGTGACTGAGGGTGAGTGTTGGAAAAGTTTCAACACTCCGTCCATCACTTTATTTTGTGGTGTTGCTATGTTCACCCTAAGTGGCCAGGGTATGCCCAGACATGGGTCACTTGCTCGCTGCACCACTGGATTCAAGGCAGCATTGCTGATGAGGTGGTGATACCCTAAAACCAGTCCCAGGATGCTTGCTTCCAGTCCAAGGAGGCCCAGGCTTGGCAGTTCAGGCTGGACTGCTGGGGAGCAGGGCCAAGAGTGGTTTGCATATGGCTGGGTCCATCCTGGGGTGACCTGGCGAGCATAATAATGATGGGTTAAACCCAGATCGGTGACTGGGGGCAAGTGTTTGAAAAGTTTCAACACTCCGTCCATCATTTTATTTTGTGGTGCTGCATGGAACGGTGTCTTGGCTACATGGTCTCCAGCAGACCCTATGTAAATATATCCCACACAGATGCCCCAATCCATCATCTGCTCTTGGTGATCTGAGGCCAACTCCTAAGTGAAGAGACAGTGGTCACTCTCTAGTCTGATCATACCTTTAATGTCCTTCTTACAATAGCCGTCTACATTCACTACCACATGGTGTTTTAGGGAATGGCACTGATCCATATTAAAGCTATCTGTAGTCTGCACGGAGGAATTATGAAGAAGCATCTGAGGCAGACAAGAAACTACAATGACTCTGGACTCAACAACATTTATTTTAAAAGCCTGTGCACAACTGTCAGGGCCACCTCCCAAATAGGCACCTTTTTTTATCTAGCTGACACCAACCATTGCAAACCATGCACTATGCTCAACAACCAGCCCATCAGTTTTGCTATTCTTAGTTCTATGCTATAAAGAGCCATTTGCGCTCCTCATCTACTCGAATCGCTTCCAGTTATACTCCTATGCTGATGACAACCAGATTCTGCTCCGTGTGTCCCCATCTGCTGTCTTCAGAGGCATGGTTTAGAGAGTGCCTGATACTCATTGGTGAAGCGGATGAGGAACAACTTCCTGTAGTTAGGTACCAGTAGAACTGAGTCATGGTAGGTGGTTGGAGCGCAAAATTAAAGGTCACTACAATTTGCCTGGTTATCAGCAATGCTGAGAATGTACTGCAGCCTCCAGTCCCTTCCACTGTGAAGCCAGGTACTAAGGGTCTCCAACTCCCCGACCCCATCACCAACCCTGGGGGCCTCTACCCACTGGATATAGAGAGCTTTTCCAAATCCTTCTCAAGGAAAATGGGAGTCCTTTTCTCTTCTCAAGAGAAAAGTACGGACCAGGCTGGTCTGTGAACTCCCCATTTCTTAGTCAAAAGGTTGTAAATAGCCAGGATGCAACGACAGGTAAGCTAAGGTGACCAGATTTTGAGGAGCAAAATATAGGAAGGGACAGGTCAGACATATAGGAAGGACTAAAGACATTACTCACACTTTTATATCTGGCCTATCCCGTTTTTTTGCGTAGCTTTGTAAATGTGTGCCTATACATATGTGTGTGTGTGTGTGTATATATACACAC
The DNA here is from genome assembly GCF_031143425.1 of Pleurodeles waltl. NCBI lineage: Eukaryota > Metazoa > Chordata > Amphibia > Caudata > Salamandridae > Pleurodeles > Pleurodeles waltl. The sequence goes on from NC_090451.1 coordinate 532,569,358, forward strand.
ACACACACATACAAGACTACATATATAAAATTAGCTGTGGCTTGACCTCCCACCCTGCACCCCCACCCACCTCTCCCTGCTCCCCACTCCATCTCTCTGCAGACAGGAAACTGTGTTGCCCGACAGTAACAGATAAATTACTTTAATTATTTCATACTTTGTAGGCCTCTTTAACTTATGCTTCTCTTTCTCTAGATGATCTGACCTTTGTCCCACAAACCGGGACATGTTTTTTTTAATACTATGACCTTTGTCCCAAAAACAAGGACATTTATTATAGGATAGTTTACAGAAAACACAATGACACCACACAGTGCGTTCAGTTGGTTGTGCTCTGACATACACGGCTATCCAGTGTGGCATCACATCAGGTTAAAGAAAAAAAATCCCAGCGCAGGTGTGTCTACAGAGAACCTTTGCATCATTCATTATTATCTGGAGGTAGGATGAAAGGATGAATGGCATTTTGCTTACACACACTCCGAAATCATCTGCATGAAGGAGAGTACAACTGGGCTGGGGAAAAAGAGTCGAGATAGAGCAGTCCTATGGGAGGAGGACACTTTATGAGAAAGGGGTGGAGCTGGACTCTGGGTCACCTGAGCCCTTTCCACATTCCAGGGCTGATGGAAGGGGGAGGGGGAGCCGATTCTTGTTCTGCAATGACACAGGATAAGGTCGAAGGCTATTTTAACCTCAACGTGTAGATCACAGAAATCTAAAACTTGGTACATGACTATATACTTACACGTAATACCATGATATGAAATATAACATCAATATAAAAGCCTGCAAAAGACAACATCGATATCTATGGAAAGCCTGTGACAACCATTTCTTCAGTAAAGAATCTGGATTTTAACTTTAATGTGATTTCTCTATTGAAATCCGGGTGAAGATGGTGGATACCACATGTGTTCACTTGAAGCTATTTGGAAAGAGTCTTCAGATCATCATTTGTCAAGAATTGTCTGGTGGTTACTACAGAGTTATATTCCTGGTTCCATTATGAGAATGCCCTACAACCAATGCTCCAGATATAGTAGTCTGAGAAATGTACAGCCTTAGCAAACACCTCAATGTATCTGAGGCAATTTACTTGTCTTTGTTCCATGCTCTAAAAACAGTTTGTGTGTGGCAGAGCATTGTTGGATCTGGAAAATACTTTTGGAATACAAAGCAATTCTAAATTAAATTAAAACCTTTCTTGTCATGCAGGTCAGAACTTTTACTTCAGCAGCAGCAGCCACTGGTCACACACTCGCGCCATGAAGTATAAGGATGGGTATGCATTTTGTTTAAATGTTCATTCATTCATGTGCCCCACACGCTTTCCGTTCAGTGTCCCAATGCCTGTTGCTATCAGGATGGTGTTTAAATATTGGTTCTTTTAACCCCATGTAGGTCATCTTCTACTGTATCATTTGTGTACTGCCACAGGGTTTGCTAACAGGGATTTATCATCTACCCCTCAATAATAGCCAAAGTCTCAATCTTGTTGAGATAAAATCTTAGTCCTAACAGGAGTTCTTCAAGGTGATCCTGGTGTTTATGACAGTTCGGGTGCAAGATCCAGGTTTTCAAGTTCAAATTATAAAGAATTATACAAGATAATAACAACCGTCACCCCCCTCTGTGGGACAAAGCCACAAATATGTTACGCAAGGTACCATGAGGTCTTGTGAAGACAGGGTTTCCTCTGCATCCCAGAACTTTAGCAGATACCCTCTTCAGGAAGGAATGAGGATCACAAGGATTCCACCTCTGGTCCCAAAAGGTCTCCACTCCAAGGTCAGTCAGACATTACATTAGGGGCCTCATTACGACCCTGGCGGCCAACGGTAAGCTAGCGGTAACACCACCAACAGGCTGGCGGTGTTTCGCCAGCTATTATGACCGTGGCGCATTAGCCACGGCCATACCGCCGGCCCCTCCAACATACCGCCATAATCCCCAACCGGCAGCCTGTCCACGGAGGTAAATAACGCCATGGAAAGGCTGGCGGTAAGGGAGACTTGGGGGGGCCCCTGTACTGCCCATGCACTTGGCATGGGCAGTGCAGGGGCCCCCAGGCACAGCCCCATCGCGCATTTCACTGCCCAAATTTCAGGCAGTGAAATGTGCGACGGGTGCTGCTGCACCCGCTGCACATCAACATTGCCGCCGGCTCTATTACGAGCCGGCTGCAATGTTGATGTGACTTTTCTGCTGGGCCAGCGGACGGAAACACTGTTACCGTCCGCTGGCCCAGCGGAAAAGTCATAATAGGGAGCCAGAAATACCGCCAGCACTGGCGGTATACTGGCGCCCACAGCTTCGGCGGTCTTTTTAAAAGACCGCCAAAGTTGTAATGAGAGCCTAGGTGATTTATCTCTCCTTGGAAATGCAGACCTACACTCTTCTATCTCTTCCTCTCTGTATAGCTTGTGTATTTTCATAACATGCATCTTGCCTTTGGAGGATTTGCAGATCTGTACCTGCCTGGTATTTGTAGGCTTTCCAATGTTGGGTTTCAGTGGGCACAGTGCACCTGCTGGTTATGTGCTGGGCTACAGTGGCCTTCTTTTCTTGATGTGGACGTGCTTCTTTTTTGATGTGTGTCTAATATTGTAATTTACTTTTCTGTACATAACAGAGTGGTTTCGGGATTGTTCACCTGCCACTTGCACATGTTGCACAATAACAGCATGATATAAGTCTACTTCAGTCACAGCTCTGCTCATGCGGCAGAGAGAGGAAATGCCCTGGACCAGCACCTGTGGTCATCCTTCATAGAGAGATAACATATAACATCTATTTTATAAAGCTCCCTGATCTGGCTGGACCTGCTACAAGCTATGATGTTGCTGGGAATATAATTTCCCATTGTTCTTGCGACAGGCCCCTCCCCATCTTGTATGTGACAACAGGAAGCTTGAGGTTCACTGCTGGTCAGATCATCCTTCACAAACGGCTGTCTGGTGAACCCTTCCTGTCTGACACCTTTTATTGAGCAATTGCACACTAATAACAGGCTTTACAATTCACTGTGCCATCAACTTTCAGTTGCGCTTTAGGATCCAATCACCGGATCTCAGAAAACAGAACTTAACAAATTTAGGAAACATTACCACAAGGCAGAGAAATTATCTTACCTGGATCACAAAAAATATAGGATATAGAAGAAGTGGACAAGAAAAAAAAGAGACAAGGAAGGGAAAAACTCAGTATCACAGCCAATAAGGTAGTTATCTCTCAAAATGCTCTTGCCGGTCAAGTCCCAGAAGGCATATTCCCAGGATCCATCATTTGCAACACAGTCCCCACCCGAAATTTGAACTCCACCCCCATATTTACTTCAAAGTGCTAGTCTCAACTTCATGCAAAAAGATACAAGACACTAAGCAGTTTCAGTGTCAGTTTCTCTCCAATTCGACCCTTGTGTTGAGGGTGTGACCAAATGTCGTTGCCACCTGCCTATCAGTCAGCTTTTCCTTTATTCTCAGAAACACCTCCGCCCTCTTCAAGATCTCAGGCGAGTGGTCAGTAAAAAGGAGCAAATGGGTTCTTCAAAGCAAATCTCTTTCCTGTGAATCCACTACATGGTATCTCATTACCAGCTTGCACAACCCCAAACTTGTCATTTTCTTTTGGGAAGTGATACCCTGCAACCTAATCACCAGTAGGTCATCTATTAACTTCACAAAACATCTGCATGAACTCACATATCACACTTTCCCCACCATTGATCACACCTAACTCCTATTACCTTAATCTACCACAAAGAAATTGGAATGAATGAATTGAAATGGTTTGCTTGAGCGCACAAGACTAAACCCAGTAACCAGAAATAGTCAATAACAGTGGACTAACCACTAACCTTGGATTCTGGAGCAGCGTGCTCCCTGGCATAAACCGCTTTAAGGCCATTTCAGATGTAGTAAGTGCTATTTAAATGCAATTACACTTACAATTACTGCACCTCCATCCTCTTCCAATGCAGTCTGATCATGTGCAAGTAGTTTGTCTCCACCACTGACTGATTGAATAAGGGCAAAGGCGCACGCCCAACCGCCTTTACCACATTCTCCAGTGGGATCGAACTTGGGGGACCCAATATTATCAAATACCAACTATATTCTCTTCCTAGAAAAAGCCAGTTAATTCCACTGGAAAGATCATGTTGGCTCAGTATCTCACCATTACCGATGTGTTACCCAACCCTGAGGTCATCCATTTCATTCTCTGCCACTGTTTTAACCAATTATTATGTAGGACTGACAATGTAGATAGCAATATTTCTACCTGGTATTTAATTAATGTACAGATGTCAGAAAGCCTTTCTAAGGGCCAAGGGGCATTCAGGGGCTACTGGGCCCAACTGTGAGGGTTGAAGCCTTTGGATTGACGTCCTGAGCAACTGCGCAAAGTACACTTTTTGCACTTGACTCTCAGTGGTAGCTGTGGTCAAGCAATCAAGACTCCCTCTTGGGGAGGGGGGTGTAGATATGGGTCAGTGAACACGACTCATAACTCAAAGTACAAACAGTATGAGCAATAAATCAATGTCCAGTCCAATACTCGCTTTTATAGATACAAGAAGTATTTGATTTCTTACTCTGCACATATAAAGGCATACGGCATTAAGAAGCAATAACACAATCCCACTTGAGGTTGGGGATCTAGTAGTTGTCAGGCAAACGTCAATCCCAGCCTCCTTTGTGTAACATGTTCAGGGTTATTCCCCATTCACTGGTAGCTGTATTGAGGGAATGCAAACTATTAGGCTGTACTCAAGAGTTCTCGCTTTGATTCTTTCAGAATGAATCAAGATTGACCATGGTGCCACAGCACCATTAACAGCAAGGCCCCCCAGGGCCCCAAAAGTCCCCTTCCAGTCTTACCTCCTCTGGCGGTATGGCAGTGTTCAGCAGTGCGGTAAATGCCCTCTTGAGTCTTGATTCTGTACTGCAAAGTCAGGCTGCTCTCAGTGTATGCACGAGCACCCAGCAGCACCGTTCTCTGTGTCAAGCAGGTTTGTTCCAGTGATCGGAGCTGCTCTTGCCCAGCAACAGGTAAGCTGCTCTTTCCCCTAGCAGAGAGGAGGGAGGCTTGTGGGATCCTCTGGCTTCTTACAGGAGCTTCAACAAGGGTTCAACTGCCTTGGCGGCATCTTTGTGATCCTTTGTGAAATTCCTAATGATGCAGATCATGGCCTGCGGGCTTGACCTGCTGGTTACAGCAATATTCCTTTGGTCCGGGCAAAGAACCGAACCCCTGGCTCAAGAGGTATTGGCTGCCCTCCGGCATACAGGGTTGCTGTGGTAGTCACAATCTGGCCGCAGAATATCCGTATGCGATTGCCCACCATATGGCAGCCCTTCCTGGTATACGGGTTTGCTGATTTCAGCAGTCACAAATCCCACGCTCCTGGCCCAAAATCAGTTCACTGGTGACCCCTTCTGGCTTACAGGGTCACCGTAATGTGAAGTGCGGCCTAGTGCTTCAAGCACAGCGCTTCCGATACAGCTCAGAACAAGGTGACCCTTTCCTGGAATACAGGGGTCATAGAGCCAATACTGCACAGGGCAATTGCCCAATCGGTGCACAGCCTCACACCTCCCTCAGGGAATCCTTGTGCAGGGTCTGCGTCTTTCAAGTTTTACTTTGGGGGTCTGCTTCTTTTGAAGTGGACTATTTTGTCTTTCTTCTTTCCTCATTAAAGATGTATGACAGAGGCATGGCTCCGAAGCTAACTGACCCACAGCACAATTCATGGGAGCGACTAGAGTTCACACCTGAATATCAGCCACAGTGACGCGCATCAATAGGTTAATCCCGGGCTCGCAGCCCTACTCTTTATGACTCCCTTATGAGCCCCATTTCCCTTCCTGAGATGTGGTGTCCAGGCCCTTTCCCTGTGATCTATCACTGAATGAAAGAGCAACCTTTTGAAGTGAAAAGGAAGAATCAATATCTCCCTTCCTCCAGTGTGTCCCACCCAGCTCACAGGAATGCAGCAATGCACAAATCTAGCTGGGGGGATTCCTCTACTCCTCATGTCTTTACCCTACAGGCCTGGGCTTCCCAAAATGAAACACAGGGTCCTCCATGTAATGTATCATTGCATGCACACTTACCTAGAGTATATCAACAGTGCACTTAACGTCCAGCACTAGTACCTCCATGCATTGTACCATTATATGTACAGATGCATTCAGTACAACCAGCCAGTCTGTGTGCGCTGTTCAGCACTGAAGCTTTTCTACATTTAATCAGGGTGTTTATTTTACAAACACACACTCACCATGTGCGTGCTGGTCAACACTTTTCCCTTCTTGTAATGAACTTCATGCAAGCAACCACACACTCAGCGCATACTTTAATTGTGCACGCACTGCACAGCACTACATATTTCATGTCATGTATTCCTCACAGGTACACATACACTCACTAATCTCACATGTGCTATGTAGCACTGCTCTATCCCTGTACTGTACCCTTCGCAGGCACACATACAACCAATGCAGAGTCAGTACTACTGTCGCAGCACTCCACATCTACCTGATGTAGGGTAGGGGTGAGTTGAGCATAGAGCAGGGGAACATTTAAAAAGGTGAGTGAGCCTGTAGGCTTAAATCTAATGACACAGGGTAAAAAGTTTCTGTTCACTACTACTGATCACTACACAGTATGTTGCCACCACCAACACCCTTCTCTGTCTAACACTTGGTGAAAGCGGTAGCATTTTGGGCACCCCTCCCTGTCCAACAAGACCACAATCCATGAGACAGGCTTATGTCATGGTGCACACGCACAATCTGTGTTTACATATGACAACAAAACTGCATTAGGGATTCAGAGTGCAGTACAGTTGGGCACTCAGGCCATGAGTACACATCTTTACCTTGCAGAGGACTTTTCCGGCCCAACATCAGAAGTTTTTAAATAGTTACTGCACGCACTGTGACCAGGCTCAAGCAATGTTGCCACTAAGAACTGCAGGAGGAAGGAAAATGAAATCTACCAAGTCGCTCCACACTGCTCTGCCACTTTAAATCAGCCTATTCAAGTTTGAGCTCTCTCACAATGGAATTTGTCTTGGGGTGCCTCATACAAAGATGCATGGATAAACAACAGTAGGATCTGCAGCCATCCTGGAGCCCTGCCAACTCCTCCTCTGGAGTAGATTTATATTGGGTGGGGTAGGTGACGGGTGTAGCAGGTGCAGTGGCACCAGGGCCGAAAGCCCTGAGAGGCCCATAGAGCCCAGATGGCTGCTTCATTTTACTACCCCAATAGCAGTCAAAGGGGCTGTTTTCTTTATTTGCAACAGGGTTTGTGACATCTATGCTACGCTAACTGGTAGTGAGGGGTTGAAATTATAACTTACCCAACTACAAGAGGCAGCAGCTATTGTAAGCCAATTTTACCCAAAGTAGGTTCTGCAAGGAGCCTACTGATACAAATGTACAATTTGTTTTCAAATGTGCTTAATCCTTGCATCTCACTGTTTATAATTAGTAGAGGTGGGCAAATCCAGCAAGGCTCCAGCATGGCTCGGTTAAATGCCTTGCTCTGGTTAAGACATAGTCCCATGAAGCCTGTGAGTCAAGACAGAATTGAGGTAAGCATCCCAGGCAGTTTCTTTTTCCCTTGCAACAGGTGCTACTGGTGCTTTTCTTTAACACAGTGTAGATATTTAGGTCATAAAATAATGTTATACAAATTATTAGCGTTTGGTGGCAAAATGAGATAATTCTCCAATGACTAAATTGTACAACGCATAACCAGGAAACCTGGGTTCGAATCCTGGTTTCCTCACTTGACCAAACTGGGTGATCCTATGTAAATCCCTTTACTTCAATGTGTCTTATCCTGATTGTCAAATTTTAGGCCAGCTTGAAGCAGTTCATGGTACGGACTGTGTAAAAACCTCACTTTTGGTTGGTTTAATAGACAATAATATTTCCCCCTTCACAACACTATTGGTATTCCATACAGAGCACATGACAAACTGGCCTATCTTAGTTCAGTGATGGCAGTGTTGTCAGGGCAAAGGCTGGACAGAAGTTCAGGTTTAAACAATGTTTTAAACCGCTTCCAAAGTTGATAGTCCCCGCCTCCCGATTCACAGAGAGGTTCTCTCTGTGGTGCTGATGTGGTAAGAAGGTATCAACAACCATTAGAAAACATCTAAAGCAAAGCTGAAGAAAGTTCATCCCAGCAGCAAAGGGTTCCACGCCAGACTGGAGTTCCCAAATGTAAATAGAATTTGTCAATGATACACTGGAAGAAACTTCTCTATAAAAGGATATTTAAAAATATAGCATCTGTATAAAATTGCATCAAAACACAACCTCTCTTTACTTTTAAGAAATTACAGTACATTGATGTGTATTTCACTAAAGTGAAACAAATGTTCAAGAAATAACCTATTTTTAATATGAAAGATCCTTTATCACATTTTAACAAGATGGTGGATGTACTGATGACATGACTAATCTATTGATGGTGCGGATAATGCTTTGGGTCTTAGAGCCATACCAGACCCCTTGCTCACCTCCTCCTAAGAATTTGCAGGTTTGCCCACCATTTTTAGGTCTAGTATTAGCCAACACCACCTGATTTTACAAACGTATATATTTAATGTCCATTTCATATAGGGGCTTTCAGCCAACCCTCTTCAGCCTCTGGGATGTTATTATGTCAATCACATATTCATCAGCCACCTCCCACGTACAGCATGGGACAATTGGTCAGCCTAATTCAGCCATTGGCTAACTTCAATGGAGTGACGGTATTCAGCTCTTTCACAAGGGTCACATCCACACAAAAATTAGTTCTCCTCAGTGGCAGAGACTACTATGGCAATGTGTGATTATTGATATCAAAATATGGTTTTGCTCTTCACCAAAACTTTCTTTTTTTGATTGATGAGGGCCCAGCAGCTTTCCCAAAAATATAGTTTTGCAACAACTATGATGAAACAAAGCAAGCATTGTCAAAGCCAAACGGCTGGCAGCCAATGCTAGACCTATTTTCTTTGCTAAGCTCACTGTAAGACTCTGGGGTGGAGGGATCGTTCAGAAGGAGGATAGGGGAGTGTTTGAATGTAGTATGCTGATCAGCAGTACACACTGGAAATCTCTGGCTCCACCCATGCTTATAATTACCCCAAGTTTGGGCAGGCAAATGTGGTTTAATTGATGTGCTTAAAATCACACTATGTGGTCAACTAGAAAAGAATGACTGAATGACTTCAGACACATGTACAATGTACTATATCCTAGATGGGTCTCTACAAGGATTATAACCCAGGTCTAGATGTTTCAATGAGTGCAACTTAATCAATCTACCACAGCTCAACCCATGTAAAAGCCAGGCTTTCTCCTTCGGCCTGCCCAGCGGCCAAAAAACAACAGCTGCTAAGTCACCAAAGGATGTCTTGAGAGCTCAGAGAGAGGCCACAGATCAAAGGAGCAGGGAGTCTGTGTATCCTACAAACCTAGCTAGAGACCTCAGCGTTTAAAGTGCTTCCATGAGAGGGAGGCCAACGACTGAACAGGCACTTAACACTTCTGCTGCCTGCGAGGAAAGCTTGCATTACTGCTGCTGGTGCTGTACTTATCTTTTTTATGAAAGAATCGTCCACCACAGCCGTTCGTAGTGTAGTAGTGCTCTGTATGAGAGAAATCTGGAAGGCGAAAACTTCCAGCAGAAGTGATATCTTTAATAATAAGCCTCCGGCACTCATTTATGACCTATCCAGGGCCGTGCACCTGGACTCTCCTTGGCAACCGTCCTCTTCCTAATCCACAGGAGCGAGCCCTTCATTTCAAACACACAGAAAGAATGGGAGGGAAACAGGCACAGAACAGTCAGCATGAGACACAAAGGAGGGTGAGCGAGCAATCTGGGAGGTACAACACCAGGGTTGAGCTGGCCAATAGGCAGGGCCACTGAAATTATGAGGCAAGGGAAGCCAAAGTATGCGGCAGAGTTGATTACGCTATAAAGAAAGAAAAGGCAAATTATGCAGCGTAGTGTGGCATATTTTGTGTTAGTATTACCTGATTATTTTGGCCTATTTTACAAGTTAATACTTTCTGTGCACCTCATTAGCATCACTTTGACACATAAATACAGAAGTAATCAACAGAAAGGTGACCAGTCAACCTTGATGAAGGACCTTCCACTGAGCTGTAACACGTTACAGCATTTTTACTAACCTTTGATCTGTTTGAGCTAGAAACATCATTTTTTTGAGAAATCTTGAGACAATACTGCAGAAGATGGATTATGTGGCAAGTCAAGCCAGTATATAACTATGCGGAAATCGCATAACTCCAGCTGCCCTGCCTTATTTGGTGCCTCCTAATTGGCCAGCACCAGCTGGCTTCACTTCCTCTTCCTTTGTGTGGAGCACGTGTTAAGTACTGATTGCTTCAGCTTGATCGGTGTCCTTCCGCTACTCGGGCTGCGATTGTGGTACTATTTTTATTTGTCTTTCTTCTTCATGTCGTGTGGCTTCTTCCTTCCCACCCCTGTTGTCCGTGTTGCTTTGAAACCCACTATCTCCCCTCTTGTTAGTGTTTGCTTTTACACCTCCCATCCCCATTTGTGCATATTGCTTTTAACCTCCTCCCTCCCTTGCTTGCTTTTAACCCCTTAGCTTAGCCACACACACACACACACAACTGCTGAGACCTTTTGTAGCTATTCGAGGTAGTTCGTGCTTAGGGCTCCATAACATTTTTTCCAGATAAGGTAGCTACACAAAATTTGCGTCCTTGTTTCCCAACATCCTGTGAATTTTAAAGGTTCCCACAGTTTGTGGATTCCCTTGGAGAGATCAGAGAATATAGGAAAATTTTAGCAAACGTTTGAGTTTTATTTAGAAAATTAATGTTACAAATGGGGTCTCTAGTTGGTAGTCAGTTTGCAACCTGTCCAAGTAGGGACCCTCACTCCAGTCAGGTTAAGGGAGATACCCGCTCAGATAACCCCTGCTCACCCACTTGGTAGCTTGGCATGAGCAGTCAGGCTTATCTCAGAAGCAATGTGTAAAGCATTTGCACATAACACACAATAATAAGTAAAAACACTACAAAAGGACACTACACCAGTTTTAGAAAAATAGCCAATATTTATCTGTGTGAAAGATGATCAAATACGATAAACATCCAACATACAGTCATAAAAATATGAATTCTGCAAGATTTACTCAAAAATACAGTTCCTTGAAGCCGATAGCTCCACCTGGGGCTATCACCGCATCGTGATCAAGAAAACCAACAGTTCAGGCCAGCCGCAGCGTTGCGGGCCAGCTACGATGTCGGGAAGAGCCGCAAACAGTACCTTTGGAATTGCAGGGCGTCGTGATCCTTGCATGAGCTCTGGAGAGGGGTGTCGCGGTGTAGCTTCCGGAGTCGGTGCAGGAGTCATTGGGCCCCTGCAGTCACACCTGCTGCAGATCAAACTCCGGGCTGATAAAGTCAGGAGCGCTGGCGTGGATAGCGTCGGGGCTGCAGTGCAGGACAAAGCGACGTGTGGTGCCCACAGGTCACGGTGCAGGCAGTGGCTCAGTGACGGAGTCCAGTGGGGTCGGTGAGACCAGGGCTATGATGTGAAGCGGGGAGGTGCAACGTGCGGTGTCACCAGGTCACGATGGAGGCATCGGCAGCATCGTTGCTGAAGCGCTGTAGTCGGTAGGCCCCAGCTGGCTGTGCGGGACGGGACGGTGCTTCATGACCCTCACAAGCGGTGTCCAAAACCACGGTGCAGGCAGGGATGCCTGGGGACGACACTGGAGTTGATGGTGCTGGTGTTGGTGGACCGGGACTGCGCTGCGGGACAGGATGGTGCTTCGTGTACCTCACGAGCAGTGTCCACAAGCCATGGTGCAGGCAGCGGTGCTGGTGTCAGCAGGAGCGGTGTCGTCGGGATGCCCAGGCTGTGGTGTAAGCAGACTTTGCCACAGTGCGGGGTCAACAGGTCGCAGTGCGAGCAGCAGCTTAGTGAAGTCATCCAATGATGGCGTCAGTGAGACCAGAGTCGTGGTGCGAAGCGGGGCAGTGCAGCTCTGTGCGGCGTCAGCAGGTCACGGTGCAGGCCAGCGGCATTGTTGACCGTGTGGTGGTTGTTTTTCTCCTTGAACAGCACAAAACACACAGTTCCCAGTGCTGTAGGAAGAGGAAACTGAAGTCTTTGATATCCCTGAGACTTCCAACAGGAGGCAAGCTATACTCCAAGCCCTTGGAGAAATTCCTCAAGCAGGACACAGAGCAAAGTTCACCCTTTTCACTCTTTTCAGGCAGAAGCAGCAACTGCAGGCCAGTCCAGCAAAGCAACACAGCAAAGGGACAGTACTCCTCCTCCAGCTCTTCAGCTCTTCTCCTTGGCAGAGGTTCCTCTTGATTTCAGAAAGATTCCAAAAGTCTGGGGTTTTGAGTCTTCTTCTTATACCGCTTTCTGCCTTGAAGTTGGCAAACTTCAAAGCAAAGTCTCAAGTGTTTGCAAGATCCTTCCTTTTCCATGCCAGGCCCCACACACACACCAGGGGGTTGGAGACTGCATTGTGTGAGGGCAGGCACAGTCCTTTCAGGTGTAAGTGACCACTCTTCCCTCCACTGTAGCCCAGATGACTCATCAGGATATGCAGGCTACACCCCAGCTCCCTTTGTGTCACTGTCTAGAGGAGAGGTGTGAACAGCCCAACTGTCAAACTGACCCAGACAGGGAATCCACAAACAGGCAGAGTCACAGAATGGTTTAAGCAAGAAAATACCTACTTTCTAAAAGGAGCATTTTCAAACTCACAATCTAAAAAACAACCTCACTAAAAGATGTATTTTTAAATTGTGAGTTCAGAGACCCTGAACTCCATATTTCTATCTGTCAGCAAAAGGAATCTGTGCTTTAAAGTTATTTAAAGGCAGTCCCCATGTTAACCTACGACAGAGATAGGCCTTGCAGTGAAATCCGAATTTGGCAGTATTTCACTGTTAGGACATGTAAAGCACACCAGTACATGTCCTACCTTTTAAATACACTGCACCCTGCCCATGGGGCTACGTAGGGCCTACCTTAGGGGTGCCTTACATGTACCAAAAGGGAAAGTTTGGGCCTGGCAAGTGGGTACACTTGCCAGGTCGAACTGGCAGTTTAAAACTTCACACACAGACACTGCAGTGGCAGGTCTGAGCCATGTTTACCGGGCTTCTTATGTGGGTGGCACAATCAGTACTGCAGGCCCACTAGTAGCATTTGATTTACCGGCCCTTGGCAACTCTGGTGCACTTTACCAGGGACTTACTAGTAAATCAATTATGGATAAACCAATCAACATTACAATTTACCTAGGGAGCACTTGCATTTTAACACTGATCAGGAGTGGTAAAGTGCACAGAGACAATAAACCAGCAAAAACATACCTGAAAAAATAGGAGGAAGAAGGCAGAAAGTTTGGGGATAACCCTGCAAAAAGGGCCATTTCCAACAAATAGGAAGAAAGTGCTCCAGATCAAAGTGTCTGCTTTTTTTCCTAAAAATGGCACCCACAAACGATTTAGGCCCATATTTATACTTTTTTTTAGCTCCGCATTTGCGTCATTTTTTGATGCATAAGCGGCACAAACTTACAAAATACAACTCTAATTTATAAGTTTGCGCCGCTTTTGCGTCAAAAAGTGACACAAATGCAGCGCAAAAAAAGTATAAATATAGGCCTTATTGTACTAAAGTCACCATCTTCCCAGCTTTCAGGAACATGCAGAGCTGAATCAAAAAGCCTAATTTTGTAACCCAGTTTTGGCACTTTTCTAAGAGGAAGCCTATTTTCCCTATTTTTTTGTGTTCTCAACCAACTTCCAGTTTGTGGTGAAAACTAGTGTGAAACACATGGGTGATACAAAAAAGCTATAGACTTCTGAAAAGTAGACAACATTCTGAGTTCAGCAATGGGGTCATATGTGTAGATCTCCTAAGGTTTTCCCAAGGAAAATAAGTGTTAAAATCAAGAAATATTGAAAATGAGTAGGAAAAAAGGGCATTTGTGACAATATTTTCATCTGTAACTTTTTGTCACGATGGCCGAATTACAAAAGAAAAATACCATTACGTTCTCTAGATGTTTCTAGTTGGGGAAATATCTAGGTTTTGTAGGTTCTCCAAGAACTCAAGGTACCCAGAGCCAACAACTGAGCTGCACCCTATAATGGTTTTTCTTTAGGTACCAAGTTTAGACCAATTCCTAGAGCGAAACAGGCAGAGTGAAAAATGGGTATCTAGGAAACGTATGTATTTCTGAAATGGGCACAAGATATGGAGTTTAGGAGCAGTGGTTATTACGACAACTCTATATTTGTGGGTACCGGTACTAGTGTATGATTTGGAGGGTATTTTTCAAAATGTCATCATTCTTACATATTAGCTTACATTTGAAAGGCACAAATGCAATGGAGTCCTATTGGTAATTACAAATGTTCTACTATTCTATGCTCCCACAAGTCTTCCAATAAAAATGGTACCTCAATTGTGTGGGTAGGCCTAGTGCCCACAACTGGAAATGGCCCAAAAAGCAACCCAGACTCATTGTTTTTTTCCACTGAAAACGGAACCTTTTTAGGTTGAGCATAGGAGAATGCAAGCGCTACTTTTCTCGGCATGTTGCTATCTATTCTGAGGGCTTTAACCATGCCCATCTCACGCCCATCATTTTAATTCGTTCCTGGGCCTGCCTTTCAAAAATCCCTTGATGCCGTTGGTAAGTGCTCTCCGTTTTTCCCGCCTTGAGGCTGTTTTGTTACTGCCTTGGAGACTGACCATGTTAAATGGATTATTGCACGGTCGGGAAGGTACCTTACTGTGGCGCACTATTTTTTCTTTTGCCTCGCCGCTTCGCTCATGGCGGTATGTTGTTTCTTCATCTTCTTTGGTTTTTGGCATCTTGCTGTTTCTTTGTGATTCCTGCGGGGGCTTTTTTATTTTTATTTTTTGCAATTATGTACTCAATACAAGGGTATTACAGGGCTTTAAATGATGATGATGATAAATTTAGTTTATCAGTTAATAAAAACCATTAAAAAAACTCCAAGAGAATAATGAAAAGTCCATCGGACTATGGTCAACACAATAAAAACATTTAACTCTAATACTTTCTTTTCAACGAAGCAGCAGACAATATTTAAACAGGTATATAGACAAACAGATTGTGAGTTTGGGCAAAATATAAGTGTGAAATAACCCACCCCAACTCATTCGCAAACTACCATAATTAATATGTAAGTCGATCCAATAGTCAATTTTAAAATATTTGTTGGACAAGGCCATGTGCACAATTATGCTAAGTTGATTCTAACATACCAGGTGGTCATCATGATATACACAATTATGCCAAATAATACGTGTCTTTCAATTTCCTAGGAGGCAAAATGTCAGAACAGTTGAACTTTAAATAATTTAACCCTTTCAAAATGTCTTGGCACTGGCTCATCTTCAGTTTTCAATTACTAGCAATTATAATGTGCAAAGTTAGGCAAAATGTGCATATAATTCCATCTGCATAAAAAGCAAGTGCCAGTTAAACTTAAAAAAATTAGCCCTTATCAAAATGTCCCAGCACTGGCCCATCTTCAGTTTTCAATACTGACCAATAGAATATGCAAGGTTAGGCAAAAGGTGCGCATCGTTCCATCTGCATAAAAAGCAATTGCCAAAGCAGCTGACATTTGAACAAATTAACCCTTGTCCTATTGCCCAGGAACTAACCCAACTTCGATGTTCCATGTTAATGCATTCACTAATCGGTATAATGTGCAAAACATGCTTATTAATTTGACTTCATAAGAGCCAAATATTGGTACGTTCACTAATTAGTATAATGTGAAAAATGAAACAAAAAAAAGCGCATATAGTTCCACGTTAGAGGCAATTAAAAATTAGACCAATTATTATTTGTCAACATGCCCTGATACTAGCCCAACTGCAGTACTCAACACTAGTACCTTCCCTAGCAGATACAGGGGGTTATTCTAACTTTGGAGGAGTGTTAATCCGTCCCAAAAGTGACGGTAAAGTGACGGATATACCACCAGCCGTATTACGAGTTCCATAGGATATAATGGACTCGTAATACGGCTGGTGGTAAATCCGTCACTTTTCCGTCACTTTTGGGACGGATTAACACCTCCTCCAAAGTTAGAATAACCCCCATAGTGTTCAGGGGATGCCTATTATTTACACTTCATGATCCAAATCCAGGTGTCCGAGCTAGAAGTAAGCAGATGTGAAGGCAGTTAACAATTAAGCACAGTATCCCTTATCAGCATAACCTGTAAGTAGCCCAATTTCGGTCTTCCCTAGCAACTAGTTAAAGCGGAAAGTGAGATGACATTTTCCATAAACTGAACCAGCCTGATATTCAACATTTCGGGCTAGATGTAGGAAGCGTTTTGCATGGTGACCGACTCGCAAAATGGGAATGCGACTCGCAAATAGGAAGGGGTGTTCCCCTTCCTATTTGTGATTTGCATCGCGATGTAGAATTGCTTTGTGACCGCGAATGCGGTCGCAAAGCAATTTGCAGTTAGCACCCATATCAAATGGGTGCTAACCCATTCGCAAAAGGGAAGGGGTTCCCATGGGACCCCTTCCCCTTTGTGAATGGCCCTGAAAAAATGAAACAAAAACATTTCATTTTTTCGAGTGTATTGTAACTCGTTTTCCTTTAAGGAAAACGGGCTGCAATACAAAAAAAAAAATTGCTTTATTAGAAAGCAGTCACAGAAATGGTGGTCTGCTGTCTCCACCAGGCCACCATCCCTGTGAGTGCTGAGAATCGCAAGGGGGTCGCAAATTGCGACCCACCTCATTAATATTAATGAGGTGGGTCTTTGCAACCCCCTTGCGATTCGCAGATGGTGTCAGGGACACCATCCTGCATATGGGTTTGCGAATCGCAAATTGCATTTGCGAGTCGCAAATTGCGAGTCGCAAACCCAAACATACTTACATCTGGCCCTTCATTCCTTGGGTCAAATGACTCGATGAAGGCTGGTTTACAGGCTCTGATCCCCAATGCATTAAATTCCCTTTTCAACAGTTTCCTTCTCTGATTAATCAGAGCTGGGCATATACTGACAACATGCAACAATGTTTCCACAGCCAGATGGCATAGGAGGCATTCCTGATTCCCTCTTTGAGCATCCTTCTTCCAAGGGATAGAAAATCTAGTGTTGGAATATCTCCAAGTCTTAACCTTAAAAAACTCTGCTTTAGCTTCAAGGAGTAGGGAATGGTCAAAATAGGAGACTCTTTTTATGCTTTATAAGATTTTAGAACCAACCACCCATGTGGCAGCTTAGGTAGTTCCTCCTTGTCTTCTGTCCAGCTTTGGAGCTTAATTGATTTATTAACTACTTTCCTGAAAGCCAGACCATAAATATTGCAATCCCACAGGTCGCCCAGATCCAGCTGTTTTATGCTTATTTCAAGATGTTTCTTATAATTGCTATGCTATTGCCCCTCTCAACGTTGATTTCCAGCCATACTAAATTTGCTAGCGTTCCTTCCAAAGATTGCAGCAGTTTATGACAACATTTTATAAATGCTGCAGTTCTGGCAAGCGATTGTCTTACTAGCGAAAATTCCAGTCTGACTTGAGCAGGTGATATTGACCTGGGTATCCGGAAGGCTTGCTTATACAGTTTTATCATTAGATTATCCAGAATGGTTCTCTCCGCCCACCCCTCATTATTTCTGCACCATAAGACAGTGTGGGTAATAATTTAGCTCTCATCATTGATGCCAGCGGATTTAGGGTATGCCCAGGGATAGTTCTTGCTAGAGTTCCAAAGGCATAGTTGAGGGCCTGAGCTTTATCATTTATCACTTCCCTATGGGTTGTATACATGCCTCTGGAGTCTATATTGACCCCTAAATATGTATATGTGGCAGTTTTCTCGATTAACTTTCCAGTTAGATGCCACTTACACTGGTTGGAAGTCTACGATTATTGGCAATCACTTCTGTTTTACTTTGGTTTATTTCCAAATCATTGGTCTTAGTATACCCCCCTAAACTGTTCAACAATCTTTGTAAACCTATTCTAGAATTGCTAAGCAACAGAGGATCATCTGCATACAGCATGTTGGACAGTTGACGGCCGCCAAGTGTGGGTTGATGTGCTAACTGATTGTCTAGGACTGTAGAAAGGTCTGCAATATATAAGTTAAAAAGAAGTAGTGCTAAAACCCAGCCTTGTTTTAGATCACATGTTGTTTTAACTGCCCTAGATAGGTGGAAGCCCTCCCTGAGCTTGATTTTTACCCATGTATCAGAATAGAGTAGTTTAATGGCATTCAAGATATTTGAGGGCAGCCCCCATTGCTGTTGTTGTGCCCAAAGATTGCCATGAGGGACACAGTAAAAGGCTGCTTTAAAATCAACAAAGCACATGTAGAGTGGGGCCCCAAGTTACCTTTGCTCTGTTAACTGTCAAACCCAACGTCAAAAGATTAATTAATGTGCCTTTATTCTTGATAAAGCCAGTTTGATTAATGGGTAGTCTGCCATTATCTGCGGCCCATGACTCTAGATTTTGCAGTAGGCGCATGGAACAATACTTAAGATCCACGTCCAAAAGTGTAATTGATTGATAGTTACTTAGCAAGGATGTCTCCCTTGTAAACAGGATGAATTATTGATCCCTTCCACCTAGCCGGAATAATTCCAGTTAACAAAATATGGTTCGACATTGCTGCGAGGAAAGTTGCCTATCTTGACGATGACTGTTTAAACAGTGCCTGTGATAAACCATTGGGGCCAGGTGCACAATCAGTTTGTGATTTTCCAATGATCTTAATTACAGAAGTATTCTGTTCCGCAAGTATCCGTGGGGCCCACTTTCACTGCACGGGAATGTCTTCTTCCGAGGTACTTTCTTTAAAATGTGATTTCAGATGACCAACCCAAGCGTCCTCACTTTTGTTTGCATTATGGGCAGGCCTTGGACCTTTTTCAATATTTTTAAAAAGTTTCCAGAAACGTTTCAAGTCCGCAGATGTGTACTGCAATTTAGCCCATAATGTTTACTGCTGGATTTTTAACCATATCTCCCTTTTTAATAGATTTAATAGTTCATGGGGATTACTTAATACCATTTCATCCTCTAGCAAATTTACACAGTTGCCTCAACAGCTTACCCACAGCGGACTTTGTCATACGGACTGCGTGTGGCATGGATACGCCAGTACATCGCCCCAAATGAGCTCCCTTATTCACTCTCTCAGATGAGCCTTAGTTTGTTAATTTGTTGGTGAAAACCTCCTATACGAATATCAAATTTGTATTTCCAGTGGCCATGCACTCCAGGATGGCCACTGCCTCTTCTGTTTGAGTCTTAACTGAATGGGAGCTTCACTTCAATTGCTTTAAGTTTTCAGTGCCAATCTCCCCTTGAGGGATGCTGCTGTTTCCTGCTTACACACAGTTGTCTCTACCTTGATTGTTGGGGATTATGGTCACTCTCCTTGAGATCTAGAACTCTGAAATCGCTCATGTGCTTATACAATAAATAAATTTACCAGTGTATAGTAAAGATATAAAACTACATCTCCCAAGGCTCTTGTCCATGTAGGTGGAGTAGCAGCCGGATTCCAACCGTTCAAAGTAAACTGACCAGGTAACTCACATGTCTATTAATTTGATTCCGATCTTATCTTTGCTCACATGTGGTGGCATGCTTTGACATGGCACAGATCCAGCTATTTGTACATGTTCCTCACTTGGGCGACGAAATAGGTTGAGACTGAAGTCACTTGCGACAAGCCAATATGCTGGACTAATTACATTTTTTTACGTGAAGCAAGTATGTTGCAAGATTATCGGTTTCAACAGCTTTTTTTTTTTTGGATTGATGTATACATTTATTAGAATAAGGGGTTCGCATATGGGCTTTGCCCAACCATCCAAATGGACAGACAGGAAGGGCAGTTCATCCATATGGAGTACTGTAATCTTGACAGAGTGTTAGTGTTGATAGGCCACCTGTTGTTATTCAACTGTTATGAGGAATGCCACGTGATAACGCTGTGGGCAACCAGCTCCAGGTTACCTTGGAGCCACGTCTTATTAGAATCTTCCTATGCTCCTCCTCTCTCGAGAGTTGGATTATCACAATAGACTGGCCTGCAGCTCCTTTGTTGACTTCTCCAGAGTTGAATTTCCCATTTTTCCCTGGTCAGACAGAGCAATAAACATCTATTTTGTTGTTGGGGCTATGTTCCTCTAATAGCGGTTATGGATATCTATCTTCTTGGTAAGGGTAAGCAGTTACCTCAATGCCCCAAGCTTTCAGAAGCTTTTTCCTTTCCAGGATCTGATTAGAGAGGTCCAGAGACAAAAATATGACTAAAGTTGGATCCGATTGCTGACTCCCTCTTGCTTGTATACATTTTATAGCAGAGATATCTTCAGAGGTCACATGGTCTAAGCCAGGAAGTGCCTTTATTAGTTTTAAAATACGTGATGCCATTTCATTCAATCCGGTTCACTTTTCCAATCTCATTCTTCCGAAGGCGTACATTCGGCAGCTACCACCTACAGCTGCCCCGCTCGCGTTGTCCTGGCTTGCCCTTACCTCAGCTGCCGATGTGCTCCCTTGACCCTCTTGAGCCTGCTGCCTTGCGACTACAGCTCTGTCTCGCTATCTTGTGCGAGGGAGGCGATGGAGGAGTGGTGGAGCGTTGGAACGATGAAACAATGGAACGACGAAACAATGGAACGGCAAGCTGGTGGTGGGCGCTAGGCGTGTGGCTCGCTGTGAGTGATGTGTGCTGCTGAGAGCACTTCCGAGTCTCCTCTGCTTTAACTTAGCACTGTTTATGTTACACAAGAACACATCCATTTTTGGTAGCAAGGGGAGATTCAGTGATTTGCCCAGAATCACAGGATGTTGAGCCGGAGCCAAGATTCAAACCGTGTTCCCCAGCTCCAAGGATGGCAGCTCTGGCCCTTGCGCTACATCCTATGCTCTAGAAACACATTAGAAAGGATTGCATATCTAGGGTATCACAGACAGTCTTCAGGAATGAGGCAAAAACACTCCCACGATCGCAGACTTGTTGTGTCCTCTCTCCTGCAGCGACAGGCCTGGGAGGGTTGCTTTGGCACCGGGCATACATCCACTATACTCCATACCAAAACCCAGAGGTAAAAGACATTGTCAATCACAACACCAGTAGTTCTAACTCTCGCAAATGTGAGACCTATTGCATTGCAAATGCTTGTTTTTTTCAATGTGGATAGCCCTAGACTTTGGACTCTAGCTCAACTGGCACCTAGGGCAACCTAACCAACCTGTAAAAAAATTTAAACTAGACTCCTAGGGGTATCCAGCGAGGGCTTACTTGCGTGGCTCTCACCATGCATTTTTACACAGAATCCCTTTCAAACCTCAATCTTTAACTAAAAAACACATTTTCCTCATATTTCTGTGATGGAAAGTTCTGGAATCTGTGGGGAGCCACAAACTTCCTTATACCCGACATTTCCCTAAGTCGCCTGATACAAATGGTACCTCACTTGTGTGGGTAGACCTAGCGCACGTGAAAGAGCTTAAAAAGCAACATGGACACATCAGATTTTTTCCACTGTATACTGTTCCTCTTTTTCCAAAGTGGGTAGCTCTAGAGTTTGGACCATAGCTCAGCCAGCACCAAAGGAAACCTAGCCAACCTGTACATATTTGAAAACTAGACACATAGGGGTGTCCAGGTTGGGCTGACGTGCATGGCTCTCACCACATTTCTTTACCAAGAATCCCTTGCAAACCTCCAACTTTGACTAAAAAACATATTTTTCCTCACATTTCTGTGATGGAAAGTTCTAGACTCTGCAGGGGGCCACAAACTTCCTTCCACCTGGCAATCTTACTAGTCTCCCGATGAAAATGGTACCTCACTTGTGTGGATAGGCCTAGAGCTCGTGACAGGAAATAGCCAAAATACAACATGGATGCAACACATTTTTCCACCGAAAACTGACCCTCTTTTTCTGATGTGGGTAGCTGTAGAATTTGGACCCCAGCTCAGCCGGTACCTAGGGAAACCTATCCAACCCGTACATTTTTTTAAAGTAGACACCTAGGGGATTCTAGGGTGGCATGACTTACACTGATCCCATTAGTTTTTTTTTTTTATCCACAATGCCCTGAAAACCTCAAACTTTGCCTAAAATCACACATTTTCATTTCTGTTATGGAAATGTCCGGAATCCGCAGGAATCCGCAAAATTCCTATCACCCAGCATTTCCCTACCTTTGCCAATAAAAATGCTGTCCCACTTGTGTGGCTGGGCCTAGTGCCCGCTACAGGAACGGTTCAAACGAAGGACAATGGAAGCCCCCTTGTAGGACCTTCTATTGAGCCCAGTTGGATGTGTTCCTGTCGCTAGCAGTAGGCCCAACCACACAAATGGGCAGTGTTGTTATCAGCACAGGAGGGGCAATACTAGGTGATAGGAATTTTGTGGATTCCTGTGGATTCTGGAGGCTTCCATAACAGCAATGCAGGGAAAATGTGTGACTTCAAACAAAGTTGAAGGTTTGCGGGGCATTGTTGATAAGAAAACATCATGGGATTCACACAAGGCACACCACCCTGGAATCCCATGGTTGTCTACTTTTCAAACATTTCTGTGGTTAGTAGGTTTCCAAGGGTGACAGCCGAGCCTGGCCCATAAACCCACAGATGCCCCTATTGCTCATCTCTCCATGTAGGACTTTAGGGCCTTTTGTGTTGAGGTCTCTTGGCCCACCCACACAAGTGAGGTACCATTTTTATCGGGAGTCTTAGGGGAATGCTGTGTGGTAGGAAATGTGTGGCTCCCCACAGATTCCAGAAGTTTTCTTCAAAATGTGAGGAAATCATGTTTTTTCAGTCATTGAGATTTGCAGGGCATTGTGGGTAAGAAAATAGTGTGTGGTGCATGTGAAGCACGCCACCCTGGAATACTACAGATGACTAGTTTTCAGAATTGTCTGGCTCTGGTAAGATTTTGCAGGTGGCAGCATACCCAAGCCCAAAAAGTGCAGCCAGTCACCATTGCAAGTGGGACGATATTGGGAGTTAGCCAAGCTCTCCTGTCCCATATGTAAAATCAACACCCAAAAGAGTCAAATGTCCTCTTGCGTGTAATTGGGATGAGATGCTTTAGTCGCAGGGGGAGCAGAAAGACTGTTGCCCCTCTTCAGTTGGTGTGGGGCATAACCATGCCCATGGTGGGGGCAGCCTCCACCCCTTTACATTTTTTTAATTCCTTTGCATCTAGTGGGCTGTCTGCCCCACCAGGGGCTGATCAGGAGTAATTACACCCATATGTTCCCCGGAGGGGTAGAAAGACTGTGCCCCCATTTATTTGGGGGTGGGGACATGGCCAAGCCCATGGTGGGCAGCCCTCACCCCTTTTTAAAAAAAAAAAATGATTCCCTGGCATCAAGTGGGCTTTCTGCCCCCCATGGGTAATTACCCCCATCTGCCCCCACAGAGGGGGCAAAAAGACTTTGTCCCCGTTGGTGTGGGTGGGGGCAGGGTCATGTCCATGGTGGGCAGCCCCACCACTCTTCTTTTAAAAAAAATATTCCCTGGCATTTACTAGGCTCCCCCCCGGGGCAGATTGGGGGTAATTACCCCATCTGCCACCTAGGGGGCAGAAAGACTGTGTCCCAATTCATTTGGGTGGGGGCTTGACCGTTCCCATTCTGGGCAGCCCCTACCCTTACACTTTACCGAAAAAATAGTCCCTGGTACCTAGTGGCTTTCCGCAACTCCCCCCGGGGGGGGCAGAAAGACTGAATTTTAACAGAAAATGCCCAGAGGCAGCAAAAGCCCTTACCCAAGGGGCCACTCCCCCATCCCTGGTGGCTAGTGAGTGGATTCTTCCTTTGGCAGAGGTGCCTTTGGAAAGGGGAGTTTCTCCTCCTTCCAATGGTACCTCTCCCATTAGAATCAATGCTCGGGGGTTGAGACAGCACCCCAAGCACTGATTCACTGAAAGTAAAATGATCTGATTGGCTTGTTTTACTTTTACTACAATGACATCAGTGTGCCCTGTGCGCAATCATCACTGTAGTAAGCTCTTCCTGGACAGCCCGAACAAAAAAATAAATAAAGGACTTGCTCTGGTGCCAAGCACCACAGGGGTCTTTAAAGCCCTGCCTGT
Source organism: Pleurodeles waltl (assembly GCF_031143425.1). NCBI lineage: Eukaryota > Metazoa > Chordata > Amphibia > Caudata > Salamandridae > Pleurodeles > Pleurodeles waltl. Next base: position 532,593,559 of record NC_090451.1, read on the forward strand.
TGTCGGCCAATGGCCCCAGTCGCACCAGGGAGTTTGTGCCTGTGTCGGCCATTACCAGACATATGCACCTAACAGGTTAAGCCCCCTCTCTCCGTTGTTTGTATTGCTTTCAAATCTTCCCTTGTCTGGGTTGCATTTTGCCCTCTCTCCCGCCTTGTTCCTTCCTCCTTCTCTGTGTTGCTTTTAACCCCTCCTCACTTGTCTGTGTTGCTTTTAACATCCCTCCCTTGTCTGTGTTGCTTTTAACACCCCTCTCTTGTCTTTGTTGCTTTTAACCCCTCCCAACCCCATCTGCATAACAAAAAAAAAGATCTAGGACATGGCCAGCACTGGCCTCATCATAGAGTTTGTTTTGTAGTCCTGTTGCCTTCCACTCTCCTTCACATTGTTCGTGCTTCCTTTTTCCCATCCCACCCTCCTTCAAGTTGTCTGTGTTGTCCACCCCCACCCGCCATAGGTAAAAAAAACGATATGACACGGCCAGCGCTGGCAGCGGTATAGCTTTTTTTCTAACAAAGCCAATAGCTCTTGCATCGGCAAGGCCTACTGGTTTGCCAATGTTTGTTTTTACTGATGATTTTCAGGACATTACAACAAACATTACCTGCAGCAAGCAGAAATGCCTGCAGACTCCCATGCCTTGCGAAAACACCTACACAACGTATCTTTACAACTTCAAAACTACCCTGATTTCCAAATCTTGGCAACTTTTTTAGCCATCTGATTTGATAATAGGAGCCACATTTACTTGGAGGCCCAGGCCTATATTCTGTCCATACCAGACTCTGTACAATGCACAGAAAAATTTAAAACAGAAGCATAAATCTGCAGTCAGTTATAATTGAGTAATTGAGTAAAACATTTGTGACATGGTGCCACTTCAACCATAAGCTTACCCTACAGCTTCTGCTGAACGTCCAGTGAGAATTTGGCTTATAAAATAATAATTGTTAGAAATGGGGTCTCTACCTGGCAGTCGGTTTGCACCCTGACCACGTAGGGACCCTCACTCTAGTCAGGATAAGGGAGATACCTACTCAGATAACCCCTGCTCACCCACTTGGTAGCTTGGCACAAGCAGTCAGGCTTATCTTAGAAGCAATGTGTAAAGCATTTGCACATAACAAACAGTAACACAGTGAAAACACTACAAAAGGACACCACACCAGTTTTAGAAAAATAGCCAATATTTATCTATTTAAAACAAGACTAAATACGATAAAAATCCAACATACAGTAATAAAAATATGAATTCTGCAAGATTTACCCCAAAATACAGTTCCTTGAAGTCAACAGCTCCACCTGAGGCTATCATGGCATCATGATCAACAAAACCAACAGTTCAGGCCGGCCACGGCGTCGCGGGCCAGCTACGGTGTCGGGAAGACCCGCAAATGATACCTTGGATTTGTAGGGCGTTGTGATCCTTGCGGTGAGCTCCGGAGAGCTGCGTCGCTGATATCGTGGTGTCGGTTCCAGAGTCGGTGCAGGAGTCGTCGGACCCTTGAAGTCACACGCAGCGCAGATTGAACTCCGGGCTGATGAAGTCTGGAGTGCTGGCGTGGATGGCGTCGGTGCTGCAGTGCGAAGCGGTACGATGCAATGTGGGGTGCCCACAGGTTACGGTGCAGGCAGCGGCTCGGTGACGGCATACAGCGGCATCGGGGAGACCAGAACTGCAGTGTGAAGTGGGGCGGTGCAACGTGCGATGCCCACAGGTCAGAGCGCAGGCAGCAGCGTGGTCATTGCGGGAGCGCTGTCATCGGTAGGCCCAAGCCAGCGGTGCAGGACGGGACGTTGCTTCTTGACCCTCACACAAGCGGTGTCCACATGCCAAGGTACAGGTAGGGATACCTGGTGACGAAACTGGAGTCAATGGTGCTGGCGTCGGTGGTCCGGGGCTGGGGTGCTTCGTGCTCCTCACGAGCAGTGTCCACAGGCCACAGTGCAGGCAGCGGCGCCGGTGTCAGCAGGATGGTGGCATCGGGCCCAGGCTGCAGTGTGAGCAGGCGAAACGGGAGTGCGGGGGCCCACAGGTTGCGGTGCAAGCTGCGGCTCTGTGAAGCCGTCTGATGACCAGGGTTATGGTGCGAACCAGGGCAGTGCGGCTTCACGCGGTGTCTGCAGGTCACAGTGCGGCCAGCGACTTCGTTGGTCGCTTCGTAGTGGTTTCTCCTCTTGAACAGCACAAAACACACAGTTCCCAGTGCTGCAAGTCGAAGAAACTGTAGTCTTTGGTGTCCCTGAGACTTTCAACAGGAGGCAAGCTCTACTCCAAACCCTTGGAGAACTTTCTCAGGCAGGACACACAGCAAAGTTCACCCTTTGCACTCTTTTCAGGCAGAAGCAGCAACTGCAGGCCAATCCAGCAAAGCAACATGGCAAAGGGACAGTACTCCTCCTTCAGCTCTTCTCCTGGGCGGAGGTTCCTCTTGATTCCAGAAAGATTTTAAAAGTCTGGGGTTATGGGTCTTCTTATTATACCCCTTTCTGCCTTTGAAGTTGACAAACTTCAAAGCAAAGTCTCAAGTGTTTGCAAGATCCTTCCTTGTCCAGGCCAGGCCCCAGACACGCACCACCAGGGGGTCATAGACTGCATTGTGTGAGGGCAGGCACAGACCTTTCTGGTGTGAACGACCACTCCTCCCACCCCCCTCTAGCTCAGATGGCTCATCAGGATATGCAGGCTACACCCCCACCCCCTTTTGTGTCACTGTCTAGAGAAGAGGTGTGAGCAGCCCAACTGTCAAACTGACCCAGACGGGGTATACACAAACAGGCAGAGTCACAGAATGATTTAAGCAAGAAAATGCCTACTTTCTAAAAGTGGCATTTTCAAACAGACAATTTAAATACCAACTTCAATAAAAGATGTACTTTTACATTGTGAGTTCAGAAACCCTAAACTCCACATTTTTATCTGCTCTGAAGGGGAATCTGCGCTTTAAGGATTTTTAATGCCAGCCCCCATGTTAACCTATGAGAGAGATAGGCCTTACACAGTGAAAAACGAATTTGGCAGTATTCACTGTTAGGACATATAAAACGTTCTAGTATATGTCTTACCTTAAGCATACACTGCACCCTGCCCCTGGGGCTACCTGGGGCCTACCTTAGCGGTGCTTGACATGAAGTAAAAGGGAAGGTTTAGGCCTGGCAAGTGGGTACACTTGCCAAGTCGAATTGGCAGTTTAAAACTGCACACACAGAGACTACAGTGGCAGGTCTGAGTCATGGTTACAGGGCTACTAATGTGGGTGTCACAACCAGTGCTGCAGGCCCAATAGTAGCATTTGATTTACAGGCCCTGGGCACCTCTAGTGCACTTTACTAGGGACTTACCAGTAAAGCAAACATGCCAATCATGGATAAACCAATCAACAGTATAATATCTATAGGGAGCACTTGCACTTTAGCACTGATTAGCAGTGGTAAAGTGCACAGAGACAATAAACCTGCAAAAACAGACCTGAAAAAATAGGAGGGAGAAGGCAAAATGTTTGGGGATAACCCTGCAAAAAGGGCCGTTTCCAACAATAATGTTCTAAAGTCTCTGCCCGGTGTTCCCCGTGTGCCCCAGGCCAGTTTCCTGCAGAATGCTTGCTATTCCGCCATGTGCCTGCGGCTGAAGGATGGCCGGGGGCCTGCGCTGGCTGCTCGGTGATTACAGCAGTCCGTCATGTCAAAGTGTATCTGCAGTATCAGCAGCAGCAAAAACAACAGAATCTCCCCGCAGACCTGTACAACTCCTAACCACACTCTATAAGCGGGAGGAGGGAAGGGGGCACGGCATTATTCCAGGTACTTTAGTGACTCATGAAATACTGGCACCCCGAACAGCATTCCGTGTATCCCTGGAAGTAGTTACAGAGCCAGAATGTGTCAAATAAGCAGGGCTGAACTGGGAACCCGAAGCAGCCCTAGCAAAATTTGTCAGACGAGCCCCCATAGGGGACATTGTGAGTGGGTCTTACCACTACAATGGGGCTTAGGGGGGTTCTCCCCCCAACATATTTTGGGAAAATATAGCAAAAACTGTGCATTCTACAACACATTTTTCATTACATCTTAAACTGTATTTTTTAAAAGCATCGCAAATGATGACCTTACAATGCACCAGGGTACGGCAATTTTTTGTGGGGCCCTTCATTGATTACCTCACCATCACCCTCTAACAGTGCCTCATCTCTCCATAGCCCCTCTCTCACATGTATTTAATTTGTTTTATAGTGCCTCTTATCAGGGTAGGGTGTTAGAGCACTTTACATCAAACACACATGCAGAAACAATAAATCATTTGGGTGTAAATCAGTGTTTAGAAAATGACACACGTCATCCATGCTGGTAGGCATTTGTTAAGAGTGCTTGGTAAACATACACTCATATTCAAAACGTAACATAGTGGTTAGAGTTGACTTTACTAATAATTTATTTCCACCCAAACATACCCTTTTTAGAAAAACTAAGACATCAAAGACTGGGAAAAACATATCTTTCTAAAATGTATCTTCTAGTTTGCATGCAGCTCTTTGATCGCAGTTCCTGGCTCACTACGCTAAATTATGATTGCAACTTATGAACTGAACAGCAACAAAAGGATTTCTGTGATAAAAGCAGTATCCCACTGTGCTATGTACATAAAATACTGTTCTGTGATCTGCATAGTACACATTCTTTGCAGCAGGCATATTAACTTTCTGCTTTTGATTAGTCAAAACTGTCACAAGACAATACTCCATCTCTCTCCAGTAGGTACATTAATCACCAGAATTATCTTGCACTTTCATTGTAGCCTGAAAACTGTTGGGAGGAACTCTGCGGTGCTTTTAAAACTGCTGCATTGCTACAAAAGCGACCCTCCTCCCCCAACTCTTCCACGGAAACGCCCTTGCTCGGTAAGCCCAGCTCAGCCTTGAAGATACGAAATATGGACTCTGGAGGCCCGGGCTGAACAATGAGACATAAGAATAACGTTGTTATAAGCTAAAATAGTGCGTTTTCATTTCCACACACAAATACAGGCAGGAAAGTATGTGTTGCAGTGGCACCGGGACCCAGAGGTCTGAGGCCCACTGAACCCTGAGTATTGCTGTATTTGAAATAGTGGCCAGGGGGGCATTTCCTTCCTTGCACTGTCCCCGTTCTTTTTAAAAAAAAAAAAAAATACGGCACCTATGTCGTGTAAGATTCCATGCTGTCCATTCTGATCACTAGTCCGCTTGCTGGGCACATTACATGCACGGTGAATTAAAGAAAAAAGAGGCGAAAAGCTTATCTAAGTGCAGATTTGATTATGTCTGTGACAATGTTAATGTTTTCAGATGGTCACTGTTGTATTGTTACATCATTGAACCCCCTCAGGCATCCGGGTGTGACTGTGCGTTCATGGGTTAAATATATTTAGAAATACATTAGCTGCAACTTCGTTTTTCCACACAAAACTAACCATGGCTAATCACAGAAAAGATGAGCAAAAAAAAATAGATCTGGATAAACACAGACAGCAATACCGCACATAAGTACCATAAAACTGAAAACCGTAATTATGTACAAATACAATCATTCCCACATAACCTTCCATATAATGTCATTAAAAATTATCTAACGCGTCTACTTTTTTGAGGACTAAAGTGGTACATGCAGCGTTGGCCACGCTGGGTTGAGAAGGCCTTCATTTGCAGGCTGTCAAGGTAAATACAGGTACTGTGGCATCTCTACGAGTGCACCACTGGTAAAGACTTGGAATAAAAAGCTTTTGACTGCTTGCACCACTAACAAGCATGTCCGGTTTAATCAAGAGATAATTCATTCAACCAACTCCAGGATTGCTTACCTCACGAATGCATCCCACTGTCCAAAACTGAGAGTAAAGCGCTATCTGGTTATCAATGAAAATTAGCCTTTATCGTCCTTGTCTACCTGAAAGCCAGAAATTTGGCACTGTAGGCCCTCGTGCCCCAATAGCATTGATATGTTTGGAGATAAAGGATGAACCAAAACCTGACCACCTCCAACTCAACTTGACACCACAAGAAGCCAATGGGATTGCAAACTATCTTGGGGAGTAACTCAGTGAAACAGTTGAACTACTCTGGTATGCTATTGCCTATTCTACTTCTTACTGTCACCGTAAAGGAAAACACTCCGACCCAGAATAATGTCTTAAACCCAAATGTATAATAAACAACAAAATACTGTGTGTGTCAGGCCCTGTTCGGCGGGTCACAGAGCAGAGAGGGGGTGCTGGGTCCCGACTGTGGTAGTTGATGCAGTTTGCCACTGAGGTCCTGGGGCCGGTCCTACTATATGGCTCTGCAAACTGGGTTAAGGACAACCCTTTCCGCACTTGGCTCCTGGGGTGGTGACAGCGAGCAGCCACTGTCTTCTCATGGCGGTAGGGTGGGGGGGGGGGGGGGGGGTGGCACAAACTCAGAACTCCAATATCAACCAACGGACACAATAATGTATTGTCCCACCAAGCAGAACTCAGTACTGTAGAGCTCAATGAATATGACATATGTAGGGACATCTTAAGGATTTTGGGCGCCTTGGGCCAAACATATTTTATGGGCCTCTGTTCAGAGCAGCTTTGATTTATGATCCAATTTCAGCTTTCTTGCCCTCTTTGTCCAGGTCACTGACAGTACACAAGCACACTGGCCTGAATTCTAAATGTATTTCTATATAACACTCAGGGATAGTGGTGTATGTTTTCAATATTATAACACAAGAGTAGCTTACTAATATTGTTACAAATAATACTTGTGACCCTCTCTCATTTCTCAACTGTGTGGTCCAGTTTTTAATCTAAAAATACCCTTTTTAAGGATAATGCATTTTGTTGAAAAACAAACATTTATCTGCAAAATTTCTGTAATGGTCTCCTACACATCGCCCACATTAAAAATAAATTGAAGGAAAACGATATTTGAAACAATCTTTTTAATAATTATTTAAGGCCATCAGGAAACCAGACTCTGCGGAACAGAGCTGACTCTATTAGGGATGGTCCATGAAAGGCTGAGGCCCTGAGCATATATGAATATGAAAGGGTTGCTAAAGGTTGTGTTTATATTGAGATGCTGCAACCCCTTCCCTTGGCAGTAATTGCTGTGTTTTCCTACTAGGGCCAAGATTCCTGCTACTGTCGTCCCCACCTTTCTATAGGCCTAGGTAGGATTAGACGCTGGAGCAGTAAGCTCAAATGTTCTCTACATTTTATTTCAGTTCAACAGTTTTGTATCGCTTTTTGTAACATCAAAATAAAATAAAATGTGTAGTGGAGATAGCGGATCAGCCCGCACACCTTTTTGACTATCATACTCTGGTAGGCTAATCCCCGAGGTTTACTAGCAAGGATGATCTTAACAGTCCGGGTGTGTGGTAAATACGGGTGCTTTGCCTCTTCTTCGCAGCTTGGATTCTTCAATAAGGGATCACGCAGAAGCCTCTTCAGACAACATCAAAAGCCTGACTTGGGGAGGCAAGTCTTTACAGCAGTGCCTTGCTCGCAGCAGCAGCGGCTCTCGAAGTCACTGAGACTACTTATGACTGCCAAGCCAAATCTTCTGAAAGTCACCTCTTGGCGAGTGGAGGCCAATGAACGGATTGAGCTCTTCACTCACTGGAGGAAAAGTCCTTCACTCTTTGCCGGACAAGCAGTACCAGATGATTGAACATGTGGACGACTACCGTATGATACACTTCTGGCATCAAATTTACACACCTCATTCCAAGAACTAAGCAAAGAGGTTGGGGATGTACTTTCACATTGTGAGGCCTCTCCTTGAACACCCTCCTGGGTCATTAGCTTTCTCTGGGATTCTCCTTGCTGGGAATACACACAGGCCTCTCCTCCTTGACAGCCACTCTCCTATATGGTCAGGAACTATCTTTTCTTTTCTCATCGAGCAGCAGGCATCTAGACTCTTCGGTGAGACCCTCAACTACTCCAGCCGAAAGTGCTGACTTCAGGTGAAGTACCCTCACCTCTGTGAAGTTGTCAAGAAGAACCTAGCCATGGTTACAGAACAAATCTTCAAGTACTCTGCAGATCACTGTCTTTTTGGTCAAGATGAACTTGGGACTGGGCAAGTGGAGTGTATTGGATCCCCTTTTTATTTATTTTCCAGATAGAGGATGTTGATTCTCTGTCTAAAGCTTCAGAACCAAGTTGGGTGGGTTCTCTTTCAACTGTCCTTGTCAGGCGGCTCTCCTGGCACAGACTTTGAGTAAAGTGATGCTTCTCACAGCAGGTAGCACTGAGCGTAGCTCCAATCAGGCACAGTCATAATATGGATACAGTGAGGTGCGAGTTTCTTGCACATCGCTGTCATTTGCTGTCCTGCAGCAGTAATCAGAGACAGCCAAATGGGCAAGGATGTCCCAGAAATTCTCTCACCCTGAACTACAGAAACTACAGTCCCACACCTAACTCCATACCATCTACCAAATGACAGTTCTCGGGCAGAACTAATCAGCAGTACCTTGCTAACAAACCCTCCATGGTCTTTCTAAAGAAAGAACATTTCTATTCTTCTCATTTTAGTTTTTGGATCTCCACCCTTCAGCCACGGGAATACAGGCAATACAATTCCACTGTATGGGGAAGCTACCCTCTATCTTGTACCATGCCACACCTAAGGCAATCCAAAATGGATCCCTCTGACTTCAGTACTCAGACTTACAAACACAACAGAGTGTTACTACCATCCATGTCACAGGCTCACTGCACATGCAACACAGCTCGCAGACACGTCAACACAAAGTTCTGGCTTTCACATAAGTGAACTTTACACAAGAGGAGTCAGTAGGCCACACTATCTCAATGACAGACAAAAAGGTCTGGTCACACCAAAGATTCATAAAAACAGCACGTTATATTTACACTCAGGACAGGGACTCTTCACTATCAACTATGAGGGCACACTTGGTGTGCACCTCCAGGTCACAGGACAGGTCATGTACCTCACATAGTCATGAACAGCCATAGGTCTCCCTGCCCATGCTAGATTAGTGTGATGCCAGGACCAAAATAAAAATCAGTATACTGGATTCACATGCAGTCTTCCACTTGTAGCAGGGGTATACGCCTATGTATCAATGAAGGGCACATTCCCTCCCCAACAAACATCTATAAACAAATTAAATAAGAAAAGTCACTGCACGCCCAGAGATACATTTAGCCACTTTAAGAGAAAGTTCATAAACTACACTGTGCAAAATGCATGATCTGCAACCAGTGCTTAATTTGAGCCAGGGGTTTCCGGTGCTCGGCAACTGCACTTAATTGACAGCACCGGCATTTATGATAGCCTGCTACAAATGACACTTTGTCTAATTTAGAGATAAACACCACAAGATATGTTTATTAATTCAATTTACATTAATAATGACTAATACCTGCCATCTAAGCCATTTTATAGCTTTGGGGGCCTGGAATAGCCTGAACTATCACACTTGTAGGAGTGTGATGGTAGTACTTGTTTTGGAACTGTCCTAAGCAGCGCGGCTAGGGGGAATGGGTAGTTCAAGCTGCAGTGGCCTCCTGATGAGAGCCGTGCCACTTATATGTTTTTATAAATTAAGCACTGCAACCAATATACAGATTCACCCCACTGCTCTGAAGTTTAAGGGATTATTGAGAGTTTAGTGGAATAGGTAAACTATAGCAAATAAATGTGTCACACTTCATACCTAACTCGTGGTTCACCTGCTTCCTTAAGAGTTGGGAGTACTGTCAATTATCCGGCTGATAGTGGTCAGCCAAAGGACCACTGGGTTCAAGGCACTGGACTGTCCACCCGTATTCAAGGAGGGCCTTCTGAAGCTTATATTTCCTGACACTGGAGAAGGACTGATAATGGTCCCCTTGCACAGAAAGAAAACACTGTCAGGGTTATTGATTTCTCTATATTTCTAAAATAAACTCTGGTTTGGGAATTTCTGGAATAAAGAAACAATGCTGATAATGCTCATAATATGGTGACTGGAAAGCATATGTTTTTTGATGGCAATGCTGCTACAGCGTCAGTGGAATCAATGTCAACAAAATGATTCCCAGCAAGAAAACAGGGATCTTGTGGTTAGTGGACATTCTTCGCAACATGAAGGAGCTGGGCTGCGCTACATAGGTAGGCTTGTAGTCTACCTGAGGAACTACCAATGACCCTGAGCCTCAAACTTTATCCTCCACAATAACAAGCAGTTCCATAGAAGTTATCGAGATTCCAGTCTGCAGAAATTGCACATTAATCAAAAATTGAATCTCAATCTCTAGCCAAGAAGATTGTAGAGTCTATGTGGAGCCCTGGCCACAATTCAAAAGCAAGACATCTTTGACAATCATTATATGATGCTGCCCTCTGGATCAAAGCTCTATTGAGTTGCTTCACAGGCAGTCAGTTTCAATTCGATGATACTCTCTGCGGACTCAACCCTCTGCAGAGAAAGTCCTGAGGAACATGATGAAAACTTCTTCATCAAAGAATTACGTGTGGCTCCAACGCAACCATGGCTGAAGCAAATCAGTTACAGTGTTTAATTGAGGGAGGGCTTGGACAAAATTATTCAAGCTGCGATGTTCAGGCAGCTAAAATGGCACAAATAAAATCAAGCTTATCATAAAAATGCAATTACCAAAATTTATCTCAGTCAAATAAGTACACCTTTCCGGCAAACCTGAAATACATTAAGAACACGGGTACAATGAACAAAAGAATATTTGACCAAAAACTAACTGAAAAGTATATTTTATCTCAATCCTAGAACAAAGGATGAAGCCAAATGTAAAGATGGCGTTCGCATTTTAGACAATATACTCAGCAAAGAACGAAATTGCACCATTCAACCACACCTGCTTTTCATGCCGTTAGACTCCAACTTACCAAATTTCTGATCACTCGTATCCAAACCTTTGATGGTCAAATCATAACCTTCAATCACACTATTCAGGAACTAATCACAGACAACTAATCGCCTCTATTACCTACCTAAATATTTAGCTGAAACACTCAAATCCAACGAGAAAATCAAGAAATCAAAGTCCATATTTCACTTAGAGCCCGTCTGGAGAAGCCACTATCACCACTCTCATCAAATGCAACAAAACACATAAGATTGGATAGCCGACAGTAAATGTCCACCTGCATACAAAACTCAGGTCTTGACCTACAACCTCAGTGGGGAACTCTACATAGCAGATAGGTACCCTAAGTAACTATCTTATACAAATCTCTTGCTTCAAACACACATACTTCTCCATTAGAAGTTGTAAAGTGTCAAATATGTTGAGGGCCTCAGAAAACAATCAGCCTGGTTCCAATATGGAAAATGTCTGTGTCAAGATATCTGTGACAATGTAGTTCATTTATAGCATCCTCATGCCTGGCGCAACATCACAGTTCTACAAGGTCCCACCTCTTGACATACCTGCCACCAGATCACTCGACGGGAGCACTCAGAATGCTATGCTCCATGTAATCATGATACTCCTGAGGCACTGATTGTAGCATCTTTGTAAGCCACTTGTAACAATAATACTACCGCACTATTGCCAAGTTACTCTTACTTGATTCTCTCTAGGCACAGGATAGCAAGGGCACCAAATCAAAGCTTACTCTGGGGGTGGAGAGAGTTGCACAGTAAATAACGCTCGATAACATGAATATCCAGACAGTGCTTTATCTTAAATAAAGAAAATTAAAAGATACGTAAATATGACAGCTAAAACGAGGCTAAACAGAAACAATTGTGACACCTTCGCCTTTGTCAATCGTGTCTAGTGACCTTGAGCGGACCATGGGCCACAGAAAGACAGCCAGCTCCCCAGTGTATTCCCAAACAGAATACACTTAGTTAAATCAGCACCTACTCCCCTAAGGGACACAGATTGATTTAAAAATGTGCAATCACGGGGATGGTGGTCTGCTATTCCTGTGTAGCCAATCACACAGTTTTACATGTAATGACATGTCAAATTAATATTCATGATGTATGTCCTTCTTCGATTGGATGTGACTGGAGATTTTGTGATGGGACCTATCAGCACATAGTTCGCATCACAAAATCAGAGACAGTTCACAAAATAGTGAGTGCACAATTTGCAAATACTTTTTGAGACCCGTCTCTTACTCCATCAGGCCCGGGACAAGAGGCAGGAAGGTAATCTAGTCAGAACAACAAAGTAAAACGTGTAAAGGTCTTCACCCACCGATACTGAGAGGCACGTCATGTAGCTCCTTCCACAGCACCGTCCTGGCACTCCTCACTGCAGGCCCCGAGCTGTAGACGCCCCCCTTCAGGAAGTCCTCTTCAGTCACCCCTCGAGCCATGCACCACAGGATGTCGAAGAACAGTGAGAGCTGGGGGGAGATCTTGCAAATGTTATTTTAAAAACATTCAAGCCTGAGCTTGAGAAACACTTAATGATCAGTTAAGCCAGCAGGTTCCACTGTAGGGGCAGTGCTCTCTTACTTTCGCACCCCCATTACTAGATTTTGGGCATACTGCCACCTCGACGCCAGTGCAGCGGGCACTTGATAAAATACACCCAGGGAAACCGAGTGGTTCGCGTGCCTCTGATGCATCTTCACCAGTCCTACTCACAGTATGGCTCCATGGCCCGCATTATGAGTGGCCAGGTTTTGGGCCAATATTTGTCGCACCCGATAACAATCTGACTGCTGAGTCCGAATCTATAGGGTCTAATAAATAATACTCAAATAGGAGTTCCGACCCCAAAAATGGAGAGTAACATATGGAGTTCGGTGCTTAATACACCCAAAGTCCTCCCAAAGTCAGGAACCATACCCAGAACATCCCATCAAGGCTCACTCCGAATTCATGTCTTTGAAGAACTGGCCATGTCAAAAGGTAAAGTGTGATTCCATTACGTAATTTGGAATAACAAAACAAATGCCTCTTCCATAACTGAAGCACCTGTCAGACTTGATTCCTTAAAGAAAACAACTTCGGTAGTACAGTTAAACAGTGAAAGTACAAACTGTGAGAAACTGTTTCTATTTTGCCCTTTTTCTCCCCAAGAGTCTGTTTCACAGCAACATTTCTATTCACCATCAGAAATTACTAGCACAAGAGCCACTGTGCAGACGTACACCTAGTACTGGTCATCTCTCACTAGCAGTTCACCTTACTAGCAAGATATCCACCGACAGCAGTGCGGTACCAGTGGAGCTGCCGCCTGCTCACCTCAAATGCTGGTCTTACCTGGATGGGCTGAGCCCCGGAGTCCAGCCCCATGTACGTGCAGGCGTCAAGTGGCGGAATGACGTGGGTCGCCAGGAGCCGCTCTGCTATATCAGAGGAGAAGAAGACTATCCCGGATACCTGGAAACACAACGAGAAACGGCAAGCAGGGATAGACAGTGACCTGGGTCAACAGCCCACTAGAGGAGTGATACAAGTGAGAGTTCAGGGGTGCAGGGTAGACTGAACATACAAATAGCACAGGGGAGAGCAGAGCACCAAGGGCAGACAACCCTCCTGAGTGAGGAATATAATATGGAAAGAGGGGGTTGGGGCTGACTAGGACTCTTGGAGAGAGATACATGAGATAGACAACCCAATGGTGGAAGGGCTGCAAGAGAGAGTCGACGAGCCTGCATCACAGCACCCTCCACAGGAAGGACAACAACAGGAACCCAAGGGCCTGGGGCAAACAGAACGCCAGAGGAAGGACCACAGGTCAGGACCTTGGGGCCCGGGACAGACTAGGCCTCTAAACAAGAGACACATCAGAAGGCTGATGCAGACTGACAGTCTTCACCCATATCCTTTGAGGTTTCACCTTATGCCAACATTTAGCAGCAACAAAGAGGCCATGAGACATACCAGGGGCACCTTCCCATCATGCTTTGCACATTGCTGGATCCGTGCTTCACTGTCCTGGTAAAGAATATCCTGCACATAACCCTGCAAACATAGAAAAAAGCTAGAGTGAGGAGGCTGCAAGACCTGAAGTGAACGGACAGAAGGATCTGGAGTGAGGATCGGGGGGAAGAGGGCTGTGAGGTCAGGACCGAAGAGTGGGAGGAAAGTATTGAGTAAAAAGGGGTAGAGTCTTGTATGACAGGAGCTAAGTTGACTCTGGGGAGAAGGTGATTTGGGAACTCAGAGGAAAAGGTAGGATGGACAGAAGTGAAGGGAGCAGGAGGATCAGTAGAAAGGGTGGTAAGACTGCAGCCAGGGTGGGAGGAAGATCTGGGATTGTGGTGATGGAAAGTCTATCGGGAAGGAAGCAGGAATTTCCGAAGTGAGCCAGGCAGGAAGGTGTGAGGGAGGTGAAACTCGGGCTTCAGTCCGTATCTGCAGGCAGGCAGTAAATCCCTCTGAGCAGGCAACCATTCCAACAATCACATGATGAAGGCGGATCATCACTCTAAGTAGACATCCACTCCAACACTTTCTGCAAGAAGACAGCACATCCATTCCAGCAATCAATATCAGACATGGTGCATCGTTCTCAAAAGACAAGTATCCTTTCTGTCAGAATAAGGCAGTGACAAGGGTGGCGCAAGGGATTCTGGAGGATAAAAAATTTAGTGTTAAAGATTGGGAGACGAGTTGGAGAGCACAGGATGAAGTAATGAGAAACTGAGAATGAAAGACAAAGTTAGAGAAAGAACTGAAGTAAAAGAAAGAAGGAAAGAAAGAAAGAGTGAGAAGGAATACTGCCGATTGGATAGCATAATTAATGAAAAAGACAGAAAATATGACAAGGAGACAAAAAAGAAATGAGCAGGACTATGAAAAGAGAGTAAAACAAGTCAGAGCAATAAAATGATTAGTGAACAAAGTAAAAAGAGAAGTGGACATAACTAGAAATAAATGTAGAATTGAGAATAACAAAAACGGTGTTCATTGTGCTGACAAAGGCAGAAGGTCAGAGACAGCAAAGTAGGACTTGAAAGGTTGGGGGTAAGAAAGCTAAGGCCACTTTTTCTACTGACACTGGAGCAACCATTTCCAGCAGCGCCCACAGCCACTTTGTTGAAGTCTGTGCACCCCCTATCCATCGATGCATTGGCAGGCCCATCCTTTACCTGCTCATCGACGAGGTAGACTCCATGCTTCTTCGCATAAGCCACACTTCCCAGCACTGAGACCACCTTGGCGCCAAGAAACCCGTCCCAGTCAATCCCTGAGTGAAGCAAACAGAAAGTTAGTTTGTGGCGAGAGGTGTTGGCAATCGCTCAATATGTTTTATTGTTGATTCTCAATATGTCAGTTATCTAAATTAATCTCCTCATTAACACTGCTCCATGAGAGCTGGGCTCCTAGGAGCTGCACAGAGTTTACTCTGTTCCCGCACCCATGCCCTGCTGAACCAAAACATCCCCTTTCTGCCCTCTGGCTTTCAACAGACATTATATTTAATTCAGATCTGGTGGTCAGTGCGAACATAGGAATATGACCAGCAGAGGCTCATAGAGAGTCAAGAAGCACCAAAAAGATCCCAGTAAGAGGGATGAGTTGAGTCAACAACCAAGAATCAGGCCAGCAGGAAAACGATAGAAGAAGCACTAGCAAATCCAATACAAGGCACACAAGAAAAAGAAAAGAGATAGAGGAAGGAAAAAACTAGTCAAATGGAACACATCCTATAATAAGACTGATAAACTATACCAAAGACAAGCAGAGGCATTAAACTGTTAGGTAAAAAAACATATGGTTCAACAATATGACCAAAGAGAAAAGAACAGGCCCAGTAAGAGAAAAGAACTGGTCCAAGTACCAGGAATATGAACAAAAGATGAAAATAAACAATAAAACCGCTAGAAAGAGGGATTTTACAAGCTAGAGACGAGCCAGACACGAATTAACAAGCTGGAGGTGGAACAGAAGTGTAAGAACCAGTATGTAAACCAGGAGTTCGACAGAGCATGGGCATGCCACGTGGCCTTGGAGAGGAGGTGAAAGGTGCAATTATTATGCTGATCATCTAGGGTCACCCAGCACCCTATGAAGCAAGCTCCCCCACAAAAAGCTAGACAGTGATGATTTGGGATTGCAGGACTAGCAAGAAAAGCAGATGACAGCAAGAACAGAAACCCACCTCCGGGCAGTATCTGCATTTCCCAAACAGCCAAATATCTGTTTTTTCAGAACAATGATGCAAAACTCTGCCTCCGCACCCTACTCCTGGCATTTTCAATGCACTGCCTGTGGTAAGGTAGGGACCACTTGCTACAAAACGAGTTGTATGTTAGAGGACCGCAATAAGGAGTTTAGGAACCAGCAAGCCACGTGTCAGCGGCTGAAGGGCTGTGATACATGGTAGAAAGAGTGTTACAGCACAGAATTCAAAATGCGATGTGAACTTTTGCATGGGATGATGCAAGACTATGGATTTGGTACACCATTAATTTACTGCCAGCAGCACAGCCTAATAGATTAGCACCGATCTGACTTCTACAGATCCATAAAGATGGGAGCTGGGCCACTAAAGTATATGACATCTACATTGAGGGGTCACTGCGTACACAGGAATCAGGACAATTGAGGGAAATGTGGAGTCCCTGTGGAAGCTGGGTCATTCCAGCATATGCCATCTGCAGCCCTGCGGCGATGGGAGGTGGGGATTAGGACTTTCACGACACAGATCCATCTGCACACGGTCAGGATCGAACACATGGGGGGGGTCAGATCCTCTCTATGCAGAAGGACTCTAATGGGGGAGATAAGCATGGAGTCTTTACCTATTTCAAGGCTGTGATTAGTGAATTAAGGCCTTGTAATGTATTTACCACCTATGCAGAGAGACTGATATAACATGTATCATCTGTGACTGGCAGGCAACGGCTTATATAAGGAACAGCCCAGCATATTGGGCCAAAACTGCAGTAAAATGGATTATCTATAAAATAGGACCTAGATCATCTGCATCTAGGCCTAATAGGGCGATAAGGAATGGTACAGGACATATGTATAGCGGAGCAGCGAGGGAGTGAGACAGGACTCGGACAATCTCTGCCTGATCCTACTCCGTGAGGGAGGCTACAAGGAAAGGTCCGGCACAGAGCCTCCGCAGTACAGCTACGATAAGGGCAGCAAGGCCAGTACAGCAATGATCATCGGGAGTGAGCCCGACTACTGTAAGGTAAAATGTATAAGCTACTCACGTTAATGGCTCTTGTACTCCCAGCCCAACAAAACTTTACTCCTGTCTGGTGGGAGGTATGACAAAGCAGGGGACTAACCACACTTATGATTAGAAAAAGGAACAACTATGGCAATCCCAAGCTCATTCGTACCACTGCTTGCGCCCCCAAATGTTTCTAGGTCCGGCTACTGACATGTCACACACAATTAATAGTCGGAGCCCGAGGGGGAACTGTACGTCGCTAGTAGGACAAGATTTACTAGGGCGAGTGTATTGTACTTACTGTTAAGTAAGGATCCATCTTTCTATAAATGTAAGGTCACATCGTGGCATGTATGATTAAGGGGTGCCACAAGCAATAAATGAAACATTTCTCAGCAGGGATTGGTCAGACTGAAGAGCTACTCTAGAGAACAGAGGTCCAGGTATTGTGTATACAAGAAGTCTGAGCAGCAGCTCAAGAACTACACTGCAGAGCACCTAGAGGAAGGTTAACTGGCAAGAGGAAGGTTAACTGGCAGCGCCATGACTCTAAGGAACAATCTAGAATACACTGAACTGCCCTTCAGAAAACAGAGGTCTTGAGAGCTTCCTCTGCTGGCGTTCTAGCCTTGGTTGCAGCCACTCTCGGTAGATTACTTATATAGCAAAAATGCATTTGTATGCTACAAGTGGGAGCGGACTGTTCTCCAGACGTCCAGTGTACAGAGGATTTTCTTTGCATTTGTAAAAGACTTGGAAAAACCTGGAAGATAAGTATCCTTGCTCATGCGGATGTTCAACAGGAAGAGAGGAAGGGGCTATAGAAAATCCCCTGGTGCCAGTAATGCATCTCCCAGGGAGAGGGGGATCAATGTGCATCTAAGAGGGTATTGCCACACTTCCTGTTGCCTTTCTAGGTCAGTCCTTGGTGACGTAATGATTTAAATGGAGAATCAGTTCCGGTTGACTTATTTCCTTTGTAAGTGACATTTAGAACCCTGACAAGTATCACGCATCTCGTGTTAAAATAACGCATTTCTGGTCATTTTCCTGCATTCCCGCAATGCCTGGGATTTTCACGCAAGTCCTGAAGTGGGATAAAACCTTCTTGTTCCAGTTTCTCACTTTGCTAGGTAAGCTCCCAGCAGTGTTTATCAAAGGCCACAAGGTGGAGCTGGTGTACAACAGGAGGTATAGGATTCTCGATATATTACGATATTTATATGGTTCCCTCGTCTTTCTCCCTCGATTTTGCTTGCAAGAAAGTGTCGCTCATAATCGTTGAAATGTCACTCATAGTTACACTGACATTTTGAAAATGTCACACATAGCAATCTGAAACCTTGGCAGCTATGCATTTAGGCTGAGGCCCCTCCCCTTTCGTAAATGTAATAAAGTAAATGGAAGAGGTTGCATTATAGTTCTTGTGATGCAGTACGGGGTACTTTGAAGATGTAATACATTTCCCTTTCCACGCTACTATTTCTGGCAGCTCTGGACCTTCTGGTTAAAACCGTTGCTTTTCGGCTTGAGCTAAGAACCAGACAGACTGGCTAAAGCTTTGCAAAGTGCCTACAAGTGTCTTCTTCCTCCATCAGAGCAAATTACACCCAAGTGCCTGGCGGTTATGATCTAAGCTAGCACAAACTTATAACAGAAGTCACTGCGGATCTATTGTGCTATGCTCACCTGGGAAATTACTACTGCTGTAGCTGTATGAATTATAATGTAACTAGTGTTTCAATTAAATATTTTAATTAATTGTAGGATAGTTAGTGCTCTCCGAGTGAATACAATTTGTAATCCGCAGCAGATAATAATATGTGGGGATTCGTGTTTCGTAATTAAAATTTTATGCGTTGTTGGCAGCGATTTCCACGTCCAATATTGTTAACTTACAAGGCCTGCAAAATGTGGTTGTAGTAGCAGGAAGTGCATTAACGGAAGGAAAGTGAGTGACGGCTCTGATGGATGTGGTAATTCTAGTTTCCAGATGAAGTCCTCCTGCCATGCTGAGGGTCGCGAGTGGGTTGGGGACATCAATATTCGAGTCTGTTATGTGCCTGAGAGATATCAAAACTGGAATATGGAAATGTTCTCATCACCCATCCTCCTTACTTGCTGAGATCAGACCCATGAGAAAAATCGTGGATTAAGGCACCAGAGAAATTCATAAACTGGGGCCGCTACAATTTGCAAAGCGGAAGAGGAACTAAAAGTGCACTGAGGTGTTCTTAGCCAATATCCTTCTTGAAAGTGTGGGCAAGGTTATCCATAGTCGCCTCTTGAATAACAATGACCAAGCATGTATTGCAAGTATCTATCGGCAACCTAACAGTTCTGCATTGCGCTCCCTCAGAGACTTTGGGAAAACGGGCATTCCAAGGACCTGTTCACAGAGATCAGGTCATCCAATGATCAGTCCTTCTGTGGCCGACAGGAAGGAGGGACTGACTGTTCGGGTGCTCTTTCCTCAGAAATGCGGCAGAGGTCCTGTAAAGTAGCCTCACAATCCTCACCACACAAATGAACTGGGTGATAAGCGGTTATCACTGAGGATGGGCAGCAGCACGTTGCCGCTCCCTAGTTTGTGTAACTTATCGTTACCACCCGGCCCTTTAGATGCTCCTATGGGGCCTGCACCCTCCGACTTGCTGTGCCGTACGTATATTCATATACATACTTACACTCATGGTACAGAGAGGGGGCATCAAAGGGAGATATTGGTCTCAGCAGTGTCACAGGGGAGTGTGTTGTGCTCTGAACACAGGGATGGACTTGACAAAGTCAGAAGGGAGATACTGAGGGAAGTTGATTCTTCTCTAACAGGTGTTGCAAACACCTCCCAAGAAGGGAAAGTGAAATGTTCCAATGGACTAAACTACTGTCCTTCAGAATGTAGTTTGTACATCTGATCTGAAAAATTCACAAGGTTGAAAGTTAACTTTCAGTACTGGAGAAAAGGCACCAAAAATTCGATTCTTCACTATAGAGTACACACCAAACATTATGGTGCTTAGATGTGTGTCTTTTATGACATTTATTATGCTTTAAATGCGTGTGAACCGTGGGCCGCATGACCATGATATGGTGCAGATTTGGGGGCCACAGATCTAGGGGATGCCTTGCCCTTAACTCTTTCATGATGTTGTTAGATATGAATGAATGCTTGGGACTTTTATGGTGTACTGGCTCAGCTATGCATGATACATTATACACTGATACCGATTACTAGTACTGATACCACGGAGACAACAAAGTAAGCCCTCTGCTTGCATAGATTTAGTCTAAACCTGGGGGATTTTGCTGATGTCTGACCGATAGACACGCCTATCCTATTTGGGATGGTCCCAGGGAGGAAGCACAACTGTGGGGTCCAATTAATTGGAGTTGCAGGTTAAGTCATGGTACTCAGCTTCACGTGTGAAGGGTCCTGCAATGAAACTTGTGAGCCTCACACTACTGTGAATCGACATTGACGACTTTGATACCTGCCTGGTACATAATACATATTCCCTAAATGTGAAAGTTTGTGGTTTGCAACCAAGGCAATGGACCATGTGGTACTAGAACACATACAACCCTTATTAGAGTTTGCCCCTAAGAGACCTGCACCACATTTGTACACAGAACTCAGAAGAACTGACTGCATGAAGTACTCAAGGCAACAAAAGAAAGCTCCACGGGAGTCAGTTGCTGAGATGGAAAAGTTCCTACCTGTAATCCTAGTTCTTCTTAAGAGGACTCTCTATTGAAATCATAAGCACCGAACTGTCTGGACCACATGTGGGATCCTGTAGCACTAATTTAAAGAATATATATTATATACTTTTTTGTTGGACTTGGCCCTCGCTGCAGGGTCACCCCCAAACCTTTTGCCTTCACCCAAACTATTCTCTGAATTTAGCTTCTGGTGGCCTTACCACTCTGAGCACTTTACAACTGCTAAACAGTGCTACATTCAATCAATCAATCAGGATTTATAAAGCGCAGCTAATCACCCAAAAGGGTATTCAGGTGCCTATTGCCTGTGCTCACTCCTCTAAACATTGTGAATTTGGTTTACACCCAATCAGTACAAAAGGTACCCAGAGCCTGTAAATTAAATGCTACCAGTCGGCCTGCAGCACATATTGTGCCACTCACTTAAGTAGCTCTTTAAAACATGTCTTTGGACTGCCATTGCCATTGCAGTCTGTGTGCAGTTTTAAACTGCTAATTCGACATTATAAAATAACATAATTGGCAGGCTTTAATAATCTTTTTTTTAATACATATAAGGAAACTATAATATAGGCCTAAAGCGCTCAGAGGGCAGGGTGCACTGTGTTTTAAAAGTTGGGCATAAACTTTTAAGTTTTACATGTCCTAGTAGTGAACAACACTTACATTTGTTTTTCACTACTGCAAGGTCTACCTCTCCCATAGGATAACACCGGGTTATCTTATTACATTTAAAAAGTGATAACTTTTGATTGGGAACACGTAGAAATGTCATGTTTGATTTCAAAGGAATTGTAATTTAAAATTCTCTTAAATGTTAAAGTCAGATTTTAAGTCGCAATACTGAAAATGTCACTTTTAGAAAGAAGACGTTTTCTTGTCCTAACCATTTGATGTCTAGCCTGTGTCCTAGTTGACATAACTTTGATTAGCATCCTGTGACCTAGGTGACATAACTGTGATTAATATGGCAGTTGACCTTTGTGTATTTATCCCAGGCAGTGAGGCAAAGGGGCACTAGGAGTTGGCAGGATGGGCCATCCTGCCAGGATGTGTGGGGCGCAGCTATTCTCTGCCCCACTTACATTTCAAAGGAGTTGCCTCAGCACACTCACACATTCACAAAGAACTTCAAACTAGCCATTTGTCACCCCAGACCTCCTGAAGTCTGGCCATGGGGAAACAATACCATCACCATCTGTGGGGGGAAAACTCGAAGTTTCTTTCACTGCACAGCTGGCATCAGGTATAAAAACAGGACTATCAGACCCACTCTTCAGTTCATGCATGGGCCTGCAGAGGATTTAAAGAAAGACTATTTTGTACTTCAGAGGACTGCCCCGCTTCTTGAGGACGTCTCTGTACTTCAGAGGACCGCCCTGCTGCTTGAGGCCAGCCTTGCTGCTTGATCCCAGTACGACTAAGGTGACTACAAGGGCTAGTTGGCTGGCCTCCTGTTCTAATCTACAGGACACAAAAAGCTCCAACAACCTTGCACCCACACCTGGACCCTGCCTAAGAGAGCCCTTTCCTCCAAGTGGTGCCCACCCAGTCCTGGACCCTTGGAGGTGGCGCTAAAGGTGCCTAAACAGCTAAAATCCAAAACTTGGGACTTAAAAAATGTTCAACAAAAAGTGCTCTGAGAACCGACAGGAGACTGATTGATTCTGCTACATTCTTATCCAACACAGCAAATCCTGTTCAGAGGCTCCTCTTCGGAAGGGTACCTTGTCTCCTGCAGCTCTCGTCAGACACAGTCTGCAGCTTTGTCCTGCTAGATATTTTCAACTTCCTTCGTCCAGAGGCTCCTCGACAAAAATACTTCCTCCTTGGACACCACCGGCTGCCTTGCCGCGCTGAACCTTACCTTCTTAAGGATTTTTCTCCAATTTTTTTTCTAAGTCCGAAGGTAAGCCAAGACCGTGTCCAATTCACTTTGTGTATCTGAACTGCACTCCATTTTACTAAAAACCTAAAATAAAATCATAACTCCAGTTCTACTGATTGGAATTTCATCACTTTAGTGTCAAAGTATTTATTAAATTGTACTATATTTTTCTAAATTACTGTGAGATTTTGCCTGTGCTTACTTTATTACTGTTTTGAGTGCTGCGTATATACTTAACACATTGCCTCTAAGTTAAGCCTGACTGCTTTTGTGCCAAGCTGCCAGAGGGTTAAACACATGTTATAATTAGTGGCCTGTTGTGGTTCACCCTGAAAGGAATTGTGGCCTTAGCTTGAGAAGGGTCTTCACTCCCATCAAAAACCTCATTTCCTACACTTTTCTTCTAGAAAATTAAAATAAAACATTGTTATGACAGTCTTTTACTGTCAATTGGCCAGGAGTTAACTTTAAATTAAAAATGTAACTACATTAAAAAAGTGACAAGAAAAACTCTTTTGCAAACCTTTTTCAAAAGAAAAGTTCCAGAAAAGAAGGTCAACGTAGCTAAAGAAAGAAGCTGGAAAACTAACAATGTTCCTGTAAGGAAGCATATTGCACCAGTATCCCATCATGCCCTGTGAATAGCATTTGCTCGAAGTATTTTAGTGCAGAGACTTAGGATTCTGCTGTATATACAATCAATGTTTCTTTTCTTTGACTTGGAAAGAGGGAGGGCTGGTTATGATTTAAAGGATGATTCCTCTGAGGACAACTAGAATTACAGGTAACTTTTCCTTCTCCTTCAGGAAGTCTCCATTAATAACCATAAACACGGAATACAATGGCAAGCCCACCTCAAACATCAGACGTTAAAAGATAAATTAATTCTAATGATCTAATCAAAGAAATTCCTCAATTAGGACTTTCTCTACTGGGTGTCCTTCCTGAAATCTGAATCAAGACAGTGTCGTGTGAAAGCATGGTCTTATCGCCAGATGGTTGTCTTGCAGATCTCTGCTACGGGATCGTTCCTCAACAAGGCAACAGTTGCAGCTTTACCCCTCGTGGAGTTGTCACTGAAAGTGCTGCAAGGAATTCCACATAGATCTGTCATATCGGTTGAGTCAATGTAGCTGTTGGTGCTGTGGAATGCTTCTTTTGAGCTGCTGAGACTATGACAGAATACTGTTGCAGACCTGTTCCAAAGAAAAGAGGGTCTTGATCAACAGACATATTTTTTCTGCAGGCTAGCAGGAGCTGACTCAGCTGAAGACAGAGTCAAGAAAAGTTCCATGGCCAGTTCAAAATGTCCAGGAACTAGAAAATGCAATGGTCTAGCAGTTTATCAGTGAATGAACTTCTTGAAAATCAATTATGTGGAAGCTGATGGAACAGGCCCTGGTATGCTGAGGTTTCCTGCCCCTCTAATCAAAATTCATTTAATGTATTGTCATCAACAGGAGATATCCTGGTTAGAGAATATTGCTTTTAGTGTTGGTGAATATGTCTTATAGCTTGTTGAAGTAGTAGAAGAAGTAGATTTTGATGGCTAACATCTTTGTCTTAAGTGTGGCTTCTGCCTGCAGAGAATGCCTGAAATGACTGAAATGATGCTTGCGATGCTGACTTGTGTGACTTCCTCCTAGAAGACGTATACTTTGGTAATCTAGCAGGTGTAGAAAGTGCTGGAGGTGAAATTGGAAGCTCTGTTGGTGGTTGAGGCGAGGCAGACATCGGAGCTGGAGACACACAGGCTTGCAAAGATGCGTTCCTTCAGAGTTAAAGATCTGGGAGGAGACAGAGGCAAAGAAAGGTCCACCAGATGCATTGCCTTCATGGGACTCAGCATGCACACTGAAATACTCTGAATCAAGATTCTTCCTCATCCTCAATTTCCTAATCCATTCAACCGGCATGTGTAATGATCTGCTTGATCTTGAGCCTTTGGGTGGTGAAATATGCCTGGACATTGACATATCCTTCAACTTCGAAATTCTTGGTGTCTTGGAGGTTAAATATTTCTGAATGCCTTAACAGGGATCAGCTCTCAGCTGTGCCTCTCCTCTGCATCAAACAGACCCAACAACGTTTTTCATACTTCAACCTTTCTTTACATCACCCGCTGGAGGAGTCCTTTGAAAGGTGGAGCAAGCTATGCTAGAGGAAGTCGCTTCTTCATGTCTCCCAGATCTCCCCGGTGTTTGCTCCAGACACCTGCACTGATCTTCTTGCAATCCATGGAGACAAATCTTCTGTCTGTTCTTATGAGTTCTTCTTGACATCTTCTAACAGTGGGAGCATTTCTCTGTGACATACGAATCAGTCTGTGTTGTGCTCCGACCACAGGAAGTATATTTCACCAAAAAGATTAGACTCACGGTAAAATATAAAAAAATATTTTTGCCCTCATTACGAATTTGGGGGGCGCCGGAGGCCACTGGCCAAACTCGTACCGCCATCTGACCTCCAGTGCGGCGAGAACACCACCGGCCCTATTGCAAGCTTCCTGCTGGGCTGGCAGGTGGATACAGTGTTTCCGCCCGCCGGCCCAGTGGGAAACAGGGCCTTAACATTGACGCAAGCTTGTAATCGAGCCAGCGGCAATGTGGAAGTGCGTTAGGTGCAGCAGCACCCGCTGCACTTTCCACTGCCCGTAATTCGGGCAGTGGAAAGCGTGACAGGGCTGTCCATGGGGGCCCTCGACACCCCCATTCCACCAGCCTATCTATGGTGGGCCAACCGCCATGAAAAGGCTGGCGGATTGGGGAGTCCTACTCTCCAGAGCGGTGCTGCATGCAGCGCCACCCTGGCGAAATGCAACGGCTGAGACTGCCAGGCTATCAACTGGCAGCAACCTGGCGGTGTCAGCAGTCGGACCGTGATGGCTCTGCTGCCGTCGTAATGTGGCAGTTGGACCGGCAAGACCACGGCACTCTGACCACCACCACGAGTAATGAGGGCCTTTGTGTCAGAAGATAGAAGGTTCAGCTGCATTTAAACAGCATAAAATGCCATAAAAATAGGTAGAACTAAGAGCGAGAGAGAGAGAGAAAGGCAGGCAGTGGGGACAACCTTTCACCGAATAGCAATGGAGATTAATATTATCAGGGAAATACTGAAAGTGAAGAATGAGTTGCTCTGGAAAAAAGAACTCTGAGAAGTTCCAGATAAGGGAGTGTAATAGTGATGTAGGCCATGGTTAAAGTGGACTGGTTAAGTCATGTGGATTCTCAGTGCTAGAAAAGAGCTACTGCAAGCTAGGGTAAAGGAGCACTGCTGCACAATTTCCATAAAGGAACACAAATTGTGTGGATGGCTTCTACTTGGCATACTGCTGCTCCTTTCATGTATCTTACATCTCATGCCTGACACTTTAACGCTGCTGACGTACCCACATAGCCACATCTTAGTTACTGTCATGACCGCCTGTGTATGGTTTCTATGCAACAGAGAGTAGACCTGGGAGACCGCAGGCATTTAGTGCCACCTGTGGAACACCAGTTAAGAAATACGCCTCTACAGTAAACCAAGGAAAATTGAAGAAAGTGGAGGTGTTTGGCTCATTGTACCACACTTCACTCCTAGGACTAGGACTAAGACTAAGAGTACAGAACCAACTGGCATAATCACCTGCTTAGTAGGGGCCAGTTTGAGCCCCCTCGCCACTTACTGAAAAATGGTTCGCCATGTAGAGCCCTCCCTTTAGGAGCAGAGGGGGTGTCCTACATGCAGCGGAAGCCTGCCAGGTAAGCAACAGGTGTAAGAAAGTGAGCATCCCACACTCTCCCTGTTGTGGGTGGTGGTGCCACTGTCATGCAGGGAAAGGATTAATAACCAATGAGCCAACCCTCCTCTGATACTGGACCTGCAACCAGTCTGCCAACGCATGAACCAGTAAAGGCTGCTGCTTACGAAATTGAGGGGCGGAGAGCAGAGCTTAGGGCCAGATGTAGCAACCAGTTTGCGACTCGCAAACGGCAAAAATTGCCGTTTGCAAGTCGCAAACCGGAGTTTGCTATGCAGAAATGCATTTTGCGAGTCGGGACCGACTCGCAAAATGCATTTCCGACTCGCAAATAGGAAGGGGTGTTCCCTTCCTATTGGCAACTCGCAGTGGTATGCAATTCCACGCGGTCGCAAATGGAGTTGCAGTTACCATCCACTTGAAGTGGATGGTAACCCACTCGCAAATTGGAAGGGGTCCCCATGGGACCCCTTCCCCTTTGCGAATGGACCCCAAAATATTTTTTCAGGGCAGGTAGTGGTCAAAGGGACCACTACCTGCCCTGAAAAAATTCCGAAACAAAAGGTTTCGGATTTTTTTTTAAGTGCAGCTCGTTTTCCTTTAAGGAAAACGGGCTACACTTGGAAAAAAAAAAAACTGCTTTATTAACAAGCAGTCACGGACATGGAGGTCTGCTGACTACAGCAGGCCTCCATGTCAGTGAGTGCCCATAGTCGCTATGGGGCCGCAATTTGCGACCCACCTCATTAATATTAATGAGGTGGGTCTTTGCGACCCCATAGCGACTCACAGACGGTGTCTGAGACACCGTTCTGCAGTGCAAATTGCTAGTTGCAATTTGCGAGTCGCTCAGACTCGCAAATTGCAAGTCGCAATTTGCAAACTACCTACATCTGGCCCTAAGTCTTAATTATACTTATTTAAAGTGTATTATCCTTAAGTAAAGTTTGTGTAAGCTTGAGATCTGTCCCTTGACACATGCCTACTTTGTGTGCGAGTCTAGATCAATGAATAGCTCATTGGGGTCACATTTTGCCAACGTCTTTTTCTGTTTTACCTGGAATCAAACTGATTTGAACTGCCTCTAATAATCACAACAGAGACCAAAAACTAGATGGTTCTTTCACATGTCCAAACGAGGGCCTGATGGCAGTTGAGCATCAGGGTTTTTATATTTACATCTTTGATCTGAACGATAGAGAGATCACATAGATCACAAAGTGTAGAACAGAGGAGCTCACAAGAGATCTATGAAATCAATCAGTGTATCCCCAAAGGCTGACGATCCTCAAATCAATACAATAATTCTACCCAGAAAATGAATCAAAATGTTAAGTGTTTTACTGAAAGCACAGAATACATTTAAAAAGAAAAAGTAAGCTGTCTGAGAAGCTTTTTTAGAAACTTCTCTAATTCTAACACTAAAATCTGAGATTGGGGGGGGGGGGTGTGGCCAACAAAATAGCTGAACGGACGCACTCAGTGAGTGCTCCTGTAGCATACAGCATCCTCCCCACCCTGACGCGCACTAAAGCCACTAAGTGCTGCATACTCCAGCGGCAGCCGAAGGGCCAGATCCGAGAGCTTTTTTGCGCCCTGAAGTGCCTGTTACCTGCCCCCTCAGAGGGAGAAGATATGGCGGCCTGAGGTCGCAGGCCTGCGTGCACGTGAAGCGGGCTGGC
This sequence comes from Pleurodeles waltl, assembly GCF_031143425.1. Lineage (NCBI taxonomy): Eukaryota > Metazoa > Chordata > Amphibia > Caudata > Salamandridae > Pleurodeles > Pleurodeles waltl. The sequence goes on from NC_090451.1 coordinate 532,621,701, forward strand.
CTTCCTGAGCTGGAGACCTCGTGGCCAGAGAGGCTGACGTGGAGATGCTTTTGGGCCCTGCGAGTTGCGGGCTTGGGAGGCCTATGGGTTGGTGGACTGCACCCCTTACCCGCGTGGGCTGGAACCGTAAAGTACATCAGAGGAAGTGGCACTTCACATGGAGTCCGGACCTCTCTTCTGTGGCCCACTTGCAAGCTGGAAGAATGGAAGATGCTCTGGGCTACTAGAGGCCCGGAGGACTGCCATGATGCCTGTAGGTGGCCTGCAGTGACTCGCGCCTGGTGCACGGGGCGGGTGTGGCCTGATCGGCTGGAGGATTGAGGAGGGACAGCCTTGGATGGCGGACACTGCACCCCGACAGCACAACAGAAGGTCGATTTGGGCCTAGGTGGCGCCCTTGCCATCCTACCGGGGAATCCTCGTGCAGTGTATCCCCGACATCCTAGTGGGGAATGCCAGCGGTGTAATGGGGGTGCTGCTCCTGCCCTGATTTGTCTCCTTTATTTGGGGCAGAGCTCTTGGAGACGCACCACGGAACACCTGCACTGCCCCGGGGAGAAGTCGCTCTTACCCACCTGAGCTGGAGGAGATGGGAGCACGGTGGTCCTGGGCCCAGGGTACACCCTGGTGCGATTGCAAAGAGTGGACTTACCTGGCAAACTGCTCTATGACTACTTGGACCAGCTCAGCGGACTGGCCGAGCGCCCCCCCTCACCAAGCACTGCCCTCGGTACATACTTGGGAGGGCTCCAGGTTTTGGTGGAACCTGCTATCTCCCTCAGTAACAGCACAATATGTGACGGAGGAGAGGACCCTGCGGGCCCACACTGTTCTGCGTGCCCCCCGCTCCCCCTCAAGGAATGCTTCCTGCGGCTGACCCTGTGGACCCGCACTATTCTAGGAGACCCCAATGGTCTTTGATAAAAAGGGCTGTGTGTTCCAACAGACTACTATGAATCAATCTGCTGTGCAGGGATCGACGAGCCACGTGCAGGTGGTGGAACAGGGGGGTTTGCAGGCCCCACAGGGGTGCAAATTCTTGCAGCCATCCAAGCCTCCTCACAGTGGTGCACAGCATAATAGAAGCAATTGCATTGGACATAAACTTTCTACGTGCTGATGTCAGGAAAGTGTCGGAGAGATCAAGGGAAAAAGATAAACACGTCAGCACACTTAAATCTAAAATTAGGTCGCTCAAAACTAAGGTGATGGAATTGGAGACTGGAACTCCGCGAAAAGCCCGGGGATGCAATCTGAGGTTTATGGGATTTCTGGGAAAGTCTGAGGGTGACGCACCAGAACGGTTTCTGGAAGAGTGGATCAGAACACAACTCCCAGATATTGCTCTGTCCCAGTTTTTTTTGTGGTGGAGAGCCCACAGGTCGCTGGCGCCCCCTCTGCACCCCTGGGGGGGGGGTGTTACTTCCAGGACTATCATCACTGAAATACTTAATTACAGAGACAGAGACGCCATATTGCAGGGGGTGCACAGCTAAGGAGAGCCCGCCTTCGACAATCATGAGATCAGGATATTACAAGACTACACAAGAGCGGTTCAGCAACAACAGTCATACTGTGGGATCAAACAGAAATTGAAAGCAATGGGACTGCAGTATATGTTGTTATCCCCCACCAAACTCAAAGTGTTGCACAAGGGCCACGCGCACTTGTTCATGTCTCCAGAGGATGTCTGGAACTGACTGGAGATTCGTGGAGATGGTAGAATTGAGTTGAGAGGCTGGAGGAGTGCCGGAAGAGGGCCGGGAGAGGGCCTGGGGGCGCACAAGATGCAGCCTCTAGGAGCAGGAGGCAAAGCTGACGAAGGAGGCGCTCAGACTCCGGGCCCGGGTAGTGGTCTAAAGATGGCATGTTGAAGTGACAGCGTCAGGAACGTGAACAAGCCAGGGCTCTGGAGTAGATGGTCATGTCGCCTGAATCAGCCGGAAATGGGTCAGATTGGATGGAAAACTCTCCACCAACTGATGTTGACTTGACATGACAACGGTATATCATCTGATGCCACATGTCCATATGATGGAGGTTTCTGCAGGGACTCTGAGGGTATTGCATGTGGTGCGAATTGTGATCCTGTGAATAAAGGCATGCTGGGGGTGCCTGGCCCCTGTGGAGAGAAGTTGGTGACTGGATTGCATTAGCCATTATAAAGTCCTTTTGATTTACAGATGGGCTGTATTGCACATCAACCTTATGGGTTTTTTGAGCCTTGATTCACGGGGTGGAGGCCTTTTGCAGACTCGAACATTGCAGACGAGATAGGCTAGTGGTGACCCCGTCCTACACCAGGTGTGTGTGTAATCATTTCCCTACTCTGGCACCACTTGCAAAGGGTGAATAGCGCATTTGTTGAAGTGAGTGAATGTATGAGTGTGACTGAATTAGAGGTAAGGGCTTCACAGGGTCTGTTTGATTTCGATGTCCACAACAATGACCCTATTGTAGGGTTTCCCTTGATAGGCAATGTTATAGTAGGGAGTTATTGAGTGATTTGTTATGTTACAAGTGAGTTTTAGTGGTAGCACCTTAGGGCCGTTGATGGGAGACATCTGATGGGGAGACACGAGTTAAGTAAATGTGTTTTTACCCGGGGTGGGGAGAGGGGGATAACTTATTTAGTTACATCTAGTGTCTGGCAGTGTCAATGAAGCTCGGGGTGGGAAGAGGGAGCTGATAGGAGGGTGAGTAACGCCCAAATCATAGCTTCTCGATGGCTGACTCTATTCGTATATTAACATGAAACGTGAGGGGGGTAGACACATTTATCAAAAGCTACAAAACACACACATACCTGAGGCGACTGGGGACCCAAATAGCCATGTTACAGGAGACACATTTAACTGAGGGGGAAGCACAGAAACTACAGAATAAGTGTAGGGGGCAGTTGTTCTTGTTGACTTACTTCTCTTATGCCCGGGGTGTCCATATAGGTAGCTCTGGGATGCCCATTCCAACAGCTTAGTCATGCAGAAGATATTGAGGGGAGATGCATCTTGGTACATGGTTGTCTGGATGGAGTACAAGTCTGCCTCCTAAATGTATTCATCCCCAGAGATGCCCATTATATGGGGGAGGACTTTAATTGTGTCATTGATGTTACACTAGACACAAACCCACCACGATTGGGCACTAAGCCCACCATGACTGCCAGTCTGATTGAGCCTATGCATAGACTCCACGTACAAATATATGGTGAGACTTCCACCCACTGACTGCTGATTTTTCGTACTACTCCCCTACACACCCGCACACAGCAGATCAGGTCATTTCCTCATCACCAAAGACAGGATCCTGAACGTTAAGGGAGTCAGGTACTGGGTCAGATTTCTGTTGGAACACCCCCCTCCTCTTAGACTGCACAATGGGCATGCATAGACCTCAAGACCCTCTGTGGAGATACAGGCTAGAGACCCTTACGAACTCAGAGGTTAAAGTGGGCGTGCAGGGGTGTCCACGGTTGCCGCTCTTTTGCCCTCGCAATTGAGCCTCTGGTGATTTTTCTGAGAGATAGGATGGGAGTCAGGGGTACCAAAACAGGAGACACTGTGCATGCGGTGTCCATGTATGCGGATGATACTCTCCTATATAGAACGGACCCAGTCGGATCTGCAACTCGTGTCCCATTTTAGCAATGCTTCTGGCCTCGAGTTAACTTTCACAAGACAGTGTTATTCCCTTTGGGAACACCAGCCTTGCCCTCAGCAGCAGACCTACTAAACGTGGGTCTTCCCTGGTAACAGAGCCACTTTCAATATCTAGAATATTGGTGTCGGGAAATGTGCGCTTCAATACGAGCCCCACATGGGCCAGGCGCTGCGTTGCCTGACTCGATCTGTCGAGGTTTGGAAGACACTTCAGCCATGGGAGGGTGGCCCTGAGCAAAATGTTACTGCCCCCATGATGCCTCTACATTTTTCAGAACTCCTTGTGTATGCTGCCATTGGACCTTTTCAGGCAACTTGATAGTCTACTGGTGTCATTGATCAGGGCTAATAAACGCAGCCAGGTCAAACTAGACACCCTGAAATTGATCCTGGAGGAGGGAGGTCTGGGTCTACCGGACCTCCAATTTTATTACTTGGCGGGAGTGCTCCAATGGGCAGTTCTGTGGTGTGATGAAGGACTCACTGGGAGAAAAAGTTGTTGGAGGGCCTGATGCCACCCACTGAACTCCCCAAGCTACTAACGGGAGGGCGTAGAACCCCAACAGGCACTTCATATTAACACAGGCAGCACAAGCCTGGGAAGTGACTGATGAAAGTCATAGGAAGGGCACCATACGCAAAGCTGCTCTCATTCTGGTGGCTTGAGGTTACAGGACTCGATGAACGTAATACCCCGGCTAGATGGCAGCTGTCAGAATGCAGGAGACACTGACGTGAATAACATGTTCATAACATTCGCTGAAGCCAGTGAATTATATGGAGTAGGCCAGGAACAATTTTGGACCTCATACAGCCAGGGAGATCTGGACCAGTTATTCCGATGAGCCCATATAATCCCAGTTGTTGCGCACCATACTTGATTCGGGAGTTCATAGGCGACTGATTTCCCGAGTGTATGAAGCCCTCAAGGCGGTCAGGCACATAGACATAACCAGGTCTCAAAGGGGGTGGGACGAGGACCTAGATTCCCCATTAGTGACTGGTGGAGAGCTAGGCCACAGGCACACGAGGCATCGGGTAATGCAAGGTTCAAACTAAACATAGAGTGTATCTGACTCCACAACGACTCATTGGTGGTACCCAATGCACTCGGCCGCATGTCCACAATGTGGTACGTTCCCTGCGAGATTCCCCACTAGGGGGCGGAGCTGCAGAATACTGCACTCATACTGGCTGCAAATCACGGAAGCAGTGACCCGAATAATGAGGGTCCGACTGACAGTCTATCCGACATTGCCTTCTGGGCCTGTTACACTGGGGGGTGGGGGGCATCATTTTGTATTACGCCACCGTGGAGGTGCATAGGTAAAGCCATGTCAGGATCGCACCACTACAGCCGGATGCAATCAAGAGCAGAAATGAGGTACCCTGCAAGCAGTGATTAATTTGTAAATAAAAATGCGCCGGTACTCAAAGTCCTCATTTTAAACACGCGGCTGCTGCAGTTAAATGTGCGAACAAGGACTACTGAAGCGGCGTAATCCTGAAACCATCTGGGCCTCTTCAATACATTGAAAGCCACTCCCTGCCTCTTCAGATCACTCTTGGAGCTTTCTGTCATCTCTTTGTTGACGCTTTTCGCTTTTCTCTTCCTCCGTCTTTCCCATATGCGTCTTTTTCTCGCGTTAAATGCTTGAGGCAGAAAAATAAGCCAAAATTACAAAGAAAGGGAGCACACTGCCTACACTCCAGCAACAAAGTCCAACCCCAACGCATCATGGTAAATGCAGTCGACTTCGTAGTCCATTCAGAAAGTAATAAAGTCTTTCACCTCTGTAGGCGCAGCAAGTGCTGTTTAAATAAGCCCCGGCCCTCAAAAATAAGAGGCGGGGCTCAGCACCGGAAATAACAAGCACAAATTAAGCACTGCCTGCAAGTGGACCGAGCTGCAGTACACAAGCCTTGAGCGCGGGAATGGTGGTGGGATAGCAGGGATTATTAATGGTCAGGATTGGAATACCCTGGCCTGCGTGTGTGGTGAGGGTCCAAGCACTGATACAGTAGGGGTACAGCAGCATAACAATGAGATACACCGGAAGAGAAGAGCCGCGTGCCAGTGTCTCCTCACCTGGGTCAGAGGGCACAGATAGCATCATATCCGTGCTGCACACCCAAACACCAGGAGGCGATCCGGGACAGACCTGCGCGAGAGAGAGGCAACAGACTTCTTAATATACATAGCAATACGAATAATAATAGTACAAGCAACAACATAATAACAACAGTAATGATAGTAAGAATTAGAATATCAAGAATGATAACAAAACTACCTATAACTCAACAATATATGGTTCATATTTTAATGGTAATAAAAATCATTATCGCAAAAAAATAACATTAGAATTATTACACAGCTTAAGTAATAATTCTAATAGTAACGTACATACCCTAATAAAAGTCATCAAAATGTAAAAATACTTCAAGGACAGTAATACTAACAGAATTATAACAGTAGAGGACAATAACAAATCAAAATGACTTAATATTAACGTAATTATACCAGTACCAGTGGTTATTCATATTGAGGACAGCTACATGAAAAACACAAGCAGTCTAGCACAGTCAGCACTGCTGTATTCGGCCTTATTGACAAATCCTGAAAAGGTAAGAGGTGGGATCCCCTTTCTCCATTTTAGCCTGCTCAGTCATCAGAGAACTGGTTTCACAGTCAGCTTCTGGGGGGTCTACAGCAAATGTAAACCAAATAAGAGGTACACTATATACAGGACCACCTGAATTATTTGTTTCTGCAGCGTTTTACGCATAGTAATGGATTTGTCTCGTTTGCCACATAATAAATCATTTGCTGCATAATCTGCAGATAAAAAAAAAAAAATGTTGAGTCTAGCTCTAGGAATTCGCAAGCTACTAAAAATGCAGCAACATGTGTTGCAGTGCAGTGGAAGGCCCTTCACAAATGTTTGCCCATACAATGTTAACAAGAGTAAAAACAGAAAAATAATACTATCACAAAATGTGCTGTATTATGATGAGTAATTGGCCTTTTCTTGCCGCATAATATAAACAACACTGTTGCATAATGTGGTCCTCCCCTGACATACAATTCCTGTGGCCCTGACAATACGGAGAGTGTGATATTGGTCACAATGAGCAGGCCTTGTGACCCCCGCTTATTATTCAATGTTTTTAGAGCTAAATTTAAGGACCACACATCCTACTGTCTGATTTGATATCACAAAGATGACCTGGAACCAGCTCTTTCTTCTAAAGAAAGGGAAGGCATTTCTTCCAGAAAGTGACTTCAGTACTGCTCTCCAAGCACCTGGATGGTGGTAACACCCTGCTTGTGGCCTCCCACACTCCACACTGGCACACTTTAAGAGAATCCTAAATGCTGCAGCACGTCTCATCGAGGGCCTGAAAAAAATATGATTTCACCACTCCCATCCTGATGGAACACCATGGGATCCCCTTGGCTGCCTGCACCATCTTCAAAATCAACTGCATCATTTACAAAGCCATCCCAGCCAGCACCACTGCTTATCTTGTAGACAAGCTCACAATCTCTGGTGATAGATACTCTGGCAGTCAGGATACCATCAGACTGCAGACTAAGAAGTTTTTCATCTATGCACCCAGGGTATGGAACAACACCCCAGTATCCATCAGGACCGCCTCACCGCTGGCTCAATTTAGGAAACAGTTAAAGACACACCTCTTCAAAGAGCACTACATTACCGTGCATTAACATTCCACAACCATGCTCCTGCTGTTGGCGCTATACTTATCTTTGACATTCTGTGAGACCTCAGCTGTCTTTTGGCTGTTAGCGCGATAGAAATACCACAGGTACACATAAGCAGAGGATGGGAGTCTGGCTATCTACAATACCGACTGAGCTGTGACTCACCACGGGTGAGAAAGCTGATTTTGATTTAATAAAAATGTGTGCTCAACATATATAAAATTGCTGCAATAAAATGAAAACACTGCACATTGCAAAACTGTATTTCTTATGCTTGGCACGACTAGGTGTCGACCCCATCTTGTTTCCTGTGTGTTTTCATTTCTGATTCTGTTCACCACATGTAACCTAAATGGGCGCTTGCAATGTACCGACACGCTATTGTTCAAAATTCACGGTGGAAACCTTTGCAACATTCAAGGCCAGTAGTTATTTACTTGTGTGACGTCCATTGTACTGTAACCAGCTTGTACTGCCGCATTTGGTAACATTAGGTTAGAATACAGCACATTAATAGTCAGGTAGGGGCGAGTGCTCGAATGGTTGCATTTTATGACACTGTATACTTTTCACCTGTGAATTGTTCATTCATTGGTACATTTACTCACCCTGTGCTGACTGTGCAATATCCATCGACTTCAATAGTAAAACAGGCTATAAAATGATGTATTTCTGAAGGTGAGCCAGTCTTCCGACTCCCCACTTTAGAGGCAGAACCCTTGTCAGTGTCTGTTATGCCCTGATTTAGTGCTATTTACTACTGCGGTCGAATGAGCCATATGCTAATTCCCTATGCTAATTTATCACGAATCGTGTTTTTGCCTTCGGTGTTTCACCTGAATTATCTAAATGAACCTTCGTGGTTTTTATTTTACTTCTGAGGGCGTACTTCCTTGAAATTCTCTGTGTTGATCTTGTATTGTGTGCTGCTTAGGGACACAAGGCCTCACACACGCCTGAGGTGTAACACCGGCCCTGCTCCGGCCTAGGCTCTTTACCTGGCAGGACAGCACCAACAGAGGCAACCGAAAGACAGCACCGTTCAACTTGCCAAGTTTATTGTATTTTAGTGCGGCCTTAATGCACATGCGTACAAGCGTCACTGATGAAGCCCTAAGTGTTTCTATCGGTTTGTTTTTTTTTGCAGTGTTATACAGGGTAAACTCGACTCGAAGGTACTGGAGCGCTTTATATGAGACCCACTTACACAAGGTCCCAAATGTTTTTAGGCACTGGGGAGATCATGTTCTCTGTTGTAAAACAGAACAGGGATAAAAATCCCTAAACCACACCAGGGGTGCTGTGTTGACAGTTAAAGAAGGTGTACCTTAGACTCGTATGAAGAACGCCCACTGCAAGAGAATGCACCAGGGGGTACAGTCAAGGGTGCAACACTGACGTACGAGAGAGCACATGCTGGAATACCAGGCAAACTGTGCAGAACAGGGCACAGATTGGGAGTATTAAAACAGACTGAGTGAAAAAGCACACAACACAACAAGATGGGAGAGAGGTGCGCAGGCTGAGGGGGGGCCGAGTGATGAGACGGTACACAAAGGGAAGCTACAGTATCAGAGACAGTACGTCGTCGGAGAGGTGGGCACAGTGTAGAACAGTGGACAAATCCCACTGTTCTAAACTAAAACTTACTGATAGGAACTCTGAGAATATATCTTCACATTGTTGCTTAGCTAAAAAACTTCAAACAGGGTGGTTTACATCTCCACAGGGAAGTAACCATATAGTGGATGATAAAGGGAGTAACCAGTCTATTGCAGAGCTACTCTCCACTTATCACCACTTAGACAATAAAGACTCAACTGGCCAAGGTTAGCCTTATTGTCCTTCGTTTGGGGGGGGGGGGGGGAGTGAGAAAGTAGCCTCTTTCTAGCCTTGTTACCCCCACTTTTGGCCTGTTTGTGAGTATATGTCAGGGTGTTTTCACTGTCTCACTGGGATCCTGCTAGCCAGAGCCCAGTGCTCATAGTGAAACCCTATGTTGTAAGTGTGGTTGTTATGTGTCACTGGGATCCTGCTAGCCAGGACCCCAGTGCTCATAGGTTTGTGGCCTATATGTAAGTTTTCCCTGTGTGATGCCTAACTGTCTCACTGAGGCTCTGCTAACCAGAACCTCAGTGGTTATGCTCTCTCTGCTTTCCAAATTTGTCACTAACAGGCTAGTGACTAAATGTAGCAATTCACATTGGCATACTGGTACACCCATATAATTCCCTAGTATATGGTACTGAGGTACCCAGGGTATTGGGGTTCCAGGAGATCCCTATGGGCTGCAGCATTTTTTTTGCCACCCATAGGGAGATCTGACTATTCTTACACAGGCCTGCCAGTGCAGCCTGAATGAAATAACGTCCACGTTATTTCACAGCCATTTACCACTGCACTTAAGTAACTTATAAGTCACCTATATGTCTAACCTTCACCTGGTGAAGGTTGGGTGCAAAGTTACTTAGTGTGTGGGCACCCTGGCACTAGCCAAGGTGCCCCCACATCGTTCAGGGCAAATTCCCCGGACTTTGTGAGTGCGGGGACACCATTACACGCGTGCACTGTACATAGGTCACTACCTATGTACAGCGTCACAATGGTAACTCCGAACATGGCCATGTAACATGTCTAAGATCATGGAATTGTCACCCCAATGCCAATCTGGCATTGGCGGGACAATTCCATGATCCCCCGGGTCTCTAGCACAGAACCCAGGTACTGCCAAACTGCCTTTCCGGGGTCTCCACTGCAGCTGCTGCCAACCCCTCAGACAGGTTTCTGCCCTCCTGGGGTCCAGGCAGCCCTGGCCCAGGAAGGCAGAAAAAAGGATTTCCTCTGCGAGAGGGTGTCACACCCTCTCCCTTTGGAAATAGGTGTGAAGGCTGGGGAGGAGTAGCCTCCCCCAGCCTCTAGAAATGCTTTGATGGGCACAGATGGTGCCCATCTCTGCATAAGTCAGTCTACACCGGTTTAGGGATCCCCCAGCCCTGCTCTGGCGCGAAACTGGACAAAGGAAAGGGGAGTGACCACTCCCCTGACCTGCACCTCCCAGGGGAGGTGCCCAGAGCTCCTCCAGTGGGTCCCAGACCTCTGCCATCTTGGAAACAGAGGTGTCTGTGGCACACTGGACTGCTCTGAGTGGCCAGTGCCAGCAGGTGACGTCAGAGGCTCCTTCTGATAGGCTCTTACCTCTCTTGGTAGCCAATCCTCCTTTCTAGGTAGCCAAACCTCCTTTTCTGGCTATTTAGGGTCTCTGCTTTGGGGAATTCTTCAGATAACGAATGCAAGAGCTCATCAGAGTTCCTCTGCATCTCCCTCTTCACCTTCTACCAAAGGATCGACCGCTGACTGCTCAGGACGCCTGCAAAACCGCAACCAAGTAGCAAGACGACTACTAGCAACCTTGTATCGCTTCATCCTGCCGGCTTTCTCGACTGTTTCCAGGTGGTGCATGCTCTGGGGGTAGGCTGCCTCCTCTCTGCACCAGGAGCTCTGAAGAAATCTCCCGTGGGTCGACGGAATCTTCCCCCTGCAACCGCAGGCACCAAAAGACTGCATCACTGGTCCTCTGGGTCCCCTCTCAGCATGACAAGGTGGTCCCTGGAACCCAGCAACTCTGTCCAAGTGACTTCTACAGTCCAGTGACTCTTCAGTCCACGTTTGGTGGCGGTAAGTCCTTGCCTCCACATGCTAGACTGCATTGCTGGGTACTGCGTGATTTGCAGCTGGTCCGGCTCCTGTGTACTCTTCCAGGATTTCCTTCGTGCACAGCCAAGCCTGGGTCCCCGACACTCTAACCTGCAGTGCACAACCTTCTGAGTTGTCCTCCGGCGTCGTGGGACTCCCTTTTGTGACTTCGTGTGGACTCCGGTTCACTCTTCTTCCAAGTGCCTGTTCAGGTACTTCTGCGGGTGCTGCCTGCTCCTGTGAGGGCTCCCTACGTTGCTGGCCGCCCCCTCTGTCTCCTCAGCCAAGTGGCGACATGCTGGTCCTTCCTGGGCCACAGCAGCACCCAAAAACCTCTACCCTGCGACACTTGCAGCTAGCAAGGCTTGTTTGCTTTCTTTCTGCGTGGGAACACCTCCGCAAGCTTCATCGCGACGTGGGACATCCATCCTCCAAAGGGGAAGTTCCTAGTCCTCTTCTTTCTTGCAGAACTCCAAGCTTCTTCCATCTGGTTCCAGCTTCCTTGCACCCTCAGCTGGCATTTCCTGGGCTCCTGCCCACTCTCGACACTGTCGCGACTATTAGACTTGGTCCCCTTGTCTTACAGGTACTCAGGTCCGGAAATCCACTGTTGTTGCATTGCTGGTGTTTGTTCTTCCTGCAGAATCCCCCTATCATGACTTCTGTGCTCTCTGGGGGTAGTAGGTGCACTTTACACCTACCTTTCAGGGTCTTGGGGTGGGCTATTTTTCTAACCCTCACTGTTTTCTTACAGTCCCAGTGACCCTCTACAAGCTCACATTGGTTTGGAGTCCATTCCACTTTTGGAGTATATGGTTTGTGTTGCCCCCTATACCTATGTGCTCCTATTGCAATCTATTGTAACTTTACACTGCTTGCATTACTTTTCTTGCTATTACCTGCATAATTTTGGTTTGTGTACATATATCTTGTGTATATATCTTATCCTCATACTGAGGGTACTCACTGAGATACTTTTGGCATATTGTCATAAAAATAAAGTACCTTTATTTGTAGTACTTCTGTGTATTGTGTTTTCTTATGATATTGTGCATATGACACCAGTGGTATAGTAGGAGCGTTACATGTCTCCTAGTTCAGCCTAAGCTGCTTTGCCATAGCTACCGTCTATCAGCCTAAGCTGCTAGAAACACCTCTTCTACACTAATAAGGGATAACTGGACCAGGCACAAGGTGTAAGTACCTCTGGTACCCACTACAAGCCAGGCCAGCCTCCTACAATACCACACTTCCCAGTCTTCAGTGTAGCCATTATGGTACTGTGGAGTTTGTGTTTGACAAACTCCCAGACCATATACTCTTATGGCTACCCTGCACTTACAATGTCTAAGGTTTTGCTTAGACACTGTAGGGGCATAGTGCTCATGCACATATGCCCTCACCTGTGTTATAGTGCACCCTCCCTTAGGGCTGTAAGGCCTGCTAGAGGGGTGTCTTACCTATGCCACAGGCAGTGTGAGGTTGGCATTGTACTCTGAGGAGAGTGCCATGTCGACTTAGTCACTTTCTCCCCACCAGCACACACAAGCTGAGAGGAAGTGTGCATGTGCTGAATGAGGGGTCCCTAGGGTGGCATAAGACATGCTGCAGCCCTTAGAAACCTTCCCTGGCATCAGGGCCCTTGGTACCAGGGGTACCAGTTACAAGGGACTTACCTGAGTGCCAGGATTGTGCCAATTGTGGAGACAAAGGTACAGTTTAGGGAAAGAACACTGGTGCTGGGGCGTGGTTAGCAGGGTCCCAGCACACTTTCAAATCATAACTTAGCATCAGCAAAGGCAAAAAGTCAGGAGGTAACAATGCCAAGGAGGCATTTCCTTACAGGATGTTAAACGATTATCCGTATTACCACTACACAAACCAATCATCATGTCACCATTGTAACTCATTGATCAAGTCTAGGTTGGACTATGAGAATGCTATTTACTGGCCTTCCCGAATACTCTACTGCATCAATTACAGTTGGGCCAAAATACGACCACAAGAATGGCCACCTAAGCTTGTAAAAAAGCACGTATTTCACCAGTTTTGCACCAGCTACTCTGGGTGCCAGCTAAAGGTAGGACCATCTTCCAGGGTATAATCATTGTGCACACAGCTGTGTATCAAGGTATTCCAGAATTCTTGACTACTAAATTCTCTTTTTATATGCCAAAGCTAAAATTACGCTCATCACAATTCTGTCGAACAGTTCCTAAAACTTGGCCATGTAAATTTGGTTACAAGGCGTTCTCATTTGCCGCTGAAAAGGTGTGGAATAGTCTCCCTTGTTCTCTTCACTCAGAACTCAATATAATTGCGTTTAAGAAATCTCTAAAAACGCATCGGTTTTACTTGTTTTAACTCTCCCCTTTGTTAATTGTAGTCAGCTTTAGGCTTAAGGGTGCCTAGATGCCTCGGCAAACTAGTGAAGCATGTACATTCAGTGTCTGGCAAATACCGCCTAGCATGCGGTTTACTACCACAGGGAGGCACAGGTGGAAGAAGAGGCACTCAGTACATACATTTTATTTCAGGAAAAAAATGAAAGATTATCCACCAGTCACTTTTAAGTGAATTCTTTTACTGTCCCTACATGATAGGGTGATGACTGGCTATTTGCCCACCTTCCTCATTGAGGCAACACAACAACGTGCATACAGCAGTGGTGATAATGGTTATGCTTATGGAGAAATGCCTGGAGTGGTTGTTCCAACTGCTAAGTGGTTTTAGATTTAAGCAGGGGCAGTTGGCAATGCTCTGCTGTCAATGCAGCCAGGCCTGGATTGAGCTCACACTGCATAACCTTTACATAATGAAATACCATAAAATAACTTTAATCAGATACAAGTTTTGAACATATGTTTTATCCAGAAGCAAACGAAATTCAGAGGATGTTTCCAGATGAACATAATAAAATCTTTTTCTGTCATTATTCACTGGTTTCCACTTGTCACATCATAGCATAGAACCAAAAACTATGGAACTCCCCCCCTCCCCCACCCCAAAGATGAATCCTCCATGCAGGATTAATTCAAATAGAGAATGACCTTCTGACATTTTGCATTTTACAACAATAATGCAAAAGGTTAATCTGTCATCTTTAGTGACCGGTCAGTGGGCCACATATGTGGTCTGACTTTTCACGCCCATCAGCCCGGAGATCTCCAATTTCTCAGTTGCAGGTTCCGTGTCCAGATCTGAGTCCATTAGTTCCTGCAACATCGCCCCCCCAATGCAAGGAGAGCCTCAGGTAATTTATCATTTTTCCTCGTCTGCCTCCATGTTCGCCCACTCCCCCAGGGCCCTCTCTCAACTCTTTCTGGTTGGGGCTCGGTTACTCATCCAATGAATCTCTATTCTTCGTTTGGCTACTGTGAGACCCAGTACTGCAACTCACCTGCTAAGCTTTTGCTTCTGGTCTCAGGGCAGTAAACCTAGGAGAAATCTATTGTCAGTCGGATATCCCAGCCGGTGATTCGCTTAAGCTGCTTCACTACTTTACCCCAATACATCGCTATCACCGGGCATTGCCAAATTAGGTGCAAAAACACATCTTCAAGGGCTGCACATTTGAGACACTTAGGGTCACGGGCTGGGTAGATTGTATGCAGTCGCTTGGGAGATAAGTATGTCAAGTGAATGATAATGTATTGTATCTGTTTGAATATCGAGCAGACCGACACCCCTCAGACTTCTGCGTGGATTTGGGGCCATTGGACTGAGGAAGAGGGGCACATCACTTAGTGCTTGCCATTTCTCTTCAACTCTCAGTCCCTCATTATGACATTGGAGGTAAATCCCACTTACCGCCACGCTGACTGCCGCCAACCTACCGCCACTGTGGCGAATATCCGTTCACCATATTATGACACACACACACCAATCCGTCAGTATTGAGCCACATACACAAATCTGCCACACCAAAGGTCAGTGATTGAGTGGCGGTATCAAAACCCACACAGTTACGCCAACAGAACTACGACCACCACATTATGACCCACAAATCACCACGGCGGACATTCAACAGCGGTAAACCATTGGCAGTACATATGGTTGCGCTCACAATGGACACCCATAATCAAAACAACACTACATTGGACAATTCAAACAACACACACCTGACACCCATACACACACCACACCCACACACCCACATTACCCACAACCCTTTACGAATACCAAAAGCGCCACCAGACTGACGACAAGACCAATGACACAACTCGAGCCACACATTATTCACACCTATACACCACTCACGCACTACACATCACACACCCCAACACATTACCCAATACACCCTCACCAACACACCTCACACAACACCCATGGCACCACAAAGACACCCCCGTTTCACAGAGGAGGAGCTAAGGGTCATGGTGGAGGAAATTGTCAGGGTAGAGCCACAGCTATTTGGAGCGCAGGTACAGCAGATATCTATAGCTAGGAAGATGGAGTTATGGCGGAGAATCGTGGACAGGGTCAAGACAGTAGGAGAGCACCCAAGAACTAGGGATGACATCAAGAAGAGGTGGAATGACCTACGAGGGAAGGTACATTCCATTGCAGCAAGACACCAGCTCGCTGTACAGAGGACTGGTGGTGGACCCCCACCTCCTCCCCCACAACTCACAGCATGGAAGGAGAAAGTCTTGGCAATACTGCATCCTGAGGGCCTGGCCGGAGTAGGAGGAGGACTGGACTCTGGTAAGTCAACTCACTACTATCAAACCCCTACCTGCATGCCATCACATACCCTCACCCTCACCCTCACTCCCATCACTCCACAACATCCCACACACCCCACCATCACATTTCACTAATCCCAATGCCAAGTCCTGCATTCTGTACCAACGCATGGACACCCCTCACAGCCCTGCATGAACACTCATCACTAAAGCATGCACACCACAGACAACTAACAATCCCACCATACACTAACATACACAAGTGAAAGGTACCAGGGCAAATCCAACCATAGAGGGGAAGCCAAGGATGTACAGTATGTCAGACACAGAAACCATAACACATCATTTAGATCCCCACAGGTACCCCAGCCAATGTCACCGGAGAGGAGGTGTCAGCAATATCCAGTCCCCCAACTGAAGAGACCTACAGTGATGACAGCAACTCTGGTCTTCAGGATCTGGATGACCTACCTGGCTCATGAGGGACTACTGGACAGCTGGTTACCCAGGCCCAGTCACACACCACCACAGCACCCACCCAGCGTACCTATACCTCTGTCTACAGGACACGTCAATCAGCAGTGTGTCCATCTCTACAAGGACCCCAGGGTACACCTCGCCCCAAGCCAATCAGGGACCTGGGTCAGTGGCAGTGGGCACCTGGTTCAGGGGAAAGAGGCACAAACCAAAAGGGAAACTGGGAGGACTGCTGTGCACCGGGGGAGGACAGGCCCGGGGAACTGACTCTCCAAGAGGAGTTCTCTGAGATCCTGGGAGCCTACCAACATTCCCAGGACACAATGGGCCAGATTCTGTACAATGTGCAGGAGAACAGGCGGCTGCAGGAGGGACAGTACCAGGGGATCAGGGAGGACTTGCAGGCCAGTAACAACTCCCTGATCTCCATTGCAGGAGTGCTGGCAGACATGGCCAACATTATGAGGGAGGCAGTCTCTCACCAGCGGGCCCCTGCCACTAGCCAGACATCTGAACAGCCATCCACCTCCGCTGCCGCTAGTGGCCAGGAGGCCCCACCACAGGACTCACAGGCCACCAGCACCCCTCCCCCTGCAGAAGGTGAACCACCCCGCAAATGTTCCCTGCGATCCAGAGAGAAGCCAGAGACACTTGCCAAGACCCCCGCCAGGAAATGAGACTCTCCTGATTGTCACCCTTGTGTCCCACTCTGTCATGCTGTCCACCTTCAACTGCCATTGCCCCCCTTCCTATGTCCCCAAGGACAATGCACCTGTGCTACAAACAGACTGGAACAATACCCTGGACTTTCCTCCATCATCACCCCATCCCATTGCACTTGCCCCTCCATATATTAGCACTTCAATAAATACCCTTTGGAAAAAAAAAACATTTTGGAGTATGTCATATAAATCAAATATGTATTCATTGTAACAGGAACAAACATTGCAAATCAACTGTACAGAACATGAGCATAGATTAATGACCTGTAGCTAGCTGTAGTGATCACACCAGGAGTATATATCAGGTCATCAACATCTGCAAAATAAATTGCCAGAGGGAACAGTAAGTGGGCCTAGAAGTTGAAAATATCAGCATGCCATTGCCACACAATTTTAAGCAAATGTCATTGAAATGTGAAGTAACACTGTCCTACCTGTGTGTCATTGGAAGTATTGTTGGATCACATTTGTTCTGTTGTCCTAATCCTAATCCTCTGCTTCCTCATCCTCACTGTCCACAGGGTCTACTGCTGCTACACAGGCATCTCCAGCCTCCTCCTCCTGCAGGAATGGGACATGGCGCTGAGGGCCAGGTTATGCAACATGCAGCATGCCACCACTATCTGGCAGACCTTCTTGGGTGAGTGGCACAGGGATCCACCTGTTAGATGGAGGCACCGGAATCTGGCCTTCAGGAGGCCAAAGGTCCTTTAAATTATCCTTCTGGTTCCCCCATGTGCCTCATTATAACGTTCTTCTGCCATTTTCCTGGCATTCCTCACAGGGGTCAGCAGCCATGGTAAGTTTGGGTAACCAGAGTCACCTGAAAATATTGAGGGACAACATTTAGCCACACACTATACTATATGGCCAACATCATACCCATACACAAACATATACTGGGTGGGAACCAGGGCTCACCTATTAGCCACACCCTGTGCCTCTGTAGTTGGCCTATCACATTTGGGATGCTGCTATTCCTTAGGATAAAGGCATCATGTACCAACCCAGGATACTTAGCATTGACGTGGGAGATGTACTGGTCCGCCAAGCACACCACCTGAACATTCATAGAGTGGAAACTCTTACGATTCCTGAACACAAGTTCATTCTGGTGGGGGGGGAAGGGGGGAGGACAAATGCAATGTGTTCCATCAATCGCCCCAATCTTGTTGGGGATATGTCCCATTGCAGACAACTAGGCCTTTACTGTGGCCAAATCTTCAACCTGGGGGAAAACAATGTAGCTGCACATGTGTTTTATCAGGGCAGGCAACACTCTTGTCAGCACTATTGAGAACATTGGCTGTGACATTCCTGCTGCCAAGACCACTGTCACTTGGAAAGAACCAGTTGCCAGGAAATGGAGTACTGATAGCACTTGCACAAGAGGGGGGATCCCAGTGGGGTGACGGACAGCAGATATCAGGTCAGGCTCCGATTGGGCACACAGCTCTATGATTGTGGCCCTGTCAAGCCTATAGGTGAGGATAATGTGCCTGTCCTCCAGTGTAGCCAAGTCCACCAGGGGTCTGTACACAGGGGTATGTCTCTATCCCCTATTCATCTGCAGCGGTAGGAATCTAAGGGACACATGAGTGAGGAGCCAGTCACAAACTGAACAATGGAACTAGAACAGAACTTTCCATCCTGTAAACATGAAATGGGTCATTGTGATTTGTCTAGTATGTGCTAATATGTCCTGTGACGCAGCATTATTCCAGGGTCTGACCCCCCCCCCGAAGTAGCATCCGCCTGTCCTGTGTGGAGGGACAGGTGGAAGTGTTAATTCCGCTGACTTTGTGCGCTATTGCGGGAGGTGGCCAGGAACCGCTGTGCAACTCCTCATTGGCTTACATTGGGCCCTATGGGTTACAGTGGCCAATGGTGATCTACGCCGGTGGTGACGGTATGCGCCGCCACAGACGTGACCGCCATTTTCTATCATATTCCTCACTTGTTACCTGACCTTCCATAGGAGAGGACCTACACTGCATGTGATGCTGTGACCTGTGTCTGGAACCTACCATGGCCCGTGTGACCGGGGAAAGGGCCCCAGCCTTCACTTCGGAGGAGTTGGAGAGATTGGTGGATGGGGTCCTACTCCAGTACAGACTGCTGTATGGGCCTCCCAACCAACAGGTGAGTACACTGTGAGCACGATGCATGTGGCATGCATGGAGCTGTGTGAAGGCCTCGTGTAAGGGGGGGTGGGTGGATGTCCTCTTGGCGGTATACATGTTGTGTGCTGGTCCATGTGTGTGTAAATGGTGATGTGAAGGGGTATGGTGGGCCAAATGTGTAACAGGCAGGATTGTTTGTCTAATTCTATTTTCCTGTGTGTATTGGTTCTGCAGGTCAGTGCCCATCAAAAGAAGGGTATATGGCATGCCATCGCCAAGGAGGTGCGGACCCTGGGGGTTTATGGCAGGCGGAGCACCCACTGTCGCAAACGGTGGGAGGACCTGAGACGCTGGGCAAGGAAGACAGTGGAGGCCCAGCTGGGGATGGCCTCCCAACGAGAAAGGGGTGCCCGTCGAACCCTGACCCCCCTGATGGCCCGCATACTGGCTGTGGCCTATCCAGAGCTGGATGGGCGCTTGAGGGCATCACAGCAGCCACAAGGGGGTGATTACAGTGCCCTTCATTTCAACCTACTCATGGTAGAGTGGTATCCGGGTGGGGGATGTGTGTCAGTGGGTGCCCCTAGGCCAGGCCTGACATTGCAGTGTAGGTCCCCTAGTGGCTAGGGTTCAGAAGGGAAGATTTTACTACCTAGCTCATAGGCATCCACTACTGGTCAGGGCTGCGTGGGTCCCAGGTGTGCTTCATTTGGTGGTGTGTGCCCCTCCTCATGCCTTGGTGGCTAACTATTACTCTGGTAGTGCAATGCATATTGCATAGGCCTGTTCCCTGTGTGTGAGTGTGCTGTGTACGCCAACGGTGGTGTTGGTGCAGCCATTGACCCAGTGTATCAGTTGTCTCTTCCCCCCCCCCTTTCTTGTTTTGTCATCCTTTCATCATCTGGTGGAGGAGCAGAGGCACAGGCGACAGAGGGAGCTGCATCCCACAGGACCAAGAGGGAGAGTCTACCGACGGTGGGGGCACCAGTGGGACGGAGGGCGAGGGGAGCACCACGGCGGAGACTGGAGGGGACAGTTCTGACACAGATACCTCCTCCGATGGAAGCTCCCTGGTGGTGGCAGACACTTCTGTGACCACCCCAGCTACAGGTACAGCCACCACCCCCCATCGCAGCACCGCCCTCCCAGCAGTCCCTCATCGAGTTGCCCGTGCCCGATCACCCAGGAGGGTGGGCATCTCCTTTGCCCCAGGCACCTCAGACACTGCCCCAGTTGGCCCTGCTGCCCTAAGTGAGGAGGCTACTGACCTCCTGAGATCCATCTCTGTAGGGCAGTCAACCATTGTTAATGCCATCCAGGGGCTGGCAGCCCAAATACAACAATCTAATACATTCCTGGAGGGCAGACACACTGGATTGGCGGCCCAAGAGAGATCGATTCAGGCTCTGGCCTCCTCTCTGATGGCAGCCATTGTCCCTGTTTCTCCCGTCCCCTCTCCAACTTCCACTGCCCAGTCCCACTCCCCTCAACCCCAACCTATCCCAAGCACACATACAGATGAGCATGCACACATGACAACACCCAAGAGTGGCACAGGCACTCACATAAACACCATCCAGTTGCAGACACACCAACATCCACTATTTCCACTGTCTCCCCATCCTCCCCCTCCACCACCTCCCTCCCAGCCACATCTACACTCACACCTGCATGCACTACATCATCATCCACTACCAGCATCATCACCACACCAAGCAGAACACACACCTCACTGGCAGACACCTCCACAACAGCCATGCACACGTCCCCTGTGTTCTCTCCCACTGTGTCTGCCTCCCCCTCATAAGGTACACAAACGCAAGCACTCATACACCCAACAGCCATCCACCTCACAACAACATACAGCCCATGCACCTGTACCCAAATCCAGCAGACAAACACCGCCAACAACCACTCCCTTATCCTCCACTCCCATCACTTCTCCCTCTTCCCACCCCAATGTCCCTAAGAAGCTTTTCCTATCCACCATTGACCTCTTCTCTACCCCTCCCCACCGTCTTGCACATATGGGCAGGGTATCATGAACCCAGCCAAGCACCTCAGCCACGCAGTCTACGGGCCCAGTCCTAACCGCACCCCCTCCAGGCCACATGTACTGAACTGGAAGGAGCCTGCACCTGGCAGCCTAAAGGGGACGGAGACTGTCCCAGCTGTCAAGAAGGGCAAGGTGCCTGCACCTGCCATGCGAAAGGCCAAGGAGCCCCAGCAGGTAGGAAGTTCAAGGAGCCTGGACCAGCAGGCAGGAAGGGCAAGGAGCCTGGACCAGGAACTGTGACAAGCCCCCACCACCAACCATGGTTGTGCAGCTGACCGAGGTTGCAGGGGATGGGCAGGAGCCTCCCCCCAACAGCAGCACCACCACTGTGCAGCCGTCCGAGGTTGCAGGGGATGGGCAGGAGCCTGCCCCCACCAGCGGCACCACCACTGTGCAGCCGTCCGAGGTTGCAGGGGATGGGCAGGAGCCTCCCCCCACCAGCAGCACCACTACTGTGCAGCCATCACCGCCGACAGACGGTATGTAATCCTGCCTCCATGGGCTGCTGTGTGGCCTGTCCACTCCTGAACCAGTGGGTATGACACCCACCTGAAAGACTGTGGCCCATCACTCCCCAGGATCAAGCCCAGGGCAGGTTGCCCCCTCCAGAACCAGTGGGTGTGACACCCACCTGAGAGACTGTGGCCCATCACTCTCCAGGATCAAGCACAGGGTAGGTTGCCCCCTCCAGAACCAGTGGGTATGACACCCACCTGAGGGACTGTGGCCCATCACTCCGCAGGATCAAGCAGAGAGCACGTTGCCCCCTCCAGAACCAGTGGTCTTGTTACATCTCCCGGCTGAGGTCCAACCCCCGTCCCGCGTCGCCCTGATGTGCCTGCCTATTTACCAACGGATGCCCCTGCAGTGTTCTCTCCGTGTTGAAGCTGGTGACATGTGTGGCCTTGGACTTTGGCCTGTGACCATGTGGCCCACGATAATTGAAGACTGGGCTGTGTCCCTTTTTCTGTAAATATGTACATATCTATTTTCTTGCCTAACTTCTTATTTCTACTGTGTTGATCTTATTACACTTTGGCGAAATTGTTTTGTTCTTGCATTATTCAGCCGAGTTACGGGGTCAAATTGTTTTTTTAATGCATCTGGTTGTGTGTATGGCGTGTGTGTGTGGGGTGTGTGTTGTGCGTGTGTGTGTGTCACTCTCATTTCCCCCTCCCTCCCTTGTGTGCTAGGCAGCAGGACTCACCTTCGTAGTCTTTGCCGGCGTTGGTGTTCGTGGTGGAGCAGAACGTAGAATATCACAGGAAAAACATGAAATTGGGTTCCATGGCAGTGTGGTTGTTCCCTGTGTCTCCAATTGTGAGTCCTTTCACTTCTGAGCTCAGTTTCCCCCAGGCTTTTGATGTCGTTGGAACCGCCCCGGAAAAGGTGGTAGATTGCAAGGTCTTAATATGGTGGGTAGAACATTGACTTCCGCCTGGCTGTAGGCGGCTACCGCCGTGGTGGCTGTTGTTTCCGCCCTGGCGGTCGGTGTGGTACATTGGCTGTCTTTCAAAGATCTTTCCGCCATGGTCATAATTTGGCAGTAGTTACCGCCACTTTATCACCGACCGCCAGGGTCGTAATGAGGGCCTCAGTCTCTTAACCTGACTGTCTGCCTGCCCATAGTGCGCGATATATATGAGTCACATATCTGCGGCCCCGGCCATTGATAGCATACAGAGTAGTGTGTGGGAAGAATCTGGGGTCTCTGGGAACACCAGCACTTTAATCAGATACATTATGCAGAAACACTATAAATGTTAAATCCACAATCTGTCTATGTTAATGCGGGCAAAGAGCAGGTGTCCTCCTTCTTCAGACAGCATCAGCTAAGCTGCTGGGGAACTATGATGAAAAAGAAGCAGTGAGTGCAGGAGAAGACTGGAAACAGAAAACAAATATAATTGCTACTCAGTTTAGAAAAATTTGCTTGCACAATCCATGCCCACCTTTAGGTCTCGCCTGTGCCAGCTCATGCCCTAGTGCTTGCACTGTTGCGTGCAAGAGATATTGTTTTCAACAACGGCTTGGAGCCCGCCCAATACTTACTATTCGTGGGCTTCACTGTCTCACTCATTTGCTGCCAACGTGTTGCGCAGCGTGCGCCGGCTTCACTTCCTCTTCTTTCGGCTGCAGCACGGACCAAGTACTGATTGCTTCATCTGGATTAGGGTCCTTCAACTATGACTGAGGTGCTATTTAAAAAAAAAAATCTTTCTTTGTCTCATGTCGTCCTTGTCCGTGTTGCTTCCTTCCCTCCCACCGCTTCAATGTTGCTTATTTCCCTCCCCTCCCGGTGTTGCTTATTCCCCTCACACCCTTCAGTCCGTGTAGCTCCCACCCCCAATCCGTGTTGTTCTTCCACTCCCAGCCACCTAGAAAAGGTGTGAAAAGGTGAGAGAAATGGAGGGAGGGAACAGCAGGAAGATCTTCGAGTTGCAGAAAAGATGAAGATTAGGAAAATAATAATCAAGGGGATATCTTTTTAAAGGTCCCTCTCAGTGCCGGTCTAACCATATCAGCATGTAACAATCATGCCGCTATTCCACCAACACAAATCCTCCATCACAGACCTTCAAACAGTCAAACACCTACTGGTACCAGTCTGCATTCACAAGGCATTCATCATCATCACAACTCCCTTCAACTGCAAGACGTCCTGTGAAAAACAAAAGAGCCAAAGCACTCCCACGATCGTGGCAAAATACCAAATGCATCAAAGAGAAAAGCAAAGTTTTAGCCTGTCATTAGGATGATGGCTGTAGAGGAAATGTGTCCGTTGATTGTGACTGGAAGCCTGGAGGAACACTGCCCGGCACACATATGGATCATTAGAACTTTGGAAAGTTGTGAGTGCCACTGAAGACAATGAAGTGGCTCGGTACTGGCCCTTTCTTGAGGCCTGGGCCTATAACTCAGGTTCAGAGCCTTTAAAAACTGACGTAGCCCTCTGCAGCGGGCTAACAGGATTTAGCCGATTTTATATTATATAGGGAGGTTGTAAGCACAGATCGAAACAGCAAAGCTTGGTAGAGAGGGAAGGGGTACTGTTGGGCAATATTGCTGGAGTGATGCCTGATCCAGGCCAAAACAAATGAAGCTTCACTTAAAGACATTAGCACTACATGCACTACTGGTAAATGGCAGGCAGTGATTTATGTGAATTCACGGAAAATGAAAACTTAGAAACCACATTGGAGGAAACCAACCAATTTTAAGAAAAGATAATTTGAAGAAAATACAATTAAATCGCAAATTAAAAGAAACATTGTCAAAGAAAGATAATTTTAGGGAAAAAATCCCAAATTACAGCAATTAATCTTAGGAGGAGTTTAGGACTAGTAAGGTTTTTTGGGGGGTTTAGGGATGGGTAATGTTTAGGGGAAGTGAGGTATTTTAGGCTTCAGAAATGGGTGGAGTTAGGGGGTCATGAGGGTTTTTTAAGGTTCAGGAATGGGTGAAGTTTAGGGGTGTTGAGTGATCTTTCGGGTTCAAGGATAGGCAGACTTTAGGGCTAGTGAGTGTTTTTTTTTATAACTTTATTTATTGCTTTCATAATAACAACACAAAAACTGACCTGTTCATATGATACACAGTTGCATCTCAGCATTCTAGACCAAATTGACAATCGTAGTGTCCGCAACATGTCCCCAGCAAGGACTGTGGTGACGCCTGAAGCAATACCCATACAGAAGATGAGACCAATCGATGTGCCTGCAAAAAAACAATTCCCCGGTGTCGCCTAGTGGTCCGGCACAAGGCGGTCTGTAGGTTACCCATTTTGGCAGGCTGCTCGCGGACTCCTCCGCTCTGGGGCCTCAGTGTGCCTTCGCCACTACCCAGCTCCAGCCAATCCCATACCGCCTCGGGTGTCTGAAAAAAGTGAGAGCGGCCTGCATGAAGAACCTTCAGTTTAGCTGGGAATAGTAACATGTAGGTATACCCAAGTTCTTTCAGCTTGCGCTTAACACCCATGAAGGACTGCCTCTGGAGCTGCACCTACCGGGTGTAATCACGGAAAAAACGGATCATGTGGTTCTCATAGGAAGGATCTCCATACTTGTGCACCTCTTAAAGGATAGTGTCCCGGTCCCTATAGTTGAGAACCTTGGCGAAGATCGCCCAGGGGGGGCACCCGACGGCAGCGGAGGGGCCAATGTCCTGTGTGCACCTTCCACAACAAACACAGTTGACAGGGGGGCGTTAGGCAGTGATCTCTTAATCCAGTTTTCCAAGAAGGCCTCTGGGTTCGAGCTTCCGCCCCCTCAGGCAAACCCACCACTCGGAGGTTGGATCTACGCGCTCTTCCTTCTGCATCCTCAACTCTCAATTCCAGTCTGCATGTTTTAACCTCCAGAACGGCCACCAAAGTCTTTAAAGTGTCAAGATCGGTCCCCATAGAGGTCACTTGCTGTTCGGTCACCACTGAGTGTTAAGCCACCACTCTCAAATCTGCTCTCAGCAAGTTTACATCAACTGCTATGGTGGCAATTTGCAACTTTACTGCCTGACCCGAGGGCTCAATAGCGGCCAGGATTTGCATGCCAGTGGGCTCACTTCATTTGTTCAAGGGACACGTAGATTCTTGCGGTAGAGGCCCACTTATAGTCTGTGCTGTGTATTGGTCCATCCGGGTTTGCTGTGTTCCCTTCCCCACTTTGTCCTTGCCCATGGTGCTCTCTGCACGTTAGCACTCACTGTCCCCACTCATCTAGGCACCGAGGGTCTCAGTGTATGCCACAGGGTCTCAGGTACTCACCAACCGTAGAAGCAACATAGAGAAGGGCCCAGCATGATCCAACCGGCTTGGGTCGACGTCCCACACAAGTCTCAGCTGCTCACCGTGACCGTGTGCCAAAATCACACCACTGGCGCTTAGGTCGCCACTCAGGAGATTCATAATGTCTGGCGCCGTAGGGATCCAGGAGGGGGAATCAGGCCAATTGCCACAGCATCCGCCCTGCATGTCTCCAGTGCAGAGATAAAGCAGAGGAGAGGGGGGGCAGACTTCGTTCCCCACTAGCGCCGATCTGCTCAAACCATATCACTGCACCCGGTGCACCCCACTCAGCGAGCTCACCGGATGGCACCACTTGACACCTCTGGCTCCGGATGTGATGGCTGGTCGACATGGCGGGCGGCACGCTGGGAACAGGCTGTCACGCAGGGGCGAACCAGCTGGGGCGGTCTAAACTCCTCCAATAGCCCCCCAACAAAATGATAGCACCAAGCGTCTCCCCTTCACCTCCAAGGGGGCAGCCCGAGCAGCAGGGGTCCCCCACAGCTGGAGCAGCACATGCCTCAGCAGGACCACAAGGTCCCAGAACAGCCACAGGCCCGGCCCGCCTCTCCCAACGGGCCGCACAGCTGTCAAAAAAAGGGGGGGGGGCGCTCTCTCCCCACCGGCACCGACTGCCGCTGGTCAAAGCACCACCACCGGGGGGTCGCCCCCGCTTCGAACGCCAGGTGGTGCTCCGCAGGTCCCCTTGCGCCGGGCTACTGGGCGATAAACATAGCGGCCACTATGTTGAGGTCAGGAAAGTGCTCGGAGCTCGGTGATGCAGCTCTGCCTCAGCACAATTCTCACTTCCCGTGGCACATCTCCTCCACGAGACCCACGTGACTACATTGCGGTGTCCGTGGAGCCCGGTGGCGACAGGATGGTGCAAGATTCCAGACACTGGGCCACGAGCACTGCTTTAGTGCGTCCGGGCGGCCATTTTGCCGGCCACGCCCCCCGCTAGTGAGTGTTTTTAAGGTTTGCTGATTGGTAGAGGTTAGGTGAGTTGAACCATTTTTAGCATTCAGGATTAGGTGAAGTTTAAAGTGGTTAGAGGTTTTTAAGGATTCAGAGACAGGTGGAGTTTAGATGTAGAAAGGGATTTTTTAGGGTTCAGGTTGGGTGGTGTCTAGGGGTGGTGAGGGTTTTAAGGGGTCAGTGCTTGGTGTGGTTTAGGCATAGAAATTAGTTTTAGGATTCAGGAATGGGTGGAGTTTAGTGGTAGTGAGGCGTTTCAAGGTTCAGGGATGGGTAGAGTGTAGGGATAGAAAGGGTTTTTAGGAATCAGTATGGGTGTAGTTAGGAGTCAGGGTTGTTGTACTTTAGGTGTAGTGAGGGGTATTTAGGTTTCTGGGATGGGTGGAGTTTCAGGGGAAGAAAGGGTTTAGGGATCGGTGTAGGTTAGGATTGGTGAGTTGGGTTTAGAGAGCAGGGATGGATGTATTTAGGGGATGTGAGTAGTCAGGATGGATGGCATTTGGGTTTAGTGAGGGGTGAGCAAATTAAAATCATCTGAAGCAATTGTTTGACTATGTAAAATATATAATTCCAAAATGGTGTCCTCTGAAGTACACCAAAACTGTTTTTGAAAGTAAGACCTGCAACCATTGTATTTACATCTTAAAAAGTAAGCAGTGCAAAGCCAAATTCGAGCAAAAAGACATTCTATGATTTGGTTTCTATGAAATGGTAAATTCTATTCATTCTGAAAATTTCCATTAAACAGTTCAGGTGAGATGGTTTCTCAGTAATGGTATGCCATGGAATCATTTTTCTATGAAATCACATACAACCAGCAGGCAGGACAGGTGAAAAGAGGACTATTGAAGACAAACTATGCTCAGAGGAACCAACAGATGCGTCACCAGTTGAGGGGAAGCAGGACCAAAGAAAGTAAAATGCTGGATGGAGTTGCTTACACTAGAGGAAGTACTAGGTGCAACCACAGGGAGAATAACCAAACACCGCATGTGCAGGTGTAACTGTGGAGGGCAGGTAGGGACTGATAAAGTACAGGGTGATGGGGGCAGCTAAATAGACTAGAAGAGCACAGGATGGGCCAGGGAGGCATCAGGATCAACTACTGAGGAAAAATATACAACACTGCTATTGAAAGGACACTGGTGGGAAGATGACAAGACAGGAGTGCGTAAACTATTGGACTGATGCCTGGACAAGGGATGCAGCGGGAGCATCTACTGGTGGTGGGACTGAACAGTAGTGGTGATGGACCACCAGTGTTGGATTGGTAGAACCTGAGAAAGTGGATCACTAGTGGAAGGCTCAGACTGTAGTAAGGACTGGATGCATTTGCTCTGTCAGGACTAAATAGAGACATGGGTGGGGTAAAGGGAAGACAGGACCTATAATGAGAGGCATGATTTTGAAGCATGGGTTGCATGTAAAGCAACTTCAGCTTTGAGGTCAAAGGCACATAGTCTGGTGACAAGAAGACACAACATGGATAACACAGAGAACAGATATCTGTTCTGCTATAGGATGAGACAAGGAAGCTGGTACAAACAGGCATTTGTGCAGGCCGCGTGAACATCTCTTGGTATTAGGGTGACCACCTCCTTCTAGGTCAGTACGACATGGTTTCCAGTGCTGAACTTTCACATGATCACAAAATGCATTTAGAGTACTGTAGTTTTGGTTTCCTTCTATCGACCTAATTAGACTACACACTTGAAAAACAATGATTTGTAGACAAAAATATCAGGACTGTAGACAGTGTTGAGGGATGTGGTCACTCTACTTGATAAGCACCATAAGCAGGGCCTCCGTGACAGACTAAGAAGACAGAAAAGATAAATTTACCACAAGATAGTTCTTCACAGTAGATGAAAAAAATCAACGTCATGAGATCTAGTCACCTACCCCCAAATATGATGTTTAAAGATCTTTCTAGATATAAAGACATACAGAATATATTGGGAACGCATGCTGTTGACAACCTCTTCTGTGAGATTTTTTTCCAAGAGAGCTGTCGTTGCCCCAGACAGTCAAGTTGTACAGCATGTAAGCGGTGATTGGCTAATCCCTAAAAGAACCTGTTTCTGGCCAAAGACAAGCAAATTGCCCCCCATTTTGCAAAGTTGTAATGTGATCATGAAGTTTAAACGCCTACTGAGCCAAGCAAACGTGTGACTTGCAGCTCAAAACCGCTTTCTCTCCAAACATATGCCATAGGACGACTCTGAATTATGCAGTTTGTGCGAGATCTTGTGACATCTGAATGCTGGTGCAACGCAAACTTTGAACTGCATTAGGGCAAGAGAATTATTTGCAAAGTTGCAATAGGAATTGTTATGCGTGGATGCACGCCTACATAGTTACTGCATGGAGGGGAAGTAAAAGCATGCAATCTGCATTGGCAAAATAAGCAAACTACAGTAAAAAAAATAAATAAAGTCTATAGACTCAACCCCCTTCCAAAATTGCTGGAGAGGGTTAAAAACAAAGGCATGTTTTATGTAAAGATTATAAGTTGTAATGAACTACTGAACTGTGCGTACTATGATGTTAGTCCCATTATTTGAAAAAATATAGTTGTCATATCACTGGAGCAGTGTTCATCCGCCATCTTAAAATTGAGAATAGGTCACTAGGAAAGAACCATATCAAGATTGCCCAAGGCTAACTGGTCAAATCATACAATCCATTAAGAAAAATTAGTTAGCAGCCTATCTTGACAGCTTTGTGCTTTGATACATGAATGCTAATATCTATTCTTATCTCTACTACTATTGGTCAAAAGACTATTATAGCATAACAAGATAAATTGTTAAAATTAAAAGACCTGCATTTTTACGCAGGTGCAAATGACTGACATGAGTTGCACACAGAATTACATAGTATTAAATCATCCACATTGCTAAAACATCTTTCAGAAAATGTAAATTAATCCATATAAGTTACGAAGGCCCATAACCACAGAGATAAAATATATTATTCACCAACATTCTCTATAAATATGTTCTGGTTAGCAAACGTTCTCATCATTTCTGGATGCATAACTATTCACAAGAGTAATACATTTGCATACAAGTACAACCACATGACTGACAGCATGACTGTAAGATGTAAGTATATTGCTAAAAATTATATCGGGCACTGAATACAAACATTTAACAGTGTTAATCACCAGTGTAATTTAATAAGACAATACGAAAGATATCACTTATGAATATTCAACCTCCAGCCAACTTAACATACGAGATATACGAGCGGGCCCTGTCCATTCCCTTTAAAGGCTTTAAAAATAAGAAGTGATTGGTGATACTAAAATGTACTCTAACTAAAACTACTTACATCACTGCTGATACTCCTCCTCAGCTTGATCGATCAAATGCGTGAGGAACACACATGTTCCATAATATTGCCCTGCAGTTAAAGATCATATCCCGTAACATCGAAATCCATTTCTAGAAAGGCCCGTCTAAAATCACTCAATCCTGGGCAGGCGAATGAAACATATGGCAGTGATTCATGGTCTCCATGGCACAAACAGCAAATGGTATATATAGCCTTGTGGTAGACAACCCTAATCATGGATGTTTACAATGAGACTTTACCGTAAAACTTTATTGTCAAGTAACAATGGTAACAAAATCAAATTTGCATTAAACTAGGAACGACTTTAGAGAACATCGGTACTGACAAATAACAAGTCTGAGCATTGAATATCTAAGAGGAGGCAGGTTATTAGAGTTATCATTTCTGAGGTTTCCTACTTCAGTGCCAACTTTAAAGTTAGCACTGATGCTTTAAAAAGACCTGTGGTGCCATACTGATGCCATACTAGGGTCAAGTCATAATTAGATGATACGGTATTTAGAAGAGAAGGAGAGTTGTACTTTAAAGGGCCCATTACAGTTAAATAAGACCATAATATTAGAGTATTGTGCCATCGTCAGAATATGTCAAGTTCTGAATGTATAAAGGTCAGCATCATATACCTGCATCCCCCTGGTCATCTGCCCGATTTCAAGTCAAAAAGCACTTCAGGAGTTGTTTAATACAAGTATAAAATCATCTAAACATCTCGGCTGATTCCACTCAATAATGTTCAGTTTATTCAATTCACCATTATAGATAGTTATAGCATAAGTCAAATCTGTTGTCATTTTGATACAAAACGCATGCAACAATGGCTCTAATTAGCGTACATCACAATATAAAGGTTTTGCTGTCTGCACAAATACCCTGTGCTTTGGCTGACATTAATTTTAATTGAGAGAGCAAGATAAATCTTGTGTTAGTACCACCCCAAGTTGGGTAAGCAATTCAACAAACTATGTGACCTCCTGTCAATTTTCCATAGGTATTCTGATCTGCCGCTGACAAATTTGAACATTTTTCTCTTTTCACTACTGATGTTGAAATAGTTGGTGACAAACTTATTATACTGAGGTAGAAGGCATTGGAGCTCAACTGCAGTCTGGTTGAGAAGGACCAGACTGTCTGCATGCCTCAGCAATGAAAAACTTTTGCACTCTAGTTTTGGACAAAAAGAGTGTGTCAAAGATAGAACTTTAGGCAGGAGTGCTGAACATAAATTGAGTTGGCTAGAGGACAGCACACAGCCCAGTTTAGTTAGTCCATTTGCAGTATAGATGGTTTGTGTTTCGATGCCCCTTGTCAAGACTATGGCCCTCATTACAACCCTGGCGGTCGGTGATAAAGCGGCGGAAATACCGCCAACAAGCCAGCGGTAAACAAAATTGAATTATGACCACGGCCGAAACCGCTCACACAGACAGCCACTTTAACACACCCACCGCCACGGCGGTAGCAACAAGCACCGTGGCGGTAACCGCCAACAGCCAGGCGGAACACAATGTACCACCCACACTATTACAACTGGCCTATCTGACACCTTTTCCAGGGCGGTACCAACCAACAAAACATCAAAAGCACAGCAGAAACAGTACACAGAAGGCAAAGGACTCATGTCTGGACACTCAAGGTAGAACCACGACACCATGGACCCTGAACTGCAGATCTTCTCCATGCTGGTCTACCTCTTCCTACACCAGGAATACCAACGCCAGTGACGACGGCCACGGTGAGTGCTGCCACCTAGCACACAAGGGAGAGGGGAGGAAAACTAGAGTGACACACACATGCAACATGCAACACCCCCACCGCCAACACCATACACGCAACCAGATGCAACAACATTACATATCCACCCCGTACCACTCAGGAATAATGCAAGGACAAAAGGAATAGATTAAAGTGAGTGTAATAAGATAAAATACTAGAAATACGTCCACAAAAATCAAAACAGTATTTACATATATACAAATGGAGGGACACTGCCCAGTCCATAATGTCCGCGGGCAACAGGGCCGTATCACATAGGCCAAGGCCCGACTTGACTCCTGCCTCGAAATGGAGATAACAGCGCTGGGGCATCAAGTCGGAAATACACAGGCACCTCAGGGGGAAGGGGAATGGAGGGGCACCTCAGCTAGAAGATAGTACAACGCCACTGGTCCTGGAGGGGGCTACATGCCCTCTGCGATGTCCTAGGGAGTGCAAAGCCTCAGTCTCTCAAGTGGGTGGTTTGCCCGCTTCCTGGTCCTGGGAGTGCAAGGCCACAGTCTCTCAAGTGGGTGGTCTGCCCACTGCTTGGTCCTGGGGAGTGCAAGGCCACAGTCTCTCAAGTAGGTAGTTTGTCCAAAGCCTGGTCCTGGGGAGTGCAAGGCCACAGTCTCTCAAGTGGGTGGTTTGTCCAAAGCCTGGTCCTGGGGAGTGCAAGGCCACAGTCTCTCAAGTGGGTGGTTTGCCCACTGCTTGGTCCTGGGGAGTGCAAGGCCACAGTCTCTAGTAGATGCCTTCTTCCACTGGTTCTGGAGGGGGCCTTGTGCCCAGTGTGCTTCATTATGGCAAGGAGGGGGTGAGTGGATGCCTTCTTCCACTGGTTCTGAAGGGGGCCTTGTTCCCAGTGTGCTTCATCCTGGCAAGGAGGGGGTGAGTGGATGCCTTCTTCCACTGGTGCTGGAGGGGGCTTTGTGCCCTGTGATGCAGCACTTGGGGAGTGCAAGGTCACAGTCTTTCACCTGTGTGTCATATCCACAAGATTTGCAGTGGGCAGGATGCATAACATTCCATGGAGGCAGGACTACAGTCCATCCGCCGTTGGCGGCGGCTGCACAGTGGTAGCAGTGCTGGTGCTGGTTCCGGTGCTGACAGTGTTGGGGGGAGGCTCCAGCCCTTCCCCTGCAGCCTCAGTCGGCTTCCCACTGGGGCTGCTGCTGCTGCCAGTGGTGCTGGTGGTGGTGCATGTGGCGGTGCTGCCAGTGGTGGGGGGAGGCTCCAGCCCTTCCCCTGCAGCCTCGAACGGCTGCCCACTAGGGCTGCTGTTGCTGCCAGTGGTGTTGGTGGCGGTGCATGTGGCGGTGCTGCCAGTGGTGTGGGGAGGCTCCAGCCCTTCCCTTGCAGCCTCGGACGGTCAAAGCGCCATGGTTGCTGGTGGGGGCAAATATCCTTCCACAGCACCAGGCCTTCTGTCCCTCCTGCCTGCAGGGGCAGGCCCTTTGCCCTTGCCCTTGGCAGCTGGTGGTGCCTCCTTGCCCTTGGCAGCTGGTGGTGCCTCCTTGCCCTTCGCCTTGGCAGCTGGTGCAGGTACACAGTGCTGATGCGTGTCTCCTTGGAGCATCTCACACCTGCAGTAGCTGCCGTAACTACAGTGGCCGTGGACTGGGTGGCTGAGGTGCTGGCCTGGGTTGTGCCCATCCTGGCCTAAAGTGAATGACGGGGGGAGGGGTAGGGAAGGGGACAAGAGTGGAGAGGAAAAACTTCTTAGGGACACTGGGCCGGGAAGAAGGTGAAGGTTTTGGAGTGAGAGGAAAAGAGAGTGGTTGTATGAGGTGTCTGTCTGCTGTATTTGAGTGCAGGTTCATGGGCTGGATGCTGTTGTGAGGTGGATGGCTGTTGGGTACTTTGGGAGGAGGGGGCACAGACACAGTGGGAGAGGACACAGGGGGCGTGCCATGGATGTGGGGGTAGTGACTGCCAGTGAGGGGCGTGTTCTGATAGGCGTGATGGTGGTAGTGGTTGAGGATGTAGTGCATGCAGGTGTGAGTGTAGACGCTACTGGGAGGGAGGTGGATGACGACGAGGAGGGGGACACAGTGGAGGCAGTGGATGTTGTTATGTCTGTTTCTGGATGGTGTTTGTGTGAGTGCTTATAAGATTATGTGTAGTGCTTGTGTTTGCCTGAACCACTCCTGTGTATTGTCCTGGGTGCATGCTGGTCTGAATGTGTGCTTGGGATAGGTTGGGGTTCAGGGGAATGGGACTGGGTAGAGGAAGTTGGGGGGGGGGGGGGGAAGGCTAGAGACAGGGACAATGGCTGCCATCAGGGAGGAGGCCAGAGCCTGGAATGATCTATGTTGGGCCACCACGCCAGAGTGAATGCACTCCAAGAATCCATCCTCAAGTGCCCATCCAGCTCCGGATAGGCCACCGCCACTATGCCGAACATCAGGGGAGTCAGGGTTTGACGGGCACCCCTTCCTCATTGGGAGGCCATCCCCAGCTGGGCCTCTGCCTTCTTCCTTGCCCAGCATCTCAGGTCCTCGAATCGTTTGCGACAGTGGGTGCTCCGCCTGCCGTAGACACCCAGGGTCCGCACGTCCCTGGCGATGGCACGCCATATACCCTTTTTCTGATGGGCGCTGACTTGCAGAAAAATAAAAATAGAAAATGGTATCAGTCATATCGTCTTGCCTGTTACACTCATGGCCCACCATATCCCTCCCATCCCCTTACGCACATACATTTCCCACCATACATGCAGCACGCTGCCCAGGACCCCTCAACCACCCCCCTTACATGAGGCCTTCACACACAGCACTCCATGCATCCATGCCCCATGCAACGTGCACACAGTGTACTAACCTGTTGGTCTGGAGGCCCATAAAGCAATCGGTCCTGGAGTACGATCCCATCCACCAGTCTCTCCAACTCCGCAGCGGTGAAGGCAGGGGCCCTTTCCCCAATGACTCGAGCCATGGTCGCTTCCAGACACAGGTCACAGCAGCACTTGCATTGTAGGTCCTCTCCTGTTGAAGGTCAGGTAGCAAGTGAGTGAACAGATAGAAAATGGCGGTCACGTCTGCGGCGGTGCTTACCATCACCGCCAGCGTACATCACCATTGGCTACTGTAACCCATATGGTTCAATGATAATCAATGAGGAGTTGCACAGCGGTACTCGACCGCTTCCCGCAATGGCCCACAACATCAGTGACATTACCTCATTTCCACCTGTACCTCCACACAGGACAGGCGTCCGCCATTTCAGGGGGGGGCAGGCCATGGCACCTAACTGCATCACAGCAGACATAAGCACATTTTGGGACTAAACATCAACATACTAGTTCGGTCACAACATGCAATGCATTGTACATTGAGGAAATGTTGAAAACTGACCAGATGCTCATCGTTTTGCCCCCTAGATTACAACTGCTGAGGATGAATAGGAGATGGAGACATCCCCCCGTGTACAGGCCCCTGGTGGACTTGGCAACAATGGAGGACAGGCACATTATCCTCACCTACAGACTTGATAGGGCCACAATCTAAGAGCTGTGTGCCCAATTGGAGCCAGACCTGATCTCAGCTATCCGTCAGCCCACTGGCATCCCCCCTCTTGTGCAAGTCCTATCTGTGCTCCATTTCTTGGCAACTGGCTCCTTTCAAGTGACAGTGGCCTTGGCAGCAGGAATGTCACAGCCAATGTTCTCAAACGTGCTGGCCAGAGTGTTGTCTGCCCTGATAAAACACAGGCGCAGCTACATCGTATTCCCCCAGGTGGAGGATTTGGCCACAGTGAAAGCTGACTTCTATGCAATGG
This sequence comes from Pleurodeles waltl, assembly GCF_031143425.1. Taxonomy (NCBI): domain Eukaryota; kingdom Metazoa; phylum Chordata; class Amphibia; order Caudata; family Salamandridae; genus Pleurodeles; species Pleurodeles waltl. The sequence continues at coordinate 532,657,499 of NC_090451.1, forward strand.
GACATATCCCCAACATTGTTGGGGCAATTGATGGTTCACATATTGACTTTGTTCCCCCCCGGAGAAATGAACAGGTGCTCAGAAATCGAAAGAGCTTTCACTCCATGAATGTTCAGATAGTGTGTCTGCCGGACCAGTACATCTCCCATGTGAATGCAAAGTATCCTGGGTCTGTGCATGATGGCTATATCCTGAGGAATAGCAGCATCCCATATGTGATGGCTCAACTCGAGAGGCACCAGGTGTGGCTAATAGGTGAGCCCATGGTCCCCACCCAGTGTATGTTGGTATATGGGTGTGGGGTTGGCCCTAAGGGTGAGTGTCTGGCTAACAGGTATCCCTCGATATTTGCAGGTGACTCTGGTTACCGCAACCTCTCATGGCTACTGACCCCAGTGAGGAATCCCAGGACAAGGGCAGAGGAACGTTACAAAGAGGCACATGGACGAACAAGAAGAATTATAGGGTGAACCTTTGGCCTCCTGAAGGCCAGGTTTCGGTGCCTCCATGTAACAGGTGGTTTCCTGTGCTACTCACCCAAGAAGGTGTGCCAGATCATCATGGCATGTTGCATGTTGCACAACCTTGCCTTGAGACGCCAGGTGCCTTTTTCGCAGGAGGATGAGGCTGGAGATGGGCGTGTGGCAGTGGTGGAGCCTGTGGACAGTGACGAAGAGGAGGCAGAGGATGAGGATGTGTACAACAGAACATCTATCATTCGACAGTACGTCCAGTGACACACAGGTAAGACACTGTAACTTCACTTTCCATTGCAGTTTTGTGTTGCAAATTTACACTGGCAGGCTGCTGTTTCCACTACTATGGCCACTTACTGTACCCTTTGACATGTCTATTCACAGATATCCGTGCCCTACTCTGGCTCCTGGTGTATTGACTGCAGCACAATACAGGTCATACCTATGTATACATTACTGTACAGTTTAATTGCATTGTCTACAGATTGTTAAAAAAACACATACTTAAATCATTTGACATACTACAGACTTGTATTTTTTCAAAGGTTGTTTATTTAATTGCTGAAAAGTTAATGGGGATGTGCAGTGGGCTTGGGTGATGGTGGAGGAGAGTCTAGGATTGAGTCCATTCTCTTTGTATCACAGGTGCATTGTCCAAGGGGGCATAGGAAGTGGAGCAATGGCAGTTCGAGGTGGACAGGGTGGCAGAGTGGGACACAAGGGTGACAATCAGGAGAGTCTTATTTCCTGGTGGGGATCTTGGCAATGTTCTCTGGCTTCTGCCTGGATCACAGGTACCGTTTGTGTGGTGGTTCTCCTTCTGCAGGGGGAGGGGTGCTGGTGGCCTGTTGGTCCTGTGGCGGGGCCTCCTGTCCACTAGCGGCAGCGGAGGTGGACGGCTGTTCATCGTTGTGGCTAGTGTCAGGGGCCCGTTGGTGTGCCACTGCCTCCCTCATGGTGTTGGCCATGTCTGCCATCACCCCTGCAATGGTGACCAGGGTGGTGTGGATGTCCCTCAGGTCCTCCCTGATCCCCAGGTACTGTCCCTCCTGCAGCTGCTGGGTCTTCTGCAACCTGGCCAGTATCTGGCCCATCGTCTCCTGGGAATGGTGGTATGCTCCCATGATGTTGGTGAGTGCCTTGTGGAGAGTCGGTTCCCTGGGCCTGTCCTCCCCCTGTCGCACAGCAGTCCTCCCAGCTTCCCTGTTGTCCTGTGCCTCTGTCCCATGAACCGTGTGCCCACTGCCACTGACTCCAAGTCCCTGATCATCCTGTGTTTGTGGGGTTTCCTGGGGTCCCTCTAGTGGTGGACACATTGCTGATTGACGTGTCCTGGGGACAGAGGTATGGGCCCGTTGGGTGGGTGCTGTGGTGGTGTTTCCTGAGAGGGTAGGCTCTGTGGTGGTATGGGACTGTGGCTGGGCAACCGACTTAACAGAGGTCCCTGATGAGCCAGGTTGGTCATCCAGATCCAGGCGAGCAGAGCTGCTGTCATCATTGTGGACCTCTTCTGGGGGGGGGGGGGAACTAGTTGTTGCTGGCACCTCCTCTCCGGTGATGTTGGGTGTGGGACCTGTAGAGATGTAAATGCAGTGTTAATGTTTCTGCATCTGATATCTTGTGCATGGGTGTGTTGCCCTGTATGGTTGTGAATGCCCTATCAGCTTTGCTCTGTGTGAGTAGTTATTTTGTGGGCTCAGTGGCTCTCTCTAGTGTGCATGCTGTGGTGATGGGTGTCCATGCAGGGCTGTGAGTGATGTCCATGCATTGGTGATGCATGCAGTGCTGGGTACTGGGATGGGTGGGTTGTGATGGTGGGGTGATGGGGGTGAGGGTAGGGGTGGGGTTATGTGATGGCATGCAGGTAGGGGGGGTGATAGTAATAGAGATTTGACTTACCAGAGTCCAGTCCTCCTATTACTCCTGCCAGGCCCTCAGGATGCAGTACTGACAAGACTTGCTTCTCGCATGTTGTTAGTTGTGGGTGAGGAGGTGGGGGTCCACCGCCAGTCCTCTGTACAGCTATCTGGTGTCTTGCAACCACGGAATGCACCTTCCCCCGTAGGTCGTTCCACCTCTTCCTGATGTCATTCCTTGTTCTGGGGTGCTGTACCATGGCGTTGACCCGGTCTACGATTCTCCGCCATAGCTCCATCTTCCCTGCAATAGATGTCTGCTGCACCTGTGATCTGAATAGCTGTGGCTCTAACCGGATGATTTCCTCCACCATGACCCTTAGCTCCTTCTCTGAGAACCTGGGGTGTCTTTGTGGTGCCATGGGTGTAATGTGTGTGGTGTGTGTGAGGGTGTGTGGGGTGATGGGTTAGGGTGTGTGCTGTGATGTGCGTGGATGGTGTATGGGTGATGGTGTTCTGTGGCTCTGGTTCTGTGGGTGCTCTTGGTGTGTCTCTCTCTCAGTTGTCAATTTCTTTGAGTTGTAAAGGGTTGTGGGTAATGTGGGAGTGTGTTTTATAGTGGTGTGGGTGTGGTGAATGTGTGTCAGGTGTGTGTAGTTTGAACTGTCCAATGTAGTGTTGTATTGTTAGGTTGTGTGTATTTTGAGTGCGGCGGTATGTACCGCTAGTGGTTTACCGCGGTTGAATGTCTGCTGCGGTGATTCGTGGGTCATAATGCTGTGGGCGTAGTTCTGTATCGGCGCAACAGTGTGGGTTTTGGTCCCGCCATTTTATCACTGACCTTTGGGCTGGCTGACTTGTGTTTGTGTCTGTATAGTGACGGATTGCTATGTGTGGGTCATAATATGGGTAGTGGTATACCGCTGCGGTTGCAGAATGTTGGTGGCAGTCAGCATGGCGGTAAGCGGGACTTACCACCAATGTCATAATGAGGGCCTATATATAAAACAACAAGAACCAACCCATAAATACAAACTCAAATCTGTGTCAAAATCTAGAACAAAAAACATGGTCCCATGGGTCAAATTCATGCAAGGCTCTACTAACCAAAATCAACCAACCCTATGGGCTGTGCTTAGTTTGTAAAACAAAGAGTGCTGGTGCCCGAATCTCTGCTCAGAAGCCAGCGGCCAGTGGAATTAAATGTCAGTGCAGCGAATACCGAGGCTGGCAGCCCTAAATCCACCTCATGCCTCGTTGATCCAGTATTACACATACCCTGCCCTCTTATCTCACTCTTGCAGATTCCTATGTTCTTTTCTTCCTCTTTCTGAACTGTGTGTTTTCTCTCTAAATGTCTAATGCGAAAAAATAAGTGCTGGTTCCCAAAACTAAGTGCTTGGTGGCCCCCAGCGGAAGCCAACGGATCAACTTAAGCACTGCCTATGGGTATAGTAGTATGTCATGCAACGATTCACAAGAGCCAGCACAATTGGCAAATGTAGTGTATTAGTCCATCAACCTAATACAGCATATGTATCACACACAACACTTCAGTGCGAACAGCACAGGGTGCATAGACTATAACTTATGCTGTATTATTTTGACATAAGGATGTCAGTAAGACAATCCCCAAGTCTAAAGGTGCCTGTTCCACTGGTAATAGCTCCTTCGCCTGTATCCATTCTGTGAACTTAGCTAATAAGTGTTTTCCAAAAGTTTTTCTTCACAATCCCGACGGCTATTAGGTAAAAATGAGACGGCTTTGATTTGGAACCTTTCTTATATATTGGCATTAATATACTTTCCTGGCAGACGGCAACTAATGGATGTTTGTTTGAGAACTGGCTCCAAGAGGACAGACATATAGATGTACATGTAGTCATACAGCAGCAGAAGAGTGCACTCTATGCGGCGGCTCCTCCTGCTGTGAGCCAGCAGAGGGAAAAGTAAAAAATAAAATGATAATGAAACCATTTTATTATTATTTTATTTTTCGTAGGGCGCTAGAGCCCACTGACTCTAGGGCAGGGCAGGGCCATAATGGCAACAGGGGGAGGCGGAGTTGTGTGCACAGTAAATGCGCATGTCGGTTTGGCTGGCTGGCCAAGCCAGGCCAAACCGACATGCACATTTAGATCTCACCACCCGGCTGTGCTGCAACAGCCGAGTGGAGGAGAGGCACAGGCTCCCATGCCCTGAGCACTAAACCAGCCCCCCTCAGGCCAATCACGGCACTGCTTTCATGCTGCTAAACAACGTTGCATGCATGAGAGCAGTGTCTTGATTGGCGGCTAGGAGCCTGCGCAGTGTGCACCAGCTTGCGGTACCAGGACTGAAGACAGACGGCATCCAGCATGTAAGTAACATTTTATCTTATTTACTCCCCAACCCCCTATTTCCCCCCTCTCTGCCCCCCCCCCCCACTTATAATCATTACCAGCCGTCGCTGACTATATGGGTTGAACTAAGTACAATAACCAGCAGCACTGGATGGCTTGGAAACATACCACTAACATATATCTACCCCGTACATTGTGCAACACCGGAGATTGTTGTCAAGACTTCACAGATGACAGAGGGTAGTGACTGAGAGTGCTCTCTGACTGGAGTAGATATTTCATAAAGAGTCTTTACAATTGTCAAAGTAGTGGATTTTCTCCGGTCAAGAGACAACACATTGCAATGTGGATAAGAAAACAGCTAATGATCAAAATCTGGAAGAGTAAACGTGGGCCTAGACTGGTGAGGCAGTGGATAGGTTGAAAGCAGGCAAGTCAGTCTGGAGTGTAGAAATACATAATATGGTGAAATGGGGAAGAGTGAGGGCAGGTCAAAGAAAGAGAGATGAAGTCAGGGATAAGTACATTGAGGACTGCTCAGTCATTGGTAGCCAAATGGCTTGTACTATTGCTAAATGCATTGGCTGACCTTGGATGGAAGAGGACCATGAGGAAGGTGGACACTGTCCTGTGGTAGAGAGGGAGAGCTAGGAGTAGGCTGCAGTAGATGCCCAGTTTAGAATGGCTACAGTACTGATTATGGTTAGGGTCTTGGGAGGGTGTCGATAGATACTGCATCTACTGAGAAATGTTTCACAAGTGCAGTTGCGGTCTAGATAATGAAAGTGAGATTAATTTCATTTGCATAGTTAACTCATATGATTGGGGCAGCCTGGGTTTAGAATAGTGAAAATTTAAATCAAACTGCTAAATGGCTGACAATCACCCTTATGACATTACCTCTTTGTTATTTTTCATTCGATAACCAATGGATCCTTCAGCTTAGGTGCTAAAGATGCATGCACATTTAACGTTAGGCATTTGCACTGCTTTCAAATCCTTTCATAAAAATCAGTGGACTGACCTTCGTTCGAGCCATGTCCATATGGGCGCACTGCCCTCGTTACTATCAGGAATGTAAGAACAAAGAGATGGGATCGTCGCCTTCCCACACTGTTTCATAACTGGTCTCTTCTCATCCCACAGCCCCACCCAATTCCTTCTAGGGCAATACATTCATATTATTATTGATCTTTTTCATCACTTTCTTGATTAGGAATTTTGTTGCAGAAAAGGGTGTTAGAGCTAATTACTGTGACCAGGCGCCATTGGTTTTCATCTAATAAGCTAAACATCACCTTTAAGTGTGGGGACCTGCGCGGTCCCCTCTTGCCTTTAGCTGATCTTCTGTGCAAAGCTTTACAGTCTCCAACCTGTGACGACCCTCAAACAAACGCCCATCGCATGGCAGTGCTATTGGACGGCTCTTGGGCATCCCCTTTTATGGGCGAGCGCAAAGCGCTCCATCCATTCTGTAATCTCTCTTTGGGCTTGAAACCACGCCCATGCCATGTCAGTCGCTTACATTGGTTTGTGGGCTTGCCTTTTAAAATCTGCTTGCTTTCATTTGAAAGGCATGCTTACGTCATGCTTTTTCCACTGTTTAGCCCACCTACACACTACTGGTAAAGTACTAAAAACATGCGAGGCTCGATGTTTTCAGCCTGGGGTCCGGACTACTTTTTCTGTTTATTTTCCACACAGCGCGATCACGCTGCATTTTACATAGCACGATCACGCTGCGTTTTTTTTTCTTTACAATGCTAATAGCTCTAACTCGAGCAAATGCGAGACCCGTTGCATTGAAAATGCTTGTTTGAACTTTCTGTTTAATGTTTGATTAAATGAATGCTAAAAGTGTACTCTCTGCATTTTAGGACACCTAGCACACATTTGCTTCTGCCAACCCAGTTTCCTATTCACTGCTCTGCTTTGGCGTCCCATTGGCAGTTCTCATCTGTTGAGGCACGCCTGACCCATACTCTCTTTACATAACAAACCTTATGTAACAAATTATAATCTAAAGGCACAAACCTGACAAACTGATGGATTAAACCCAGATCTGTGACTGGGGGTGAATGTTTGATTTGTTCTACATTCCGTCCATCAACTGTTCTTTTTGCGTTTGTTGCCCCAAGTGGGAAGGGTATGCCCAGACGTGGGTCCCGTGCTCACTATGCCACCAGATTCAAGCTAGCCTGGCTGAAGAGGGGTGATACCCCGAAACCGGTCACAGGATGCTTGTTTCTGGTCCAGCAGTTCGGGCTGGACTGTTCCCATGGGGAACAGGGTCAAGACTGATTTGCATATGACTGGGTCCTAACTGGAATGGCATGGTGAGCTAAAAAACTGATGGATTAAACCCAGATCCGTGACTGGGGGTGAATGTTTGATTTGTTCTACATTCCATCCATCAACTGTTCTTTTTGCGTTTGTTGCCCCAAGTGGGAAGGGTATGCCCAGACGTGGGTCCCGTGCTCACTATGCCACCAGATTCAAGCTAGCCTGCCTGAAGAGGGGTGATATCCCGAAACCAGTCCCAGGATGCTTGTTTCTGGTCCAGGGAGGACCTGGTCTGGCAGTTTGGGCTGGACTGTTCCCATGGGGAACAGGGTAAAGACTGATTTGCATATGACTGGGTCCTAACTGGAATGGCATGGTGAGCAAAATAACTGATGGATTAAACCCAGATCTGTGACTGGGGGTGAATGTTTGATTTGTTCTACATTCTGTCCATCAACTGTTCTTTTTGCGTTTGTAGCCCCAAGTGGGAAGGGTATGCCCAGACGTGAGTCCCGTGCTCACTATGCCACCAGATTCAAGCTAGCTTGGCTGAAGAGGGGTAATACCCCAAAACCGGTCCCAGGATGCTTGTTTCAGGTCCAGGGAGGACCTGGTCTGGCAGTTCGGGCTGGACTGTTCCCATGGGGAACAGGGTCAAGACTGATTTGCAAATGACTGGGTCCGAACTGGAATGGCATGGTGAGCAAAACAACTGATGGACTAAACCCAGATCTGTGACTGGGGGTGAATGTTTGATTTGTTCTACATTCCGTCCATCAACTGTTCTTTTTGCGTTTGTCACCCCAAGTGGGAAGGGTATGCCCAGACGTGGGTCCCGTGCTCACTATGCCACCAGATTCAAGCTAGCCTGGCTGAATAGGGGTAATATCTCGAAACCGGTCACAGGATGCTTGTGTTTCTGGTCCAGGGAGGATCTGGTCTGGCAGTTCGGGCTGGACTGTTCCCTTGGGGAACAGGGTCAAGACTGATTTGCATATGACTGGGTCCAAACTGGAATGGCATGGCAAGAAAAAAAAACTGATGGATTAAACCCAGATCTGTGACTGGGGGTGAATGTTTGATTTGTTCTACATTCCGCCCATCAACTGTTCTTTTTGTGTTTGTAGCCCCAAGTAGGAAGGGTATGCCCAGACGAGGGTCCCGTGCTCACTATGCCACCAGATTCAAGCTAGCCTGACTGAATAGGGGTAATATCTCGAAACCGGTCACAGGATGCTTGTGTTTCTGGTCCAGGGAGGATCAGGTCTGGCAGTTCGGGCTGGACTGTTCCCATGGGGAACAGGGTCAAGACTGATTTGCAAATGACTGGGTCCGAACTGGAATGGCATGGTGAGCAAAACAACTGATGGACTAAACCCAGATCTGTGACTGGGGGTGAATGTTTGATTTGTTCTACATTCCGTCCATCAACTGTTCTTTTTGCGTTTGTCACCCCAAGTGGGAAGGGTATGCCCAGACGTGGGTCCCGTGCTCACTATGCCACCAGATTCAAGCTAGCCTAGCTGAAGAGGGGTAGTACCCCGAAACCAGTCCCAGGATGCTTGTTTCTGGTCCAGGGAGGACCTGGTCTGGCAGTTCAGGCTGGACTGTTCCCATGGGGAACAGGGTCAAGACTGATTTGCATATGACTGGGTCCAAACTGGAATGGCATGGTGAGCAAAACAACTGATGGATTAAACCCAGATCTGTGACTGGGGGTGAATGTTTGATTTGTTCTACATTCCGCCCATCAACTGTTCTGTTTGCATTTGACACATTTTCTTTCGGACATTGCTAAAATCCATCCTTGAGTCATATCACTCAGCGGTCATTCACCAGGCATTAGTGACATCTCAGAACCCTCATCACCATAATCTTCCAATAAGGTGCTGCTTTCAAGCGCCAAAGAAATAAAAAGAGAGGAAAGACAACTGAAGCCCTATTTTTCCTGTCAAATTTATCTAGCTTGAAGACCAAGGAGAAAAAGTTCCCCTTTAATGTTACCCTCACTGATCAGTGACCCCGTATAAAATGCTGTAGCAAGAATTAATCAAAGGAACACAAGAAGTGACAAGCTTGCTCACCTGGTTCCCAACACCCTCAATGTGCATCACAGCTCTGGAAAATGAATCCTCCTGTGCCAGCCACCTCCTACTGCTTTTTAAATGAATGCGGAGAGAAAGCTTTGAATTTCACTGTGATATTTAAACTGCATATTATCCCCCTGTTAAAACATTGGATTTATTTGAGACCTGCTGTTAAATATGGGATTTCAAAGAAGATAAGCCTCTCAAGGTCATTTCAGTCTCCAGAGTTCCCCAGTCACACAGATCCTAAATGATTTACAGAGTTATGCTTCATTACTCAGTACAATGATGACCTCTAGCAGACTAACTGCTTTACACTCTAGAAAGTAATCCATAACTCATGGGCACCGCAGAGGGTTATTAGTAAGGGTGGGCGGAACTCTCAGAGTTTTACTCTATGGCATTCCACTGAGTCACATAAAAACTCCGGGCAGGAGGAATTTGGGCATGTCGTACTTCTTGTGCTGATTTTTATCGAAGGGACCTAGTTCCACACTTTAAAATCAGTGCAATTGGCACCACTCAGCCCACCAGAGGGCGCTGCTTCTTTCTGCTGTTTGAGTAGATCAAGCTGCAGTTTTTTTCTACACGAACAGTCACGACTGGCCACAAACGCCTGTATTGAGAACTCTCTCCGGGAGGCATTCTAGCACCTGAAAATCACACTAGGGGATGCAAATTCTTGATCGCCAACTTAACGGAAGTAAGCCGCATGTGATAAAAACTCCGTCATGCAGCAGTTGGTGGGGTTTTGCCAGAAATCCACAGAACACAGAGAGGAAAAAACTCTGGCAGCTGAGAGGAATTTTTCACCCACCCAAGTTACTCGCATGAGCCATATCCTTAGGAAGAGCATGATGGGCCAAGAAACTACATCCCAGTCACCCATAATCTTCTCTGCCGCCCGACGCCAGGCTTTAAAAGAGGGCTCTACCCAGACTCCCGGCTTACAACTTACCTTCTTTGTCATAGTCTCCAGCAGGCTGTCCAAATTGCATACCAGGGCTTCAGCTGCAGCATTAGGATCTTCCACCGGGAGGCAGGTGAAGGCACGTCCACAGTCATCAAAGGGGAAGTCGCGTCCCTGCAATGGTCAAAGGCAGATGGGCTCAGTTTTGCGAAAGGTCCATATAGCACGAAATAGAAATTGACAAAATGAAGTGAAGTACAGTGAAAGTAAGAAAGAGTATGCAAGGGCAGAAAAGGGTAAGGAGGAAAACAGCTAGGATTTCATTAACAGATTAGATTAAGTATCACACCCATAAGAGATGTTACCAAACTTGACCCCTATAATAAAAGCGGGCATAATAATGGGGCAAGCTTCAGAACCTGGAAAAATGGATAGGGATGCAATTCTCAGGGCCTGTTCGAATTCCATCTGTAATGCCTTAAGGAGCTATTCTGTTGTTTATAGTGTTCAACTCATCTGTGCAGACACAGGAGTTTCAGTGGAGTAGCTAGAGATCGCCTTCCATCAATACATGGATGTCATCCAAATGTACTTAAAAATATCCTCCTACCAGGATACTCTTCAACTCTAAGTCCAACTCAAAGATGACACCCTAAAAATGACAATGCATTCTAATTATCCCCGGGTCTTCCTTAACAAAAGGAAACTATAGTTTAACACAATAGGTGACACCCTTCATTGTTCTAACTATATAAGTAAACATCTTTAGCCATCTGTTGAAGAAAATAGGGACCTGGAATGGCCAAAATGAAGGCTGCTTGTTGGACGTGATTGGATTTGGCATTTATTTAGCCAACCCGCTGATGAAAGTGAGAAGCTGTAATTCCTTTTCTCCAAAAATTGATTGGGCTCCTGTCCTCTTCTACTCTACAGAGAGGATTTGGTATTAACAAATTACTTCCACTGGACTAAAAAAAAGTCAGGAAACATAGACTCATTACATACAACATCGTTTAACTGTTACACTCAACAAAACCAAGATTTTGGTATTTGGGAAGAAGTGTACCCATTTTTGAAGGGCTTTTGCTAATACTATTGTCGAAAGAGTCAATTCTGCCAAGTATCCTCCTATAATGTTCACTAACTCCTTAAAATGGTCTGAACATCTGAAGTTATTCTCAATACAGGCCTGGGCAACTTATGAAGGACTTCTAAGATTCAGTGTGGAATATAGAGGACTTTAGATACCAAAATTGATTACTACTTCCTCCTACGGTTCTATATGGCTCTGAAGTTTTGGACTTTTGATAATACTTTATTAGAGGCTACAACTGATAAGAGTAATTGGTTTGATTTTGAACTTACTACCAAGCACAATTAATCTCATGGTATGATTTATCAGGGCTACATTCAATTGAAATTCATCTATGATCTCTCCTATGTAGTCCAAGAAATGTTTCCTTCAAATGTTGGAGAGATGTTCAAATTACTGAAATGGCCTGGGCATCTAAAATAAAGGACCAAGTACATAATATAAAATGCAGCATATCGCACATGGCAAGATCTAGCATTGGGATTTCTTTTTCCCAAAGTGGGTCTTGAAGAAGTCATGTTTATTAATGTCATCCAAAAGAAATCAGCAGTATTTTTTGAAATCTAAAACATCAATTGCACTCTCAAGAAATAGTCTGGGCAATGTGGATATTTTTCATTATATAAGGAGTCTTCTTGGCAAACGTATGAGATTTTTGATACTGAACATTAGACTAAATCTGAATTCCCTGCTTGCAAACACACTGTTAGCCTCAATGATAAATGGTAATGACCGGAGATGTATATGTGGTATAAATATCAAATGTTCTATTGTACATATTTTTATTGGATTGTCTATTTTTTATTTTTGCGTTGTATGATTTCAAGACATCTGTTCGTAAAATATGGATCAATATCTTGGTAAAAAGCATTGCTTTTGTTTATGCAAATGCGCAAACCATACCTTTGAAATGAAATCTTATGTGTTTGTATGTCACAAAATATTTCATAGACTACATGTCTGTTCTAAATAAATTTATATTTTAAGTACCCTATCTAAAAAAGACTGTAAAATCTAATTTGCCTTCAAAGTGAAATTCATAGGTTTCATGTTAGGCTCTCAACTCCAAATTGGACCGCTGTACCATGAAAACCGTCTAATCAACTAACTTAAGTTCCCCATCCGTAAGATAATCGAGGATTTGGCCCTCTTTTTTATTATAGAGCAATCTATCCTTAATTGACTCAGGAAATACATTCTTTTTTTTTATATAACACTGTTTGCATTGAGTTTGTAAAACATAACCAACAAAAATACAGTGCAGTGCATATCAATGCGAGATATCACCGTATCTTTTTGTCACATTTCTGGAGGACAGAGTAAACATACAATCCGAGACAGGAATCTATGACACCCACTGCGGCAGTAATTTCCCTCAACCCCCCCAACCCTCCCCAGATAGGATCCACATGAAACTAGTCCTTACACATATCATTAATAACAAAGACGCAGCCTCACCACGGTTGGTTGTCACCTCTCAGATCGAAGCAAGGTTCACTTAATCAGCCATCATCATCCATGCTCCCCTCTAAACTTAACTATTCCACACCAGTGAACCGTTCTAGTAGTGCCCCCCATGCAATCACATCCGTTAGTGCCCCCTCCTCTCTACGTGTTATCTGCATATATTGTTCTTCAGCGGCACACCATTCCATTAAATCTTGGATCCAGCAAGGGATGAAAGAGTTCCTGGCACTCATCCAGCTAATGGCCACCCTGGCTTCGCCAGTACCAGAGCCAGTTGTGTGAGCTTATATAGAATATTCCTGCCCTGTGGTCTCTGCATTACACCTAAAAGGCATGTCAAAGGCGTTACTTCTAGCCCCAGTCCTGTTACCTCCTCTACTCTCCCTACCACCTCCTGCCAAAATCGGGCACCATCCTACAGGACCAAGCCAAGTGTAGAAAGGAGGCATTGAATGTGCCACATCTGGGACACCCAGCCCCTCTTGCTGGGTCGATCTTATTAAGACGGTCAGGTGTGATGTATGTCCTATGCACAAAATTGAAGTGTAATAGTTTAAACCTGTTGTTGCATGACACCGTGCGCACCAGCGACAACGCCATTGTCCAGTCCGCGTCCTCCATGGGGTTCCCCAGTTCATGCTCCCAAGCCCCATGCGACACATTTATCGCGCCTGGTTGATCGTCCTGAAGGGCTTTATGAAACTGAGTGATCAAATGAGTCCCCTCACCCCAATTTATCTATCCACTTAACACTGTTGATGCCGGAGGGGCGATCGGAAAACCATACCAGATCTCCTGAGCCACACTCTCCATTTTAGCATATCGCAAGAACTGACCTGGGCCCAATCCCAAGTGTCCTGCGCATTTGGGAAGGAGATAAACTACCCATTGGGGTATATATCTTCACTACTTCACATCCTCCCACCTTTCATTGACATTAGGTTATCCATGTCCCTAAAGGGGGCCAAGTCCCAAATATATAATTCTCTATTAATGGACCACGTTGAAGCACATTCTTAACGGCCTGCTCCCAGATCCAAGCAGTTCTGACCAGGTATGGGACATCTGACTCAGACCGACCTCCCGACATCAATAGATGCGCCAACACCTTCCCACCCAGCATTCCTGCAAACATTCTCTTCTCCCAATTGTCTGATTCAGTCATCCACTTTGCAGCATGCTGTAAGTGCACCGCGTAATAATAATGTGTAATATTAGGAATTGCCAATCCTCCCTCTTCCATATCCCTCTGCAGCATTGACAATGCCACCCTACTACGTTGCCCTGCCCACACCTGTGAAATAAACAAGCTGTCTAGGCAAATAAAGAGCTGAGCAGATAGGGGAAACAGAGAGTTCTGAACCAGGTAAAGACATCGTGGCAGGAACACCATCTTAGCCACAGCCGCCCTCCCCATCATTGAAAGAGGTAGCCTATTTAAAAAAGAAACTGAGAACTCAAGGTCAGTCACCACCACTCGTTTCACATTATGTGTTTCATGTGCCGCCACAATGTGATTGACCCAAATACCTAGATATCTGAAGCTTTCAAGCCCCCACCTGAGTCCCACCCCGGTAAATACTCCTGAGGCGCACCACAGAGAGAACCTAAAGGGAACAGAAGTGACTTCTTCCTATTCACCGGAGACCAGACACAGCCCCAAAAGCCTCCAACAGCTGTAACAACAAAGGCACCAAAACATTTGGCTCTCGAAAATATACCAACACATTATCTACATATAGGGAGACGATGTGGGTAATCTGCCCCACGTGAATACCCCAAGGTTCCAATTTCTCTCAGAGCCAGATCGCCAGTGGTTCCACAGCTAAGGCAAAAAGGAGCTGAAAAAGTGGACATCCCTGCCTGGTTCCCCTGCCAATCACCCATGATTCCGAGTGCTCTCCTCCCACCGCAGACGGTGCAGTATACAGCAGTCTCACTCGCGCACAAAATTGTGGGCCAAACCCTATGCCCCGCAGCACCGGCAGAAGGTAGCCCCACTCCACTGTGTCAAAGGCCTTCTCCAGGTCAAATGACACTAGCACCAGTTCATCCTCCTCACCTTCAGTTTCATGCAGCACATGTGCCAAGCGATGTAAGTCACAGGTCGTATTACGACCAGGAATAAAAGCACATTGATCATTATGCACCAAGCTCCAGATCACTCCACAAAGCCGAGTAGCCAATATCTTGCACAGGATCTTCACATCGCTGCTCAGCATAGTAAGCGGGCGATATGAGGAGGGATCACCCGGATCCCCCCAGGCTTAAGCATCAAACACACAATGCCTTGGTGCATGGTTTCCGGCAATATACTCCGCTGCAAGGCCTCCTCAAATACCGCCAACAACTTCTCTTGCAGGAGGAGGGAAAACGTTTGATACATCTCGACCGGAAACCCGTCTCCCCCCGGAGACCTAGATTTTGTCAATGCTTCCACTGCCTCACTCACTTTCTCTACAGTTATCGCAGCCTCCAGAGTCTCTGGTGCATGATCAGAGGAAAGCCTACCCAGATGCTTAACGTCCAGCACCTGTGACCAGTTCAGTCCACCCAGAAGAAACCGACTAGCTGACTATGCATGTTGTGTGTCTTAGAATGACAGGTCGACTCCCTACCCTCCGGGTGTAGTCACCTCCATCCATCCTATAGCCCTAAATTGCACCTTACCTCTGCAATAGATCTTGTCATTAACGGTTCAGTCACCAATTTAGACGGGAGACGATTATTCTCACTGTCCAAAATACAACTGTAAATCGCCGGCCCATATAATAGGCGTGTCCACCCTGTTCCCTAAATCTCAGGTAAACTGTTGTAGAAGGAGTGATCATCTATGTTGGGTACATAAGTGTTGAGAATAGTGATGGGCGCCCCGTCAAAGGTGCCCTGTACAAGTACATATCTCCCCTCTAAAACCACTTCACTGTAAACGTAGATAAATGGGATCCCTGGGGCAACCCATGTTGTCACACCTGTTGCGTAGGAGGAGAAGGAGGAGGAGAACATCTGACCCCGCCATTTCTTAGCTATTGTTTGCATTTCCTCCTCAGTCATGTGCTTTTCCTGGAGACAGGCTATATGAACCTTATGTCGCCTCAGAAAGGAATGCAACCTGTAACGTCTAGTGTAACTCTTCAGCCCCCTGATGTTCCATGTCAGCATGTTAATCTGTCGGCCCATACCAAGGCTTTGTTAACGTCTGTCCCTCTGGTACTCCACCCCTCACCTCCCTCTTGAGGAGATAATGCAAGGTGAGTGCCCATTTTGCCTCTTGCATACATACATGCACTGCTGTTATGAACTTCAAACATTTGCAAACTTGAACAACCAGATAACCCACCTCCCCATTGCCCACCCCGGATGAACAGTAGAACAAACACATCAAACCATACTGTAGATCCACATTTGTAAATGCTGCCAGGAAAACTGCCTAAGCCCCAACTCCCCTGTTACTAGACCCTATCACAACCGTGGAGTAACCACACCCCACCCTGTAGGCAATATACTTGTGCCTGAATACCTACCCAAAATAAATCAGTGAGCACGTTGTCCCCACCGCGTACAATACAAATTCCAATTCTAATAGTGCCCCATGAGAAACTTGACCTTCATCCCGCCATGCAGCCCAGGTGCCTCACACAGACACAGGCCCCCCAAAATGAGGACGCGGCAACAGCCTTCAGATACGAGCAACAAAGTCAAGTATCCGCAGGGAACCTCTCCGCCCCTTGATCCAGCGCCCTTCTAGATATATCAGCCAGTCCAGGAGTCCCCAACGCCATTGTCCCATCCTGTTGAATCTCGATTCTATGATCAGTATCAATATCTACCACCTGTTCCGCGGTGCCCTCCATCCGGCTCTCCCCACGAGTCCTCCAGGCCGGGTCGTCCACACCAGAGGCACGATGAACCACCAGAACGGTTCACTCTGGCCTACCAGGAGTGACTTTGTCCCACATCTCCAGCCATCTCCAAACCTCCTCCGGATGTTCAAAAAAGTGGGACTTGCCCCCGGAGAGCACCTTCAGGCGTGCCGGATACAGCAACATATATCTGATGTTCATGGCACGGAGCTTGGCTTTCACCTCCAGAAACCCCTTGTTACTAGTCTGAACTTTGTTTGTATAGTCAGGATAAATGGGGATTTTACAGTTCTCAAAGACCACCCTGTCAGATTCACAGGCTGCCTGCAGGATATAGTCTCTGTCTTTATCATTCAAAAGACATGCAATGATAGCCTTCGGAGGCGCCCCTAGCTGACGAGTCGCCAACAGGGCCCTGTGAGCACGCTCCACCACAAACACCATGGACAGCCCGACCGGCTGTAGAACGTCATAAATCCAACTCTCCACTAAGCCCTGCACCATGGACCCCTCTGTGCGTTCCGGGAACCCAAGCAGATGGACATTATTCCAATGGGACTTGCCCTCTGCTTCCTCCAGTCTTGCCTCCAGCCTTCCAACCGTGGAATTGACCTGCAGCATCTGTTTTCGCAGAGCACCCACCTTCGTCTGCAGCTCCAAAATGGAGCCCTCCACCACCTTGACCTTATAAGAGACCTTTCTGAGGTCTGCCCGAAGGAGGTTGACCTCCACTGCCGCAGTTTCTATCTTCCCTTCGAGGGCCACCCTGGAACGCTGTATAGCTGCGAGACGTTTGGCTCGCGATGGCTCCTCAGCAGTCACTGGCGTGCTCAGAACATCTCCGGGCCCCCCTAATTGAGTCTGGCACTGTGGCTGAGGCACCGGCGTGTTGTATTGTTACATTGTGTTCCCCTGTGACATCACCACTTGCTGGTGTCGCCCCATCTCGCCGCCAGCCAGAAACCAAGCGGTATCACTGCCTCAAGTGACCCAGAGAAGGAGAAAAAGTACCTGGAAGTTGCAGCACCACTCGGGCAGTTGAGATCAGTTGCCTTGCTTCGCAACACCCTCAGCCGCGGGACGCCGTTATGTTCCCACCTTCTCACTGTCAGCCATGCGCACAGGCGATCTGGGCGTTTCATAAGTTCCTCGCAGCAAATCCAGTGCTTCTTCACTCGATGGGCCCGCGACCAGGCCATGGGTCATGCACCAATAAGCCAGCTCTCCACGTGGGGAGCCACAGCCTTCCCCCTCCGAGCTGTACAGCAATGCATTCGGCCGATCTCCGGCCGCTCCTCACAGCTCCCACTCGACTGGTCCTCTGCCCATCGCCTGGGCCCCTTCTCTCCACCGTCTTTTTGGGCTGGCCCCCCAGTCCAGCCTGGGCCGTCCACCGGCATACGACAGCACGAGCCGGATCCTTCCTCAAGCGCACAGCAGCCTTCTACGAGCTCCGCAGCTGTGCCATCCAAGCGGCAGAGCCATGCACATCAAAGAGCCAGCTGGGCTGCAGCTCCACTTCAGGGGGCCATCCGACTGCCAGCACATGGCATAGAAAGTGCAGGAAGTCCAACGGAGGCAGCCGAGCAGGGCCTCCTCCTTGCGCTGCCCGGCTGCACTCCTCATGGCCGAGATGGGCCTGCACTAAGGGTGTCAAACAGACCTATTGCTAACGAAATACATTGAGTGGTCTTTGGATCCATCCCTTTTAACCAATGGCTATCTTTAACCAGCTTCTTTCAGCCATTGGCCTGAGACTTTGCCAATCACATCTTGGTTCAGCACAGTGGAGTATTCAACTCCCACCTAAAGCCATAGGTCTTTCAGTGTATCCTCATGCTTCCTCCCAAGTTATTGAACTGAATTAATTGAGGGTCTACAGATAAGTATAGCCTTTTCTGTCCGCCCTGCTGACTCGCCCCACGTGCCTCGCTCCAACTTGCTGCATGTATTAAGCATTCTATCCCAGCCCCTTTGGTTTTGCTAGTGTTTGTTTTAATCAAGTTCAGGACTCAATTACAGACACTCCTGCTTCCGAAATACATTCAACAACTGGTCTCTTCTATTCTTAAAAGCGTGAAGCAGGCTATCCTCTCCTTAACGCATTCAACCATCCTAGCTTTTGTGCTTGTAACCCAGGGATGTTAGTCCTGTTATGGGTAGGCTGTCATACCACTCTCGTGTGCTTCAAGCCTGCATGTCTTGTGCAAGAAGCCACTTCTGGATAATAATATTCTCTGTTTCAGAGTAAAGTGTACTGGCACCCTAAGTTTGTAGAAACTTCAAATACATAAATAAACAACTAAATAAAATAGGTTGAATTTCAGCTACTTTGATGCATAAAGGAAGAGGCTGTCTGGTCTTGAGTTCATGGTTGCAGACCTACAAAACATCCTTTTGCTTCCGTGATACCATTTTCTTCTCCAAAATGGCCCCATGCCATATGTAACACCAGACCAAGCTCAACCTCAACTTTTAGCTGACACACTGCATAATGGGGTTTGTGAATTTCTAAGCCCCTGCTTGGGATGGAAAATAAAATGAAAGTCCTATTTGCTCACATACCAGGGATTCATGAACATGATCCTCAAGACATTCAGCCACTTGATACAGACAAAACATAGCAACAACTTAGCTAAACATATAGCACATAAGAAATCTCCACACTGGAGCATATGATAAAGGAAAACACTGACATTCACTATGCCTCTTGCATCTTCGAATCTCAGATGTCTGTTCTCTAGGGCCCTTCCTCCTCCACCTGAACCACAGTTGACCACCTTAGAGGATGCCATGTCACCATCAGTAATATTTGTCTTTTTTTAATATAAGTTTGATTTAGAATTGAATTTGTAAATTCTTATGTGTCCCCTTTTTTCTGCACAGGCTATATCACGTATTTCAGTATAATACCATAGGTGAGTGGGTTTTGTTTGGGTTTTTGTATACACATTTTTAGACACATTGAGGTCTCCATAAATAGCTTAGGCGAAGTGTTTTTTTTTTTTTTTTTCTTTTTGTTATTTGGTCCTGATGAAGCGCCACCAGATCCATATGGACTTCTTAGGCACAAAACATGTTGACCTGTTGTGATGGTTGAGGATCATTTCTTCTTCCTCACCTTGTTTTGTTGTTAGAGTGGTTGAGCATTATCTCTGTCTCACTCCCCATATTCGTTTTAAACCATGACATAGACCCTTCACTGATCAATAAAGTGTGGTCTTTGGAGGGTTCTTGAGCCATTTTTATCTATTTCTTCTCTCTCTTATTCTTATCTGTGCGTAGGATTGAATCTATTCCTACTCCTCATAAACCACAGCACAAATCTCTAGTCAAGATCTCCAGCAGATTGACCCCTTGCGGTGGGCCCGTCAGACACTGAAGCGCCGGTCTGACGAGGAGCAAACCCTAAGATAAAGCATGACATCCATTGGGTGTGTGAGGGTAATTGCTTCTAAATATAGAAGTGCCTAGTGGAATTTGACACATATTCTCTTTGGAACAGTGTACTCATTTATATTGTATTGCACCTTAGGGGATCACCATGCTGTGCCTGTGGGAGGGAATCTGGGACTCCAAAGTCCCTCACCAGTTGTGAGTGCCGATGAATGCACGTAGCAGATGGAGGAAGACCTGGAAAATGGACAGGTGGAAGTAACGAGAGGCAGGAAAAGGGGTGAATAAGCAAACCAGTGAGTCAACACGGATGAATAGGTTGGAATATGAGTGAGTGCACAAATGTGCAACAACTGTTTTCCAACAGTAAAGCAGCATCTGAGAACCTTGAGAGCCCTGTACGCCACTAATCCTGAACTGCCAGCCAGATTTTGGTGGTCCATTCACCTGCAAACAGTGGCACCCTAGACGCGGAGTGGTGGAAGGGCTTGGTGGAACTGGAGCTGTGGCAATTAGCAGAGTGGTGGACTTCAACCGGCTTGTGGTTCTGTGCTAAATTCATAAGAGGGGCACTGCTAGGTCAGTGTGCTCTATGGCTATTTGGTCAATGGGGCTGGAACTTCTCCCAGATTAAGGCCGGGCACCAGCTGTTGATTTTCCCTGCTCAAGCAGAAAAATGTCTCTGATGCGCCTGGAGAAAACTCCCTGCAGTTCCCCTGCACCTGTGGATGCACTTTCAACAAAGCTATCCCTTGAAGGTGGGCATTGGGGTGGTGGGGGTGCTCGTTTTCATTTCTTAATTTGAGACAGCAGTTGGAGGTTGGGCCCACCAGCATTGTTTTTAGACGACCAGCGTCTCATTACAACATGAGGTGATGTCACTTCGCAACAGGAACAAAGAACAGGAGGATCTCCTTGAAGGAAAGCACCACCCCCCAACCTGGGTGCCATGAAGGAGGCTGGCACTCCTGTATGTATCCAAGCCCTCAGCAAGGCACTGATAGGAGGGGGTAGGTGGGGTGTAATGACTGTTACGAGGACAAGATGGACTAAGGGTAATGAAGAGTACCAATGAGTAACCAGGGCATTACCCCTACATCCTTCGTCCCGGTATACCAAAGCCAGAAGTCCTTTGATGAACTGAAGGAAGGAATTGCAGTATTATGAGGTGAGCGCGTTTTCCGTGTTTACTGCCGATTTTAGTAATTTAGTTTATCGAGTTCTATTATTTGCCGCATTTCTGATAACTAGAATCATTGTTGTGTATGAATTTGAATCTGTGTCCACTTATTTTTTAAAAAAAGAAGGAACATTGCAGGGCCGATTTTAGAAGATATTTTACTTTTTTAACAAGCCTTAACTTTTAGCTTGGGAAAGCACCTTCCTTACCTTGGTGACACTCCTCTGAGGGCGGTTGGGGGGTGTATATTTTCACCGGTGGTCCTTTGAGGTTTTGGACCCATTCTGTGCAGGAAGTTCGGGCCTGTTAGAGCCCACTTCCTGTTTCTCGGCAGGGACCGCGGTTTGCGGTCTAGTCGATCTGCCTTTCATCTAGGGGGATAAATGAGGGCAGAAACACGGCCGCGCAGACTGAGGTGAGCGCGTTTTCCGTGTTTACTGCCGATTTTAGTAATTTAGTTTATCGATTTCTATTATTTGCCGCATTTATAATAACTAGAATCATTGTTGTGTATGAATTTGAATCTGTGTCCACTTATTTTTAAAAAAAAGAAGGAACATTGCAGGGCCGATTTTAGAAGATATTTTACTTTTTTAACATGCCTTAACTTTTAGCTTGGGAAAGCACCTTCCTTACCTTGGTGACACTCCTCTGAGGGCGGTTGGGGGGTGTATATTTTCACCGGTGGTCCTTTGAGGTTTTGGACCCATTCTGTGCAGGAAGTTCGGGCCTGTTAGAGCCCACTTCCTGTTTCTCGGCAGGGACCGCGGTTTGCGGTCTAGTCGATCTGCCTTTCATCTAGGGGGATAAATGAGGGCAGAAACACGGCCGCGCAGCGGACGCGCCGCTGGCGCGCCAAAGGCGCGCCAGAGGCAAGCCCGTCTGCACCCGTCCGCGCCAGAACGGGCCTGAGGGCCAGGGACCTCGCACCCTGCACTAAAAAGAACAGGTACACCATAGCGGAATTGAAGAACTTGGCGGGCCACCGGTGCACGCACACACTTATCCCTGACATTACTCATGCCTGGAGGTGTGCGCAGTGTAACTGGATGGCACCTATACCATCAATGGTGGGAAAGCAGGAAATTCAGGGAGTTCGGAGAGTGGGAGGCAACAATTCAGAATACGCTTCGGGTGGAGGTATAGGGGACTTTAGAGCTGTGAGCTCTTTTGCCCTTATTAATGCCAGATCGCTCCCCAAACACAAATTTGAAATTAATGAACTTATTTCCACCCTTAACATAGATTGTCTCTTCCTAACAGAAACGTGGGCGAGGCCAGATTCGGACCCTGATTTTATTGAGGCAGCCCCCACCGGCTTCTCCTTTTATAGGGTAGACAGAAATACTGGCAGAGGAGGAGGCCTGGCTATTATTTGCAGGTCTGAGTTTACCTGCATTTGGAATAGCGCTAGCCATATGCCAGAGGTCTGTGAAACTATGGCCTTTAAACCTTTCCTTGGTAAATCCCTGGTCTTTGAAGGCCTGCTAATTTACCGGCCCCCCGGCCCCATCCCTAAGTTCCTCTCGATATGGACCTCACTATTGGAACCTCTAATCATGGCCCCTAAAGCAGTTATCTTAGGAGACTTTAACATTCACTTTGATAATACGAGTGATCTGCTGGTCGTGGAATTTCTCAATCTTATGGCGGCTCTGGACTGGGTCCTAAAGGATGGGCAGGCCACTCATAGAGCAGGCCATACCCTAGATGGGATTTTTACCCACCCTGAGGAAGAACTTAATCTCTTAACGACCCCGTTAGAGTGGACGGATCACGCTCTCCTGACATTTAAATTTCTGGTCAGGCAGCAGCCTTTGATACCCATTCCCCAGGGAAAACTGCTAAGACCCTGGAGAAACATTAAAGCAGAACCGTTGGAAATAGCATTAATACATAATTGGAATGATCTGAAGGCGTCCACTCTGTCACCGCTTGCCAGATTCAATCAGGGCATTACGCAGGCAATGGACTCGCTAGCACCGGCGAGGCTCTTTGTCCCCCGCATTAGAAAAAAACCCAACCAACCATGGTTCTCTCAAGACCTCAAAATCCTACAGAGGAAATACCAGCAGAAGGAGCGCTATTGGAAACTTAGACCCCGGGAAGATGAGAGGGCGGAGCTAAAATTAGCCCTAAACACCTACAAAGAAGCCTGTCTGGTAGCCAAATCGGACTATTTCACACTTAAAATTAGCGAGGCAGCCAACTCTTCTAGAGAGCTATTTAGAACCATTAACGTTCTCACCACTCCCTTAGGCACTTCTAAAGTAGAAAACTCCCAAGACTTTTGCAACAAAGTAGCGAAATTCTTCGAATGTAAAATTCTTAACATCTACTCTAGCTTTATATCGGACAAGGAACAAAGAAACTCCCCTCCCTGGTTAGCTGAGCCTCTGCGCCCTGTGCTGACACCCAATGGGTCGCCAGATAAGCCATTTCTACTTTCTAGGTTTAAAGTGCCATCTCAAGAGGTCATATGTAAGCTACTTCTGGAATGTAAATCAGGTTCCCCTATGGATCCCTGCCCCCCTGCCATCCTTCAATTAGTCCCAGAGCTAGTGGCATCTATGCTGGCCCCTATTATTCAGGAAGTCCTTATAACGGGTTTGTATCCTAAGGCATGGAAAGAAACTACTATTATTCCCTTAAAAAAGAAGGAAACTGGCAAACCCGATGATCTGACTAATCTACGCCCAATAGCCCTTCTTCCCTATGCAGCCAAAATTCTGGAAAAACATCTTAATAAAGAATTGGTTGATTTCCTGTCAGCCTCAAAGGGCCTAGACAGCTCGCAACATGGTTTTCGGAAATCCTATAGCACGGAATCAGCTCTCATTGCATCATCCGATACCATACGCAGATTGGTTGATGAGGGGCAGGGGGTCTTTTTGGTTTTACTGGACCTGTCGGAAGCATTTGACACCATTGCCCCCCACATTCTGCTAGACCGTTTACATCAGGTAGGCATCAGAGATCAGGCTCTCAAGCTGATCGAATCCTTTTTATCAGATAGGTGGGCCACAGTTAGCAGCGGTGATTTTAGATCCCCAGCCTACCTCTTGCTGTGTGGGGTCCCTCAGGGCTCTTCCCTCAGCCCTACGCTATTTAATGTGTATGTGGCACCGCTGGCAAAGCTAATTCGCTCTTTCGGCTTTATTCCAACTTCTTATGCAGACGACACTCAGATTATCATCCCTATTAAAAAAGATATGGAGGAAGTGGCCATCCGCTTCAACGCTTGCATGACAGCAGTGAATAACTGGATGAAGGCCAATTGGCTAAAACTTAATTGTGAAAAAACTGAGATTCTGTGCTTTGGGATTAAGAGGGAACACTGGTCTTCCATCTGGTGGCCTGAAGAGTGTGGCACTCTCCCTATACCAGGGTCTACCTCGAGAAATTTAGGATTACTGTTTGACGATCAATTGTCATTCAAACCGCAGGTCAATCAGATAATCAAGACCTGTATGTGGACTCTGAAGAAATTAAAGAAAGTATTTCCTTTTATTCCACAATCCTGCAGAACTACTGCCACTCTGGCTCTAGTAATTTCCAGATTGGATTACGGGAATGCGCTTCTGCTCAACTTGGATAAAGAATCGCTGAATAAGCTACAGGTGATGCAGAACACTGCTGCTAGGCTCTTATTGAAACTGCCCCTCGGGGCCTCTGCCAAGAGGTGCCTTAGAAATCTACACTGGCTTCCGGTAGCCCAGCGGCTCTCTTTCAAGGCTCTCTGTATCACTCACAAGGCTGTCCATGGGATTGGGCCTAAGGCTCTAACCTCCAAACTGCAATGGTATAGGCTGAATAGGCTGTTGCGATCTGCTTCTGCCTATCGAATCCAAACTTCCCGCACCAAGAAGGCGAAGTGGGGAGATAGAGCGTTTACCATTGCGGCTGCTAAAATCTGGAACTCACTCCCATTGGATCTAAGGTAAGAACACAACTATCTAACATTTAGGAGACTGGTCAAGACTTGGCTCTTCCCGCAATAAATCTTGGGGCCTCCTGTTAGTAGACCCTGCCTCACCCAGTTAGCGCTTCGATGCCCTCGGGCCGGAATGCGCTTTATAAATACTCAATACATACATACATACATTATTGCAACATAATAGGTTTAATAAATACAAATACCAGAAACAATCACAAAATAAGAATAAAGTGGTTATCATGCAAAGTATATTCAATGACAGACGAGGACAAGATGGACTAAGGGTATTGAAGATTACCGGTAAGTAACCGAGGCATTAAAAGACTTTGGGCCAGATGTATGAAAAAGGCCTTTTGCGAATCGGAAATAGCGATTTTTAAGAAATCGCTATTTCTGAATCCCAAAATGCAATGTATCACATTTGCGATCCGGTAATAGCGATTTCTTAAAAATCGCAAATGCTATTCCCGAATCGCAAATTGCGGTACAGGCCCCCATTCGCACCTATGGGCCTGTTGGCCCATATTTGCGATTTTTTTGCATTCCCAAAATTGTGAATTCCTAACCGGAATTCGCGATTTTTGGAAATGAAAAGTCCAGGGTGCTGGGGGCCTTAGGCCCCATCTGCTGCACCCCAAAATATTTTTTTACAACATGTAAGGTGCACTCATGGCAAAAGGGCATGTGTGCTTTACATGTAAATTTTAAAAATGCATTTTAAATGCATTTTTAAAATTTGCACATGGTTACCACCAAGTTCAACTTGGTGGTAAATAGCGATTCCTTAATGCCAATTCGCATTAAGGAATTGCTTGTTACATGTGCTTTAGGAATCGCAAATAAGGATTCCTTATTTGCGATTTCTTATTTAGAGAGTCGCAATTTGCGACTCTCTAAACAGGGTCTCAATTTTAAGTAATCAATATTTTAGCGATTCTTTAAAATTGCATTCAGAATGCATTTGATACATTCTGAAATGGCTTTTTACATTCGCAAACGGGCATTCGCACCGTTTGCGAATGCAAAAAGCTTCGATACATCTGGCCCTTTGTCCCAGAAGAAGAGAGAGAAAAGCAGACAAAAGAGACGGTGGTAAGAGAATCACGGAAAAAAGAGAACAAAGGGAGAAAACAGTTATGAAAAAAACACTGCAAAGGTGAGAAAAAATAGCCAGAGTGGCTGGTGGTGAAAGAGGCATAGGGCTGAATCCAGACTCGATAACTATGGTGATAGGCGACCATGACATTCAGCAGTGCAGGCCATAGGGTTCTGAGTAAAACTTTAGGCCCCTTACAAATTAGACACAGCTGTTCCTCACCCGGAGGTCCAGAGAGAACGTGTGCATTGACCTGCAAGAACAGCAGGCCGCCTCACGCGATCTAAATGAGCCCTTGCTTTGGTGAGCTGCAGGGCTTTATTTGAACCAGGTCCTGTTGGTGTCCAGCACAAACAGTTCTAAAAGGAAGGTGCTGTAACGATCCCCATTGAGCTCTCAATTTTTACTCTCACTCCGGAAGAAAAATCTTTAACTCAGCAGCAGTACCAACTCTTCACCAGCCTTTGATGTAATTTCATTTCAAACAGACGCAATAATTTCACAGTCTCAGAACTGAAGCATTTTCAATTTTAATTACAAAAATGTGATTGTGTTTACTTATTTATCTTATGCAACTAAAAACCACTGACAAAGTCAGTAGTCCGGGCTTGTTTTAGGTGTTATAACCAATTACAGTTACAGCGTCCTCTAGATTTCATTCATGTGGGAGCAAACATTTGGTTTGTCCCCAAGTGCCAACCATCGACACTGGGGCCTCCGCTGAACTGATGTCAGAAGACACATACTTGTCCCTACTGGAATGCCCCCGCTACGCAAGGCAAATGTCTATATGTTTGCTTATTGCCAGCTCACACCTATACCGCTTTTGGGGAGCTTCCAGACACCCATATCCCACGGCGACGTGCAGACCAACACAGTGGTGTAAGTAGCCAAGGGAGGAACAGGCATGCTGATTAGTGGACAGACAGCAGAGACACAGTGATTAATATCCTTTGCCTTAGTAGTGCAGGAGGAAGAAATAATGGGCACCTTGCATGAATACCGCAATATCTTTACTGGGATTGATTGTCTCCGAGGAGGTGAAGTGAAATTACACATTGACCCGTTGATTCAACCGATTGCCTTGTATCACAGGCACATCACCTCTCATTTCCAGCAAAAAGTAGAGGAGGAGCTCCTAAAAATTGAGAAAGCTGGCACAATTAAAAAAGTAACTGGGCCAAAGCCGATTGTTGTCTCCTGAAAACCTAAACAACCAGGGGAAGTCTGAATCTGCTTGGATCTGAGGCTCCCAAATGCAGTGATCTACTGAGAACGACATCTTACACCAACTGTTGATGACGTCCTCAGCGAGCTCACCAGAGCTCAGTGGTTCTCCAAAATGGGCTTGCGATCTGAGTACCATCAGCTGCCTCTCCACAAGGACTCGCGTTACATCACAAATTCCTCCACTCACATAGGGCTCCGACGCTACCACCGCCTGAACTGCGGCATTTCCAGTGCGCAGAAATATTTAACAACACCATCAGAGAAGTACTTTCTGGACTTCACGGAGTCCTTAACGTCAGTGATAACATCCTTATCTATGCCAAGTCTCTGGAAGAGCATCGTAAGTGCCTCCAAAAAGTGTTCCAGCGAGTCCGAGATGCCGGTCTTACACTACACCAAGAAAAGTGTGAGTTTCTCAAACAAGAAATAAGCTTCTTTGGATATCGGTTTTCGGTGGATGATATCGCCCTAGACCCTGGTAAAGTAAAGGATGAGCAATCAGCACCTGCATCTACCAACATAACGGAAATAAGAAGTTTCCTGGGAATGTTCAACTTCTGTGGGTTTATCTCTGACCTCGCCTGTCTCACCTTGCCACTGAGAGAACTCACCAAGGTGAATGCCACGTGGATGTGGGGTCCAGCCTAAGAAGAGGAGTTTCAGCGTACCAAGGAGGCCTTGTCAGCGAAGACCACTCCAGCATATTCTGACCCCACTCAACCCACGAGCATCGCAGTGGTTCCCAGCCTGAAAGGACTGGGTGCTGTGCTTACCCAACAGCAGTCTCATGGGGACTAGGCCCCATTTGCATATGACAGCAGATCCCTCACCTACACCGAACAGCAGTATTTCCAGATTCAAAGAGAACCCATCGCCATACATTGGGCCTGCAGGCACTTCCATCTTTATGTGTATGGAAACCATTTAATTGTCACGATGGATCACAAACTGTTTATACCTCTGTTCCAGGGGTCTGCGTCCAAACCACCCCCTCGAGAAGTGGATGCTGTAGTTGCAGGAATATGACTGTCATGTGGAATATTGGCCTACCTCAGCCAAGCCTGCTATCTGTCGCGTCATCCTAGAAGAGCCACTCCACAGGAGGAGCCCAAAACTGAAGCCAGAGAAACGTATGTGAACCTTATAACCGAACTCTCAAGGCCTATGCCGCTTTCGCTAGAAACCATCCAACAAGCCACTAAGGCAGACTGGTGTCAACAATTAGCTCTGACTACCTTACGCTGAAACAGGTGGAGCTTTCTGAAATCACGCCTCTCCCATAGAACTCCTGAAGAGTGTCGAACACTGGAATCACTGCTTCATGTTCATCAGGAGCTGTCCACAGACGAAGGTGGATGTCTCCTATGAGGTCCTTGTCTAGTTATTCCCACCAGTTTCACCGCACAGATGGTGCAGCTTGCCCATCAGGGACACAAGGGGAAACACGAAAACAAAGAATAGACTTTGTGTGAAAGTTTGGTTTCCCGGCATTGGATGACATGGTAGAGCAAGCAGTTCGATCCTGCCACTGGTGTCAGGTAATGTGTCCACTGGAACCCCATCCCCAGAAGAAGGGCCCAGCCAGCCGTAGGAAACCGTCAGTATGGACTTTGGACACCTCCCCGATGGCAGGCATGCTTTAGTTGTTGTAGATGACTACACTAAATATCCAGAAGTCGAGATTGTAGGGACTCAGTCGGTGGGAGAGATCATCTCAAAGCTAAAAGATAATTGCCATGCATGGTATCATGCGCAATATCCGGACGGACAATGGCCCACCGTTTCGAGGGCAGGAATTCAAGGAATACCTACAATCCTGGGGCATTCAACAAAAGAGAGTGACTACCAGGTCGCAACAAGCTAACGGAGAAGTGGAGCGGTTCATGCGGACCCTCAACAAGGTAGTCCGCATTGCCCACACAAACAGCCAGTCCATGGAGAAACTCATTTACAGTTTTCTAAGGGAATATCGCCAGACCCCTCACTCCACAACTGGGTGTGCCCCAGGGAATGCCAGTATGGGGCGAATTGTCATGGATACCATTCCTCACCACCCCAGGTGGTTGGCAGAGTCTATTGATGATCGTCACGTATTTTGCAGAAGACAAGGCACCTACTGACCGACTAGTATTGCCCGCAGAGCTTGCCATAGCCCCATTCAACTGGGGGATTGGGTTTTTGTCAGAGATCGTTACCCTGGGAACAAATTCAGACTACCCTTCGAGTAACGACCATGGAAAGTGATCAAGAAACAAGGTACTATGTTAACAGCCCATCAAGCAGATGAGGCCGTCACCAGGAATAGATCCTTTTTTAATACAGCCTGTGGAGAATGGGAAAAGTATTCAACTTGGGAAAATCAGGACTCAGACGACGAACTGGCAGGGGAGCCAAGCCCCCAGACACATCAAAGAACGAATGCCCAACAAGGATGTCACAATCGTCTGATTCAGGAAGATCGCCCAACCTGAGAGAGAGTGTATCCCTCGGGAGGAAGAGGTTTTGGCCCGGTCTCCCAGAGGACGTGATGCCCATCCCCGGTACCATCTGAGGCAGAATCCAGTCTAGTCTTCACATCTGGCAGATTTCCTGATTTAAGGGGCCATAGACAGTGACTGAGTTATAGCCTGAACAGGCTGTCCAGGTTTAGTACTCATGTTATGCTGTATTCATATTGTAAGTTTTGTTTTCCTAATAAGTGGGGGAGGAATGTAATATCCCAGTAGAAGTATTGTAGCAGGGTAGCCCCTTGCGAGACCCCTGTTGTGTGGTGTAACATGGTTCGCTGCCGCGGACGCAAGAGCGTGAATAAAAGCATGCAGGGCATGGCTAAGGGGTTATTCATGGCCAGCCCTGGAACATATGTTGTGTCCCGTGTCCTCTCTGCTGCAGCGCCAGGCCCCTTCGGCTCCATGATAAGCCTTGGCCCACGCCAATACTACAGAGGCCAGAAATGGCGTTAGGATTAGGGTCACAGTATTCGGTGCTCGCACATTTAATTGCAGCAGCCACATGTTTCAAGAAGAGCTTTGGGCATGGCACGTTTTTATGTACAAATTAAGCACTCTAGTAGATACATTACTGCGATAAGTGCAGTGAGAAAAGGTCCATTGCACCCCAATTATTGATGCGTTTTGCTACCAATTACAGAGGAAAGTGGCAGTTGTCTGCTTTGTTTGGGGCCATGGAGCCTTTGCTGCACCCTACACCAGTGAAATCTGCAAATATAAAGGTATCCTCCTTAAAATTGCAACAAACTCAGGGGCGGCTGCTGGCAGGAATGGCTGGTGGGGCAGTGTGCAGCGTGGGGAGGAGCAAATAATAATTTAAAAAAAGAACACTTACCTGCCGTGCCACCGCGCCTCTGCCACTTCTGCTTTCCTCCCCTCCCCACCCAATCCAGACGCGTCTTTCATGATGCTGAAATGCAGCTCAGGGACGGAGTGGGAGCCTGCACTTGGTCGCCCCCTGGCTTTGAAATACAGCCGGGTGGAGAGTTAAATGCACGTCAGTTTGGCAGGCCTCGGACGGACGTACAAACCCACATGCGCACTTGGAGTGCACCTAGCACTCCTTTCCCCCACCACCGTGGCACGGAGAATGCAGGCCCCGGCCCGCCCTACATAAGCAGAAAAATATAATGATAATAAAAATGCTTTTATTATCATTTTATTTTTCTGCTTCCCTGCGTCATCCTTTCAGCAGGGGGCGAGCTCCACCGCCAAGAAGGGGCTGCCCCTGTGCAAACTGCCTGATGAGAAGATATTATAAGTAAGGATAACAAGCACAACATCATTACACTAATGAGAAAGACACATACTGCAAAGTGCAGTTGCACATTCGCATCGTTTGTTGGAATAAAAGGCAAACACGGTTACCTCAAGTGGATCCGCACCCTTACTTAGCCCTTAACTCGGCCTGTTTTTGTTTTTTTAACAGTTTATTCCCTTTGGGTTAAACATGTAATATAACTGAGAATAATAATCGTCCTGCAGACTCAGACAGCAGAGTTTAAAATGCTGATAATCTTTGTATTTGTATTTTAAACCACATATATCTTATCTGCTTTTGAATTCAATGAAAATGTACATTTTATTTTTCTGCCTTTGCTAGGGCCCTGCAATGGATTCATTGATCTAAAAGAAAAATGCATTAAATTAAATTAAATTAATGGTTTTAGGCATGCCTGTGAAAGGTTAGAGTGGAACTTAGAGGATGAGGCTGGCTAGAGAAAGTCTGAGAGTTCCATAAAGGAGAGGTACCAATTCTGAAAAATATCACCAGCGTGCTTTACTTATATATATATATCCATTGTCCAAACAAACATACAGATGACACACAAACAGGACATTCAAAAAAACTGTTTAGCAACCGAGAGAAAGAAAGAAGAGAAGTTTAAAAGACCAAAGTAAAATGTAATATCCCAGCATCTAATCTAATCACCCACTGCTTCTATTGCATTAGTTGAGGCCCAGCGGCTACTAATGGAAAAACCAGCTGCTCAAGGAGGGCAGAAAAAAAAACATTCTACCACGTGGCAGGAACTGGAATAAATAAAACTGGGTGAAAATCAGCTATTACGGGTGACACCCACGCAAATGCGAGGATTCACCATACTCCAAATGAGGCAAGAGCAGCACACTCTGCCATTGTCAAGATATTGTTACTTCTGATGTTAGCTCGGATCAGAAGATCTGATGAAGTCTTAGGACGTCTGGGCCTCTGGTCCAAATGCAGGATATCTGACCATTACTCAGCTGGAGTCACCCAATATGAGGCCAACGTCCAAGCAACACAAAATGCTGTCTTCGTGTACAATGCAGAGAAATGCTTAAGTACCCCAAAAAACGACTGACTTCGATGTTCAAACATGACCAACCGAAACTCATCCACCATGCGCTTGTCAACCATGGAATCACTGACCCTTCATCGACACCATAAAGCTCAAACAACTACGGAAAACACATAGCTGTGTAGCACTCCTAAGGGTAATCTCCCTCGTTTATATGATTTGATGCAACTAGGCGCACAGCAACCTGGAGCTGAAAGGGGTATACCTCAATTCAAGTTCTGGTGAGGCAACAATGAGGGCAAACTGATATGCCACCAGAAATGCTTGCTCTTAGCCCCTGTGTTACCTTTAAGGTGGAGTCCATCAAGCAAGGCTGCAGCAAAAAGCAACTTCTGAGCCAAATGAACAAAACCCTAACAAATTTAGATAGGTACATTCAGGGGGTGTTATGCTGGCACCTCGTTATTGCCTTTGTGTAACCGGGGCTCAGAACTTACCCTCCTGCTCTTAGCTGTAGTGTAGCAATGATACCATGGGCCTTGGGCCAAGAAAGGGAACTGGCCACTTTGGCTGCTGTTGGTGGTAGTAAAATTCAGCATTTTTAGGGTTCAATGGAACCCTCAGGCTCTGGGCCACAGTGCCACAGCAGCTGCCGAACCAATGGTAGCTACGCCTCTGACTCTTAAAAGAAGCATATCAGTGCAGCACCTCCCCCTTCTTAAGAGATCCTGCAGGCCCTCAGTGAAGTGCATCCTGTTCTTTCCTCTGACACATGCATCCTATATTTGCAGTAAAAAGTGGGGCATGGTTGTAGACAGGACAAGAAAGAAGAAAGACTAGGGTGTAAAACCTTAGATGAGAAACAGGCTGAGCTGGACCAGTAGCTTGGGAGAATGGAGTTACCACAGACAAGACCTGCTGTGGAAAACTGGAAATGCATGAAGCAGAAAAGGGACCCTGACTTGGTCAGTTACTCAAGTGTGACTCAACACACTGGCAAACCCAACAAGACCCCCAGTACCGCAGAGTCCCCAAAAAACGCCCATGCAGCGTCCTTTAGAAGATACAAGCTGGCAAAACTGACATGAAACAGGAAGTGCTAACAGGCACAACCTACTATTTAAATTGACAACTCTAATCTAACCACATAGGATAAAACATGGCATAAGGCTTACAAAATTGTAACCTTGTCCAAATTTGGTGAAATAGGTGAAAGCGCACATCATGTGCTTGAACAATGTAAATATCAACTACAAACCCTGTCTTGTTCACGCTTTTCTCCATCCGCAACACATCCTCATTCAGCACTCAACACCCATCTAGAGGTATTTTTTTGAGTACATTAAGTGACCCAGTACATTCTGAAATTGGAGTCTCTTGCTCAATACAGAAATACCATGCTGATGTCCCAAAGGCCGTCGGTACATTGCAGTTATAGCCAAGCCTGCTTATTGGCCACAGTAAGTCCCGCCTGGGGGAGGAACCAGAGCCAGGGTGGAAGTGGGTAACCAAAAGCTGCCCTGTCCAAAATGTTCAAACCACCCCTTGCTCCCTTCCTCCACTCTATCTCTCTCTTTCCATCCATCCATCCTCCCTCCTCTTCACTCTCCCCCTCTTTATCCCTTAATCTTGAAGCCTCATGTCCTTGGGAAGCTGGGAAAGTGACAGAATCACTGGGAGCAGCACTGGGCTTTCATAACCGGCCTCCAAGGGCTGCAGCTATCGGGGAAATGCCAGATGGACGGAAAGACCAGTCTGGCCCTGCCCACAGCTGGGCTAGCAGTGGTCCATCCAGTCGTCTTCTGGCATTTCTCGATAACTGGTGTATTTTCTTGAATCATTCAGACACTTCCTATAAAATAGTACAATTTGTGAAGCTGTATGACAGCTTCCACCTCGGCCACTGCCATTACCTCAGGTGTGCTTTGTAGTTCTTTAGTCCATTCATTGCTGAAACAGCCAACTCTACATATATGATACCTAGGGCACAGAGAGACAGGCTTAACTTAGAGAATTTAAGACTCTGCTTTGGCATGGATAAAATATTTTCTAGACAACCACTCCTTTCAGGTTCACTCTAATCAACATAGGAGGAAATTACAGTCTCTCTCCTCAGGTGTGCCTCAGGGCTCCATTCTGAGTCCTCTGCTTTTCAATTTATATTTGAGACCCCTGGCTGACATCATGGAAAACTGGGGTCTGATATTTTTCTCATATGCAGATGACACCCAAATTCTAGTATCTTTGTCAGCTAAGGGTACTACAGCCTTGCCTTCTTGCCTGGCTCAAGTGTCAAAATTGATTGGTGCTAACTCCTTAAAGTTAAATGGTGATAAAATAGAAGTTTTGGTGGTAGGAACGCCTTCTATTCCTTGGAGCGCACAATTGTGGCCTGATTCCATGGACAAGCCTCCCATTCCTGTTTCTAAGGTAAAAAACATGGGAATCTGGCTGGAGCAAGAATTGACTATGAACAAACAGACTACAAAGGTAGCAGGCATTTGCTTTGGCTTACTGAAATGGCTTAAGAAGATCCTCTATTGTATTTAGATTGGTGCCCACAGAACCGTAGTCCAAGCACTAGTCAGTTTTAGGCTGGACTATGGGAATGTTTTATATTAATCATTACTCAAATGCCTCCAAACTGTGCAAACGGCAGCAGCCCGTCTCTTACTATGCCCCCTAAGTTTGTCAGTATCGCCAGCTTGCTAAGGTCCCTTCATTGGATGCTATTGAGCAGCAGGTACAATTTAAAGCAACGCGCTCTATGCACAAATGCTTACATAACACCAGAGACATCTACTTGAGTTCTTTGATCCTGTGATATGCTCCTAATAGCTCGCTAAGGTCAAGCAATCAAAAGTGGGCTAAAGCTCCCTGTTTTAAGAAATCTCATCAAGGAGGCCAGTTCTTTTCTTATCTGGGGCCCAAACTCTGGAATGATCTGCCAGTAACTTTAAAAGAATGTGAATCCCTCCTTGCTTTTTGGAAACCTTTCAAAACATGGTTGTTTACCACCATCGTCTTAAAGATTTCTTTCTTAATGGCTGAGTGCTGTTATTCCGTATTTTATGCCAGCGCTGGGAAACCTTGTTGGTAGCTATGGGCTTTATAAAACACGTATTATAATAATAAAAGAGGAAATATATAATATATTTATGCAGTACTAAAACAGCAATGAAGTCAAAATGCTAAACAATAAAAATCCCAAAAGGAATTAGAAACAACAATAAAATGTATTTCACAAAATGACACAGCAATGACAAAAATCCAATAAGGGCAACCAGAGATATGATTTTAAAAAGTTTTCAGTAGAAATAGCGCCAAGAAGTACTAAGTGCCAATGATAGTCAATGGTGACAGTACAACATGACCTAGGTGTAATTTGATGCTGAACAAGATGTAGCGTGTGTCAGATATGCCAACCAGGTTTGCCCTCAGCAAATGCTTAACCGTCTGACTTAAGTCCTTTAAGTCCCAATCCACTATAGAAGTACGCTTCTAAAGCCCTCCAGATCCTCAAGGGTGGTACTTAGAGACTCACAGGAAGGCAGGAAGAGACCAGTCAAGGTCTAGTTGCCACTGATTAGCTAGGCAGTCACAGAAAAGGCCTTGTGTAGCTTTTTGTATCCCAGTATCTTGAACAGGTGGTCAGCCTTATGAGCTTTGAAATCCACTTATATGTCCTGGGTACAAAGGAGAGAGAGAAAGTCCAGTCATCCAGGGATCTTCTCATGGGGAAGACAGCAGATTCAATCCTCTTTTGATCTTCTTCAAGTTAAAGAGGGTTCTGAAGTGGGTGACTGGAGGAGCCACATTTATGCCTGGCATGAGCTAGTGGGCGGGAAAGGTTCCTGGGGCTAACCCTACGCACTTTAGGCATTTTCAAGATGGTAAATGTCTTTAGCCACATTAAACTTGGGCTCTGAGGCCTGGGAGTGTGTGTAGGAAATATACTTTGGTACTCCTAGTGCCCTCTCACATCTAACACTAAAATCTATTTTAATGAAGCCCCTGTACTAACAACATCATCATGGACAAAAGTCAGGTATAACAAAGCTGAACTTTCAGCATCCAGGCAGTAGAAACACACAATGGAATTTTATTTCCCACCTTTGAAGTGTGCCCCAAATGTTATATGTAAATCAATCACACCTGTCAAACAGTTTGTGACACTATAATGTCAAAAGATGCCCACAGTGTCTTGGGTCTGACTGGCTGGGAAGACAACAGGAAGGCCCTGCTGGGGTGGCAGCTAAAAATTTGCCCGTGACAGAGGTTGGCCTCTTTGAAATGTGTCCCAAATGTCATATGAAAAACTCCAGCAGACTTGTCAAATAGGGTGTGTCATTCAAGCAGAACGTGATACCTTAATGACTAAAAAGATCCTCCCAATCCACTTTGAGTATTCTGTCAGGTTCAGAGGGGCCTTCTCTGTCCAGTGAAGTCAGCCTATTACTTTGCTCTTAGGAGCATGTTCACAACTCATTCATACCTATTTATATTAAATGGTAATTACTGGCTGGCCAAAACGGAGAACAAAATAAAGATTTGGGGCCTGATTTAGAACTTGGCTGACGGGAAAACTCCGTCACAAATGCCATGGATATCCTGTCCGCCGTATTATGATCCCAATATATCCTATGGGGATCATAATGCGGCA
This sequence comes from Pleurodeles waltl, assembly GCF_031143425.1. Lineage (NCBI taxonomy): Eukaryota > Metazoa > Chordata > Amphibia > Caudata > Salamandridae > Pleurodeles > Pleurodeles waltl. The sequence goes on from NC_090451.1 coordinate 532,694,170, forward strand.
GACAGGATATCCGTCACCTTTGTGACTGAGTATTCCATCTGCCAAGTTCTAATTCAAGCCCTCTAGTTCCAGGGATTTCAGGCAGGGTAATATTTTGAACAAATCTGACTCCACCATTGAATTTTATTTTTTTTAACAACTATTAAAAATAGTTATTTAATTATTTTTCTAGCTAGTCCCATTCACAAGATACAGGATTAATATTTGATACTGAATCACAGTGTTTTCCTATGGAACAGCCAAACCTGCTACAGTCAAAATAGCTTTCAGGGCATTTTCACTGTGAGGACAGGTTTAACATTAAATTGACATGTCCTACTTTTAAATATCATGCACCCTCCCTTTATGGGCAAATATCTTACTTAGATTTATAATTATTTAAAAGGAAGGCTTAGGGCTGGTAAAAGCGGTTATTTTGACAGGGCAAATTTGCAATTAAGACCTGCACAGTCAGGCTACTGGTGGCAGGCCTTCAATCATGTTTACATTGTCACTGCAGTGGATGATATATTGGGTGCTTTAGTCCACTTGCGACATTTAGCTTACAACCCCTTCATACACCTTGATATCATATACCAGAAACATATGTAAGGTAAGGATGGCAATCAGGCGTATACCAATTTCATCATGTTTAAACGGGGAAGCAAAGGCACGTTACAACTGGGTAGCAGCAGGGATAAGGTGCACGGAGTTCTAAGGCTAACAAAAACAGTTAGGCCAAAAAACTGGGGGAATACCACACAAAAGATGGTCATGTCCAACAATAAATGTATACACACACACACATTAACACAAGCTTTTCACAATAGGTAAGTGTTGGAAATGGCCCTTTCTGCAGGGTTATCTCCAAGCTTTTTGTCGTGCTCCTCCTTTTTTTCCTAACTCTTTTTGTTGGCTTTAGGACTCTGAGCACTTTACCACTGCTAATCAGCACTAAAATGGTTGTGCTCTCTCCCCTAGAACTTGGTATAATTGTTTTACACCTGTTTAGCTTATTTCATTTACTTCTAAGTTCCTTAAAAAGTGGCATGACCTATATGCAGGGCCTGTAAATTAAATGCTACACAGATTGTACCACCCGCAGAAGTAAACTTTCAAACATGTCTCAGGCCTGCCACTGCAGGGCCTGTGTGCACAGTTTACTGCCACACTGACTTGGCAAGTCAAACCACTTACCGAGGCCCAAATTCCCTTTTAACTACAACTAAGTCACCTCCAAAGTACGCTCTATATAGCCCTTTGGGCAGGGTGCCATATGTGTAAAAAGTAGGACATAGATCTGTGGCTGGGGTGAATGTTAAATAGCTTCTGTATTCAGTTCATCATTTGTGTTTGTTTGCTTTTGTCTCCCTTAGTGCGCCATGTATGCCCAGATGTGGGTCCCGGGATCATGATGCCACTGGATTCAAGCTCGCCTAGCTGATGAAGGGTGATACCCTGAAACCGGTCCCAGGATGCTTGTTTCAAGTTCAGGGAGGACCTGGCCTCGCAGTTCAGGCTGGACTGTTCCTATGGGGAACAGGGTCAAGACTGATTTGCATTTGGCTGGGTCCAAACTGGGGTGGCATGGCGAGCAAAAGAATTGATGGATTAAACCCAGATCTGTGACTGGGGATGAATGTTTGATTGGTTCCGCATTCCGTCCATCATTTGTGTTTGTTTACTTTTAGAAAGTGGGCATTTCTCTGTGCTTATAACTCTAGTGCTTTGCAGCCAGACTCCAATCCACGTCTAGGGCAGAGTCACTGCTCCACTTAGTGCATACTTTCCAGACTGCGATCACATGGGAGGGGCTGGATATCTCAGAAGAGGTATCTGCATACTGATAGTCTTCCTGAGCTGGGGAGCAGGAGGGTTGTTCACACCTTACATGTGTATAGGCTGTAACCTGCCCTCCCACAATGGATGTATTACCCCCTTCTGATGTCTAGAGACAGGGCTGGGGTCAAAGGGTGTTGTGCTTCACTTGAAAGGGCTCTTTTGAAGTTACTCCCTGAACAAAGGCATGTCTGAGTATAAGTAGAGGCGCTGTAGCCCCCTGTTTTGGGGAGTGCACTTTTGGAACAGGGACCAAACCTCTGCCAGAGGGGCTGCTGGACTGCACAAAGGACTCATCTGAACTGCTCTTCTTTTGTTGCACTGCTGCCTGGTGTCTGCTGGGTGGCACAAATGACTCATCTGGATTGTTTTTCTGCATGTTGCCAACCTGCCAGCTGCCCCCTGACTCTGTGGGTCCCCAGACCCTGTGGGGCTGGCGGAGGAACCGCAATTATTGCTCTGATGTGCTGGCCTCCCTGCTTTGCCCCACCCACAAGTGTTCTCCTGGGGCTCGTTGAGAACCTCTGCTCCCTCAGAGCCCCTACATTAGTAGGATTGCCAAAGGGCTCTGAGACGCATAAATTTAGCCTCCTTCAAATGCACATGGTGGGAGCTTCATGCTCCCCTGAGCACGTGGGGAGCGCCTTTTTTTTTACCAGACCGGGCACTTGACTCTGAAGTACACGGAGAGGGTTGAAAAGAGCGTGGCATGCAACCCCTCGCCCCACACCGCCATCCTGAGGGAGCGAGAAGCTTTCTTGCCGTGGACCCGCACCTGAGGTCCAAGAGACGCGGTCAGCCCAAAGCTGGAGGTTTGCCTAGCAGCAAAAAGGACACTGCATGAGAGGCTGCTGGAAGCAGCTCTTGCACTTCAGGGTAACTTGGGAGCTCATCAGGAACTGGAGGAGGACTCTCCGGACCAAAGATTGCTGCCTACGCTCAGCCCAAAACAGGAGAGGCTTGAGCACCCCCAGGAGTGGTGTCTGGCGAACCAGCGCACTCACAGAAAGCTGCTTCTTTACTTATGCATTCCGTGGGAGCTGTGTATTTAGGCAGCGCTGCTTTCGTGGGTGTCCCCGCCTTCCCCCCATAACCACGAATGTGGCCCAGGGACCACAGAGGGCTCCGGGCTCACTAACCTACTTTGGGGCATTCGTTCTATGGTGGCATTACTTTGGGGGACACGAGCACACGGAGGCAGATTTTGCGCGCTGTGTCCTCATCGGAGGCCCCTGCATTGGATCTACTCTCGGAACACTTTTCCCCACTGGAAGCTGCCATAGCCAAACCAATAACCACATTAGGTGTAATAGGAGCACAGGAGTTCCTGTGGCCGGCCAAACCAACTACCACATTAGGTTTAATAGAAGTGCAGGAGTTCCCGCGGCTGGAATTTCCTGAAAATTCACTCGTCTTTCTCAGGTTCTGGAATCTACCATAACCCTGCTGGTAGAGGGGCAAGGGGTTCTGAGCCTATGCAAACTCTTTGTCCCAGATGAGCTCATAGTGTTATTCTGCAACCACTTTACTGCAGTATTATTTAGGTGGTTTATATATACCAACTCTAGCCTAATGACTACATTCCAGACCCTAATCACTGGCCCCATGTTGACCTAGTCGTGGCCACGTAGGCTTGTTTTTGGCATTGCTTGTACTTATTCAGGCTGTTTAGCCAGATGAGCTAATTGCTTGGCCTACACAATACTCATAATCTATGATGTCTATTATACTGAGTCTTACTACAGTAATTGCATGGCATGCACAATAAGTATAATCTATAATGTTTAGTATACTGAGTCTTAGTTCTGTAATTGCATGGTAAACACAGTACTTATGACCTATGATGTTTCTAACCTCAGGTAAATTTTTACAATATAGAAAAATATTTTTATAACCCAGTGTGGAGTCTCTTTTGTGGTGTATTTGTTGTGTCACTGGTGTGTGTGTGTGTGTTGTGTAAACACTTTACACCTGACCACTGAGGATAAGGCTGGCTGTTCTGTGCCAAGCTACAGGGGGTGAGTGCAGGTTATCTTTGGTGTGTAACTTACTCACCCTCACTAGAGTGGTGGGCTCTGCCTGGCTGAGGTGCATTCCCTAGCCAACCAGAAACCACATCTCTATCCTTAATTTAGGCCTACTTGCTTTGCATACTTTTTCATTCTGAACAGATCACATCTAAGGAATCTTACACAACTTTTCTCACTGAATCAATAAGGCACATTAATGCATATAGCCTTCACTACTGACTTGACACTATAACCAACACAGGCCTACTGAAGTGTGCATAAGATGGCAGCCATCATGCACACAGTTATAAAATTACAAATATGTACAACATTACAGTTGGCAACCCCCTCTCAATAGGGCCTTACAAGAATCATCACAGTGAAAAATGGGTGACTAACATATAATACCCTTTCCTACTATGGCATACTGTCAGAATACATGTAATAGCATACCAGTCTGTCAATTTGGAACATAGCACGGTAACAATTCACTGTTGGAGGCCAATTGTCTTCAACAAATACTATTCACAGTAACTAAGTCAGACCTAGTCTCTTTGTCATAACTGTTCATAATAAACAGACTACATCTAAGGTATCTGGCACAACTTTTCCCAGTGCACCAACCAGGCCTGTGAGTGTGGGCTTCTCACCATAACCAACTCAGACCTACTGTACTGAATAAAGGCTTTACCACAAGACAACCATCAGGCAATCAGTGATAAAATTACAAATGCATATAAAACTACAGTTGACAAAGCGAATTACTATCTCTCCTAAGAGAACCTTGCATGATTTTTACAGTGAAAATCCTCAAGCCCCGCAGTTTGTCAGAGGAGGTAACCAACATCAAACCCTCTGTCTATTACGGTAACCTGGGTGATTCCATATAACAAATACCTATCTCTAGGCATTAATAGGCACTAATAACAATCTACTTTAAATACCTATTGACTTTAACATATGGTTTTCTGAATACATATGGTAGGCCTACAGCCTTTATTGCAACTTTTCTTAACAACCAGGTGTATCACCTTTACCACTGGGTTTTCACCATAACCAACTCAGACATACTGCACTGGAAGTCAGCCCTCCTACAAGGCAACCATAAAGTGCACCTTAATAATATTACAAATCTGTACAAGATTCCCCTAAGCAAACACATATAAAATCATTGATTCGGGCAGGTCCTGACTGTCCGTCCTTCTCAAGCAAGCTGCTGCTTTTGATAAAGTGAACCACTATACTGTATGCTTCTTGAAACCCTTAAAACAACATTGATTCCCTAACTTTTGACTTCTGTGAACCCCCACTTTATCATTACTGGAACCAGAGGACCCCCACTGAATCATTATTGGAATCTGGGGACCCCCACTGGGCCATTAATGGAAGCCTGGGACCCAGGCCTAAAGACTGTCAATGATTTGAACGCCACAACAATACACAAAAAATACAGAAAACAGCATTCCATCAAAAACATACACAAATGATAACACATTTAATTTATGTTGCAAACAAATAAAATAAAGAAAATATTAACTTTAATAGGAAGGTTAGAGCTTTTCTAAATTCAATTGAAGCCACACATCGTCCATACCATATGCTGTTTGATGCACTGCACTGCTCCCACAAATCAAACTGAGGATACTAATTACATTTTTAGCCTCCATTTTCAAGTTCCTTGACATTTACAGTATGTTTTAAATTTTTCAATTATACATTTAGCCACTTTGTTTATATACACTTTATTCAACTGTTAATATTAGTTAATTTTCAAAGCAGTCACGAACCCCTGAGGAGGCTTTGCGGACCCCCAGGGATCATCGGACCACAGGTTGGAAGCTACTGCCCAAAAGAATGCATTTGTCTGGATGGAGAGGTCCTCAAGTGGTTCACATGCTACCTAATAAACAGGGCACAGGGGATCAATATAGACCCCTTTTAATAAGAGACTTAACTCAAGGAATCCAAAAGGGCTGGGGTCTGGCCCTTGCTCTCTTCAACCTACATACTGAGCCACTTGAAGCCATCTTAATGAACTCTGGGAACCTCTATCTTCAATATATGGATGATATGCAGGTATATTTATAAATCTCCTCTCCCAAAGATGTCTCCCATTTCACAAATATTCACCTAAAACTTAACCCATCAAAAATGAAATTACCCTTATTTCTTCAGCCTAGTCACATTACCAGTACCGCCTCCGGAGACTTTCTTCCTCTTTATCTCACTTTTCCAAATTCTTTTTCATTCCTGCTCTCTCCCTTCATCAGTATTTTTGGATCTTTCTCTTCCTTTCACTCTTTTCTACCTCTCTTTCTCTTGTTCGGGGTCAGATCTCATGATGGAAAAAATAAGTTCTGGCCACCAAAAAGAGTGCTGGTGGACGCCATCTGCTCACATTCAGCACTGCTCATTCCCCTCTCTATAACTTGTTATCCACCTTTCTCTGTTCATCCCTTCTACATGTTTATCTTTAACTCTAACGATCATCACATCGTTTATTCACTTGAGTCAGATAAACACCTTCCGCCATCTTGTTTTCTTTAGATTTTCATAGGGGTGTTGCATGACTAATGGATTGCACGGCTTCCTTATTTTGCTGATTCTTCCCATGTATACATTACGTGTAGTTTCAGGATCTCGATACTCATTTGCAATGCTTGTGTAACTATTTATCTACATGTAACGCTGCTCCTTATGTAAAGCGCTCTAATACCTTCGAGTACTTTCAGAGCTATATAAAATTGCACAAATAAATCTCCTTTCCACGTCCCTGTGGCACGCTGCTTCACTCTCCATCTATCTAGGTGTTCTCTCTCTCTCTCCTTATCTTCCCTTCTCCGTCTCCTGTTCCTGTTCCTACCTCCCGGCAAAGTGCTGATGGCGCCTTGTTCCATTGATCAAACAGCGGATCACGGCTCTCTGGTCAATAAATCTCTTCAGCTGTGACAGCCGGCGCAGCTGAGCCAGCAGCTCGCGCGCACTCCTCCCCCCCCCCCCCCCCCCCCCCCCGCTGCTTCCTCCGGGATGTTCAGGACTAAAAGCCGTCTATGTCCTTTGAGCCACAACCCAACGGTGGCCTTCCTCGGGCAGCTGTTGTGTCGGGGTGCAGACGGGGGCATGTGGCTGCCAGCGAGGAGTGCTAAAGATTACAGCGGTTCGAGTCGAAAACCCTTGGAAGTGGTCAGGGGCGTGGCATCCCCCAACCCCAATAAATGAATTTTCTTATAAATAGTTAGGTACAGATGTTTTCAGTCGGGTATGGTGAGATATCTGCCGGATTTCACCAGGAATTTTACAACAGACGGACAAATACTGGTAATTTTTTAAAATATTGTGTTTTCTCCCACTTAGCACCCCTACCAATCCTCTCACGTTCCACTGGCCCTCACGCCCACTCCGTGCACCCTGCTTGTCGTATAATGTATTTAAACATTACATGCAGGCCAGATTGCGGGAACATATGAAGCTCAACTCCCACACCATCTCACTGGCCAAGCTCCGCCCATGGTCTCTGTTCTCTGGGCCTAAGTTCTCTAACGCTGGGCACTTGGTAAATACATGCGAGAGAGCTGTGGGGGTGGGGAGGGGACAGCTTCCATTTGTCGGTTAAATAGTCAAATCTGACGTTTAATATTTATAGGCAGTTTTTATACGGCGCGAACCAGAGCCACAGAGTAGCACAGCGCTTTAATAAGTCAGCTAAAGGTAAAAACATGTCGACCAAGAGGCAGGTATAATGAAATGAGAAGGTCAGGAATTGATGGCGGGAGAAGTCAGGTTCACGACTGGCGACTCAAGGATGGAGGTCTGCTGGCGCTGTGATTAGGGAGAGATGGTGCTAGGACTCAACCCTGGATATGGCACTGGAGCAGTATCTAGGGTGACCACCTGGCATGGAGGCAAATTCAGGACAGGGCTGTAAAAAATTCAGGTTAAAGGGTCAAAATTCAGGGCAAAAATTCAGGACAAAAGGAGAAGCGGCCATAACCACTGGTTTATAAATGCAATATTTTTCATATTGCATTGCTTATTCACTGTGCTGTGCATGAAATTGCCTCTAGGTGTGCTACATTCAGATGGCACATTATGTCCTGGTTCAATAGTAAATTGATGCCCTTGAGCACAGTGTCGAGGGCATCATCCTTATCCAACTATACCCAGTCTTTCTTTGAGAGAAAGCAACATTTTTATTATGCTTCTAAACATTTCAATATGCATGGTAAACAGTTTAGGGAACTTTAGGGTAAGTGACGTTTTCACCTTCTGCTAGCCTAGGCAAGTTGAAAAAACATCTGGCTCACCTGACCCTCCACTAGATGTCAAACCCAAAACAAGCATTTTAAATGCAACGGGTCTCGCATTTTTGCTCGAGTTAGAGCTATTAGCGTTGTAAAGAAAAAAAAAACGCAGCGCGCTCGCACTATGTAAAATGCAGCGCGATCACACTGCGTGGAAAATAAAAAGATAAAGTAGTCCAGAAACCATGCTGAAAACATCAAGCCTTGAATGGTTTCAGTAGTTTACCGGTGCTGTGTAGGTAGGCTGAACAAGCCCACGAACCAATGAAAGTGACTGATGTGACATGGGCGTGGTTAGAATCCCAAAGAGAGATTGCTTTGCAACCATCAATACATAATGTGACACATATACAAATACTCATGTATCCCAAAGCAAAGTATACAAAGTGCAGGGTGTATACAGAGCCAGAAGGAACGTTCCTAGTGTCAAGGGAGGATACGGTGGTAGGGGAGGGGGGCAAATTAGCACACACTAGGAAAAACAAATTGAAAAAATTAACTTTATTGGTATGAGATTTACAGACGCCTCTGTGAGCCTCGAGCATTCTGTTTTGTGATTATGCCCAGTATATAGACTGACGACCTCAGTGAAGTACCAGAGAAGGACAGAATCTCCTCCGGATGAGAGTCGACTGTTTAACAAGTATTGAGCAAATTACTCAGTGATAAATGGATTAAGTACTACTGACAGTTCAAAGGTCTTTGGATACACTTGCCTACTAGGCTAATTTTAATAAACTGCAGATTATGCTAATCAAAACAAAAATGAGGCATGTCAGTAAACATAAGCCAAAAATGGAACATCAAGAGCACTAGGACTGAGCAGGTAATGGAATTTACATTTCTTGGTCTTATAACTAGCAACAAACTAGCTCGAAATTGCTTCATTCAGTAAAAAAGGAAACTCTTACTGACGCACCTTACGCGACTTAATTATCTATGTGTCAGATATATACTATGGATTTTCTTATGTGCTTATAAGACTCAAATTAATCTTATTTTCTAATACAATGCCCCAGGTTGGACGCCATCCATGATTAGGGCTTTTGGTAGAGTAAAATACCTGATCTAGAGGCGTGTTTTGTGTTCAGGCAGTCCACACTGAAGAAGTTCGCAGACTGTGGAAATATATCATAAGAATTTAATTGTATTCCTAACACCCTCTAGAGAATCGTGTGATCTTGAGCATGTTGGGCTTCTCCCTGGGCTTCAGCTCTCCGTTATAAAACTGAAAGGCGTCCAGAATCCATGCACAAACGGTATAGGCTTTCCTCAGTTACACCACGGGCACACATGTTCCCTCAGTGATATGACCTCCCTCTGCTGCTCCCACATATCGCCAGCAGGCTCCCATTTTAGGGACAACTTTTCTATTTGTTTTTGACCACTCCATGCGAGCGCTCGTGTTTTCACTCGCTCAGGCTCCTCCCACTTGCTCCCATCCCAGTGGCTTCGTTCCCTCCACAGCTGGTGTTACCTTTACCCCACCCACCGCGAGGGGTCTGTACTTTATTGTGTTGCGTTTTGTGTCCCGTATGCCTATGAAAATGTCTTTAAGCGTTCTGCATGTTTAATTTGATCTCAGTGTCTCCAGGCTTGGTGAATATTGGGAAATGTAACTTTATGAGTAATCCCCCTGTAAATGTCCCCCAAAAGCCCGGTTGTGAGTCTTGTATTACTATTTTGATTGTTTGTCGTCTTTGCAAGCAAAGCCAATAGGTCTTGCCACTTTATAACACATGGCTAAAAGACAATAACATTGACAGCTCCAATAGATCTCGGATGGCGAGACCTATTGGCTTTGCCAATGTTTGATTTGTTTGATTTCTTTAAACAATCCATGAGTGTGGATGTGTGTTCTTGCTCTCTTCCTTGTGTGCTGCTTCCCGAACACCCCCCTCCCCATTAGCAGCCCACTTGCGTACCCTGTTTCTCCCTCATCTCCCCAAGCAGAGCTTGCCCATTGCTCCCCCACCTCCTCTCATCCTCATGTACTGCTTAGTCCCACCCCAGGAGCTCCATGTTGCTTCCTCCTCCTGAAGATAATCTGCACATAAATTATTTTTTTATGACTGTTCATGATATGAATGAAATGTATCTGGAGATTTACTTCAGTGAAGCCTTCCAAGCCTCAATAATTTCATTGTATGAATTTGATTACTACAATATGTGTGAAGACTATTATCATTAGAAAGGGAATCCCGTATTTGAAGATGATTTGCTAAAACTCTAAATAATCTCTTTAATAAGAAGGGAGCTGATAGAATGAGTTGACCTTTTTCAAAACAAGATCCTATGTGTTGTGATTCCGCAAGAATATTCCAATTCCCTGCCTCCCACATTCCTCTACTCTGACCTGCTGTGGGGATATCGTCTGAGGTTAGCCGGCCACATGGTAGACTGTAGACAGGGCTTGCAGACCCGGTCATTCCCTGATGGTCAGTAGAGCTCGCCAATGAAGTAATACAACGCCAGGAGACAGCAGCTGGTGAAGGGCTGGATGGGCAAGGATGTAGGAAACAGTGAGTCTAGGCGCGAACAACTCCTATTTATGAGTTTCCCAGATGAGGAAATCCTTCTGCGAGAAGTTACTTTGAGCGTAAGCCAAAACAATCAGGGTTCTTTTCACATTTGCTATTGCCACTCCTACTTTAGTGGTTTTGGTTTGTCCGCCCAAGTTATCCCTCTACTTCAGTAAACTTTACCGTTCTCAAATTGTTCCTTTAGAGCATGGGTACTCTCAAACATTTATCAGAGGGGCCGAAAACTTCTGTCTGTGGTGTGACCGAGGGCCCACTGATGCCAGCAGGGTGGCGGCCAGGGGCGGGGAAGTTGTAAGGTGGGTGTAGGGAAGCAACTCATTTACGTCTAGTGGTTGAATTGCACCTGGACTCAACCTTGGCTTCCCCACTTGACTAAAATGTGTGATTCTAGGCAACTGATTTATTTCACTTTGCTTTTTAATTTATTATTATCACATATGAGAGGACCTCGAAATATATGACTTCAGGATATGCCCTGTACAAATCCTTCTCTTGCTTGTCTTTGATGCAATAAAATATAATCTTGCCCATAATTAAAAGCAACCCAGGCAAGCCAGAGAGTGCACATAACAACTGACATGCCTTGTTGGCATTGTTGTCAGGTTGGGGTGGGGGTTGTTCTACGTTCAAGTTTGAAAACAGTCACTAAAAAAAAAAAACACTTCGTAATAGTTTACATCTGATGTGCTAAGGCGAAACGCTTTTGCACGTTAATGAAATGCACTTATTTGAATATTGAATGGATGGCTTTAAAATTAAGGTGTCCTTTAAGTTAAGTGATACAGGACATTGTGTACTTTTTTTTTTACTTCAGCTCCCCTGCAAATAAATGCTTGCCATATATTTAATGTCTTTCTGAATGTTGGTGCTTTGTGAAGAAAACTACAGCCTAGTGCTGCTGTTTAACTGGGGGCCGCATGTAGCCCCCGGCCGTACTTTCAGGAGAACCACATTGAGTTGTTTTACAAAATATTTTTTATTAAATCGTACTAAACCTCTTGCTGCGACATCTGTGTGCAACATACCATGAGGAGTTGCAGTAGGAATCAAGCATTGGCAAGGCCAATAGGTCTCACCTATACAAGAGCTATTGGCTTTGGCAATATGTTTTGCCAAGTTGTACACCAGTGTGGCTGCTGTTCAGCATTGCTAAATGTTAGTGGCATGGCGTGTCAGAGTGGAGTGGGGAAGTAGAGTATCGTAGAGTTTATTTGTTGTAATGATTTAGAGTGGATGTTGGAATGTCGTAGAGTGGAGTAGGAGGAACTGAATGTTGTAGAGCTGGGTAGAGTTCAGTGGCAGAGAGTGTTGTGGAGTGAGGTGGAAGAGGGTGGAGTAGTGTGGAGCGGGTTGGAGTGGATTGAGGTAGTGGGGTGGATTGAGTGTGTTGGGTTGGTGAAGGGTGGATTGAATTGGAGTGGGGTGGATTGAAATGGGGTGAGGTGGATGGGATTGTGGTGGTTTTGAGTGTGGTGGATTAGATTGGATTGGGGTGGGTGATTTGGAATGCAGTGGTGGGGCTGTGGTGGGGTGGATTGGGGTGGGCTGGACTAAATTGGTGTGGGGTGGATTAGACTGGAGTGGGGTGAATTGGATTGGGGTGGAGTGGACTGGATTCACTGGATTGGAATAGGGTGGATTGGACTGGTGTGATTTGGAGTGGGGGGGATAGGATTGGAGTTGGGTTGATTGGAGCGGGGTAGGCTGGATGGATTGGAGTGGGCTGGATGGATTAGATTAGATTGGAGAGGGGCAGATTGTATTACGGTGAATTGGAGGGGTGGATTGGATGGGAGTGGGGTGGATTGGAGTGGGATGAATTGGGATGAGTGCAGTGGATTGGATTGAAATGAGTGAGCGAGGTGGATTGGGGTGGGGTAGATTGGATTAGAGTGGGGTGGACTGAAATGTGGTGGAGTGGTTTGGATTGGATTTGGGTGTGTTGCGTTGCAGTGGGATGGAATGGGTGGGGCGGACTGGATTGGGGTGAATTGGAGTGAGTGTACTGCACTGAGGTGGAGTGGGGGCTGGAGTGGAGTGGGTGGATTGGAATGGGGTGGGGTGGATTTAACTGGGATGGGGTTGGGTGGATTGGATTGGGGTGGATTGTAGTGGGCCGGATTGTAGTGAGTGGAGTGAGGTGGCTTGGAGTGGAGTACGCTGGATAGATTGGATTGGAGTGTGGTGGACTGAACTGGGATGTGGTGGGGTGGATCGGCATAGATGGGGTGGATTGGAGTGGAGTGGAGTGGGGTAGATTGAACCGGGGTGGAATGGATTGAAGTGGGATGGAGTGGGGAGGTGTGGGCTGGAGGGGATGGAGTGGAGTGGGGTAGGTTGAAGTGAGGTGGATTGCGGTGAGGTGGGGTGGACTGGAGTGGCATGGATAAGATTGGGGTTTATCAGTTTGGAGTTTGGTAAAGTGGATTGGAGTGAGGTGGACTGAATTGAGTCGGGGGATTGGATTAAGTAGGTGGATGGATTGAATTAAGTGTGGTGGATTGGACTGGGGTGGATTGGATAGGGGTGGGATGGACTGTATTGGGTTGGGGTGGATTGGAGTGAGGTGGGGTGGAGTGGATAATGGTGGGTTGGACTGGAGTGGGATGGATTGGATTGGAGTGGGGTAGATTGGATTGGAGTGAGGTGGATTGGAGTGGGTTGACTGGTGAGGGGTGGACTGGATTGAAGGACTGGATTGGGTGGTAGAGTAAGGTGGTTTGGAGCAGGGTGGATTGGAGTGGAGTAGGGTGGATTAATATGGACTAGATTGGACTTGAGTGAGGTAGATTCATATGGATTGTATTGGAGTGGGATGGACTGGGGTGGCGCGGGTGGACTTGACTGGAGTGAGGCAGATTGGATTGGAGTAGGGTGGGTTGGATTGGAGTGGGATGGATTGTGGTGGACTGGAGTGGGTGAATTGGGATGGAGTGGGGTGGTATGGATTGAGACGAGGGGGACTGGATTGGAGTTGGGCAGATTGCTTTGGATTGGAGTGGAATGTTTGGGATTGGAGAGAGGCAGTTTTGAGTGGGGCAGTATGCTTTGGATCAAAGTGGGGCAGATTTGAGTGGGGCATAGTGAAATGGACTGGAGTGGGCAGGTTGTTTTGGACTGAAGTGGGGCAGAGTGTTTTGTATGGGAGTGGGGCAGAGTGTTTTGGACTGGAGTTGTACAGACTGGAGTGGGACAGATTGTTTTGTATTGGAATGGGGCAGACTGGAGTGGGGCGAATTGGAGTGGGACACATTGTTTTGGAATGGAGTGGGGCTGAATGGAGTGTGGCAGCTTATGGATTGAAGTGCAGCAGATTGGAGTGAGGCAGATTGTATTAGGGTGTGTTGGTGTGGGGTGGATTGGAGTTTGGTAGACTAGATTGGAGAGGGCTGAATTGGGTTGGTGTGGGGTGGATTGGACGGGAATGTGGTGAACTGGATGGGAGTAGGGTGGATTGGAGTGGGGTGAATTGGGATGGTGTGGGGTGGATTAGACTGGGGTGAAGTGGACTGGATTGGAGTGGGGCGTATTGTTTTGGATTGGAGAAGATTGGAATGGGACAGACTGTTTTGGATTTCAGTGGGGAAGACTGCAGTGGGGTAAATTGGAGTGGGGCAGACAGGAGTTAGGTGGATCTGTGTGAGGCAGACTGTAATGGATTGGAGTGGGGCGGATGGGAGTGCGGTGGATTGGATGGATTGGAGTTGGGCAGATTGTTTTGGACTGGAGTTGGACAGATGGAGTGGGGCTGATTGTTTTGAATTGGAATGGGGCAGACTGGAGTCGGGTGGACTAGAGTGGGGCAGATTGTTTTGGATTGGAGAATGGCAGAATGGAGTAGGGCAAATTGTTTTGATTGGAGTGCCGCACATTGAAGTGGGGCAGATTGTATTAGGATGGATTGGAGTGGGATGGATTGGTGTTTGGTGGACTAGATTGGAGTGGGATGGATTGGAGTGGGCTGGTTTGGGCTGGTCTGGGGTGGACTGGATGGGAGTGGAGTGAATTGGAGCGGGGTGAATTGGGATGGAGTAGGGTGGATTGGATTGGGGTGAAGTGGATTGGATTGGAGTGGGGCATATTGTTTTGGATTGGAGTGGGCCGGATTGGAGTGGGCCGGATCGGAATAGGACAGATTGTTTTGGATTTGAGTGGGGAAGACTAGATTGGGCTGGATTGGAGTGGGGCAGATTGTTTTGGATTGGAGTGGGGCATGTTTGAGTGAGGCAGGCTGTTATGGATTGATGTGGGGAGGATTGGAGTTGGGTAGATTGTTTTGGGTTAAAGTGGGGCAGATTGGAGTGGGGTGGACTGGACTGGAGCAGATTGTTTTGGATTGGAGTGGGCAGATTGTATTGGACAAGAGTGCAGAAGATTTCACTGGGGCGGGGTAGATTGTTTTGGACAGCAGTGGGGCAGATTGATTTGGACTGGGGTGAGGTGGACTGAGGTGGTGTGGGTGGACATGGTTGGAGAGGGGTGGATTGGATTAAAGTGGGGTGGGTTGGATTGGAGTAGGGTGGGATGGACTGGAGTGGGGTGGGATAGATTGGAGTGTGATGGTTGGATTCAAGTGGGTTGGATTGGAGTGGAGTGGATTGGTGTGAGATGGACTGGATTGGTGTGGGTTGGACTGGATTGCAGTGGACTGGAGTGGGGTGAAATGGGATGGAGGGGGCAAAATGGATTCAGATGGTGGACTGGATTAGAGTAGGGCAGATTGTTTTGGATTGGAGTGGGTTGTTTGGGATTGCAGTGGGGCAGGTTGTTTTGGATTAAAGTGAGTCAGATTGGAGTGGGGCAGACTGAAATGGACTGGAGTGGGCTGGCTCTTCTGGATTGAAGTAGGGCAGAACGGAGTGGGGCAGATTGTTTTGGATTGGAGTGAGACAGATTGGAGTGGGCAGTTTGCATAAGGGTGTATTGGAGTGGGGCGGATTGGAGTGAGATGGACTGGATTGGATGGCAATAAGGTGGACTGCATGGGAGTGGGGTGGACTGGATGGGAGTGAGGTGGTTTGGAGTGGGGTGGTTTGGGATAGAATGGGGTGAATTAGGATGCAGTGGGGTGGACTCGATTGGAGTGAGGTGGATTGGATTGGGGCATATTGTTTTGGATTGAAGTGGGGAAGATTGGAGTGAGGCGGATTGAAGTGGGTCAGATTGCTTTGGATTAGAGTGGGGCAGACTGGCGTGGGTTGGATTGCAGTGGGGCAGATTGTTTTATATTGGAGTAGGGCACATTCAAGAAGGCAGCCTCGAGTGGGACAGGTTGTTTTGGACTGGAGTGGGGGCAGATGGGAGTGGTGTGTATTGGAGTGGCACAGATTATTTTGGATTAAAGTGGGGCAGATTGGAGTGAATTGGAATGGAATGGGGCAGATTGTTTTGGATTGGAGTGGGGCAGATTGTTTTGGATTGAAGTGGGGCAGATTGGAGTGGGGCAGTTTGTATTTGATTGGAGTGCAGTAGATTGCACTGGGGCAGATAGTTTTGGATTGGGACAGATTACAGTAGGGTAGATTGTTTTGGATAAGAATGGGGCAGATTGGCTTATAGTGGAGAAGGGCAGATTGTTTTGGACTGGAGTGGGGCAGATTGAAGTGGGGTAGATGGGTGTGGGCCATATTGCTATGAATTGGAGTAGGGCATATTGTTTTGGATTGGAGTGGTGCAGACTGTTTTGGATTAGAGTGGGGTGAACTGGAGTGCAACAGATTAGATTGGGGTGGGTTGGGAGGATTGGAGTGGGATATGATGTGTTGGATTGGATTGGGGTGAGTGGTTTGTATTGGAGTGGGATGGATTGGTGTGGGGTAAAGTGGAGTGGATTGTAGTGGGGTGGTGCATGATTATTTGTTAACGCATAATTTCAGAAATTACACATAATAAAGAAACAATGTCGCTTTGCTATATTTCGACCAAGATAATTATCATCTTTCAAAAAGAGCGCCATGAGCAAAAACAAAAGAAAACGAGAGGCAAGTAAAAAAAGACAACCTGGCAAAATAAAAGGAAGTTAGCTATAAAAAATAAAACTTTGCAATTTTGTTTGTCCTGCTGGGCCCTTTTTTTGCCAGCTAGAAGCCTTCTGTTTGCAGGGCACTAAAACGTTAAAAAGAACTAAATAGCACATCGGGAGCAGTGGATGGGGCTGAATAAGTTGAATGAATCAGTGCTTGGTGCCTGCTCCACAGAGAGGAACAGAAATTACGTTTTTCCTGCAGTGACAAATTATGAGGCTGTAAAGAAGAATGCATGCACTCGCAGGCTCGACCCTAAAAACTGCCTTTCATTTTCAGAGGGTGAGAAACCGAGAATAGTTCATTCATGTAACAGATCTGTTATTTGCAGCACAACAAAATTACAAATCTTTAGTTACGAGAACTTGATTAAAAAAAACAAGTTATTATCAATATCTTTTAAACCAGGATTATGACTCGTTATTCTGTCTGCTTCCTTTCAGCTTGCACTGTGTTTGTTTGTATTATGCATGTTTCTGTCATGTACAGTGTTCTGATACCCTTAGGTCATTTTCGTGCTTCAAAAACTCTTTAAATAAATATAAAATACATAAAGTTAGCTCTTGTTTTATGTCATACCATTTATAGATCAGGCTAGGCTTTTGTATGTTGGAAGGTAGTCGCGTAATATATTTTCAAGTGTTAGGAGTTAATAATGAACCTTTAGCATGAAATACAAATACACATCCGATTGCAAAACAGCCCAGAAAACTAGACTAGCTTGACCCCAATAGATCGGTCACATATTAGATAGGATGAAGAGCTACTTTTTAAAGAGTGGAGCCAAAACTGAAATCATTGCGACAGAGTGAGAATCAGACCCATTGCCATTCATGTGGCCCAGAACTTTAGAACGCTTCCATTGCTTTGATGCTGAGTGCTCGTTCACTCCTCAAGTCAACACAGCACACAAAGGATTTAACATGGAGGGCACCATTGTGCGGCAAATCCTCACTCTTCTTCAAACTTATCACCCAGTGGCCTTCATGAGTGTGAAGATCATTGCATACCTCGACTACTGTAACATCACCTACACAAGGCTTCCAAATAAACTCAATAGTCTGCAAAGGTGGACAAATCAGGCACCTCAAATGTCCCTCAGCCTTCGAAAAGGCAACCACATCAATACAGCTCTTGGGTGCAAGAATCAAGGGCCCTCATCCAGAGGCCACTGCAGCTTGCATTACCTATTGCCCCACTCAGTTGCTGCTGATGACAATACCAATGCAACTACTAACCATAACACTCCTACAAATGGCACAATGCAGTCTATTCCGGGACGCCAAAGCTATATGAATGGCTTGGGAGGCAGGTATTAGTAATTTTTAATGTATATTGAATAAATAAACAAGAGTTGATGGGTTCATCTCTAAATTCTCCCCATGCACTCTCGACCTTGTTCACTGTGGAGAGAACCCACTGAATTCTGTGAAGCAACCTCCCCCTGGTGCACCATGCAGGCCTATTGTTGCAAAGATTGTTAGCTACAGGGATCGTGCTGTAATCATTTAGAGGGCTCGTCAGGAAAGACACTTTGTAAGAGGATCCAGCAGGGTCACGATCTTCTCGGATTATGACCTAGCGGTGCAGTACCATAGGGCCAGCTTTCTGGAAGTCAAACAAAAGCTATGCACAATAGGGCTTAGGGACACTCTCTTGTCTCATGTCAGGTTGAAGATAATATCAATGTACATTTTTCTTCACCGAGCTGGAGGGTGCCTGGAATGGACCAAACTATAGGCCATTAAGTATGGAGATGGAGATTGTATCCCCGTCACGCTCAAGATGCTGTGGTGGGAGAGGTAGGGGGGACCTTTACACAGCAGTAAAGACAAGTGGCCATCAAGACAGCAGCTTCTTTCATACAGCCCTCATCAACCCTCACTTCTAATGACACCGGCACACATTGTTCCAACACAGACACCGATTCTGACACCAGAAGCGCAATGTCCCTTGTTTTGCCTTCTGTTACACCGCAGACTGCCAAAGACATCTTCAGAGCAAGGATATTTGCCTCTCCTCTTTTGTTGGGAAGAGATGTGTGTTCTGATCCTGGTCCAGCTTTGCCCACCTCTAACCAGCTATGACTCCTGGCAGGTTGTGCACCCTCCAACCTGCAAATTATAAACATAGCGAGTCTTCCAACTGTTTCCTCCTTGTAGGATATAGATGCCAAAGCAACGTCTGGGTCAATTAGCCTATTTGAGTATTGTGCTCCAGTCTGCAGGCTGTGAGCCCATTCTCCATACTTCTACAATTTTCCTACTGCTGTTTTATGTTGACTATAGCTTGCCCCATTCTTGCACCATAGCACATTTATTCCTCTGAGTTAGTAGGAAATGTGCAATGGAAGCATCTCTTTTGAAAGTTTGGTTAGAAGTTTGATTATTCTCTTTTAGCCGGGTAAAGCGGGAGGCGATGTCTTGGTGGATGACTTTAGGACTGCACTGTAGGGTGGGGTCTCCTTGCCTTTCCAGCTCTATACAGTGTGGGTGCGAATGCATATAATGTTTAATCTTGGAATATTCGTATGATGTCTACAACATCCCAGTGATATAAAATATATTCCTTTTTACGACGCAGGGTAATAGACATTGCAATGCTCCTGGAGAGTTGTGGGGAGGGTAAGAAACTTCAAATCAGATAGAGGAGAAAAGTCATATCCACTGATTTCTCTTCCTATGCCAGTGGATTTATGATTTGGAATAGCAAAGGGGCGCCTTTCGAGCTCTGTAGCCATAATGTCGACACTAATGACAGATATATGTTTGTTGATGGTAGATTAGATGGTAGACCCTTACTGATGTTGCCCATATATGCTCCTAACATAGTACCCCCACTAGCAAATTCTCCCAAATATCCAGCACTTATCGGAGGTGATTTCAAGGGAGTAGGGGATGTACAACTAAATAGTTCTCATCTCCCCTCCCTGGTTCCCCAGTGCATGCGATTGCCAAAGCCCTTCAGGACTGGTTAGCTCACTGGTCCTATGGGGTAATTTAGCGATATAAACACCCACCACTACAGGAATAATCATGTTACTCGACAGTCCATGATGATCATGTGCGCCTGGATTGCTTATTTGCCTCTTTACTAAGCTGCTGGAAACCAGAGTGACAGAATATCTAAGCAGAACAATTCAGACCACGACCCACTGTTGTTGCATATATTATGGGGTAGCGGTATAGCGCCCATACCCTCATGGAGGCTGCAATGCGAAGCATTACAGGACCAGGTATTTGGCATGTAATTTGAAGCGTTTATAGGACATTTAATGAAAAAGAATGAAGACAACGTATTCCTACCTCATGATGTGGAAAGTCTTTAAAGTAGCCATCTATGTGGAGAGGGGTGAAACCGGCTAATGACCCTGCACCTGCCGTAGCCCTGAGTATCAGTCGCTATCTCCGAGCCCGGACTGAGTAAGGAAGCCGAAGGGGAGTTGACGGAGCCGCTTGTGCTGCCCCAGAAATGCGTTGACAGCCCAAACGCCATGCCCCTACAGATCTTGACCTAGAGGGAGCTGCCAGAGGGGGGAGCCTTCTGGGTGACTCCGGCCCGAACGACAGCCGGGGCCCCTGGGAGCTGGGGCCTATTGACGAATGCATTGGATTGCCTGGCTCCGGCTGGAGTAGCGGGAAAACTGCAAACAGCCCTGGGCCTGATGCTGTCCTGCTGAGCAGCAGCTTCCTCTGACCTTGAGCGAAGCGGGGAAGCCGCGGAGGGGATACCGACACTGCTCGAGCTGCCCTGGGAGGTGGAGAGCGACTCGGGCGCCAAACACCTACAGTTTTGGCCCTGAGATGAACTTAACAAGGCGGGCCTACCAGGCAGCTCGACCCCTGGAAGAGCTGAGGGTCCGATGTGCTTGGACCTGCTGACCAGCACACTGGAACGCCCAGGCCCTGCTGATGGGAGTGGGGACACTACTTTACCATACTTGGAGCTGGACGATGACACACTGAGTCGAGGGAGCCCAATATGGACAGCCTCCCACTGGCTCTTGGGTGCTGCACACTGCTATGGCCTGGAGTTGGCACCCTGGTGGAGAGACTTGGGATGATCCTACTGGAGGCTGCTGTCATTGCGGGGCCTTGAGACCTGCAAGCTATTACCGAGTGGGGGGCTGCCCACAGAGGTCCCTGGAGTGTTGGACAGGGGGAATGTCGGAGTGCCCAAGGCACTGGGGTGCACATTTGCGTTAACCTATGCTCCCTGCCCAGATCTGGACGGCCCCTGAGGGTGCTGGTCGATCTTGGCAGCCCCCCTAGTGCATCCTCAGGGCGGTGCATGGGTCTTTCTTCTACCCACGCCGTGGAGACTACTGACCATCGCCTTTGGCGGCCCCTGGTGATTCATGCGTTTGGTTGAGAGTGGCACTGTGATTCCTTTAGTGGATCCCAAGCTGATTACTGGCAGGGGGGGGGACAGGACCATCCTCTGAAGCTCAAACGCACTACTGCACCATCATCTCCCTAAGCGAATTGTTGGGCCACACACTGCAACTTTAAATTGCCTGCAGGGGCCTCTTGGATGTTCTTTAGGAAATGAGGATCTAGCTCCCCTGCATCATCAGCGCTCTCACTGTCCTGAGCTCCTACACCATGATCTTTCATCAGGTACAGACCTACAGCCATGGGGAAAGCCACCAAGAAAAGAGATTTGGACCCTGGAACTCAAGTCTCAGATGTGCTGAGCTCAGATGGTTTGAAGGGTGATAGGACGATACCCCCACCCATGCCCCAGAATGGCCCCACGTTACAGGACATCCTACATGCTATTACCGCATCCCGCAAGGTGTTGGAAACTAAAATAGACACTCTGGGAACAGAACTGAGCCTCTTGAAGGATGACAATAGATACCTCGCAGAGAGGGTCACAACAACAGAACAGTTAGTGGCTGATGTCCCCTCAGACATGTTGGGGATGCCTGATTGCCGTACCGAACTGGAGAACAAGGTGCATATCTTGGAAACCTGAGCACAGGACAGTGAAAATAGGTCCATCAGAAATAATATCCAAATAATAGGTATCCTGGAGTGCACTGAGGGTGATAACATGGTAGATTTCCTTGAGCGATGGTTGTGAGATAAACTGGTTCCAACAGGTCTGTTCTCCATCTACGCCCTAGAATGAGCGCACATGGTCCCATCTAGGCCACCTCTGCTAGGAGAACCACCACAGCCAGTAATCTCTCGCCTCTTGCATTACAGAGACTGTGATCATATTCTGGCACAGGTCAGGAGTAAAGACAACCTCAAACTTGGGAGCAGCAAAGTCATGATCTTTACGAATTTTATGAAAGATGTTCAGAAGCAGCATTCTTCATTCCTTGAAGCTAAAAGACAATTCCAGGTGCAAGGCCTGCAATATGCAATGCTGTTCCCAGCCAGACTGCGAGTGGTCACCCCAGAAGGAGTGCAGTTCTTCCACACACCACGGGAGTTGTAGGATTGGTTGGAGGCTCATCAGAGTGCTTGTCCCAGCCGGGACCCCTCAGACTGAGTGCCTAAATGTCGGAAACGGAGATGGCCTGACAGGAGCTCCGGACCCAGGATTCAGCCTGATGACGAGATCCAGAGGGAACAACAGAGAGCATTGGAGGTAGTGGCTGGGATGAGTATGGAGGAACTGAGTCACACTCCTCTCCCAGTGTGGGAGCCGACGGGGAGTAAGATGCAACACAAGATGCCAGCTCAGAGGAGTTGGATGCTCCCCTTCTGCATATTACACCGAGGACAGCATCTGCTGTACTGATGTGGAGAAGCCGATGGACTGTGAGCTTATGGATGTGGATGAGGGGAGCGTGGAGTGTGGGGTTATGGCTATGAATGTTACTAAAACATGTGGGGCCCTAGGACTGCTCTACAACTGCATTACAGAGTTGGAGAGGGGGGAGCGTGGGTGTGGGGCTGTGTACCGACTTTCACTACCCCCTTTTTTGCTCGAGTTTTGTGGGTACACCCATGAAGGCTTGTTGCCTGGATGGATGTTTGGATGAGTGGAGTTGGCCTGCTAGCCCTGTGGATGGGGAGTTAGGGGATAAATGTTTCCAATGGGCCTTGACCATGGACATTCGACCTGTGCAGAGAGAGTTGTTCCCTGAGGTTTGGTGGTTGGCCCCCAGACTGCATCGCACTGTCTTGCTATTCTTACCCACAATGGCGAACTGCATAAAGTATAAAATCCTTTCCCGGAATATTAGGGGAATGTATTCCATGGTTAAAAGACACAAGGGGTTCACACACATTACTAGATGGGGAGTCCAGATTGCACTTTTCCAGGGAATGCACCTTTGTGCTAAAGACGGCTTTGCACTTCAATGCAGGTGGAGAGGTCCAATATTCAAACAGAAAGAGAACAACACCATATCCTTACTAGCACGGGGTAACCTTCTGGGGGCAGACTGTCTCACCTTCAAATTCTTAGCAGTTTACAAAGACCAGCTGGGATCTAAGCTGGCCCACCTCTATAATGAGGCACTTTAGAAGGCTATTCTACCACGCACTATTAGTAGAGCATTAGTCATGGCCCTCCTGAAGCCTGGAAACTCAACATACCTGCCAGGGCCATTTCTTACACACAGGGCCTTTTTGGCATTGATGCACACCCCCTCAGGCATTAATGACTCTGAACCGCAAACAGAAGGCTATATGCAGACACTTTTGAACATGGGCACGGGCCAGAGTACAATCAGTTATATGCTTCTTTACAGCCTTTGTATACTTCTCCCAACAAAACTTAAACTCCATTGGGAGGCTGACATAGGATGCCCCCCAACAGACAAGGAATGGGGAAGATTCCTTTTACATCCTAGGAGGGTATCCTGCAGTGCTAGACTGCAGCTCTGTGCTCATTCATGATCCTCAAACACACAGAGCCTATATGACCCATTACATAGCTAGCAAGGTGCAGCCTGGCGGGTTGGGGAGCTGTTAGGAATTGACAGGACAGGGCTGTTATGCAGCTGCTGAGGCTTGCCTTTGAGACTGGCCCCTTGTTCTAAACGAGGTGTGGCGGGGGACTAGATCCGCAAATTTGCTCTTGACCAGGCAAAACGTTATGTCACAATGCAGTGGGCCCCAGTGTTAGGCAATAGGAGAGGGCAGTGAAGAGATTCACAACTAGCTAGAGCACAGCACTACCTGGGGAGGAAGCACACGGAATACATACGTGGCCAATCACTAGCGAATGGTATGCGTTATACGTAACCTTTTTTAACATAAGGATGACACTAGACCCCATTGAAACCTGGAACCCGTTATTGGATGCAAGCACTTGGTATACAGTCCCATTTCTACTACAACATCGCTGGTGATTAGCCACTTCGGAGGTCATATACTTTAAGGAAAGCTGTATTCCCGCCTTCGTGTGTCATTCCCGAATACTGTTGTGGCCACGTTACCCTTTTCGCCATTTCCTACTCTGACCAGGAACTAGACCTCAATCTACACTTCCACTTCTAGATACAAACCCCTTTTAGTGTAATCTGCATGGGATAAGTTAAGGTTTGTGTTCTAAACTATCTTCATATACTGCTCATATTAAAGAATTAGCCTCATCCAGGTAAATGTACCTAACTATAGAGTTGATTGTTGCTTCAGAGTAACCTTGCACGTGATATTAGCCGAGTAAGTGAAATACATATCCTTTGGCACGGTCTAATTTGTACTTGTGACGGTTTAATAACTTTCTGGTATGCAACCAATGTCACAAAGAAAATGTTTGTTACGAAGAGCTGGATACAATATATATCTGATTAATGTATCTGGATGTATTGCCAATAAAACGATATTTTTAAAAAAATAGAAAACTTTGCTCAATGACTGCACACTACACAACGTAATAAAGTTCTAGGCTATAGTGACTGGAATGTCCTGAACCGAATCCTCAGAGGCAAACTACTGTGTGCAGTTCAGAAAATAATTACAACTGGACTTTTCAAACTTGCCTAAGCTGATCTTTACCCCGGAAAGTGGCTGTGACCTTAACGCCCCACCTGCACCACCAAAGTGGGCTTTCTTGTCAAGGCTTCCTTGGCTCCGAAGTGACCAAAAGTAGAGTTGCGCCCCACAAAGCCCAAAGATAAATAATTGGCAACCGCATATTTACAGTTATATTATTTACCTTCCCTGATTGAGAATTGAGGGATGTAGGACCTTGTCAGCAGCAAAGTCCTATTACTGGCATTGAACAGAGCCACACATCTAATTAGGAGACTATTGGTCCATTGCCAGAGGCAAGGCCACGACTGAGTTGCACGTAGTTCTTCCTGAGCTGTTATGGCATGGTGAGCAAAAAAACTGTGAAATTGAATAAAACCAGAAAAAAATCCAGTGTTTAAGATTAATTCAAGTATTTCCACCCATCGCTTTTTGTCTTGCTGAGCAGACAATAGCTCTTACGGTGCACAATGTATCCACTCGGGCTGCAATCCCAATAGCCAAGGTGCACACAACAGCCAGAGCCTATAATCAGGGCCACGTGAACTATGCGATTCTACAACCGTGGCTATTTTCGCACGAATGTAGATTTGCAGCCTTTGCCACATAATCCATCAACTGCAGAGTCTGCAGATTTTAACCAAAAAATATTTCTAGTTCAAACGGATCAAAAGTAACTAAAAAAAGTCGCAACATGTTTGTAAATAGTGGTACTAATGAGGTGAAAACTGCCCAGACAGTATTATCATGGGTAAAAAATACAAAATAATGAAGTAATACTATTAAACAAATGTGCAGTGTTAAACCACATAATCTGTTTTTTCTTGACTCATAATTTAGTCAACCCTGCTGCAGAATTCCAGTGGCCCTGCCTATAAAATACCATCTTTAGAGCGGCCTTGTCCAGAACAGTGGGCGTCATCCTCGTGTACCAGGGTACCAGGTGTGGGCAGGCCCAAAACCTCTAGAAATGCGGGGGCTGTAAAGCTGAGAAGCCCAGGGAGCTGCAGCACACAGAGGCCTCGGCCTCGACCGTCCTCTTCCCCTGCTCTCACGTTCTGAAGTCTCACGAGAAGGAAGGAGACAAGGGCCTGACTCTGCACATCAATGAGGTGTTTCCTCCCCCCCATTCAGCTCTCCAGATCGGAGAATAAATATCGAAAGTGACAGGAGACTAGGCCAGGGAAGGGCAGACAAGGCTGCAAGCCCCGGGGAGATTACAAAATCTGTACAACACAAACCTAGATTGATAAAGTAGCCTGCTGAAATCCATAATGGCCTGCAGTCTGCGTGGGCCTTAGCAATAAGTTATACTTGAAATTCGAGAGTTTGCCAGCTGGCTGTGGAATAATACACCCCAGTGTCCATTTCAATGGCTGAGGAAAAAGGTTTTTAAATAAGAAATGTCCTGATAAGAGGAGACGGTGAGCATATAATCCGAGGCAACCTTTTCTCACTTTCTTACTTTACTAGTAGGCAGGACTACTCAAAATATGTGAATCTTCGGCCACAACATTTTCTGCATTGTTGTGGATTTGCCACATAATCCACCGTCACCTGCATGTTTCTAGCTCAAATGGTTCAAAATGCAGTGACACTGTTGTAGGAGGCTGGCCTGGTTTGTAGTGGGTACCTTGGGTACCTATTCCAGGTCCAGTTATCCCTTATTAGTGAAGTAGTAGTGTTCTAGCAGCATAGGCTGATAGAGGTAGTTATAGCAGAGCAGTTTAGGCTGAACTAGGAGACATGCAAAGCTCATGCAATACCACTTATAGTTACACAATACTTATACACAAGTAAAGACAATACTCAGTGTTACCAAAAAAAAGGTCTTTATTTGGGAGACACAGTACCAAAAAATATCTTAGAGACAATACTCCTTCTGGAGGTAAGTATTATACACAATATATACACTAGACACAACAATTAGACAAGTAAATAGTCATAGAACAATGCAAACAGTAGGAAATCCTATAGAATGTAATGGGAGAAAATGGGTCTAGAGGCAACACAAACCACATACTAAGAAAGTGGAATGCGAATCACAAATTGCCCCCTAGACAAGTGTAGTGTGTGCAGAATTGCTGGGAGAGTAAGAATACAGTAAAGGTAAGTACATTACCCCAACCCAGAGCCCAGAAAAGCAGAAGTAAAGTACTGCAAGTTTCCTTAGGACACACTACACCTCGTTTTGGGGATTTTGCAGCAGCCAACTAAGTCTGCAAAGAACAACTGCTGGATTATTGGACCTGAAGACCTGCAAAAGAAGGGGACCAAATCCAGAAGTCGAAAGAAGTTCCAGAAAGGACAGGAACCCCCGCCAACCCAGAAGAGGGTACAAAAGAAGAGTCCCCAGTTAGTCGAAGACTGCAGGAATGCACCCTAGGAAGATTCCAGAGGGTTACTGCGTGATGCAAAAGATGTCCTATGGCGTGAAGATCTTTGCAGATGAGATTTCGGGTTGGAAGTCGCCAACAAGCCTTGCGTCAAAATGGTGCTGGATGGACCCAGAAGGAACCCGGGGGTCTCACCTCTGTGTGAGAAGGAAGAGGGGGCTCTCAGCACTTTAGAGAGCCCTTAGGATGCCAGTCACACTCCCGGGAGTCACAGGATCCGGGGACAAAGGAGGTGCAAAACACGGTTGATAAAGCACAACAAAAGAAGGTCCCATGCCGCCGGAGAACAACTCAGTGAGTTGAGCGCCACAGGATGGAGTGCTGGGGACCTGGGTCAGGCTGTGCACGAAGGAATTTTGCAAAGAGTGCACAGAGGCCTCAGGAGGAGAAGAAGATGCAGTACACAGGGGTACCATCGCTCTCAGGGAAGGCAAGGTCTTACCTCCTCCAAATTGCATCATCAGGACCTTAGGACAGTCTATGTCGATGATGTCCACCCTCTCTGTCCTTAGGAGCATGCTTGTCGCTGTGAGAGGGGTCCCGGGGTACCGGTCGTCGTCTTGGAAGGTGCCTGCTTGCAGCAGGGGAGTGACTTTGTCACTCCAAGGGAGATTTCTTTGGTCCTTCTGGTGCAGGATGAAGACAGGGAGTCCCCAGAGCGTGCACACCATGGAAACTGTTGCAGTTGCTGACTTGGAGCTGAGGTTGCTGAAGATAAGTGTCTCTTGTAGACACTTTGTTGCAGTTTACAACGTTTCTTGGAGCAGGCTGCGGTTGATCCGAGGTCAGAGGAGCTGAAGTTGCTGCAAAGGATTCCTGAAGAAAACTTGCAAGCAGAATCTGAAGAGAACCCACAGGAGAGACCCTAAATAGCCCTGAGAAGGGGATTAGCTACCTTATAAGGTATGGACCTATCAGGAGGAGTCTCTGAAGTCACCTGCTGGCACTGGCCACTCAGAGCCCTCCAGAGTGCCCCCACACCTTGCAAAGCAAGATGGCTGAAGTCTGGGACACACTGGAGGAGCTCTGGGCACCACCCCTGGGGTGGTGATGGACAGGGGAGTGGCACTCCCCTTTCCTTTGTCCAGTTATGAGCCAGAGCAGGGGAGAAGGGGTCCCTGAACCGGTGTAGACTGGCTTATGCAAGGAGGGCACCATCTGTGCCCTTCAAAGCATTTCCAGAGGCCAAGGGAGGCAACCCCTCCCCAGCCTGTGACACTGATTTCCAAAGGAAGAGGGTGTAACACCCTGCTCTCAGAGGAAATGCTTTGTTCTGCCTTCCTGGGACTGGGCTGCCCAGACCCCAGGAGGGCAGAACCCTGTCTGTGAGGTGGTAGCAGCTTAGCTGCAGTGAAGGCCTCAGAGAGCTGGTTTGGGAGTACTGGTGGTCCATGCTGGAGCCCCCAGGATGCATGGAATTGGCTACCCAATACCAGATTTGGAATGAGGGGACAATTCCATGATCTTAGACATGTTACATGGCCATATTCGGAGTTACCATTGTGAAGCGACATCTAGGTATTGACCATTATGTAGTGAACGCGTGTAATGGTGTCCCCGCACTCACAAAGTCCAGGGAAATGGCCCTGAACTATGTGGGGCCACCTTTGCTAGTGCAAGGGTGCCCTCACACTTAGTATCTTTGCACCTAACCTTCAGCAAGTGAAGGTTAGACATATAGGTGACTTATAAGTTACTTAAGTGCAGTGAAAAATGGCTGTGAAATATTGTGAGTGCTATTTCACACAGGGTGCAATGGCAGGCCTATGCAAGGGTTTGTCTGAGCTCCCTATGTGTGGCAAAAGAATTGCTGTAGCCCATATGGATCTCCTGGAACCCCAATGCCCTGGGTACCTAGGTACCATATACTAGAGACTTATAAGGGGGGTCCAGTGTGCCAATTAAAATTGGTAAATGAAGTCACTAGCCTACAGTGACAAATTTAAAAGCAGAGATAGTATAAGCACTGAGCTTCCGATTAGCAGAGCCCCAGTACACAGTTAAGCACTACACAGACACACACATTAGGCCACAAAATATGAGCACTGCCGTCCTGGCTAGCAGGATCCCAGTGACATAGTAAAAACACACTGACACACACTCACAAACAAGCCAAAAGTGGGGGTAACCATGCTAGAAAGAGGCTACTTTCTCATAACTGTTACAGCACAGTGGGAGGCCCTTCCAAATGTTGACTTGCTATTCAATTTCCTATTACTATACTGGAGTGTTAAACTCTACTAATGAGGTGGAAACTTTGCCCAGACAGTGTTAACGTGTAAAAAAAACAAAAAGACATGTAATCTGCCTTCTTTTGCTGCATAGTTTAGGCTTCCCCTGGCGCATAATTCCACGGGCCCCGTCTGAGGGTAACCTTGAGATGTAAACTTGGGATGCAGTCTCAAATGAAGCAGGGAATCGGCTTCTGGGATAGTCTTAATCTACCTGGAAAGCAGCACAGCCCTTAGGCTCTCAGACTACAGGATCCTGGCCCCCGAGACCTGAAGCCCGGCGGCTGCAGCATACTGTACACTATGTTATTGCTTATGGTGTTTTAAAGGAGACCATGTCAAGCAAGGTTACTCCAGCAGATGAATCGGGTGCAGCACTACAGAATTCAGCAGTGTACAATGCAGAGCCGTAGAACGCAGTGACACACATTAGAGTGGTGCACAAGAGTTTTGAGTGGCACAGAGTGCAGTGGCGTAGAGTAATGCAGACTGCAGTGGCCTGGAGTGATGCCGAGTGCAGTGGTGAAGAGTGTAATGATGCAGAGTAGAGTGGTGTAGAGTGTATTGGCATAGCGTGCAGTAGTGCAGAGTAGATTGTCAGAGTGTAGTTGTGTAGAGCGAAGTGGCACTGAGTACAGTGGTGCAGAGTAGGGTGCAGTGGCATCAAGTTCAGAGACATGGAGTGCTGTGGCAAGGAGTGCAGTGGCATAGAGTAGAGTGCAATAGAGTAGGGTGAATGGCGTGCAGTGGCATAGAGTGGACTGGTGTAGACTGCAGTTGCATAGAGTGTAGCAGATTATAGTGATGTAGAGTGCAGTAGAATAGAATTCAGCGGTGTACAATGCAAGATCATAGAACGCAGTGGCGAAAATTAGAGTGGTGCAGAGTGGAGTGGCATAGAGTGCAGTAGCACAGAGTGATACAGAGTGCAGTGGCGTAGAGTGCTTTGGCTTAGAGTGCAGTAGTGCAGAGAAGAGTGGCGTGAGTGCAGTATTGTTGAGTAGAGTGGCGTTGAGAGCAGTGGCATAATAAATAGTGATGCAGTGTAGAATGCAGTGACGTACAGTGCAATTGTGTTGAGTGCATTGGCAGAGGGTGCAGTTATTGCATAGAATGGAGTACAGAAGCATAGAGTAGATTGTTTCAAAGTAAAGTGAAGTGGCATAGAGAGGAGATTTACAGGCCTCGTTACAGAAAGGAGCACTCGTGGAAGAAAACAAGGGGAGTTGGTGTGAAAAGGCTTTGTTCTATGGGAGGGACTAACTCACACTGGACAGCCTATAACAAATACATCCAGCAAATACAAAGCCAGAAAATGTGAGTTACAAACCACAAAGCCAACGGTAAGCAATGAGTGGAATGCACTTCCAGAAAGGTTTTCTGAATGTCTCCAAGATGTCTTTAGCAAACCAAACGGGTGTGCTGTCTGGTAAACGTCGACCTAAAAAACCAAATCATAAGAGTGAAAAGTAATGTATTGTTTTTGTTGTGCAAACTGCACTGAAATGATGATGTATACCGGCTCTTCACCTGGTCTGCTGGCTCTGGGAGCAGGCATTACAACATCACAACTCAAGTGTAATAAGTTCTGATAGTTGAGCAAGTACATAATTTCATTATTACAAGTAAGGAGTGACACAATTCAACTGTAATAAGGAAATTATATTAGACACAGCCTTTTATACACAGATTGCAGGAATACACGTCTGACAAAGCTCTAATCCTACTCTCCATGTCATAATCTTTAAGAAGTGATGTGCATAGACTCACAAAGCTAGATGCTTCACGGATACTCTTGTCTGCAGTAACCCCCTTGAGCTACTTTTGACTGCAACCAAATCATCTGTATTAAGGTTTCTGAGAAGGACTGCACTCTGAAGCTTCTTTAACCTATATTGGATTCCTGATGAAGCACAAAGATGATCTTGGGGAAGGGCAAAAAGTTATTTTTTTTTATGGCTAAGATTCAGGTCGGTTTGCTCAAGAGAACAAATAAATTCTACCCTTGATACATGAGCCCCTGCCCATTAAGGCCTACCTATGCTTTGGAATCCAATTTTCAAGGTCGGAAAAGTATCCTGTCATAATGGTTGCACCTTCTGTCTTCGCCATGGCAATGACAAAGCCACCTTTGCTTTTAAAACCAACTTTCTAAGTAGTAGATTAAGTCACAATTTTTCTATCTTGTCATAAAATTGAAATGATTATGATTCAGACAGGAATGCTCACAAATCTGACTGACTGTGCTGACTGCTCATGTTTGCAAGTCGTTTTTTGCATCAACGATCAAACAATGAATAAACAAAGGGACCTTATCGGCGAGGAGAAGGTGAAGATGTAAATGTTAGAGATAAGCGATCCCTAGTTGGATCATCCCACTATTTTGAAATAATTTTATAAAATAAGTAAAACTGTAGCTGGTTCCAGCTTCTCAGCCCCTTTCAACCTGCAAACATCTCCTTGGGCAATTTACACCACAAGCATTGATGTTTCTTTAGAAGGACTTACAACAATGATCATTTAATGTAGGAGTCTGATTCATAAATGTGTTCTTTATTTGCCTTTTAATGTTACATATTATTAAACAAACCAAATATCATACTGCTCTTCAAACACAAATGATGAAAGCTTTAAAAATGTGCTGTATTCTCTACCAAAAGTAGGAGACCTCTCAGCGTAAAGGGTATGTTTGCAGCCGACTGCCAGGCCAATGACTGCAAGATTAACAATATCCTCCTGCTTCCCCGCCCCTCCACCCATCGGTGCCTCACGCCCACTTCACCATCAACCGATAAGACTCACCATGTGCATGATCAGGATCCAAGCATTCTGCAGGACATCAGCTGATACTACCTGAGGAGGAATAGGGGAACACCGTGAGATACAAGCAAGAGCTGGCATACTCTAATCACATCTGATCTAGACTTTCACCCGAGAGGCGATCCTTGCACAGCGGTTAAATAAGAAATGGGCATAGAGACTCAAGACCTAAGTTCTCAAATACAGGTTGTGTTATTCCCCAGAGAGTTAATTGGCATGTCACTCTGGCCTGCTGTATGTAGCCAAGTGTCACTGGACTCACCTTCAGACCTGGAAACATCAGAAGGGTTTCACCAGTGAGGATCTGCATCCAGTGAAACAGTTACAGGAACAAGGACTGGAACTAAGGATAGAAACACAGCCCGGCTCCTGTCTAACCTCTGCAGTATCATGGGAAGGCATATAATACTTACCCTATCCAACCGCCCTCCACTTCCTGATCTCCATCAACCAACTCAGACATTTACCGAACCCTCCCTGTGAGTGGCCAGGAAAATGGGTTGGTATTAACGTGGAGTTGGGGAAAATCTGGCCTTTTACAATTTGGACCCTGAAGAATTTCCCCATAATAAATTAGTAATTCCAGGAGAAAAAGGTTATTTCTGCTCAGAATCCCCAAGTAATTCCTCATTTGGAGGGCCCATGACTTGCAGATTTCATCTTCTTTCAACAGCAGAAATCCCTGGGTGAAAGTAAATAGATTCACGATGTTTGCGCAGTTCTCATAATTCTGATGGGACTGTTACTGGGCCAAATAAGAATTAGTGACATTTTGTAATGGGGCTCTTTGGGCCTTATTTTCAGTTACTTGTATTTTGGGGAGGGATGCCGGGGCAAAACCATAGATTTCAGCTTCTATTTCTACACCCAAATAATGGGATTACAATTTATATTTCCAAAACTGGGGTACTAATCCAGGAACACCGGGTCTAATTACATTGGTTTTTCCCATTCCAGGAAACAAAATGGGCCCAAATCCACGTCCCTGATCACCTGTTTGGAAAAGGTGGTAAATGGATATGGGGCCTATAGGTAGGGCTGTAATACGGATGATGGGGGGCATGGAAGAACAGGGCAGAGGTCACAGGGACTCTTCCTCCATTGTAGCAGAGGAATGTCGCCCCACTAAAATACCCCCAGAAAACCCCAGAGACGAAAAATAATATGGTAATAAAGTTAATTTATTACCGTTTTATTTTTTGTCAGCCTATCCTTAACCGAGTGTCAGGACGGGGCGGGGCCTGCTCAGAGGCAGCAGTGGTGGGCATGGCTGCCTGTGCACTAGTTTATATAGTGCATGTCACTTTGGCTGGCTGTCTGGCGATGGCCAGCTTGACATGCGCACTATAAACCTCCCAACCCAGGTTGAGAGCATGCCGCTCCCTCCAATCCTGGCACTTCTCTTGTGCTGGGTGACAGGAAGAGAGCAGCACCAGGATTGGTTAAAGGAGTTAGCTGGGGCCCTGGACGTGACGTGACAAAAGAAGAGGACCAGAACAGAGGTCCTGTCTGCAGGCAGGATGGTAAGTACATTTTAATTTATTTCATGTTTTTATTTTATCACCCACCCACCACCCATTTGCCCGCCTCGCCAGTCACCGTAGTTGCTAGCCACCACTGGCAGAGGAGGTGATGGAAGAGATAGGGGGAAGAGATAGGGGGTCTCTCCCTGTTGTGCATGAGGAGGGCATGCACAACTGCGGCTTGCTGCTATGGCAGCTCCGCATTAAGCTCCAGTGCATCAGGGCCTGGCATTACCTGATACAAAATTTGCATACCCAATAATTCCAGTCCCAGATACACCAAGTATGTTGAAATGGCCTGTATTGCAATCTCTCACAAGATAATGCTCTGGACCACTTCTAATGAAGGCCTAAAGGTTAATCACTCAAGAATGAGGCAAAGGATTGCTTAGGTTTACAAACAGGTTTCCCTATCCCTCCAAAGACCAAAGAATTAATGGCTTAGACTAGAGGCTAGGGACCTGATATATTCTGGGATTTTGGTACTGCAATCCTGTGATTCACAAAATCACAGGGTTGGCAAACACAAAATCCCCTTTTCCTATTTACCTTACCCATTTTATGAATGGGTATTTTTACCGGCTCATAAAAAGGGGTTTTAAATGATTACTGAATCAGAATTTGGAAGTGG
Organism: Pleurodeles waltl; assembly: GCF_031143425.1. NCBI lineage: Eukaryota > Metazoa > Chordata > Amphibia > Caudata > Salamandridae > Pleurodeles > Pleurodeles waltl. Next base: position 532,728,408 of record NC_090451.1, read on the forward strand.
GTGTTTTGGGCTTCCTTACACATTGCAAATGGTTTCAATATGTATTCATGTTTTGTGACTCCAATTCCGGCTGGAAGCATTGAACAGTTACCGACTATCAAGTTGGAGATTTAAATGATTGGCAGATTCCTTTCCCATTGGGAGTAGGAGTGGCAACTTCAGCAAGAGCAGGTAGTGGTCCACGGGACCATAGCCAACTTTCACTGAAGATTTTCATAACTGAAACCTTTTTTTTTTTAAACAGTCCTGTTTCCTTTAAGGAAATTGGGCTACATTGAACAACATACACTGACAAACCCAACAGGTCTCTCCTATGCAAGAGCTCTTGGCTTTGCCAATATGTTTTAGCCATGTTGTAGAGTGTCGTAAAATGGTGTGTTGTGGAGCACAGTGGCATAGAGTAGCGTGGAGTTGGGTAGAGTTGAGTAGCATGGTATAGAGGGAAGTGGCATAGAGTATTGTGAAGTGTTGTGGAGGGAGTAGAGCGTCTGAGAGGAAGGGTGTAGAGTGGAGTAGAGTGTTTTACGACTGAGTAACATGGAGTGTAGTAGAGTGTCGTAGAGTGGAGTGGCATTGAGTGTCATAGATTGGAGCGGCTACAGCACAGTGGAGTAGCATAGAGGGTGTTGTGTATAGCAGAGCAGAGTGTTGTAGAGTGGAGTGCAGTAGTGTGTCTTAGAAAAGAGTGGAGAAAAGAGTGGAGTAAAGTGGCATGGAGTGGCATAGAGGGAGTTACGCAGAGCATCGTAGAGTGGGGTAGGGTGGAAGAGTAGAGTAGAGTTTAATGGAATAAAGCGACAGAGTAAAATACTGTGGATAGTAGTGTCACAGAATGGAGTGCAGAGAGTGGAGTGTCATAAAGTGGCCTTGAGTGAATTGGCGTAAAGTACAGTGGTGCTAAGTAAATAGGGGTAGAGTGCAGTGCCATAGAGTGCTTTGGTTTTGAGTAAAATGGTGTTGAGTGCAGTGATGTAGAGTAGAGCGGCATAGACTGCAGTGGCTTAGAATGGTGTAGAGTAGAGAGGCGTAGGTTGGTGCAGCATAGAGTGCATTGGTGTAGAGTACAGTAGAGTGGCATAGAGTTGAGTGGTGCAGAGTAGAGTGGCACAGAGTTCAGTGGTCAAGAGTACAGTCTTGCAGAGTAGAGTGTTGTAGAGTGGTGTGGTGTAGAGTGCAGTGGTGCAGAGTAGAGAGCAATGTTGTAGACTACAGTGGTGCAGAGTAGAATAGAGTAGCATAGAGTGAAATGGTGCAGGGTGGTGTAGAGTGCAGTGGCATAAAGTATTGCAGAGTGGAGTGTATTGTTGTAGAGTGAGTGCCATAGAGTGCATTAGTTTTAAGTAAAGTGGTGTGGAGCACATTGGCGAAGAGTGCAGTGATTCAGAAATGAGTGGCATAGAGTGCAGTGTCACAGAGTAGAGTGGTGCAAAGTAGAGTACAGCGGCCTAGGGTGGCGTTACTTAGATTGCAGTGGTGTAGAGTGTAGTGGCGTGGAGTAGTGCAGAGTGGAGTAGAGCATCATAACGTGCAGTGGTATAGAGTGCAGTGGCATAGAGTAGATTGTTTCAGGGTAGAATGACGCTGCATAGAATGGAGTGGCTGGCGGTACAGTGCAGTAGCACAGAGTAGTAGCGTAGAGTGCACTGGCATGGAGTGGTACAGAGTACAGTACATTGGTGTAGAGTGCAATGGCATAGAGTGCAGTGTTGCAGAGTCGAGTGGCATAGAGTGGTGTGTTGTAGAGTGGAGTGGTGTACAGTAGAGCGGAGAAGTCTAGACTGGAGTGGAGTAGTGGAGTATAGTGGGGTAGTGTGCATTGGCATAGAGTAAAGTGGTGCACAGTAGAGAGGCGTGGAGTGGATTGGCATACAGTGGAGTGGCATAGAGTGGAATGATGCAGAGTGTAGTGACATAGAAAGCAGTAGAGTGGTACAGAGTAGAATGCAGTGGCATCGAATGCAGTGGCATAGAGTGCAGTGGCACAGAGTAGAGTGTTGCCAGGTTCTGTGGTGGAGAGTGCAGTGTTGCAGAGTAGAGTGTCACTGAGTGCAGTGCTGTAGAGTGACTTAGATTAGAGCGGCATAGGGTGCACAAGTGTAGTGTACAGTGGCATATAGAGCTGCAGAGTAGAGAGGTGTAGAGTGAAGTGGCATAGAGTAGTGTTGCAGTGTATAGTGACCTAGACTGCAGTGGCGCAGAGTAGATTGGCATAGATTGCAGTAGTGTAGAGTGAATTGGTTTTGGGTAATGTGGTGTAGAGTGCATTGGCGCAGAGCGCAGTGGCACAGAGAGCAGTGGTTGGAGTAAAGTGGATTAGAGTAGTGCAGAGTAGAGTGGCGCTGAGTAGAGCAGTGCAGAGTAGATTGCAGTGGTGCAGAGAGGAGTGACAAAGAGTCGAGTGGCCAGAATGGCACAGAGTAGATTGTTTCAGAGTAGAGTGAAGTGGTGTAAAGTAGGGTGGTGCTCGGTAGAATGGGGTGGTGCTTGGTAGAATGAAGTGGGGTGGCATGGTGAGCAAAGTAATTGATGGATTAAATCCAGATCTGTGACTAGGGGTGAATGTTTGATCGGTTCCACATTCCGGCCATCATTTGTGTTTGTTTGCTTTTGTCGCTCTAAGTGCGCCGGGTATGCACAAACGTGGGTCCCAGGCTCACTATGCCACAGGATTCAAGCTAGCCTGGCTGATGAAGGGTGATACCATGAAACCGGTCCCAGGATGCTTGTTTCCTGTCCAGGGAGGACCTGGCCTGGCAGTTCAGGCTGGACTGTTCCCATGGGGAACAGGGTTAAGACTGATTTGCATATAGCTTGGTCCAAACTGGGGTGGCTTGGTGAGCAAAAGAATTGATGGATTAAACCCAGATCTGTGACTGGGGGTGAATATTTGATTGGTTCCACATTCCGGCCATCATTTGTGTTTGTTTGCTTTTGTCGCTCTAAGTGCGCCGGGTATGCGCAAACGTGGGTCCCAGGCTCACTATGTCGCAGGATTCAAGCTAGCCTGGCTGATGAAGGGTAATACAGTGAAACCAGTCCCAGGATGCTTGTTTCCAGTCCAGGGAGGGCCAGGCCTGGCAGTTCGGGCTGGACTGTTCCCATGGGAAACAAAGGAAAGATTGATTTGCATATGGCTGGGTCCAAACTGAGGTGGCACGGTGAGCAGAAGAATTGATGGATTAAACCCAGATCTGTTACTGGGGGTGATTGTTTGATTGGTTCCACATTCCGTCCATCATTTGTGTTTCTTTGCTTTGGTCGCACTAGGTGCACTGGGTATGCCGAGACGCAGTCACAGCTCATGGGAGGAAAAAGGGGTGGCGCGTTGCAGAGAGGTGGGGGGGGGGGGGGGGGGCTGGGTTGTGGCACTCAAAAATATATATTTTTTTAAAATAATAAAAATCTGACGTACCTTTTTCCCGTGCTGAGCCGCTCCATCTGCTCTGCTCCATAGTTGTAGGCTGCGGACACAGGCTCCCAGCCAGCCCTGCCACCAATCCTGACACTGCTCAAAGCAGCATTAAGATTGGCTGGGAGGACTCCGCCAGTGCACTCCGAGGCACACTGGGAGCCTGTGTATGCTCTCTCCAGCCCGGCAACACAGTGCCGGGCCAGAGAGACCACAGTGTGCATGTATGTTTGTCCGGCCCGAGACGGCCGGCCAAACATACTTGCGCATTGAGGGAGAGTGCTGTGCACTCCCACTCCGTCCATGTCACGCCCGTGGCCCTGCCAATTTTTATAGAAACAACATAATAAACTGAGTTTATTATTATGTTTTTATGAATGTTTTGCAGCTCCTGCTGCTGGTGGGGGGGAGCGGGAGGGAGGTTCCTCCACCCTAGCGGAGAAGCCACCCCTGCCGAGATGTGGGTCCCAGGCTCACTATGCCACTGGATTCAAGCTAGCCTGGCGGATGAAGGGTGATACCCTGAAATCGGTCCTGGGATGCTTGTTTCCAGTCCAGGGAGGACTTGGTTTGGCAGTTCAGGCTGGACTGTTCCCATGGGGAACAGGGTCATGACTGATTTAAATATGGTTGTGTCCAAACTGGGGTGGCATGGTGAGCAAAAGAATTGATGGATTAAACCCAGATTTGTGACTGGGGTTGAATGTTTGATTGGTTCCATATTCCGTCCATCATTTGTGTTTGTTTGCTGTTCTTGCCCTAAGTGTGCTGGGTAAGCCCAGGCGTGGATCCTGGGCTCACTATGCCACTGGATTCAATCTAGCCTGGCTGATGAAGGGTGATACGCTGAAACCGGTCCGAGGATGCCTGTTTCTGGTCGAAGGATGACCTGGCTTGGCAGTTCGGGCTGGACTGTTCCCACGGGAAACAGGGTCAAAATTGATTTGCAGATGGCTGGGTCCAAACTGGGATGGCATGGTGAGCAAAAGCATTGATGAATTAAACCCAGGTCTGTGACTAAGGGTGAATGTTCGATTGGTTTCACATCCCATCCTTCATTTGTGTTTGTTTGGTAGAATGAAGTGGTATAGAGTTCAGTGGCGTAGAGTGCAGTGGCATAGAGTGCAGTTGGTCAGGGTAGATTATAGTGGCATAGAGTTCACTTGCGTAGAATAGAGTGTTACAGAGTAGAGTGCATTGGCATGGAGTGCAGTGTTGTAGAGTTGAGTGGCACTGAGTGGAGTAGTACAGAGTAGAGTTGAGTGGCCTAGACCGGACTGGTGTAGAGTGTAGTGGTGAAGAGAGCAGTGGTGCAGAGTAGAGTGTGGTAGAAGGCATTGGCACAGAGTGGTGTAGAGTAGAAAGGCTTAGAGTGCAGAGGCATAGAGTACAATGACATAGAGTGGAGTGGTGAAGATGAATGCACAGTAGATAGCAGTGCTGTGGAGCAGTGCAGAGTGGAGTAGCTTAAAGTGGAGTATGCATGGTGTGGTAGTGCACTGGTATTACAGAAAACACATTTTAAATTGAAATGACCATTACGTGTGTACAGACATGCAGTTTTAGTTATAAAAGCATACAGCGCACAAACGATAATGTGTGGAACTGGCACCACCCAGTGTACTGATTTGTTTTGGTCATATTAGAATATTTGTTCTCACCACACTTCAGAATTACCAAAACGTGCTTCATTTGTACTATCCTAATCCTGATAAATTCTGAAATATCTGCCCAGTTCTTTTTCAAACATTTACATTTTGTGGTGTGCTAGAAAAAAAATAACATTGCTCAGCCTTTCTCCAGCACACCCCCACTAGCCAGTACGATTGTTGCATAAATCCTCTCACTTAGAAGTCAGAGAAAGAAAAGTAAACACCAAGCTCTCTCGTAAGACAATGCCTGACATGTAACCACTGTCTTTGAATGCACAGCAAATGTGACAAGATAAGAACAAGATTTAAAGGCCTGTTCACAGAAAGTGAGCACTCGGAAGAATACAGTAAACAGGGGATGGACTACTGAAGGGACTTACACAAGTAGGACAGCCGAAACAAATAAAAAGCCAGCAAATAGGAAGCAAGCAAATGTGACTTACAAAACACAAAGCCAATGGTAAGCAATGAGTGGAATGCATTCCCAGGTAAGCTTTCAGAATGTTTCCAAGATATTGTTAGCAAACCAGACAGCTGTGCTGTCTGGTAGGCGTGGACCTAAATAGATTTCATCTTTGAAATACAATCAGAGGGATGGTTGACTGGTGTACATTACAGGCTACCATCACTTTGACTGTCATCAACTGTAAGGGGTCTCAAATTGCAAACGGCCTAATCAATATTCATTTGGTAGGTCGTTCTATGACCCCCTACGATTTCTTATTTAGTGAACCAAACTATTAGTACACGGGTTGATTTGCATAATTAGATACTGGTTGCAATTTGTGACCACTTTTTGAGACTAGTATCTTAGGACAGTTGGCCCATTTGTCTCTACCACCTTAGAGCTGATTTTCATAGAGAGAGGCTAGTTATTGAAGGGATAAAATTCAAGACACTCCTAATGATCCTTCTTTCACTTTCGATGTCATCCCTGTATCAGCAGGTCTACAATTGAAATGGAAACACCAGCACCTTTGCACTGTTGCACTTTCTATCTCCTATACATTTTGGGACCTGACAACTCTATCTAGGACTTCTCGCTAGCTGCTCACTGTCCCCACGTCCAGTGCTCAAACCATCAAATTGCCACACTCACCGTATAGCCAGCCTGGGCACTCAGGTGCTCTGCTGCCACAAGGAGGGCATTAAGTGTGGCACCACCACTGCCCAGATGGGCCTTTGGATCATCTACGGTGAGCAGGAGGGTCCCCGCAGCAATGGTTCCTCGCTTCTGGCGTACTTTTAGCTCTGGAAAGAAACAAAGCAGTTTTAAAGAACAAATCTCATGTCCAAGAGAAGGCTAGCGGTACCTATGTGGTCAAGCTGAAACGTGCATCAATTTAAGCGACTGATTATGCTGCAAAATTACTTTGCACTATTTATTATGACATTTTTCTTTAAGTAGCAGATACAGTTAAATTGTTCAGTGCTTAGAAAATGGCTGCCTTGTTCATTTCGTCTTCTGTTCATTTTAACACTAACACTTAGCAACTGGGTTGCCAAATGACAGCCTATCTGTGCGTTGGATATTTACTTTGCTGTATTCTAAAATGCTTTTACATTTTCATTGTTATTATAGTTTTAATAGACACGTAATAGATTAATATTGTATGAATATATTGATTCACTTTTTAGGGAGACAAAATGATAGCAGTATTTATTTGATGGTCAAATACACCTTGTCAAAGAGGGTTGGCTGCCTTTTTTCTCACTGGTGCACCTCCTCTTGTTTGCTTTCATTCCTCTACCTCTGCTTTCAACTAAGAAGCAGATGACTGATGGTGAAATCGTGGTGTAATTATAAAGGGGGGGCACAGCTCCTTCAAGGGACAGTTTCAGTCCAAGCAGTGCTTCCCAAACGGTGCTTGGGGAACCAATATTTTACTACTGGTGGTAGGAGCTTAACAAAACCCAGCAGAAAGCTGCAGTGGGGACTATTTGAGTTACAGTTTTGGTTTACCATCTTCAGGGTTAAACCTTTCCCCTCCCCAAACCCCGGCTGCCTTCGTTCGATGGATCTTTGCTGTTGCGTGAGAATTAATCAGGAGCTGTACATCACAAATAACTATCTCAAACTCTAGTCTATTTCAGCCAATAAAAATAATTTGGTATGGGTTAAAGGGTTTTAATAAAAACCAATCTTTTAGTAATTCATCTTCATTAGAATCATCATATAAAGTAATCAATATCAGTCATTACTTTTGACCATAATCAAAATAAGTAATTCATAAATCATAATAAAAGCAATAAGCGCGTTCCATAAAGAAAAGAACCCCTATTCTAGGAATGAAAATGTAAAGGTGTCAGTCCTATAAAGAGTTCTGAGTTTGAGAGAAATCAATAAACAAAGTTTCAGCATCAAATATCAGTTCAACAAATCAATAATCAATCAAACCAGACCTCATGAAGAGAGTTTTGACAAACTCAGTGGAGTCTCACACTAGTGGGATAGTGAGAAGAGATAAAGACAAGAGGGATGTGGAGAGAATGAGGTGAGATAACCTACTCTAGGAACACGCACTATTATAGACAGACAAAATCAATGTTGCAAATTCAGGTGGTTTCTCCTTTCTTCAGTTGACCAATAATCTCTCGATACGCCCATGGGAACTTGTTCACTCCCCGTCTTCTCATAGGAACCCAAAATTCTTCAGACAGCAACTTCTAAGACCGCAACTATGTCTTATCATGTAACTAACGCACTCGGGTTCCCATGAATCATCCTTCCATACAAGACTACATTCCCGTGTCAACTTCTTATCTAGTCTAGTAACAAGTCTAGTTATTGGCCAACAGTGGTCTTTTTAGAAGTCAAAACATCTATATAAATGAAAAGAAAACATTTTTCATTATGAAAAACAAGCCATTCAAAAGGTCAAGGTCAGGTCTTGTGCCTTCTTTACAATTTCTTTAGCTTAGTTAACTATAACATGTCAGTGTCGAAATATTTCAGGCCAGTCACATTTAAATATGATTGCCTACTACAATTTTTCCATGTATTCATGTTATTAGCTTTGCACATTATTTCTGCATTATTTTGTCTTTTTCTCGACAATTTAAAAAATACTCTCCCAGGAACAAGCTGGGACCATGAGCTCAAAGTAGGTTTGACTTTTGGGCTTAGCCAGTCTGAGCTGTCAAGCCTTACCCTTGAGGATTGGTCGTGGTGCAAAAAATTAGTTTCAGTTAGCACACATATTTCTCACAGTAACTGAATTGTCTTGGCAGTGTTATGTATTTTCAAAACAAGCACCAACGGCCAATAGGGCTCGTGCCTTTGGAACCTGTTGGTTTTGCTCACTCCTTTTAGTCATGCTCTACTACAGCATTGGCAAGAAAAGCTCTTTTATGTCTCTGTGTCAACAAAATGATGCAGTGCTTTTTTTGTTTTGTTTACCGATCTGTGATAGATCGGTGAACATACAAAGAAGAAATATAAGTAGCACAAAAGTGGTTTTATGGTGGACGAGCCAGCATCAATTTGCTGCCTGGTCCTCTGTTGAGTGTGGGGCACCAACAGGAGACATAAGGGTCGAAGGTGCAGCAACAGGGAGCAGGCAGGTGGAAGAGGGACGCAGCATTTAAGGGAGAAGCACAAGAGTGTGAGTACAACACAAAGGAAATGGTGGCAAAAGTACAAGGGTAAGAGAAAGCAACACTGGGCACAGCGAAGGGGTGGAAAAGAAGCATGTGGAGGAGACAGCTCGAAAACACACACACTCTCAGGCAGTGGGTAAGAAAAAAGAGGTGCCCAAAAAAGTATGCAATGGAAGGACCCAAGTTAAGAGACTTTGCTCTATTGCCGCAATATTTCTTGAGGCTCTCCATGCTTACGACTGCTAAAGCATTTTCTCCTCCCAGTCAGGATTCAAAAACGCTTTACCCCAAGGTTGATGGGATCTTTTGAACCATTGAGTGTTGTTAACCGCATACAACCTTTCCAATCTCAATCAATACAACAACAAATTTAAACACCATGACCAATGTGGCCACAGGAACAAAACTCCAATCTGTGAAAAATGCCAAAGCTTTATTATAACCGCAAAGCCAAAGTAACATCAATTGTGCGCAACATCAGATTATACAAATGAATGAAAACCATAGGCTGGCCAAATTTACGAAACAAATTTAATCTACTCAATATTAATACCATCAAACATTCCAAAAGAATTACACACACTAGCAGAGGTGTAATTTCTGCAACTGAAACACATTTCAAATCATTTGATGGTGACATTAGCCAAATTCAGATTTACAGATTAATACATAAATTTTCATAAGCAAGGTTATTCCTACTACTATCGCAAATTAGAACAAGCATGTGTGGGAATGGGCTAACACATGCAGTCAAAAGCAAAAAGAAAAAGACAAAAATAATTTGGAAAATTCATCTATCTCTGTTTAGGTTAAACTAACGTACAAGAATGGTCAGCATGCTAAAGTAATTAGGAAAAGCAAGGGAAACAATTTGCATTGCAATTGATTATACATCTCCTAGGATCAGCATGCATTTCAGGTTCATCAGCAGAGCATCACATCATCAGCAAAATTCATTAGAAGCATCAAGGGAAAGTGCAGAACACAAGCTGCACACCAGGAATATCCAGAGGATAAGTTAACAGTTTAAGATTCAAAGGGGCTCTTAACAATAAAATAAGCAAGTGGGGACTTCTTAGAAATACAAAAATCAAGAGGGGCCGAATTAGCAGTATAGAACTCAAGTGGGGACTGACTAAAAATTGCAGAAGTCTCTGCCTTACTAGGAATGTCTGAAACATTTCGATTGGTAGGCTGGATGGGTCCACATCATGTAAAAAGGACAATATACAGTGAAATTAAAAACACCTGTTATGTTTGCAACATCTCCAAATTTTCTCAGGATAGCTGTGAAGTCATCTTTACCTCTGTTTGACACTGGCAATAGCTAGCAACTATGTTCATTATTTGATACATTCCATCATCTTTCCTGGCTCACGACAGTTCCAGTGGTTCACATGAGATCAAATGATTGAACAAACAGGCCTGTCTTAATGTCCAAATCTCCAGCTATCGATGGACCAAATTCAATGTGAATGGGGAAACATACACATAATTCAACAGGACTCTTCACCAAACATGCAAAACAACTTAATAGAAACATTCAGGTTAAAGGGAAAAAAATGATTCAGCAGTTCACTACTGCTCCATTATGAAAACTTCAGGCATAATTAAACTAATGCCAGAAATTAAATGCATTAAAACAGTAATTAATAAAACACACATATTATACAAACTTATAAATTCATTATTAATAATATATCATCAAATAAACATTTCAAAATTAATTGCAAACCTAGTTAGTACATTACATTAGATATGACTGAGATGTGCATTTATTTTTCAGCATACATGTAACTTTAAACTAATAAATCATAAATCACCAAATTGTTTTCATTTTTACTCATAATAATTCATTCTAATGATTAATATATTTCTACATTGCTATAAATCAAGTTAGCACATTATCAAACATAGGTGGGCATAAAGTTTGCCATGACAGGCACAATCTCCACCATTATTAAAACTTATACACTTTCAAAATACTTGTTAGTGCAACTATATAAGTTGAGCTTTTAAATACGTATTTAAAGTCGCCTAGTGCTGATTTCTGTGCCACTAAAGCATTACTACAATTTTACGCTCCAACAATCCCTCCTCTGTCGGCAAATTATGGCATCACAAAAGGACATTCTGATGTACAATGAGACAACTCAAAGGCTAGTAGTTTGATAAAATAAGGGCCTTGGTCTCAGGTTCTTGTAATAACTGCTTCTCATTTTCTCCATTTCAATCTCTTCCCTTCTGTGTTTATTCTTAGATGTTTGCTTCTTCAAAAATGTGTATAATTTGTAAAGTCCAAGTGTGACAATAACACACACAGTCACAATCAACAAAGGTTTCAGGATCATTGTCACAATTCCCTTTCCTAAATCTCCAAACCATGATCCACCGTTTGAAAATCCTTTACCTATTGATTCCCAGATATATGTCTGCTTTGGCTCTTTCAGGTCATTTTTCAGGTTTGTCGTGTCCAACATAAATCTCCTTATCGCCTTACTATTATCAGGTATGTACATGCAAGAATGTTGCACATGTAAAACTTTACAGACTCTTCCCTACATGTTGCCAATCTAAAGCTAAATGTCTCTGTGTATCACCACCTGTAAATGTGTAGCATCTTTCTGCCAAACTTGTAAAACTATTGCCTTTCTCCTGTCATCAACTTGATTAATGAAATCTTTCTCCACTTGTGTGAGAATGCAGGTTAAATTATTCTTTTGTGCATAAGCAGTGCTAAAGGTTAGTGTTGATTCCCACTAAGTCAATGTTTTTAGCTTTAGCAATGCGATTCCGATCCTGGTTAATAGGCACAAAGGAAAGGACAATCAAAATTAGCATAAAAATACTGAATATACTCTTGATTATATAAATATGTTAATAACAACTGCAACTAATACCGCAAGTCAATGGCAGACTATGATATGTGATTCCTTCCTGTACATATGAAGTAATCTGTGTACACACAAAGCAATCATGGACATCTATAGTTTCAATGTATTTATACACTAATCTGTAGTATACATTAGAAGGCAAGACTCCCTTTGAGTCGTCAAAATGAAGCACTCATCTTCATAGAATTGACCTTGTTTTGTATGTGTCTCCTTATGCATTGTTGTAGCTGTGCTCTCTAAGTTGTCCTTCATTAACACACAATCCAATAATCACTAATATGCTCACAGTCACACATACTGTTGCTAAACCAATATACACGTATTTACATGTACTCCATTTACCTTGATCCGGTTTCATGACTTGACCACAATCAAACCAAAAAATACCACAAAAAAAAAGAAAAAGGTGTTTTCTTTTCTCTTAACGTGAGCAAAGCAAATTAAAAATACTTCAAAGTCTTCTGCATTTATTTACAACATTTCTTGATCTTCTAGAAAGTTCGTCATTTTTTTTTTAACAAAAAACGTTCTCAAAGAGTTCAAAAAGGAAAAGTCTTTAATAAATTACAGTTTGATGATCACTTATTAGCACTTCCAGCAAATATGGTCTCTGTTCATCAATTGGCAAGGTTATTTCAAAGTTCAATTTGAGCGCAATTTCAAGTTCTAGAATGTTCAGCTCAATCCGCATAGTCAAAACAAAAGGCAATACATTTCTTCTCCCATTAATTTGCAGCAAAGTAAGCCCATTTGGGTGCAGGGTATCTGCAGCTTGGCACCCTTTTTCTCTTCGATCTTGTTGCGGCTTTCAAATATGTGACGTCTGTAGGAAAGTACCATCTTGCCTGGCATGTTACCCCCATATTTCACTGTATATATGTTGTTTTAGTTGTATGTGTCACTGGGACCCTGCCAGCCAGGGCCCCAGTGCTCATAAGTGTGCCCTGTATATGTTACCTGTGTTATGACTAACTGTCTCACTGAGGCTCTGCTAATCAGAACCTCAGTGGTTATGCTCTCTCATTTCTTTCCAAATTGTCACTAACAGGCTAGTGACCAATTTTACCAATTTACATTGGCATACTGGAACACCCTTATAATTCCCTAGTATATGGTACTGAAGTACCCAGGGTATTGGGGTTCCAGGAGATCCCTATGGGCTGCAGCATTTCTTTTGCCACCCATAGGGAGCTCTGACAATTCTTACACAGGCCTGCCACTGCAGCCTGAGTGAAATAACGTCCACGTTATTTCACAGCCATTTACCACTGCACTTAAGTAACTTATAAGTCACCTATATGTCTAACCTTTACCTGGTAAAGATTGGGTGCTAAGTTACTTAGTGTGTGGGCACCCTGGCACTAGCCAAGGTGCCCCCACATTGTTCAGGGCAAATTCCCCGGACTTTGTGAGTGCGGGGACACCATTACACGCGTGCACTACAAATAGGTCACTACCTATGTGTAGCTTCACAATGGTAACTCCGAACATGGCCATGTAACATGTCTAAGATCATGGAATTGCCCCCCCAATGCCATCCTGGTATTGGGGAGACAATCCCATGATTCCCCGGGTCTCTAGCACAGACCCGGGTACTGCCAAACTGCCTTTTCAGGGGTTTCACTGCAGCTGCTGCTGCTGCCAACCCCTCAGACAGGTTTCCGCCCTCCTGGGGTCCAGCCAGGCTTGGCCCAGGAAGGCAGAACAAAGGACTTCCTCAGAGAGAGGGTGTTACACCCTCTCCCTTTGGAAAAAGGTGTTAAGGCAGGGGAGGAGTAGCCTCCCCCAGCCTCTGGAAATGCTTTCATGGGCAAAGATGGTGCCCATTTCTGCATAAGTCAGTCTACACCGGTTCAGGGATCCCCCAGCCCTGCTCTGGCGTGAAACTGGACAAAGGAAAGGGGAGTGACCACTCCTCTGACCTGCACCTCCCGTGGGAGGTGCCCAGAGCTCCTCCAGTGTGCTCCAGACCTCTGCCATCTTGGAAACAGAGGTGCTGCTGGCACACTGGACTGCTCTGAGTGGCCAGGGCCAGCAGGTGACGTCAGAGACTCCTTCTGATAGGCTCCTCCAGGTGTTGCTAGCCTATCCTCTCTCCTAGGTAGCCAAACCTCCTTTTCTGGCTATTTAGGGTCTCTGCTTTGGGGAATTCCGTAGATAACGAATGCAAGAGCTCATCAGAGTTCCTCTGCATCTCTCTCTTCACCTTCTGCCAAGGAATCTACTGCTGACCGCGCTGGAAGCCTGCAAAACTGCAACAAAGTAGCAAAGACGACTACTGTGACCTTGTAACGCTGATCCTGCCGCCTTCTCAACTGTTTTCCTGGTGGTGCATGCTGTGGGGGTAGTCTGCCTCCTCTCTGCACTAGAAGCTCCGAAGAAATCTCCCGTGGGTCGACGGAATCTTCCCCCTGCAACCGCAGGCACCAAAGAACTGCTTCACCGGTCCTCTGGGTCTCCTCTCAGCAGGACGAGCGAGGTCCCTTGAACTCAGCAACTTTGTCCAAGTGACTCCCACAGTTCAGTGACTCTTCAGTCCAAGTTTGGTGGAGGTAAGTCCTTGCCTCCCCACGCTAGACTGCATTGCTGGGAACCGCGTGTTTTGCAGCTGCTCCGGCTCCTGTGCACTCTTCCAGGATTTCCTTTGTGCACAGCCAAGCCTGGGTCCCCGGCACTCTAACCTGCAGTGCACGACCTCCTGAGTTGTCCTCCGGCGTCGTGGGACCTTCCTTTGTGACTTCGGGTGAGCTCCGGTTCACTCCACTTCGTAGTGCCTGTTCCAGCACTACTGCGGGTGCTGCTTGCTTCTGAGTGGGCTCCTTGTCTTGCTGGGCGCCCCCTCTGTCTCCTCACGCAATTGGCGACATCCTGGTCCCTCCTGGGCCACAGCAGCATCCAAAAACCCTAACCGCGACCCTTGCAGCTAGCAAGGCTTGTTTGCGGTCTTTCTGCACGAAAACACCTCTGCACGACTCTTCACGACGTAGGACATCCATCCTCCAAAGGGGAAGTTTCTAGCCCTTGTCGTTCTTGCAGAATCCACAGCTTCTACCATCCGGTGGCAGCTTCTTTGCACCCACAGCTGGCATTTCAAGGGCATCTGCCCACTCCCGACTTGATCGTGACTCTTGGACTTGGTCCCCTTGTTCCACAGGTACTCTCGTCTGGAAATCCATCATTGTTGCATTGCTGGTGTTGGTCTTTCTTGCAGAATTCCCCTATCACGACTTCTGTGCTCTCTGGGGAACTTAGGTGCACTTTGCACCCACTTTTCAGGGTCTTTGGGTGGGCTATTTTTCTAACCCTCACTGTTTTCTTACAGTCCCAGCGACCCTCTACGAGCTCACATAGGTTTGGGGTCCATTCGTGGTTCGCATTCCACTTCTAGAGTATATGGTTTGTGTTGCCCCTATCCCTATGTGCTCCCATTGCATTCTATTGTGACTATACATTGTTTGCACTGTTTTCTATTGCTATTACTGCATATTTTGGTGTTGTGTACATATATCTTGTGTATATTTGCTATCCTCATACTGAGGGTACTCACTGAGATACTTTGGCATATTGTCATAAAAATAAAGTACCTTTATTTTAAGTATATCTGTGTATTGTGTTTTCTTATGATATTGTGCATATGACACTAGTGGTACTGTAGGAGCTTCACTCGTCTCCTAGTTCAGCCTAAGCTGCTCTGCTAAGCTACCTTTTCTATCAGCCTAAGCTGCTAGACACCCCTCTACACTAATAAGGGATACCTGGGCCTGGTGCAAGGTGTAAGTACCCCTTGGTACCCACTACAAGCCAGTCCAGCCTCCTACATTGGTTGTGCAGCGGTGGGATAAGTACTTGCAACTACTTACCACTTTGTCATATTGTACTTTTCATAAGAGAAAAATATACAAAACAAGTTCAGTGTATGTGCACCTAACCAAAAAGTTTTGCTTTTCCTCTCTTACTCCTTTGCTAAGTGCTGAAAAGTACCTCGAAAACTTTCAAAACAAAGTTCTTAAAATGTTTTTTTTTCTGTTCTTTAAAAAGTTCTGAAACTTTTTCTTTCTTTTTCTGTCCCTTAAACCTTTTCTATAATGTCTGGTACAGGCCAAACTGTTGATCTGACCAAACTTGCTTATGATCACCTTAGCCGGAAAGGAGCAATGAGTCTCTGCATTGAAAGAGGTTTAGGGGTAGGGAAGAATCCCTCTAGAGAACTGTTAGTTAACAGGCTCATTGAACAAGATAAGACCTTAGTTGGCACTTCTGTTGAGAGATTAGCTGATGGTCCCCACTCTGATTCTGGGGCACCCCTAGTAAAGGAGTTAGAAAGGAACCTTCCCAGCCTGCCCCCTAGCAAGCCACCTAGCATGGCTGGTACTAATGTGACATCACATCACAGTAGGAGTGTTACTTCTGTAGGCCAGAATGTTAGAGTGCCATCTGTTAGGGACAGGTCTCCCTCTGTTCATTCACACCATTCTTCTGTGTCAAAGCATACCCAACCCACCCTCCCTGAAGACAGAATGTTAGAAAGGGAACTCAATAGATTGAGAGTGGAAGAGTCCAGGCTGAGGCTTAAACAGCAACAGCTGGCTCTAGACAGGGAATCTTTAGACTTAGAAAAAGAAAGACAGAGGTTGGGGTTAGGACCCCATGGTGGAAGCAGCAGTATTCCAAATAGTCATCCTGTAAAAGAGCATGATTCTAGGAATCTGCACAAGATAGTTCCCCCTTACAAGGAGGGGGATGACATTAACAAGTGGTTTGCTGCACTTGAGAGGGCCTGTGTTGTACAGGAGATCCCTCAAAGGCAGTGGACTGCTATCCTATGGCTATCTCTCAGTGGAAAGGGTAGGGATAGGCTCCTTACTGTTAAAGAAAGTGATGCCAATAATTTTACAGTTCTTAAGAATGCACTCCTTGATGGTTATGGCTTAAACACTGAACAGTACAGGATGAAGTTCAGAGAAACCAAAAAGGAGTCTTCACAAGACTGGGTAGACTTTGTTGACCATTCAGTGAAGGCCTTGGAGGGGTGGTTACATGGCAGTAAAGTTTCTGACTATGAAAGCCTGTATAACTTAATCCTGAGAGAGCATATTCTTAATAATTGTGTGTCTGATTTGTTACACCAGTACCTGGTAGACTCTTATCTGACCTCTCCCCAAGAATTGGGAAAGAAGGCAGACAAATGGGTCAGAACAAGGGTGAACAGAAAAGTTCATACAGGGGGTGACAAGGATGGCAAGAAGAAGGATGGTAAGTCTTCTGACAAGGGTGGGGACAAATCTAAAAATGAGTCTTCATCAGGCCCACAAAAACACTCTGGTGGGGGTGGTGGGCCCAAATCCTCTTCAAATCAAAACAAAGAAAAGAAACCATGGTGCTATTTATGTAAAATAAAAGGCCATTGGACAACAGATCCCAGTTGTCCAAAGAAAAGCACCAAGCCTCCTACCACTACAACCCCTGCTGCTACACCTAGTGCCCCTAGTAATAGCAGTGGTGGTGGGAGCAAACCTACTAATAGCCAATCCAAGGGAGTAGCTGGGCTCACTTTTGGTAACTTAGTTGGGGTTGGTCTTGTTAGGGTGACCACAGAGGCTGTGTTAGTCTCTGAGGGGGCCATTGATTTGGCCACCTTGGTTGCTTGTCCCCTTAATATGGATAAGTACAAGCAACTGCCCCTAATAAATGGTGTTGAGGTTCAGGCGTACAGGGACACAGGTGCCAGTGTTACCATGGTAATAGAGAAACTGGTCCACCCTGAACAACACCTACTTGGTCACCAGTACCAAGTGACTGATGCTCATAACAACACACTTAGCCACCCCATGGCTGTTGTAAATCTCAACTGGGGGGGGGGGGTTACTGGTCCAAAGAAAGTTGTGGTTGCCTCAGATTTACCTGTAGACTGTCTACTAGGGAACGATTTAGAGACATCAGCTTGGGCAGAAGTGGAGTTGGAAGCTCATGCAGCGATGCTGGGCATTCCAGGGCATATTTTTGCTTTGACTAGGGCTCAGGCCAAAAAGCAAAAAGGACAGGGTGACTTGGATCCTGGAAGAATGGACCAAGTGCTCCCTAAAGCTAGGGTTAGCAAAGGTAAAACACTACCTACTATCCCTCCCTCTACAGTGGATTCAACTTCTGAGGAAGAAGAATTTCCACCCTGTGCAGAACCTACACCAGAGGAGCTGGAAGCAGACACTGCTGAGCTTTTGGGTGGAGGGGGGCCTGCCAGGGAGGAGCTGAGTGTGGCATAGCAGACCTGTCCCACACTAGAGGGTCTAAGACAGCAAGCTGTCAAACAAGCAAATGGGGATGTCAGTGACTCTCACAGAGTTTACTGGGAGGACAACCTCTTGTATACTGAAGCAAGGGATCCAAAAACTGGAGCTGCCAGGAGATTGGTGATTCCTCAGCAATACAGAGAGTTCCTCCTAACTCTAGCCCACGACATTTCCTTAGCTGAACATTTGGGGCAAATGAAAACTTGGGACAGGCTTGTCCCCTTGTTTCATTGGCCTAGAATGTCAGAGGACACAAAGGAATTTTGTAAGTCCTGTGAAACCTGTCAAGCCAGTGGCAAAACAGGTGGCACCCCAAAGGCACCCCTTATTCCACTACCTGTGGTGGGGGTACCCTTTGAAAGGGTAGGGGTTGACATAGTTGGCCCCCTTGACCCTCCTACTGCTTCAGGCAATAGGTTTATTTTGGTAGTAGTGGACCATGCCTGAAGCAATTCCTCTAAGGACCACTACAGCTCCTGCAGTGGCAAAGGCCCCCCTGGGAATCTTTTCCAGGGTGGGCTTCCCAAAAGAGGTGGTATCAGACAGGGGAAGCAATTTCATGTCTGCTTACTTAAAGGCCATGTGGAAAGAATGTGGTGTGACATACAAGTTCACCACACCCTATCATCCACAAACAAATGGACTGGTTGAGAGGTTTAATAAAACTCTCAAAGGAATGATAATGGGACTCCCTGAAAAACTCTGCAGGAGATGGGATATCCTGTTACCTTGCCTCCTTTTCGCTTACAGGGAGGTACCCCAAAAAGGAGTGGGCTTCAGCCCCTTTGAACTCCTATTTGGACACCCTGTAAGAGGTCCTCTAACACTTGTGAAGGAGGGTTGGGAACAACCTTTAAAAGCTCCTAAGCAAGACATAGTGGACTATGTACTTGGCCTAAGATCTAGGATGGCTGAGTACATGAAAAAGGCTATTAAAAACCTTCAGGCCAGCCAAGAGCTCCAAAAGCAATGGCATGACCAGAAGGCTGTGCTGGTTCAGTACCAACCAGGGCAGAAAGTGTGGGTCTTGGAGCCTGTGGCCCCAAGAGCACTCCAAGACAAATGGAGTGGTCCCCACATTATTGTTGAGAAAAAGGGAGAAGTCACCTACTTAGTTGACTTAGGCACTGCCAGGAGTCCCCTTAGGGTGCTCCATGTGAAACCCTACTATGACAGGGCTGATCTCACCCTGCTCATGGCAACAGATGAAGGACAGGAAGAAGAGAGTGACCCTCTCCCTGATCTCTTCTCTTCCACAGAACAAGATGCTCTAGTGGAAGGTGTAGTTTTGGCAGATTGTCTTACTGCTGAGCAGAAAGACCACTGCATAAATCTCCTGGGTCCGTTTTCTGAACTCTTTTCTACTGTGCCAGGCACCACTTCTTGGTGTGAGCACACTATAGATACTGGAGACAGCTTGCCTGTCAAAAGTAAGATCTATAGGCAGCCTGACCATGTCAGAGACTGCATAAAACAAGAAGTTCAGAAAATGCTTGAACTGGGAGTGGTTGAGCACTCTGAAAGTCCATGGGCCTCTCCTGTGGTACTTGTACCAAAACCTCATTCTAAAGATGGAAAGAAGGAAATGCAGTTTTGTGTAGATTATAGAGGTCTCAACCAGGTAACCAAAACTGATGCTCACCCTATACCCAGGGCAGATGAACTAATAGATACACTGGCATCTGCCAAGTATCTAAGCACCTTTGATTTGACTGCAGGGTATTGGCAGATCAAGTTATCAGAGGATGCAAAAGCAAAAACTGCATTTTCAACCATTGGAGGGCACTACCAATTCACAGTAATGACTTTTGGGTTGAAAAAAGCACCTGCCACTTTTCAGAGGTTGGTGAATACAGTCCTGCAAGAGTTGGAGGCTTTTAGTGCACCATATCTAGACGATATAGCTGTCTTTAGCTCCACCTGGGATGATCACCTGGTCCACCTGTGGAAAGTTTTGGAGGCCCTGCAAAAGGCAGGCCTCACTATCAAGGCTTCAAAGTGCCAGATAGGGCAGGGCAAAGTGGTTTATCTGGGACACCTGGTAGGTGGAGAACAGATTGCACCACTTCAGGGGAAAATCCAAACTATTATAGATTGGGTTCCCCCTACAACTCAGACCCAGTTGAAAGCCTTCTTAGGCCTCACTGGGTATTACAGGATGTTCATAAAGAACTATGGCTCCATTGCAGCCCCTCTTAATGACTTCACATCTAAGAAAATGCCTAAAAAGGTATTGTGGACAGCTAGCTGTCAGAAAGCTTTTGAGGAGCTTAAGCAGGCCATGTGCTCTGCACCTGTCCTGAAAAGCCCCTGTTACTCCAAAAAATGCATTGTCCAAACTGATGCATCTGAATTAGGGGTAGGGGCAGTCTTATCACAACTTAATTCTGAGGGCCAGGATCAACCTGTTGCTTTTATCAGCAGGAGGTTGACCCCTAGAGAAAAGCGTTGGTCTGCCATAGAGAGGGAGGCCTTTGCTGTGGTCTGGGCACTGAAAAAGTTGAGGCCATACCTGTTTGGCACTCACTTCATTGTTCAGACAGACCACAAACCTCTACTTTGGCTAAAACAAATGAAAGGTGAAACCCCTAAATTATTGAGGTGGTCCATATCTCTACAGGGAATGGACTATACAGTGGAACGTAGACCTGGGAGTACCCACTCCAATGCAGATGGACTCTCCAGATATTTCCACTTAGACGATGAAGACTTATCAGGTCATGGCTAGTCTTATTGTCCTTCGTTTGGGGGGGGGGGTTGTGTAGGAAAGTACCATCTTGCCTGGCATGTTACCCCCATATTTCACTGTATATATGTTGTTTAGTTGTATGTGTCACTGGGACCCTGCCAGCCAGGGCCCCAGTGCTCATAAGTGTGCCCTGTATGTGTTACCTGTGTTATGACTAACTGTCTCACTGAGGCTCTGCTAATCAGAACCTCAGTGGTTATGCTCTCTCATTTCTTTCCAAATTGTCACTAACAGGCTAGTGACCAATTTTACCAATTTACATTGGCATACTGGAACACCCTTATAATTCCCTAGTATATGGTACTGAAGTACCCAGGGTATTGGGGTTCCAGGAGATCCCTATGGGCTGCAGCATTTCTTTTGCCACCCATATCAATCAATCAATCAGATAATTTATAAAGCGCACTATGTACCCGTCAGGGTTTCGAGGCGCTGGGGAGGGGGGGGCGGGGGGCTGCTAGCGTTCGAAGAGCCAAGTCTTGAGGAGTCTCCTGAAGGTGAGGAGGTCCTGGGTCTGGCGAAGAGAGGTGGGGAGAGAGTTCCAGGTCTTGGCGGCGAGGAAGGAGAAGGATCTGCCACCGGAGGTCTTGCGCTGGATTCGGGGGACGATGGCGAGGGCGAGGTTGGCAGAGCGGAGTTGACGTGTGGGGATGTAAAAGTTGAGTCTGGTGTTGAGGTAGGTGGGTCCGGTGTTGTGTAGAGCCTTGTGGGCGTGGATGAGGAGTTTGAAGGTGATCCTTTTTTCCATGGGGAGCCAGTGGAGATCCTTCAGGTGGGGGGAGATGTGATATCGGCGGGGCATGTCGAGGATCAGGCGGACGGATGCATTCTGGATGCGCTGGAGTCGTTTGATGTCTTTCGTTGGGATGCCTGTGTAGAGTGCGTTGCCGTAGTCAAGTCTGCTACTGACGAGGGCTTGAGTCACCGTCTTTCTGGTTCCTGTTGGAATCCACTTAAAGATTCTGCGGAGCATGCGGAGGGTGTTGAAACAAGAAGAGGAGACGGCGTTGACTTGTTTGGACATGGTGAGATCGGAGTCGAGGATGAAGCCGAGATTTCTTGCGTGGTTGGCTGGGGTGGGTGGGGGTCCGAGGGCAGTGGGCCACCAGGAGTCGTTCCAGGCCGAGGGGGTGCGTCCGAGGATGAGGACTTCCGTCTTGTCGGAGTTGAGCTTCAGGCGGCTATTGTTCATCCACTCGGCGATGGATTTCAGTCCCTTGTGGAGGTTGGTTTTGGCGGTGAGCGGATCTTTGGTCAGGGAGAGGATGAGCTGGGTGTCGTCGGCGTAGGAGATGATGCTGAGGTTGTGTTGACGGGCCAGTTGTGCCATAGGGAGCTCTGACAATTCTTACACAGGCCTGCCACTGCAGCCTGAGTGAAATAACGTCCACGTTATTTCACAGCCATTTACCACTGCACTTAAGTAACTTATAAGTCACCTATATGTCTAACCTTTACCTGGTAAAGGTTGGGTGCTAAGTTACTTAGTGTGTGGGCACCCTGGCACTAGCCAAGGTGCCCCCACATTGTTCAGGGCAAATTCCCCGGACTTTGTGAGTGCGAGGACACCATTACACACGTGCACTACACATAGGTCACTACCTATGTGTAGCTTCACAATGGTAACTCCGAACATGGCCATGTAACATGTCTAAGATCATGGAATTCCCCCCCCAATGCCATCCTGGTATTGGGGAGACAATCCCATGATTCCCCGAGTCTCTAGCACAGACCCGGGTACTGCCAAACTGCCTTTTCAGGGGTTTCACTGCAGATGCTGCTGCTGCCAACCCCTCAGACAGGTTTCTGCCCTCCTAGGGTCCAGCCAGGCTTGGCCCAGGAAGGCAGAACAAAGGATTTCCTCAGAGAGAGGGTGTTACACCCTCTCCCTTTGGAAAAATGTGTTAAGGCAGGGGAGGAGTAGCCTCCCCCAGCCTCTGGAAATGCTTTCATGGGCACAGATGGTGCCCATTTCTGTATAAGCCAGTCTACACCGGTTCAGGGATCCCCCAGCCCTGCTCTGGCGCGAAACTGGACTAAGGAAAGGGGAGTGACCACTCCCCTGACCTGCACCTCCCCTGGGAGGTGCCCAGAGCTCCTCCAGTGTGCTCCAGACCTCTGCCATCTTGGAAACAGAGGTGCTGCTGGCACACTGGTCTGCTCTGAGTGGCCAGGGCCAGCAGGTGACATCAGAGACTCCTTCTGATAGGCTCCTCCAGGTGTTGCTAGCCTATCCTCTCTCCTAGGTAGCCAAACCTCCTTTTCTGGCTATTTAGGGTCTCTGCTTTGGGGAATTCCGTAGATAACGAATGCAAGAGCTCATCAGAGTTCCTCTGCATCTCTCTCTTCACCTTCTGCCAAGGAATCGACTGCTGACCGCGCTGGAAGTCTGCAAAACTGCAACAAAGTAGCAAAGACGACTACTGCGACCTTGTAACGCTGATCCTGCCGCCTTCTCAACTGTTTTCCTGGTGGTGCATGCTGTGGGGGTAGTCTGCCTCCTCTCTGCACTAAAAGCTCCGAAGAAATCTCCTGTGGGTCGACGGAATCTTCCCCCTACAACCGCAGGCACCAAAGAACGGCTTCACCGGTCCTCTGGGTCTCCTCTCAGCACGACGAGCGAGGTCCCTTGAACTCAGCAACTCTGTCCAAGTGACTCCCACAGTCCAGTGACTCTTCAGTCCAAGTTTGGTGGAGGTAAGTCCTTGCCTCCCCACGCTAGACTGCATTGCTGGGAACCGCGTGTTTTGCAGCTGCTCCGGCTCCTGTGCACTCTTCCAGGATTTCCTTTGTGCACAGCCAAGCCTGGGTCCCCGGCACTCTAACCTGCAGTGCACGACCTCCTGAGTTGTCCTCCGGCGTCGTGGGACCTTCCTTTGTGACTTCGGTTGAGCTCCGGTTCACTCCACTTCGTAGTGCCTATTCCGGCACTTCTGCAGGTGCTGCTTGCTTCTGAGTGGGCTCCTTGTCTTGCTGGGCGCCCCCTCTGTCTCCTCACGCAATTGGCGACATCCTGGTCCCTCCTGGGCCACAGCAGCATCCAAAAACTCTAACTGCGACCCTTGCTGCTAGCAAGGCTTGTTTGCGGTCTTTCTGCACAAAAACACCTCTGCACGACTCTTCACGACGTGGGACATCCATCCTCCAAAGGGGAAGTTTCTAGCCCTTGTCGTTCTTGCAGAATCCACAGCTTCTACCATCCGGTGGCAGCTTCTTTGCACCCACAGCTGGCATTTCCTGGGCATCTGCCCACTCCCGACTTGATCGTGACTCTTGGACTTGGTCCCCTTGTTCCACAGGTACTCTCGTCTGGAAATCCATTGTTGTTGCATTGCTGGTGTTGGTCTTTCTTGCAGAATTCCCCTATCACGACTTCTGTGCTCTCTGGGGAACTTAGGTGCACTTTGCACCCACTTTTCAGGGTCTTGGGGTGGGCTATTTTTCTAACCCTCACTGTTTTCTTACAGTCCCAGCAACCCTCTACGAGCTCACATAGGTTTGGGGTCCATTCGTGGTTCGCATTCCAGTTCTAGAGTATATGGTTTGTGTTGCCCCTATCCCTATGTGCTCCCATTGCATTCTATTGTGACTATACATTGTTTGCACTGTTTTCTATTGCTATTACTGCATATTTTGGTATTGTGTACATATATCTTGTGTATATTTGCTATCCTCATACTGAGGGTACTCACTGAGATACTTTGGCATATTGTCATAAAAATAAAGTACCTTTATTTTTAGTATATCTGTGTATTGTGTTTTCTTATGATATTGTGCATATGACACTAGTGGTACTGTAGGAGCTTCACTCGTCTCCTAGTTCAGCCTAAGCTGCTCTGCTAAGCTACCTTTTCTATCAGCCTAAGCTGCTAGACACCCCTCTACACTAATAAGGGATACCTGGGCCTGGTGCAAGGTGTAAGTACCCCTTGGTACCCACTACAAGCCAGTCCAGCCTCCTACAACGTCCAATGGCACCGGATCCGTCACCTCCTTGTCTGTAAATCTTTGCAATAGCTTGGAAATTATTGAAAGGTTTGGGATCCACTGGCGGCAGTAGCCAACCATTCCCAGGAACACTCTAACATCTCTCTGTGTCACAGGTGGATGAATTTGCATGATTACTATAATTCTCTCTTGGGACACCTTCCTTGCTCCCTTCTCTATGTGATGACCTAAATATTTCACTTCTCGTTGACAATACTGTAGTTTTGCGGGGAAACTTTATGCCCATTCTCCCCAAGGTGGTTCAACAAGGCAATGGTATCTCTCCTGCAGGCTTCTTGTGTGTTTTTCTTGCAACCATCAAATCATCAGTGTACTGGACTAGGACTGAATGAAATGGCATGGTCAGGGACTCCAAATTCTTTTTCAATATCTGTTTGAAAATGGATGGTGACTCTGTATACCCTTGAGCAGTACGACACCAGGAATGTACACAGCTTCTGAATTTAAATGAAAATAGGAACTGACTTTCTTCATTGAGTGGAACGGAAAAGAATGCTTGACACAAGTCAATAACAGAGAACCATTCTGCTTCACAAGGGATCTGTAACAAAACCACAGCAGTATTTGGTACCACAGGTCAAGGAACAACAATTTAGTTCACCTTTCTAAAATCTTGGACTATGCAGTATTTTCCACTGGGCTTCCACAGTCCCATAACAGGAGAATTGCATGGTCTTCCTATGACTTCCTTCAGGACTCCCTGCTCAACAACATTTTCAATGACAGGAGTAATTCCTGCAATTATGTCTGGGGCCATGTTACACTGGGAGATCTTGGGAAACACTGCATTTGGCTTTATTGTTATTTTAACTGGGTCAACTCCTCGGATTAGTCCAATATATTTTCCTGAAAAAATCCCAAACCTTTACCATCCCTGTTCCCTGCAACTCTTCGGGAAAATCATTCACTGTCATCACTGGAAAAATAAAACGAGAGGATATATTTAAGCAATTTTGCTGGATGTCTCTTCATCACTGTTTGTCTGGATTGCTATTCTATTATGATAACAAATGATGTAACAGTTTAATTTTCACAATAGGTCACGTCCTAATAAATAAACTTACAGGACTTCAATTGCAAACCACAAATTGGTGCAAATTCTCAAATGACCCTATTTTAACTGGAATATACTCTCTAATCAGGTTTCTTAAATGTTGATTTGCTACTCTTACCACCTGTACTTTCCTTCATGACAAGGGCACGTTTGGCACTTCCGCAGTTCTGATTGTGGAACAGGTTGCCCCAGTGTCAACCAGGAATGAAACGTCATGTCCCATAACATTTGCATTTACAAACAGACCACACTGATCCACATCTAAGGATGCAGCCAGTACACATTATTCCTCATCTGAACTGTCACTGTTGTATGTTTCTGAAACTTCATCATTACTGAAATCAATAAACAGATATTGTGTGATTAACTGTTTCACATTTGCATTTGCTCTTTTTCTGAGGAACCATCACTTGTTGCTGTTGCATCGGGGCTGTGGAACCTGCATTTGCTGAGACTTGCAATTGTTGAGGGACCTGCAATCCAGCAGAAACAGCCACATTTTTGATTCAGGGTCTTTGGACAATCTAGACCAGAACTTGACTATTGTCCACAGTTTGTGGAACGCCACCATACTGCACCAAATTATTCACATCACTGTAAGGGCACTCCCATCACCAATGTCTGAGATTTATGTGAGCATGACATGGAAGTATTTACTTCATCCACTGAACATCAACCACATTACCACTCTGATCTATCTGAACACCTCTACCCCTAAACTTGGGCACATTGTTACCCTCCTGTTGCATACCTTGCATCCCACTAGTGTTCACCATCCATTTTGGACTCTGTATTCCTGCTTGGAAAGACTTCATTTGCATCACCATTGCTTTCTCCTTCCATTTTTTCTGCTTCAATTCAATTTCATCACTAGCATACCGCAGCACTTCATCAATTGGTTTATTCTGCCAACAAATCAGATGACTTTGGATGCTGCTGCTAATTTCAGGTTTCAATCCTTGCACAAATCTGAACACAAAATGACTCATGTCTTTTGGCTCAATAACCTCCAAACCACTATGCAGTGTAATTCTTGCAACAGTCTCTCATAATAGGCATGCATTGAATCCTGTGTTTCCTCTGCTGTCCTGTCAAGCCTTTGCCAATCAGCATCTTTAGGGGAAACTTAATTCTTCAGGAACGCAATCACTTTATAGTACCCTTTCATCACCTCTTCAGATGGCGCACCTGTTACTGGATTTCTCAGAGGTTCATGAGTTGACCAATCAACACTCTGCTTGCACTCAACCCACAAATCAACTGGAACCATAATGTCAAATAAGGTATTTAAATCTTCCCACAGACATTTTGAAAGTTTCACTAACTGTTTGCTTGTACCACTCCACTGGTTTCTCCCTCAATCTCAGGTAATCATTTGTGAATGACAGTATGTCACTTCTGCTCCAAGGGACATAACTTCCACCTGGTAGCTCTCTCACTGGCAGCATTTCTACACTCTTATCAGCTTGATTTGCTCCAGCCGGAGGCAATTTCTGCTTTGCTTTCTTCTGGTCTCTTTCTTTGCCCATCTGCCTTCCCATTTAGCTAATGCTCCCCATGTGCTAATGCTCAAAATTAATTCTTTAATATGCATTCTCATGCCGGGTGACCCTATGTTTGCAATGTCTGTAGAACTAAATTCTAATCTATAACTTTTCTTTAAGGGTTTCCATTTGTCCAATACCACTTTATTTTTCTCATCCAATCCTTATAATTTTCATAAGACAATCTTGCACAATTTGTGACATCCTTGCACATGAAGAGCAATTCATCTTCATTATAAGTATTCAATCTTTCCAGCTTGAGTGTTCCTTCACTCAACTCATTGAATTCTATCTTTAGTCTGGGCACGTTTATCGTCCAGTCTCTCTCTGGGGCCTCTTCTGTTCTACTGCTATTGTTCACCATACCTGATGCTCCACTCAGACTGTCTAACCACTCAGTCAACTGCTGTGCTGAAAATCCCTGCAAACTAATATTTCCTTGTGTCATTTTCTGCGGGGTATTACATAGGACCCTCACAATCTGTTCTTGCGAGGACATGTGTATAACTGGAGCTCCTAGAGGACATCTCCTATCTATTATTGGACCTGTTCTATCAAACACCCGATTGGGATCTGCGCTTCGCATGGGTGTCATAACTGGAAACGATGTAGCTAGCCTTTCGATCTCTGAATTAATTGAGTATGGTAAAACTGCTGCAGACACCGAATTTAGGGTCTGAAGGCTACTCCCAATAATACCTTGAACATACAGTGGAATAACCAGACCTATGGTCATGGGGACTGTCAAGGCTGCTGGTCCTGTCAAATTGGTTTGATTTTGCGGATTCCTCATCCCTGCACTTGACCTTTTATTACTGTACTAAATGTCTGCCCTGATTAGGGGCAATACTTGGGGTTGTTGAGCTGGAGAATACATGGGTATTGTCTATCTCTGATTAAGATTCTGTGCAGATGCTGCCACATTAGGTGTAGATTCCATTTGAATCATCCCTGTATTTGGCACTATTTGACTCAGGACGGGGTGTAATATGTTTTGCTGTGCTAACAACTGGAACTGCTGGATAAATCAGAGGCATTTGTGTCGCTAAGCTGACAGAAATACTCAAGACTACCTGAACCGGACTCTGTGACTGGGGAGGAGTAGAATGCAGTGGATTGGGATAGACTGGAGTGGAGTGGAGTAGACTGGAGTAGAGAGTAGAGTGGAGTGGCGTGGGGTAGATTAGAGTGGAGTGAGATAAACTGGAGTGAGTATAGTCTGGAATGGGGTAGATTGGAGTAAGTGGGGGAGATTGAGAAGAGTAGGTTGGAGTTGAATAGAGTGGTGTGGGGTAGATTGGGGTGGGGTGGGGTAGATTGGAGTAGAGTGGATTGGGTTGAGGTGGGGTAGATTAGAGTGGATTGGGTTGAGGTGGGGTTGAGTGGGGTGGATTGGGGTAGACTGGAGTGGGATGGATTGGAGTGGGGTGGCTTCGATGGGATAGACTGGAGTAGGGTAGTTTGGGGTGGAGTGGGTTGGATTGGACTGGAGTGGGTTAGATTTGAGTGGCATGTGGTCGATTGGAGTGAAGAGGAGTGAGTTAGAGTGGAATGGAGTGTGATAGATTGAGGTAGAGTAGAGTGGGGTAGATTGGATGGATTGGAGTGGGTAGACTGGGTGAGGTAAATTGGGGAAGAGTGTAGTGGGGTGGCATGGGTTGGATAGATTGGAGCAGAATTAAGACTTGTGTGAAGTGAGGTAGATTGGTGAAGACTGGAGTGGAATGGAGTGGGATAGATTAGGGTTGAGTGGAGTGGGGTAGACTGGGTAGATTACAGTAGGGTAGATTGGAATGGAGTCGGGTAGATTGGAGAGGAGTAGACTGAAGAGGGATGATTGGAATGGGGTAATTTGGAGTGGGGTATATTAGAATGGAGTGAGGTGGACTGGATTGGGGTAGATTGGGGAGGGGTAGATTGGATTAGGGTAGATTGGGGGAGTGGGTGGAGTAGACTGAAGTGGGGTGGCTGGGATAGAGTGGGTTCAATTGGAGTGGAGTGCGGTACATTTAAGCATATTGTGATAGACTTAAGTGGGGTAGATTAGAGTGGAGTGGAGTGGGGTAGATTTGGGTGCAGTGGAGTGGAGCGGGGTAGAGTGGAGTAGACTGGGTGGATTGGTGTATAGTATCCTGGGATGGAGTGGGATAATTTGTGGTAGATCAGAGTAGGGTAGATTTTGGTAGATTGGAGTGGGGTAGACTATGGTGGAGTAGGGTAGGTTAGAGTGGAGAGGACTTAGATTATAGTGGAGTTTGGAGTGGAGTGGGGTAATTTGGAATGGAGTGGGAGTAAATGTGATTGGGGTAGAGTGGATTGGGTTTGATTGCAGTGGAGTTGGGTAGATTGGAATAGAGTGGGTTGGATTGGGGTACACTGGAGTGGGGTGGTTTGGAAGAGATTAGAGTGGGCTAGATTGGAGTGGAGTAGCCTGGGCTAGATTGGAGAAAAGTGGGGTAGATTTGAATGGAGAGCGGTAGATTGGGGTGAAGTGGTGTAGATCGGAGTGGGGTATTGTTAATTGGGATGGATTGACTGAAGTAGATTAGAGTGGAGTGGGGGTAGAGTGGAGAGGGGTAAGTGGTGTTGTCGTGTAGGATCTCATTATCCTAATGAGACTACTGGATTCAGGCGACAGAATCACTTGTACTGTGGGGGACTGAGTCTGAACCCACTACAGGTGACACCTGTCGGCCTAATCCTGGTTTTGTTCCAGCTAACTAGCAGTGCCTTATCTCCACCCTAGAGCAGGGATGATTGGGCAACCGAGCGCATGACACAAATAACTCCTCAGGGAAATCGTGGTCACTATGAACTCATCCGTTTCTCTCAGTTACATTAGTCTCACATACGCAAGGACAATCCAAGGCAGAGTATAGATCAATAAGGTTTTATTGAAATAACTGCATCTTAGATAATAAAGTATGCAGTGCAATAACTAGGACGATGAAGCACGACATGATTCAAATTGTGACAAGGAGAGAGAAACATTTATTTTTATTTTATTTAACTAGTATTTCATAGAGCGCATTTCGACCAGAGGTATCAAAGAGCTATCAGGAGGAGATGAGACCATGGTACTGCAATCTGTCTATGATTAGGCTTGAAATAGCCAGGTTTTCAGTGGTTTATTAAATAGCTGAAGGGAAGGAATGTTCCTAATTTTCAAAGGTAAAGTATTCCATCATTTGGCTGCCGCTGTAGAAAAAGCTCGATCTCCCCATTTAACTTTCTTGGTCCTACAGGCATAAGCTAGCTTCCGATCAGCTGGGCAGAGCATCCTCCCAGGTATGTACCACTTAATGAAGGGAAGAGGCAAGCGAAGAGCCTGTATGTAAAGAGACTTATGAATCAAGCACAATGCTTTGAAAATGATCCGCTTCCTAATCGGTAGCCAATGAAGTTTATGCAGGCTATCTTTGGCTGATGCATACTTATCTAGACCCAGAACCAAGTGCGCACTATGATTCTGGATCAATTGTAGCTTATTTAGCAAGGATTGATTAATGTTCAAATAAAGGGCATTGCAGTAGTCCAGCCTTGATCCAATCAGGGCTAGTACTACTTTTACTCTCAAATCCTGAGGTATGAATTGGAGGATTTTCCTGAGCATCTTTATAATCCAGCTGCAGTCATTGGTGATTTTATTAACCTGAGAATCAAACGTTAGGGCAGAGTCACAAAGAACACCAAGATTTTTCACTGTGATTGAGGGGACCAGAGGTGTCCCGCACGGCTCCGGCCACCAATTAGAGTCCCAAACAGATGACCTAGCCCCGAAGACTATGACCTCAGTCTTGTCTCCATTCATTTTAAGCCAATTCCTATCCATCCAGTTCTTAACCTCAAGCATACAGGCCTGAAATTGTTTAGCAGTATCCTGCATCTTGTTACCAAAGGAAACAATGATTTGTGTATCATCTGCATAGGAAGATACCTGGAACCCAAAGGATCACACTAGTTCTGCCAAAAGTGCAACATACAAATTAAACAGGGTTGAACTAAGGGAGGATCCCTGAGGAACTCCACAAGGCAGCTGAAAAGGGTCCGAAGTGTAGTCCCCACTTTTAACGACAAAAGATCTATTTTGAAAAAAAGATGAAAGCAAGTTTGAGGCTGGTCCTCTCACTCCAACCTCATAAAGGCGGTCAGATAATCTGAGTGGTGAGATGGTGTCAAAAGCAGCCGACAAATCCAGCAGTATCAAAATTGCACCCCCTCCCATATCTACCTGTTTTATAATTGTCTCAGTGGTTGCCAACAGGGCCGTTTCCGTACTATGATGTTTCCCGAACCCATGTTGGGAGCCATCCAGACATTCATAAGTAGTCAGGAACGAGGTGAGCTCTTGATTTCAATGTTTCACCAGGATTGTAGCTAGCGTGGGTAGGAGCACAATAGGGTGCAGAATTTTAAGGTCTTCTGAGTCACCGTCTGTTTTTTTCTTTAAGGGGACAATGATTGTTTCTTTCCATTCTGGAGGATAAGTGCCCCTTTCCAACACCCCGGCATACAGCTCTTCCAAAGGCCCTAAAACTGAATCACCAATCCGCTGTATCACCGTAGGGGGACAGGGGTCAGTGGGGGATCCTGAATAAGTCTTTGATAAAAGGACCTTAATTTGTTCTGAAGGAAGTGGAGCAAAGTTTTCTAGGATGGGATGCTCAGGGTGTGCTGGGTAAGGATCTAGATCCCGATCTCTCAACAGAGGTGGGGGGTCCTGGAACCCTTAATGGATTTTGATAATTTTGTCCTTAAAGAAACTAGCTACCCTATTGCAAAGTGATTGTGAATTGTCTAGCTCTTGTGGCGACAAAGAAGTAGAGAGGGACTTCACCGTTTTAAACAGTTCCTGAGGGGAATTTGAGGCCTTTAAAATTCTCTGAGAGAAGTATGCAATTTTTGCCTGTTTAATGGTTGATTTATATTGATTTCTAATATCTCTTAATGTAATGCTTTCTAATAAAGTTGGGTAAAGTTTCCATTTCCTTTCCTGTCTTCTGCAGTCTCTTTGGATGCTTTTCAAGTCAGCGGAGAACCACGGGCAGAATTTCTTGTCCCCTCTGTACGGTGCACTACCGTCAAAGGAGCCACCACTTCAATAGCTTCCATGATCCAAGTGTTAAAAGCAGAGACGGATAGTCCAGGAGCATTCTGCCCATCTAACTGAGTTTTCTCTACAATGGCCGGAAGGTCTTCGCTCTTTATTTTATCCCATTTCCTGTACTTCACAGAGCCAGGATGGGAAAATTTGTTACTGCCCGCAAGCATTATCCTGAAAGCAATAATGCTAGGATCAGTCCAGTCTAGTCGATTACAGTCCCCTATCTCTAAGGTATTAGATATGGAGAAAATGCCATCCAACGTATGGCCAGCTGAAATTGTAGGGGAACCAACTATCCGAGACCATCCCAGTCATGACATAAAATCTAAAAGCGTGGTAGTGTCTTTATCCTCCTTATCATCCAGGTGGAAGTTGAAGTCCCCCAGGATGATACTCCGATCTAGTGTAGATAGCGGTTCAATTATTTTATGGCCAAAGCTCCAAGAACCGCTTTTTTTGCCCGGGTGCGCGATAGAGAAGAAGGACTTCCAAAATTGGTGCACTGCCTATTTTAATTCTAAAGTAGGCACCTTCGCAGACATCAGAATAGTCTGCTAATGAGATAAGGCTGCAGCTCAGTGAGTTTTTAAAAATAATTGCCACCCCTCCTCCCCTTTTGTTCTGTCTATCTGCTCTAACCGCCCCATATCCTGTGTGTAGAACAGCCACAAAATCAGGATCTGAGTCAGTTTCAGCCCAGGTCTCCGTAATGAACAAACAATCCACATTTTTTATCTATTATTAGTTCCTCAATTTCGAGACTATGCTTAGGGGGTGACCTAGCATTTATTATCCCACATTTAATACGGGGCTTAGAACTAATGCTTACTTCCTGCTGCGGGGGCTTGAAACCAGACCTCTGGGAATAAGGCACCCGCGGATTCCAAGCACATGCCCGGCAAAACCAGCTGGGCTCTGAAAGGGAGGAAGGTGTAGGCATCTCCTCCCTGCTTTTGCATAGGCAAGTATTAAGGTTTCTTAATTGGGGACCAGAATAATCTATGACTTGCCTGGAATCAGCCACGCCTAGTGCCGGTCGGGCGCGGATCGGCGCAGCTCCAGCGAAGCACTTAGCAATCAGCATACAGTCGTGGTCATCTGGCTGGAATCTCCCTCTAACGTACATGGGTCTAAGTAGTGTTTTATAATAGAACAGCTGATGTTCCAAGAAAGGATCCCCACATAAGAGTGTGTGTGTTTCTGTGAACATTAGAGACAAAGCGTACCACTTTTGCTGGCAACCTATCTTACTGCAGCCTTGAGAAAACCACAGAGTGACAGAAATGTCTTGTTTAAGAACACAGTGCTGGCCTAGGCAAAGAACAGCTAGATAGAGAAAATAAAACAAGACCGTAAATGTGGCTATTGTTAAAATGATAAAAACAAAGCTGAATAAAATATATCTAGGTTAAAGCGCACAGCAGCAGGCCTAGTTTGCTGAAATAACGTGTATAAAACTATAGCTAAAATGGCTACACAACAGTGTGAGGTGGAGGAATGTAGGGTGGAGTGAGTGGTGTAGGCTGTAGTGGCATGGAGTTAAGTGGCGTGTCTTAGGGTGTATAAGAGTGGAGGGGCGTAGAGTGGAGTGGCGTTGTGGAATCAAGTGTCGTGGAACTGTGTGGCATGGCACAGAGTGGAAGGGCATAGAGTCAGACCCAGCTTTTCAGGATTTTGCAATCCACAAAATATTTGCAAAATCAGTTAAGGAGCACCATGGCTGGGATATTTAATATACTGGTTGCAAAAATGAGAAAAATAGTCCCTCAGCAGTGAAAGCTGAATGTTTTACACTGCCAGAGATTTTTTTATACTTAAGTTACTAAATGGCTCTTACAGAATTACCTGCCATGGTACAGCCCTAAATAGCAGCTGCTTCCTTTTTCAGTTGATGTGAGAAGAAATCCAGGCGCATGAAAGAGGCCTAATGGCAGGCAAACAATTTGAGAGGTTTCCCTTAGGACATAAAAGAAAGAAGGTCTTGAGGTGGAGTGGCTCAGCACAGTGCTGAGAAAGAAACTACACACAATGTTACCATGTGGATGCTTTGTCATTAATGCTTCACATTATAGTAATGCACTAAGAAGTATTTATTAAAAGTGACAGAATTCAAGCACAAACTTAGAACTATTCCTGCCTGCCCCCACTGTGGTGACAGTGCCACTAGTGAACTAAGAGGCAAACAGTTGTCATGCGAACCTTGTATGTGGGACAGAGTCTTATAGACAGAGCAACATGTCAGCCTAGTAAATCAAACACGTTTTTGTACAGCAAACATTCTGAACTCATGTATCTGAAGGTGCTATGATGAGCAACAATGAAGAAAAAGGAGCATCAGTAAAACTATTTTGCCTAAGATCACACCAGAGCGAGGGTGGCAGGCAGAAGTCTTATGAAAGTTCCGCTTGTTATGGGCTCGAGGTTTCAACAGGATGGCGAGCTGAGCCAGAGCCAGGCTTCAGACTCGAGCCTGGTTCAAGCTTTCAGTGGCTCACCCATCTCTACACGTAGGTATCAGTCTGTTGTGGGAGAGAATGTGTAGCCGAGGCAGGGAGTAAGTGACCAAGGCCCACAGCCTTTCCTCCACAGGGAAGGCTGTGAGAGGTGGAGGGAGAAGAGCGAGGGATGCTAGGAGTGTGTGAGTGCACCTTTCCTTCTGCTCATGCATGGCCAAGTGTGAGGAATGCAAGGAGTTCCTGCAGGGAGGGACACAACGGTGCTGAGAGTGCTGGAAGTGCATGATGGTTGTGGGGTGCTCCTGCATGGAATATGGTGGGATTGCATTGAATTAATGCAGAGAAGAGAGTGAGGGTTTTAGGGGATTCCTAGAGTGAGTGTTGCAATGGGTGCAGGGAGCTCTTGCAGAGAGAGAGGTGCAGAGTGCTCCTACTGGGAGGTGGATGAGAGGTGCAAGGAGCTCCTGTATTGGGCATTGTGCGAGTGCAGGCAGATCTTGCAAAGAGGAAAAGGAGGGGTACATAGCGCTCCTGAACTGAGGGCTCTGAAGGGTACAGGGAGCACCTGCAGTATGGAGGAGTGGTGCAGAGTGCTCCTTCAGGGTGGTGAGTGAATGGTGCAAGGAGCTTTTGTAGTGAGAGCTGCGAGAGGTACAGGGAGCTCATGCAGTGACGGAGTGTTGTGAGGGATCGTGGAGGTGGATACAGTGAGCTGTAAAGTGGAGAGTGAGGGGTGCTGTGAGCTCTTGCAGGGAACATTGTGAGGATGCAGTAGGGTCCCTGCAAGGAGTGCTGTTAGGATTTTGTGTCAGGTCTACACTTAAAAAGTAGTATACGCCTGATGCTAAATCTTTGTAGGTCTAGGCCCAAGTGTTTTAGATCCAAGTAACTGGAAAAGTTAAGCCCTTGTGACTTTCTTTTTAGGATAACAAGCAGGTTATGAGCTTGAATCCTGGAAGAATCAGTTCAGGCGTTCACCCTTCAAATGTCGGCAAACTAAATGGCAGTAGCAAACAAACACTGTCACATTCCTTAAACATGCCTATACCAAGGTGGAATAATTTGATAGAGTAATTGCCATAAATTTAAGGCTAAAAAAGGAATGATTGTAAGAAAAATGAAGTGCAGCAATAATGCAGCAAAAAGTGTAATTGTAAGCCGCAAAATTTAAATTTTTGTCCCACAGAATTTGCTCATGTATGTTGCAAAGTCCTGGGGGAGTCTGTAGGGTGGTGTAGCATGGTGTGAAGTATGCATGGTGTGATAGTGCACTGCTATTACAGACAACAATGACCATAAGATGTGCATCAAAATATGGTTTTACTGTACATAAACGATGATGTGTGCAAATGTCATCACCTAGCACTTTGATGTGTTTTGATTATCTTCAAATATTTGTTTCCACCTCACTTCAGAAATAGATACAAAAGTGCTTAATTTGTACTAATTCTGATATATTCTGAAACATCAGCACAGTCCTTTTTTGTTGTGTGCTAGAAAAACAAAAACACCCTACACCCTCTCCTCTTACAATGGTATGCAGCAGGATTGCCATTTGTCACATACTTCTCTCACTCTCCAGTCAGAGAAAGAAAAATAAACAACAAGCTCCCTGGAAGAGAGAGCCTCACATTTGACCTCTGTGTTTGAATGCACAGCAAATGTGACAAGATAAGAACAAGATTTAAAGGCATGTTAACAGAAAGTCAGTTCATGCAAGAATATAGTAAACAAGGTCTGGGCAACAAGAGGGACAAACTCTAGATGGGCAGCCTAAAGCACATAAAACTAGCAAATAGAAAGCATGCAACAGGTGGATTGCATTCAGAGGTCAACTTTTGAATGTTCCCAACATGCCATTAGCAAACTATGGGCCAGATGTACGAAGAATGTTTGCATTTCTTATTGGTCCGAATTGCTATTTCGGGCCATTCAGAAATGCAAAGTGGGCTTTTCTTATGTACAAAGCCCTTTAAGGAATCGCAAATTGCAATTTCTACTGTGTGGAAATTGCAATTTGCAATTCCAAGAATAGGAAATCACAAATAGGGATTTTCTATTTGTGATTCATGTTCTGATGTACCATGCATTTCCTAAATGTGACTTGGGCATTTAGGAGATGCAGTTACCATCAACTTGAAGTCGATGGCAACCATGTGCAATTTTAAAAAAAGCATCCCGTGTTTTTTTTTTTTTTTTTTTTATTGCAAAAGAGCATAGACATGCCCCTGACCCATATGTGTGCTCTACATGTGCACCCCTATTTTTGGGGTTCATCAAGGGGGTCCTTTTGCCCATTGCCATCCTTGGTTTTGCATTTCCTAAATAGCGATTTCCTCATAAGAAGTCGCTGTTCAGGATATGAAAAAACCTGCCCATTGACTCAAATGCAATGGGATTTTTTAACAGTGATTTTGGAATAGCGATTCCTACTTTGTAGGAATCGCTATTAGGAAATCGGTATTTTAGTACTTTGCATTTTGCATTTCTTAAATAGCGATTCTATGAAGTCGTTGTTTAAGAAATGCAAAATTGCATTTTTGTACATCTGGCCCTGTATAGCATAACTTCTGGTTGGCTTTAACCTAAAAAAGCACAGGTCGCTTAATGAAAGCAATTATTCAGGCGTGAAGCTCTCTTTTGGTTGTTCAAAGGATACCAACATGTAACTTTGTTTCTGCAAAAGAAATTAGAGAATTACCTACAGTGTTATGGCACTTACACAGCCTTGAGACTACACTGAAATTAAACGAGATTGCACCATACATTGGGAATTATGGGCTGGCTATTAATCTTCTACAGGAAATGTAATTACTGCGTACATGTCCCAGGGGATCATTTGGGAACCCACGGGTTGTAAATATGGGAGCAATGGCAGTAATTGCTATTATTATTGAGGCACAGCAGCTGAGCACTGGTAGGCACTGCCTAGTGGGAGATAAAGGACCTCAGAATTAGAAAAGGTCAGAAAATATCTTAGCACCTCTAGCTCTAATTAGGAAGACAGATGCACATATAAGCGTTCACTTTGGACCTTGGAATCTTTGAATAATCATTTATTCTTGTGGATGCGCAATATTTCAAGTGGCAACAAATCTTTCGCTGGGCAGAACTTGTAAAACAGAAAATGTGCAAGTGAGCTCCTCATCTTCAAGTACAAGGCAATTGTTGAATCAATAACAGAAGGCATAAAATGAATAATTCATGGAAGAAGTTTTATTCAATTATTTGTTTGGATGTTGTATTCACCTTCCCAAAGAAATATTAATATAAATGAATACCTTTCTGAAACTGCCACAGCAAAGTAAACACGTAAAGATGGGATAAGAAAGAAAAGCTCAAAGTTGGAGGTGAGGGCAACAGCACTGCTACAGACTGGAACAAGCATTGGCAAAGCCAATCGGTTTCGACTATGCAAGAGCTATTAGCTTTGGCAATATGTTTTAGCCATGTTGCACATCAGCGTGGTTGCTGTTCAGCATGGCTAAACGTTAGCATGGAGTGGCGTAGCGCATCGTAAAGTGGAGTACTTTCGCAGAGTGCCATACAGTGAAGTGGCATGAAATGAAGTAAAGTATCAGTGTGGAGTGGCAAAGAGTAGAATAGTGTAGGAGAGTGGAATGGCATAGAGTGGAGTATTGCAGTCGAGTGGCGTAGAGTAAAATGGAGTGGCATAGATTGGAGTTGTGTAGAGTGGAGTGGCGTACAGTGAAGTGGAGTGGCGTAGAGTAAGGTGGTGTAGAACAGAATGATGTAGAGTAGAGTGGTGTAGGGGTACTGGCATAGAATACAGTGGAGTGGAGTGGGCTAGACTAGAGTGGTGTGGAGGTCTGTAGAGTGGTGTAGAGTGGCATAATGTGGAGTTGCATAGAGTGGAGTAGAATGTCGTAGAATAGAGCGGAGTAAAGTTGCCTGGAG
This sequence comes from Pleurodeles waltl, assembly GCF_031143425.1. Classification (NCBI taxonomy): domain Eukaryota; kingdom Metazoa; phylum Chordata; class Amphibia; order Caudata; family Salamandridae; genus Pleurodeles; species Pleurodeles waltl. The sequence goes on from NC_090451.1 coordinate 532,767,083, forward strand.
TGGCATAGAGGGAGTTGATTAAAGCATCATGGTGTGGAGTAGTGTTGTTGAGTGGCATAGAGTGGTGGTAGAGTGTTGTAGAGTGTGTTCACAGAGTAAAGTAGAGTTTAATGCAATAGAGCATCATAGAGCTGGGTATTGTAGAGTGTAGGTTTGTAGAGTGACCTAGAGTGAAGTGTAGTAAAGTACAGTGGTGCAGAGTAGATTGTCAGAGTGCGGTGCGTAGAGTGCATTGGTTTTGAGTAAAGTGGTATAGAGTGCATTGACGTAGAGCCTAGTGATGTACAGTAGAGTGGCATAGAGTGCAGTGGCATACAGTAGAGTGGTGTAGAGTGTAGTGGTAGAGTGCAATGGCGTAGAGAAGATTGTTTCAGAGTGGAGTGGTTCAGGGTAGAGTGGAGTGGTGTAGAGTAGAGTGCTGAGGTGTAGAATACAGTGATGTAGAGTGCAGTGGTGCAGAATAGATTAGAGTGGCGTGGAGTAATGCAGAGTGTATTGGCATAGAGTGCAGTTGAGTGACATAGAGCTGAGTGGTGTAGAGTAGAGTGGTCCAGAGAGCAGTGGCAGAGTACAGTGGTGTAGAGTAGAACAGAGCTGAGTACAGTGCAGTGACGTAGAGAGTTATGGTGTACAGTGCAGTGGTGCACAGTTGAGTGGTGAGTTCAGTGTCAGAGAATGCATTCTTGCAGAGTAAGAGTGTTGTAGAGTGCAGTAGTGCAGAGCAGAGTGGTACGGTGTAGAATGGCACAGACTATAGAGGTGCAGAGTAGAACACAGTGGCGTAGAGTGCAGTGACATAGAGTGCAATGTTGTAGAGTGGTGTAGCATGCAGTGGTGTGGAGTACAGTGCAGTTGAGTGCAATGGCTGGGAGTGCAGTCTTGCAGAGTAGAGTGGCACAGAATGCAGTGGTGCAGAGTAGAAAAGAGTAGCGTAGCATGCAGTGACCTAGAATGCACTGGTTTTAAGTAAAGTGGTGTTGAGTTCATTGGCGTAGAGTGCAGTGGTTTAGAGAAGAGGGGCATAGAGGGCAGTGGCATACAGGAGAGTGGTGCAGAGTAGAGTGAAGTGGCGTAGTGTGGAGTGGTACAGGGTAAAGTGGAGTCATGCAGGGGAGAAATCAGTAGCACAGAGCAGTGGCGTAAAGCACATTGGCGTAGTGTGGTGTAAAGTGGAGTGACACAGAGTGGAGTGGTGCAGAATAGCGTATAGTGGCAGAGTAATGGCATATTGTGCAATGGCATAGAGTGCACCTTTGTAAATTAGAGTGGCATAGAATGGATTAGTATAGACTGGAGTGGTGCAGAGTGGCTTGGCCTAGACTGGGCTGCTGTATAGTCCATAGGGTGCAGTGGTGCATAATAGAGTGGGGTAGAATGCACTTTCACAAACCAGAGTGGTGCAGAGTAGAATAGAGAAGCATAGAGGGAAGTGGTGTACTATCATATCAGACGCCAGCAGTGCTAAAGCCAGCCCTAGTGGTAGGTTGTTCTTGTTTCAGTAGAAAATGTTCACCTATTTCACTGTTGACTACACACGCATTTACCAAGTAGTATAAAAACTATGTTTTGACATAAGCAGGATGTTTAAGGCTGTAGTGTAAATAATCAAGTTGTTTCTGGGATCCTGTTTGTAGTTTTCTGTGTAGTCTAGGTTTTTATGGCATGATACCACTGCACGTGTTGTGCATACTGAGGCTATTGCTCATTAAGTGTAGTTGTGTAGGAAACACCTTTTAACTTGCTAATGCATGTTATTATTAAAAGGGTTTGGTACTCTGATTCACTGACTGTAAATAGAAAGATCATTAGACCGTCACTGATGGGTCACAATAATCAAAAAACAATGGTGCTTTGATAGAAGAACCTTGACATGAATATTTGTTGCCACAGAAAGTTTCAGTACCTCCTCTCTGCAGGCCTGGTTTAAGGGGTGTGTTACAGCCTCGTAAACTGGAACACAGGGGTGGCCTGTATTCTTTTGCTTTCCTATAGATGCTCTCATTTTGAAGTCACAAAAAGAAAAGTAAACACCAAGCTCCCTCGGAAGCAGGAGCCTGACATTTGACCGTTGTGTTTAAATGCACAGCAAATGTGACAAGATAAGAACAAGATGTAAAGGCCCCTTTACAGATAGTGAGATCTTGGAAGGATACAGTAAACATGGTTTGGGCAAATGCAGGGACGATCTCAAGCTAGACAGCCAATGGTAACCAGTGGGCAGAATTCATTCCCAGGGAAGCTTTCTGAATGTCTCGGAGACGAATTCAGCAAACCAGACAGCTGTGCTGTCTGGTAGACTTCGATGGAAAAACCAGCCCCAGTCCAGCATACTACGATACATATTATTTCCTAGAAATGTTTCCCCATCATAAGATGATGTACTTAGTTTTTTTTTATACACAAGTTTCAAGTTTTGCATCACAGCTCAAAAAACTGCGGTGGTTTTATTATCACAACATCTATGTTTTTAGCCTTATATATATTTTTACTAAAGGTTCTCTGAAGAAGAAAAAATTAGGGTATTTCCCCTCTGGTTTCCAGCACATTGTTGTCCAACAAAGATGAGATCTGCACAATACCTGGTGTATTTAAGACTTCGAAGGCCCTGGCATTCAGGCACACACTCTAAAGCCGGCATTTTAAAAAGCTGCTTGCGGTCTTTATGTGTTCTCACTTCCCTTAGCAAAACAGGCCTCAACATGATCTTCTGTAATACGTACAAGGCAAGACCTCTACACCTCCTTATTCCCCCTTATTGCCACTATCCCAATTACCGGGAATCCATGCACTCTCAATACACCATGACATGCGTGCCATAAGTACATTAAATGTGGGGGACTACTACTCAGATTCTACAATGCACACCTTCCCAGAACTTGTGTCCGCAGGGGTAATGCACTCAGGAGCTTTCCTGACACATAGTGCTATCAAAAACCTTCTTATTAATCTATGGGGCTCCGGTAACACAGAACCATGCCAATCCCATATGCTCACTGCAATGCTCGCTGTAGGGGATGCAAAAAGCATCATAACTAAACTATATAAAGTGCTCCTAACTGAGGCCTGCCTGGAACTGACGCACGCAAAAACACTGTGGGATACCGTTCTCCCGACACCATTAACACAAAAAGCCTGGATCGCCGCCCTCACACTGATCAAGAATGTGCCCCGCAATACTAGACTCCGATACACCCAATTTAATTATATTCACCACTCATACTTATCACCGGCCCGCATTCAAAGGATGTACTTGAACACAAACCCAGCGTGTCCTAGATGCGCTACCCCAGCGGCAGACTTCTACCATATGGTCTGGAGCTGCCACCCAATCAACACGGCCTGGCAACAAATCACTGAAACCATGGCGGACATAGCGGGCCAGACTCTTACGCCCACACCCGAATCCTACTTGCTCGGCATACGTCATCGTACTAAGGGTAGCAAGCACCTACACAGATTTATAGATTTAGCATTTGCTGTCTTTAAGCGTCTGATTGCCATGCATTGGAAAGCCCCACACGCTCCCCCACACCCCGTCTGGCTCCGCGACTTGCATAGCCGTTCGCTAGCTGAAGCGCAGACATTACGCCAACTACAACACAAAGGCCTGATACAGGGCGGGGCCGAAATCTGGGACATCTTCGTGGTGAACATAGAAGCCAGGGACGACACGTACCCTGCCTTCCTGTTTTATACCACATATCCCCACCATGGCCTCCAATTTGTTAGTTCTGACACTCTTTTATCCTACATCATCGCAACAATGGGGACCCTTAAGGATACTTACCCCAAATCAATGTCCCTTTGGTATAGTTTTTTTTTTTGTCTCGCTCTCTGCGCTTTGGACGCGGGTCGGCACGTCGTCCCCTCCAACTCCGTCAACAGTTACGCAGCTGACTTACACACACAACTGATATGTCTCCCCCCTCTTTCCCTATCCTCCTCGACAGGCACGGCCCATCCTCACTCTTGTAATTAAAACATGCATATTGGCACCCAGATATGTCCCCAGTTATCAGTTACACAGTTTCCAAGTTGTATTTTTTTATGCAAAACAACGCAACTGCACCGTACTGGATTACAAATATATGCAGTCAGACTGTAAAATCCTGAATCGTGTATTGCAAGAATGTTTATGTATAATGTTGAATAAACAGATTTACAAAAAAAAAAAAATCATGATCTTCTGTAAAGCTTGTCTGCTCGAGCTCAGATCTTGGCGTTTCTGCAAGATGGTTGCAGTTTGCCCTCCGCAAACTAAATCCCTGCACTTTCTATGTGGCACCAAAGGGCTGATCACTAGCCTCCCATTTGGTCTTCTTGTCCACCATGTTTCATGTCTCTACCACTCTACATTTAAATAGAGCTTACATAGTCTTAAGGACAACTTGCACAAATGTTTATAGTTATCCTAAGTGTCATCAGTGTTGTGCTGCACAGTAGGATTTTTCATGTCTCAGAATCTAGGTACTGCACATAGCAGATTCTGGTAACCCAACTGCCACAAAACACAGGTTTTTAAGTAACACGCAGAAATATTCCCTAAAGTGTTCCCAAAACTAAAAAAAATTCTACCTACCTGTATCTGCAAATTATCTTCCAAGTGTGATATGAGACTGGAAAGCAAAAACTTGCAGGGCAACAGGGAACGGTTGCTGGACTGGCTGACTGTTGTTATGTTTTGATCATATGGGGCATCTAAACACACAACAATTGCATTCAATGTGAATTGCCATCTTTCACCCTGTCCAACTTGGAGACTGGTGCACCCATCCTCACCCTAGGGGCCATAGTTTGGAAGGGGAAGTCCACCCCTCAAGTGGGGAGAGCATGTACCCCATCGGTTTTGGAAAACCTGTGCTGGCCAAACCAGTCCCAACTCTCTGGTAACTGTCAACAGACTTCTTTAGGTCACTGCCTTAAAGACCCAGCTTCTTGCTGTATCAGCTAGACAAACTGAACCACAGGCCCATCGAGGGTCAGCTGCACCTCAAATCCCACACTAATCGACTTCAAAGGTTCTTGATATGCTCTGCAGCTTTAGGCAGGAATCAAAGAAAGAATAAATCTTTGAAAACTACACCTAATTATTTTAAACTGAACTCTGATTTGTTATTCCTCCTGCAGTGTTTCTATTTTTCACTTCACCTACGATTGGGGCATGTGAATTGCACTTTTTAGATCGAAGCCTATCGGACAGTGCAGTTGTCTGGTTTGCAAAGACTTCTTGGGAATATTCTGAAAGCTCTCCTGAGAATGTATTTTACCCATTGCTTACCGTTGGCTTTATGCTTTGTACTTTACACTTGCTTGCTTTCTATTTGCTGGCTTTACTTGTTTTAAGTTGTCCAGCCTGTCTTTGTCCCTCCTGTGCAGCAATGTCTATTTACCACCACTCCTTGTATTCTTCCACATGCTCGCTTTCTGTAAACAGGCCTTTCATTTTTTTGTTTATCTTGTCACATTTGCTGTGCATTCAAAGGCAAAGGTCAAAAGTTAGGATCTGTCTTCCAAGGGAGCTTGGTGTTTACTTCTCTTTTTCTGACATCTAAGTGGGAGAAATTATGTGACACTCTTGCTGGGTACTAGGTGTGTGCTGGGGGAAGGCTGTTTATTGTTATTTTGTTTCTATCCCACAACAACATTTAAATGTCTGTAAATGAACTGCACACATATTTCAGAATATATCACAATCAGGAACACTCAAATGAAGCACATTTTTTGTAATTTCCTAAGTCTGGTGGAAACAAATATTTGAATACGATCAAAACAAATCAAATCAATACACTACACATTATCATTTGCGTGCTGTATTGTTTTATCAGTGAAAGTGCATGTCTGTGCAAATGTAATGGTCATTTAAATTAAAAATATATTGGGGGTTATTCTAACTTTGGAGGAGTGTTAATCCGTCCCAAAAGTGACGGTAAAGTGACGGATATACCACCAGCCGTATTACGAGTTCCATAGGATATAATGGACTCGTAATACGGCTGGTGGTAAATCCGTCACTTTTCAGTCACTTTTGGGACGGATTAACACCTCCTCCAAAGTTAGAATAACCCCCATTGTCTGTAATGGCAGTGCGCTACCACACTGGGCATACTCCATTTGATGCCACTCCACTCTACAACACTTTACTCCATGACACTCGACTACTCTCTATGCTGCGTGACGCCACTCTATGCCACTCCACTCCATGACACACTACACCAATCCACTCTACACCACTCCTTTCTACTCCATGCCACTCTACAACACTCTACTCCATGCACTCAATGCCATTTCACTCTAGGCAATTCCACACCACTCCACTTAATTCCACTCTATGACACTCCACTCCAAGATACTCCTCTCTATGACACATTACTCACTTCCACGCCACTACTCTCTGCGGCACTCTACACGACTCCACTCTGTGACACTCTATGCTATGTCACACCACTTTACATCACTACACATGATACTTTATTCCACTCTAATAAACGTCCCTCCACTCTACGTCACTCAAGTCTGACACTCTACACCACTGCACTCCATGACTCTACACTCCACTCTACATTACTGCACTCTACGGCACTCTAATCTACACTACTCTATGCCATCCTACAACACTCTACTCAACTCCACTCTACTTCACTTTATGCCAGAACACGACCCTCCACTGTATGACACTCGACTCTACAACACTCAACTCAATGCCCCTCCACTCTATGACCCCCCACAGTAGTTCACTTCACCCTCTATTCCACTCTTCACCACTCTACTCCACTCTATGACAGTCCTCTTCACTCACCTCCCTCCATTCTATGACTCTCCACTCTATGCCTTTCAACTCAGTAACTAAAAACAAAAAAAAACAAAAAAACATCCAGGTCATTTTGCAGCCATATGCATGCCTACAAAATGACGGGTTGGCCACGACAAAGCCACACTGCACAGCATCGGGGATGATTTGAAGCATGACTAAAAACATTTGCAAAGCCAGTAAGTCACAAATGTGAGACAAATTGGCTTTGCCAATGCTTTTTTTTCTTTTGCTGTTAGCCATCCGTGACGGTGTATTTGTTGTTTTGCTTTCCCCTGTGTGCAGTTTGCTCCTTTACATTTCTGCACCCTTGTGCTCTTGGGGCTGCCTCCCCCCTCCCCATCCCAATCAGTCTTTTTTTTATACACGTCCCCCAACTATTGCTCCCCTCCTCATCCTGCTCACCTTTGCTGTTTACCAGTTCCCCAGCCCTTCCAGATCCAGTTTTCTTTTTTAAATGTATTTTTTTAGAAAATTTTAGAAGAGCTTAGCAGCTTTCAATTTACTACTGGAACTTTTCTTTCTGAAAGTGCGCTTTTGAGCACTTTTTTTTTTTATTTACAGCTCCAAGGTGGACAACTGCCACCTGGGGATGGCAAATAAAAAATAAAAAAAAACGGCAATTGCATCATGAGATATTCATGCATTTGTGTTGTGACTCGTGCATGCATACGTTTGGAAGTTAGAACCTTCGTAGTCTCATGACCCATATGCTCATGCATGCTCATAGGCAATGACACATGCACATGTATAGATGATCATGCTTTTTAAGTCGAGCTTAGGCAGCATGCACGCGCTGTCTGCAAGACATGCTGTTTTCAGTCTATGGGCGTAACCACACCCACTATTGCCATTCGTTCTTTGTTGTGCTTGTCTTAAATGCTTTTCAAATCATCAAATCAAATCATTAACATTTATAAAGCGCGCTACTCACCCGTGCGGGTCTCAAGGCGCTAGGGGAAAAAGGGGGGTTATCGCTGCTCGAACAGCCAGGTCTTTAGGAGTCTCCGGAAAGCGGAGTGGTCCTGGGTGGTCCTGAGGCTGGTGGGGAGGGAGTTCCAGGTCTTGGCCGCCAGGAAGGAGAAAGATCTCCCACCCGCCGTGGAGCGGCGGATGCGAGGGACAGCAGCGAGTGCGAGGCCAGAGGAGCGGATGAGGCGGGTGGGGACGTAGAAGCTGAGGCGTCTGTTGAGGTATTCCGGTCCCTTGTCGTGGAGGGCTTTGTGTGCGTGGGTGAGAAGTCGGAAGGTGATCCTTTTGCTGACTGGGAGCCAATGCAGGTGTCTCAGGTGTGCGGAGATGTGGCTGCTGCGGGGTATGTCGAGGATGAGGCGGGCCGAGGCGTTTTGAATGCGTTGCAGGCGATTTTGGAGTTTGGCTGTGGTCCCGGCGTAGAGGGTGTTGCCGTAGTCCAGGCGGCTCGTGACGAGGGCGTGGGTCACGGTTTTTCTGGTGTCGGCGGGGATCCAGTGGAAGATCTTGCGGAGCATGCGGAGGGTGAGGAAGCAGGCGGAGGACACGGCGTTGACTTGCTTGGTCATGGTGAGAAGAGGGTCCAAGATGAAGCCGAGGTTGCGGGCGTGGTCTGTGGGGGTCGGTGCGGTGCCGTGGGCCACCAGGAGTCATCCCAGGCGGACGGGGTGTTGCCGAGGATGAGGACTTCCGTGTTTTCAGAGTTCAGCTTTAGGCGGCTGAGCCTCATCCAATCTGCGACGTCCTTCATACCCTCTTGTAGGTTGGTCTTGGCGCTGGCGGGGTCCTTGGTGAGGGAGAGTATAAGTTGGGTGTCGTCGGCGTAGGAGGTGATGATGATGTCGTGCTTGCGTACGATGTTGGCGAGGGGGCTCATGTAGACATTGAAGAGTGTCGGGCTGAGTGATGAGCCTTGGGGTACGCCGCAGATGATCTCGGTGGGTTCTGAGCAAAACGGAGGGAGGTAAACTCTTTGGGAACGGTTTGAGAGGAAGGAGGCGATCCAGTCCAGGGCCTGGCCTTGGATTCCGGTGGAGCGGAGGCGGGTGATTAGGGTGCGGTGACAGACGGTGTCAAAGGCAGCCGAGAGGTCGAGCAGAATGAGGGCGACTGTTTCACCGTTGTCCATCAGGGTTCTGATGTTGTCAGTGACTGAGATGAGGGCGGTTTCAGTGCTATGGTTGGTTCGGAATCCGGTTTGTGAGGGGTCGAGCAGGTTGTTGTCTTCCAGGAAGGTGGTCAGCTGTTTGTTGACGGTCTTCTCTATTACTTTGGCTGAGAAAGGCAGAAGAGAGATGGGGCGGAAGTTTTTCAGGTCGCTCGGGTCAGCCGTAGGTTTCTTTAGTAGGGCGTTGACTTCGGCGTGTTTCCAGCATTCGGGGAAGGTAGCAGAAGAAAAAGAAGAGTTGATGACGGTCTGGAGGTGCGGGGCGATGATGTCGTCGGCTTTGTTAAAGATGAAGTGCGGGCAGGGGTCCGAAGGGGCGCCGGAGTGGATAGAGTTCATGATGGATTTGGTTTCTTCCGTGTTGATGTGGGACCAGTTGTTGAGGGTGATGGCCGTGGATGCCGGTTCGGTGGTGTTTGGTTGGGTCTGGTGTCCGAAGCTGTCGTGGAGGTCGCTGATCTTGCGATGGAAGAAAGTGGCGAGGGATTCGCACAGATCCTGTGAGGGCGTGACGGCGTTGGCGCTGGGGTTGGAGAACTCCTTGACGATGCTGAAGAGTTCTCTGCTGTTGTGTCTGTTTTTGTCCAGTCTGTCGGTGAAGAAGTTCCTTTTGGCAGCGCGGATCAGGTGGTGGTGTTCGCGGGTAGCGTTCTTGAGGGCGGTCATGTTGTCAGCGGTGCGGTCCTTGCGCCAGGCTTTCTCAATGGCGCGACAAGTTTTCTTAGATTCTTTGAGGGTGTCAGAGAACCAGAGAGGTTTTTTGGTGTTGGTCTGTCGATGCGTGCGTTTGAGGGGAGCAAGGATGTCTGCGCAGTTGGAGATCCAGTTTGTGAGGCTGAGGGCTGCATCGTTGGGGTCGGTGGTGAGGGTGGATTGGTTGGCGGCGAGTGCGGAGAAGAGTTGCTCTTCGGGGATCTTGTTCCACTGTCGACGAGGGATGGGTTGGGTGCGGAGGTGGCGGGTCTCGCGTCGGAATGTGAAGTGGACGCAGCTGTGGTCGGTCCAGTGTAGGGCGGAGGCGTGGCTGAAGAAGACGTGTTTGCTGGCGGAGAAGATGGGGTCAAGCGTGTGTCCGACGATGTGGGTGGCGGTGTTCACCAGTTGTTTGAGGCCGAGGTTGGCGAGGTTGTCGAGCAGGGTGGTGGTGTTGGGGTCGTTGTTTTGTTCCAGATGGAAGTTGAGGTCACCTAGGAGGATGTAGTCCGGCGAGGCGAGGGCGTGCGGGGAGATGAAGTCGGCGATGACGTCGCTGAAAGGGGCGCGTGGCCCGGGAGGACGGTAGATGAGGGATCCTCTGAGGGTAGTCCTCGGATCGGTGCGAATCTGAAAATGCAGGTGTTCAGCGGTGAGAGGGGTGTCTTCGGAGGAGGTGGTGACGCTGATGGAGTCTTTGAAGACGATGGCGATACCTCCTCCTACCTGGTTGGTGCGGTCTTTTCTGGAGATCTTGTAGCCTTCGGGGATGGCAGTGGCGATGTCAGGGGCCGAGGAGGCGTTCATCCAGGTCTCCGTGATGAAGGCGACGTCCGGTGCTATGGAGTCCAGGAGGTCCCAGAGTTCAACGGCGTGTTTGTGGACGGAGCGAGCGTTGACTAGGATGCACTTGAGGTGGTTGATGGCGTGTGGGCTTGTGGTCGTGGTTGTTGCGTGGTGGAAGGTGCGTTTGCAGGAGTTGCAGGCGAAGGGTCCATGGGTGCGTTTGGGGTGAGCTTGGAAGCAGGTGTTGGAGCGTCCTGGGTTGAGGGCGTGGAGGGTGGTGGGGTCGTAGCGGGTCAGCGGGGCTTGGGAGAGCTGGGGACCAGGGGTCGTGGCGCTGGGCGCGGGACAGGCGCGGACGGGCGCAGACGGGCTAGCCTCTGGCGTGCCTCCGGCGCGCCAGTGGCGCGGTCGCGCAGCGGCCGCCATATGAGGTAGGAGGGGGGGGAGGGGTCAGGTGGGGGCGAATGGGAGCTGGGGGGCGGGGGCGTGCAGGAGGTCACGGCGGGAAAGCGCGAGGGAGGGGGGGACAGGTAGAGTGAGAAGAGCTGGGGGAGGGGGGTTTAAGGGTGGAGGGGGGTGAGTGTTAGGAGGTTTAGGAGATAAGGGAGAAAGATAGGAGTAGGGTTGAGAAGATAGGGGAGGGGGGGTTGTAGAGGTGGGTGAGGGTGAGAGGTAGAGTGAGAGGATAGGAAGATAGGTAATAGAGGGGGTGAGGGAGGGGGGGAGGGATAGAGAAATAGATAGAGAAAATGGATAGATAGGGAAATCGATAGATAGGGAAATAGATAGAGAGATAGGAAGATAGGAGGAGGTGGAGAGTGAGGGAGTTAGATAGTGGGATAGAGAGATAGAGAGATAGGTAGATAGGAGGAGTGAGGGAGGTAGATAGTGAACGGGTTAGATAGGGGAGATAGAGAGGGGGATGCGAGTGGGGGAGGGGGATGAGGCAGGAGCAGGAGGGCAGGCGCGGGGAGAAGAGGACGGAGGAGGCAGAAGAGCCGAATGCAGAAGACAAGAAGAGCAGAAGAACAGAAGAACAGAAGACCGGAAGGAGAGAAGAAAGGAAGATCAGAAGACCGGAAGGAGAGAAGAAAGGAAGACCGGAAGAACACAGAAGAACACAGAAGAACACAGAAGAAGATACAGAAAACGAAGAACAGAGGGCAGAAGACCACAGAAGAAGATGAGGAAGAGGAGAAGAAGAGTGAAGACGGGGGAAAGAAGAGTATAGAAGAAGATTACAGACGAGGAGCGAGGAGGAAGAACAGAAGAACAGAGAAGAAGAAAAGAAGAAAAGAAGCAGGAGAGAGGGTGAGTAGCGCGGGGCAGAGCGAGGGGCTGGGAGGGGGGGGGGGGTACTTACTGTGAGGTGGGTCTCAGGAACTCAGGAACCTGGAGGAGCTGCAGCGGCAGGGGGAGCGACCTACCCTTGTTTTTAGGATCGAACGTACAACCTCTCTGGCCTGTTGTAATCTCTCTGTTGGCTTTTCACCACGCCCACTCTTGCTATTCATTCTTTGGTGTGCATGTTTTAAATGATTCATTTTTATTGGTGCATTTTCTGAAATGTCCCTGCTTTGTCTGCTGAGTTCCTTCCCAGGAGATTTCACTAAGTGAACATTTCTGTTGGCCAATCCACTACATAACTCTTCCTCCTGTTACAGTGTGTAAATGGCCCCTCCGGTTTCGGTTTGCCTTTCATCCCACCCATGATCTTTTCTAGACATTCACACAGGGAGCCAATAACTGTTATGCTCATGGCGGCCGTTTTTACTTTGAATTGACTTGCTTATGTCAACTGTTTTACTTTTCATTTTCAATTTATGTGGCAAGAGAAGTCCAGTTAAGAATTGACAATGCTAATAGCTCCAAGTCGGGCAAACATGAGACCCATTGCATTGCAAATGCTTGTTATTGGTGCATTTTTAGGCTGAGCGTAGGCATACAACCTCTTGTATATTTTTAAGTATACTTCTTCTGTGGGCTTCCAGCTATTTCATGTGTTAGTTTCAGTGTCATTTAAAAAGCCTTGCTTGCTAGTGGTCAGTCATGCCCATTTGTCCCTCCTTCTTCTGTGTGGGAGCAGGGACCAACTTATGTATAATTACGCTTTGTCCTGTTTTTCTGGGCTGTAGGGGACTTTTTTTTTACTTTGTTTCCTGCTCCTTTCCAGGGAAGCTTCCCTTTTCATTTGCAAAGCATTCTTGTTCTGAGCTTAGCCGTAAACAAGGCTATAAATCAGGCTATTATCTTGGTCACATTTGATCTTTGTGGGCTCTCTGCACCCTCTCTCAGCTGCCTGGATCCCATCCTTCCTTGGTTTGGATTTTCTTACTGAGTGTGCCTGCCTGTGGGGTGCTGAGAGTAGGGGCGGACGATCACTTGTAATTGCTTGTAACCCAGGCACCCAGCTCTACCAGGGCTCCACAATCCTTAGAGACAGTGCCCACTTCTGCTCCATACTGAGATCCCACTTGCAGCTCCATCAGTGCACCTCAGATCACACACTATAAGCCCTCAGCTGTATCAGTGCCAGAACCCCACACTCGCTGTCTGCCAGAGGGCCACAGTCCTTCCAGTCCGTACTCTCTGCTGCTTCAATACTGGGACCTCAGGCGCAGCTCCACCTATCCACCACAGTTCACACACTCCAAGCCTTCAGCCGTGCCAGGAACCCCACGTTCGCTGTCTGTCAGATCACCTCAGTTCTTACAGTCAGTACACATTGCTGCTCCAGTACTGGGACATCAGGCACAGCTTCATCAGTGCACCTCAATTCACATACTCCAAGCCCTTTAGCCATGCCAGAACCCCACACACTCTGTTTGCCAGAGGACCTCAGTTCTTAGAGTCAGTACACTCTGCTGTTCTAGTACTGGGACCTCGGGTGTAGCTCCATCAGTGCACCTCAGTTCACACACTACAAGCCCTCAGCCGTGCCAGGAAGCTCACACGTGCTGTCTGCCAGAGTACCTCAGTTCTTGCGGTCAGTATACTCTGCTGCTCCAGTACTGGGACCTCGGTCGCTGCTCAACAGTGCACTTCAGTTCACACACTCCAAGCCCTCAGCCGTGCCAGTGCCAGGAACCCCACACTCACTGTCTGCCAGAGCACCGTTCTTACAGCCAGTTCACACTGCTGCTCCACTACTGGGACCTCGGGCGCAGCTCCATCAGTGCACCTCAGTTCACACACTCTAAGCCCTTTAGCCATGCCAATACCCCACATACGCTGTCTGACAGAGCACCTCAGTTCTTAAAGTCAGTACACTCTGCTGTTCCAGTACTGGGACCTCGGGTGTAGCTCCATCAGTGCACCTGAGTTCTACCCCGGCAACGTCACTTCCTTTCCTATACTTGGGCCCCGCTCACATACAGTTCCATTACAGCAACTCAATTCTAATATTCAGTTCCACCGCCAAGCCAATACTGGACCCAAAAGAGCAAAACACAGCTCAGCCAGTGCACCCCAAGTCTAACGTCCAACGCCACTGTTAATTGGAACCACCATAGCTCTGCCAGAATCAATCATTTCTATTATTCAGTGCACAATTCTTCTTAGGACTCCTTGCTTCTGTACTTCAGAGGCAGTGCCACTACCATGCTGGGCCCCACTCACAGGTTCACCAGGGCACCTCCAGACTAACACTTGGCAACACTGGCACGCCAATACTAGGTTCCATGCATAGCTCCATTAACATACCTCACTTCTGCCCTTGTGTGCCCGTTACTGTTCCAGTACTGCAGCCCACATACAACTTTGTCAGTGCACCTCAACCCTAACCTGCAACGGCCCATTATTCCAATACCCAGAATTAAATGGTGCTTTGTTTCTCATTACTCACCCGCTGCCTTTCTATTATCCCAGCACTGGGCCGGGACACAGCTCTGTCTATACCCCAAATCCTAATCTGAAGTGCACCAATATTGCTGTAATGGTGTTAACATACAACTCTGCTAATGCACCTCTTGCTGTTCTGCAGTGCCCCCTGCTGTTCCACACTCTGACTTATGTTTGAGGACGTGGGGGAGCCAATTAAATCTATTCTTACCTACCATCTTTATTTGGGAGGGTCCATTTCACATTCTTACTCAGTTCCTTCATTTACTCTGTTTACTCTCAATGTTTTCTTTCTCCCCCACTTTTTTCTTTCCAGCTCTTAAAATCCACATTCACTCTTTCTTTCAACTGTTTGTCTCTAATCATCTCCCTTTTTTTTAATTTTCTGCTTCCTCTTACTACCACCTCTTTCAAACTCACAGAAACTTGGTTATTCCTTTCCTTGTTTTGTTTCTCTCTTTTTTCATCATCAGACGTTCATCCTTCCACTATTTTTTTCCTTTCCCCCCCATTCTTTCTTTGTCTTTTTTTATTTGCTCTTTCCTTTGACAGGGTATGCATCCTTTCACTTTTTTTTAGATCTTTCTTCCTTCCTTTCTCTGGTGTTTTTCTTATCTTTATCTGTCAATTCACGTTTTACTATAAATCCCTCTTTTTCCCGTCTCTATGTGGAAGCCACAAGTTACTTGTCGGGACCCGAAATGTCACAGTAGTTTTCCCATTCCTTGTATGCACATGCATGCAGTGGTTCTTTTGCTGCTTGTTTCTCTCACCGCCTCTTTTTTTCTCTAATGTTCATTTTTCTCTTTCTTTACACACTTCTTTCATTATTTTTTCCTCTTAATCTTTTGTTCGCTAGCTTGCTTCCCTTTTTACTTTTGTCTCACACGTTTGCTCTATTTCTTCTCTCAGTTGTGTTTTCATTTTCTCATTCTTTCTTTCCCTTTTTTAATTACTTTGTGACTCCTCTTTCTTCCTTCCGTTTGTTGTATTGCTTTTGCTTCTCTTTTTCTGTCCCATCCGCTTTCTCTTCTGAGGCCTAATTATCAATGGAGCAACAGGTGCAGTGGCATCGGGCCCAGAGGCCTACAGCCCTCACTCAACTCTAATTACAGCTGTATTTTCCTACTGAAATTCCAGTCAAACATTTTCGTTTCTTGCTCCAGGGCCCCTGACACCATTACTGCGCCACTTGTCCTCTCCATCTTTACTCCTGACTCCCTCTCCTTTCACCCTCCAATCCATTCCAAATTATATTTTTGTTATAGTGTTTTGAGCATTACACTCTAATGCCAAAAGTTTTTTTCTGATAAAGGTTTATATGATAATTGTATATGTTTTAAGATAGAGGAAAAAGGTAAATGGAAGTGCTTTAGCTAAATGATAGGCCACTGGAATTATGAGGCAGGGTTGACCAATTTATGTGGCAAGAAAAGTCTAGTTATGAATTTACAATGCCAATAGCTCTAACTCAAGAAATTTGAGACCTATTGCATTGCAAATGCTTATTGTAAATGTACCTCCGTTGTGTGTTTAGTTCCCTCCCAGGCGATTTCACTAAGAGAACATTTTTGTTGGCCATCACACTATGTCAAGCTTCTTGTACCTGGTGCTCTCATGAGCCCTTCCTCACTGTGACGCCCCCTTTCACTTTTCAAAACGGGTTTTCAGTTCCTTGAAAACTTACAAAATGAGAAGTGACGCCATTTATCCATCAGACATTTACGTGACATATTTACAATATTATCACGTGTCCCCAGATACAGAAGGTTCATTGTTTTGTTTGATGCAATTTTTCTATTCAAGCCGAAAAACATTTGTTGCTTTGTCTTTCTTGGCAGATTTACAATATATTGAAATGCAATTTAGAGTAAATCGGGGAATGCTTGAGCCTGTGGAGAGCCCCGTGGAGAGCAGAAGCAGTCTAGTCTCTCCACAGGAGCTATCGGGAGGGTAAGTGAGGTGCAGAGCGACAGGATTGGTTGGGGATACATGGGGGACTTATATGGGGCTTAGGGGAGAGACCAGTCTCTTCTGCGCCAGCCCATCGTGCGGTCAGAAGTATGGCTGGTCCCATTAGGTAGGCAAGGGAGTGTTTTTCTGCGCAGCGGCATGGCTTTAGGCCACAACGCTGACACCATTAGGGCCGCGCTTTGCGTACTCGGCGAAGCTGGCCGTGCCGATTTGCTCAGGCCTGGTGTCTTGGACCAGGCCTGGGTCGGCTTGATGCACCCGACACTCCTGCGGTTGCCGCATGTGGTTCGCCTGAAAGGGCAAAAAAGCGTAAATCGGCGGGAGGGGGCCGCAGTGCATCCACTCCCCTGTACTCAAAACCAGGCCCGTTTATGGCCTTGTCAGGAAGGAATGAGGCGTGGGAGGAAGGGGCGGAGCCCCACGGTGAGGAGCTCTGAATGGGCCCTGCGGGGCTGACAGTCAGTAGCAGGTGTGGAGGCAGCCAGGGAGGCAGCAGAGCGAAGTGGCTGGGCCCAGTAAACAGGGAAGCCTGCCTCTAGATCTCTCCTCGGGGAAGGGACACGCCAGTGCAGGTGGGGGAGGTGGGGCCCCTGGCAAGAAGAAGGGCAAGGGGGGAGGGAAGCAAAGCATGGGGCTGGTGCAGAGTAGGTCACAGGAAGCTGGTGCCATGGTGGGCAGCAAGGAGCCTGAGGGGCAGAGGGGGTTTCAAAGAGACATGCCAGGCCAAGTGAGGGAGGCCTCCATGGGGCAATACAGCAGGGCAGTTTAGGGTACCTGCTTGGTCTGCAGTTGATATAGAGGCCAGGATCAGAGAACAAAGGAGAGCGGTAGCAGAAATTGAGGAAAGGTGGGCCCAGCTATGTAGAGACAGGGAGGAGTCCTTAGGGAGAGAGAGGCAGTCTAAGAGGAAATAGGGTGGAGGGGGCCATGTGGGCCTGTCGGGCCCCACATCAGGGCTAGACTACTGGGTATGGGTTCCACACACAGAACAGGAGAGGAGTTAGGAGGCTTGTGCAGCTGGGGGCTCCGGCAGCATGCAGGGCACGAGTGGCACACACGCCCATCAGAGGTGCGGAGAGTCCAAGCCAGTAATGAAGGCTGGCAGAAAGAAAATGACGCCAATGGGGTGCTGTAGGAGGCTGGACTGGCTTGTAGTGAGTACCAAGGGGTACTTACACCTTGCACCAGGCCCAGGTATCCCTTATTAGTGTAGAGGGGTGTCTAGCAGCTTAGGCTGATAGAAAAGGTAGCTAAGCAGAGCAGCTTAGGCTGAACTAGGAGACAAGTGAAGCTCCTACAGTACCACTAGTGTCATATGCACAATATCATAAGAAAACACAATACACAGATATACTAAAAATAAAGGTACTTTATTTTTATGACAATATGCCAAAAGTATCTCAGTGAGTACCCTCAGTATGAGGATAGCAAATAAACACAAGATATATGTACACAATACCAAAATATGCAGTAATAGCAATAGAAAACAGTGCAAACAATGTATAGTCACAATAGAATGCAATGGGTGCACATAGGGATAGGGGCAACACAAACCATATACTCTAGAAGTGGAATGCGAACCACCAATGGACCCCAAACCTATGTGACCTCGTAGAGGGTCGCCGGGACTGTAAGAAAACAGTGAGGGTTAGAAAAATAGCTCACCCCAAGACCCTGAAAAGTGGGTGCAAAGTGCACCTAAGTTCCCCAAAGAGCACAGAAGTCGTGATAGGGGAATTCTGCAGGAAAGACCAACACCAGCAATGCAACAACGATGGATTTCCAGAAGAGAGTACCTGTGGAACAAGGGGACCAAGTCCAAAAGTCACGATCAAGTCGGGAGTGGGCAGATGACCAGGAAATGCCAGCTGTGGATGCAAAGAAGCTGCCACTGGAAGGTAGAAGTTGAGGATTCTGCACGAACGACAAGGGCTAGAAACTTCCCCTTTGGAGGATGGATGTCCCACGTCGTGAAGAGTCATGCAGAAGTGTTTTCCCCGCAGAAAGACCGCAAACAAGCCTTGCTAGCTGCAAGGGTCGATGTTAGGGTTTTTGGATGCTGCTGTGGCCCAGGGGGGACCAGGATGTCGCCAATTGCGTGAGGAGACAGAGGGGGCACCCAGAAAGACAAGGAGCCCACTCAGAAGCAAGCAGCACCTGCAGAAGTGCCGGAACAGGCACTACGAAGTGGAGTGAATCGGTGCTCACCCAAAGTTGCACAAGAGAGTCCCACGCCGCCGGAGGACAACTCAGGAGGTCGTGCAATGCAGGTTAGAGTGCCGGGGACCCAGGCTTGGCTGTGCATGAAGGAAATCCTCGGTGAGTACACAGGAGCCGGAGTAGCTGCAAAACACGCGGTTCCGAACAATGCAGTCTGGCGTGGGGAGGCAAGGACTTACCTCCACCAAACTTGGACTGAAGAGTCACTGGACTGTGGGAGTCACTTGGACAGAGTTGCTGAGTTCAAGGGACCTCGCTCGTCGTGCTGAGAGGAGACCCAGAGGACCAGTGATGCAGTTCTTTGGTGCCTGCGGTTGCAGGAGGAAGATTCCGTCGACCCACGGGAGATTTCTTCGGAGCTTCTAGTGCAGAGAGGAGGCAGACTACCCCCACAGCATGCACCACCAGGAAAACAGTCGAGAAGGCGGCAGGATCAGCGTCACAGTGTCGCAGTAGTCGTCTTTGCTACTTTGTTGCAGTTTTGCAGGCTTCCAGCGCGGTCAGCAGTCGATTCCTTGGCAGAAGGTGAAGAGAGAGATGCAGAGGAACTCTGATGAGCTCTTGCATTCGTTATCCAAAGAATTCCCCAAAGCAGAGACCCTAAATAGCCAGAAAAGGAGGTTTGGCTACTTAGGAGAGAGGATAGGCTAGCAACACCTGAAGGAGCCTATCAGAAGGAGTCTCTGACGTCACCTGCTGGCCCTGGCCACTCAGAGCAGTCTAGTGTGCCAGCAGCACCTCTGTTTCCAAGATGGCAGAGGTCTGGAGCCCACTGGAGGAGCTCTGGGCACCTCCCAGGGGAGGTGCAGGTCAGGGGAGTGGTCACTCCCCTTTCCTTTGTCCAGTTTCACGCCAGAGAAGGGCTGGGGGATCCCTGAACCGGTGTAGACTGGCTTATGCAGAGCTGGGCACCATCTGTGCCCATCAAAGCATTTCCAGAGGCTGGGGGAGGCTACTCCTCCCCAGCCCTGACACCTTATTCCAAAGGGAGAGGGTGTAACACCCTCTCTCTGAGGAAGTCCTTTGTTCTGCCTTCCTGGGCCAAGCCTGGCTGGACCCCAGGAGGGCAGAAACCTGTCTGAGGGGTTGGCAGCAGCAGCAGCTGCAGTGAAACCCCGGGAAAGGCAGTTTGGCAGTACCCGGGTCTGTGCTAGAGACCCGGGGAATCATGGGATTGTCTCCCCAATACCAGGATGGCATTGGTGGGGCAATTCCATGATCTTAGACATGTTACATGGCCATATTCGGAGTTACCATTGTGAAGCTACACATAGGTAGTGACCTATATGTAGTGCATGCGTGTAATGGTGTCCCCGCACTCACAAAGTCCGGGGAATTGGCCCTGAACAATGTGGGGGCTAGTGCCAGGGTGCCCACACACTAAGTAACTTAGCACCCAACCTTTACTAGGTAAAGGTTAGACATATAGGTGACTTATAAGTTACTTAAGTGCAGTGTAAAATGGCTGTGAAATAACGTGGACGTTATTTCACTCAGGCTGCAGTGGCAGGCCTGTGTAAGAATTGTCAGAGCTTCCTATGGGTGGCAAAAGAAATGCTGCAGCCCATAGGGATCTCCTGGAACCCCAATACCCTGGGTACCACAGCACCATATACTAGGGAATTATAAGGGTGTTCCAGTATGCCAATGTAAATTGGTAAAATTGGTCACTAGCCTGTTAGTGACAATTTGGAAAGAAATGAGAGAGCATAACCACTGAGGTTCTGATTAGCAGAGCCTCAGTGAGACAGTTAGTCATAACACAGGTAACACATGCAGGGCACACTTATGAGCACTGGGGCCCTGGCTGGCAGGGTCCCAGTGACACATGCAACTAAAACAACATATATACAGTGAAATATGGGGGTAACATGCCAGGCAAGATGGTACTTTCCTACAGGTGCAACAAGGCCCCTGGACATTGGTCTGAAGCATTAGAAGGGTTTTCGGCGGCCTTCTATACACAAAGCCCAAATGCATTTTGGGGGGGTTCACTTGGCTGAGCTATGACGAGGAGTGAATCTTTTTTCTGTAAGCTATCTGGTCCTCTCTCTAGATGGAGTGACCTCCCCTGGCTGTTGGGGGAGACTTCAACAGTGTCCTGGACCTCCGGATGGACCGCTCCTTCCCCCCGCCGTCGAGCCTTGTTGAGTGGGAAGCATTCAAGGTATTTATATGAGGGCACTGTTTGGGCACACAGTGGAAGTTGCGTAAATCCATTGACCGCGACCTGATCTGGGTTGAAAAGTCCCTATTATTGCATGAACAGGATGTCGCACGGTGCCCTGCGGCCACCTCAGAGTTGGCAAAATTCCAGGCGGAGCATGTGTCCCTGCTGGAGAGGTTGAGGTGCCTTAATTATGCAGTGCCTTCGGCCCGCACACACGCTGAGGCCAACAGGTCGGGCAGGCTACTGGCCTGGCTGGTCCCCCATGAACAGGATCATGGTCCTGTGGTGGAGCTACGATCAGCAATGGGCGTGATACTCTATACCTCAGGTGAGATACATGCCGAGTTCACTCAATACTACGCGACTTTATATCCCTCATCCACGGTAGCTACCTCCACTGATTACGGCAAATTCTTCTCCCGGAACACTCGTCCCTGTCTGACGGATGAGCAGCGTGAGGAGCTGGATGCACCTCTAGCACTCCTTGAGATACAAGATAGCGGCCGTGAGTTGACCACAGGTAAAACCCTGGGTCCCGACGGTCTTCTGTCAGAATTCTATAAGGCTTCCTCCTCTGCTATTGCCCCTTGCCTTTTTG
Source organism: Pleurodeles waltl (assembly GCF_031143425.1). NCBI lineage: Eukaryota > Metazoa > Chordata > Amphibia > Caudata > Salamandridae > Pleurodeles > Pleurodeles waltl. The sequence continues at coordinate 532,788,312 of NC_090451.1, forward strand.
GCGTATACGAGGAGGCATTGAGAACTGCAATCCTACCTACATCGCAACAGGAGGCGCTGCTGGTATCGCTTCCTAAGCCTGGTAAGGAACTGCTGGCCCTGGGCTCTTACAGGCCCATTGCAATGCTAAATACGAACTAGAAAATTCTAGCTAAAATTCTGGCAACTCGATTGGCGCCCCTAGTGCCCCAGTTGGTGCACCCGGCCCAAAATGGATTTGTACCAGACCACGGCACGTCCCTGAATATTAGACTCCTGATCAGGGTCATGAGGCATTTACTGCCGGACTGGCCCTGGGCGGGTTGTCTAGTGCTTGATCTCGAGAAGGCCTTTGACTCCCTGGAATGGCCCTACCAGTTCAAAGCATTGCGTCGCCTCAGAATTGGCCCTCACTTCTTGCGCCTAATGAGACTGTTGTACACTCGCCCGCAGCTCAGAGTTAAGATTGGTGTAAACATCTCCGACCCCAATAAGGTGAGTAGGAGGACCAGTCAGGGTTACCCCCTCCCTCCGTTCTTATTCTCCCTTGCCTTGGAACCTTTGGCGGTTGAGCTCCAACAGAGAGGGGCAGCCTGGGTCATCCCGCTGGGAGATGGCACCCACATTGTGTCTCTGTACGTGGACGATCACCTTTCATATTTTAAAGATATTGAGAAAATCCCAGCTGACATAACGGATATCCTACAAAACTTTGCTGCACTTTCTGGACTGCGAGTCAACTGGGCAAAGTCATGCCTTTTTCCTTTCGCCCCGACACCCCTGACACAGGCCTTTGTTTGTCTGGTGTACTTACCGCCTGGCAGCCTCGAACATTCTGTTATCTCGGCATCAACATATTTCACACTGAGGATGATCTGCATGATGGGAACCTTAAGCGGGCAGTGTCCTCCATTAGCACTCAGATGACGTTCTGGCAAACCCTGCCCCTTTCGGTGATGGGTAGACTTGCCCTCCTGAAAATAATAGTTCTCCCATGGCTGCTCTATTATTTCACTAATATACCCTACTATGTTCTGGCTAAATTCTTTCAGGAGTTGGAGACTAGAATCAGAGTTTTTTTCTGGGGGAAGAGCTGCTGTAGAGTAGCACTGAATAAGATGTATCTGCCCCTGGACAGAGGAGGCCTGGTGGTCCCAAACATGGAGCAATATTATCTGGCCCAGAGTTTCAGTGGGTGGCACAGTGGCTAGGTGGCGACCAATTGGCGGACATGGTGACTAAAGCACAACCCTGGACAATACCCGAAATTCTACACCTCTTCCACCCCCTCGCAAAATCAAAGCAACTGGGAGCGCCCTTGCTGTGTGTGGCATATCGATGTTTCCGCAGAAGTCTGTACCTCACACGCTTAAGCACTCCCTATGCACCAGCTATGGCCTCGCTGGGCACGCCACGTGGCTTACAATACACTAGCCATGCTGAGTTGAGACTCTGGCACGCTGCAGAGATCCATACAATAGGTGATCTATACGAGGAGGGCGACCTCATCACCTTTGTTGTGCTGGCGGCAGAGGCGGGTCTAACCACAGGGCAATTCTTGTTGCATAGCTCTCTTATAGCGACATTGAAGAGACATTGGGGGGACATAACAGTTGAACCGCCACCACACCTACTACTACAGTATATGCACATCATGGGGCGCGGTAGACACCTAGTGAGATGGCTCACTGTTGCTCTCCGCACACACGGCTCGTAATTGCAATCTGCTGCGTGCCAGGTGGGAAGTAGATATGAATGGGCCTTGCTCTGACACAACATGGGTTGCTATGCTGTGTAGTCACACACACATGCCCCGTAATTCTCGGTTCCGTCTCATCCAGTTTTACAATCTTCACAGGGCCTATCTTACGCAAGCTGCCCTAAACAAATACTATCACCACTTAAATGCTGCATGCCCCCATTGTGCTCTGGTGGGTGTGGATTTGCTCCACATGCTCTGGTTTTGTCCTACCCTCAGTGCCTACTGGTGTGGCATTACGGCACGACTGTCGGAATGCACGTTGCGCCCGCTTCTGTCCACATGGGAGGCTTGCCTCCTGGGGTTATATCCCAGAGCCCAAAAAGAATAAGGCCTCAACAAGATTTCTAGACCTTGGACTCCTGATCGCTAAGCATCTCATCACCAGGGGCTCGAAAGCCACAGTCCCACCCACATTGGTGGCGTGGAGTAACTCCTTTGTGGTGTGGGTGGAGGCGGAGGGACTGGCACTGCGTAGGGAGGACAGCCTGGGTCTCCGTAAATATCCCTTGGCCATTAACAATGCGATGCTTGATAAACTACGGGAGGTGGGGCAGCCGGCGAGCCCGGGTATCAGTGCAACTATTGACGCACCTCCGACCGCTGGCTGTCACACCAACGCATAGGGGTCAACTATCACACCTGCTGAACATCGTGTGCACAGCCTTCGTTCCAGCTTGTGGGGACCAGCCGGGTTTGGGAGGATGGGGGGGTTGAGCCTTACATAGCATAGTAGAGTCGCTACTGGACGTGTGAGCTGCTCTGGGGCTGTGGGTGGGGGGGGACCGGGGCAGGAATGTTTGAAACGGACTCCAAGTTGTTCGTTGTTGTTGTAAATGCATTGTTATTGCACACTGGTTATGCTGAATTCACAACCTGAAATGCGGTTATATGATGAGGATGCTATAATGCGCATGTCCTTTAGGTCATTGTGTGTTGTACTGTAACCCTGAATTTAAAGCTGAAACAATAAAAATATTCCAGCAAAAAAAATGACGAGGAGTGAATCCAGACTAGCCATGGGGGGATGTGGACTCAATTATGGATGCAGTGGATGGCTTCATCACACTCTGCAGCATTGACACATACCCCTAGTGGCCTACTGGTGGTATATAAGCTTTTTCAGTCCTGTCCCAACCAAGGGGGTGGTCGGGGAATCTACAGCGACCTCAGATACCTACCTCAGGGGCCAGTTGGAACTTTAATAAGGGTTTCTGCTTGAGAAATCCATGTAAATTAAAAAATTAGTGCTCCAAATGTGGGGGAAGATACCCATTCATGCAGTGTTTTTCCATCACCAGTCCAGCTGAGCAGTGGAGAACGGCCAGGGGTAGAGGGATGCAAGGTGCTCTTGCGCTGAAGGGCGTCTACACCAATTAATCTGGAGGTCTTGTTGCCGTAGTTGCGCATGTCCCCAGATGAGGACTTAGAATGCAAATTGGAGTGGGGTTTCAAGGAACGGTTTCGGATAAGTTATCAAGAGCCTCGAAGGAAGAGATGGGCGGGCAATTTGCGGTCTGCCAAAGAAATGCTTCGGTTGGTAGCAGATAAGTTGGCGCAGAAGTGGCAGAGGGCAGGATTGTGGGTCCATTTTAAGAATGGCCTCTAGAGAATCTGATGATTTAATCTCTGGGTGTGGTCCCCAAATAGACTAAGGGTGAGTTTTGCCTCATCATCACATGTCCTGGCCGGTGGGGGCGTCTGTTAATGACTTCATCACGCAAGAAGACACGATGGTGGTGTATGCTTCAGTGGATGATGCCTTTTGGCTCGTTTGTGGGTGTGGCAGGGGATCTGAGCTAGCAAAATGTGACATTAAAGTGGCTTTTTGGCTCCTGCCGATCCACCCTGAGGATTTTGAACTATAGGGCATGCAGCTAGATGGGGCAATCTATGTGGACAGAGTACTCCCCATGGGTTGCGCCATTTCATGTGCGCTGCTCGAGGCTTTTAGTACTTTCCTACAATGGGTTTTTCTTATGGTGAGTGGGCATCAGGAGGTGATACATTACTTGGACGATTTTCTTTTTGTGGGTAAGGCTGGATTTGATTCCTCTAGGAAGGCTTTGACAGGGTTTGAAAGGCTGGCCGAGAGATGGGGGTTCCTTTGGCTCTGGAGAAAATGGAGGGCCCCAGTTGTGTGCTGACATTCTTGGGAATGGAACTGGACATGAAAGGCTTAGTGGCAAGAATTCCGGCTGGGAAAGTGGGCGAGATTCTAGATTTCCTGAGACATATCCGGTCCTTGCAAAAGATCAAATTGCGCATGGCACAACAACTCCTGGGTTTCCTCAATTTTGCATGCAGGGTAGTCGGGGCAGAACATTTTGCAGGTGGCTGGGACTAGCTACGTCTGGTACCTCCTTCCCGCACCACAGGATTCGTGTGTCGGGGTATGAGAGAGGACATCAGGGTGTGGGAGACATTCTTAACACAATTCAATGGGGTCTCCATGTTTTTTTGGGAGGAGGACACAATATGGCAGGTTCAGATTTTCTCGGCTGCAGCTGGGGCCTCTGGTTTTGGTCTTTTCTGGGATGGGTGGTGGTGTACAGAGACGTGGCCTGAACATTGGACGACACAAGGCAGGAGCATTGCTTTTCTGGAATTCTTTCCTCTGCTGATGGCCTTGACAGTGTGGGGGGACGAGCTGGCCAACAGGACTGTAGTTTTTCATGTGGATAACATGACAGCAGTGGAACTTGTGAACAGACAGAGGGCCAAAGATCTTAGGGTATTGCAATTATTGAGGTGTTTCATGCTCGAGGTCTATCTTTAAATGTCATATTTAAAGCAGCACACATTCCTGGGTTGAGCAATGCTACTGCAGATTCCCTATCTCGTTCACAGTGGCAACGGTTTTGCAGTTTGGCACCAGGAGCAGAGTGACACAAGTGACACGGTTCCAGCAGACATCTGGGAGTGGGGGCGTGATGATCATTAGGCTGGTGGAGATGTCATTAGCAGAATCCACTCGGAAGAGCTATCGACTGGCATGGTTGGAGTTTCAGAGGTTTGAAAGTTTTGAAGGGGACTTTTGGGTGCAAGATGATGGCATGCTTAAGTTCCTGGCGTTACGCTTTGTATTGTTCTTGATACGAAAAGGTTTGTCGCCCGCCACAATTGGTGGCAAGTTGGCTGGTGTTTCATTTTAAGGGAAATTGTTTTTTGATTGCGACCTGGAAAAAGATGACATTCTGGGTAGAATGTTGAGAGGGGGGGCCAGAGTGGGGACGAGCAAGGCAGTAAGGGAACCTATCACATTTGACTTACTGTTGGAGCTATTGCATGTGTTGCAGGTTTCTTGTACAGACGCTCATGAAATTGCGTTGTTCAGGGTATGCATGGTGTGGATGTTCTTTGGGGCATTTCGGGTGTCTGAACCTTTGGGTGTGGGTAAGTCCGTAGGTGTGAATGTGGGAGAAAAATGCTTCCGAGGGGGGCAATTGGGCATATGGCTTAGAAAGTCCAAAACTGATCAGTTGGGAAAGGGGAAATGGGTATGGTTGAGAAAAGGTGAAGATGCAGCTGCTTGCCCTGTTGTGGAGTGGAATAGTTTTCGGTCACAAGGTGTGACAGTTGGGGTCAATGTTTTTAATCACTCAAGTGTTGAGAAGCTCATGGCATAAATTGGCCCTCTGTTGCCACATAATTCTAGGGAACAGCACGATCAAAAAGCATTACAAAACGTCAGTATGTTTGCATTGGCCTGGCCAAAAGACAATACCAGTAGGCGTTGCCAATGTTTCTCTGCTATTTGTTTGCCACCAACGACAAAGCCAATAAGGCAGGCGATAATGGGATAAAAGGTATTTCTGTATACAACATTTATGAATGCCTGTGTTTACATTATGTGGCTTCCCATTGGCTCTGCACATGCTTGGTAGCACGATGGTTTACCTTGCAGCGGTTACAGTAAATCTATATGGAGAGGATGTGCTCATGTGACCACGTGGTGGATTGTGGAATTAGGAGACTCGAGGTTACCACCCACTCTAGTTGATGATTAGATTGTGTGATCCTGATCTAATCATGTCATCTCGTATACTTCAACAATCTTGTCTGACAAAGGAGGGAGCACTTAGAAACAAGTGAAAGAAAGTCCCGTTTTAAGGGCTACAAAGATGGCTTATTTTGGGTTCAGTGGCAAACGTGTGTAAACAAATATTCCTAAACCCAAAAGTACATCTGTATGAGGTTCTCACAAAGCGTTTTCGCTCATTTAACTGGAAAAAATGTTCTTAAACTCATAGCTGGACTTCTTCGCACAGCTACAAGGATTGCAAATAGACTTCAAGGCTAGTCTCACCTACATCTAAATGAAACTGTGAGTGTTCAATAGAAACAGGCACTGTCGTATATAGGACTGGCATGCTGCTGCAGCAGGTGCTCCTTTTATGCACTTTAAATAAACATACCATTTTTAAAGAACACAAGTTTGACCATCTGTGTGTATATTTACAGCCAATGTCTCTTTAACACGCACCTTTCACTGATGCTACAAGGAGAAGTTCTAACGCAAATGAGAAAGCAAATTAAAAAAGCGGAACAGTAATGATCTCAGTTCCACAATTTGTACATGTTTATTTACATCATATTCAATGCACCAGGCCTCAAATTATACTTTAATGCTTTCATAATTAACATTTGGCAGGTGCGTGAAATCAGACATTAAACATCACTGAAATAAAATGCTGTTATCCCACGGTAAGAATGTGTAGAGATTGAAACAATAGATTCTGGATTTCAGAAAGTTCAAAAGGTGTTGGAGGGGGAAACAAAAAAAGTTTCTAGGTACCTTAATGGGACAGTAAAAATTGTCTAAAGTAGCTTAAAATGTTTTACTGCAGGTCCACTTGTAAATGTGGCATCCCTTTAAATACGGCCCAGAAAATTCTCCGTGGCCCTTAGATAAGCCTAGTTTCAAACCAATTTACCAACTTGACCAGGACAAACAGGCTGTGATTCATGTATCTCCAATCACTTACCTGGAGAGAATAGCTATAGGGTAATAATCAATCTTGCCACAGGCTCTTGGGAAGACAGTTTTTACTCATTACTGGAACACCATTACCGAATGATGAACACACATAAGAAATCCACACTCGAATTTTGAAAGCGTTTATAAATATTTTACGCCTGCTTTCAGTGCAGCGAATATGAAAAATTGTAATTGCAGATATTGTTATGGTGAATTAAATGAAGACAATACAAATAAATACAAAGAAAATGTGGAACATCTAAGCAAACTGATGGCAGCATTTGGATGCAGTCAGACAGAAGCCCCTCTTCGCTAGCCGTAGGTAGTATGTAGATCACCACAAAAATCGTGTAAAAATAAGAGATTCTTAAAAATGAATCCTTGGCATGCCTGTTCATAGTTCACAATTTTTCCAGTGTGCATCCAGCTCACAGAAGCAAGAAAGATCTTTGTGTGTGTCATGGTTCTTTCCTTTCGAGAGGCAGATAGCTACCACCAGTAAGCGCCAGTCTGCGAGCTTCACCGGTATGGAATAGAGGCTCTTTTGGAAAGCCTGAAGTGTAACTCTCTTTGAGAGGCTCCCGCTCAGAGTTTATACACCATTCCTTAGCTCTACATCAATCAATCAATCAATCAATTTATAGAGCACACTACCAACCTGTGAGGGTCTCAAGGTGCTGAGGGGAGGGGGGGTGCTGCTACTGCTCGAATAGCCAGGTTTTGAGGCGCTTCCTGAAAGTCAGCAGGTCTTCGGTCTGTCATAGAAGCAAAGGAAGGGTGTTCCAGGTCTTGGCAGCGAGGTGGGTGTAGGATCTGCCTCTGGTGGTCGCTCTTCGGATGCGAGGGACGGTGACGAGAGCGAGGTCGGCTGAGCAGAGTTGGCGGGACGGGTGTAGAAGATGAGTCGTCTGTTGAGGTAGGCTGGACCAGTGTTGTGATTGCGCCTTGTGTGCGTGGGTGAGGAGCTTGAAGGTTATCCTTTTGTTCACGGGGAGCCAGTGTAGGTCTCTCAGGTGGGGAGTGATGTGGCTGTGGCGTGGTGCATCGAGGATCCGGCATGCGGAGGCGTTTTGTATGCGTTGCAGTCATTTGAGGAGTTTGGCCGGGGCTCCTGCGTAGAGGGCTTTTCCGTAGTCAAGTTTGCTGATGACGAGGGCCTGGGTGACTGTTCTTCTTGTATCTGTGGGGATCCATCTGTAGATCTTGCGGAGCATGCGGAGGGTGTTGAAGCAGGATGAGGAGACCACGCTGACTTGCTTGGTCATGGTGAGTGTTGAGTCAAGGATGACGCCCTGGTTGCATGCGTGGTCGGTGGGTGTCGGGGCTGCTCCCAGAGCAGTCAGCCACCAGGAGTCGTCCCAGGCTGAGGGGTTGGCACCGAGGTTGAGGACCTCCGTCTTATCTGAGTTCAACTTCAGTTTGCTGTTCCTCATCCATTCGGCGACAGCCTTCATTCCTTCGTGGAGGTTGGATTTGGTGGTGAGGGGGTCCTTGGTGAGGGAGAGGATCAGTTGGGTGTCGTCAGCGTAGGAGATGATGTTGAGGTTGTGTAGCCGGGCGACGTGGACGAGCGAGGCCATGTAGACGTTGAATAGTGTAGGACTGAGGGACGATCCTTGGGGGACGCCATAGATGATCTTGAAGGCTTTGGACCAGAAAGGGGGGAGGCGGACGCTCTGGGTTCTGCCGGAGAGGAAGGAGGTGGTCCACTCCAGAGCTTTGTCCCAGATCCCTGCGTTGTGGAGGCGTGTGCATAGGGTGCGGTGGCAGACGGTGTTGAAGGCTGCAGAGAGGTCCAGGAGGATGAGGGCTGCGGTTTCGCTGTTGTCAAGTAGAGCCCTGATGTCATCGGTGGCGGCGATGAGGGCAGTTTCGGTACTGTGGTTGCCGCGGAACCCTGACTAGGATGGCTCCAGGATGTTGATTTCTTCGAGGTAGTGGGTCAGTTGCATGTTGAGGATCTTCTCAATGACCTTGGCCGGGAATGGGAGCAGGGAGATGGGACGGAAATTCTTGAGGTCTCTCGGGTCCGCCATGGGTTTCTTGAGTAGGGGATTGATCTCAGCATGCTTCCAGTTCTCGGGGTAGGTTGCGGTCTTGAAGGAGATGTTGATGACTTTGCGGAGGTGGGGTGCGATGGTGGCGATGGCTTTGTTAAAGATGTGGTGCGGGCATAGGTCTGACGGTGATCCAGAGTGGATAGTGCTCATGGTTTTGATTGTGTTGTCTATGTTCACATTGGCCCAGACGAGCAGGAGGTCGTAGTTGAAGGTGGGTGGAGAGTCTGAGGAGTCGGTGGTTGACGGGGTGGTCTGGATGTTGAATCTGTCCTGGATGTCTGTGATCTTGTGGTGGAAGAAGGTGGCGAGGGAGTTGCACAGGTCTTTCGAAGGTGGGATGTCGTTGGTGCTAGAGCTAGGGTTGGAGAGTTCCTTCACGATGTTGAAGAGCTCCTTGCTGTTGTGTGCGTTGTTGTCAAGGCTGTCTTTGAAGGAGGTTTTCTTGGCAGATCTGATGAGGTGATGGTGTTTGCGGATGGTGTTCTTGAAGGCAGCATGGTTGTCCGGTGTCTGTACGTGGAGCCATTTTCTCTCCAGTTTCTGGCAGGTTTGCTTGGAGGCTCGGATGTCTGAGGTGAACCAGCTGGCCTCTTGCTGGCGCCTCTGTTGGAGGGTTTATTGAGCGGGCGAGAGTGCTGGCACAGTCGTCGATCCAGCGCCAGAGTTTGCAGGCTGCGAGGTCGGGGTTGGTGGGTTCGGTGGGTGGTTTTCGGGCGAGGCTGGTGTTCAGCTGGTCTCCGCTGACTTTGCTCCAGTTGCGGCGGGGGATCTGTTGGGTGCGGTGGTGCGTGATGGATTTCTGGAAGGTGAAGTGGATGCATCGGTGGTCGGTCCATGGGAGTTCGGTGGTGTGGCTAAAGGTGACGTGGGGGCTAGCGGAGAAGACTGGGTCCAGCGTGTGGCCGGCGGAGTGTGTTGGTGTAGTGACGAGCTGCCTGAGTCCGAAGGTGGCGAGGGTGTCGATTAGGATGGTGGAGTTGGAGTCGTTGTTGTTTTCCAGGTGAACGTTCAGGTCGCCGAGGAGGATGTAGTCGGCGGAGGCTAGGGCGTGCCTGCTGACGAGGTCGGCGATGGAGTCGCAGAACTGAGGCCGTGGTCTGGGTGGTCTGTAGATGAGAGTTCCTCTGAGAGTGGTGTTGGGGTTGGTGTGGATCTGGTAGTGCAGGTGTTCAGCGGTGCAGAGGGTTCGTCGGTACAGGTCGTTGCCCTGATGGTGTTCTTGTGGACAATGGTGATTCCGCCTCCGACTACGTTGGTGCGATCCCTGCGGGTGATCTTGTAGCCATCCGGAATTGCTATGGCGATGTCTGGGGCCGAGGAGGCGTTCATCCAGGTCTCCGTCAGGAAGGCGACGTCCGGGGTGGAGGTGTCGAGCAGGTCCCAGAGTTTGACGGAGTGTTTGCGTGCAGAGCAGGTGTTTAGTAGGATGCATCGGAGGTAGATGCGGTCTGTCTTGGCGGGTAGTTTGGCGAGTTGGAGGCTGGTGAAGCTGCAGTCTCGGCAGGTGAAGAGTCCCTGGGTGTGCTTCGGGGAGGTCAGGAAGCAGGCGTGTGATCGTCCGGTGTTGAGTGCAAGGAGGGTGCTGGTGTTGTAGTGGCGTTGGTTGCCGTGGCAGTCTTGGGTACCAGAGGTCCTGCCGCTGGGCGCTGCGCACAGTCCGGACGCAGACGGGCTTGCCTTAGGCGCTACTTCAGCGCGCCCGCTGCACGTGGCCATGCAGCAGCTGCCATGTAAGGGGAGATGGGAGGGAGGGGCAGCTGGGAGGTGGAAGCGGGGCGACGAATGGGCGAGCAGGGGCGGGGCCGCAGGGATGCAGCGGCAGTAAACAAAAAATTCGGGCAAAGGCAGGGGGGCGGGCCGCAGGGGCGGGAAGAAACGAAAAATTAGAGCAGCGGCAGACTGGCACAAGGTGCAGTGGCAGCGGCGAGGGCAGCGACCTGCCTGAGAGCAGGGTCAAGGGTCAGAAATGAGCCTTGTTATTCATTTTGCAAGGTGTGAATAATACATGTGAATTCCCTTTCACATTGTCCAAGACTACTGTTTTTTTCCTAAATCTCAAACCATATGAATCTAGGACATCTAGGACTTGTGAACTATGGCTACACTATCAAAGTATATAAAAAAGCGTCGTCATGATTTGAATAATGTAAGAATGAATCAGCAAACAAGATCATGCATGATAAAATATATGTAAAACAGAATTAAATGTCTGATTTAAGAGTTCCCAAACTAAAGCAAGGCACATCACCTCGGTGGTGCTGCAGATGTCAGCCAAAGCATTGTGAAATCAACGGATGGCAACTTTTCTCTTGAAAGGTTTTCTTAGTGATGTTTGATATGTCTTAATGATGTTGATAGTAGGTGCTTTGCTGACACAGCGGCAGAAAGTGCCAGAGTTCATCTTTCTTCCGGAAGTAATGGTTCCTCCAGAGATCTTAATTCTCATTGCTAGATGGCAAATCACAATCGAAGGGCCTAAAAGTGAAAAAATGCCAAAAATGCAACTGTGAAGATTTGAAATGTAATGTTATTGTGAAAAACAAATGTGCAAATTCCCCGATGAATGTGTTGCCCTCCGCTGCTATCCAGCTAGACTGGCGCAGTGTGCAGCTCTATGAATGTACCTTCAGAGTGTACTAGCAGGTATGAAAAGCTTTCATTAACATTCACTTCCGGGGTGAACTGGACTTGTGCGGTTAGCGTCCTCTCTCAATATGGCCTCGTCCGCGCTCCATCTCGGCCTTCACGGTCGTTGCTGCAGTACTTCAGCTCGTGAGTTGTTTTGTTACATGTTATGTTTGGCAGTATTCGCTCCCATGGTTCACGGTCGCGGCTTTTCGTTCACTTTCAGTCATTTCAACGGCTTCATAATGACTGCCAGCAGATGCTGTGTTTCCAGTGCTGCTCTCTGCACAGAAGCCGGATTGTACTCAGTTTATTATGTAGCTTTTATCACGGCCCCTGTCTTGTGCTTCAGTGTTCCCAGCTTCAGCTGCTAACACAACCCTCACACAACACTGAATGTGCACAGGATCACACAATGTACGAGCTGCTAGGTAAAAATGGGGCGGTGGGTCCTGTACCAGGTGGTACCATCCTGCTTTTAGCGAGTGGAATATTTGACCTGAAAAGCAGGTGGTTTTAGTGGTCTGGTATTACGGGATGCTTCATTTCATCTGGTAATGTCAGATGGGATTACTCTTCTGGTAAAATTTTAGATTGTGAGGATGTACCACTCCGCACACCTTGTGGTCAAAATGAAAAGCTGGAATTATCTCCTTTGTGATCCCTTTACCATGACGATTCTGAATATTATCGTGATAAGGATATACCTCCCCAAAAACTTCTAAAGATGATGCCATTGTTTGATTAGGGTCCCAGTTGGATTGATAGCACGTTACATCCCTCACTGATATATGCACTGGAACCTGTAATTGAGACCATTCCCATTCCCCTATCAAAAGCCTGACCGAGCACAGGGCTGCAGTGGGGGAGGGCACATGCAGGTAGGGGGCACAGATGCCTCCTCTGTACTGCAGCGCCCCTACTCCAGGCCTCATTCGATAAATGAGTGGACGAGCACAGTTTGACACTGTCACCCGTAACCGAGTGGTAGAAATGTAATCATTGGCATTAGTGAGGCCTTTAAGGCTGGCACAAGTCAATGCTGCTTGCATGGGTCACATGAGAATGGAGCAGGCACCTGCTGATAGCAGCAGGCCCCAATCACGATGCCCGCATGGCTCCTGACAGCCGCATTGGCTCAGGGAGAGAACAGGGCGTTGTTCAGAGCAATAACCCCTTGGCATATGATCAGTAGCCTGGAAAGGTAGAACGTCCATGTGATTCACAGGCATTTGTAATGGCGTTCACATTTTAACTTTAGTGCTAAAAATACGCTTAGTTGCACAAACTGGATGTGAATAAATCCCACAATGCACATTTTACCATAAGTGCTAAAAAACAGATGGCTAAGTGCTCAGAATGCGTGTGAAAGCACCCCAATGAAGTATTTATTGTGAAACACAGGAAGACTGTTTTCCTGTAGAGAAAGTATACTCTGCAGAGAAGAAAGGACGTCACTCAGTCATCCCTTTTTGGATCCGGCACCTCCCCCTTAGCGGAAACATTTGCCTTTATATATACATAGGGATGTGGAAAGGTTTTCTGATACTATCCCGCCCACATTCCTGATTGGCTACTCTTTCTATCTCCCGCTCCATGGCCAGCCCGTCCAATCAGCCTCTGAGCTTTGGATGGTGGGTATCCCCAGGCTGCACTGCCTTTACAAGGGCTTTAGAGAAAGTCCGCTACTTTTTTGAAAGGGGGTAATTACACTGCCAGGCCCTCTTCTCTCCTTTTCCTCCTTTGTGCCTGAGCACTCTGCACCACCCAGTCTGCACCACATTCATTGTGCGACATGCAAGATGGTCCAGGCATGTGCATCGCGGACATCCTTGGGGACCTCCGGAATAAAGATCTGCTTCTATTGCCTGGATGGCTTCCTACCCTACCCATTGCTGATGCAACATGTCCATGCATTGGCCATGACCGCAGTCCGCCCGATTACATCACTGCAAGGCGGCCACTTTTCAGATGTGCCATGAGTTTACGTTTTTCCCTAATCCTGGTTTTATTCCTGTCGGGTATCTTTGTTTTACGTTCCTGAAAATCGCAACTATGGATATGTAGGATCCACAGTGAGAGAGGGCTGATGTTTACCAAAACCACTTTCAGACCCCTCAACAGTAGACATACAGCCGCTCTCAGGAAAACCGAGGAAATGCCCACGACAGACATTAACGAGACTATTCATGCAGGATCTGTCACTGAGAGAGAGTTTAATTCGAAATACCAATGAGCTCTTTTGTTTTAATCAGGGATCATTGCAATGCCAGTGCTTTTTTTATGAGCATTAATCTAAGATGTCAGGTTAGGAAGGCCAAGATCTGGGAGCATGAAGAAACCGTAGAAACCTAAAGCACTGAAGTCTCTTCAGAGACAGACCTGGACGCTTTGATTCACTCAACAAAGGCTGTGGCTGACCTAAAGGTAGTGTTGGATGTTATAGTGTGAAAAAAAACGTGAAGCTAGTAAACTGAACATTTTTGAATGTGGGAAACGGGCTGCTGTAATCCTAGCATGCTAAAAACTAATGCTGAGACAGCAATAATGCTAAGTCTTTTAAAATACAGGACGGCAAGGGGCCTGTAACATCAGACCAAGAAATAAGAGAGCAATTTAGGCATTTCTCCCATGTTTAATATAAAGAAAAAATAGACCACACGCAGAAGCCATAGATAGATCGTTATTAGAAGGAGAGTTCCCCCTAACTGGAGTTACAGACAGAAAACAATTGGGAGAAGGCCATTACAGCTCCAGAGGTCTTAGAAGCAGCACACGTTCACATAAAAGGGAGAGCAGTAGGCTTTTAGAGGCTACTGGCGGAATTATACCGAAAAGGGCAGTAAAGATGACTTCAAGGGGGTCCAACTACCGAAAATGTTGGGAGACAAGGGTGCGTCATAAAAAGGGACAACAGACTCCACAAAAACAGACTGAAAAAAATCTGTTGGCCATTTTTAGGGTTCACCCCTGTTTTCTTACAATTTTGGTAGCTGTACCCCTTGACATATTTTCACTTTCCCTTTTCAATGTTTTGGTGCCTTTTGAATTGTTGAAATGTCCCACAATATGCGGTCCATGCGTTTGTTTTTTAGCAAACACACATTTGCTGTTGCCGCCATCTTTGATTTATTGTATTTACTAGGCTTTCCCAGGTGTGCGATGCGCTGCATCCAGAGACTGAAAGATGTCACATTCTGGTTGTGGTGAGTTTCATATAGTAACAACCAGCTGACAGCCACCTATGCCAACCTTTTTAGCCATGCAATTGTTCAATTCGTTTTTGCACTTTGTTAATGAATTCTTAGTGTGTGCCATTACTTATGTGTTGCTATGCATTATTGTGCCACAGCAAGTCCTGTTTTACCTTGTTTTGGGGAATCAACATTTCATTTTTGGTGTGCAAAGAACCATACTTGTGTTGCTTCACAAATTTGTTTTTTTAGATTAGGGTTCCTTGCCAATGATCTGAAGAAGATGATCATCCTCCCTTTTCACAGGTGAACGTTTTATGGTGGATGTACGCACCTTTCATGTCCATTTTCGCTCTGTAATAAGTTTGTACCACTTGTGTTCAAGTAATATTTGCGTGACCATCCACATTTGGGTAAGCCTTGTTGATTTTGTCTTTGGTCATGCCATTGTTATATCTGGTGCACGGTATTGTCTTTGGTCCCTTTCACTTTCTCCAGGGTGATATTCAAATGTCTTATGAGCCTTGTAGTGATGAAGACCCCTTGAATGTCCTTTCTTCTAGGTCAAAACATCAACACGTTTCTAATCTGTACTCTAATTGAGTGCAATGAACCTTTACAGTGGAGTTACCCGTGTTGAGTAAGCTCGCCTGTACTTTATCTCACGGCCAAAACTATTACCTGGGTTTATTGTTTTGTTGCGGCCTACTTTACTCACCACCCCTGAGCACTGCATTGGCACCTCCACATTTAGCAGGTACTGGATGTGTTCTTATGATTGATTTAAACATGAACTGCTCCTTCTGTGCCCCGGTATCAGTTTGGACGGTCTTATTTGCCTTTGTGATGCATTTGATGCTAATAGGAGGTTTCATTATTGACTATTGATTTTAATTCGTGTTCCAAATGAATTCGGTGGGATCAGTGAATGCATGTTATAACCATTTCATGAAGAAGTCCGGAAATA
The DNA here is from genome assembly GCF_031143425.1 of Pleurodeles waltl. Lineage (NCBI taxonomy): Eukaryota > Metazoa > Chordata > Amphibia > Caudata > Salamandridae > Pleurodeles > Pleurodeles waltl. The sequence continues at coordinate 532,803,876 of NC_090451.1, forward strand.
GTATTTTGATCTGGTCAACGAAAAAATACTTTAACAAGTCCATTAAAAACACGACATCAGCAGATCAGTCTGGTGTAGGTTGACTTAGTAACATTCTGCGTGCAGTTGGACACATTGAGAGTTGGTTATATAACCTAGTAGTATGAAGAATCACAATGTCGATTCTGGAGGATGTCAGGACAAAACTAAAACGTAGACATAAAGAAAACAAGCATTTGCATTGCACTAGGGTCTCGAATTTGTCAGAGTTACAGCTATTACCAGTTGTAAACTCCCAACCGGATTTTTCTTGCCAGATTGAAAGAAAAAAACAGCGCAATTGCGCTGCTACAGTTCACTCGTAATGAAACCTAGCGGCAAAAGTGCAATTATCTTCATAACCGATAAAAGTACAATTAACTATGTACCAGGGTCGATATTATGCAAAGTGCTCGGCTTCTGCCAAGCAAGATCGCGTTGCGAAAATAGAGAAAAAGTAGTCCACAAACCCAGTGAGCATTGCATGTTTTCAGTAGTTGGTCGCTGCGCTCGAGGAGGGCTAACCACCGGAAAAGGCATGACGTATGCGTGCCTTCCACTAATGAAAGCAAGCAGATATTAACAGGCAAGCCCACGAACCAATGAAAGACACTGATGTGACGTGGGTGGGGCTCCGAGCCCTTTTCTAACTCCTAGAGCGTTTTGCAAGCGATACGCATGCGCAAGCGCATGCGACGCAGGCTCGACCCTAAAAAGGGGTTCTGTGGACATGTCACGACTATTAATTGTAAAACTACAGTTTATGTGCATTACATAACAAAACAATGACATGCTTTATCCATCATGGGACTACCAAGACCTGACTGCCACCCGACACTAGCAGAGGCTCTGATGATTGGAGCTGTAAGGGGCCCCAGCTACTGTAGCTGTGCTCCTCTCATATCCATGTACATTAGCTGTTATTGAGCCATATATGTACTGTATGCTAACGCATGGGTTGGTGGGGCCGACAGTAGCTGGAGTTGTATCCCTGACTGTCACTTGTTATGTCTAAAATATTTGGTGCAAAACTTTTCTAAGACTTGAAAACCGGTATAAAAAAGATTTATGAAAAAAAACAATGACATGCTTATGTTTGTTAAGGTACAACATATTTAAAACATGTATAAGACTCTGTATAAGATGTGTGCTCCACAAGAAAACATCAAATAGGTGGTTTGTGCAAATGAAAGTTAGTAATTGTGAAAAACAAAGACACATATCAATAGTGAGGTAAAAATATAACATTTAGAAAAAAAAACTTTGTGTAAACATAGTAACTAAAAACGTAATTAAAAAATTATAATTGCAAATATATACATTAGTAACATTAATCTGAATCACATTGTAGTCAACAGCATAACATAGTGACATCATCCACGTAAAACATGTTAAGATTCACACGTGGCAATCCAAAACATGCAAACCACAGGAAAGGTGTCCAATAAATTAATAATGCACAACGTACTGCCTTGCTACTGATTTTGGTCAAAGTTAAGCACTGAGGGTCAGCCACGCTGTTCATAGACCCTCTGGTAGTGGGGAGACTAGGCTAATGCATGTGGCATGTGAGGTTATCTTCAGCACATCCTGCGCCAGAGGTCTGCCCACTATCTATCCAGGTATGGACATCCACTACACTGCAGCACGTGGCAACAGCCAACCATATCTTTGTCTACAGCTCATTGCTCAGGTTCGTGCACCTTACTGCTCAGATCCTTAGGTCCCCTGTAACGCTGAGGACACCTCTCAAGGCCCCCCTTCTCGATGGTGTGTAATTCTTTCTGCTCTTGCCAAACGATTGTCAGCCATTTAGGGCGCATCTGGAATCACAGGAGCAGCAGGATGGAGGTGGGTTACTTGGTGGCCCCTGGATGGTTCACAATTTACCTACTTCTCTCTTTTTGCTAAATGTACAGCGGCCTGTCGCTCTGCGCAGTGGGGCTGTGTGTGGTTGTTTTCTTTGTGTTTGAAATTTTCTATAAAAAGATCAAAAAAGGAATGGTCTTCTTCCTATTCCTCTATGGCATATACTGTTTGTCCTAAGCAGAGATCTTTGCTCGAAATTGGAAGCTTCCAACCACGCAAGGGTGTTCTCTATCTACATAGCCGAGGCATAATGTAGGAGGGTTAAATAAGTATGATAGTAAATGAGAAGGGAAATATCTTTACATTTAAAGGTATCTCTAGTATAGTATGACAATTAAATTAAAAATGACATCTTAAGTACATTTCTAATTACAAGTTTGAATTTAGGAAGGTGAGTGTAAGTAATCAAACTTTTATGAATTTGAATGCATATCCTATATATGGAGTCAGAAAGTGACATCATGTTTTGTGTATGAATGATGTATACAGTCACAACATGTAATCTATTAATAAATGAGCGAGTGAATGATGTGTTAGTACATGCATATTACATTGAGATTTGCTAGTTTGGAAGTGAATCAGTGGTATCTCACGGTGGTACATGTGGATGGTGTCGTAGGCCACCGTTAACCATTGACTCACCACTGTCCAGTCACTGTAATGCAGCTACCAAACTAGCATCACAGGTGAAAAAAATGTTCACCAGTTGATAACACACCTACAGACCATGGCCTCTGTTCTGTTATACCCACAGAACCTCGAGGGGGCTCTAGTTTAAGTTCCACAGGTAAGCCCCAACACATTGTGATGCTGTGTAACACACAACCAACTCCAATCATTTAACAGTGTTAGAAATGGGGTTCCTGGTTGGCTAGGGTAGGCACCTCAGCCACGTAGGGACCACCACTGTTGTCAAGGCAAGAGAGCTACATACCCAAGATAACCCCTGCTCACCCCCTCAGTAGCTTGGTACGAGCAGTCAGGCTTATCCCAGAGGTAATGTGTAAAGCATTTGCACAACACACACAATACATGTGACACAAATAAATACACCACCAAACAGTCCCCTGTTGCACATTTCATAAAGATTCCCCTCCCAGTACCTCTCAGCCAGGTACTACCCTGTACTCACTGTCCGAGGAGAGTAAAAATGCCATGCAGCATACATCTGAGCCTGATAATGTCATAGAAACACACAGGGCCACAGAACAACATGGTGACCTGCAGTCATACACCAATAACAACTTCTACATGAAGGTTGCAGCCCCTCAGCGCTCCTTTTATAAGAAATATGGCAATACTGTGCCCCCGCTTCTACACGAAGGTTGCAGCGCCTCAGGGCTCCTTTTATAAGAAATATGGCAATACTGTGCCCCCCCTTCTACACGAAGGTTGCAGCGTCTCAGGGCTCCTTTTATAAGAAATATGGTAATACTGTGCCCCCCCCTCGTCCTGGTAGCTTGACCCAGAGCAGTCAGGCTTATCCTTAGAGGTAATTTGTAAAGTGCTTGCACAACACACACACACACACACACACCAATGACACAATAACTGCACCACAAAGAAAACCCCACAACAAGTTATATAAAAATATACTGTACTGGGTAAAACATTATTAGACCAAAAATGACATGAACCAGTAATACTCTGCTAAGCCAGCACCTGTCAGGTCATCACATAAGTCAGTGTACCCTGCTAAATAAACAGTGGTCAGGTTATCATCATAATGAATGCAAAAAGGGATATTCACATCCTTTGGATCTGTCATAAAAAGAACATCACAAACAAAATGTTAGTGTGCATATCTTACTGTCTCTGAAACACTATTGGTGCTCTTGTCAGTAGAAACAAGCCATACATCAATCCTAGGGTACACCAAATGCAACATGTAACAGAAAAACACATATGTCACCATGAAAGTATAGGGCCTATCATTCTTGGCTCCTAGTGGGGTGGTACAGTAGTTTAGCTGTCCAATGTGGGGTACAGGGACACCGGCACGCCTACTATATGTTATATGGTAAAACCAAGGAAACAGAATCAGCAGAATTGGGACCTCCATCGAGGATCCGCCACCCTGTCCTGCTATCTGATTCAACTTATTGGAGCCCCCAAGGGTAGCAGGAGGGCACTAGCACCTTTCAGGCTGGTGGTGAGACCTCTCTGTCATGGGGTGGCCCAGAGACCCCATAGGTATGCCCCTAGCTGCAGTATGCACAAACAGGAAGGGAACATCCACACCTCCCACACTGGCGGGGAGATCTCTCCCTATCTCCTTGTAGGGAAAATAGTAAAAAGGCAGCTGGGGCTACTGCAGGCTCCCCCACTAGAGGGACTACGGTCCTCAGTATTGAGCCTTCCGGCTCGGGGGCATCTCCTGGCCAGTGGCCCGTCTTGGAGGGAGGGCGAAGCAGGGGACCTGAGCTATGGTTCCCCATGCGCTCTCTGGAGTCGTTACGGCGAAGGTGCTGCTCCACCAGTGCTGTAGGGGAATATCTGCCCCACCCTCTTTTGGGATGGCAAGATTCCGGGCAGTGAACTCCCTGGCCCAGCGGTGAATAGCCCTGCACCAAGCTATCACAAGGTGCAGCCGGGCTAAGCTCCAGCTTCAATAGTGAGTGTCTGTCTGTCTTCCGGAGGCACCAGGAAGAGCGCACTTCGTCTGCGCAAGTCTGGGTTGACGGGCAGTCATCGCCACACTTCTCTGTCTTTCTCTGGTGTTGCTAACCTACACCCAAGGCAGCAGTACTGTGCGGTTACAGAGTCGGCGGCCCTAACCCTCAGGCAGAGAGGTCCCACCGAGCTGCAGCACTCCCCTCGTACTGGCTCCTTCCAAATAGAGCACTTCAAAGGCACTGCCAACCATTGTTCACACTACGGGCTGAGGTTGCAGGACACAGAAGTATAGAGCTCCCAGGCGCTACATTTGCAGAACCAGGGGCAGCAGATCTTCACCAGTAATCACGCACTGGCCCCTGGGAGAATACTTATAGGTGGGGCCCAAAGCAGCAGTGGTGGTGGTTAGGCAGACCAGCAATACAGAAGCAACAGTCCTAGTGACAATCTCTCTTTGCAGCTCCACAGTGCCCTGGCAGAACACATTCAGGGAGCAACTGGCAGCATGGCAATACACAGAAAAGCAATCCAGATGAGTTTTTTTTGTTTTTTTTTGTCCTCATAGTGATTTCCTGTTGGCTAACATTAGGACGAGGTCGTATCTCAAGCCATAACCCCTTGATCAAATAGGGTTAAGGTGGAGACCGTTCCTCTACTCCCAAGCTGCTCCAAGAAAGGTCATAACCAGGGCCTCCTTACCTCCAGAGTCATCAACTTAACTCAAAAGGGGGCGTTATACCACTCTTAATTATTGGACAACCCTGCAGACCAGCATCTGGTATTGCCTGTCTCTTTACCCAATGCACCTAAAATCTGTCTGAGAATCTTTGTTCTAGGCGACACAAGTTCGTGACTGAGTTCCTCCATTCTTGTACTGTTGGAGCCAAGGGAGAAATCAATTTTAGACAAATCTCACATCGTGCTAAATGAATTACCAGGAATAATAATGCCTTTTTTGGGAGGATATTTCTTTCTGAGACAATTCATCTTCGCATATTACTCCAAATATTATCAATGGGAGACAAACCTCAACCCCCACGCTAATCACCTGCTTAATTTCTTTACCCACATCTTGCCAGAACTGACTTATCATTGGGCACTGCCAAAACATATGTATATCATCTGCTCTTTCCTCACCACAACAAGGGCATATCTTCTTAGCGTCCCCCCCCCACAGAGCAGTTAACTTGTTTGGCGTCCAATACACCCTATACAAGGTAAACAAATGGTGTTTCTTTAGATACGCAGATTTCACCACATGCCACAACATCTTCATAGATGCTTGCCACAGAGAAGTGACATCCAATGCACAAAGATCTTTACCCCACTTCTTCTCAGGTACAGGGGGGAGTTCCTCCCTTGTTTCAATCAGCATCCAGTACCATAAGGCAACCTTCTTAAAAATGTCATGTCTTTGTGTTAAACTCTCCTCCCACACATTGCCTTCTTGCCCACCCCCATCCTTTGGTAGCGTACTCGCCCAACTTGCCAGTTGATAATACTTAAATCTCGTGAGAGAGCCTCCTGCCCTATCACTAAGTAATGGGAAAGGCACCAGAACATTATTCTCCAGGTACTGACCCAATTTCTCCAACCCACTCTTCTTTGAAGAGATAGATAACTTATCCTGCAAAAATTCCAGGGTGCCTGGTGAATCCCAGACTGGGGCCAATCTACTATAATAAGATATTTCAGTTAATTTCTGAACTTGAAACCATACTTTACATGCCGCCCTTTGACACTTCAGCCTTATCTTCTTAAAAAACTTTGGGTGACCAAATTTAAATAAAAAATGTTTCTTGGAGATAACTGGCCATAACCCTAAACATTGGAGTAAAGGAAAGACTCTCATTTAGTAGACTTCTCACATTTTTAATCTGGAAAGCTAAGTAATACTTGTATATATCAGGGCTCGCTAGTCCTCCATTCTTTTTCCTCTCACATAAATTCTCCCATGCAATACAGGCCTCTTTTGATGACCAAAAGAAAGAAGTTAGTTCTCCCTGTAGCTTTTGAAACCAGTTCTTTTTAAATTCTAAGGGGGTTGCGTTAAACAAAAAAGTAAATTTAGGTAAAATAACCATCTTCAAAATATTCAATCTCCCAATGAGGGAGAGGGAAAGGCTCGCCCATACCCTTAGTAGTTTTATGGTTGTAACCATTACTTTATTGAAATTGGCCCAAGGGATGTCATCCAAATTTGCCTTAACCTGTACTCCCAAGTACCTTATTTCCTTCTTTATCCACGGGCTGCTGTAAGTAGAATTCCAACACATTCTCTTGTTTTTTTGTTTATTTACGAAATACCCAGATACTTTCCTGAATGCCTTTAAGGTTGATAGAATATTTGGCAGAGAAACACCTAAATCCCTCGTAAATATCATTAGATCGTCGGCATAAAGAACAACTTTCTTCTCCCACCCCAAATACTGAAAAGGCAAGATGGTTACATTTTGTCTAATCATGCCCGCAAGAGGCTCAATATAGAGATCAAACAACAATGGGGAAAGTGGGCACTCCTGACGAGTCCGTCGTTCAATACAGACTTAATGGGAGAGCTTGCCATTAACTAGCACCTTGGCTATGGGATTTTTATATAGAGACCTTATTGCCCTAATAAAAATTTCTCCAAGTTTGTACCGATCAAGAACCATGTACAGAAAAGACCAATTTACCCGGTCAAACGCCTTAGTGGCGTCAAAAGTAAGCACTGCCGATGGGCGATGCTCCTGAGTAGCCAGATCAATAGCCCCCAACAAATTGTGCGTTAATTCAAATACTTGTCGACCTTTAACAAAACCTTTCTGGTCCTGGTGTACCAGTGAGGCAACCACCGTCTCTAATCTTTTAGATAATATATGTGTAAAAATCTTATAATGTGAATGTAGTAGTGAAATTGGTCTATATGAATAACAATTTAATAGATTTTTATCTGGTTTTAAGATCAAAGTTATGGTTGCCTCATCCCAGGAATTGGGCAAATCTCCACCTTCAATAAAAATATTAATAAATAATTCAAGTAAAAATGGGGCCAACTCATTCTTAAATAGGGCGTAAAGTTTGTTAGGCAGGCTATCAGGGCCTGAAGCTTTACCCCTTTTCAAAGATTTGATAGCCTCATTTAACTCTTTTATATCTATCTGGGCACCCAGGTTATCCCGTTTATCTTCATCCAACCGAGAAATTGGACATCTATCTAAAAAGTCTTGAATTTGTTCCTTTGTAGCTTCAGAATCCTCGGTATATAAGTCTTGAAAGAAGGATGAAAAAGCAAACCCTATTTCATCATCTTTATAATGCATGTGGCCGGTATCTTTATCTAAAATTGATTTAATTCTATTTCTAGTTTGCTCTACTTTTGTCTTCCAAGCCAAAAGCTTACCACACCCTTCACCATAATCATATTGGGCAAACCTACTATTCTCCCATTTTCTTCTAATCTTTGTCTCAAGGATAAGATCTAAACCATCTTTAGCTCTCCTTATCTGATCCTCCAAGGCTCCTGTTGCCTAATCCACTGGGTCCTGGGCTTTATTTTGTATTTCTTGTATCTCCATCTCCAGACATTCTATCTGTATTTTTTCTACTTTATGCCTATATGATTCCATACTAATCAATTGACCCCTTATATATGCTTTATAGGCATCCCATACTTTATGGATAGTGGCAGACCCGAAGTTTAAATCCAAGAAAACCTTAGTGTCCTGTCTTAATATCTCAACAGTCCATTCCTCTGAAAACAAGGCACGATTAACCGACCATCTTACATTAACCAAAGGTTTGTCCAACAACAAATAAAGCCTCACCGCCGAGTGATCGGACAAATATTCAGGGGCATCTTTCACCTCAGTCACTTTCTCACATAAGCTCGAACTCACTAAAAAGTAATCAATCCTTGAGTAATGCCCATATTTTTTATTGTAAAAAAAAAATCTTGATCTGTTGCTGCCCTTTCATCTCCTGATATCCGCTAAACCCAAATCCTCCATCACCTGCCTTACCCAAATTCTCATCTTGGGGGTATTTGCTGTATTTCTCGTGGTTGATTTATCCAAGATTGGATCTAAAAGGACATTAAAATCACCCCCCATGATAATCGGATATTTAGAGTCTGAAAGCGGATTATAAAGCTCCTGAAAAGGAGCCGGGTCATCTATATTGGGGCCATAATACCCTGCAAAAGTTAACCGTATACGTTAGCTTCCACCACCACCCATCGTCCCCTCCAGTCTACCTTAACCATACCCAGCGTCACTTTTTTAATGTTTTTTTTTAAGAGAATCACAACTACTTTAACTGTAAAGGGCTGGTTAGTACTAACCCAATGGGATACCCATGGCAACAGCTTTAAGCTGCTGCTCCATTCCTCTTGTGTCAGGTGAGTCAATCCAGATGAGTCCTTTGTGCCTCACAGCGGATACCAGGTAGCAGGGCAACAAAAGAAGAGCAGTCCAGGTAAGTCCTTTGTATAGGCCAGCAGTCCTTCTGATGGAGGTTCGAACCCAGTTCCCAAAAGTGCTCTCTCCATGTGGGGGTCAGCCCCCTGTACTTATACTCATCTATGCTCAGTTTCCACAAAGGAGGGAAGGGGGTTCTGACCAGCACCAACTGGTTCTAGGGATGCCCCCTTTGCATCCAGCCCTGGCTCCAGATATCAGTAGGAGTAAATAAACCCTTTTTGTGAGGGCAGGACCTACCTTTTAGATATACAGCACCCTGCCCACAGGGCTAGCTAGGTCCTACTTTAGGGGTGACTTATGTGTAGCAAAAAGGGAGTTTAGGCCTTGGCAAGTAGTCTCCAAGGCACTGCTTCTGAGAAGTACTGGTGCAGCCCTGCCACACTGCATGCTCAAGGCAGATGAAGCATGATTTGAGGATGCCAAAAGTGCTATCAACAATAGCTTGTCTTTGTATGTGTGCACTACAATAGTTCTTTTAAGGGTGTGTGGTTGGATTTTGATAGTGGTGAGGAGATGGGGAGCGTGGACCTAACTGACATCATTTGTTCCAAAGTTATGTAATAACTGTTAAAATGTGATACCGTACAAATTGCAATGCACAAACTAAACATGCATACATTTAATATTAATGATATGGGTGTCCAATATTATGTACAGAAATTATGAGTGACATCACCAGCAACCAACTGATGTGCAGGAGGGGAATGAAAACGTAGCTGTTGTGTGGGCACCTAGGAATGGCAGCATCCACATCAGTAAAGCAGCTCCCAGCAACACAGCTTGCACGTTGATGTAATGTCCACGGTGTCTGTTGTGCAAATGGTGTTCTCTGTCTCTGAGTGGCTGAAGTACCACATGGGTGCAATGATCAACAGATTATACCAGAAGGAACAGGGTAATGGCATAAAATTCCATTGGCGACCTGATCCTGCCCGTGACTGTGCCATCGCGATACGCTGATGCTCTCAGTTGGTGATGCATCTCAGCACCTGTTACAAGCACTGTGACTGGTTTGTCTGTGAAATGCCCACAATGTCTCCAGCTGACCCTATGGGTCCAATGGCCAAGGAACGGAGTGTAGCCATTACTATAACGTGTCAAAGTGGCCTCAGAAAGGTCTGCAGGTGAACTGAGCTCCCGCTCACAGCCTCCATCTATATTTAGGATCACATCAGGTGAGAAGTGGTATCTAGCAATGGATGCTTTGCCGGACATCCTAAATATGTTGGTCCTCAGCCTTTAAATCCCATCTCTAGCTCTACTCCTCAAATAACTGTTTCTCAGAATGAGGCTACAAGGATGTTAGTCAACATACCGGCGAAATATTTCTGTGATCTGTGTCTTCCTTGTTTATGTGGGCAGGCTGTGTGACTGGTTAATGTACAAAAGACGTCACCTGTGGTGAGTGTGGTGAAGTTCTGACTGTTCACTTACCCCTTGTAATAGCAGCTGAGTTGAAAGTGAGGAAAGCTATACAGCATTATTGCAATATCTTCTCTTTATAACTTCTACTTTCTAAACTTTTTTTAAGTTATACTGAAAAGTTTTCATTTTTTAGTCAAATCTACAAGACTGCAAAAGACCTACTGTCAGCTTATCAAGAACTTACAGTGGGTTTGGTTGGCTTTACTGTCACTCTCATTAGTTTGCTTCGTATTCAATGGATAGTCTTGACCATCTTCTGTTTGCCCTTTCCTGAAGCATTTTTGCCCTTTTCTTGTGTCCTTCCACTGCTCATTTTTAGGGTACTACCTTTTTTTTCTCTTAAGCACTCCATGAGAGTACGTTTTCTTGCTCTGTATCGCATGACCCGATTCGCCCATCACATTCCCGCAATTACTTTACTTGTTTGTTCACACACGTTGCTATTGCGTCCTCTCCAGCTCTCCCCCATTGCTTTTGCATTGAAATAAATCATATTTCTTTGATGATATTTAAATGGAGAGGATTGCATATGAGCTGACTCCAATTCCAAAGCGTATGTAAATGGCAACCGCTCTCGTTTTTTGCTGTTTACATATAAATCAAAAGCAGAGGTGTTGCAACTGCATGTTGTTGTTGTTAAGTCTGCCATTGAAAAAGGCCAATATCACTCTCTGGGGTCAACTTCAGACAGTCCAAGGACTGATACCACAGGAGGTGCTGCACAGGATGACCAGTGGGAAACTTTCAAGATTCAAATATCTCCAATTGGCCTCTTGGTATGCCGTGGACAGACAGGACGTCAGAGGCTCCTGGGACTTTGAAATGAAAGCGCAGGATCCACAGCTTTTGGAGAAAGATGTGTCCTAGTACTGGGAACGCCTCGATGCTGAGGAGGGCATGCTGAATCCTGGACACTAGACCTGGGAAGGCTTGATACCAGAGTCAGAGACACAGCATTTAGGGAAAGTATCTTTGGAACTTCTGTATAATACAGTAAAATCTGCCTCCATAAAAATAAACCACTTCTACAGTCTTCACATGATTTACTGGAGCCCTCAGAAGATCACAAGGTTTGCAAAGAACCAGGTAACATGCTGCAGAAGGTGCAGACGGTCTGAGGCCAATGATGAGAATATGTTTGCATTCTGCCCATCTCTCTCTGCCATCTGGGACACTGTGCGTATTATCTTATCTGAAATCCTCTCAATCAAAATAGAGGTAAGCCCGGTCCTCGTCTTATTTGGCCTGGGCATGTTATCATACAACCTCCTCAAGCTCCCTCAGAGGAGCTTGTTATTCTTTTTGATATTGTTTGCTATAAGGGAGAATTGTAAAAACTGGCTAAGCCTTACCCCTCCTTCTACCCGGGTATGGTTGGAAGCCATACAATGTATGTGCAAACTGGACTATAGGGTTCTGCTAAGAGGACGGGTGCTGTATGGTCCTGTTACATTTCCTTGGATAAAGCAAAACTACTAAATCGAAGGGCTGTCCAATGATTATATCACAGTGGCCAAAGTGTCTCAGGCCATAGTCACCTGGGGCATCCTGACTTGGCAAATCTTTTGCATGAGGCAAAGGGTACTCTTCCCCCAGTGGTCCCTTTAGGAAGCCTCTGCTTGGTCATATGAGGGCATAAAAAAAGTCAAGTGACAGTTGCATTGTCAAGACAGACCTATACAAGCATTTGCAATGCAATAGGTCTTGTATTTACGTGAGTTGGAGCTATTGGCATTGTAAATTTATAACTGGACTTCTAATACCACATTAATTGGTAAACCCTTCCACATATTTTGGTCCTTTCTACCACATAATTCCAGTAGCCCAGCCTAAAACTAAAGAGCTAGTAGGCCTACTGGAATATTTTTTCAGAAAAGTCCCTTAAAACACAAGCTACTCCGAGGTGCAAAACAAACGTTTCAGCCATAAACAAGCTAATACACTGAATGGTGGGATGGGTTATTATTTTGGGGTCATAACTAACCTAGTATGGGGACCCAGGGATGATCTAGACAGAAAGAGCACATTGTGGTGGACATGTTTTGAAAGTGGACCCATTGTCCTAGGACCACCATAGGCTGAGTTATGAGCAAAAATGTTTTGTAAAAGGAAAGCATTGCAAAGTATAATGGGGTGAGTTTCTGAGTGCTGCAAATATTGTACTATGTTGACTGTAATGCTAAGAACAGCCCCTAAACAATACCACAATAAAAACAAATTCCTTAGAAACATGGTCATGTCACCATATAGTTACTCCCTAAAGGGCATAACCACATGAAAACAAAATGGCAGAAAAGAATGCAGTGCAACCATGTATTCAGCCCCTAGAGGGTGTAGGACATTATACATTTTAAAGGCTAACAGGCCTTCTATAGTGATATTACAAACAAGACCCTTAAAACACAAATTATCTCAGATTTAAGACATGAGAGAGTTTAAAAAGACACTGAAGGGTGGGAGGGATTATTATTTTGGGGTCCCCGCCAATCCAGTGTGTGGACCCAGAGTTGACCTAGACAGAAACAGTTTGTTGTGCTGAAGATTTTGGTAGTGGTCCCATTGTCCTAGGACCACCACAGACTGACTTATGGGCAGAAATGTTTTGAAAAAATTATGCCCTGCAAAGCATTATGGGGCGAGTTTCCGGGTGCTGCAAATATTGCAGTATGTTGACTGCAATGCTCAGAACAGCCCCTAGAGGACACCACAATAAAAACACATGGTCATGTAACCATATAGTTAGCCCATAGAGGGCATAACCACATGAAAACAGAATGGCAGAAAATAATGCACTGCAAGCATATATTTAGCCCGTAGTGCAGTACACATTTTCAGGGCTGGCAGCCCTACCTCAACAATATAACAGTATTACAAACAAGGCCCTTTAAACATTCAGCTGTAAGACTAAAGTTCCAGGCATGAGACTGCTTAAAAAGACACTGAAATGGTGGGAGAGGTTATTATTTTTGGGTCCCCACTAACCTAGCGTGGGGACCCAGAGATGATGTAAACAGAAAGAGCATGTTGTCATGAACGTTTTGGTGGTGGCCCCATTGTCATAGGCCCACCACGGGCTGAGTTATGGGCAAAAATGTTTTGTAAAAGAATGCTTGCACAGCATTGTTGGGAGAGTTTCCAGAGTGCAGTGAATATTGTAGTATGAGCTCTCCCACTGTGTCGGGAGAGCTGCTTTGAGGATTTCTATATTTTTTATGTAAAGCATTTATCAATTACAACTGTTTTTTGTGGAAGCTATGGAGCATTAAGGGGAGAGCCAAAAGAAATTACTCTGATTAGGTAACAGTGTGAAAAATATGACCAGCACTTCATTACCGTTGATGGAGTTCACGCTGCTGCTCTGCGCTGTTCGTGCTGTGACCACCTCTACGAGACACACACTGCTGGCACCACAACAGTTTTCAATGGAGTACAAAGTGAAAACCTACCCCTGCTGTGTCAGAACAACTGACAAAGTGCTGGTCCTCGCCCACTACAAAAGTGACAACACCTTTTTCACCTGAATCCCGGCCTCCACATTAGCCGATGGGAAAGTCAGCTCTGGCACTCATTCCTGACTCATTAAAGGACTGAAACATACAATCTCATATCTCTCACTCGGGGGGGCCTGAACTGACTGTCTCCCTGAGCCAACATCATCTTCAGAATTCCTGTGTCACCTATAAAGAAAGCTTAAAGAGTCAGTTGCAAACATGGCCTGAAAACTAACCAAATCAGGTGGCCAGTGTCGTGCAAGAAGCTGAGACAGTCCCAGGATCAAATCTGAGTAGTGCAAAAAGGATAACGCCAGGAGCTACGCTACTCCCCCTGTGCCCTGAGAATTTAAAATAATGCCCTCCGCACACCGAACTTGCATCTTGGCTTCTGCCGTTTGTAAGACATCCATGTAAAGTTCAGGCCTGTAAAGAGTGTCTGGAATGACACAAAGAGGGGGTGGGGGGTTGTTCACCTCAGTGCTTAAAATGAGACGGTAGTTGCCAGTGGGAGGCACCAGCATTTATTTATGGGGGTCAACACTTATTTTTCTGCATCAGGCATTTACCACACATAAAAAAGACATGGTAAAGACGGAGGAACAGAAAGATAGAAAAACGTCACAAAAGGAGAATACAGAAAGCTGTAAGACTGAGCTGAAGAGGAAAGGAGTGGCTGCAAATGGATTGAAGAGGCCTGAGATGCCTTGAAGATTTGGCTGCCTCAATATTCTGTGCTGCACATTTAATTGCAGCAGCCTTGTGTTTCATAGGAGAGCTTTGGGCACCTGCACATTTTTATTTACAAATTAAGCGCTGGTTTCACCTGATCTCTAAGCCCTTGGCTAGCAGGAACATGTCAGTGGAGTTTATAATAATGTTCAAGTAGAAGTGAATGCATGGCGGAAGAGAACAGTTTTATCATTTCAGGAGAGCATGCTTATGACGTCACTCGCATGTGGTTGAAACAACCCTGCTGGGTGGATTATTTAACTATTTTTTTCTTCCCATAGTATGTGCTCTCAGGCCTAAGTCCAAGTTATGACATGGAATAATCATCTTTTGCATTAGAGGGGGTACGTGTGCTGCTGATGCACAAGAAGGTTGGAAATTCCTCTAAATTCTTGAGTCTGACGGGGCATTTCATGTATGAGTGAAATTGATCCCATTGACTGATGTAATGTTCTAATTACTGTTCACCGTTTTAAATGAAGCTCCTAAATGCATCAATGTTTTGGGGGGAAAAAACACCAACATATATAGAGGGCTGTTGCCGAGTGTAAGTGTGGGTACAATTCACAAATCTTAGGGATGAACTGAAAGTTTTTTAATACATATTATGCATCTATCGGTTCCACAATTATCTGCAAATGCATACAAATAGTAAAATAAACAAGCAATGACGTGGGAGGTTTGGTGGGGACAGGCAGACACGAACAGGAAACTCAGGGATCTGTGTAGGGTGCTGAGGGATGGCAGTGTTAGCAGATTCAAAGCGCCGTGGCCGCCATGAGCATGAGCGTGAAGGAGAGACATGAAAGAAAAAAGTAGTTCGCTCATAGTAAAACATATCAGCAATCGTGCAATAATCCATGTAACAGGGTCAGTCTGCAAGGTGGTAACACAACCGCCCAACGTGGGAAAACCTAAAGCATTTACCAATGTCATCAAGGGATTTTTGAAAGGCAAGCCCACAAACGAGTGAAAGTGATGGGTGTGAAGTGGGCGTGGTTAAAAGCCCACAGATAGATAACAACAGGTTGGAAAGACCTAAAAACTATGTAGGTTAATGGCTGCCCTCTTTCCATCTGTGCTGCTGCCAGAGAAAATACCATAAATTATTGAGTTTTCTAAGATACTTTAATAGCATTAGAATGGCATGTGTGTGCCCCTGAAAGTTCAACCTTGGGAAGCAGGATAAATAACAAAATGATCAGAGCTGTGTAGAGGCCAAGCACTTTTTTGTGGAAGGACAACACTTCTTTTAAATCAAATCATATTCTCTTGACTCCCAACACGTGGGTGGAGCCAAAATCCTCTCCTAGTGATTCTCACATAATTGTCTGGTGACAGCTACACTCTCAAGCCAGACCTTAAAAGGGGAGCTTCTAAAAAAGTGAAATCTGGTCTGTCTCTTCTATGCAAATGATGATGCCAGAATTGTTGGCCCTGAGAGCAATGCTTTTATTAGTGAAGAAGGACCTGAATTTATTACAGAGCGCTGTTTCTGTAGACTATGTCTGAAATATTTTATTTTGCCTGCATTCTTTCTATGGTTAATGCCTATCCTACATGGACAAACAAAATAAGAAAATTAATTGCGGTGAGTAATATTTTTATAAGGATCTGCTAAATATGTATAATTTTCTTTATTAATAAATGTATGTAGTTTCTATAACGCTATATTCCTTGTCTGGATGAAGGGGAAATGGTTAGCGCTTACTGCTGCAAAAGGTGCCGTATAATTTTTCTTTAAGCACATAATTGCTGCAAAATTTGCCTCTCATTTGGGGCATAATTTGACCCATGACCGCTGTGTAATACAAGTGGCTCTGGGGATAGGTGCCAAGGGGCGGGGGGGGTGACCAGATTTTGAGGAGCAAATACCGGGACAGGTCAGACATAAAAGAAGGACTAAAGACTTTACTTTCCCTTTTATATTTGGCCTGTCCTGTTTTTTTGCGTAGCTTTGTGAATGTGTGCCTATACGTGTTTGTGTTTTTATATATATATATATATATATATATATATATATATATATATATATATATATATATATATATATATATATACAGGGAGTGCAGAATTATTAGGCAAATGAGTATTTTGACCACATCATCCTCTTTATGCATGTTGTCTTACTCCAAGCTGTATAGGCTCGAAAGCCTACTACCAATTAAGCATATTAGGTGATGTGCATCTCTGTAATGAGAAGGGGTGTGGTCTAATGACATCAACACCCTATATCAGGTGTGCATAATTATTAGGCAACTTCCTTTCCTTTGGCAAAATGGGTCAAAAGAAGGACTTGACAGGCTCAGAAAAGTCAAAAATAGTGGGATATCTTGCAGAGGGATGCAGCACTCTTAAAATTGCAAAGCTTCTGAAGCGTGATCATCGAAAAATCAAGCGTTTCATTCAAAATAGTCAACAGGGTCGCAAGAAGCGTGTGGAAAAACCAAGGCGCAAAATAACTGCCCATGAACTGAGAAAAGTCAAGCGTGCAGCTGCCACGATGCCACTTGCCACCAGTTTGGCCATATTTCAGAGCTGCAACATCACTGGAGTGCCCAAAAGCACAAGGTGTGCAATACTCAGAGACATGGCCAAGGTAAGAAAGGCTGAAAGACGACCACCACTGAACAAGACACACAAGCTGAAACGTCAAGACTGAGCCAAGAAATATCTCAAGACTAATTTTTCTAAGGTTTTATGGACTGATGAAATGAGAGTGAGTCTTGATGGGCCAGATGGATGGGCCCGTGGCTGGATTGGTAAAGGGCAGAGAGCTCCAGTCCGACTCAGACGCCAGCAAGGTGGAGGTGGAGTACTGGTTTGGGCTGGTATCATCAAAGATGAGCTTGTGGGGCCTTTTCGGGTTGAGGATGGAGTCAAGCTCAACTCCCAGTCCTACTGCCAGTTCCTGGAAGACACCTTCTTCAAGCAGTGGTACAGGAAGAAGTCTGCATCCTTCAAGAAAAACATGATTTTCATGCAGGACAATGCTCCATCACACGCGTCCAAGTACTCCACAGCGTGGCTGGCAAGAAAGGGTATAAAAGAAGGAAATCTAATGACATGGCCTCCTTGTTCACCTGATCTGAACCCCATTGAGAACCTGTGGTCCATCATCAAATGTGAGATTTACAAGGAGGGAAAACAGTACACCTCTCTGAACAGTGTCTGGGAGGCTGTGGTTGCTGCTGCACGCAATGTTGATGGTGAACAGATCAAAACACTGACAGAATCCATGGATGGCAGGCTTTTGAGTGTCCTTGCAAAGAAAGGTGGCTATATTGGTCACTGATTTTTTTTTGTTTTGTTTTTGAATGTCAGAAATGTATATTTGTGAATGTTGAGATGTTATATTGGTTTCACTGGTAATAATAAATAATTGAAATGGGTATATATTTTTTTTTGTTGAGTTGCCTAATAATTATGCACAGTAATAGTCACCTGCACACACAGATATCCCCCTAACATAGCTAAAACTAAAAACAAACTAAAAACTACTTCCAAAAATATTCAGCTTTGATATTAATGAGTTTTTTGGGTTCATTGAGAACATGGTTGTTGTTCAATAATAAAATTAATCCTCAAAAATACAACTTGCCTAATAATTCTGCCCTCCCTGTATATATATATATATATATATATACACACACACACACACACACACACATTTACAAGACTACATATATAAAATTAGCTATGGCTTGATCTCCCACTCTACACCGCCAACCCACCCCCTACCCACCACTCTCTGCTCCCCACTCCCTCTCTCTGCTGGGAGCAGACAGGGGACTGCGTTGCCTGACAGTAAACATAAATTACTTTAATTATTTCATACTTTGTAGGCCTCTTTAACTTATGCTTCCCTGGATGATCTGATCTTTGTTCCCAAAAGTGGGGCATTTATTTAATAATCTGACCTTTGTCTCAAAAACCGGGACATTTATTTAAAATTAAGAGAAGTGTCGGGACACCGAGACAGCGTTCTAAAAACCGGGACTGTCCGGGGAAATCCGGGACGTCTGGTCACCCTAGTGTGGTCAGTCAGTGGTGTAATATCTCACACAGATCCATTGCTCTTGGGCTGAATGGGGCCCCACCGAAGCTTAGCCGCCCCCCCAGGTCTCATGAGCTGCCGGGATCTCCGTTACGCCCCTGTAGCCAGTAAATGTACCGGCGATAGCACGGCTTTGTACAAATGGTTGCTGCATGTGCAATTTGCAAAATATTCCGACTGGTGCCTCCCATTTCCCTGGAGCAGAGCCCCCGGAGCAGGGCCGTGGGAACGACCATATTAACATTTGCAGCCGCAGCGTGCAATTAAGCCATAACACACACTTAAGTCTGTTCCGTGTTGGTTCTGTGTGACCTCGTGCCAGGCCTCAAACGCCGCAGCAGACTGGGCCTGCACAGACAGCTGTGAAAACACGGCGTCGCCAGAGCTCTCAAGGGAATAAATGCTGCTTTTACGTCCGTGAAGGCCTTGGATAGTTTACCAGTGACGGCTGAAAAGAGATTCCGGGCGGCCCTGTTGCCAGACAACGACGTAAGAAAAGACAGCTTGCAAGAGTGTCTCCACTTTTATTTCATGTATGTATTTTTGTATAAGGCAAGCCTGGCCCGAGAGCATTGGAATGTTTTACAAAAGAACGGGACTACATTACACGTTTTATCCGTTGTACGCACAGGCAGGTTAATTGAACTGCCCAGGATCACAGGATGTTGAACCAAGGCAGAGGCTACTAGAAATATGGTCCCCTTGTTCCATACTATCAGCTATAGTCACCAGGTCACATCTCTTATACATTCGTTTACACTTGACTTCTTTTTGTTATTGGCCACTGAACATTTCTCAAACTGCCTTCTTGCTCGACAAACGCTAACGGGCAGTGGCGTAACAAAGGCCCCCGCGGTGCGGCCCCCCTCCCCCACCAGGTGTGCCCACGCCTCCCCCCCTCAGCACATCATCTGGCCAGAGTGAGACTGAACGAGATGTTATTTGCGGGTGGGGGGGAGGGGGGGGGGTTGGGTTATTACGTCACTGCTAACTGGTATCTTTTTCAGTATTTCAAAACGTTCTGTATTTTTTTGCCCAACGAATCTGTCGTCTATCGAAAACGTTTATCTTTTTTGATAGAACTGATTAATGTTGCATATAAGGGTAAGAGTGAAATTACAAGCTGCAGCATGCAGTGACAGTAGTTGATGGGGCCAGACGTGGCATGGGTTCACTTGTCAGCTGAGTAAAAGTCAAATGGCAGTGACAAAATACATGATTCCAATAAAGTGACACAAAGCCGTAAACCTGACAGGTTCATCTGACAGTGAAATGCTGAGTCAATTTGAATTTCCGATTGAAGTTCTCAGGTCTGAATGAAAAATAGTTGGCTATCTGCTACAGATACCTGTGTGGATCTTTTAGGTCTCGTGGTCCAATAGTTGCAAGTTAGCTCAGTGGGTTAAAGAATTAGCTGCAGAGGCCCCAGTGCTAGTTGCATAGCCCTTCATGGATAGCACAGTCTTCAATCTCCGTACAGTACGTTACGTGCCTGCTGAAAAGCGGTTTGTGTGGGTGAGCCCATGTATCTGCGTGTATGAAGTTTGCCAAAAATGGTTAGTGAACCCTGCAGTGTCAAGGCTTTGGGTGACTGAGACGATCCAGCAACTTGCCACTCTAGTTTGTATAAAAAGTGTTTTTTTAAATCCTACATATCTTTTGGACTTAAAGAGAATTGCTATGTTTGCAAAAAAAAAAACATTGCGCGGGTTTCCTCTCTGCCCCTTGCAAAATAGGCTTAAATCGTATACATTTTCAATGCAGGTTAGCAAATTAATATCCCCAAACGTCGGAGGAAAACTCTCCAGTAAAGTAAATTGTTTTTCAAATCCTTCCTGGTTTTGACCAATGTTAATGACCTAATTTACTAACCAATGCAACACTGGCCACAATGCCTTTCGTAAGAATGAGTGCCTGTAAACTTCGAGGCGCTATAAAAAAGAATAACTTGATCTTTATAACCTTTAACATCATATTTTGGCCAATTATAATCCCTGAACATAACAACCGTTACTAGTTCCCCATTTAATGGTACTACTTGTATTCATATTGGAAGGATGAAAGTCTGGTTTGTCATTGCTCAACAATTAACATACATACAAATAGTATAGATATTTATTTTTATTTTCCCGATAATTCCACTATTTCATTTCCAGGCTTGCTTTTAGACAAATATATTTCCGAGGAAAATATTATCAAATTGATAAAGATGTCAAAGAAACCTTCAGCACCCTGTTTTGGGGGGTGAGTCTTCAAATTGTGTTTATAAAAAAAGCTGCGATCATAACATTTCGTTCCGCTGGCACTTAGAAGCAAAAGAGCTCATCACATATGTTCAGCAACAGGCATTTACAGTTCATAGCAGTATTTCCCAGAATCACATAACAAGGTTAAACTTTAGCTCATTTAAAGAGCAAGTGCAGGAATGAGATAATAAGCAGCAAAATGAAAAGCGAGCATCCTTCAAAAGTGTGTAAACACGGAGCTCGTTCCTTGTAATTTACATAAATAGCATTTTTTGAAAATCACACTTCAGTTGCCAAATACAAACAATCTTGCTGCGAGGCGAGAACTTCTGGCTAATGCATTAGTATAGCCTAATTAAAGACAGCTGCTCCGGGTTAGAGGGCTAAACACTGGCACACAACTAACATTTAATCATAAAGTTTCTCAAAATATTTCAAGCTCAAAGGACGTTCAATATACTGAGTATTTTGAAACCTGTATGTTCCCTCACATACTACTAACTCTCTCAGCTTCACTCAGGGAATGTCCTGTCCAGGAGCGCGTTACACCTTCTACACTAGTATTTTCTTGTATGGGCAAAAAAATACATTTATATCTCATATTATAAATTTGCATTTGTAGGACTCATCCTCTACTTTGGTCAAATTTGGATACGAAGTGGTGCAAGTTTATGCACTTCAAGCCTGATTTAATATGTTTGAGATTGTAATAACGATGGCTGCATTGTTGCATTTTGCCATTGTTATAGTTTCAATTCAGAATTTCCAATTGTATATGTTGTATTGTCTTGTGTATGTTTTAAACAAAATGCACAACTGAGTATCGAAAAACATTTATTTTATTTTATTCTAGCTTTTGTGCACGTGGTCGGGGAAAATAAATGTTCTTCATATATTTTTAAATGCTCTAAATAGATTTTCTGTGTAAAGATCTGAGGTGCTGCAATCCATTTTAGAAATACCCAATGACAGTAGATATAAAATTATGGAATTCAGTATGGCACTATGCTTGACAATTCACAGCAAACACGTAGTGATATCACTATTAAGGCTTTAGCAGAGTGTAAGTATCACTCTCTTATATGACATTTAAAACCAACACTCTTTGAAGTCTTTTTACAATTTCTGTCATCAGTAGAAAGAGGAAAATTAAAATTAATAAGCAGAGATTACATCTGAGAAAATTCATTTTTTACCTGTGACTAACTAACAGTCTATTTGATCAATGGCACTTTAACTGCCCACCATATATCATTCATTCCACGAAGCACCTTACAGCTCTTGTACTAAATGTTTCACTGCAAAACACTAATATTCTGGACCTAAATCTCATGTATTGTTTTCTAAAAACATGTCATATCCTATCCTGAGACTGTTTGGTGGCAAATGTTCACATCAGTGCCCTGTGAGCTTTGTTACCCCTGGGCGAAAGTGGATGACAAAAAATTGGGATACTTTTTATGTTCGCCATGAGTATGTCGTACCATGGGTTTAAGGAAATTCTTAATATGGATAGCACACAGATGCTTCTGAATAAATTTTACATTTATGGATTGTGTTTCCAACATATAATAAAGAACACATTCATTTGACACCTTGATTTTGGAAGTAGAGATATAAGTGATCAGATGACCTCACATTTCTTTTTAAAGAATCTTTCCAATCAAATGTGCTCTTGATCTGCCATAATTTTATATACAGCGCTTTCCACACACACAGAAGTCTTCAGTGATTTTCCTATGCCATCCTTTTTTTTTTTTTTTTTACAGAGTTTCATAAAATGAAATAGACTTCAGTTCACTATATCCTATATGCTTTGTGCTGAAAATAACTTGGGGATATGTGCAAATACCAGTCTTTAAAGTAAAATCCAGCTCTATGATGTGTCAGTTATCACAAGTCTCAAATCTTGCAACTGGGCAGAAATGTCTGATATAGAATAAATGATTTCCACATTTATTTTAGGAGGTGCTGCCTCCAAAACTCTGCTGATATTTGATCAATTTTCTCTATAGTTGTTTTCAATACATGCTTGAATAGACCCATTAGGCAAATTCATCTCTCATCCATCTTTGCCTTCCCCATCCCTTTGTGTAAAATCACCCAAGTAATTGTCTTGTGCCCAAAATAATTTGCCATGTGAAATAGATGCTCCCAAGGTCTGTGGGTTTGTGCTTTGCCCATGTGAGATGCCATTTACAGACATGTCTTTCTAATGTACTGACCAATCCTACCTTCATTTTCAAATCCAAATTATCTACTGACTACTGATAGGTACCTTCTACAATTTGAAGAATCAAGTAACTGGTGTGCAAATGTTGAACACAGTCCAACAGTTATAATTCACTTCCCAACCAAAGAATATGCAGAATATCAATAAATCCCAAAAAATTCATGACATGGTGATGATATTTTGACAGTCAGGGGCCTATGCCCCACAATTGTCCTGCCACCATATCAAAACTTGGAGTTTTTTATTTAATTGCCTCATTAGTGTCAACGATTTCTAGCTGTGATAAAACCAAGTGATTCCCTTTCATTTCAGTGGTTAACAGGATTGTAGCATTTACTGCATGTAGGAAAGTGTTCTTGTTGGCATGGTTACCCCTCCCCCACTGTTTGCCTGATATTGATGCCAACCTGACAGAGTGTGCTGGGATCCTGCTAACCAGGCCCCAGCACCAGCATTCTTTCCCAAAAACTGTACCATTGTTTCCACAATTGGCACACCCTGGCACACAGTTAAGACCCTTGAAAAAGGTACCCATGGTACCAGGAGCTCTGTGGCCATGGAAGGTCCCCAAGGGCTTCAGCATGTATTATGCCACCCTAGAGGACCCCTCACTAAGTACCTTCACACTGCCACTGCAGCTTATATGTGCTGGTGGGGAGAAAAAGACAAAGTCGACATGGCATCCCACGCAGGGTACCATGCCCACAAACCACTGCCTGTGGCATACTTAAGTCACCCCTCTACCAGGCCTTACATCCCTAAGGCAGGGGCACTATACCACAGATGAGGGCATAGCTGCATGAGCAATATTCCCCTACAGTGTCTAAGTCCATTCTTAGACATTGTAAGTGCTGTGTGGTCATATTGAGTATATGGTCTGAGAGTTTGTCATTACGAACTCCACAGTTCCATAATGGCTTCACTGAATACTGGGAAGCTTGGTATCACACTTCTCAGCACAATAAACCCACACTGATGCCAGTGTGAGATTTATTGAACAGTGCACCCAGAGGGCATCTTAGAGATGCTCCCTGTATTTTACCTAACCCTTAAGTGCAGGACTGACTCGTCTGTGCCAGCCTGCCACTGAGAGACGAGTTTCTGACCACATGGGGTGAGAGCATTTGTGCTCTTGGTGGCCAGAAACAAAGCCTGCACAGGGTGGAGGTGCTTCACACCTCTCCCCTGCAGGAACTGTAACAGCCTCAAAGGCTCAGTTCTCTTGTTACAGTGCGCTAGGGCACTCCAGCTGGTGGAGATGCCTGACCGCCGGACAGAGCCCCGCTTTTGGAGGCAAGTTCGATGGGAAACTTAGGAAAAACAAGGAGTGACCACCTCAGCTTCGACCACGCCTAAGGGGCCCAGAGCTGAGGTCCCCCCCTCCTTGCAAAATCATCCATCTTAGTTTGGAGGACAGGGACCAACAGGGTTATGTTTGTGTCCCCCTCCCCAAAGGGAGTGGACACAGGAAGGGTGTAGTCGCCCTCAGGGTCAGTAGCCATTGGCTACTGCGCTCTGACCCCTGTAACGCCCCTAAACACAGGATTTAAGGGCTCCCCTGAACCCAGCTTGTTAGATTCCTGGCGACCCTACAAGAAAAAAGAAGAAGGACTAATAAGCTAAAACCCCAACAGAGAAGATGGAAGACGAAAACTGACTTGGCCCCAGCCATACCGGCCTGTCTCCAGCTTCAAAAGCCCTGCAAAAAAAAGTGACGCATGCTGCGGGTCCAGTGACCTCTGAGAAGCCTTCAGAGGACTACCTGCACCTAGAGGACCAAAAACTCCTGTGGATAGTACCCCTGTCCAAAAAGAAACTCCATCTCAGGACTCCAGAACTGCCCGGATCCACAAATCCTGACCACTCTGCACCCGATGCCCACGGCCCGAGTCCAGGTGGCCCAACTGACTAGAGCTAGTCCCCAGGCACTTCTGAGCAAGTGCCCACCCTGGGTTGACCCCTCCCGTCCACCATACGATGCCTGTAGTCTGAATCCGGAGAACCCCACTGACCACGACAGAACCAGACAAAGATTCCAGATGCCAAAAGGTACCCCTGCACCCGCAGCCCCTGGCCTTTGGGGATTATAACCTTCGGTGCAGCAACATCCAGCAGGCCCCCTCCTCCTTGTCCAGCCTTTTGTTTCCTGGAACCGACCCCCTAGACCTCACCTGCAGCATCTTTGTGGCCCCGGGGTCCCCCTATCGGAAAGCACTGTGAGCCCAACTCTGTGTTTGCACCTTGCATCCAGCCGCCCATGCGCCACTGAGGGTGTGTGTTTAGTGCTGACATGTACCCCCCCCAGGTGCTCCTCTAAACCCCCCAGGTCTTCCCTCTGAAGACGCAGGTACTTACCTGCAAGCAGGCCTTATTCAGAGTGCCCCCAGTCTCCATAGGAGCCCATAATACATTTTCCTCATCTCTGACCACTGCACCCGGCCGGCCCGTGTTGCTGGTGGTGAGTGTTTGGGGTTAACCTGAACCCCCGGAGACTGGAACTGCAAGTCCTGTACTTACCTTCAAATCATACTAACATTTCTTTCCCCTAGGAAATGTTTCTGAAAACTTCACTGTCAACTTTTTAAAACAGATTATTGCCATTTATTCAAAAACTGTGTAACTTGCCAATTCTAGCCAAAGTGGTATTGATACATATGTTGAATACTTATTTATTCATGTACTTACCTGCAACTTGAATCTTGTGGTTCTAGGAATAAATTGACAAATGATATTTTCGCTATATAAAAACCATTGGTCTGGAGCTAGTCATTGAGTGTAAGCTTACTCTATTGTCTGTGTGTACAACAAATGCTTTGCACTACCGTCTGATAAGCCTAACTGCTCGACCACACTACCACAGAACAGAGCATTAGTATTATCTACTTTAGCCTTTGTTAAGCCTTTGGGGAACCCCTGGATCTGTGCACACTATATCTCATTTTGATATAGTATATACAGAGCCAGCTTCTTATATTGCAGATATCCACATATGTCTTCATTATGGCTCTTCCCTTTAACTATGCATCAGGCAGAGTATACAGAATGGAGTTGTTTGAGCAGTGCTGAGATATAGGGGGCAATAGGTTTTCATCCCCAGCCTTTCTGCATTGGCTTCACATTTCCCACAAAGTTAAATTGAAGCACTGAGTATCACCTACAGAGTTTCACCTCAAAATGTGATGTACTGACTCACTGATACACTTTATCATCATGTCTGAAGCCACACCGTGAGCTCATCTCTGTATATGATTTGTGCGACCAAAAGTATTGTACTGCATTGTACTGTAACTGTATTGTAATTGTGTTGGTGTAGCGCTACGTACCCTTGACAAGGCGCTGGAGCACATGACCAAACAAGTAGTCTTTGTGGGAAGTGTTTGAGTGGTGTTTCTACCCTCTCTTGAGTGGCAGGGCTCAATAGTGTATTAGTGGGAAGGAGAATGAGGGATACCATGTGCACAGTTTACATTACTTGGGTACATGAGTTCTAAGTAATCTTTGGTATCATCAGAGATTACTGATCTAATGAAGATGCGAGGAAGTCTTAGGGGGCATGCATGGCCTTCCTCTCTGTACAGAGGACATGTTCGTTGCTTGCGGGATGCTCCGCTTGGGCTAGCACATGCTGCGACTGCCATAGAGAAGTCCAGACTCAAGTCAGGATTATGAATTAAAAGATCTAAATCCTATGTGCTCTTGATTAGGCCTGAAGATGTAGGTACACTCGATCTAACATCAGCAAATAAGCCCCAAATGTGAGCTGTGACTTTTTTATATGGACATTCCGGTTTATCACAATGTTACTGGTAATGCTGAATGGACAGGGCTATCATATCTCTCAGAGGCTGCATCACCTTTTGGAGGTCATTCCCAATTGTAATAATGGACAGAATGGTACTACTGAAGATGGAGATCCTGTCCCGCCTTTTGAATTGTTTAACACTTTGCAATTTGCAGTACCTGCTTGCCTCTTCAAAGAGTTAGTGGGCTGTTTTTGGCCTTGATCTGGAACTCTGGCATGAAAGGGTGCTGCTGCAAGTGCTCAGTCTCCCCAGTTCCTCATGTATGCTAGGCCGGTTGGATCTATCCATTTTCTACTGGGGGAGATGTTACCCTAGAGCAGTGGTCTTCAAACTTTTTAATGCTGCGCCCCCCCAGTTGAAAAATAAAAATCTTTGCCCCCCCCTCAGAATTGTTCACAATTATTTTAGGAAGATGGCAATGTTTAAAAATGTCTAAACCTATTTAAACATTGCAGTTAAGTACTGTTACCTTTTTAAAACTTCAATAACATGATTCTGCTTAAAACAAAGGCATGTTATCTGTATATTATTTCTTTTGGCCAGAGTTTGGCGCCCCCCCCCCCCTGGGATCACTTGAGGCCCCCCAGTTTGAAGACCTCTGCCCTAGAGCCACCCTCATTACTCGTCCTAAAATCACTACTGACAATGGGGCAGGGAAGAAAATGGCAACTGTTTTGTAAAAGGCTCTTGTTATCGAGAATAAACAAATAACCTAATGGACTTCAAGGAGAGGTAGTCACGGGATAGGTGATAATGCAGGCTTCGAGTATGGTCCGTTTCTAAATGTAACCGCTTAGGCTTCGAGTATGGTCCGTTTCTAAATGTAACCGCTTAACTTGTGTCTAGGACATCCCCGACGCCCAAGCGTTTGTCTAGTACATACCCCAGTACCACTCAACTGAACTAGTTGATTTCACGATATTTGGAGAAAAATACACATGCGCTTGAGTTAATGCCGAGCGGGACTGCTGCCGCGAGACCCGGGGAGTGCTTCTTGGGTTTAAGGCCCCGTCACAAAATGAAGAACTTCGGTAACGTGTCGATTTGGATTTGATGATAAGGAAAAGGCACCCCGCAGACTTGTGCAATTCCTCGACAGACCAAGGGTGTCAGCAATGGGTCGAGAGAGCAGCGTATAGGTTATTGTGGAGGGGCAGTCGGCCGCTCCCAGAGCCTCGGGGGCAAAGTGTACTGGGTCGGGCGTGGAGGCGAGAGGGCTCCCAGCTGTACATATTACAAGTGTCGATAGGCCGCTTATTTCCCTGGGATTGTTGTGAGACCCTGGAAACAGCAAATCACCACCCTTGGAAGGAGCCTTGAAATGCCACCTCCCCTGCGGCCCCACACGTAACAAGACAGGACAATCCCATTATGAACGAGTAAGTTTATATATCAGACAGCCACCCCACGGCCCCTTCTAATTACTACGGGTTTATAGCTCTTCGGTGACGGACTACACGGCAATATGTCGTGTACCAGCATGACAGTACTCATACAATGTACTATATCAATCACATGACAGTCTTCCACACACGTGACATATGATATGCGACTGCTGACAAAAACGATAATGTAAAGCCATGCTTATTAAAAACTAAGGGCCAGATGTAGCAAACGATTGCGACTCGCAAACGGGCCGAATCGCAATTTGCGACAGTGCAAAATCGGAAATGGGATGCAAAAAGCCAATTTCCGACTCGCAAAAAGCGATGGGACCCGTTTGCGAGTCGCATCCGGTGCGACCCAATTTTGCGACCCGCAAATTGCAAGTCGCAATTTGCGAGTTGCAACCCATATGCAATTGCAACTTGCAAATTGCGACTAGTCGCAAAAAGCCCAGTTTGCATGTCCCATTTACCACTAACTCAGAGCAGGTGGTAACCATTACCAAAGTATAAAAGGGGACCCAGAAGGCATCTGGGTTACTCAAGATGGCGGAGATATACCTGATAGCAGTGAGGAGGAGAGTCTACGCAGCCCAGCAGAGGAGGAGGAGGGGCCACAGACAGGAGAAGATATATAGAACCAGGCAGACTCTTTTTCAGCAAACTGAAGAGGAGATCTATGACAAATACCGCCTTAGCAGCGCAGCCATTCTAGAATTAATAGATTTACTGAAACCACAGCTAGAACACAAGACTCTGCGTGGCTGCGCCATCCCTACGCATGTGCAAGTACTATGCGCACTGCACCTCTTGGCCTCAGGGAGCTATCAGGGGGTCATTGCCGTGGCAGGTGGGGTATCCCAAAGTGCAGTGTCAAGGTTCCTCAGGGCATTCCTAGATACCTTAGTCACGCACATGTCTCACTTCATATACTTACCAAGGAATGAGGCAGAAATTAACAGCACCAAGCTGGACTTTTACCGCATTGCCCACTTTCCTCATGTCATAGGGTGTGTAGATGGGACACACATTCAAATATGCCCCCCTGCTAATCTGGAACACATTTTCCGCAACAGGAAGTGTACCCACTCACTCAACATACAGGTTGTTTGTGATGCCCATTATGTCATCACGGACATCGTAGCTAAGTTTCCTGGCAGTACCCATGACTCATACATTTTTAGGCATAGTGGGATACATCAACGCCTGGAACGTGGGGAATTTGGAGACGGTTACCTCCTAGGTAGAGCCACAGACACTTGCAGACATACACACAGGTCACTGTGCACGACAATCTGGAATTCCTAACCGTGTACTTTTGTGCCCAACAGGTGACAGTGCATATGCTCTCAGGCCTTGGATCATGACTCCGTTTTTAACACCCAGAACTGAATCAGAGAGGCAATACAACAGTGCGCATAAGAGGACCAGGAACCTGATTGAGCGCACCTTCGGAATGCTGAAGGCAAGATTCAGATGCCTCCACCGCAGTGGAGGCGCCCTCCAATACACCCCCATTACCGCTTTCAAAATTGTGGTCGCATGCGCCATCCTTCACAACATAGCCACCCGACGTGGGCTACCTCTCACCCCTGCAGACCCAGATCCTGATGATGAAGAGCAAGAACAACCACATCGCCATCATGGGGATAGGAGTCTAGCTAATCAAGGCAGACAGAGACGGGACCACATTGCAACGCAATATTTTGGACGGTACGTGTCAACTCCCACCATACTCACCTATTAACCATTTGTTAAGTGGAACAAAAATAACTGTTTTATTAATGTCATGAAGAAACTATATACAAGTTGAAATTGTCCATGGGCAGGAAAATGCCAACCAGTCATGTGGCACATTAACGCCATGTGCCACATTAATCTGTCCTGGCTGTTATCTATGATCTCCTGCCCCTCCTGCCAGCCTGGCTGGTCCCTGCTGCGTCCATGGTGCTGTGCCTACCACTCCTCAGCACCCTACTGTCAGTGGCAGAGACACTGCTCACTGTTGAGCCCTCCTCCCAGGTGTATTTGTTAACTTCCTGGCTGTGATGTCATCATCATGTGCCAGGAAGTGTTTCCAGAGTGTTCTGGTATGCTTTCTGGAGTGTTCTGCTGCACCTGCAAGCAATTTTGAAGGTAATCGCAATTTGCGACACCCACTCGCTAATTGCGAGTTCGTTTTTTGCACACTCGCAAACAGCGACCTCGCAAACTGCGGACTCGCACACAGCGTTGCGAGTCCGGCTGCGAGTCGCAAAATCGGATTGCTTTTTTTTCTGACATTCCAATTTGCGACTCGCATTTTGCGAGTCGCATCAACTCGCAAAATGCGAGTCGCAATTTTTATTTTTGCTACATCTGGCCCCTAAGTGCTTTAAGTAAACGTAAAGAACATACGCTCTCACACTTCCATTAATAGACCTATATACTTTATTTGTGGCGTACCGACTTTCTAATTCTCTGGATCTGAATACAGATGCTCTTTTTCTTGGAGACGGATACACCCAAATGACAATGAACATCAGTTCACCAAAACATCTGGGGCAGCGGAAGTGACTTCACACGTCCTTTGACCTTCACTTTCACATACACAAAAATGCTTACACAAACACACACACACTTTCTTTCACATAAACACAGTCTCACCCACAAGCACGCACACATGTATATACAAACATTTTTTACTTACCTCACTTCCAGAGAGAGACCTATTCCAGCTAACTGTGCGTCATCGATATTATATTATTCACTAAGAGTGTAATATATAATTGACAGAAAACATGGAAATTAGCGCCCCAAAAAACGCCCACAAGGAGGAGCTGCCACTGTGTTCCTGGCACTGAATTTGAAAACCCTGAGGCCAGGGCTCACAAATGCAGTGCAAGGGGTCACAAGTGGCAAGCCAGGGGTCGCACCAGCGCCCCCTGGCGTCTCCTAAATTAGGTAAGTAAGACATAACAATGCCCATTGAGACCGATGCAAAAGGGCAAGGCCTTACCGGTAGCGTGTCAGTGTCAGGGCACTTCATCCCTTTAAAGCAAAAGAGGTCCCGTCGTCTTCTGCCCCCTCCTGCTTGATGGCAGGAGCTGGGAGCCTGCAGCTGCGTTTGTTCATAGTATGCATTGTTCCCATCCCAGGTGCTTATACTGCGCTAGTAATTAATGTTTTTGCAGCATTTATATGGTTTAATGTTATGGTATGTCTTGGGCATATGCATAGTGCACACCTGCCATTAGATTGTGGCCCAGATATATTCAGGTGCCCTGTTCACTGAAATGTAATGGACCCCTCTTTAGCTCCAGCTGGCCCCGCGGATGGTATGGAAGCCGATTTACAAAAATGGCAGGACTAGTGAAAACGACTCACACAACCTTTGACCCCCAATGATATCACATCATTCATTCATTGTCACGGACTTGGCTTAGGCCTTGAAGAGATTCATATTTTCTGCTAAGGGGCAAGGAAGTGGTACACAGAGAAAACTACAGAAAGGCAACAGGGATCTTCAAACCCTCTTTCTTTTCTGTTCCGGTTGCTGTCTTCACAGCCATGGGATTAGAGGCAGCAGGTGCCGGGACGGGGGTAGTAAAGGATAAAGGACAAGAGGTAGCTCTGCTACTCCTGACTACCCCTCACTGATGTCCCTAGACTTAGGGCTTTATTTAGAGTTGGGTTGTAAGGGGAGAGCAGAGATCTGT
The DNA here is from genome assembly GCF_031143425.1 of Pleurodeles waltl. Taxonomy (NCBI): domain Eukaryota; kingdom Metazoa; phylum Chordata; class Amphibia; order Caudata; family Salamandridae; genus Pleurodeles; species Pleurodeles waltl. The sequence goes on from NC_090451.1 coordinate 532,835,909, forward strand.
GAAGGAAGCAGTGAATGCACAGATGAAGAATTGTCTGGTGACATTATCTCTGGTACACTACCTCTAAGGTCGCGCTAATTCCACAGCATGATTCTCACAGAGAAACCTCCAAAAGAGAATTTACAGCTTGCTGCACAAATTCTAGGATTTTCTATTAACTCCGAATTCTAAGTCAAAGCCATCAGTCTTGCTTGTGGATACAGTTCAACAGAGCAATTATCATGAAAATGATTGATTCATGGTCTACAGATACGTGATATCACGTGGCCAATGCGAAGGTTGATCACATAAATCAAACTAGTTTCTCAGCCCCTAAGTGTTCTGCAGAACTCACAATGAAAGGTAACACAATAAATAGAGGGATGTGCCAAAACAATGATTAAACTGTAGGGGCTTCATGAATAATGTCCTTTAGAATATTGTTTCTAACCAGAGTGTGCTTTTTTGTTTTTCAAAATAGAGCAAGGTCTCTCGTTAAAGGATACTGCGGATGTTCACAATTTCAGAAGGATGGCATGTTATGGGGCTTTTGAAGTGAGGTAGAAGATGTTGCTGCAGAATGCTGAAGGGGAGTGCTTGCCTATAAATTGATCCCCGTGATCTATCACAAAAATGAAGATGCTTCACTTTAGGCACAATCAACCCATCACTTAATTCTGAAGAGCAGACTTTGGCTCTTTAGGGCCCACGCCCATCAATGGACCCGAAGGAGCACCTCAGTGGCAGTTGTTGGCAATGCTGGAGGGAACAAAGTACGTCAGATAACAAAAGCACAATGATGGATGCAACAAGACTACTGCGAAACACCATGCCCACCACTGAAGGAAACACTCCACTTGCCTTTCTGGAATGCGGCCACACTGTCCTTGTGCTGGCAGGTCAGGACAAGGACTGTCCACTCCATTGGGTTGGGTGCCATTGAGTCACACCGGACCTTCGGGGGCTCAGTGATAATCCTGGAAGAGAAGAAAAAGCCTCTTACTGATGCATCTTACAGCTATCATTTAAGGGAAGGCCTGGGCTGATATTTCCTTCACAAGAACACTTGTTTAAACTTTATGAAATAACATTATTCCATTGGGGAAATCATTTCCCATCAGGCATAAGGCATATTCCTTTAATGTCCATGGCCTGGGCTTTCATTCTTTATGCTCTACAATAACAAGGTGTGATCCTTTCATTTATACATTTGTCCAGAGGTCATTAAATGATAAACTCCTGTATAACATTCATTTACAGATCTCTTCTGCTCATGAAGGATACCTCAAAAACCTAATACAAATGAGACAAAAGCACATCACATCACCTGATATATTGACTGCCATAATAATCATCATTAGAGTATTGTGCTGGATATAGGACAAAACTTGCCCTTATCCGTTGATCATGTCTGTGTTAATGTTACGCTAAGGGGCCAAGCCACTATATCAATACAATGACGAAGACCTTAGTGGGACTTTGTACTATGTGTAATGCTAATCCTATGGATAGTTTATATGACACAAATCACAACTTATTTTTTTCCATGTAAGAGATAACTATTACTACTTCTAGCTAACTCAATTGTACTCGTATAAGCTTGAAACAGATTTAAATCGGAGTCTGGAATCTGGTTACAAAGACCTCTTCAATGACACTCAACCCACTGAGCTCCACACATGTGTTCCCTCAGGTCATTATAAAGCCTCTCTGCCTCTGCCACATTCTCCATCATGCTTGTTTCTTTCTCGCTCTCCTTATTCTGTCCTTTTCTTCTCGCCCTCATTCCAGATTTCAACCTGATCTCCGTCACTCAGACGGAGTAGCCCAGTTCAGTTGCAGATCTTGGGCAGATTGAGCATCAGGATACACTCTTTCCTCTTTCACTCCATGGCCAGAATCACCGGTTAAGCACTGGACCTTTTCAGACTTTCATCTAAACAAATGCAGTGCCCAGTGCTTAATTTGGGGCGGTGGTAGCTATGTGGCCCAACGACATTCATTTTTAGGGACTGGTAGTTATTTTTCCTCAACAGACTGTGATTCAAAGCAGGAGAGAGAGAAAAAACACAAAAGGAAGAGAAATACGGAAAAAATAACAAAGGGGGAAAGCAGAGCTGAAAAAAGAAGTCTGGAATAGTGAGATAAAGAGGTTGGGAGTGCATTGCGATGGATTAAAGAGGTATGAAGTGGAGTTAAGGCTGTGTATGCATCCTTGTTATTATAAATCCATGACCTTTGATAGTGTCAGCTGTGGGCTTCTGAGGAAAACATTTGGGCACCAGTACTTATTCTTTTACAAATTAAGCACTGGCTGGCTACATTCATTTAAGGCAACCATATACCTTTAAATTCCATGGTTATAAGATGGAATGATATGTTTTCTCAACTTATTGTCAGCTGGTATTTCCTTCTGTGGCATTTGAAAAAACATGCGAGTATGGCATTTATTCTCTATACTCAAAGCTTTCCACATCCCTCCCGCATCCAAGATATGTTATTTGATTAAGTAAATTCCTGTTTTTGCTTTTACCATTTTGGTGCAACTCCACTTCTAAATAACTGGCCTAAAAGGCAACTGAAGAAACTGGCTTCAATGTGCAACACTACAAATTTTGTGGATGAATGTAGTCGCATGGACAAATGCCTACTCTTAAAAAATAAAATTGAAAAGTTTCCTTTTTTTTCCAAACATAACCCATTTTCCTCAAAGAAAAACAGGCTGCATTTTTAAAAAAAAAGACCGCTTTATTCAAAGAAATCACAGACTTGGTTGTCTGCTGACCTCAGCAGGCCACCACCCCTGTGATGGCTGTGATTCCTAATGGGTCGCATACAGCAACCTACCTCCTTAATATTCATGAGGTAGGTCTATTTGCGAACAATCAGGAATCGCAATTACCTAATTACAATTCAGAAATAATCGCAAATAGGAAATCGCTATTCCTAATGTTTGTACGCCTGGCCCTTAAAACTAACGAGCCTGAGGAATGATGTTGCCTACTCTGACAAGGCCTATGGAGTGACAGAGTTGCCTGGAGGTGTCGAGAGGGCACTCCAGTTGTGTGGAGAGACTCAATATGCTCAGGCTTGCTAATTCCTGGAGTGGCACTTGCTTCTAACGTGTCTAGGTGAAGAAAAACCAGTAACAGAGAAAACCTGCAGGCATCCTGAGGACTCTTAGTCAAGTGATGTGCTGAAAGCATTTTTTGTGATGGTTCTAAAAGAGTGCATCAGAAAAAGTGAGCCTCATAATTGGAAGTTTAGGAACCAGTTCTGAAGGAATGAACATCAACATTACAGAAAGGATGAACATTCTGCACACAGTTACATTTAGAAAGGGCAACCACCAAAGGCTGACTCTCCTCCAAAACCCCTACACTCCCAACACTCCCTTTCCCCACCCGAGTGAGTGCTGGGGCACAGAATAACTTCCAACCATCACTGATGCCCTTCTGCCTCTACAGCCTGTTTTTGATAGTGCACTTATTCTTATTCAGTACTTTGGACACATTCTATTTTAACATTCATTTACCACCCAACATTTGTATGGATTAACTCCTAGTATACAAAAGTTGTCAATCTAAATTGACCAAACTAACACTTTCTATGTAACTGAAATATTAAATCATTTCTAAATAACCAAAAAGATTGAACATTTCAGTTACATTGAAATAGTTACTTTGGTAAATCAGGATTGACACCATCTGAATACTAGGAGCAAATTTAGACAAATGGGTAGCTATTTGCCCTGAGTAAGTGACAACCTATTAGTGAGGTCACAAAACACACACCAGAACTGACCACGGATTTGGCAAATTATGATACACCATTCTAAAACAGTTTGGTCCCTGAAATTTGTATTTGAATCACAGTTTATGCATTAAAATAAATCAGGAATAATATGAACATTTAACGTGCCCCTTTTAGTTGTTTTGTATACCAATCTCATGAAGTAGTACAAGGTCTAAGCAAGCCCATTTGGAAGCTTCTGAAACTGACGGCCTAGTTTTTGGATTATCCATTCCCAAGATTGAGTGTTCTACAGGGAATACATGTGAGATAGTCACGAATGGGATGAGTGGTACAAAAGTCAGTAATTTAAGATACCATAGCTGGGTTTCAACAGTGCCCACAAACAAGACGTTTACAGGCTGAAGCAAGTTCAAAGATCAACTTGAAGTCACCTCATGGGCACCGGAGCCAAACCCAAAAGATGGAAGTAGTAATGGAGGCAGAAATCAATAGGTACAATCACTAGCACTTTAAAAGATGTTGAGTCAGGTGTTAAACAGGATTTCCCAATCTGCAAAGCCTGCAGTCACAAAGCCAAAGGGTTTGCAACCACAAAACACTAGTTTGAAATGTACAAAAACTCTATTCCAAAGTCAAAAAAGCCTTTGCCAATCCCCAAAATGGTTCTGCAATCAATTACGAATTGCAAATATCAGGCATGCTTCCCTCCTAATTTAGAAGTAACAATGCAATGTATTAATAGTTTAGAACTTCAATTGCAGCAACCATCCATTGATCAGAAATTGACACCTCAAAGGGGGTGGCATTTGATCCGCAAGGTGAAGCTGCAATGGGCACTGTATGGAGTCGTGTAATGGTACATTTCCACATTTATTTAACTCATAGACGTACTCATGGGTGCATTCCTGTCGAGTTTTCGTAAATTAAGCAGCCACATAACAAAACACTACACTTACAGGTACATATTAGCATTATACAAAAAATATATGTTAACATATGACTGTATTTAAGGAAATTTCATTCTGTTTTTAATTTCCAATGTTGACTATCTGCTCAGCTTTTGCCTGGAATTCATGAAAGAGCATGGAGAGTCTCTCACAAGAAGCACCATTTTTATTTTTTTTCCCACTTTTAAAAATAAAAACATACAGGAAACGCATTGTTTTCTGTCTGTATTTATCTGTAAAAAGCAGTAAAAACTGAAAACTGGGAGCCTTAATTATAGTCACTGGGTGGGTTGTGGTGGATTTTCAAAATGGCTCTGATTTGCAGCTTAAAATGTCCTATGCCTCTTTCAGTGGGTGACAGACTGACACCGCCCCCCTCGAGCCTACTTCACCCTTACTGTCAGAGATGTAGCAAGGGATGGACAAAGTGAGTAATTGTCCAGGACCCCACATTCCAAAGGGCCCCCTGGTGAAGGGATAATGGCATGCATAAAAAAGATTCATTTTTAATCATACTTCTTGGCATGCTGGCCTGCCTAACCTTAATTTAGGTTCTTGTAGGCAACTGGTGGCACTTAAATGTAAAATTAAGTGTTCAGTTTATTTTTCTTTACTTCATTTCACCTCTTCTACCTCACCCTCTTTACCTACCTCGATATCTCTACGCACATACCCCCTTTCTCTCTCTGCCTCAGCTCTGCAAACAATGCCTACCTCACCTCTCAATACACGACTCTCTACTCCTCTTTTTACCTCAACGCACTACCTCAGGCTTCTCTGCACAGCACTGCTGTTTCCTTCACATCTCGCTCTCAGAATCATGTCTCTTTAGTTCACCTCTCAATCACGTTCTATCTCATTATACATCTCATTATACATTTTTTCATTTATTATTTATTGTTTCAGCCTTACAATAGTTAAAACTGTAATAAAAAAGAAACAGAAACAACTTGGAAGTAATAAAAACGGCATCAAACAAATCATGTACAAAATAATCATCTGTGCAACATAGTAACATAATGCGTTGAGCACTGCATTTGATTCCAATAAAAACAATCAACTAATTCATCAATACAAGGCGAGATTTTATTAAAGTACATGTGCAATACAATCAACTGGGTGTCATGGCGATATAATGCATTGTGCACTGTATTCAATTCCAATAAAAAACAAACAACTAGTTCATCCGTACAAACTAAGAATATGTTAAAAAGTGCATTATGTGGGAGAACATTAAGGAGATGTACACTTCGGGCACCGGTTTGTGGCTCGATACATGGTGAGATAGACGTAAAACCACCTTAAAAGGAGAGACAGCACCACATGGAATACCAGGGTAAATTGATAGGTAGCATAATGGGTATCTCTCTCAGGCGGGGTGATGCAATGGACACTGTATTCAATTCCAGCAAAATCAATCAACTAATCTCATCAGTACAAATGAAGATTGCGGGAGAACATTGAAGAAGGGTACAGTCCGGCACCGGTTTGTAGCTTGATTCATGGGAAGATATACATAAGACCACATAAAAGGAAAGACAGTGCCTCATGGATTGTCTGATTGGATTGATGCCTAGCATAATGGGTAGTTCTCACAGGCAAGGCCACCCAGCCCATAAGTACGACGCTACGGAGTTAAAGACTTACATACCATCTGGCCTTGCACAAAATGCCAGTGCTAATTTAATACATTTAACCCAGTTGCGTTCAATTTTCATAAAAATAACCAACTATTTCATCAGTGCAAAACCAGATTATGTTGAAGTGCATGTGCAACAGAACATTCGGAGAAGATGCAATTCAGACACCAATTTGTAGCTCAGTGCCTGATAGGATTAACCTAAGACCACATAGAAGGGAAAGAAAGCTCCTCATGGGTTCTTAGGTTGGACTACAACCTAGCCTGGTGGGCAGCACTTTTAAGCGAGGCCCTGCGGCCCTTAAGTATGATGCTGTGACGTTGTAAACATACATATCATGAGGCCTAGCACAAAGCGCCAGTGCCACGTAAACACATCTAACCCCATAGAGTTTAAAAAGGTGGAGGAGCCATCATTGGTGTGCAGAACCATATTTTTACAAAACAGGATAAAATGAGTTAAATTGGCTATCCCTCCAAAGCTGCAGACACAGTAATCGGACCCAACAGCAAGCCTGGGTGTCTGGATTAAATAATCCCGGGTTGGCAGAATACCCAGTCTGTATTCTACATACGGCTTTTGCTTAGGCTCAGGATATATCAAATCCAGATAACCGTACAGGGAGGACCATAAGCTTTGTAAATTAGTTACATGAGATTGATCCTGGCCTCAACGTGAGGTGCCTCCTCTACAGCAAACATTCGTAATATCAGTCTTTGATCAGATCCACAGTATCCTGCCTTAATCTACAAGGATTCGCCCACGAGGACTCCATCTGCAACTCATTTAAAACATTCTGTACATGAGACAACCATGAGCTCCCCCGAGCTACAGCTGCAGGAAGCTTCTTTCAGGGTTCTCAAGTATATTGCTGCCTTGGGCTTTCTTACCAGCCTTATCCAATAGAGTTCTGCCTTAGGGCTCCTGTTTCCAAAATTGGGGTAAAACAAAGCTCCGCATAAAGTGCCCATAAAGGAGTACCCTGCCCCAACCTCGGCAAGGCTCTTAGGAAGTTGTTCTCAGCCACTTGCAATGGATGAGTATTGGCCTACCCGCAGAGCTCCGTCCCGTAGAGGGCCGCCGCCACTGCCTTTTGTTTGTATAATTGTAGGATAACACTAATACTACTGGCACCTGCCTCGTGCCTAAACCTCATTTCTCTATTGCACATCATCAACTGAACCTCGCTCTCGCTGACTATCTAACCTAAGAGTTTTCCTCCCCATTCATTTGCTACCTCACATCTCTACCTCTCCCTGCTATCTCTGCTCTCCACCTCACCTCACTATCTTTCTCCTTTCCTGGAATGTCTTTCTCTACTTCTATCTCTTTTCTCTGTCATTACCGCCTGCCTTCTTGCTCTCTCGTCCCTCTCTGCACGTCCTTCTCTATTGCAACTCGCCCTCTTTATCTCACCCCTCTCTCTCCCTTGCTCTTTATACATATGGCTAGCTCATCCGTCTTCCCTCTTTCCACCTCCCCACTGTCTCTGCACCCCTCTAACACCCACGCCTCCTTCTTTCACTCATCTCGGACTCTCTTCTTTTCTCCTCTCACCTCATCTTTCTACCCTTCAGACCTCTTGCTCGAACTTTCTCTATCACTGATTTCTTTACCTGATCTGTCTTTGTGTACGCCTTCTCATTTTTCCCTCAGCCTCATCACTTTATGTACTTTGCATCTCTGTGTAATTCTCTCTATGCCTCTCTCTGCCATCACCTTGCTCTAATTCTCCTGTCTTTCTGCTTCATCAGTCTCTTATGCACCCCTCGGTGCACCTCACCCCACTCTTTAAAATTCCAATTCCCTCTGTCTCCGTCTAGCGCACTCTGCAGTCTTACCTCTCCTGCGGTATCTGCCTCTCTGTACCTTCTTCCTGCCTACCTCACGGCTCACTCCTCATCTCTGCCTCTCCCCACCCACCTCCACCTTTCCCTTCTTTCTGCCTCTACTTCACCCATCTCAACTTAGTTTTTTTCTCTTTTCCAAAACGTTTTTATTGAATTTTGATGAACAGTCCAAAGCATCATATTCGAGAGAGGGCTGAGGGTGTGCGATGAGAATATGCAGAATCTGTTCTACAATTAGAAGTGAATGTGGAGATCCTGGCCATGGTGCCCCTTCACCTCTGTAGCCCTCACAGATGTCCTCTCCGGGCACCCCCCGCAGAGCCAGAAGTCACAGTCTAGTCGGAGAAGGGCACACAGAGAGGGAGGGGCGAGGGAGCCGGCAGTGGAACAGGACCGGCAGAAAGGCATTACACTGCACTCCATGGATTGGTCGACAATCTCGGATCGGGCTGTGATTTTTATTGCTGGAGCAGGATGGCCGGTTGTGAAGGGAGCTTTATTAAGAGTATCTGTAATTAAACCTACTATTTCAAGTTATAAGTGCATCTGTCCACTAAATATTCACCAAGTCACCCTCAGGGCTTTCCTGCAGTGGGCGGAGCACGCGCGTTAGATACTGAATTTGCAACTGACTTCGCAACACAAAAAACATCTTGATACCCGCGCAAAAAGCAATGGCTTCCTCGATGTTTTTTCTTGCTTTCTTTTGGTATTATCTGGTCGACGCCAGGCACCGTGAGGTTTCGGCTGTTCTTAGTTACGTTCCCTGTCAGGCTGTTCATGAAAGTATTTATTGTTTGCCTAGAGCAGGGCTTTAATTAGATGAAAGTGGATAAGGCATTTAAACAATGTTATGCGAGGGGGCACAAAATGTGTGTTTCTCTGGGTTCCAAGACCTTTAAGGCAGCAGAGTCTACTGTTGTTTATTTTATTTTATTCAACAGTTTTGTAAACGTATTTAGAAAGTAATCAATTCTAATTATACAATGGGTACCGTATCCGCCGATTCTGAAAGGATGAAGCGTAAAAAACTACTGCCACATGTTTAAAAAATGTATATAAATTTTACATTTAAGCCCCACATACAGCATCTGTGTGAGAGACAGCTGTCGTTGGCACATTTCCAAATTAAGGTTAATGTAACTATCTGGGTAATTTTCGGCTGCTTGGGAGGCTTACTAAAATGGGCCTACAATTTCGGAACAATTAGATATTATGTAAAGCAATGTGGGGACAGTAGTCACTTTGTCTCAAAGAGAAGGCTTTGTGCTCAGATGTCTGGGTCCTTGCTATAAATATGGCAGAAAAATAAAAATAGCCGCATCTCCACTTAGGCCCGCGGTGACCTTGGCTGCAGCCGTTCACGACGGCAGCCATCACGCCGCTCTGCATTGACATTGGTGTGGGCTGCTGCTTCCCGACAGTCGGGGCCAGTAGCCATTACGCACATTGCAATAACTTCGTGTTGATGCATGCCATCAGCTGAGATTAAAAAGCACGCATATACTGCCAAAAGGGTATTGGATCGGGTAACACATGGCAGATGGATTGCTAACAGCAGAAGGGTAAAGGTACCGAACCAAGCAGGAAATCTAGTCAGCTGCCTGAACTGCACAGACCCATAGTTCTTTTACTTGAACACTGATCTAGTTCGTTCAATTAACCTCTCGCAACTTTTCCATTCTCTGTACCCTTATGCCCCTTGAGAGCCATGTTTAGTGAAAGGGTGCTGGTGGTTTGGAGAGGGAGTTTAGGGAGGCGGTGGTGATGGGCTGGTGAGAGTGATAGGCTGGTGGTGAGGGTGGTAATCGGGGACGTTTTAAGGCATGGGCAAAGTGTGCAAGTGTCCATGCCCCCCCCATCGAAGGGGCCCATGGGAAAGTTAACTTTCTCTAAACGTCTACCCCTCACTGCCCACCGTTACCTCTAACTTTATCTTTCCAAATCAGTGTCACATTAAGGATTTTGGGGATCCCGGGTAAGGCATATTTCAACATTTTTTACATGACTGTGTTCAAATTTAGCATATAATTTAGTATTTTTTAGCATCACGAAGGCTTGGAATGGGTTACAAACTTCAAATATGCTTTGCACAGAGCCCCTAAAATATGTTTTCCCCAGCACCCCCAAAATCTGAAAGGCGACGGTGGTGAGAGTGGTAGTAGTATTTAGGGTTGTGGTGAGGATGGTGGTTAGGGTAGGTTGGTGGATGTTATAGGGTGGGTAGGGTGGTGGTAGGGAGAGGTTGTTGGGGTGGTGGTGGTTGGTGGTGGTGGCAGGATGGTGGCAATAGGGGTAAGGTGGTGGGCTGGTTAGGCTTGTGGTAGTTCAGGTGATGGTAGTTAAGGGGTTGGTAGTTAGGATGGTGGTTAGGGTAGTGGTGTTTAGGGTGGTTGTGTTTAGGGTGTTGGTTAGAGCAGTTGTGTGTTGGGTGGGATGGTGGTGGTTAGAGTAGTGGTGGTGAAGGAGGGTGGTAGTTAGGGTCGTTTGGTGTTGGTGGTTAGGGCGGTTGTGGTTAGGTTGGTGGTGGTTATTGTAGGGTGGTGATTAACAGTGTTGTGTTAGTAGAGTGGTGGTAGGTTGTAGTCAGTGGTGGTGAGGGGTGGTGGTGGTTAGGGTGGCAAAATGACGGATTTAAAGACAATCAATGGATACATTGTTGTATTTTTATTGTATGCTGACAAAAACTGCAGTGTGATAGCCAGTAACCACAGGGGTCAGCTTTCTGACTCAAATCATTGTTTTCCTGTGAAACAGTTGCTTGGCTGTAAATACTTTTTTGGGTAAGGTTGTTCTGGCTTTTTTGTTCACCGTGTATACAACACACAGGCACTAAAGAAGCACATGGGAAACGAGAGAGCAATATGGATGAGGGGGATAGTAGCTCCTGGGCGAAACAGTAATGTGGAGGTGAACAGAAGCACACAGAGCTTGAGAGGGAAGAATGCAGGGAGGAGAGAAGCATACAATGGATGCAACGTCAAAGCACATGCACTCTCATGGAGGGTTGCATAAAAAACATAAAAAGAGTTCCTTAAAAACGAGCATTCGTGGAAGAAAAGAAGAAGCCAATCAGAGGAATGGTAAAACTGGAATGCTGCATGGGGAGGACAAAGTCATGCTAAAGGTGCTAAAACAAAAAAGCCAACAAATAGAAAGCAAGCAAGTGTGATTGGTGGAATGTGTTCCTAGGTCAGCTTTCAGAAGATTCCCAAGAAGTCTTTTGTGAAGCTGTCTGGTAAGTTTTGATGAACAGTGCAAATTGTGCATCCCCTAATTTGTGTTTGTTTGGGGTTCACAACCTAATGAATGTGCAAATTGCACCAGATTCCCACTATGAAACAATAGCATGGAGAATAACACACCAATAATGTGCGTTACTTTCTTTTCTAATGTACACAATTAGCAAACCTACTTTATTTGGCCGCACTATTAAAGGGTAGTTTCACTAGCTGCAAATTGTAGAATCAAACACCTGTGATTTACACACATACTGCAAAGTCCTGTTTGTCATTAGTCTTAATCTGTCTGTGCCTAGCGAGAGTGAGGAGGCCTAGGCCTGCCCCTAACAATCTGGGGTCCAGGACTTTTTCTGGGACCCAAAAGGGCACAACAAGCATGCCTCCATAGAAGGCAGCAGACTACTATCCCTGCCATGGGTGAATCACGTAAAGCGGTGGTGACAGTGTTATCATGTTTTATGATTATTGCATGGTCAGATCTTTTTTCTCAGTTTCAGCAAGAGCATGGCTTCTGACCCCTTCGAATAAAGTTCTGCTGTTATGTGACGACCCAATGTGATCCTTGTGTTGACATCCATGTGCATTTTGATTGGGTATGTGTGTGTGCACAGTGAGTGTTTGATACCTGAATAATATCAGGAATGTGTGTGTCTGAACACTGAAGCCAGTGTGAATCATTTTGGATGCCCCTGGTATAGGATGGCACAAGACAGAGGATGAGGACAGCTTCCACACAAAGTGGAAGTGAATTACCTGCAGTTCTGTAGCTGGAGGGTGGAGAGCCAGACACGGAAGTGAGAAGGATGGAGACAGAGTTACTTATAGGAATTCCATGAACTCTCCTGCTGGACTCAACAGTGCTTTTGCTGGGCCACCCAGGATAAGACAAGATATATTCCATTGCTCTTACCTTTGGGATGTCTACTCATCCAATTCCTCTTAATGGGTAGATTAACCCTGGTCCACTGTTGGAAGCAGCCGACCACTCCACCACTGGGCTTGTGGTAGACAAACATTTGGGCTATCAAAGCAATGGAAAAATTGACTGTTTTGCTAAACTCTAGAATTCAAAAAATTGCAGGAATATGGAAGTCCTTTAAGACATATATAAAAAAATCAGGTCTTCTGTTGGCGAATAGCACGACATGTCTGTCCCTGATATGGTGAGAAGAAGTCATCCATCATCAAATGTATGGCTCCTCCGGGCAAGATGCCTGACAACCGGACAATTAATTTTACTCTGGTTAATACTGAGAGCCAGTGGATTACTAGTCTTGCACCTCTTTTGGGAAATATTGGAGAGCTTTTTTTGTCTGCTTTATATTATGTGTGAGAAAGTGAATTATAAGTTGGGGTAGATATAAGACCTTGCCTAGTAATAATGTCACTGTTCTGTATCAGGTCCAGTTACGTAACTTTAATTTAAACTTTAGCTCAGTTCTGGGTAGCTGTAGTACTGAGCAGCCAGCCTTAACTCAATAGAAACAAGAGTAAAGTATTTTATAAGTACCAAAACAATGAATAAGAAGAAAACATGACACAACAACAATCCCCATCCAATTTATAAAAAAAATGTATATATATATTTTTTTAAATAGGCCCCAAAATGACAAACATGTAATGTACGCACCAGAAGCCAGTGACTGCTTGTCCTCGCTACCCTGACAGTCAAGTGTGGAATTGTTTGTACTCAGCCCAGATTGCAGCACCATAGTAGGACGGACCCCTGCACACCAGTGGCAAATGATGTCAGCCACCATGGTTGGGACCCAGTAGCCCCTGTCTGCCCTGTGCCTCACCTGAACAGGGTCTGTTAAACCATAAATATATCAATACATAAGTACACATTGTAGGAAGCTGGCTCTTCATACAGTGGACCAAAATGAGGTAGACTGTGCGAAGAGTCCAGGCGAACCCCAGAGGTATCATAGAGGCACAAATGGCATCCCAAAAGCTCTCTTTTGTGGTAGTGTGGGCGAGCAGTTTGGCATATCGGAGGGTAGTGCTAAGCATGTAAGGCACACACTCATCGAGTAAGGAAGACACACACTCAATAAAGAAATCTGACACTAATTTATAAAAATAACACATACTTCTATATAAATTTAGGTACCAAGGTCACCAGAATCAGGTGAGTACTTTTCGAGTTATGAATTTTTAGAATTTGCAAAAGTTGACAGTGTCTTTTTCAGATGCCACAATGTTATCCTATGGAGGAAGAACATGCACTGCATACAGGTATAGTACAGCAAATTATGGGACCAGTCTCCTGGACTTAAGGTAAGTATGGGGCAAGGTCCAAGGCCACACCAACAGGTCACCTCGGGCGGCCAGGCGCTGTGGTGTTGTTCAGCTTCGGGTATCCTGTGTAAGTCTATGGGGATCGGTCCAGTCCCAAAGTTGTTGCAGGGGTGGGCTACGAATAGGGATGCAAGTGGTCCTGTTCTCCTTGGTCCGGGAGGGGTGTCCGGTTGTCGGATTTACCGTCACCAGGGGCGGAAGGGGTGGAGGGAGCCCACAGAAACAGTCTTGGTTTCTGACCTCCAAAGAGCAAAGGCTCTCACCCTTGGGCTCAGAATCTCATCTGTTGGTGGCAGGCTGGCTAGAACTAGTCAGTGAGCCCACCAGAAGTTGGTAGGGTTTCGGGGGGCACCTTTAAGGTGCCCTCTGGGCAATGTATTAATAAATTAATCACTGGCAACAGTGAGAGTTTATTAATACGAGATGTGTGATACCAAACATACCTACTTTCAGTGAAGCCATCACATTGCTGGGGAACTCGTTTTGACCAGTGTCCAGCACATGTATTTAAAAGGGCTTCCCTGTTCATTTATTTTATCTAAGAATCACAAGACATAGCAGGGGCATATCTGCTCCTGCATATGTAATATAATGCACCCTGCCTTAGGACTGTAAGGTCTGTTTTAGGGGTGACTTTCAAATATTACATGCAGTGTTTAGGGTACATGGCACACAAGCTGTGTGCCATGTTGTGTTTTCACTTTTTGGAGCACCTCGTCATGCAGCCTGCAGTGGCAGTCTGCATGAGTTTGGTGCTGGGTCCCTTAGAGTGGCACAAGTTGTGCTGCAGCTCTCCGGGCCCCTCTTCAGGACCCATGCCCTAGATACCAGGGGTACCATTTACTATGAACTTACAGAGGTGCTAAAGGGCCTGGCCACTCGGGGATCAAGTGACCAGTTGTCTTGTTTTGGGGAAGAAACACTGGCACTGGGGGCCTGGTTAGCAGAAACCCAGTGCACTTCAGTCAAAGTTGCGTCACAAAGCAGGCAAAAAGTGCGCCTGGGTTGGGGGATACTGCAACCAGAACCCAGCTTCCTACATACATAAATCATGGAGGACAATGCACAGACATCTGTACAGCATAATTAAATCAATGTGTCTTGATTCATCACCAGCTAAATGAGACCGCAAAATGGCTTATCATTAGTGCCCTAAGTGAGCCGGGGCTTGCCGGATCTGAGGCCTAGCAAAGCCAAAAATAGACAATGAACCAAAGACCTGTAGGGGCCCTCTCTCTTGGTCATTTACAGGCGTAAGAAGAAAAAGCCCTACCTGCATGTCACATGCTAGATCTGCAACGTAGTGTGACCAGAAACCCCTTCTGTGACACAGGATGGCTACTTTTGTTTCTGTTGGTGTTCCAGGGCCTAAAGCCTTATTTCATTTCCACTGAATAGCTAAAGTATGATGAAGCAGAAAAAGAAAGACTAACAAACATTTATATATCATGTAACAAAACCGTATATGCAATGTGTTTTAGCAAAGAAAAATAAGATGTGTAGAGAAAATGTGCCCACGAAGTAGGTCACCATTAGTTTAAACAAGCTTAATTAATCATGAAAATCGGCAAAAATGTATTAGTATACCATATTTAAAGTTGTACTTTATGATTTTCTCATTGAAACTGTTACATGCTTAGCTTAAATTTAGCAGAGGCTTTGGCCTAGTTGCCTGGTCTCAATTTTAACTGCGTAGTTTTCACTTGTATTAACAAAGACATGTTTTAAACCTTTAAAAGCTGTATTTTGTTCCAGTAGAATGACTAATACACTTATCTCAAAGTTGTGTGCTAGGCAACTTTCATCCCCTTTGAAGCTCAAGGTCAGTTTCTGCAGGTGCAGACAATGAAGACACTGATGCAGAATTAATTAGCAACATTGTTGCTAGTTATGTTCCAAAACTCCAAGGACACCTTACACGTAGATGAGTATTAAGAGAAAAGACACTATTCATTGGTCAAAGAGAAATCACCCCATGGACCCTCCAATGGAAGAACCCGAAGAATTTTGAACTTTTCTTATTTAATCCCACCGGACAAAGAGAAGCCAGCCATTTATTGAAGCCACATTTTGAGACGCCATTTTGAAGCCATATTTGAGAAGCCATTTTTATGCCATTGCCACTTTTACTTTGATGACACTTTGATGCTTTTTCTCTATCCCAGAGAGAGAGAGACTTTAAAGAATTCTCACCCTAGAGACTTTAACTTTACCCCATCTTGCCCATACGATAACTTTTGCCCCCCCAGTTTTCCTTGCCGCTGCAAGGAAAACTTGACTTTAACTTTGCCCCCTTTGGAGAAGCTCCATGCTGATCAAACCGGTACCTGAAGGACGAAGACTTATCTTGAATGCTGATTGTATTTGGTAATTATGAAAGGATAAATGTATTATTCATTGTATTTTCCTTCTTATGTACCAACTGCTTATTTTGACAGAGCCCAAGCTAGAAGTTTTCTAAATTTATGTTGACTAAATTTGTTTTGCATGAAGCCCCACATGCTATTGCTAATCAGAGGTTAGTTGAGGTATTCATTTAATGCACCGTGCTGAATTGAAATCTTGTTATGCTGATCAATGTATGCCATTAGTCAAATTCAGTTACTTTTATTAGTGATTTGCATTGCTATAGCCGAGTGCATTATAATCCAAGTTTTGCGTAGATTGCGTTTCTTCCGTCGCTATGGACAGTCAGTAATGTTCATATATGTGTATCATTTGATTTTGAGACTTACTTACATCATATTAGCTTTGTTAATATAGGGAAATAAACTCATTAACTTTTAATAAACAGGTGTGGTTATTCATGACTGAAAGGTCATGGTGTGTCAAATTACTGTTTTCTATTGATCTAATTTGTTGTTTGATTACTAATTGAGTATTGGTTATTGGTAATAAATGATTATTGATTATTGATTTGAGGGATCTGAAAATTCTTTGGATGAGGAGAACTCAACCAGGTCAAAAGGTTCACCGACCTCCGGCGTGTCCAAGCATAAGTAATTTATAAGGACTGGACGCGCTATCAAGTATTGCCACTAACCTTGTTAAGTTGTTTTTGCTTTGGCCCTGGGTGAATTTGTGTTATAAACTGTAAATAAGGCACCCCGTTGGTTTTGATTATGCTTTATCTAGTGAGAACACATTTATGAAATTGTCAGACAAAGGGTTGTTTTCAACTTGTATTAATTCCATAGGCCATGCCTCTCAAGCCACACGCCCTTAAGCCCCCACGCGATGTTTTATCCCTATTAAAGCCTGGTTGCGTTTTACACCAATTTACAGTTGTATTCATACAGGAATGTGAGAAAAAAATGTGTGTCTGTCTAAGAACACTACGTCACTTTGAATCGCTATGGATGAGGGACTTTTTGAGAAAGGTACGGATGAAAAATACAGCCGGATATGCACCGACAGAGGATGTTTCCAGTGCCGAAGTTATTTGCTCCGGGGTGCGTGGAAAGGCTGTTTTCAAATTCCAATGCATTGTTTGGTTCACATCTGAGCGAGTCACTCCAATGTAAGTGAATAACATCCACCGTTTCTGTCTCTGTTGAGCTCTCCTGCGTGTTATTTTACGTTTATGGTGACGTATGCAATTTCATACATACATTTAAAAGAATAATGACCATCTGACTAACAAGGGTGCAGGGTGGCAGAAGGTAACCGCATCCTCTGTGC
The DNA here is from genome assembly GCF_031143425.1 of Pleurodeles waltl. Taxonomy (NCBI): domain Eukaryota; kingdom Metazoa; phylum Chordata; class Amphibia; order Caudata; family Salamandridae; genus Pleurodeles; species Pleurodeles waltl. The sequence goes on from NC_090451.1 coordinate 532,853,305, forward strand.
AGGGCCTCCCACACGCTCGGCTCCAGTACTTCCCCATCCGACAGTTTCTGAAAAGTTCAGGAAAAGGCGGAAAGGGCGGTTGCCCAAAAAAAGTACGTAGGAAGAGTCTGGGCGCCAGCCCTTCTTCGGGTTCCCCTTTCCACTCAGTTTTTACCACAGTTATTATAGTGGTCATAGAAACGAGCCAAATGCTCCGATCTTCCACAAAGTTCATAAATAGTTTCTGAACACTTCCTCAGAATTCAGCAGTTTGACACAAGTTGTCACTCCCCATTGTAGGGCTGCCATTCGACTCCCCCGTGCGACGGGTGTGCCCAGACGTGGTTTCGGCGCTCACTCTCCCGCTGCAACCAAGCGGCACCCGGCCCGAGCAATTACCAGAGGCTGAGATGAATTCAAGCATTCCAGCATGGCTTTTTGTATAATTGTGTTACTCCACTCCCACCTTGAGGCAGACAGCCGGCCCATTGCCAGCTTTATGGGCCCAGCGGCTGCCAGGGCCTGTCCTGTCTACTCTGACTGCCAGTGCCAACCCTGCGCGTTAGCCATTGCCTGCGATGTGCTGACAAGATGCCACCGCGTCAGTCCTGTGCCAGCCAGCCACCGCTGTGACTAACCAGTACCCCATCGTGTATTAACTGGATGCCAGAGCAGGCCTGTACGTACAGCCTACCACAGTCTGAAACATGTGCTGCCACTATCAGTTCTCTTCCAACCTGCTTACTATTTGTTAAGCTGAAGGCACTACGCATGCTGGGACTTGTAGTTCACTTTTACGTTATAGTTGTGCGTTTGTTTGGAAAGCCTGGTGGAAAACAAGCATTGACGAAGCCAATAGAAGAGCTATTGGCTTTGCCATTGTGTTTTCGCCATGTTGTGCAAGCAGTGTGGCTGCTGTTCAGCATGGCTAAAAGTTAGTGGTGTAGAGGAGAGTGGCATGGAGTGGACTAGAGTGGCGTGGAGTGGACTAGAGTGGCGTAGAGTGTTGTGGAATGGCGTGGAGGGCTGTGGAGTGGCATAGAGTGGAGAGGAGTGTTGTGCAGTGCCGTAGAGTGGAGTGTCTTGGAATACAGTGAAGTAGAGTGGAATAGAGTGGTGCAGAGTGGAGAGGTAAAGTGTGGAGGTGCATGGAACGGAGGGGCAAAGAGTGGAACAGAGTGTGATAAAGTGGAGTGGCATAGAGTGTCACAGAGTGGGATGGCAGCATCCCATTATTTTATTGTTCTTCTGATAATTTACAGCATATTAGTACTATTAGCTCAAAGCCCAGCACTGAGTAACAGTCACTGTCATGGCATGGGCTAACTTGTAGGTATGTGCAGGCACTGCTGCCCCAGTGTTATACCTTTGGCTCGGACTGTGATGGAAAGCTACTTTCAGTGATGGTATAGTAGCCATCTTGTGCGGACTGGCTGCGATAGTGGTCACCGGCTTGTAATTGGAAGAGAGTTTTAGGCCGGGTGTCTAAGCGAGTCATGCCCCTCATGCATACAGGGTAGTGGATAACCCGTTACTGATTGGTAGTCTTCATTACTCAGAGTCCAGGTCTTCCTCGTCATAGCCCTTTTTCAAAACTGAGGTTTTGCCTTGTCACAAAGAACTTACTTATTCCCATATGTATGAAAAGAACTGCAAAAAAGTGTAGATAGTCCATTTCTCCCATATTTGCTCCCCCCGTTAATAGCCTAGTAGGCAATTATGACCTCTCCACTTTCTGTAATATTCTATCAAATATAATAAAAAACACACATGAGCTCTTCACTTTTGGGAGGAAAGAGCCTTGAACTGTTATGAGGAAGACCTGGACTTGCCGTAATGAAGATTACCGGTAAGTAAACAGGTCATTGCCTCCTCGTCTAACTTATCCCAGTCCTAACAAAACTGAGGACCTACTCAAACTGTTTAGGCCACTATTTAAGGACAGAACAAGGTAACATATTGCTACACCCAGAAGTCATTCACCAACTCAGAACCGGCAGTTCACAGAGCAGTCTTCAAGGTGGTGTTTCTACCCTCTGTGAGCAGAATAAAAGTGATATCCAGACCACCAGCTCTACCGTCAGCTCCTTGGTAAAGGCAGCAGCATGAGTTAGTTTCTTCCTATATGGCGGTCTCAGACAAAAAAGTGGATGAAGCACTCCTTCTGTATGGGTAGCGCTCGTCTGGTCCGTCTACATGGGTCTTCAACTAGTACAAACCTTCCTACAGAGAAATGTGAAAGAGGAAAAATACTGCCAACGGGGTTCATCTTTTTACACCATTAAGTCGTTAACTGATGGCAATACTTGTGTTACAATATTGCAAAAAAAGCCTCCGCCCCTACATTCCGCCTGTAATGACTCATACAAGAATGAAGTGGTAAGCATATGGCAGCAAATGTCTTCTAATGGAGCACCTTTGAACGCTGCCCAGCAAGTAGTAACTCCCTGGTATATCTGCCCTGAACAGGAACTAGATGATCTGCACCCACTGTATTATACAACACTAAAATCACAAGCTTTAGCCAATCACTATTGGTCAGTAGATAGGAGGAGCAATGATCTAGCCCCGCAGAACTAAAACTAATAAAAAAAGTTCACCAGGTTTGTGAAAAGGTGCTGTATTCTCTGAATAAAGTGAAAGAGTCCTATTTATGCCTGGAGTGTAAAGCCTTTTCTCTCCTTCTGATGTTGCATAAAGATATAAAGCTGGAAGAACCAATTCCTGCGTACAGTGGAAACCAGGTAGACCATGGGAAGAAAGGACAGACTTGATTTAAAAACCACATTATCTGAAAAGAAAAGCACACAAGTAGAGCAGAGAAGAGCACATAATTAACTAACGAGAGGATCCGAACAAATGGCAACTTAAAAAGTACCTCAATAGCCTTAATAGACCAAAAATTCACATCCTTTTCTGGTAGTGGCTCTAAAGGTGGGCCTTTTAAATATTGCAGTTCCAGGAGAAGATCCTAGGGAGGTATTGTAGTGTGATGTGGGTGTTCTCCAAAAACTATATAAAAGTCACCAGCTAAATCACAAATAATAGCCATTTCTAAACCTCTAAATGCCTGGATAGCCACCCTCTGGCTTCTAAGGGTAGAATCTGCTACACCTAAGAGAATCCCAGCTTTAAGGAAGTCAAGTGCTTTAACTGTCTCACACGAAGCAGCCTAAAGGTCTGCTGACATACACCAAGATTCAGAACTGCACCAGTGATGATCATCGACATAGCGTGACTGGATGAAGCAATTGCTGCACGCAGGAAGCTATCTCACTTAAGCAGACTCAGGATTCTAAACATAACCTTTGAAGATCCATACACCAAAGGATAGTCTCTTTTCAGTTTATTGAAAGAGAATTAGAACTCTGAGAGGGGACTGGTAAAACAGACATATCCAATGAGCCTTTACGGACATTTGCATGAGCAACAGGGACAACATAGGGCTAATAATGTTACCTCCACAGTGCTTCCCTGCTCTTTCGAATAACTTGAGGTTTTAGAAGAAATGGACGGACAGCATCAAGTAGAGCACCCGAAGTCACATAAGGGATAAATCATTAATACCCCAAGCTTTCTTTGACTTTATCAGACTGCAGAAACTGTGAAGAAGGGCACTGTCCTCTGGTGCAAAGAGGTCCATCCAAGAATGGCTGTTTCTGTTCGGCAATTTAGCTTCACAGAGGAAAGGAACATCAGACTCGGTTGATCCGCATACCCTTGTCCTTCCTTCCCTGGAGGATAAATTAGCATCAGGGAAATGAAATTTGGCTCTGCCTATAAGCACATCGTCTGAACTAGATCTATTAAGTTCTGAACTTGGGTTTGCACCTGTGTGTTGACAAAGGCCTTTGCTACCTGATTGTCAATTCTTGTCTTCACAACATAATCCATAATAATCGGAAAGATATGCAGTAGGGTTCCATGGATGAAAGCCATTTTCCTCCAACCCCTCTTCCTAGGTGCAATGCTTCTGTACTTCATGGTTGTCTATGATCCTATCTAAAAAATCTTGGAGCTGATGCCAGTCCAAATAAAAGAACATGAAACTGAAAATGCTTCAATAGGATGAAGATTCTGAGATATTTGTGAGAACCCAAATCGGTAGGAATATGCAGGTATCTAACAGATCTCAAGAAGCGAGATAATCTCAGGTCATGATGGATGGAATGATCACTTAATGTGTTACCTTCTTGAAAGCCTGGTGAAATATGAAAGCATTGACTTAGCCAGTACCAGACAAAAGCCTCCTGAAGGCTTCTATACAAGAAATAATATTCAACAACATCCGCAATTCAGTTTTTTTTCGTGTACTGGAACAATTGATGCTTTGTGTAATAAATCTTGAATGCGTTCTAGTAGAGCCTGGTGCTAAAGAGGGCAGCAAGGGTTCAGCAGCATTCTCAGAAGATGAGTGAGGACCTAAATATCTGCTTCAGTCAAATAGGCAACTTCTACCAATGGAACATACTGATGTCACAAGTTTTCAGCCTCCTGCTGACTTTTTCAACAACTCCTCTAATTGGTGAGCAAAAGGTTTAGCGCCTGTAAAGTGCAGCTGCATAAGCGATGATTTCTGAGATGCACCAGCTTTTCATGACCACATCCATATCTGCCTTCAGGCCGCTACCTCAGATGCATGGGCAGCCGTATGAGGACATGTACTGTTCAATGGTGTATCTGACAAAAGCCAAAACACTGCTCCATTGTAGACTCTTAACCTTGCAAGGCTCAATGATTGCAGCATATGGGTAATCAGGTGCTCTAACTACAAAGATGGATGCTGACTACGACCTCTTAATTGACACTTCCACTTTCTTACCCGCTAGAACTCCAGGAGTGGCATCTTCAGAAGTAATGGTTCCATCCAATTATAACCCAGCCATCCAGGAAACTCCAGCCAAAACTGGTTCAAAGCGTAGTGTGTTCTTTTTGTATTGCACGTTTTATTTGCATTTTAGATAAACATAGTCATGTCAATGAACAGGATCCGGAGTAGCATGTCTCACTCCAGGTCGTCTTGTTGGTGCCAACAAATCCCAGTGCCCCGCTAACAGGGCTTCAGCCCCCCACCCATCACGTGTCGAAGGCCAGGCTGACCTCAAGGGTGCTCGTCACAGGGAAAGCCTGGGCAGAGCCCTGCTGGAGAAACAGGCTGCTGGGTGGTGTCATCAAAGGAAAGGGTGGGGGTCACTGGCAATGTTCCCTCTAACTTTTTCCACTGTGTGCGGCAGCGTAAGGTCTCTGTACGCTGCAGCTAAGGATACGTGCGCCAAGAAATTAACCATTCACGCGAGCGCAGCGCATAACTACCAAGATCATTGGCATTTGCCACTCCATAGCTTTGTTTTACCACTAAAGCAAAAAAGGCAGGTCATTATAAGTTAAAAAGAAGAAAATAGTATCTTGTTCACATCAGGCGCAGCGAAGGGGCACAGATTAAGTTGAATCAATCAGTGGTTGGTACCTGCTCCACACAGAGGAAAGCAAATGATGCTTGGCTTCCAGTGACGAATTACAAGACTGTAGAGAAGAGTGCCACCCAAGCCAACAAAAAGTAAGTGACAGGCAGGCTCCAAGCCCTTTACTGTACACAACAGAGTCTCCCAAGCAAGACGCAGGCGCTAGCACATGCACTCACAGCAAGCAACAGAAAGGTGACAAGAACGGCCTTCCACTCCACGTCTTCATGTGGCGGTGGGTTTTAGTAATATTCAAACCGTTTGAGCTATAAACAATGTATTTTGGTTGCAGATTTTTGTTTATGTGGAAAATCTATAATTATACAAAAATGCTGCGGCCACACAATAGCATAATTTTAGTGGCCCTGAACATAGTGCATCTTACAAACTGAAGTCACGGCGGGGGCTCAACAAACAGACAACATTAAGGCATAGTTTGCTTAGTCCCAGGATTGTTAATGCGGACAGTGACTTTAGCCCATCCATAACCCTGGGTACTCCTCACAATAACCAGCTACCTAATCTGTGACCTGCAGTACAGAGTACAGCATTTGGCACTTATCCTTCATGTATTCTCCGGTTTTGCAGCATGTTATTAAAGCTAGGCATTCTGATTATATAAATCAGTCAATTAGAAGGACAGTATATAACAAGTATTTGCAATACAATAGGTCTTGCATTGGCAAAAGTGCAAGCTATTGGTGTTGTAAATGACAATGTCTTTTATTTATGTGTTTTGATTTGGAGTGTAGAGGATGTATGTGGTTCGGAGTCGGAATTTGTGGTTTGTATTTGAATTGTTACTTGTGGAATTGTGCGGTGTGAAACTGTGTGGTACTGAGTGTATTTGTGTAGTGCAATTATGTGGCATGGTGAAAATATATGGGTGAGAGCTGCATAGAATACATAGAAAGGAAGATAGAGAGGGATAGGTAGTTTATATCTTAACTGAGAAGATACAATGCAAGCTTCCCTCACATAGAAAGTACTATGCAAGCTTCCCTCACAGAATTTACCATACAAGCTTCCCTCACACACAGCAGATACTGCACAGGCAGAAGTCTAAGCTTCCCTCACACAAAGCAGATAAAGTACAGGCAGCAGCAGTGCATGGTTCCCTCACACACAGCAGATACAGCACAGCAGCAATGCAAGCTTCCCTTACACACACCAGATCTTCATAGGCAGCAGCAGTGCAAGCTTCCCTCACACACAGTGCAGATACAGCAGCAGGGCAAGCGTCCCTCACACACAGCAAATACAGCACAGCAGCAGTACAAGCTTCCCTCACCCACAGCACCGATACAGCAGCAGTGTAAGCTTCCCTCACACATAGCAGCTACAGCACAGGCAGCAGTAGTGCAACCTTCCCTCACACACAGCACATATACAGCACTGCACCAGTGCAAGCTTCCTTCACACACAGCACAGGTACAGCACAACAGCAGTGCAAGCTTCCATCACACACAGCACAGGTACAGCACAACAGCAGTGCAAGCTCCCTTTACTCACAGCAGATACAGTACAGCAGCAGAACAATATTCCCCACACACAGCACAGTTACAGCACTGCAGCAGTGCAAGTTTCTCTCACACTGAGCAGATACAGCACATACAGCAGCAGTGCAAGCTTCCCTCATACACAGTGCAGATATAGCGCAGGTAGCAGTGCAAGCTTCCGTCACACACAGCACACATACAGTTCAGGCTGCAGTGCAAGCTTCCCTCATACACAGCGCAGATACAGCACAGCAGTAGTGCATGAAGCACTGGCATTGCCTTTAGGTCTTGGCTTTGGGACCTTATAAGTGTTTAGCCAGAGCTATTGGCTTTGCCAGTGTCTTGAATCTATATTGTAGAGCACTGTGTCTGCTGTTAAAACACCACAAAATGTACAAAGGCAGATTTAATTTGTTTCCTTCCTTTGTTTTATGATGCACTATACAAGTGAGCAAGCAGACAAATCACTGCACTTTCCCAAAGCGCTGAGAAGACAGATGTCAGTCCCACTGAGCACTAGTCTGTGCACAAGGGTTTGGCTCTGTCACCTGCAGGTTTGAACAAGACTGGGGAACGGGATTGAAGTTTTGGCATGCTCTTCCTGCAGTAACAAAAAAAAACTAGGAACACATTTAAATACTCACGCCTTTGCTGGCGGCACTGCCTATGGGCGAGCTGTTGGCTTTGGCAATCGGGTGAGGGCGGTGAACAGGCAGTCGGGTGGGGCAATGAATGGGAGGGTGAGTGGGGCAGTGAATGGGAGGGCGGGTTGGGTGTTTAATGGGAGGGTGGGTGGGAGTGATGAACAGGAGGTTAGATGCGGGTGGTGAATGGGAGGGCTGGTGAATGATGAGTAAAAGGACTGGCGAAAAAGTGTTCACCCAAAAAAGGGGCAATTACTTGAAAAAGAACAGATTCTGAGCAGATAGCTGGTGTACACCAAATCAGAGAACGAGAAAAAAACATTTAATTAATAGTCAGCCTGGGTTCACAAAAAGCCAGTTTTGAAATGGCAAAGAATAGTGACTGATCTTCCAGATTGGAACAAGTTTTCCAATGATGGGGAGGTACTTTTATCTAACTTATTTAAAAAAAAAAAAAAAAAAATTACTTATGGATTATTATAGGACCAAGCAATGGAAATGCCAGGTACAAATAAACTTGTTAAATATAGGTCACATGGTTCAGATGAACATTAAAAGAACCACATTTGAAACACGATGGTAAGGTTTGCTTTCTTTACATGTAAAATTATGTATAGAGCTTCTTTGGCACACTGAAACAGCTTGTTCTTCACAAGGAAGATCTGGGGTCCAGGGTGCATGAAAAACACAACATGCATTGTGAATGGCTTCTATGGAGTACTCACCCATAAAAATGTGGACTTTAATGTGCCCCATCGACAAAGGGAAAGCTTATTTCCTAGTGTAAAAGTCAAAGCCTGCCCCTTGAATTAATGAAAAGTATATACGTGCTTAGTGGAACATCCCAGAAACAATCTATTTGCATTACAGATATGAGCCCAAGAGAGTGTGGCGTAATGGCCAGAGCTGCTGACTTTGGAGCTGAGGAAGCCAGTTCAATCTTGGGATCATCTGAATATCCTGTGATTCTGGGCAGATCCCTTCATCTCCCTGTACTTGCCCATAAATTAATGTGTCCTTATGTAAGGTAACTGGTGCTCATGTAAATCGCTCCAGTACTTCAATTTTGTGCAATGAGGGTGCTGGTAAACAAGAACTGCCAATCCAGTTTTTGTAAGCAAACACAGACTGCACTTCCGAGGCCTGCTCTGCATTCCAGGTATTCCTCTGGGAGCGAGGGGCTCCAAAGAGACAAGCAATTCTCCACAGAAAATGCAAAAAGAAAGATGTGAAATGCTTTACCTAAAGAAATACCTTTTGAGTGTTCAGCTTTTAGTATTTTCTTCACTGTTAATAATTCTTTTTTCTCTCCCAGTGTGTGATTAAAAGTGTTTTTTACCCTTATAGTGTGATATTGGAACCACAGGTACGGTTTGTCAAAGGATGCTCCTGCACATTCGAATTTGTAACTGCATATAGTGAATGTGGTTTACACCAGCACCAGTAGCTTTATAGTTAGAGACATTTATTTGTATTCATGGAGAAACTAAGCACCTTTCCCAAAATCAGAGGATGTTGAACCTCCGAGACTTAAACACTGTCCCAGCCTCAAAGTTGAAACAACACATCCTCTTGCCTTTGCGCAAAACGTTTAACGAAATTCCAGTCATAAAGCCGGTGAAATGGACTTTGAAATGTACCTATGAGCAGCACTTTTAATTGCAGCAGCTCTTTGGGCACTGGCACCTTTTTTTATTTAAGATAAATGTTTTACTTGTTGTTTCCTATTTTTGAGGGCCGATGAGTAAAAGACACATATGGGAAAGACAGGTGGAAAAGAAAAACAAAAAATAGTCACAATGGGAGAAAACAGAAAGCTGCACGAGTGGGCTGAAGGGCCAGGGACTGGCTTTAAATGGATTGAAGAGGCCCGAGATGGCTTCAGTATTATGCTGCCTTAGTATTCTGTGTTTGCACTTTTAATTGAAGCAGCCGCATGTTTAAGAAGAGTGCTTTAGGCACTGGCAAGTTTTTTTTATTTACAAATTATGCACTGGAGAGAACACAATGCCCTCAGTGACAAAATAAACATTTTATCTAGCAAGCGATCACCTCAGCCAGCCTGCTGATAAGCATGATTTATTGCCCTGAATGCAGCCCGGTGACAAAGCTAATAAAACTCCGTGACCTGGGCGCTTTGTAAAGGTGTGTGCACGGTGGGAAAAGACATCCTGCGCACGCACACGCGCGCACCTTAAAGGGAACATTGGTCACTGGTAGTTCACATGCCGGGGACTCTCACTGCGCCGGGCAATGCCGTTTGAGCGTTCCCCATTGTTTAAAGCAGAGACAAGATGCGTCCATCAGCACTGGGGTAGGAGACTGCCAGTGCACTGTGAGGCAAACTCCGCCTCCTGCCAATCTAAACATAACCTCAAACTCGCCACCATTTTACAGGTGGAAAGTGGATGACTTCTTTAAACAATCGGAGAATGCATTTCCCCGTTAACATTCATTGAAACTGAGGCAATTTTAGGCGGGAGACAAGTGAAGTGAAGACATTTTGGCTTTACAGATCAAGAGTTTACCCGTCTGAATCAGGGCTGTTTTATTTATGAAACCTTAGTACTTCTAAGTACAAAAAAAAGCACAACATGGCAATTAGATTGTATGTAATTTCATTTATATAGCACTTGCTACCCATATCACTAGGCGGTTCAGAATTATTTGGCAACAGCATCATGCATGGGGGGGGGGGGGGAGTCAGGGGGGTGCTTGTGACTTATTTTTTGTCACTACTTGGGGTTTTTAAAAGCTAAGAATGGGCAATGTGATGTTGGCAAATATGGGTTGATAATGAGTTGCACCAGCACTTATTATTAGGGACAGGGGCTTTGAAAAGATAATCCCGCAGGCAGCCTCTATGTAAAATATTCCTGGTTGCCTGTTCTGTACCAGAAGGAAGTCCACCTATGGCCCAAAAATTGATGTTGCTTGTGAGGCAGTATCAGAATCATGGTGATGGCCTGACAGTAACATCATGTCACAGAGTCTTTAACAGCCACGCAATTACTCTAAAATTCCATGTACACAGGCAGCAGGGCAGAGCAACCCATCCCGAGCTCCTCGACCTCATGATTGTTCTGTGCCTCTTTCGGAAGGGCCGTATATGTGTACCACAGTGGGGACAATTGAGCCGATGATTGCAGGTGAGGTTTGCCAGCATCCATTTTGGGGACCGACAATAATGTCTGACCCAGCTCAAGAAAGAAAAATACAAAAGGGTGAAAGGAGGAGGAAGAGAAACAGAGGAAAAAAAGTGACAAAGAAAGAAAGCAATGTTGAAAAATACAGAAAGTGAGATATTGTGATAGAAGGTGTCTGGTGGTGGGTGAAAACGCACAAGGTAGAATCAAAACTATTCTGCCTTGGTATTCACCACCAAGGCATTCAATAGCACAGCACACAGGCTTCTGAGCAAAACCTTGGGCCCGGCACTTATTAGTTTACAAATTAAGCACTGAGCAGGGAGACGCATGAGGTGCACTATGCCACTGTGCCTTGTTGAGGACTGCTGGGTGCTGACGCTTCGCAGTCCATCTCACAAAATGCTGTGTCTGACTTTTGAAATAGGTATTTGATAGCTGAACATATAATAGATTAACAAAGTGGATCAGCACAACCTCATGGAAAGCACCTGGCACTATGCCCACCACAGCTTTCTTTTGCAAAACCATTGTATGCCTTAGACCTCTTGGCCTTTGCGTGAAAAAAAGGGTGCACAGATCTAAATGCAAAACACATACAACACAAAGACTCAGTTGAAATGCATCCTGGTTGCACAACCTCTGAGCCTTGCTGTCCTTCGAGCTGACCCACTTTTGCAATCAACTGGCGCCTGCCCCATCAATGCCAACTTCAAACTGGCAAATGTAGTCCAGTGTGATAAAGCATCTGCTGTTAAAACACAGTCCAGATGCCTCCCCTCTTTTTCATGTCCACACAAAGAGTGGATTTGAAAGCTCACGCTTGCTGCCAGAAAAGAGTTTACTTTTTACACAGGCGAGGGACCCACTGAGGTTGAGCATGGGTGCCTCTGGGTTAATACCCTAAACTAACCCACTGCCCCATCACAACATCAAGGCAATGAAGTAGTCTGAGACCACCAAACCTGGTGTTGAGAACATTCTTTGACCAAATCTAGTTTCCAAAAGACACATAAGGAACATCTCTTGATATTGACAACATTCACATTTATATCATGTGAAATGAACATCCATCTCAATGCAAGGCTAGACATACAATTCCAATCTAAAGTTTATCAAAATTATGGTTAGCCACCAAGATAACCCTTAAAGCACAATCTCCATGACAATTTGACTTGGGCTCCCCATAGTCCCACTAGGGCACCTACTTAGTACTTAACAAGGTGGACTAAGCCACTCCCTGATACCAAGGAGCCCTCTTTGTGCAAATCAGCAAGAACAACCTAAAATGGGATATCTCTGGCACCCTTTGGAAGATGTACCTGGGGAACCAGGCCACATCTTGGTCCCCTGGTTTCAGTGCCATCTCTCAAATCATTCCGTGCATTCTCTGCAAATCATAAAAGCGCACCCATGCACAACCAAAATATAGGTGCAAGGTCCAGCACTCCTGCACACTACTGCTCCACTACCCCACATAGGGAAACAATTAGAGTAGAATATGGAATTTGTCTGCCCTTACAAGTTGAGATGCCACCTTGTTGACCTGCCCTGTGGCTAACTATGAATAGTTCTCAACACGTCAAAACAGTGAAAAGAAACCAAAACATTCATTCCTGTAAGAAAAGTCCTGATAAAGGGACGAATAGATGGCTAAGATGAGGAGGTCTTTATCTGCCAAGGACCGAAGATGAAAGGCAGAAGGTGAGCAACAGTGGTTGAGGAGGCAGCATGTTACCAGCTTGCCAGGAAATGTGACCCTGACCCATCTCACCCAGCTTAAATGCTGGTTGCTGCAGATGGTGCCAGGTTTTCACAGGCTTTGCGGCCAAACACCAGAATCCCACTGAAAATTTGATTTTTTGCATCCAAAAGCAAATGCCTTGGACACCACCTCCCTCTGGTGCGGACTAAATGCAGGTGGCTCCTACATGGAGCCCCCTTTGGTAATTTTTGTTCTTTGTCTTTTGCTTTTTTGCCAAGGCGCGCTCTTTCCTTCCAATGTGGTGTAGTGCATTTTGAGTTCTACCACATCGTCCATCCGTAGGCAGTCACCTGGGTCTCATCAAAGCTCATCCTACCCACCAACCAACCCTATAGTCACTCTCTCCACATGCCATTTACTCCTTTTCTACTTCCCGTTACCTTACCTTTTCATTTTTCTCCACCTGCTTCCTCTCACTTTTTACATTTCATTTTGCCACCTTTTTTATTTACCATTGTCTCTATCCCTCTGCCTGTGCTTCCCTGCACTGTCTACATTTCTCCACTACTAATGTAGACCAAATGAACATACCAAAAAGACATAAAAGCAACGAGTGTCAAGAACTTCACAACAAAGCATAGCTGGTAAGGAAGACGTGAGAGGAAGAAGGTGCATGGTTGACAAGGAATAAGGCAACAAGGTAAATAAAATTGAGAAGTGCAATGGCGGTGCAAACCATCACACTTCCATTGTGCTGCTGCACAAACTGCCAATTGAGGGTCAGGAGTGCCTGGGATCGAGAAGCACATATCAGTGCCTGCATGACTAACCCAAAACTAAAGTAGTTTGTACATCTAGGTATACGGCCGAATAACTAGAATACATAAATGAGCTCCTGCATAGATAGAATTAGTTCCAGCACATGCAGATAAAGTGGGACTCTGTCACAAACAGACCCCCGTCGCCTTGTAAAGTGGAGCTCATTCACAGATGGAAGAGCGCCCCCCAATATGGGGGAGCGCGGCCCCTTAGAAGACGGGACCGCCGAGGCCCAAGAACCCCTTCGCACTAGTGGTGCAATGGGCTGGCCTGTTACTTCCGCCCCCATGCCTCACGAGGTGTGGGGGCGGAAGTTTAGGAAGGTGAACATTTCAGCTGCGCCAGCTCCGGCCTGTTCCAGCCGCTGCATGCCAGTGGGGGGCTACATAAGCGCCCCCCCAGGAAGGATCGGCCTTCTTGCATTCTGGCGGCTGGAGTGTCGGTCGGCTCGCAGTTGTCCCACCCACCCTCTCCTTAATTTAGGTTGTGTAGAAGGTATTGGCCGGTAAGTGAGGTATTAAAGTAACCAGGAGCAACAGAGGGGTCCCCAAGGCTGGGGCCCCGGGTTAACACCAGAGATAGGATCCTGAAGTCCTGAGCCAACCTACGGATGTACACACCAGATTAAGGGGTAGGGAGCCCAGATCGCTGGGGGGGCCATGGGGCTCCTGCTCTTGGCCGCCCGTTACACCCCTAGGCAAATTGGTGTTTGGAGGGGGGGCGGAACCCTGAGCGTGTGGACAAGGAACGGTGTAGTCAGGGCAACCGTCCCTCCTAGGGATACAGGTGAGGTACGGCTCACTTGTGTGGTCCAATGGTGGTTCAGGACAGGAAGGGATCCTGTCATAAGTAAATGATTTATGGTTACTGAATATATCTTATGGATGTGATTTATGTTTTTGTAAATATGAAAATGTTTATTTGAAGTGGTTTATGGTGCAGTTATATGTAAAAATATCATGAATAACTTGTAATAAAAACTTCTTCCAACCAATAAGTTTGTCGGTCTATGTATGGCTGGTGGTGTGGGGGTGAGGGCTTGCTGGCGGTCTCCGGATTCTATAGAGCGGAGTTCCAGCACAGAAGCAGCCAAGTCCCTGCATATATGGTGCTCAACCCCTGCAAGACAGAGCAGAGTCCATGCACAGACTGAACTGAGCTCCTACAATTATATTGTTGATGTTCTTTACAATCCACAAGCAGTTGAACTCTTTCAGTATACATTTCTACAACGTAAAAACTGAACTTCCGTGGGGGGGAGGGGGATGCCGCTCCCCAGCTCATAATTTGTGGGAGTATCACAAGCCTCTCACCCAGGCTCGTCTGTAGCATGGCCTGTCTGTATTAAAATATGAGGCAGAGAAGGTGGGAGGAAGGATGAGCGTGAGGGGCGGGATTCAGGGGATAGATGATGGAGATTGACAAATAAAGAGACAAGGTAGGGAGTTGTGAAAGAGAAAAGGGAACGCTAAAGTGTGGGAGAATACGGAGGAGAAAGGGGAGAAACAGGAGAGAAATAAATGAAGGGCGAAAGTGACAGATGGAAAAGAAGAGAGAAGGAGTGCTAAATGGGAGATGGTAGAATGAGTGATGTGTGAATCAGCGGCACAACAATGATGCTAAGACAAAGTTTCCAGAACATTCCACCCTTCCTTCTTTACCAGATGTCTGATTCTCCCTTCTGCACCAAACGTCTGGTTGTCATCTTGGCAGTGAGCAATGCCAGTGCTGGCAGTGGGCGTTGCAAGTACCAATGACATTTTGGGCCCCAGTACTTTTTTCTTGACAAAGTTGGCACTTGGCAGGAGTGAAGGTGTTGCACACCTGATATGGTCACTCGGCAGCCATGTTTTAGAAAGGTGGTATAGCTCATTTTGAAATTGTGTTTCACAGGGAACTTCAAAATTAACTTTATCATATTTTGCGGAATTCAAACTTTTATTAAGATTATGTATACAGATAAGTATTGACAAGTCAATTTGTTTTATTTCTGTAAAGTTAAATGTTTTATTAGACTCATCACAGAAAAAAAACATAACACAGCCACATCGTGCCATCATTGGCAGCATCCATTGCACAAAGAACAGGTACTAGGCATGTGACAGCAGAAGAAGAAGAAGCAGTCAAAGGCGCTGTCAAACAGATTGGATACAAAAAGGACAGCAGTTGTGAAGCCGCCCCTGCTGAACAGGTGGATGTCAAGCAGCAGTAGAAACTCGTGCCTCTCACAGAACAGGTACAGACGAGCTAGCTGAACTGAAAGCTTCACGGGCACACCTGAAGTGACAGCATTGCAAGCTTCCCTCCGTTAATGAATGTGTATGTTCTGACAGCAGCAATTTAGGCTTCACAATATATTGGGGCGCTACAGTGCACGCTTTCTTTCCTCACAAAACTGGTACTACTTGAAAGCTATGAGCATGCTTTCCTTGCTCGCTGTAGCTAGCAGCAGTGCAAGCTTACCCTCCGTTTAGAACAGGCACAACCTGGCAGCTGACAGTACATGTACAGTCGAACTCTTTTACTTATAATGCTTTTGTCATACCCTGAAACCTCTAAAGCCGTCCTGCTGGGCTCTGCTGGTAACAAAACTTCTACCTTTGGCATATTCTGGACCCTTGCAATTGTCATAGAGTCTTCCTTTGAGTGTCTACAGCTCTTAACACTGCCACACCCTGCAACTCGTGCTCCTGCCATCGAAAGCGACTGTTGCAGCTATTATATTATAGTGTCTGTTCCTTCTACTCTCACTTTGAGTACTGCTGTCAGTGGATATAATTCAAGGCAGTTTCCCCGCTTCTTTAGCTCATCATGAAACACTTCTGTCAACCACTGCTGATCCAGTTGTCAGTCCTCCTGCTGTCACCTCTCAGTGCTTGGTTAGAGCAGGCAAACCCCAAAAGGAGTGGATTGATGTGTGAAGCATACAGCCTGGGAGATTATCTCAACCTCAAGAGTACCAGAGAAGTAATTTTTTGCAGCAGCCTCAAAGTACAAACATGCATCCTTCTGCAGACTAATGGTCTTAGCACTCCCCTAGCCTGCTCTCAATTCAGTCTTTCTTCCTGTGAGAGATCATCCGACATCTGTTGAGGTGGAGGAACATAAGTCCCACACTGGCTGGGGGTGCAGGCATTGCCCACTATCTGGAGCCCCAGAAACCCCTTGTGAGGGGTGCAGAAGGTTCATGGGCACGCTCACACCATCCCACATGTAATGTTCTATGCCCATATCTCCATTTGGCCCTCCTCACTCTGTGAATGTGCCTGCCTTTTCAGCTCTTGGTGAACCCTCATGATTTTGAAATCCAGACAGAAGCCCTGCATAATTTTCATTACCCCAGTACATACTCTACATCTTTAATGTGGTTCATATAAATCTACTTCTCGATGTCAGACACAGCATTTTCTTGTGCTCATTGGGTGGCCTGCTCACAAACATCTTGTTCTCTGGAAACATTAGCATGCAGCTTGTGTTGCTTTTAGTAAGAAAAAGACACCTTTCCAATAAGGATTCAGTGCTTTCTTTTCTCTGTTTTCTGCCATCTTGCAGCCATCTGATGCTCACAAGTCTGGTGGACATTCTTGAAGCTCCAGCAGTGCTTTTTGTCTCAGTACAGATCTGGCTTTAATGTGCCAAATATGAAATACAGGCATGCGCAAATGCTCTTTGCATTTGTTAGAACATTAAAACCAGACAAGTTGACAATGTAAGGTTTCATATTTACTTTCAGGATGTGTCTACCCCCATTGTGTTAAGTAATAGCACCACCACGGTGGCTGAAGTATTAGTGGCCCCCGCCCCCTCCAAAGTTCAGGTCGAGTTGCACCCCTGAGCATGGCCCCCCCCAAAAAAAACACAACAACTTCAGTGCTTTCCTTTCTCTGTTTTCTGCCATCTTGCAGCCATCTGATGCTCACAGGTCTGGTGGACATTCTTGAAGCTCCAGCAGTGCTTTTTGTCTCAGTACAGATCTGGCTTTAATGTGCCAAATATGAAATACAGGCATGCGCAAATGCTCTTTGCATTTGTTAGAACATTAAAACCAGACAAGTTGACAATGTAAGGTTTCATATTTACTTTCAGGATGTGTCTACCCCCATTGTGTTAAGTAATAGCACCACCACGGTGGCTGAAGTATTAGTGGCCCCCGCCCCCTCCAAAGTTCAGGTCGAGTTGCACCCCTGAGCATGGCCCCCCCCAAAAAAAACACAACAACTTGCTCGCCCCACCCCCCTTCCCACAACACACTCCACTGTTTTTTTTGGGTTGTCCATGATCCTTGACACATTGGGGTCCACTCCCGCCATCTACCATATTGTCCCTGCCCAGGTGCTTCCACTTGATGATTAGTTTGGTCCCATGCCTAAGAGGGGGCATACCCTGGTATAGACTGGGTTATTGGTAGAGACGCAGGGTGCTGCCGTAGGAAAGCCCAGAAACTAAAAGTTTTTAGTATTGTCCAACAGGTTACATGCTACAGGCATAAATCGTTGGCAGTGCAGTTTGCTTCTTCCAGTATACCATAATCATCCTCTTGGCCACTCCTAGGAGGAGTCCAAGTAATGCTTTGCTTCTGCCCTCTATTTCAAATATGTTCCTCCCTCCCCCCACTGTCTTCTTGCCATAGCAAGCATTAACAGGGCAGGCCTTTTCGGAACTGGGACCCTCACTATGGAGCATAAGTGGCTCAGGATTTCTTTACATAAAAATCTGGATCGTTGGGCAGGTCCACCATATGTGGTGAAATGCGCCTTTGTCTGTTCCATAGCACCAGCAGTTGTCCAATGTGGCTGGATACATGGCCCTGAGTTTGCTGGGTGTGTGGTACCACCACATGAGTAGTTTGTATTGCTCCTCTGTGTTGTAGGCTTTTAAAAGTATTTTCTATAGCTTGCCACAGTGGGGCGTGCATTTTTTCTCCTTATGTTTGTGTCAGTTCTTTTCCCACGCCCCCAATAGGCCGTTGCAAGATTTCCAATTTATCCATCAAGATTTTGTACAATGTTCCTATAAGTCCTTTGGTAGTGTCATCGGAGCCCAGTAATTTTTCAAACCGGGTTAGACTTCTAGTTGCCTGAAGCCGAATTTCTGGTTGCCTAATGGCGCATTTGCACATATTACAGTGTTTCTGCTTCGGATAGTTGAAATTCTTGTTTGCTATTAGTGAATTACTTTATGTTGCCCTGTTAAACATGTCTCTGGTGGTGAGGCATCCTCCTTTTCTCCAATGTTGACACCTCCCTATATCTAGACCTTGAGTGAAGCTAGAGTTAGATTGAATGGATGTGCATGGTACAATTGGTGTGGAAAGGCCCTGCAACACAGATATAGCGTCCCATATTTCCAGTGCCATTTGAGTTACTTCAGAGAGATACAGCAATCTGGGTCTTTGTGTTGTAAGTACACATGGGAGATCCCATACACCTCTGCCCACCAGTGCACAGTAAATAAACAACCAATGTTTTTCGGATACGTGCCTGGACCACTCTACCAGTATACCAAGGTGGGCCACATGGTAGCATTTGGAGAAGTCTGGTAGAACTAGGCCTTATTTTCCAGTGGGGACATCAGAAGTTATTTAGTAAGTCTCGCTTTTTTACCTACCCAGGCATATTTAATGATGCAGGTCTGCAGGGATGGCATCTCCTTTTTTGGGATATCCATAGGAATGGTTTGAAACAAATATAACAATTGCGGTAGTATATTAATTTTCACCACAATGATCCTCCCTAACCATGAGATGTAGTGCCCTTTTAATCTTGTCAAGTCATCTATAATTTGTGCCTTTAATCTAGGCCAGCTGGCCTTAGCCCAGGTGTTCACTGTGTTGGTGATTTGGATGACCAGGTATGTTATCATCCATTTCGCCCATTTGATTGGGCATCTTTCTCTCAGGCATTTCAGTCGTTCCGTAGGATGAGACAGATTAAGGCCCTCATTACAACCCTGGCGGTCAAAGACCGCCAGGGCTGTTTTGGAGGTTGTACCGCCAACAGGCTGGCGATGCCAGGACCAGTGGTTTACTGCCATGGATGTCCCAGCGGTTTTAATCCGCCAGGGCAGCGCTGCCCAGGGGATTACGAGTCTACTTCCTGCCAGCCTTTCCATGGCGGTAGGAACTGCCATGGAAAGGCTGGTGGGAAGGGGAGTCGCGGGGCCCCTGGGGGCCCCTGCAATGCCCATGCACTTGGCATGGGCAGTGCAGGGGCCCCCAGGCACAGCCCCACATTGCTTGTCACTGTCTGCACAGCAGACAGTGAAAAGCGTGACGGGTGCAGCTGCACCCGTCGCACAGCCGCAACACCGTTGGCTCCATTTGGACGCATGGAGGGTCTCCAGTTCTGTTAGGGTCAGTAGGATATCATCTGCTAACAAGCTAATTTTGTGCTATTCTCCACCAAATGTTACCTCCTTTATCTCTGGATGTGTTCTAATTCGAATTACTAATGGCTCTATTGAAGGGACAGAGAGGAGAGGGGAAAGTGGACATCGCTGTTTTGTTCCCTGCAGGAGTGAGAATTTATCAGATGCCCTACCATTGACTCAAATGCAAGCCTAAGGGTTTCATGTGGTTTGCCAAAATCCAGCACTTACATTTGGGCCCCAGGCGTATACTGTCAAAAATGGCTCAGAGGTAGTCCCAGCTCACCCTGTCAAAAGTTTTGGCGGCATCCAGGGATGCTAGAAATGCCGGTATCTGGTAGTTATTGCATTTTCTGCTATATGTGTGACTTTCTTCACATTAGCTGCGCCTTGTCTATCTGCCAAATCCCACCTGACCCTCTTCCACTAAAACAGGTAGGATTTTGCTGAACTTATCTGCTAGAATTTTTGTGAACGTCTTCACATCAGTGTTTAGTAGTCCTATGCGTCTATATGACGTGCATGCTGTTTTTGGTTTCTCCGGTGTAAGGTTCACTATCACTGCTGCTTCTCTCATTGTGGGAGGCACTGTTTCCGTTTTCTGGCACGCATTGTAGAGGGCTGTTAGGGGTTTTAGGAGTAAGGCAGAGAATTTTCTTTTACAGAAGGCGCCGGTCAGTTCTTCAGGACCCATCACCTTGTGAGGATGAAGGAATTTTATTGCATTAACACTTCTTGGGAAGCAATCGGCTCCTCCAAGAAGTCTTCCCACCCTGGAGGTACTTGTTGCAACCTCAGTGTGTTTAAATATGAGGTCATCTCTTCCAGGTTTTCCCCTCCTGCCTAATAGAGCATCTTGTAGAGCTTGAGTAAGTCCTCGTGTTTCCCTTGCTCATTGCTTACCTCTTGTTCCGCCGCTGAGTGCAGTAAGGGAATGTATTCCTCCATCTGGTGTGCCCGGTTTTAGTAGTGTTAGGTCTGCCTTTTCAGTTTTCAGGATCATAAGCTGCCTTTGCAAAGTATTATGTTCCCTCTTCGTTTAACTAACGGGGCAGTGCGTATGTGTGCCGTCTACTTTTCTCAGCTCCGCTATGAGCTGCTGCTCATTTAGCTGCGACTGTCTTTTCTTGTTGGCCATTAATAATATGGCTACTCCCCTAAACGTCACTTTGAACACGCCCCAGTGGGCTGCATGAGAGGTGTCGCTCGGGCCACTTTCCGTAAAACAGTTACATGTGGTTGGGGCCAGTTGTCCCCAGCGATCCTCGTCCCTCACAAGGTCAAACGGGAACCTCCACGTTCTATACCTCTCTCCCCTTCGCTCGCCTCTCAGCCATACATCTACTGGTCTGTGATCTGATATAGCTCCCCCTTTAATGCGAATGTCAGTGACTTGGCTTATTAAGTCCTGGGAAAGGAAAAGAATATCTATTCTAGTATATGACTTATGAACCTGAGAATAAAATGTGTACTTGTTGGTGTGGAGGTGGAAATTTCTCAAGCTACCTATTAACCCCATCTCCTCAAATTAGGCTTTTAACTTGTGGGAAGCTGCTTTATGGATAAGGGATACCCCTAAGACTATGCGATACAATCAGTAGTTGGATCTTCTCGACCTCCATGTAGCAACTGGAGGCCGTGCTGCATAGTGCGCGTTTTTGTGTCTGGTCATCTGGGGTAGTGATGGTGCACTGTCTCCCCCCAACCCTCCCCAGCATCCGCCTGCACTGTCTTGTGGGTCTCCCTGGCTTTACATGTTTGGTGTCATAGTCCCATATATTTATACCTTTTGACTCCTCCCTGCTCGTTAAGCCCTCTATTCCACCACTCTTTGCACTCCTTGGTGCTTCCATCTCTATCAGTTTGTTTTCTACCTTCTGTGTTGAGGAGTCCATCTGATGACCTCATTTCATGGCTACTCTAGTTATATCCCCCTGCCTTTTCCTTTGCATGGCAGCCCTGTGCATGCAGCCACTCTCCGTGTTGATGTAAGATGTCAATGCAATGTCCTTCGACTGTCACCCTTCAGTACTGGTTTCCACAGCTACTTCCCTGTAATCGCTAGTGTTTTCTTTTCGTGGTCACTTTCTTCTCCTTCCACTGGGTTGCCCATCATTCTTCTGCCTTCCTCTGGAGTTTTCCCTGTTCTTTCTGAGCCCTTCCACATGAACTGTAGGCCCTCTAGAATAATCCACTTGTATCTTATTTGCTTCTTCTTGAGTTCAGCGGGCAGCAGTTTAAAGGCTCTGTGTTTTTGGAGTGTGGTCGCAGATTGATCCTGAAACAGGGACACTTCACGGTCGCCATACAGGGTTTTTCTTGATTCGCGAATTACCACCATCATGCGTTCTTTCATTGGAAAGCTTATGAGTTTGACCACAATGTCCTGTGGTTTCTCCCTCATCCCTGACGTTTTTCAACCCACTCTGTGTGCTCTGTCTACACCAGTGGGTAGGTTTGCATCTGGTTGTAAAACTGCTCTAAATGGTTTGGTGATTCGTTTTGTCATATTGTCTCTTTCGTTCCTTCTTCTAATTTGCAAATGCGATATTGTTGCACCTAGATCTGTTTTACAAGTCTTCACATTTGTTTGCCAGCCAGGACACTTGCGATTCAAGGGCGCATATAGTGGTGGTAACCACCTGGTCCGCTTCCGTAGCCGATGCAATAACCTCCTCAGCTGTCAATGTGTTGGCCAAGCACTTGCAAGTGGTTTTATATCTCCCCAATATCTATTCCAATTTCAGCATGCACACCTTGCAGGGTGTCATGAAAGGCTTTTTCCAGGTCCTGTTTCTTTCAGCAAGGCTCATTTTCAGGTCTTACTTTGTCATTGGGGACCTCTTGCTCCCCATAGCTGATTGTGGGTGTTGAGTAGCTGCTGCGTCACAAATTTCCCAGCTTCCTACACTCTTTTGTATTTGGGCCCCCAGAGCAGCCGCCTCAGTCTCCATGGCGTCTCAAGGAGGCTTAGCGAAGCGCCCTGCCTGCACGGTTTCACTGCTGCTGCTTGGAGCTATCCTTTCTGTGGTTTTCTGTCGCTGGGAAGGAGGAGCCAGGGAGGAGCAGAGCGCAGCACATCCTACCCAGCGCCCGTCTTGGCCGGAACCCGGTAGCGTTTTAATAGAAGTGAGTGATGCTCCACCTTTGACCTTTCACAGATTAGTTCATTCTACACAGTTTTATCTAGTGAAAGACTTTCTGGATATATTTTGCAGTACTTTGAAAAGAAATCATCTTCCTGCATATTCTGATCCCAAAAAAATAAATATCTTCTTAAATTCTGCAAGACCTCAAAAGGTTCAACACCCTGAGTAAAATATATTACTGTCTTTCGCCTCAGGCTCCTCGTTATCTTCATGAGAGCTTGGTTCTTTTGTCACAGGAAGGCTTTCCCTAGCCCGAAGAGCTTCTTCCACTGTCTGCTCAGTCATTCTTTGTAATCTTTGGAAAGGCAAAGTTCAACTTCAGTTTTATGGAAGGTTGTTAGAGGGTCCGTACCCTTCTTCTGCATGGCCTGTAAAGTCTGTGCCAGGTTTTGCCCGGCTTCCATTAACCCGAATATATGTGAAACGTACAGAAGCAAGGGACCTTAAGTACCTTTTAACAGTATGTTAAAGATAATGATGTCAGTCGGTCAGCTAAAAGATAGTTAATACACCACACTAATATGTTGACTTAACCAGTTGTATTCCAAGTTAATCATTTATAGTGAGGGATATACAAATACAAGCTACACATACAGGAGACTCCTGTGCTAGTTAAATACTCTTTTAAAAAAAAATCTTCCTCAAAACACAATCATGAATGTGATATTATGTTCATATATGTTTTTTAGGACAGCTGACGCATATTTTGCCCTTTAGTGCCACATACCATGCAGCTTTTCTAATAGTTTCAAAACAGAGAAAAACAAAAGTATTCGTATTTTGAAGTGTGTGCGAGCATGGTGTACGCACTTTCTGTAATGAGACACAAATAGAAGTGCGGCATGTGCACTCTTTTCAGCATTAAAAAGAGAAAAGGGAAAGGGGCAGGTCTTTGAGTATAAAATGACTACTACGAGTTAGTTTCTCCCTATTCGGCAGTCTCAAGCACTAAAGGGGGTAAAGCGCTCGGTAACACTAGATGTGTCAGTCCAAATGGGACTTCAGCTTCAAAGGGATAAGCCCAGTGAGCTTCCAGAGATTGAGGTAACGCTAGTGCTGGGCGATATAATGACACTTTCTGTATGTTTCTGCGGCTTCCTTGTGGCACAGCAGAAGGGCCGTTCCAGCAGAAACCAACCAAAGCTTCCTGCATTGGTTAGTTTCTATAAGACCAAATGTTCTGGTTACTGAGGTCTCACGAGTTAGCAGCCATGTTGGAAACAGGCACAGATGGGAACGCAAAGCGAAGGGCCGCTTGTCTCCCAACCTGCCCTGCAGGTGGCGCACATGGTAAGTGAATCCACATTTCTATTTAGAGGAAATTCTAGTGCGTGGCAGATGATACTGCTGTAGCAGAACTCACGCACCACAGGCCTATTACAAAGCAGTAGTTCGTAATCTCTTAAAGGCTGTTGATGGGACTTGGGAGCTACAGGGCAAGGCTCATAGAAAGCCACTTCTTAGGAACCACTAGAGAAGGATCCTCACCAGAACAATGGTAAATATGTCAGTATAAAATATAATACCTGAAATATAACACATTTACCTTCCAGCTTGAAGACAAGAATCGTTTGGTCAAAGAAACAAAAACAGGAAGTGGAATGGTGGGTACTTCATATTAGACTACTGCGAGGGGAAGGAACCTAAATTTGGGAGGAGTGCACTTTCTGTGTTCTTTAATTTTTATATTTCAGGCTGGATAGTGGAGTGATTTCGGTATAACGAGGCAAACCTATTTTTTTTAAGACTGGGAAGAGGATGACGGATGGGGAGGTAATTGTACCATACTTTGTCTTCACAAAGAGTGGCAACTTAGGAAACACCTGGTCGGGTTGGAGAGTGCGAGCTAGTGCTAAAATGAAATAAGATCTGGTTCTCCCCTGGTAATACAACTGATCTGGTGAACAATGTAAGCCATACCTAAAACATCACCCAGTTCTAATGGTTCCTCTGTCAGTGGAGCTGGTCAGTCGGGGTAACCACTGCGTTATACCAGCAGTGTCCACAGGAAGCTACTCAAAGCTACATAACAACCAATCACACTGGACCCTTCTTTTCACACACACTGCACATGTTGACAGCGGAGGAGGGCTAAGGACCTTTATAAACAGGTGTCATCTGACCTGACCAAGGATCACTTCAGTCCTACTCACCATAAGTAGTATAGGACTGTAGCACCCAATGGCTTAACCATTCATCTAGGTTCAGACAGGCACCCAGCTCTAATAGTGACCTCTGCTGATAGCAGGGCAGGGAAGGGGGGCCCCACAGGAGAAACAAACTCCAGATATTGCTGGACAAAGGTGTGGTGTACATCATGCCACATAAAGGCCAAAAAGCAGTGGCATAACAATAGCCCCCGCAGCCCCTGTGGTACAAGAGGGGGCTCCTGGCTCCACAGAGCCCCTCCAGCACTCTACACGGGCAAGCTCCTGACTGGATCCGGAGCATGGGGGGGCCTCCATATATTTTGTATATATTTTGTAGGGGTGCCCCTTCAAGTTTTATGTCACTGTCAAAGAGATAAACCCAGACCGCGATTTTAGCTTGCCTCAGGTGCCGTGAAAAAGTGGGGAGGCACAGTATGAGATATGTACCAGTCACATATCAGCTTGGCCTACGTAGCGCTTGAGAGCCATGCATATCCATGGAGGCCATGCCAGTTTTGGTCCCAGAGAGGGCAGGGTAAAGACTTAAAAGGATGCCCATAGACACTGATGACACCAGTCCCAGCAGAGTAGAGAGCGGGTTGAAACAGACGTCATCCAATTATTTCTCTTCCTGGAAAGAGAGGGAGGAGACTGAGCGACCCAGCCAGGTACATAAAGGTACCTCAGGAGGTACAATGGGATGCTGGACTGTGCCCTGATGCCTCCTCTTTGTTTTCACAGGCAAGTAGAAAATGGGCTAGGAAGGGAAGAGCGAGTGATTTTGGGCTAGGAGAGGGTGATGTGTTGGAATAATGGAGGAGGCCCTGATACCTCTGCCTTGTTTTTACAGGGTGGATGTGGTAGACATATGCAAATGACTACCTACAGAGGGCCCTTAATGGACCATAGAGCAGGTCCTGTTGCATTCACATAATAGCATGGAACAGCCCCTTGGAGCCCCAGAGCAAGTCCCTTCCACATGAAGTACATCCCAAGTATTTGTTGGTCATAAATGGGCATCAGGGTCTGTTCTTGTGCAGCATTAGTACACGAAGTACTAGGTAAAATGTAAAAAGTCAGTATTTAATTGCAAAATGTGCATATTTTCACAAACTGACTAGATAATATTTAAAGCCAAAAAGATAAATATTTTAAAGCTTGTAGCTGACTAACTATTCATGCTGATTCGGTCAGGCAAATTGCTGATCTTTCTGCCCAAGAAGATGAGGGCAATTACTGCTATGGGTGTTTTATGTATCCGGATTCGATCATCTAAATTAATAAGGCATTTGATGATTTTATCACTACTTCTTTACGAGGCCTCGATGTGCAAAACTGGTGTTACCTGGCTGCTTTCTGATCGTGTATGGTCTCTGCAAACTGAGAGCTCGCAAAGCTGAAGGATTCTTTTATATCTGTACACTTCTGCTGTCTCTGGAAAGTGATTTTGTAACTTGATTTTCCCATCATGTGCCTTCCAAGTAGATTCTTATTCATAAACGTACAGCAGAGAATCCACTGAGAATATGCAAGCTGGAAAATTGAAAGATGGGCATTAAGCCAGATACATTTTTAAAAATTATATCCCTGTGTAATTCTATAGCCAGATTTATTTTAACTAACTTTCGTGCCTGATGCTCTAGATTAGTTTGTAGGGAAATTGTTATGAACATTAGACTATTTGTGACCATTTGTTAAAAGACCTAAAGGGGAGAGTGAACTACTAACAGCCCACTGAAAGAATACGGCTTGGTTGGCACATCATGGAAGTATTGGAATATTTAATTAGAGCCCCTTCACAATCTATGCATCTTTAACCAGATTATGTTGAAACTGTGCTGTAAAATTTACCACCAGGCCCTGTTTTAGTTCCCAAACTGTTGTTGAGGGAGAAGTCTCCGAATCAACCTGGGGCAATGACGAAGGCTTGCTGGGACAATCTGAGGTAGTTATTTATGCCACATCACTTCCAAGGTTCACCAACTGCACATGCCTTACTGCATCTCTCTAGGAGAAGTAAAAGGCTGGAACAGTCTCACTTGGATTTTTACTGTGGCGCTCGTATTTACCCGTTCACCTTTTGCACAGCAGGTTTAGGCTCTGGACGTAGATCACTCCTTCACCTCACTGACATCATTGGGATTTTTCAGATTTAGGCCACAGGCAGCAGAGCCAACCGTAGGATTATATTAAATAGGCAATCCTAAACAAGAGCCACTTATCAGATGTTCAGAGCTGCCAAGAGATCAGGTCCTTTGTCAAGTGACACCTTCAGCCATTCCTGACTTTATAGCCTTCATCACAAACTGCTAGGAACTGTAGGACCAGCCTGCAGAGTGGCATTAGTTAAAAAGTCAGGGCTAGCTAACTTGTGACTTGGGGCTGATGAAACATTAAAGAATAATTCTTGTAAATTCAGTCCTTACTCAGCAGACCTAGGTTTCCGGTTACACATAGCTTACAGATTCAGACCTAAGAAGCGCTAGACCTCTGACAAAATAGATCTTAAAAACTCAAGCTGCACATTGCAGAACTCTCCTTTTCAAGCAGTACTGCTAACACTTATGTGCAATCTTCAGACAGCGGATTCATTGATCACAAGAGACAAGATCTCGAGCAGTACAGCTATCACTCAAGTTACACAGATCTGACAAGGTTAGGCCTTAGACAGCACTGTAAATTACACAGATCTTACAGACCCAGACCTCAAACATAGGCGCTAGCAATCGCTCAGATCACACAGAGTTTATTGACTCGTCTCACACACAAGCCCTTTCTATCCCTTAGGGTACAAAGGTATTGCAGCTTGAGGCCTCTGAAAGAACACCAAGTTTAAACAAGCATTTGCAATGCAATGGGTCTTGCGTTTGCCCGAGTTAGAGCTACTAGTGTTGTAAATTCGTAACTGGACTTTTCTTGCCACATAAATTGAAAATGAAAAGTAAAACAGTTGACATAAGCAAGTCAATTCCAATCACCAAGGCCACCTTGAGATTGAGTGCGAAGGAGAGACACAAAAGGAAAAAGAAGTTCGCTCACAGTCAAACGTATCGGTAAACGTGCAATTATCCATGTAACAGGGTCTATGGCCAAGCGGGTAACAAAACTGCCCCAAGGAGGGACAGACAAAGCATTTACCAATAATAACAAAGGATTTTTGAAAAGCAAGCCCATGAACGAGTGATAGTGATGGGTGTGCGGTGGGCGTGGTTAAAAGCCCATAGATAGATTACAACACGTCAGAGCGCTTGCGTGCTCGACCTAAAAAGTAAAACAATTCCAGGCCTTTGAGAATGAAGTTATCCTCTACAGCATGGATACTCAAAGTACGGCCCGCGGGCCTCATGCGGCCCCTCTGACCTTTACATGCGGCCCCTTGGGCAACAGAGCACTGGGCAGCTGATTGCTCGACTCTGCACTAACAATAAAAATATTAAAAACACACACAATCATTTATTTCAAACTTAGTTGGTGTTAAAGAAAGGAAGTAACTAGGGACTCCTTCACTTAACTTTAGAAACGCCTTCATTGCAGCACAAGTGTAAAACTAAGACAGTCTCTTCAAAATTAAAAAAGTGTATTTAGTTAACATGCAGAACCCTTTTGTCTTAGTACAATTTATTTAATCAGTGCATTGAGATGTATTCCTTTAAAAGTGATAGTTTTCAAACATACATTTGGAAACATAAATTTTGAAACATCAATTATTTCCCTTACCCTAAGAACACCACCAATAGTAAATTAAAGAGGCAAGTCACTCGGTATGTGCACTTTATGGGTGGCCTGGGTTCCTATAATACATTAACAACATTATAGTTTATTAAATCAAACATAGAAGCAGGTTCTGTGCAGCACACACCATGAATCATGTATTTCGAGGTCATCTTAAATGTGATAATGCAGAAAGAGGAGGGAAAGTGAGACTAAACAATTGCCTGAGATCACACAATTTGGAAACAGTGGGTAAGCCGGGATTCATTCCAGGTTTTTTGGTTTCCCATTGTTTATTTCAGCCACTAGATGTATATAATTTGCTTCTCCTACACCCACCTTGCCACCAATCCCCCCAACCACCCCACTTGACCGCCACTGCCCTGGCGTCAATGCGGCCCCCAGGCGCGTCACATACCAAACTTTTTGGCCCCTGGGAAAATGTTTGCGAGTACCCAGGCTTTACAGTATGTCAGATATCACGCAGACGTTCCCTATTTTTGTACTCCTCGGCAGGGCTCCTCACAAGGAACAGTGAGACCGATCCATGATGTAGATTCTAGAACTAAAAATCCTCTAAGTGGAACAGAGGGCTCTGCGTTTACTCTCAAATCTTCACCAGAAATCCAGAGTCATTTCCCCTGCGCATGGGGGAGGTAAACCTCATTGTGACCTCTTCCTGTTCAAGCGCCCCAGCTCGAAGGACATCTAAGGTAAGGCAGGGTCCAGGTGCTTGTGCATGCAGTCAATGTAAATAACCACTGTTTGCAGAACTGAAGATAACACATCATTTAGGTTAATTCTATTGCATTTTGGCAGAACGAGAACCTACCACAGAGTGAGATTTAGGGCCACATGTAGCAACAATCAGAATTGCGACCCGCAAATTGCGAGTCAGAGCGAGTCGCAATTCTGAATGTTGGATGGTGTCCCTGACACCATCTGCGATTCGCAAGGGGGTCGCAAATGCCCACCTCATGAATAATCATGAGGTGGGTCGCAATTTGTGACCCCCTTGCGAATGGCGGCCCTCATAGGGATGGTGGGCTGCTGCGGACAGCAGTCCACCATGTCTGCGACTGCTTTTTAATAAAGCAGGTTTTTTTTTTTTTTTTTAATGCAGCCCGTTTTCCTTAAAGGAAAACGAGATGCATTACAAAAACGAAAAATGAAACGTTTTCGTTTCGTTTTTTCAGAGCAGGCAGAGGTCCATGGGACCACTGCCTACTCTGGAAAAAATGTTTACAGTGCCATTCACAACAGGGAAGAGGTCCCATTGGCACCCCTTCCCTTTTGCGAATGGGTTACCACCCATTTGAAAAGGGTGCAACATGCGATTGGTTTGCGACCACGTTCGCGGTCACAAACCAATCCTACATTGCACTGTGACTCGCAATTAGGAAGGGAACACCCCTTCCTAATTGCGACTCGCAAACCCGTTTTGCGATTCGGTAACCAGGTTACCGAATCGCAAAACATGGTTTGTGCATTTCGATGTGCTTTTTGCACGTCCCAAACAGCGAAATTCCCTGTTTGCAACGTGCAAAAAGCTTGCTACATCTGGCCCTTAGTGCTTTGCCCAGGATCACACAATCTGGCCAAGCAGAAAAGTAGGGATTGGGCCGCATATTTCCATGGTAGACAATTTATTTGTCACAGGCTCACAGCATACCTTCTCTCGAAGGCTATGTGTTCTCTTATTGGAGGTAATGCCCCGCTTCCACCGAGAGTTAGCAGGCAGAGTGAGAGAGCCTCTCAAGCAGCCGAGACCTGCAACAGCATCTCCCCAGGCATGACTGGGGCAGCGGAGCTGCGGGCCAAGGCCGTTTCTTGTCAGTGTGAGCACCTTTCAGCATTCGGGGGGGTGCAGTGCCGTGGATTACTTCTATTTGTGGGCCGAAGCAGACGAGAATGCCTTGGGTGCGTGCATCTTACATCTGTTTAGGATCAGGAACCTGGGCTCACATCTGTGCGGTAGCACGCACTGCACATCTGGGCAGCCCACGCTGCATGAGACATGAGCAGCTAACACCTGGGTCTGGGTCACGCTGCACGGCTCACGGCAGCTCAAATGTATGCGGATAGACAAAGACATTTGGAAATAGGTACAGCACTGCCCATCTGGTTCTTCTCTGGGAAGCTAAGGTCTATATTGTTAGGGTTCGAACACTTTTTATTTTTTTAGGAAAAAGTTTCTCTTATGCATTTCCAGTCTGGAACCGGTTCGCTATTGGGCCCAACGTATCCTTCTTTTTGATTCCTGATGTTCGCTTGCTTGCTATTTCTTGCACCTAGTTTGGTGCCCACCAGTCGAGCGTTCCTGCCCATACATTCGTACACGAATACTGAGAACAAGTATAGCAAGAAATAATTGCAACACAGGGTGTTTCCTCCCCTGATTGTTAATGTGCGCAGATTTTGATCACGTATGCCAAAAATGCAACTTGGGCATGGATTTTTCATTCACCTGGCACCGCACTGCCAGCACTATTTTTCATTTCAGTCCGAACTGCTTCTGTGGTTGGAGCGTAATTACGTAGGTGCGTTCTTTTCCTACTTCAAAGCGCAAAGAAGCGTAAGCACACCTACCCTTTGAGTAGTGAAGGCCCTTACAGCAGAGTAGTCTCCAGTCTTGAGCACCCACAACAGAGACACAAGCACTTGTGAGGTTTCTGCACTCAAAGTGTGACCTAGGAATACAGAAGGCTTGTTCTCACCTAAAGGGCCGCCCTCAACCTGCATACCAGAACCTGCAGTTCCTCCGCTCACCTCTACCATCTACCAAAAGGTGGTGCTTCAAGGAGCCTAATCAGTAGGCCTTTGTTAACACAGTCTTCATTGGATCTGTGAAGGAAGCATCACCATCCACCTCACACCAGTGTCTGCATCTCCGCCCTCCAGCCTCTGGAATGCAGGCAATCACCTTCCACTACTGGGGAGGATGTCCTTACACCCCATCTTGTACCAGTACAAACCAGATGTACCCCACTCAGCTTTGTAAACCAAGTCGCCTGATAAACGGCACCCCGGCATATATGAGGCACCGTGAACCCTCAGGGCATTGCGGAGGCTGTCTGCATCGAGGCAGCGCCAGAGACTGAATTTGCCTGCAGCGGACCAATGGCAGTGGTGAACCTCGCAGAGGCTGTCAGACCTGAGACGCGCCATTACCCTTCTCCATGGTGAAGTAGACAGCGCTTGGCGAGAGTCGAGAGCAACGGCTCGCAGCGGAGAAGAGGCTTGCACAGCAGCATTGTGGGCTCAGCGTTTTGGACAGTGCTTGACCTCAACATGGCTGCCCACATTGGGTCTCGTGGACAATGATGGAAAATGGTGCAGCATTAACAAACATTAAAGAGCAGGTGGAGGAGGCTCACAGCGCCAATTAATATCCCCCACTTCGGTAGCGGAGGGTAGAGGCACCTGGGTTTTGTGTGGCTCCCAGCTCAGGGATTATGTGCGCTCTGTCATGCTGCCGACTAGAGCAAAACACTACCTTGATGCCCTATAGAGCACCACAAGGGCAATTAGTGTATTGAGGAACAGTTGGCCAGTGTTATGAGCAAACAGTGCTACACACTCATTTAGATTAAGACACGACAGAGCACCTGTGGCCCCTCAAGGTCGCCACTCAGAGCAAGTATCACCCATTAATGGCAGAGAGGCAGAGCACTGCAGGGGGGCTTCTTTCAGCCAATGCCTGCCATGGACGCCCAGTAGATATGCAAATTCTAAGATCCTTGAACACCCATAGTGATTGGGGAAGACATAGGGTCTCTGCATCCGCTTCAGGAAGGGCACTGTT
The DNA here is from genome assembly GCF_031143425.1 of Pleurodeles waltl. Classification (NCBI taxonomy): domain Eukaryota; kingdom Metazoa; phylum Chordata; class Amphibia; order Caudata; family Salamandridae; genus Pleurodeles; species Pleurodeles waltl. The sequence goes on from NC_090451.1 coordinate 532,885,740, forward strand.
CGACCTTCAGCTCTGGTGTTTCCGAACCCACAATGTCCTGCAGTCTCTATGCCACCAATCAAATAAGGTATCAAGCATTTTTCCCCAGCTAAAGTACGAAACCCCCACCTCACCACCACCTCCAGCGTGACAATGGCCCTGACCAAAGAAGGTCTCCTTTCAATGAAAGCAGATCTCGGCTCCTCCCTTGAAACCTTTAAATCTGGGGCTGGAACAGAGAATGGGCTGGATGGAAGATTCGACTGAGCAATTACCTACCCAGTTGCAAACCACGCTTTTGAAGTATGAAGACTTGTAAAATTGCTTCCCTTGAGGCAATACCCGTATATGTAACTTGGATGAAAGAGCTGAAGGCAAAGATCAGGAAGCTTTTGCAGTAGCCTTGTTGTCCAAAATCCTTGGGGACAAACATGCTGAGGTGAGGCTAGATCCTGTGCACAGAATAGGTCCGTTCACTCCTGGAGGTGGGGAAGGACCCTGACACATACTTGGAAAACTTCACTCCTTCAAAGTCAAAGAAGAGATTCTCCAAGCCCCCCGGAAGCTCGAGATATTTTAATTCCAGGAAGACACATGCTCCCTTTTTCAGGGCATTGCCTCAGCCACACTCTTGTCGCTTACAATTCAAGCCAGTCACAGACAAACTTTGCCGTGAATGCATCATATATAGAAGGACCCCTTCAGCCTTCCCTCAAAACAAGTGACATCAATTTACAGAACTGGATGAAGCAGCTAACTTGTTGTGGATACTGCCCCCGAGAGCCAGGGTTCGGTTGGAGAGATGGGCAAAACATCTACAGGCTCCAAAACACCTCTGTCACAGGACAATGGCAATCACAGTGTAGACCGAAGCACCAAGAAAAATGATGGGCTTAAAGAATGATCATGTACGGTGAGGCTTACGCCTCAACTGCTGCCCTTTCTGGGGACTGATTTTCTCAGACTACTACCTCTCGTTTTAAGTCCCTGCTCTGTGTGAGGGGGGGGAATCCCTTCAAAAGATGCAGGGACTATCAGTGTGCACAGACCCCTTGGTCAGTGCTGGGGGAACAACTGACTGCGTGCCCGTCACTCACTCCGCTGCACTACCAATCTAGTTATGGCTACCACACTACCTTGACATCTATTGGCTTTCTCTAGAATACTACAGCGGTTCTTCACCTGAATGCCTCAATCTCAAATGTTCAATGTAATTCTAACTCACTGTAGGGAACTAGGTTCCCTGTTTTTATCATTAGCACGTTTAAGTTCCTAATGCATGAGTGGTTGTGATATGAAGGGCGGGGTAGGTCATCAGGGGTGCCCAGGGAGGAAGCCACGAATAATGGAGAGGTTTGGGTCTCATGGAAGGGCCCCATGATTTTACATCAGCTACCGCTTAACACAGGCTCTGATGCACACAGATACTGCACTGTACCCATTGTGCTAAATCCAGTGTCGTGGAATGTTAAGGGGCTTAATTCTCTGGCTAAACACCACAAACAGTGGAAATACATACGCGACCACAGGCTCAATATCATAGCCCTGCAGGAGACACACCCTAAGTATAGTGAAGATCACAGGCTAAAACTTAGAGCTCGTCTGCAAACACCGAACACACTGGAGTAGCCCTCCTCTTTCACTGTTCTTTAAAGTTCCAAATAACTGGCAGCAAAACCAATAAAGATGGGAGGATACTAATGGTCAAAGAACTTATTAAGGGACAACTCTGCACAATAGTTTCGGTTTATGCACCCAGTACGGGACTATCTGAGTTTGTCCATTCTTTGCTTTCTCTCCTGAGTGGTTTTGCAGAAGGGGGCATTATCTTGATGGGTGACTTTAACCTAACCTGGGATCCCCGCCCTTGATAGCTCACACTTGACTGCCCTGTTTAATTATATGGGCAAACCTGTGGTATGACACATACGATGGGGGAAGGGTTGGTCTCTTATTATACAGAAACCGGGTAAGGCTCCCTGTTTCTGTGCATCTTATTAAGCTACTTCACTGCTGAATTTTGATGCCAAACTCTATAATAAGATCTTGTTCAATAGGCTAGAAGAAGCCATGCCAGAAGTGATCCCCCTGGGTCAATGTGGTTTTATTAAAGGGAGGCAGACCCACAACAATTTGCAGAGGGTGGCCCACCCAGTTGAGAAAGGTGTTCTCTTGGTGCTAGACGCTGAGACCGCTTTTTACCAGGTGGACTGGACTCATCCTTCCTTTTTCACACGTAGCATCGATGTGGCTTTGGAGAATGGCTTATAAACATGGTCCAACCTAACTTTGCTCATCCACCATCGCAAGTGCGGGTGAATGATTCTGCTTCTGACATAGAGAGTGGCACAAGAAGGGGTGTCTGTTATACCTGCTCTTATTTGCCCTGAGTATGGAACTCTTGGCTAGAGTGAGAGCAGAACCCTCCTTCCATGGCCTATCCTTTAGCTCGGATGACCACAAAATATCTATGTTTGCAAATGATGTACTGCATTCCCTCAGACTTCCTTTGCAGCCCTACAAAGCTGAAGTCAATACTTATGAGAAGGTTCCAGGGTTTCGTATCAATCTCCACAAGTTTTTCCTGCTTAATTTAACTCTCTCCACAAGTGAGATGGAGGCAATTGAGAGATCTACACCTTTTTGATTGGCCAAAAAAGACCTAACCAGTTTGGGGATCACGAGCACTCTGAAAGTGGCCGATCTCTATAAAGCAAACTATCCCTCCCTCATGCAACAATTAAAAGCCAGTGTTAAATGCTAGGCCCCTCTATATTTATCCTCTTTACGTCGCATTCCTGCAGTAAAAATTACAGTTCTACTGTGACTCTTGTACCCTTTTCGGGGTCTCCCTATTTTCTCCTACTGTTGTTCCCTAATCACCTGTTTTATATGGCAAGGCGGTAGGTCTCAACTTCCCTACAAGGTGTTGACATTGCTCAGAAAGGAAGGGGGTCTAACCCTACCTGACTTTGCACTATACTATAAAGCATCTCAATTGAGGTTCATAGCCGAATAATCAATGAGCCAGTCAGTCAAATACTGGCTTCACATGGATAGAGCAGAGGTTGGCAGATATATTTGGGACTTCCTGTGAAAACCAAAAGCAGACAGGCCCCTTAACATTTATCTAAGCACCCCGACCAAGACCACCCTTAAAGTATGGGACAAGGTGAATCGCTCTGCTGGGTGGGCAACATTCCCCTCCCCTTAGACCAGAGGTCTTCAAACTGTGGGGCGGGCCCCCCTTGGGGGGCCTCAAGTGATCCCAGGGGGGGGCACCAAACTCTGGCCAAAAGAAATGTTATACATATAACATGCCTTTGTTTTAAGCAGAAGCATGTTATTGCAGTTTAAAAAAGGTAACAGTACTTAACTGCAATGTTTAAATAGGTTTAGACCTATTTAAACATTGCCATCTTTATAAAATAATTGTGAAAAATTCTGAGGGGGGGCCCAATGATTTTTTTTTTTCAACTGGGGTGGCGCGGCATTAAAAAGTTTGAAGACCACTGCCTTAGACCCTTATGCATTTTATTACAGCTTTTACACCAGTGTTGCTTCCAGACCCTTTTGAATTGTAGCTGGAAGGGGGCTGCTTAACCATCTCTGACTTATCTCACAGGTGTGGACATCCTCACTTTTGAGCACTACCAAGATTTTAATCTCCCGGCTGCAGACAGGTATCACTATACCCAACTGAAACATTGGGCACTAAAGCCGGAAAATGGACTTGCAACCACCAGCAACATCTCCCCCACAGAAAAATTAGTGTGGAGAGCCGGTGGGCCACAGGGCAATATCTCTTTCCTCTAATCATTGCTGATCTCCACCACTCGCACAATAAGACCTCGGCCTGTGGACTTTTGGGAGCAGAATCTTGGGGTGACTATTACTCCAGAGCAATGGCACAGGATTTGGAGATATATACCTAGATTCAACCTCTCTATGGGGATGAGAGGCGCACACTACAAAGAGTGCCCCATCCTTACACCATACCGGTCTGAGATATTAGCCCAGATGAAAGAAGTCTTGGGGTACCCACTTTCGAACACTGCGGGATTTGCTCTCCTGGGGTTCTATGATGAGACCCTCAAACGCCCTACCTTTAGCGTGGTGATCGCTCCATTCTGTGCCTATGCTTGGGAGTGGCAAAGACAGCCCTAGCTACAGCTTGGAAGAAAACTGAGGCTCCATTGATGTTGCTATGGCATGTCCCCCTCTGGAAGGCACTGATCATGGAGAGGATCGCTGACATGCTCCTAGAAAACCTTAAACATTTTGAATACATTTAGTTTCTTTCCACTGGTCTACTGTTATTCGACTGCCCAACATGCACTAAAGTGCTCCACCTTTTCAACATCTGATATCCAGTGGAGCTGCTGACCGCGTTCAGGGAACGGGGATCTTGACATGCTGTCTGTCCCGGTTTGATAGCCTCACCACCACATGCGCTCTTTGAAGCACACACATCAACACTTATGCTAGTAATTTGTCTTGGGGTATTGGGGGTGTTAAATGGACAAACAGGTTGTTTATATGAACTAACATTGATATTGCATCTGCTTGTCTTCTCCAGCATGTGAGACCTGTGAACTGTAAATGCTGTTTATTCTACCAGCATCCTTGACATGTACTAAAGGTCTCCTACCTTTACATTGCGATCAGTGTATCCTTTTATGCCTGAAAAAATCAATAAAGAAAGTGTGAGAAAAAAAATCTGTAACGTATGCAGCTGAAAAAAGGAGATGTTGGGATATTTTTCTACCTCTCCAAAATTCCAGAAAAGAGAATTAGAAACTCAATATTACAGATTCCTATAAGCATTGACCACATTCGGAGTACTCCTGGGCTTTGGAAGAGAATATGTCATAATAAAAGCTAATGTTCATGTGAACTTGGAGTCCAATATAACTCAATTGGTTCTTCAATGCCTATATTTTATAGGTATAAGAAAACATATTTGTCAACCTATTTTTAAAAGGCTTGGAGTGTGGTATTTCATGTGTATTGAAGAATGGTTTCTTTCAAAGAGCTGGAATGTGGGGGGTGGCAGAACAGGAGTGGAGCAAAGGGAGATGGCTGGATGTTGTTCTCTATGTTTAATAAGGGCCCTTCCACCATATCTCAGATGGCGTAAGAAGTATTGATTGAAGGAGTCTTACGATTACTATTGAGAAGAACTGATCCCTTCCCACTGGCGATGATCAAGGGATTAACGAAAGAAGAGAGCAACTGTCCAACATCACGGTGTGCATTATACTTTGGGGCATAACCACCCTTGGCGCTTCAACTGGTGCCTTGACCGTAAATACTCAGAAGAAATGTTTTTAAAATTATTTGTACAATTTAGCTACCCCGAACAATTCAGAGCAACTTCGGGCAGGCGTGAGCACATACCTTAATGACTGCTGGTGTTGAGCTGCTTGAGCTCCTTGCGTCTTCAACTGAACGTTTGCCTTGGATTGATTGCATTGCTTGTGTGTGCTTCTGCCAGGGTAGCAAGCTCCAATATCTACAGAAAATGAAGGTATACAACGCTTGGGTGGACATTTTGGGTCTTTGAGATAGACTGCTTTGTCCGGTTATTGGTGGATGACAAATGTTTACAAGCCCAATTCACGTAAAAAGTGACGCTCCACTACGTTTTTCCGTTCATCTTGGAAGGTTTACTTTGTGAGATTTGGCAAAGGCAAATGTGACATATATTTGAAGATAATCACTCTATACAACATTTGTAGTTGTCTTCAGTGGCCATGTTGGAATGGTTATGTTCTCTATTTAATACTCACTTGAGTTACACGAAGAATTTGGAACAGTTTGAGTAGCAATGGTGTACTGATCTAATTACTTTCACCTACATTTTCTTCAGAGTAAGAAACATGTTCCAGCGAGCTGCTGCAGTGTGATTTTCAGTGACAGGCACACCCTTTGGACTTAAATGTGTGTTTTCTAAATATACTGCAGGATATTTGGACCACAGAAATGTTTGCTTGTGAAAGAGTTTTGTTTAATCAAATTGTTTTTCAGCTGGGAGTTCAGGTACCATTTCACATGCTGGCGGAAGTGTTAATTTTAATATTTTGCTAGTAATTGACATTAGTATAGATAATTTTGTTTTTCTCCAGTTTACCGTACAAATATTATTGAGGCTACTATGCATAACGTTTCTGCTCTACCATTCTTTATGGTTTGGCCTGGAGAACCACGTATTGAATGGAGCACAAGGAAAAAAGGTATTTGAACGGTATGCCAGAGTGTGTGGTTCCTCACTCAGTTCGGAAAGGAAAACAGCTCTTCTATGACATTGTTTGCGTCCCGAAGGCCAAGAAGTTTTCGCTCACCTTTCAGACGTACCAGATGAGGATGCAATAAATGTAAATGAATTTCAGTTGTGTATAAGGAAATTAGACAAACACTATGGCCCTCATTACAACCTTGGCAGGCAGCAACGGCCGCCCGCCAAGGTTGAACCGCCTGACGGCTGCCAATGCAGCCACACTCCTGCGGGGTCTATTATGAGATCCCCACTGGGTGGAAACCTGGTTTCTGCCCGCCGGCCCAGCAGGGATCTCGGCTGCAACACCAGAGCCTGCTCCAAATGGAGCCGGTGGTGTTGCGGCTGTGCGACAGGTGCGCCAGTGGCTTGGGCAGTGCAGGGGCCCCCAGGGGCCCCACGACTCCCCTTTCCGCCAGCCTTTTCGTGGCGGTTCTCACCGCCATGAAAAGGCTGGCGGGAGGGGGACTCGTAATCCCCTGGGCAGTGCTGCAAGCAGCGCTGCCCTGGGGCATTTAGACCGCTGGGACCAATGTGGCGGGAAACCGCCAGTCCCGGCGGTGGGACCGCGGCGCTTCTGCCACGGTCGTAATTCCCCTGGAAGCACCGCCAGCCTGTTGGTGGTGCTTCCTCCAAAATAGGGGTGTAATGACCCCCATAGTATCTAAAATCAGCACTATTTTGGAGAGCTATAACTTTGTTAAGAGTGCCGAGAGGAGCACATCAATGATTTAGGAACATGTACCTCTTCTTGAAATATTTTAGGGAGTGTTGAGGAAATAACTGTGGGCTGCAACATTAATAAAGTTTCTGATGAACTATGGCAAATAGATGATCCATCGCTAGAGAAAGTTTTAATAATTGCAAAGAAAATTGAACATTCCATCAGGTGATAGGAGGTTATTCGGAAATATTCTACTAGAAAGGACAGGATCGCTGCTGTTAAACAGAAAAGTAACATGCAGGAGAGAAAGGAGGATTTCCAAAAGAAATGTTATTGCTGTGGGAATAAGAATCACTTGGCCTATCACAAAGAATGTCCGACTGTAAAAGCTCAATGTAGGAATTGTGGAAAAAAGGACATTTTCAGAGTGAGTGTAAAAGTACAAAAATTAGTGAGAAAATTAAAGAAATTGATGTACAACAAAATGAGAGTGATAGTGAAATAGAATGAGTCCCATAAATGAAGTGTGGATAGCGGATGAACCCACAAGTGTTCTGTTTGACTTGGGGGTGAAAATAACTCTGATACCAAAGTCATTTTTCTTAAACAAGATTCAAGGGAAAGTACAGCTTTGTAATCATAATACAAAACCGTATGCATATGGAGGTCAGCCAATAACACTGGAGGGATATTTTATTGGGCGACTGAGTACAAAGGCAGATTTAGTTTCGGTGAAGTGTATGTCTCCACAAGAGTGGACAGTATTCTAAATTGGCTTCACCAGAAAGATCTCAAACGTATGTCGGAGCCTAACAGTGATCCACCTATAATTTTGAAAGAGCCATGTGCAGTTGTTAGCAATGAACTGGATGGTGAGCTTTGTCAAAGCATGGTGAAAGAATTTCCATTAGTGCTTAGGAAAGAACTGGGATGCATGAGAGAGTATGTTCATCACATGAATCTCTGAAAAAAATTGATTAAAACTAAACCAGGACCTGTAGATAGTTAAAACAATTGTCTTTACCTACCTACAAAGAAGAGTTGTTACATATCCTGGGCATGGCAGAATATTATCGCAAGTTCATAAAACCTTCTGCGGAGAAAAGTGGACATATGCGCAATCTGCTAAAAAAAAAAGGGTGTGGTGTTTGACTGCAGTGAGGAATGTGAGACTCAATTTAATATGATTACATCGGATTTGAGTGCAGCATCTAACTTACAGAGTTTTAATCCTTGTCAGGAGTGCAAGTTGACCACAGATGCTGGTCTCAAAGGCTTCAGTGCGGTATGGATGCAGGCTGACGGAAAGGATGAGAAGACCATACGATTTGCCTCACAGAGCTTGAAAGAACCAGAAACTAAACATTCAGGAATAGAGAAGGAAGCTCTGGCCATTTACTGGACAGTGATGGAAATGAAAACATTTTTGTGGGGTTGTATATTTAAAGTGAAAACTGATCACAAACCTCTGAGAGAAATCTTTTGTAATAAAGGTATTGATGCAGTGTCCAGTAGAATAATGAAATGGAAGACAGCATTGCAAGATTACAGTTCTGATGTAGAATATATTCCTGGTGCAAAATGTTATTGCTGATTCTTTTTAAAGATTGGTGCTTGGTGAAGATAACGAGTATTTAAAAGAGAAGGAGGATGATTTGTGTGTTTGTTAAGTTAGTCTTGGTGTGATTTTTGAGGAGTGGTATAAAGGAAACCCTATAGGCAGTACTGAAACTTCTCAACTGTGGGTGCAGAAGTAAGACTGAAGGACATGAGAGGTGCTGGAAGTTCTGGGGAGTGAAGGATGAATTATCTGAAGATCATGGTTTATTATTCAGAAGTGCAAGGTTGGTCTGCCCTGTCTCGTTTAGGGCTGAGCCATTGAAATTTGCTCATAAAGGTCATCAAGGAATGACTAAAAACAAAGAGAGATTAAGCATGGCATATTGGTGGCCAGGTAAGGTATGGATCTTGAACGATTTGTAAGTGTTTATGTCCAGTTCATGGTGGGAAAATAAAGTTTGAAACTGCTCACCCACCACATGGTAATAAGAAATCTACCTGGGCATCCATGGGAAGAAGTGGCACTAGATACCATGGGACCTGTCTTCTACAAAGGAATGTAATCTTATATTTTGGTTCTTGTAGATGTGTATTAAATATTGCCTGAAATAGCTTTCTCGAGTGGCATAGAGACCAAGCACGTGGTAGGGTTTCTGAAGGAACTTGTGAGAAGAAAAGTATACCTGAAATTTTACTCGCAGATAATGGTGCATTTTTAGTCTCAAAGGAGATGGAAGAATTCCTGGAAAAAACTGAATAAAACATAAGTGGTGTGCATTATATTACTCAGGGTCCAATGGAATTATTGAGAGGTTTAATAAAGTTTTAAAGGAGACCATATGTATTGCCAAATGTAGTGTTATGGAATGGAAGGAAATAGTGAAGTGAGTCGATGTGTATGGGCTAACACAGCATTCTACTACTAGGAAAATACCTTTTGACTGGTTTAGAGGCAGGAAGTCAAATAGTTTGATTCTACCTGCATGTGTGAGAGGAAGGTGCCAAGATGAGGATGAAAAAGAAGGAATCGGGAGAGAGAGAAAGATTGAAGGCCAAGGAGAGGAAGAACAAGTTTGATATGCGCAAAGCAGTGAACGTCACAAAGGTGGTTGTGAGTGATTGGGTGAAGATTAAGAACCTGGGGAATGTTCGAGGTAAACAGTTCTCAGGTCCCGTTAGGGTCACCATATTGTTTAAGAATGCAATTAAAACTGTGAATTCTCGCATTTGGAATCTCAACAGGGTGGTGATGGTAGAATTTGGAATAGAAAAGAAGAAAGACGAAAGTAACAATTGTTTGAGAAATGACAATTTCAAAAACAGATCGCTAATGAGGAGGAGTTCAAGAAGTGTGAAAGCTCCTAAGCACTTTGCAATGTACCAGAGAAGATAAATCATCCATTATGTTCACACAAATATTTATGACACTGTATGGTTTGTTTGAAAATGTAAAGATGGTGAGCGTCAAACTTTTTTTTAGGGTTTATTGTATTTACATATGTTGGTTAAGAACTACCTGCGTATATGTTGTATTACAAGCTTTGTCCTATCTCTTTGTTGTAAAAGGGGAGGTGTGTGGTATTTCGTGTGTATTTAAGAATGCAAAGTTGCAGAACCTTCGAATGTTTGCTTCCAAAGAGCTGGAATATAGGCTGTGGCAGAATAGGAGTGGAGCCGAGAAGTTAGCTGGGCGATGTTCTTGATGTTTAATAAACTCCTTTCCAAGATACATCGGATGGCATTAGGAGTATTTATTAAAGGAGTCTTAGGATTACTACTGAGAAGAACCGATCCCTTCACTTGGAGCTTTATCAAGAACAGAAGCGGTGAGCACTTTATTTCCAATCGCAGTTGCATGATTTGTTACCAATAAACAGAAAAAGTCATTTTTATAAATGAAGAAGTCATTTAGGGTTTGATGTTAAACACTAAAATCTATGTATTGTTTGTGTTGTCTAGAAATGAAGAACTGAGCACTTTTGTTTGTAATTAAGAGTCTCATTAGTATGATCATAGCCGTCAGACTTAATATTACTACATAGAAAAGTATTTTTTTACTCAGAAAGAAGCTACTTAGGGCCAGGTGCTAAATAAAGGAAATTATGTACTTATCTCGAAGATTGTAAACTGTATTTTGTATATAAAAGTCCTATCTGTTTCATGTGTTAATCAATAATATTATTTCTATAAGATAATTTCTTGGAAACAAATGTAACTAGTACTGTGAGCCAACCTTGAGGATGAACATCAGAAGACTTTGACTACAGCATTTGGAGAATCTATTTTTCAATGTGTACGTTATTTGTTTGTGTATTTTCTCACATTGCTTTGATCTTGAGGTTACTGCTTCCTTTGAGTGCAGATTAAAGTTCTTTATATGTCTTTAGCAACATTACTGTTTTGCTTCCAACCCTTGAGCTGATCCACTGACCTGGATGGACCAGCAGTCTAGCACATGCCTATAAGTGGACAGACTGTTTGCTGGATTCTATTGCTTAAAATATCTGACATGGCACAATCATTACATGCAAATAGAGATTCTACAGTCTTGCATCTCCAAACTGCATGCTATCTCAAAAATATCCTCTGTATCCCTAGAATCTGGTGTGAAAAACTCAAAAATGTAAATAAATTAAAACTTCTGATTGTCACCTCTCTTTTTTTTCAAATGGTCCTCTCCTTCCTTTTTTATCCTCCTTTTACAACATCACAACCTCTCTTCCTTCAACCTAACAATACCTAATCTCTTCTACCTCATCTATTTATCCCACCAACAATGTCCATGAGTTCACAACACCCTTGCATGCGCACTAATGGTAACAACTAACCCCTGTTCATTTAACCCACCACAAAGAAACTGGAGTTAATGCATGGAATAGTTTGCTTCAGCCGTACAAGACTAATCCCAGTTACCAACAATAACCAATAATACCGGAAAAAAACACTAACTTTGGGTTCTATAAAAAGTGCTGCCCTGAGAAAGCACTTCAGTGACTCAGGGGTAGTAAGTGCATGCAATTACAATGCTTACAAAGCTCCAAATAGTTAAACGCCAGGAATATCCCCTCATGTCCAAGAAGAGCAGAGCCATCCTTGAAGTTACACAATTCCAAAACGTCAAGGATTCAGACAGAAGAGCAACCGCTGAGAGAAATATAGACTATGAAGGCCTGAATGTTCTTCCTTTGTGCTTCCCAAGCACTGGTTCCTCACCCTGCCTTACTTACTTCAGTTATTTATTTGTGTTTTCATGAGGCAGAAAAAAGGAACAGCTTGGCCATACTGGAGTCAGAATTTATAAATCTATGTTACATATTCACTATACACATTTTTCCACAGAGTACTGAGAGAGAAAATAGTCCATACATTTATGAATATGAGTAAGAAACAAATTCATATTTACAAAACATACGAAATTCTGATAGAAGTCACAGACATATAGGGATGATATCCACAAGTATGGGTAGGATTAGCGTGACCAGATGACTCGACGTCACCAGAACACCAGTTTTCCAGTCATTAGCTTCCCCTTTATTAGCAATTACCTGAATGCGTGTTAGCGCAATTCGCTTAATTAAATCAAATCAATCCTCCCCTATGCAGAATACACCCGTTTGTTAAATCAAACCACAGAACTGGAAAACTAATGCCCTGCGACACGTAGTCAGTCATTCATGTGGTCACCCTAGGTAACTCCATCGCCTAAGATATGTATTTTTAGGCTTCAGTGGAAAGACAGGTACACACAGGTTTTCGTAGTGTCCCCCTAGTCAGGCAATCAGCCTGCTCCTCTCCTAAAGGGATGCAGCAGGGGGTGGGAAGGGGGGGGGGGGGGGCTTATATTCCAACCACTCCTTTCACTATTGTTTTATCTTTCTCCTTATTGCTAATAATGATTATTTAGAGCAGGGGGGGGGCTTATATTCCAACCACTCCTTTCACTATTGTTTTATCTTTCTCCTTATTGCTAATAATGATTATTTAGAGCAGGGTACAGATGACGGAACACATCTTTTTACACGTGCACGACAAAACAAGTCTTCTTGCAAGCACACTTCTTCAGGGTGTATGCAGACGATAAAACAAGTCTTCTTGCAAGCACACGTCCTCAGGGTGTATGCAGACGATAAAAAAAGCCTTCTTGCAAGCACACTTCCTCAGGGTGTATGCAGACGATAAAACAAGTCTTCTTGCATGCACACTTCTTCAGGGTGTATGCAGACGATAAAACAAGTCTTCTTGCAAGCACATTTCCTCAGGGTGTATGCAGACGATAAAACAAGTCTTGCAAACACAGTTCTGCAGGGTGTATGCAGATGATGAAACAAGTCTTCTTGCAAGCACACGTCCTCAGGGTGGCTGCAGATGATAAAACAAGTCTTCTTGTATGCACACTTCTTCAGGGTGTATGCAGACGATAAAACAAGTCTTCTTGCATGCACACTTCTTCAGGGTGTATGCAGACGATACAACATGTCTTTTTGCATGCACACTTCTTCAGGGTGTCCGCAGAATATAAAACAAATCTTCTTGCATGCACACTTCTTCAGGGTGTATGCAGACGATAAAACAAGTATTCTTGCATGCACACTTCTTCAGGGTGTATGCAGACGATAAAACATGTCTTTTTGCATGCACACTTCAGGGTGTCCGCAGAATATAAAATAAGTCTTCTTGCATGCACACTTCTTCAGGGTGTATGCAGACGATAAAACAAGTCTTCTTGACTGCACACTTCTTCAGGGTGTATGCAGACGATACAACATGTCTTTTTGCATGCACTCTTCTTCAGGGTGTCCGCAGAATATAAAACAAGTCTTCTTGCATGCACACTTCTTCAGGGTGTATGCAGACGATAAAACAAGTATTCTTGCATGCACACTTCTTCAGGGTGTATGCAGACGATAAAACATGTCTTTTTGCATGCACACTTCAGGGTGTCCGCAGAATATAAAACAAGTCTTCTTGCATGCACACTTCTTCAGGGTGTATGCAGACGATAAAACAAGTCTTCTTGCATGCACACTTCTTCAGGGTGTATGCAGACGATAAAACATGTCTTTTTGCATGCACACTTCTTCAGAGTGTCCGGAGAATATAAAACAAGTCTTCTTGCATGCACACTTCTTCAGGGTGTATGCAGACGATAAAACAAGTATTCTTGCATGCACACTTCTTCAGGGTGTATGCAGACGATAAAACATGTCTTTTTGCATGCACACTTCAGGGTGTCCGCAGAATATAAAACACGTCTTCTTGCATGCACACTACTTCAGGGTGTATGCAGACGATAAAACAAGTCTTCTTGCATGCACACTTCTTCAGGGTGTATGCAGACGATAAAACAAGTCTTCTTGCAAGCACACTTCCTCAGGGTGGCTGCAGATGATAAAACAAGTCTTCTTGCAAGCACACTTCCTCAGTGTGTATGCAGAAGATAAAATAAGTCTTCTTGCAAGCCCACTTCCTCAGGGCGGTTGTAGAGGATAAAACAAGTCTTCTTGCATGCACACTTCTTCAGGGTGTATGCAGACGATGGCTGTAGAGGATAAAACAAGTCTTCTTGCATGCACACTTCTTCAGGGTGTATGCAGACGATAAAACAAGTCTTCTTGCAAGCCCACTTCCTCATGGTGTATGCAGACGATAAAACAAGTCTTCTTGCATGCACACTTCCTCAGGGTGTATGCAGACGATAAAACAAGTCTTCTTGCAAGCACACTTCCTCAGAGTGTATGCAGACGATAAAACAAGTCTTCCTGCAAGCACACGTCCTCAGGGTGTATGCAGACGATAAAACAAGTCTTCTTGCAAGCACACTTCCTCAGGGTGTATGCAGACAATAAAACAAGTCTTCTTGTAAGCACACTTTCTCAGGGGGTATGCAGACGATAAAACAAGTCTTCTTGCAATCACACATTCTTCAGGGTTTCTGCAGAAAATGAAACAAGTCGTCAAGCAAGCACACTTCCTCAGGGTGTATGCAGACGATAAAACAAGTCTTCTTGCAAGCACACGTCCTCAGGGTGGCTGCACATGATAAAACAAGTCTTCTTGCAAGCACACTTCCTCAGGGTGTATGCAGACGATAAAACAATTCTTTTTACAAACACACTTTCTCAGGATGTATGCAGATGATAAAACAAGTCTTCTTACAAACACACTTCCTCAGGGTGTATGCAGACAATAAAACAAGTCTCTTTATAAGCACAGTTTACCAGGGTACGTAGACACAAAAACGCTTACTCATCCAGCAATGTCATAATAAAACCTGAGGGCCCCCTCCTGCAAAGTACTTTGAGGAGCCCCCGCCGAGCTCACTCAGAAGCTCTCAGGTACTGTGCTGAGGGGGTCTCCTCTGGTGCTCGCCCCCTCCACCCCCTTTCCACCCACACACACACCTTGTGGGGGCCTTTGTTACGCCACTGTCATCCAGTAAAAATGTATTTTTTCCCTAATCAACAGTAGCTTCCTGTGCAACCTAGAACCTGCAACCCAAATCATATGCTCTTCCCTAGCAGGTCTGTCTCAATGTGATGCGGTTTATGTTCATGCCGACTCTAAATCTTCCTTTTGTATTTAAAGCATGTCTCATTCTTTTTTTTTTTTTTTTTACAATTTCTTACATTTCTCTTATTGTATGTATTTCGATATTTTACTGTTTTATTTTAGCCGAAACTGGTAGATCTGGCTCATTACCTCCCGTCCCTCCCTCGCCTTCCTTTTAACCAATGAGGCCTCCCGCCTCCCCCCTAGACCCTCCCTTCCCCTTTCAAAACCCCCCCCCCACCCTTATCCCCTCCTGTTCTTTTGTCTAGCCCACGCTAGACGGTTTTCTTTCCCTTTCTTACCTGCACGGCGGGGCCTGGAGGTCGTCGATGGAGGCACTCCTCGGGACGCGGTGCTCCGCGAGGAGTGCTACGGCTGGGTCACGTCTTGAGCGAACGGCATGGCTGCTCGAGAGGCGTGTACTGGGGGCCGGCTGACGGGGTCAGCCGGCCCTCTGTGGCTGGGGCGTTAGTTTCCGGGTTTCCGCGCCGCGGAGCCGCGAGGACCGAGGAACTTCAATTTTTGGATGCTGGTCAGGTAGGACGGGCGTTCTGCCCATGGTTTTTTGGATTTTTACAAGGATTGTGACCTTTTTAGGGTTTGGTGGAGCCCTGTTAGGGAGGACCAGGGTCCTATATGTAGGGTAGTGTTTTGGAATGAAAGGCAGTGTTATTTTGGTTACCATGCCTAAAGCTCCAGCAAAGAGACATGGTTGTCTCTTCTTCCTCCTCGGAGGTGGGAGGGGAGGGTAGCATTGCTCTTCCTGAGAACCCACAGGTACCTGGCAGGGGTACTCCCCTCATGTCTAGTGAGGAAGTGCAGGATATGGGTGAAATGGCTGTCACCAGGGCACTGCAAGATGGCGTGGCCAGGACTGATCAGTCTAAGCGTGCGCACTCATCGGTAGCGGCAAGGAAATCCTCATCGGAGAGTGAGGATGAGGCCCCATCAACGTCATCTGGGGGGAAATAGGTTTCCAGAAGAGGTAATGTGGGAAGTGATGACACATGTTCGGGACAGTTTAGGTTTCCCTGTGTTTCAACCTACAAACTCAGAGTCTCATTTATTTCCTCAAATATCAGACGCCTTTTATGTTTGCCATGCCTTTCCAGGGACCTGTGAAGGATATGGTGTTTCGTGAGTGGAAGGATGTGGAGAAGGCTCAGGTTCCACGATTCCTTCAGAAACTTTACTTACTTGAGGGTGAGGGGGGTTTTCCTCCTTCAATACGCCTGGACTCTATTCTGGCTACTCTAATTGGCAAAACGGCAGTCAATCCGGAGGATTGTGTGCCTACGTATGCCACAGACCGTAAAGTGGATTCAGGTCTTAAGAGGGCTTTTGCGGCGGAGAATCTGGCGCTGAAGGCAGGGATTTATTCTGCTTATGCGTCACAATCATTGGTTCAAGGCTTTGATAAACTGGCGGTGGCTGTACAGGAAGGGGCGGAGTGTTCGGAGCTCCTGGCTGGTATGGAACAGCTGGCCAGATTATTGGTGGATGTGTCTTCAGATATAGTCCGTACTTCGGCTCTGGCATCTGGGTCTTTGATTGGGGCTCGTAGGTCCCTCTGGTTGCGTTCATGGAAGGCTGATCCAGGGGAAACGGTGGCCTTGTTGAGACTGCCGTTTGAGGGTTGTAACTTGTTTGGAGAACTATTACCATCCATACTTTCCAAGGCGTTTAAGGAGCGGAAGCATGCCTTACCTTATAAAGGGGTTTCTTCTTCGGGTAAAGGGTGGAAGAAGCATTCCAGATCTTCTCCTACTAGGGTTGCTAAATCCTTTTCGTTTAGGAGACGGCGTTTTCATCCGCGTTTTTCACCTAAGAAGTCTACTCCTGAGACCCGGGGTGGTTTCAAGAAGGGGTCCTGGCATTCGCTGTGGGCCTGGCAGAGGGCCGGTTGGGGGATGACTGTGTCACTTTCTTTCAGCTTGGGAGGACAGTGTAACCGATCATTGGGTACTAGACATGGTGACCAATGGTTATGTCATAGATTTTGTGGCGGTTCCTCCAGATTCCGGGGTGCATCCCACACCTCTGCCTTCAGAGGGGTCTTGGAGTGGAGCATTATTGGACGGAGTGCGGGACTTACTGGTCATGGGGGCCATTTCCCATGTTCCGCTAGACGACCGAGGTCAGGGCACTTATGCGGTCTTGTTTCTTGTGCGGAAAGTTTCAGGGGGATTTTCAACCGGTGCTCAATCTGAAGGAGGTGAATACCTGGATCAGGACAGTGCATTTCCACATGCTGTCCATTCGGACTATTTTTCCATTGGTCAGGCAAGGGGATTTTCTGGTGTCACTGGATCTGCCGGATGCTTACCCACACGTACCGGGGGCATGGTCCTCTCAAAAGTTCCTGAGGTTTGCTGTGGGGCAGGATCATTTCCAGTTTTGCGTTCTGCCTTTCGGTCTGAAATCTTCTCCCCGAATTTTCACGAATATGCTGGCTCCTCTAGTGGCTTTGCTTCATTCAGAAGGGGTGTTTCTGCACCCTTATCTAGTCGACATTTTGATTCATGCCCATTCACGAGACCTTTTGCAGAGGCAGGTGGCCCAAGTTCTGGGGGTCCTGCAATAACACAGGTTTTTGATCAATTGGGTGTAATCAGACTTTGTGCCGTCCCAGGATCTGGTTTTTCTAGGGGCTCGGTTTCAGCCTATTCTAGGGTTGGTGACTGTGTCCGAAAAAAAAAAAAAAAAAAAAAAAAAAAAAAAAAGGTTGGATGCTCTCCAGGCTTTGGTAAAGAAGGTATGGTTACTGTCTGCTCCCCGAGCTCTTCTATGGTTGCGACTGCACATTTGGCGTCAGTGATATTTTGGGTTCTTGGGCACGTTTCCATCCCCTGTGCTTGATGACGTGGTTCTTGAGTAGGTGGGATCCAGGGTCCGGTTCTCTGAAGGACGGGGTTCCAGGGTCCTGATTGATTCACAGAGAGTTGCAATGGTGGTTGGATGCAGACCACCTGAGGGTAGGGGTGTCTTTGTCACCTCTGAGACCCGTGGTGGTGACGACGGATGCCAGCCTCTCCGGTTGGGGGGCATGGATGGGGTCAGCTCAGATTCGGGGGTTTTGGTCCCCTCGGGAGGCGAGTCGGTCATCTAATTGGCGAGAATTGCGGGCTATATTCCTGGCTCTGGTCCATTTCCAGGATTCCCTGAGGGGGTTGGCGGTTCTGGTTCGCACAGACGACTTAGTGGCCGAGGCTTATGTCATTCGGCGAGAGTGGTAAGTGTTCGGGCGGATCTACTGAGCAGAGTGATTCCTTCCTCTCAACTTTTCTCTCTCCGGAGGTCTCTGTTTCGGCATCTGGTTCGGCTTTGGGGTCTTCCAGTGCTGGATGTGTTTGCGTCAGTAGAGACTGCGATAGTGGAGTGCTTCTGCTCCCGGTTTTGGTGTCCCCAAGCATGGGAGGTGGACGGGATGTCATGTCCTTGGCCGCAGGGCCTTTTATATGCGTTCCCTCCGTTTCAACTATTCAGGGCGTTTCTGTTAGGTGCCAGTGGCTTTGAGTTCTACCTTGCTGGCTTCATGGAGACGTTCAACTTTGCTTTCTTATGGTAGACAGTGGAAGGTGTTTTCGTCTTGGTGCTTAAGTCGTGAGTTGGATCCTTCCTGCGCTTCTCTCTTTGAGGTGATGCAGTTCCTGCAGGACGGTGCTCGTTTAGGGTTGTCAGTGGCTTCTCTTCGGGTACAGTGGGCGGCTATTCAGGCATTTAGGGACCATGGCGTAATCTTCAAGTTGAAGGGCGATTGATGCCTGGATTTTTTCAGGGGCTTATTAATTTATTTCCTCGCCCGGTACGTTCTTTTCCCTCATGGGATCTGTCCTTGGTTTTGGATGTGTTGACGGGGGCCCCTTTTGACCCATTGGGGGACTATGATTTGCGACGTCTATCTTTGAAGACGTTCTTTTTGGTCGCCATTACTTCGGCTCGTCGGTTGGGGGAATTGGGGGCATTGGCATGTTCCTTTCCTTTTTTGTAAGATTTTTCCCGATAGGGTGGTTCTGGTTCCGGTGCCTTCCTTTATTCCAAAAGTCAATTCTTCGTTCCATTCCAGGCAGGCGGTCATCCTTCCTTCATTTTGTCCGGATCCCTCATCAGGGGAGGAGGTCCGTTTGCATTTGTTGGATGTACGTAGGGTTTTGTTGGAGTATCTGCGGGTGGTGGCTCCTTTTCGTACAGGGGATTCACTGTTTGTTACTTTTGGTCCGGCGCGCTAAGGTGAGAAACCTTCCACGGCTTCCTTGAGTCAGTGGGTTCGATCTTTGATTCTGTTGGCCTATTCCTTGAAAGAGGTGGTTCCTCCTCTAGGGATTCAGGGGAGGTCTTCCAGAGGCATGGCGGCGACGGTGGCAGAGCTTCAGGGGACTTCAGTGGTGGATATTTGCAGGGCCGCCACTTGGGCTTCTCCTTCGGCGTTTGTGCGTCATTATAGGCTGTCGGACTTGGGTGGTTTGGAGTCGGTGTTTGGTCACCGGGTCTTATCCTCTATGAGATACTGTTTGGGATGTTCTTGGTGCAGGATATTAAATAAGGGTCTTGCAACTCGATGTCCGTCTCCTGTGTGTTTTTCTTGCTATGTCTCATTGGTTAAAAGGAAGGCGAGGGAGGGACGGGAGGTAATGCTTCCATTTTCTTACGATAATGGCATTACTCCTAGTCCTACTCCCTCGCCTTCCTTTTCCGTTCCCTCCCACCCTCCCGGTACGGACTGTCCGAGTTGCGGCTTGGGCTTGGTTTTTGTACAGGAGGGGATAAGGGTGGGGGGGTTTTTGAAAGGGGAAGGGAGGGTCTAGGGGGGAGGCGGGAGGCCTCATTGGTTAAAAGGAAGGCGAGGGAGTAGGACTAGGAGTAATGCCATTATCGTAAGAAAATGGAAGCATAACTGAAGATGCAAGCCCCACCAATAGCTTTAGCCAAAATGTGTTCAGTTTGTAATCCACACACAGCAAGTAGCTAACACAACAAATTATCAAAGATGCAATAAAACGCACATAGTCTACCAGCACTCTGGCACATGCAACATGGCCCAGTCTTCATATACTTGGCAACTTGGATGCTGCACCTCAAACTACTGCTTGTGTCCAGGTTTCAAGTCAACCATTCGTTGTTGAATGAGATAAACTCTATACAAACTCCAACACAATAGGGTAGCATGGGGTTTCCCCATTAGTTTGATGGGAGCCGTCACTATGTACTACATTGAACTAACTTTTGAGTAACTACTGAGTCGGTAGGGACAAAAACATCAGCCATCCAAAAGGTATCACAAGAACACCGAGAGTACTGCGAGGCGTATCAAATTGTAGAAATATGCTAAGCTAAAACTGTAACTTAACATAATGCCATGTACTTCCCTCCTTCCCCTTGCCCTCTATTTAAAGCTTAGAACAGCTTTACGGTCATGTGACCACTACACAAGCTCTGAAAATGGTGTAAAAGTTGCATAGTACCAACAAGGCATTAGACGCCTTGGTATCTACAAGCATTATAAGGATTAAAATGCAGTATAGAGTAGTTTCTGAAAGTAAAAGATCTGTGATAAAGACAAAGCTTGTTTTTACAGGCGTGTGGAATCACTGACTGTTGGCGAAACAGGATTGTTATCCACTAAGGGAAGGTTTGGATCCATATATATATATTTAAGTTGTTCAAACTTGTACATATGAATCAATAATGCAAAGCATTTACTATTAGCAGAAGCACTCTAAGAAAATGCAGTAAATTGTGAGCTGAACTTGCTTAATGGACAGTGGTTACCATATAAAAACGTGCACAAAATGTAACCATTTGAGGCTATTTATATAATGTTCCCACAATACTCCCAGGTGATATGCAAATACATGCATAATCATAAAAGCAAGTCTGATGTTTGTTACCTTTTAAAATAAAATGTACAAAAATAAAATTGCAACTTGAAAAACAATATCTGGCTCAACTATTTTGAATTTTCAGTACAATTTCTTTGAGGCATCCTTTAAAAACGTGTTTGATGCAAATATTTAACAAAGATTAATAAAAGCGAATCAGTGTAAAACCATTATGGCCATCATTATGGGAAACATGAAAATGAATGAAGAACCCAATTCTTAAAGAAAGTCACAAACGTTTGCCAGCAGGGTTATGTTCATTGAAGAGATTTCCAATTTTTAGAACTTCACAAGACTTTACAGAAGTAGGCCTGGAAGCTAAACTACCAGAAAACGTTTTTGAATTCCATGTTTTCATGAGCAAGTATTTACATGTACAAATGCTCATGCGAAACATCAGCTGAACAACTGCAAAATCACTTTTCCTAGGCCTCATTTTTCCCAACCTTGAACATGTATACATCTGCTCTTGTCAGGAGTAAGTTTCTAGCCTTTTCTAGTGTGAGCAGAGATTGGAGAGGAGCTGGTGAATACCCTCACACAAGTTAGTGTTGTATGTGCACAGACTCACAGGTTGTGCCATCCCTTCAACTACTTTTTCCTACTTACTTCAAGACTTTGAATATAGATTTGCAGAAAAGTGGCAAACTCAGACCATTGCTAGATTCCAAACTCTGATACAATATGAGCCCTAACATAATCAGGGACGTTCTTAACAGAGCTCTTGTACAACGAAAATGCTACTATAATTTGTCACCTCATTGCAAGGCACCAAAAGACACAAGTGATTTGTTTTGCATGACAAGTAGAGTTCGAAAGAATCCAGTCATTTCCACGGGTATATATTTTATAAAATTCCATGCTCCTTTTTTAAACGAGTCCTGTTCTGTGTATCACTTTGAAAACAGCACCATGATCATAGAGAGACCATCGCCCACCTCACAAGCCTATGTAAAAATGTAGATTCCATATTTATTATTTTATTTCTGGCATTTCCTCCTAAGAGCTTCAGAATAAATGAGGACTTTGTCACGATAGGTGGATGAATTTATGTACATAAGTCACAAAGACATTTGCGCATCTGAGTTCAACTCAGGTTTGCAAATAGCTTGATTCACATTTAGATTTCTCAAAACATGGATTGAAACTCTCGAAACTCACACATAATTTTTCATGGGAGCAAATTACTCCCCCCCCTCTCTCCAACCATATGCAGGAGGATGGTGTTCCAGAGCTGGAGATGTGCTGTGACGTTTGCATGGCTCTACAAAGGAGGGGGTGGGATCAATTACATCCTACCAAAATATTGACCATACAATCTTGTATACCATTTCGATACCATGGTAAGTAGATGGTGAGTTGAGAATCATAAATCTATATTTCCCATATATATGTAGCTTGACGATAATGTAGTTGTGAGTCGTTCGGGTTGATGCAACATTTTTTGAAGAAACCTGTTTCATCTATGATATGTTAAGACACAACCCCCACAAACTAACATGCTTGTTGCTATTTCCAAACTTTTATACTGCACATCCCAACTATGGACATAGTCTGATGGTGCATACTTATGCCAAGTTAACAGAATTACCTCCTTAAGAAGGGTG
The DNA here is from genome assembly GCF_031143425.1 of Pleurodeles waltl. Classification (NCBI taxonomy): domain Eukaryota; kingdom Metazoa; phylum Chordata; class Amphibia; order Caudata; family Salamandridae; genus Pleurodeles; species Pleurodeles waltl. The sequence goes on from NC_090451.1 coordinate 532,908,255, forward strand.
AGAATATGAGGGAAAACAACCAAACCTTTAGTAGGATAGGAGTTTCTCCCTGAGGAAAAATATTTCCCAATGGGAAAAAATAAAACAAAGTTTGGGAGTGAAATTGCACTACATTGTAGTGTGTGCATATACGCAAATAACAAATGCAAATGTATATTCAGTATTCATCCTAACATTTTGCATTGTCTCTTTCAGTTATTCTTCTGCTTTTCCTTCACCATATGTTTCCTTCTGCCATGGGATTCTATTACAAGATTGGAGGCTTAATTAGGATTACCTTTTGCACTGGAAAATCTCTTGTAGCAATAATGACAAAGGAAAAAAACTTAACAGTTTAAGAATCCTACATACTATACGGTCCTCAATAGTCTAGCAAACTACTAAAGCATCCTAGCCTGCTATTGTAAATCCCCTTATTTGCAGCAGTAGCAAGGAAAATGTTTTGAATTCATTTAATACACAGGCTTTTACTGTGTGCACTTTTAAAATTAACTCAAGACAAAATATTATTTCCGTTCAGAAAACATAAAAACAATATATAAAACATCCAATAAAACAAGAACAACTAATAAAACATAAGCTACATAACTAATTTACTCTGTAACAAAGTCAGAGATGACAAATGAAAGGCATAAATGAGTAAAATAGCCAGGCCTCTAATATCAAACCTAAGTCTTGTCATAATTACTGGCTAACCTCATCTGATATGGCTCAATCCAGTTAACCTTTTCAGGAAAATGAGCTCCAATAGAGCTTGTCCTCAATTCAACATCCTCTCTTTTCACACTTCTTGGCTACAAAAGTGTGCCCACCAGCAATTTCTTATTCACTTTCATAATCATAAGCCGGATTGGTGAAAAGTTCCAGGCAGCTGATGTCCCTGCTAACATCTCATGTATACGTATGCCTTGAGGGCCTACACTACTATTCTAAAAGGAGACAGTCAGGCATAATTTTCCTATTAAGAATCACGGCAGAGTTGCTGGAGAGAGATCCCCAAATCAACAAATGGGAGGATTTAATAAATTCTTAACGTCCTCCAAACCAAGCTCCTCATGCAAGAAAAAGGAGAATTGGCTGGGGGAGCCCAGCAGACATCTCAATAGTGTATTTCCTCTTTTAAAATAGTTCACATTTACATAGCCGCATATCCCTGACCCATAAATCACAGAAGATATACATTAGTCTGTGTATACCATTGACATCTGTAACAATGGTTCATGTCCTAGTCTGAAGGTGAGACTGAAAACCATCCAAGTCGGCATACATTGACCTCCTATCTTAAAGAAGAGCATTCCAGTTAAGCTGAGAATTAAAGAGATACTGGTACGTCTTCACAAGTTTAAGCATTGCTTTCTCAACAAACTCAGTTTTGTTTTTTTCGATTTGTAAGGCAAAGGATATTTACATATGATTTTGAGAGATGTGTGAATAAATCCAAATTCCCCGTGCAAGCTTCATAGCACGTGATCAGCTCTTGTAAGCCGCTGGTTGTTCGTGATATAAAAACAGCAGCATCACAGTATAGCAGTATGTGGATATGCTTAAGATTAATTAACAGAAAACTCCAAGCATCCAAGATATAAAAAGCTCAAAAGCCAAGTCCAATAAAGACTATAACTCCTTTATTTCGGCCTCTAGAATAAATCCAAAGGAGCTTCTTCAGTTTCACAAGCGCTCACAATTCCATAAACACATTAAGCCAACATGCGTTTTGTTGTAATGGCAAACAAGCTTCCAAATTCATTGGTGCTACAATTAAACATGAATATACATTAATGTGCTATTTATACATCAAAAATATGACCACTAATCAAAAATATAAACAAGTGTGTGCAGCTGCATGCATATTGGAGAAAAAAGGTAAATACTCAATAAATGGCATGAAAGGAAACCCTAAGTACAAGTAAATAAAGACCAACCAAATCCTACAATATTCATGTGATCAGTGGAGTGATTAAAGTATAGGTAGTTCTCAACATATCTTCCCATCCACTAGTATTCATGAAACTAGTGAATTGAATAACATAAATAATGCCCATGTGATTTTTAGACACATCTAATCAAAAATACCTTATTCCAAAGTAATTTCATCCAGTTATCACTTCTTATCAAAGTAAATCACAATAAACAATATCATTACAACCCTACACCATAAACCCACATGTTAGTACCCAGACCATCTCCAACAACACTTTACCTAGTTTGAAAGGTAAAATTTCGTACCTCAGTATTTAAAATAGGACAACAAGTAATCATTTCAATAAGTCCTACAATCAAAAAAACACAGGAATACTTCAATGAATGGAATAGCAGTCCAATAAGTCATAGTAATAACATTGTGTGATCCATTAATGTCTATGACATCCATTCCCTAAACACCATAAACATCATAAACAGCAATCTGTATCCAAAGTCTTGCATATGAAATGAAATTACATAAATAACAATTGTTGTCAAATACATTCATTTATCATATATCAGAATCCTGCACATACTATACTAATCTCAAACACCATTAACCACCCTAGAGATTGAGTCGTACAATTTCATATTTGCCGGCAGGAACTTATTCCCAAGCACAAAATCCTCATGCGTAAAAGTAGCACTTGTGTGCTTCAAGTAAGGTAACAAAATTCAAATCGGAACACTATTGCAAACCAAAACAATATCACACAATGTGTCCCCATAACTCACCAAGCCATCAAAGTGGACATTAAATTTAGGTCCATAGGTACCCCTTTTGGGCCAGGGACTTTATTGCTATAGCTACCATTAATGGTATCAATAAATTATTCTAAGACAAAAGTCAGCAAATGGTCTGAATAATTGTTTGAACAATTTTGCTTGGAACTGGAATCATATAAGAAGGTAATGTGATTGACCTATATAGTTGCTTAAATATCCACTTCAAGAGCCCTATCTTCCTGTGGTGAAAACCAAAATTTATCGGCGATCCTCTAGCGATCCTTTTGGAGAACTCTTATTTTTAGACAAAATGTGAGTGTTATAATCTTTTCTAGAATGTAATACTGCTTAAGGGACTATGAGAGTATACATCTTTGAGCATGATTTAAAGCTTTATTAGTGTCACTAATTTTTTTGCATAACAGAATAGGAGAAGGCTTACAATTTCTAGTAGACAAGATCATCAAAGTCATGATTACATTTAGGATTAGGAGAGTGAATGCTAAAAGATGCAATGAAACAAAGTCAACTCCCTTAGCATTATAATTCAGACAAGTGAGGACACTGTCTAAAGATGTCACAATTATCCTAATGGTAACTAGTGAAAAGAAAGACAAGACCAAAAGATGTTACCAGAGGATAGGGGTCACTTCAATTGCTGGGAATAACCTGAAAGCAATCACCTAATGAAAAAGATCTGGTGTGACAAAATATCATAACTTGTGATACTACCTATGCCTCTATTCTTAAATGTTGGTGGGGTAGCTTATCATCCACTATATGAAGATTTACGTTTATAAGACTGCACATAACAATACTCAGGGGGTGGAATTTAATAAAATATTTTCTTGTCCATGGGACAGGTTGCTTCTTAAATATACTTGCCCTGTAAAAAAATCTGCTTGTCCCTTTGGTGCCTTGTAGTGTGGCGACAAATTATGGCAGCAATCTCATTATGTACGAGCTCTGATAATTGCCTCTCTGATTATTCCAGGGCTACTACTATAGTATGGCTTGAATAATCGCAATTATAATCCCTACTATAGCAATTTTCCTTATTTGGCCACCTTTCTACAGATCTACATACTTGGGCAGGAGAACGAAGTAAGCAATAGTTCCAGGGCTGGAATGCTTTTAAGTCTTGCATGTTTTAGGGATTTTCACCAGCTCTTCTTTAATCTTTTCCCATAATGAGAAAGGTTGGAAATTTACTCCTGACAATGAAGAAGTAGACGTTCTTCTAGGGATTGGAAAAAAGTGATTCGAGGGAAAGTGAACTTGTAAACACTCAACAGATTTTCACATGAGCAAATCTACATATGCATATTTGCTCGTGCCAAAATACAGTTCACAAATATCTTCTGGGAGTACAATTTCCTGGTCTAATCCTGTAAGGTCTTTTGAACTCATGAAAGCCACTAATTCAAAGATGTATACCATGGATGCACTTTAGTGACTTTCTTTAAGACTGGGGTTCCTAATTAGGTCTGACATTAACAAAGATATTTTGTTTTTATTAAACTTTTATTTCTCTCGCTATCAATTGGATGGCTTTACTGTGAGTGATCGCTTTCTGCTCTTCCAGAAGGAGCATATTGGCACACAAAGTAGTTTTGTTCAGTGTCACGAAAAACTATGGCAATCAGTAGCATAACAAAACTGGAGCCCCCCCCCTCCCTGCAAAGACCATGGAGCCCCCCCTTCCAGACTCACTGAGGGCTGGTGCTGTGCTGAGGGGGCCCCCTGGAGGAAGGGCTGGGGACCTTTGTTACGCCACTGATGGCAATGTGTGCTTTTTGTGTGTGCTTTTTGAGACCAAAACCGTTTTTTACTTTTTGCCAGTGTTGTTACAATGGTGAGGGCCTGGCAGCTCCCACAACAATAAAGTGTTACAAAAGCCATGTCAAAACAAGACACGAATTGACAAAACCAAAAGACTCACAAAAAATATTGGATTGGTTGGCTTTGCCAGTGCTTGTTTATTTTCATGCGTCCAATAATCTTGTTGAAAATGGTTACACTGATTTACCATTAGGAATACTTTTTGGAAATACTAGCATGCATCAACACATTTTACTAAATGATACTTCAAAGAAATAGCACCTAAAATTTCTTAGTAGTGAAATGTTTTTTTTCCAGCTTGGATTTTGTTCTGAACATTTCATTTTGAAAGCAAGGAATCATCACTCTTGCTTACAATCTTCTGCAAACATTTGCATTTAACCAGAGAGCATTCTGGGCATTTAGCCTCATATTGTTAAACTTTTCAAACGTGTACACATTTTTTCCTGAAACCACTGTCAGTAGTGCAGTGTGAACCTAAAATGTTTATTTACAGTGCTCAACCTAGTAATGAAGGCTTTTCAATAATGAACCACAAATACAAGTTTGAACAGCATTAACATATGGACACACATATTACCTCAACTGCAGACTGTTCCCTTCTCTGTAAACTTGCAGCCAAAGGGTTTGTGCTGCAGGGGGTTGGGTCTACTTGTCCCAAGGACAAAATAAACATTAAAACTTGTTGCCTTTAACCCAAAACAATATTTCCCAGGCATTGGGCGATAGGAATTCCACATCCCTAAATATTGCAGAGTAAAGCACCACCTTGAGCATTTATTGTGCCACTCTAATAGTCCACTGGGTCCCAGTTCTAATATGGAGAAGAATCAATAGCTACTACTGAATTTGCATTAAAACTGCCTGTCAGAAAGAGGTGTATCTGTGAGAGAAAAACCAATAAGGTAGACTTTCCTCTAGAAAATAAAGTAACTTCTCAAACTTAGCGGAGGCAGGGTGAAAAGGTCAAACCCCTCGATTACAACAAAAATTAGTTCCATAGCTAATTTATTAGGTGTTTAAATCTTCTTTTCTACCACGGTACAAAATAAAGTTGTCTCTGGCCTACATAATTAAGTCCACCCGTCAGACCCATAACAAAGCTGAAGAAGTAGAAGCATAAATTGATTGAAAGCAATCCAGATAGTGCTTTACTGACAACCAGGTCTCTAGTAGTACATCAAATTGGTTAATAAAACACACTCACTTAACATCTTCTAAGTTTGTGTGTAATCTATCCTCATTCAATGATATAAAAAAGAACGACTTCTCAGACAAACTGGGTCTACTGAAAGCTTTAGCAACTGACTTCCCTCATTTTCTGTATGCAGAGGGCAAGGCATCATCTTCCACAAATGATTATGAGGGGCAGCCAAATTTCATACAAGAGTCTTGGACAGACAATCCAAGAGCATTCATGGATTCAGAAGATTGATCAAGGGTAGAGCAAGGTGTTAAGCCTAAGTGTCAGTATTTATCCTCAAGCGAGAGAGACATGTGAATCTATTATAAGTCTGGATGAGCTACACAGGAACAATAAGGTATGAATTGTTGTAGATTGATTACTTTTAATTGTAGCCTTTGTGTAAATATAAGCTTGCCCATGGAGGTAGGTTTATAAAGAAAACCCGCCATGAATCGGTAAAATCATTAAACTTTGACTAAAAGAGGAACTGATTTTGTTTGGAACATAATTTTATTAAGTATTCAGAGTAACATGGAAATAACATGCAGTAAACAACTGATGTTTCATTTATCTATCACCAATGTCCTATACTCATAGAGGCAGGGAAGGTAGAAAACAACAATAATAGAGGAGGAAATAACCCCCAGTTCTGTAATGTTGATCACTAGTGGTATATATAGAGCAGGACTGAGCATGTATACTGAGACAATGTTACATTCTTTGTAAGAAACTACAATATTAACAGGCAGGAGGGCTTACAAGACACACAGAAGCAAATACGAATGATAGCTATATAAAGAGTTCACAAGGGAATCACTTACATTCTGAATAATGTCCAAACTAGTTATGTAACCTTAGAGGAGACGAGGGAGGTATTATACACTTTCACATTTACTCGTATGCGGGTGGGGGACAGTTGAGCATGGTCTTAGCCATCATTATCGACCGTGGCATGCAACTTTCCATTACTGTCAATTGTTGCCATTGTCCGCACAATATCAACCCAGGCTTGTGCCACTTTTGGCTAGCGAATCCTTCTCCTGACCGCTTTCTTAAGTGCTGCCTCCTCACACACAGCCCACTCAGAGACTTCATTATACAAATTCCACATGTTAGGACCAGCTGCTTTTTTCCAGCTCATGAATATCTTGTCCTTTAGCCAATACAAATCTGCTGGGCACCCAGTTGGCTTTGGTTCACCCAGTTAGCATGCCACCGGAGCATTAGGGACCTGTCCACGGCCTCTTTGATAAACTGTAAAGCGTTGTTCCAATAGATAGTCACCTCTGAACTCCAAATCATATGTGAAAAATCAGCCCTGTTACATCTAGGACAACCAGCATGTGCCTCAGGGAACATATTATCTATTCTTTTAGGGGTAATTTATCCCCTTTGCAGGTAACAATATTGAATCAATTTAAACCTAGAGTTCTGAGAAACCTTAGGCATGTTTTGTAGAATTTTTAACTCGTCCCCTTCATGTAAAGAAGATGCTAGGTCCTCTGACCATTTACTGTATATTGATGTCAGTTCAACCTTGGATGTCACGCACATATGGGAGCTTAGTATGTATTCTCTGCAGCACCCTTGTCCACACATATCGTAATGACTCAAGTAGGATATTCTAATTTCCCACATGGGGCTTTGCAGTAGCCACACAAATATATATTGTGGAGGCAGACATGGTCCCTCATCCCCAGCAGGTTTTAAGTATTGTGTTCTCCATCTGGCCGCCCACTGCAGTTGTACGGTCAGCTAATAAAGTTGCAGGTCCGGGAACAGCAAATCTCCCTCATCAATAAGAAGATGAAGCTTAGCCAGCAACCCTCAAATTTGTGAGCGTGCTATCTATTTCGCAAAAAAACCTCTTAGGATTGTGTATGGCCAGGGAGACTAAACATTTGAGTCTACGAAGCAGAACCATTTTTGAGAGTGCTGTTCGTTCCATTTCCGATAAGGGAAGCTGTTGCACTTGGTCCTGTCTGCAGGGTCACCCCCACATGTTTTGCCTTAAACCCTCCTATTTTTCTGAACTCATTTTTGTTGGACTGAGCCCCGTGAGTATAAACCATTGCAAAGGCCACCCAGCTGGCACATTTAAACTGCTGATATTTGTTGTCAGAACCAGATGCTATGGGCCAACCATATCATGGGGTGCATAGATGTGTTTAACGCATTGTCAAAATTCTCGAGGAGAGTGTAATGTTGTTATGTGTATTATTGTTGAAATCTACTGTTGGAAATGGCCCTTTCTGCCTTTCTCCTCCTATTTTTCTGACCCTCTTTTTGTTGACTTTAGACTTCTGGGCACTTTACCACTGCTAATCAGTACTAAAGTGCCGATGCTCTCTCCCCTACAACTTGGTATAATTGGTTTACACCTGTTTGGCTTATTTAATTTACCTATTCCTTGTAAAGTGGTATAAGATAAACCCCAAGACTGTACATTAAGGGGCATATTTATACTCTGTTTGCACCGAATTAGTGTCATTTTTTTTTACTCTAATTCGGTGCAAAACTAACTCCATATTTATACTTTGGTGCTAGACCCCTCTAGCACCAAATTTATGGAGTTAAAGTCATTTTTTGAAAGTGGAGACCTACTTTGCCTTAATGAGATGCAAGGTAGGCGTTCCCGTGCAAAAAAAGACTCTATGGCCTTAACGCCATATTTAGGGGCATATTTATACTCGGCGGCATATTTATACTCTGTTTGCACGGAATTAGCGTCATTTTTTTTTACTCTAATTTGGTGCAAATCTAACTCCATATTTATACTTTGGTGCTAGACCCATCTAGCACCAAGACCCTGAATGAAACTTTTTTTTGCACCGCATTAACGCCATTTTATGAAGCAAAAGTGGCGCGAACTTACAAAATATTGGCCCTCATTTATACGTTTTGCTGCAAAACTGCACTAACTCAGTTTTGCACCAAAAAGTTTAGCACCGGCTTGCACCATTTCTGTGCACCAGCCGGGCACCATATTTATGGAATGGTGCAAGCCAGTGCAAAGGGTAGGCTAGAATTTAAAAAAATTATTTTAGTAGGGTGGGGCTGGCAGTATAGAAGAAGAGGGTTTAGCACCAAAAACTGGCTTTAGGCAGGTTAGAGTAAAAAAAAATGACTCTAACCAGATTAGCGTCATTTTATGGTGCTAAACCTACCATGCCACATGACTCCTGCCTTAGAAAAGGGGACCTGTGGCCCTATTTCCATGGTGGAACACCATGGAATAAGCCCAGAGGTGCCCTCCCTAGGCCCTAGGGGCACCCCCACCCACACTAGAGGGACTGCGAGGATGGGGGACCCCATCCCAGGTAAGTACAGGTAAGTGCATTTTATTTTTGAAAGTGCCCACCACCCCAATGGCCAGCACAGAGGACAGGGGTCCCCTGGACATGGCCATTGCACCCTGTGCCATGTATGGGAGCCCATTTCAGGGCCCCCTATGGCACTTTCAAAAATAAAATGCACTTACCTGTACTTACCTGGGATGGGGTCCCCCATCCTCGCAGTCCCTCTAGTGTGGGTGGGGGTGCCCCTAGGGCCTAGGGAGGGCACCTCTGGGCTTATTCCATGGTGTTCCACCATGGAAATAGGGCCACAGGTCCCCTAAGACCTGCCCTGACCCTGGTCTTAAAAAATGGGGCAAAGCAAGCTTTGGCCCATTTTTTGACCCCTCCTCCCTCCCTTGCACCATTTTTACATGGGAGTATAAATATGGTGTTAAGGCCATAGAGTCATTTTTTTGCACAGGAACGCCTACCTTGCATCTCATTAAGGCAAGGTAGGTTTGCACTTCCAAAAAATTACTTTAACCCCATAAATTTGGCGCTAGACGGGTCTAGCACCAAAGTATAAATATGGAGTTAGTTTTGCACTGAGTTAGAGTAAAAAAAAATAACGCTAAATCAGTGCAAATAGAGTATAAATATGCCCCTTAGCGTCAAAAAAGGATGCTAATCGGTCAGAATCATTTATTTTGACTCAAAACTGCCTAACGTCATTTTTTTTTAAGCTAGCCTACCCTTTGCACCGGCTTGCACCATTCCATAAATATGGTGCCCAGCTGGTGCTAAAAAATGGTGCAAGCCGGTGCAAACCTTTTTGGGGCAAAACTGCCTCAGTGCAGTTTTGCACCAAAAAGTATAAATAAGGCCCTAAATGCTACCAGCAGGCAAAGATTGCGCCACCACAGGAGTAGCCTTTCAAACTTGTCTCAGGCCTGCCACTGCAGGGCCTGTGTGCGCAGTTTACTGTCACATTGACTTAGCAAGTTAAACTCCTTGCCAAGGCCTAAACTCCTTTTTTGCTACACCTAAGTTACCCCTAAGGTAGGCCCTAGATAGCCTTATGGGTAGGGTGCTGTGTATGTAAAAGGTAGGACATATGTCTTTATGTACTTCACGTCCTAGTAGTGACAAACAGCCTATTTAGTTTGTCACTAGTGCTGCTCCTCTGATAGGATTGCATTGGGAATGCCTTGACATAAGTCTAAGTGGTATCTTCTGATCTATGAGGAACAGTGTGGGCATGTTTAGTATGTTTGGAACGGTAGTGAGAAATCATGGTTACTGGGCTAGGTGGATTATTCAATATATCATGTAAAAGAAGCAAAGAGGCGCTGTGGCCCTTGTGTAGAAGGCGTTTGTGTAGATTTCTGAAAACGATGCATTTTTCCATGGTGTTCTCCACCCTCATTGTTTATGCTGCAAGACCTGAAGGGATCCATTATGTCACTATTGCGTTGCTAGGATAATGTGCATATTTCAGGATCTGCATTCCACGCATGGGGTGGGTGATGTTTTATGACATGTACAATTTGGAAATAGTTCTTCTTATTTTCCATTCATGATAATGATGATCTAACAATGGCCTACTTGGCTGGTCTAATGATGTTTGATGCAATACAGTTTATTTTTGTATAATTTGCTGAGGAGTTTTCTTTGTGGTGTATTAATTGTGTCACTGGTATGCCTGTGTTGTGCAAACGCTTTACACATAACCTCTGGGGATAGGCCTTACTGCTCTCTGCCAAGCTTCCGGGGGTGAGCACAGGTTATCTTTGGTGTGTCACTTACTCGCCCTGACTAGAGTGGTGGGTTCTGCCTGGTTGAGGTCCATACACTAGCCAACAAGAAACCCTTATTTCTAACAACTGCAATAAAGTCTGTTTAAAAATACATGTTTGTGCTCTCTCCCCAAAACAAGGTAAAACTAGCTTGCACCTGATTGACACATTTCATTCACTTGTAGATACATAGTATACCCAGCACCTGTAAATTAAATGCTTGTACTGACCTTGAAGGACAAACTTGCACTACTCACTATAGTAGTCCTTTAAAACTTGCTTCAGGCCTGCCATTGCATCCTGCAGTCTAGTTTTAAACTGCCATTTTGACCTGGCAAAATATAACTTTTGCCAGGCCTAAAACTTTCCTTTTAATACGAGTCACCTCTAAGGTTTACAAAGTAGGACATGCAGGTTTAAGATTAAGGGGGTTATTACAACTTTGGAGGAGGTGTTAATCCGTCCCAAAAGTGACGGTAAAGTGACGGATATACCATTAGCCGTATTACGAGTTCCATAGGATATAATGGACTCATAATACGGCTGGTGGTATATCTGACACTTTACCGTCACTTTTGGGACGGTTTAACACCTTCTCCAAAGTTGTAATAACCCCCTAAGTCCTGGTAGTGAAACTTTCCTAAATTTGTTTTGCATTACTGTAAGGCCCATCTCTCCCCCATTGGATAACATGGGGCTACGTTATTATATGTAATAAGTGCTAACTTTGGACTGATAGATGGAAGCAGATAGGAATGTCATATTTGGACTCAAATTAATTGTAATTTAAAATCCTCTTAAATGGTAAAATCGGATTTTAAGTCACAATTCAGAAAATACCACTTTTAGAAGGTTGGCATTTCCATGCCCTGACTATTGGTGCCTGCTGCCAGTGTCCTGGGTCACGTAATTGAGAATGGCTCTGCTGTTGGATTTGGTGTATTGCTCTCAGGCAGTGTCAACAAAAGGAAGTAGGTGTGAGCACGATGGGTCATCCTGCCAGGATTCCTAGGGGCAGAGCTAATTTCTACCGCACTTACACTTCAAAAGATTTTTCTCCAGCACACACAAAAGAACGTGACACTAGCCTTTTGTCACCCGAGACATCTTGAAGCCTTGGCAGGGGTAGAGAAGATCTTACCACAACAAGATGTGGGGGTAGGCCAGGGTGTTTCCCCACACACAAATGCTGGCACCAGATTTTAATATTGGACCCTCAGAACCCTTCTTCAGTACACACACAGACCTGTGGAAGATTCAGAAGGGTTGCCTGGACCCACCAGAGGACTGTGTAATATCCTGATGATTCTGTTCCACGCGCCATGCGAAGGAGGATTCGAGCTGGTAGCGCGTGGAACAGAACACAGGGAAAAAAGGAACGGAGCGTGGTGGAGGCAGCAGCCGTTATGGAGTCTCCCTCCCGGTATAGCCACAAATAAACTATTTCTTAATTACCCACTGTGATTTGCCCTGGATCTTTTCACTGGCGACGAAGGGTGCGGTGTGCGGCTGTGCTGACCGGGAGGAGAGACGCACTTTATCTTTGCCGACGCAGTGTTCCGGTGAGGCGACGGCTACGTGACCTTCTGGATCAGCTGTTTGTTTCATTTGCCGGATTCACAGGGAAATTAACTCCGCCCTAGCAGAGAGACGGCTACGATCGTCGTGTGGGAGTTTTGCTTAGCAACAATAACAAGTTTCCTTTGAAGTCTTCGTCAACAGCTAATGGTGGTGTGGTGGTTGCCTAGCAACTGTGAGAAGCTTAATCTGGAGTTTTCAAGCCTGTGTTAGTTGCTAAGCAACTGGAGACACTAATGCTTTGGTGTTTTTTTTCTTCTCAAAGTCAAGTTAATAAATATCCTGGCAACAGTTTATTTTGAAGGGGTGGAGCCAGTCTTTAGTTAAGCAACTGGAAGTACTATTTAATGGATTAATATAGAAAAAAAAAAATTGGGCAAATGTGTGTATATAGTTAAATACAAAGCTAGAAACAGTTACTGGGATTTCATTGTATTAAAAAAAAAAAAAAAAAAAAAAAAAAAAAAATGATGGAAGGTTTTACAGCGCCAAGTTTTTTTCTGAACACACCTGGGGAACCCATCATATCCTGGGAGGACTGGAAAGATGGTTTCGAAGCGTATGTCTTGGCTGTGGGTGGAGATATATTCACGGCATCCAGAAAATTGGCCATGTTGAAGCACTGTTTGGGGGCAGAAGGAAGGCGCATTTTGAAGCATTTACCATATCCTTATGAGGATGAAGACCAGAATGAGGACGAATACGAGGTTGCCATGGAACAGTTGAACTCCAATTTTGGAAAGAAGAAAAATGTTGTTGTGGAGCGTTTTAAATTTTTATAAAGAAGCCAATTGCCCGGAGAGTCTGTTGAAAGTTATGTGGCAAGTTTGAGGATTTTGGCTGCGACTTGCAACTATGGTCATTTTCAGGATGAAATGCTAAGAGACCAACTGGTTTTGAAAGTTAATGATAAAAAAAAACTCAAGAAAAATTGTTAAATACAGAAGATTTGATGTTGCAAAAAGCCATAGACTTCATCAAAAGAATTGAAATAACAAGTGATGGCTTAAAGGAACTATCTACCGCGTCTGGAGCTGTGAATGCGGTCAATGGAAGAGACTATAAGCTCAAAAAGGAGGATTTAATTGGAACTTCTGCGAAGATGGAGGGGAGAAAAGATACTATTTGTTATAAATGTGGCTTCAAGGGGCACATAGCGTCTGATGTTTGCTGCCCTGCGGCTGGGCAAGCGTGCAGGAAGTGCAAGTCCAAGGGACATTTCGCAAGAGTGTGCAAAGGGAAGCAAATGAGCGCAAGGAGGGGTATAGGAGCAATCAATTCAGTGGGAAGTGATAGTGAGGATATTGACTCTCAACAATTTATTTTGCAGGTGGTGGATGTTGGGAGTGTGAGTTCCAATGGTCCGCACTGTGTAATTAATATTGATGGGGTAGATGTACTTGTGATGGCTGACTCAGGGGCGAGATATACTTTGATTGGAAAAGAAAATATGTCTAGTTTTCCGGCGCATGATATTAAACCTCCCGATGTGCGTTTGCTAGCTTATGGTAACAAACCTATTGAGCTTGTGGGGTATATGGATGCTTCTCTAGAATTTCAAGGGACAGTAATCAAGTCGAAAGTATATTTTGTGGAGGAAGGTACCAATTTATTAGGTGCCGCAGCAAAAAGACCTCGGCATAATTCTTGATCCTGATCAAGTATTGGGGTCGAAGTCCAGCGTACAAATGGTGCAAAGGGCCAACTTTGTAGAGGAATTTCCCCAGGTGTTTAGTAATAATTTAGGAAAGTTAAATGGGTTTATGCATAGTCTTGAAGCAGGATGCTGTACCTAAGGCGCATAAACCGCGTCCCGTGCCTATTGTGATGAGGGAACAATTATGACGTGAATTATCTAAGCTGTCCGAGCAAGGTGTGATAGAAGAGATCGAGGCGTCGGAGTGGTTGGCGCCAGTGGTGATTGCTAAGAAGGCTAATGGTGACATGCGTTTGTGTGTGGATTTGCGTGATCTTATGCTGCTATATGGGTGGATAGACATCCTCTGCCCAATATTGGTGAAATGCTATCCACAGTGAAGGGGGCAAGTGTATTTTCTACCTTGGATTTATCATCGGCGTATCACCAGATTGAGTTACATCCTGAGTCACGTGCATTAACCTCTTTCATTACTCCAGAGGGGGCATACAGATTTAAGCGCATGCCTTTTGGTTTGGCGTCAGCGTCATCAGTATTTCAACGGGCAATGCATCATTTACTTAAAGATGTCTCAGCTGTTACTTATTTTCAAGATGATATCTTGGTGTTTGGTGGAGACCAGAGTGAACATGATGGTGCCATGAAAAAGGTGTTGAGTGTTTTAAGGGATAGCGGGCTGACGATTAAATTGGAGAAGTGCGGGTTGAGTGTGCCTGAAGTGAAATATTTGGGCTACTGCATTAACAAAGATGGGAATTCGCCTAAACTTAATTTAGTGGAGGCAATTGAAGGCGCGCCTTCTCCCGCCTGTAAAGATCAATTGAGATCATTTTTAGGTCTAGCGGAATACTACTCAAAGTTTATTCCCAAGTTCGCCGACAAGACGGTGAACATGAGGAAGTTGTTATGCGTGAGGGAGCAATTTGTATGGAGTGAGAGTTGTGAGAGAGAGTTTTGTGTGTTGAAGAAACAAATTGCTTCAGCTCCAGCTCTTAAACCATTTGACACCAGGGATGAGATCATAATTAATACTGACGCCAGTTCCGTGGGACTGGGAGCCATATTAATGCAAAGAAGAGCTGGAAAAGAAGTGACAGTAGCATATGCTTCTAGACCATTGAGTTCATCGTAAATGAACTATTCCACCATCGAAAAGGAGGCGTTGGCATGTTGGTTTGGTGCTGACCATTTCCGCAAGTTTGTGTGGGGTTTGAAATTTGAGATTCGTACTGATCATCGTCTGTTGGTAGAAGTATTTTCGACCAAGGGTGCGGGTAGGGCCACACCAAGAATAGCTCGTTGGGTGGCCAGAATGTTGGAGTACAATTATGATTTGGTGTATTTTCCCAGAAAAAAAAATGTGTTGGCTGATTGTCTGTCCAGGCTTCCTGTGCAGTCGGTTCTGGGTGGTAAGGGTGAACCTGAACTTGATGAACTCATAGCCTCTGTGGATGTGGATGTAGGATGTGTGACAGAAGGCAGAATCTCACATGAAGAGTGGGTGTCTGAGGTTCAAAAAGATGTTGTGCTACAAGAGGTGATGGGTTATTGTCGACAAGGGTGGCCAAATAGAGGTGGTGCTTCTTGCGATGCAGAGTACTTTCGTCAAGTTGGTGTAGAGTTGTGTATGGTGAATGGAGTGGTGTTCAGGGGTGAGCTGTTGGTGGTTCCTACTGTTTTGAGGGAACAAGTGTTGAAATTGGCTCACGAGGGTCATCTAGGGATGAGCGCAACTAAGAGGCGGGTCAGAACAGAGTATTGGTGGCCAGGGCTAGATAGGGATGTGAAACATCATGTGAGGGAGTGCATGTTGTGTGTATGGAGCGACAAGTCTCAAAAGTTTGTTAAAAGTGATCTTGTTGTGTCTGACAAATCGGATGGGCCGTGGAAAAAAATAGCCATTGATATTATGGGTCCGTTTAATATTTTAGGAAGTGTACCTAAATATGCTGTGGTGGTTGTGGACTATTTTTCCAGGTGGCCGGTCGTGAAATTTGTAGAAAACATAAATACAATGTGTGTTGTGGAGTTCTTGGTGGATTTATTTGACTCAGAAGGGATCCCTGAGACAATAGTTTCTGACAATGGTGTGCAATTCGTATCTATTGTCATGAAAGATTTTTTATGTAAATTTGACATAGAGCACATCAGAGCATCTGTTTATTACCCACAGAGTAATGGTTTGGTGGAGAGGTGGAACAGGACACTGAAAGAGGGGCTGCAATTAGCGATTTATAATGGTATAAATTGGCGTAAGGCAGTGAAGGATCTGATTTGGTCCTACCGTACTACTCCCCATAGTTTGACGGGAAAGTCACCTTTCGAGGTCATGAGAGGTAGAAAACCGAGGGCGTTGTTGTCAAAAGGTGTGGGGAGAAAGAAGTTTGAAATGAGTGAAGTACCTGGTGATTACAAAGTTGGTGATTGGGTGTGAGTGGTGAAGGGTGCCTGGACAGCCAAAGGGGAATCTAAATTTTCAGAGCCTTTGGAGGTGAGAAAAGTGTACAAGTATACCCTGTTGCTGAGTGATGGCAATGTGTGGAACCGTGGGAAGGTTATAAAGGTTCCTGCACGGTTTAGTCAGGAGAAGTTATGGAAGGTGGGAAACAGTTTGGGAAACAATGTTGATAAGAGCACTACCAGTAATAGTGAAACCCCATTGAATAAGAGTGAGCATGTAGGTGTGAAGGTGAGAGACAAGTCGATGTTGAGAAGGCCTAAGAGACTTGATGAATTAGTCACTGCTTAGAGTAAACTTTGTTGGTATTTTCAATATGTTATGCTTCATATGGGAATGCTTCTCATATCATCAATATGTTATGCTTCATATGGGAATGCTTCTCATTTATGTTCAATGTATCCATGCATTGCATTTATTAATCACATATCTATTCATGTTAGGTGATGTTTATGTATTCTATGATGCTGTTGTTTATTTTATTTGAGGGAATGGGGATGTGTAATATCCTGATGATTCTGTTCCATGCGCCATGCGAAGGAGGATTCGAGCTGGTAGCGCATGGAACAGAACACAGGGAAAAAAGGAACGGAGCGTGGTGGAGGCAGCAGCCGTTATGTAGTCTCCCTCCCGGTATAGCCACAAATAAACTATTTCTTACTTACCCACTGTGATTTGCCCTGGATCTTTTCAGACTGCCCTGATGCTAAAGGCCAGCCTGGCTGCTTGAAGGAGAAGTGGGCCATCTTCTTGAATCCAGGAACAACAGAAGTGACTCTAATGGCTAGTTGGCTGGTCGCCTCTGTGAAGTAGAGGTACATTCCACACTCCATAGACCTTGAACCCTGCACCTGGCCTCTGCTGGAGTGAGACCTAATCCCACAAGTGGTGTCCCCCGGATCCTATATCCTTGGTGGTGTTGGTAGTACTGCTACTACCTAATCCTAAAGCCTGGGACTCAGAAGAAATGTTATCAAAAAGTGCCTGGAGAACTGACAGAAGACCGGGAAGTACCTGCCAGCAGATCCATCCAAGGCGCATCGCGGGTCAGCCTGACTTTGCTGCTGGGAAGAAGAACGTAGCGTGAGCTACTGCAAATCCTATTCAGTGGACCTCCAGGCAAAGGTATCTGGGTTTGTTGAGCCCTCCTCGGCCATAGCATGCACTCTCCCACGCCGGATGTTTTCGACTACCAAAAAGTTGTTTAAGTCCTGATGTAAAAAACATCACCAAGCCCCATGGTGAGCGGCTGCCCATCTACGACGACTTCCTCCTTGGCCTGGAAATCCAGCTTTTACCTCCATTGTCGACAGCTTCACCGAGACTTCGTCCAGTCACTTCCTGGCATCAATGGCTCCTCCTTGGACACAGCCTGCTGTCTTGACCACTGAACTCTACCTTCTAGACTTTTCTCCTGAAAATGTTTTGTCTGAAGGTAAGACCAGGCTCCATCAACCTTGTGTTTCCGACCCACATACCCCTGCAGTCAGCCTTAACCTTTGACTTTGACCCAACCTCGCTCAATCAGATACCCATGGTTCGCAATTTGATCTTTTAAGCACTAGATCTCCCTAAAAGATTTAAAAATAATAACTCTGGTTCTACTGACTGGATTTTATTTGTTACGGTGTCCTTTTATTAATTAAAATATTCTCTATTTTTCTAAATTGGTTAGGACATTTTCTTGTGTTGTATTTTCACTTTATTACTGTTTGTGTGCTGCATAAATACTTAATACAGCGCTTTTAAGTTACGCCTGACTGCTTTTGTCTCAAGCTACCAGCGGGTTCTGCACAGGTTAATTTTGTGACTTTTTTTGTGCACACTGACAAGGATTGTGGTTGCTTGAGTAGGGTTTCCACGCACCTCAGTCCGTAACCCAACTTCTTACAGAAGCGCAAACCAGAATTTAAGAGAGGAGATCCCAGCTATTATGTTACCCTCCAATAGTAACTCCTTAGTCCTAAATATGCGAACACCCAGGTTTCAAGAAGACAAGTTCCCCTTGTAGTCTCTCCCCTACCTTCTGCGATCTCTCTCATTCTAGCGATTCATGCACTAGCTATCCACTGAACGTATCCCAACTCACGCACAGTCCTGGCAGATCTCCAGAGGTATTGAGGACCAAATTCGCCCCTTGGACATCCTTGTACTCACCATGCAGATATAAAAGGATATTGTCTGCATATAGAGAAATATAAAGGAGGTTGTAATTTATTTGGATGCCCTGATATCATTGGCCTGGTCTAGTGGTAGAAACCAGTGTCTTCACTGCAGTCACAAAAAAGACAGAGGATAGAGGGTAATCCAGCCTCATTCCTTTCTCAATGACACAGGGCTGAGAGATTAGTCTTCTTGTTCTAGGCCTAGCAAAGGGGCAGTATATAATAACACCCCCATTTCAAAAGTCCCAAACCAACCCCATCTTCATCATCACATAATACATATAAAGACTCACGGTTAAGGCTATCAAATGCCTTTTCTATGCCAATAGAAAGTACTAAGGTCATGAGAGTCCCCCGGCAGTGATTATTTAAGAACTTGTACCAGTCTCCTAATACTGGACATCATGCTACGTTTGGGAATAAACCCAGACTGGTCTGGGTGGATCAGCTTGCCAACTCTGGGAAGCAGCCTATTTGCCAACAGCTCAGGATTGTACAGTCGAATATTGAGCATCGAAAGCAGTCTGGAGGAAGTGTGGGCGCAATTCCTTTTCTTCTTGGGGAGAGATACAATAATCGGCTCTCTCATAGTGGGGAGCAAACAACCCATAATTCTGGCAACATTAAACAGTTCAGTCAATTTAGGGACTAGTTTATCCACGAAGGTTGCATAAAATTCAATGGGTAAGCCATCCAACTCAGGTGCCTTGCCTCAGGCTAGCTCCTTTACGGCAGCGCTGAATTCCTGTATCAGGATTTCTGACCCCAATGCCATTGCCTCTGCCTGGGGCAACCATGTGAGTACAATGTTGGACAAACATTCCTGCAATTCTGCTGGCACAGGAGCAACCCTTTTTGAATATAGGGCACCATAATAGGATTTAAATACTTCATTGATGTCAGACTGAAAGTACATTAATAAACCTGTGCCAGCCTGGTTGCCCAGGATTGGAGATTGCTTCTTCGTCGGGTCAATGAGCCAAGCCAGCATTCTCCCAGTCGTATCTCTTTCATCATGGATGTTAGCAAGACAGCGTTTATAGTCATACACCTTCCGGTGTTCTATTAATAACATAAATTGTACCCTCTCATCCCTTAACCAGACTTTCATCATAGGACTGTGAATAGACTCTCTCTCCACTTTCTTAAGGAGCAGTTCTTTCCTGCAGATCTCTCTGTGTAATTGTAGCCTTATTCCCACCATGGTCAAGATGCCATGCCCTCTTAGTACAATTTTAAATGCTTCCCACTCTATTGACGGTGATGATGCCGTGTCCTCCTTTTCCGAGAAATAGTTGTGTATTGCCTCCTCCAATTCTGAATTAAATACAGAGTCCTCTAATGCATTTTTATTTTATTTCCAGATTGGAATCGTTATCTGAAGCACAGCCCACTTAAAGGAGAGCCCCCAAAGGATTGTGGTCAGACAGTTGTAATCAGATATTCTCCATTAACTGCTCTAAAGTGTATTGTAGGGCAGACTAGAAACGTATCTAATTTTACATAAAGATAATGCATACCTGAATAAAATGAATATTCCCTTGACAAGGGGTTATGTGCCATCCAGGTACCCAGTAAACCCTGGTGTTTCATCCAAGCCTTGAATGTTGTGGCCTTTTTGTGTAACATAGTTGATCATAGAGGAGGATGGGACTTGTCCAATCCCACATCAGCAATGTAGTTGAAGTCTCCCCCAAAAGCATGTAGAAAGTGTAGTATTGTGTCTAACTGTGGTGCTAACCCATCCAGAAATATTGGCTGGTCCACATTCAGTGCACAAATATTCAACATGGCAATATTCTCCTATTCAAGGCTGTGTCCGACAATAACGTATCTCCCTTCCTTGTCAATGCTGAGCACCTCAGTTTGTAAGGGGACCCCAGGCTTAATCCATATCAGGACCCTCGTGCAAAAGCTGAGTACATTGTTAAGTAAATTAAGCCATGCCACCTCGTCTGCCGGGCCTGTGCCTCTGTTTTAGTGAGGTGCATTTCTTGCAGGCATACAATTTGTACCCATAAGCATGCACATTCTATCTTTTTTGCAGGCCAAATGAGGCCCCATAAAATTCATGTCAGGAGTTTTAACAGCCACCAGGAATGGACTCATGGGGCATCAAATACTCGAATGCATGGTAGTCCCCCCCCCCCCCCCAGTCCAGTCCAAACCCCCCAGTTGCTACATACAAGTACTCCTCGGCCCAGCAGCCACTCTCCTTAACAAACCTAACTAGGGAGACCTCCATCAAATCTCAACAGGCCCTTCCCAGAACATGCAGGGCATTCCTTCCAAACCATGAACAAACATTTTAAATCACACCTCCAGAAGGGCCCACCAAATGGACCCTACCATTAAGTGCCAGAGGAGGCGAGAGAGAGAGTAGGCTAGGATCAAAGGAAAATCAGTGAGGTAGCAAAAGCCCCACTGGCTGCTCTCGAGACATAAATCACTTAACGGGATAGCATGCAAACTTACATAAACAAGGATAGTGGTGAAACTTGAGAGGACACTCATTGCAAAGTACATTAAGGGGGTACCCTCCTCCCCCCAGACTCAGTCATGAGCTCTCAGACTATGGGCCCGCTGCCTGTGTATAGTGCCGGTTGTGCTGAGGGTGCCCCTTGGAGCTTGGGGGGCCCAGGCACTGTGGCGATTACGGGGGCTAATGTAATGCCACTGACCAAACAGTTGAATCAAATGATCTTATCAACTGTGCCAGGAGTAACTTTGGAGACTACAACCTGATTGTCTGAAAGTTCTATACTATCAAGGCCAGATCCAGAGTCCACATTGGAGGCCGCCATCATCTCCTGATTAGAGAGGATGTTCTTCAATGATGCTGATGTTCTTCAATGATGTCGCCTCGGACCACTTCTTCTTGGCTCTGACCTGCTGAGTCAGTGTTCATGCTCGTGTTACATGTTGCGTGCACTTGTTGATGTTAGGTAGGCTCCTCTTCCACTGCTGTCTACCCATGGAAACCTAACCATCAAACAAGTTCAAAACTTCCTAAGGGGTAAGGAGGAATTCAAACTTTCCATCCATTTGCATCCTCAATTTTTCTGCGTAGATGCATATTGGAGGCCTAGGTCTGACAGCCTCTTTTTCACAGGTATTTAGAATGCTGTTTGCCTCTGGACCGATGCACTAAAGTCCACGAAAATCAACACTTTTGCATTTTCCACAGTATAGGGACCTGTAAGGCGTGCCTGTTGTAAGATTCCTAAAAAGAAATAGCCTAGGTACTACTGGGCAGGGCGATGCACCAGGTCTTGGGGTACGCAATGAAATTCTGTGGCCTCTATCCAGTGCATAGAAGTTACAGAGCCCTTCCAGTGCTACTGTGTCCTGTAGGCAATCCTTGAGAAAAGCAATCATATAGGAGCCTTCTATCTTCTCTAGTAAGCCCACTACTCGTATGTTATTTAGATCTGCCTGCCTTTTTTGATCTTCCACTCTGGCCTCCACCGTTTGTACTTGACTGAGCTTACTTGGCAGTTGTTTTTGAAGAACAGCCGCCGTGGGGGCATCTCTGCCACAGCACTTTCCACTTTAATGATGTGCTCCCTCATTTGTCCTCTGATCATCTTGTAGAAGACCCAAGTCAACAGTCAGTGTGTCAATTTTGTTTTCTACATGGTCTCTAGTGGAGCAGATTCCAGCCACAATAGCATCTAGTTTGTCAGAGTCCTAATTTATACTGTGGGAGGGGCATCATTCTACCAGATGATTTTGCCACTTCAGTAGTTGTTGCACTCAGTGCCTCCTCCTTCTGTTTCTCTGGCTTCTACCCATCTTAAATCACATGATTCTAGGAAGTCAGTTAAGCATCCCCTCGTTATGGTGGCCTTACAGCTAGTGATAAGCCCCCCTGAGATTGAGCAGCTGCTGCCCAGATACGTGCAGAGGAGCAACAACTGCCTTCACACCAGTAGTGTGATATTGACCACCTCTTGTGTGCTCATGTTGCACGATAATTGTGATTAAGCCCAAGCTAATGGATCCAGCACTGCTGAAGGGTTAAGTCAGTCTGCATTCATAGCGATTGAGTAATGCAATATAAACTCTGGGTTGACAGGGCAGTGGCATCACACTTAGGCAATCACCATGCTCCCATCCAAAGTCCAGACCACCAGGACCCCTACTAGATCAAAATCCTTCTAGGTGCTTCTGTGGTACCCCAGCTCTGCCACCATTCCAAATCCAGGCATCAGTGTTAAATGTGCACTCTCAGCACCAAAGAACCACGTACCCAGACCAGTTCTTTAGACCATCAGGTCGTGCAGAGCTTCAGGTGGCTGCTCTGTATACCAACTGCCATGCACACTCACCAGTAGGAAGAGTTCACATCCTCCTCAGTGTGTCACCAAGTTCTGCTCCAGCCCACGCACTTTCCCACGATTAGGGTGGTCAATAGCACTGCTCCTCACGTCCTCCTCAGCAGGATCGAGAGGCCGCTCTGCTCACCAGCCATCATGCCCACCCACCAGTAGGAAGAGTTTACACCATCCTCAGTGTGTGACCACGTTCTGCTCCAGCCCATGGGCTCTCCCACAACTAGGAGGGTAAGTCGGCATTGCTCCTCACGTCCTCCTCAGCAGCATTGGGAGGCCACTTTTTACATATTGCAAAGCAGATCATCGCAGTCCAATTACTTCCTGTGGTGGCAGATTGCATCAATCTAGTGCAGCTCCAAGGTGCTTCTTATCTCCAGTGGAGCAGGTGCTCAGATTAAACCTCACAGCATGGCCCAGTGTACAGGATTATGCCGTGCTGCCCTGTACGGCCAGAGGAGCTCACATTAGTTGCGTCTTATTCCATGAAGGCAAAGCTCCACCACCAAAAGAGGAACTTGGAAGATTAAACATATTTCTTACAAATGAAAAATGTCTTAAAGTATCCACAAACAGATTTCACTACCTTTCCAAACCACTCACAATATCAAGCTATCGAAACATCAAAAAACCAAAGAGTACTAACAACTATATTAAACTTGGGTCTTACATGCAGAAAATGAGTCAGCATCATCATGTCCAGGGTTACCATAGGCTCAACTTGTAAGTGTGTCACAAATGTGTCTACGCTATTATGGGCAGAACCGGGGTAGGTTGATAGTATGTTCCTCTGCTCTCTGGCTCACAAAATAAAACTGCACCCAATAAGCCAAACAAAAACCATCTTCCTTATGAACTCCTGTGCTACAAAATGGAAAAGTGACCTATCAGTGCGCTATACAAACTACTATATGGAGGACATTATCATTGACCACTAGAGAAAAACTAATAATCTCAATTTTTATACCAACAATGATTGGCTTTCATTTACCTTTGGCTTCATATGTAGCACAATACTATTAAAAGAGTCAAGAAAGCATAAAATATTAACTAGATTCTATATGTCAAGCTATAGAATTACTACATGAACAACTAAAACACATTTATAGTAACATGATTATGTAAACCAATAAACAAATACATTACAAATACAATAGATAAAAAAGAAAGAAGTCACATTATATCTCATTGCCACTCCACAGTTATAGTTAGGATTCCTCAGATTTTTGCTTCCTAATAACTTTCCACCTGTTTGACGAATAACCACAAAGATACAGACCTATAGTAGTTTTAACATTTACTGGTGATGTACATTTTTGTGGTGAGTCGTTAAGGGGGTGATAAACAGGGGTCCCAAATCACGTTTTTCCACCAATGTATTTTTCATAGACTATTGTATTCCATGTAACGTGAAAACAGCTGAACAGAGTTAGATTACATTTGGCAGGATTATACATTATAACGAAAAGAGGATACTTTTTGGGAACTGAAGGTAAGTAGGGCAAGTATTTTTTTAAGTTGTATGTTGTTCAAACTTAGTGATATCTGTAGCCACTGTACTTTAGCAGAATTTCATGAAACTACCATCGGAAATGGCAATGAGAAATCACTTTTTAACAAATTGAATTCTGTAAAACAAAATGTACAGAGTACCGTGGAAATAACTGAAATATACTGTGCAAATACCGCATAATTTAAAAAACCTTTTAAAAAAGAAACATTTACTAAAAAAATATGGTACTTACAAGATACTAACTAGCACGGTACTCTGAAAACCTATTTAAAAATATGTAAAAAAATATATATATATATTTCACTATGTATTAGCACTTTCATATAATCGTAATAGGTAGGGAATTACAATAAAACCTACTACATACGTATATCTAAGGCCCAAACACAGAACACAGCCAATGTGAAAGTAAAAACAATATGGCAGCCTTTTCATTTTCTAAAACAGCCATTACCCAACTATATATTGGCTTTTCATCAACATGTACCATGATACACCACAAAGTTACAGCAGTATACTGTGGCCCAAAATATAACTAAGGCCACCACTGTATGCTTTTACACTCTACCCCACTCCAATATAAACCACTCCAGCTTACACTTGTCCACTGTACGCTATTCCACTCTGCACCACTCCAATGTACAACACTCTACTCTATGCCGCTCCAGTCTAGGCTACTCCACTCTACGTCACTTCATTGTACGCTACTACACTATTCACTATTCCACTCTATGCCACTCCACTCTACCCTACTCAACTGCATGCCACTCCACAACACTGTATTGTATGCCATTTCACTGTTTGCCACTACACACTACTCAACTCTACGCCACTCGAGTGTACTGTCCTCCACTCTATATAACTCAAATCTACAGAACTCTGCTACAAGCTATGCCACTACTAGACTCTACTCCAGTGTCCAAATCTGTACTCAACTCTATGCAGGTACACTCTATTGTACAACACTCAACTCAACTTTGCAACTGTTTCCAACAGTGAATGACACACCACTCCATTCTACTGCATGAGACACCATTCCAGTTTATAACAGTTCCCTTGACTCTACATTATGCCACTTCAATGTTCGCCACTCCATTCTATGCTAATTCATTATACCATAACCCACTCTATGCTACTCCACTGTCCGGCACTCCAGTCTTTGCTATGCCACTCTATGACACTCCATTCTTCTACACTCCACCGTATGGTATTTCAATGTACGCTATTCCATTGTATGCTACTTCACTGTATGGTAATCCATTCTACGCCACTACAATGTATGCCACTCCATTCTATGCCGCTCCACTGTACAACACTCTAATGCACTCTATATATAACTTCACTGTATAAAAGTCTACTAGGCTTTATGGCACTCTACAACACTCTACTTCATCCCCGTACACTCCACTGTCCAACACCATATTCCACTCTATGCCCATCCACTCTATTGTACAACAGTCTCTTCCATTATATGACACTTTCCTATACTCTATGACACAACACTTCACTCTAGTGTACAAGACCCTAATCCATTTTATAACAGTTTACTACCTACCGTATGCTATTATACTGCACTCCATGCCACTCTACTCTATGACACGCCAATAGACTCTAATACACTTTACTCCACTCGATTCTGCTCCACTGTATGAGACTTTATCTCACTCTATGCAACTGTACAACAATCCACTCTACACAGTCCCACTGTTTGACACAGTATTGTACTCTGTGCAACTCCACTCTACAGCACTGTACGCCACTCTGACACTTTACTAGACACCTTACTCCAGTCAATACCCCTACACTCTGCTGTACAACACTATACTGTATGCCCTGTACAACCCTCTATCTCACTTTAAGGTGCTCTATGATACTCTAGTCCACCATACAACACTGTATGCAGCTATTTGTATGCCACTGCATCACACTTTCCATCACACTTTACTCCACTCTACTTCACATCACTCTACACTACTCTGCCATTGTACTCTATAACACTGTATGCCAGTCTACAACACTGTACTGTATACCACTACACTGTACAAAACCTTACTAGACTGCATGCCACTCTGCTCTACTATAGTCTACAACACTTTCCTATACTGTACACCATGCCACAACACTCTACTGTACGACATGGTACTTCAATTTATGACCTTTTACTCACCTGTATGTTACACCACCTCACACAACTATAGCCTACAACATGCCACTCCACTTTATGACACTTTACTCCACTTTATCCTACCCCACTCCAGTGTACTCCACTCCATTCTACTCCATGTTATCACACTCTATGCCACTGTACCATACTCCGCTCTATGCAGCTCCATTGTCCGACACTCTACTCCACCAAATATGCAACTCCACTCTACAACACTGTACTACACTCTATGCCACGCTACTCCAATTTATGACGATCCACTCTAAGCCACTGTACTACACTGTATGACACTTAACGTGCCACTCTACTCATCTCTATTATATGCCATTCCACTATTTGACATGCCACTCCACTCTACAACACTATTTTCCACTGTATTCTACAATACTCCACTCGATCATACTCCACGGTACTTCACCCTACTGCACTCTAAAACATTCTACTCCACTCTTCGATAGTCTGTGACACCCTAGTCTACTGATTAGACACATCAGTCCACTGTACAACTTGCAGCTGCACTCTACGATACTTGACCCCACTATATGAGACACCATGCCACAATACTATATAACATTTTAACACACTGTACGATTTGATTCCACTCAACAATTCTCCACTCTATGACAATAGACTTTACAACACTTTGCTACACTGTACTGTATGGCACTCCACATAACGACACTCCACTCAACGACATTAGACTCTACCATTAAAACACATTTGTATTAAAAGTTTTTTTTAAAACTTTGAAATTCAATTAAGAAACAAAGGTTAAAGCTTAGTTATAGTTAAGAAAACTTTTTATTTCCTACACAAACCCAACTTAAACTACACAAACTTTAGAAATTCTGCATAACTTTAATTTACAATTTATCCACCACCTTCAAATTATTATAAGTATTGCACTTCCATAAAACTCTTCAGCTCGCTAACCAGACAACACTAACTAAAACTCACCACTCTTCCATGCACTGTGTTCTCACAAATAATGGCACTCCACTGTATGAGACTACATTGTGCAAGACTCTCCGCTATGCTACTGTACGGTACTGTCCTCGACAACACTGAACTGTATGACACTCTACTCCACTGAACTCCACTCACTCTAACACATTACACTACACTCCATGCTGGTGGAACATCCTTCTCCTTCCTTGTGGCAAAGAGCTGAAACACCCTGCCCCTGTATCTCAGGCAGTCACCATCCTTGCATCAGTTCAGGAAGGACCTTAAAACCTGGCTCTTCAACTGAAGCTCACAGGACAAACCCCCTCAGCGCCTTGAGACGCTTATAGGTGAGTAGCTGTGCTTTATAAACATTTATTTGACTCTACTCAATGACACTCTATTTCACAACACTCCAGTCAACAACATGCCACTATACAATACTCAGATCTATTAAAAGCAGCTCCCTGCTTGGGGGAGCAATGCCGGCTTCCACAGGACGTGGGAAGCCGGCTACGAATGCAGAAGCCTTGAGGCTCCCCAGCGGTCCTGACACACTCTCTCTCTCTCTCTCTTCCATCCCATAATGGGATGAGAGAGAAAAAGAGATTGTCATTGCATGGTCTCTCCATGCATTGACTTTAAAGAGTTAGACTAGCATGATATTTGGTACGAAAGTTATAAGTACGTTTTGATGCACTCTAGAACAGAACAGACTCTCTTCTGTCCTACTGGTAAAGCTCTTGAACAGCTACACAGTAGGTTGAAGATTCAAGCCACCGTGTTACATGGTAGTGACTCTGTTTATTTACTAGTGTTTTGAGTTTTAAATGTTCTGTGTGACGGAACATTTATGTCCTTTTGCATTCAGATTCTTTAGGTTTAAAGTCAATGTCTGGATTCTGCAAAAAACAGAGTCTCCTGTGGTCTAGTGGCTAAGGACCAAAGTTTGAAGGCTTCAGCCTAGGTGTGTCTGATCATTTACCTGACATAATTTCTTTTCAACTTCAAATATTTAAGGTTCATAGTGAAAGGTGATCCCACTCTTTTTAATTGCCAAACACATCATTCTTTTCAATTTGTCCTTAAATATCTCATCCTAAGTATATCATCCATCAAAGTCTAAAAAAAAACTCTATCTCTCTCCCTCTCACTCTCTTTCTTTCTCTATCTTTGAACCTTTTTCTCCCACTCACACACTTACTCAGACCCTTACACAGCCAGTCACAGACCCACTCACACACGCACTCAAAGAACCATTCAGACCCCTGATGCACCCACTCACAGCTGTACTCAGACCCTCATGCACCCACTCATAGACCCACTCAGACTCTCACACACCCATTTACAGACCCACTGAAACCCTTACGCACCCACTCACAGACCCACACAAACACTGACGCACCCACTCAGAGACCCCGTGAAACCCTAATGCACACACTCTCAAACCCACTCAGACTATCATGTACCCACTCACAGACCTACTCAGACACTGTCACACCCACTCACAGTCCCACTCAGAAGGTCACACATCCACTCACTGAACTACTCAGACCCTCACACACCCACTCTCACACCCAGAGACACCCTCTCACACCTATTCTCACACCCAGGGAAACATACCCTTTGGCTGTGTATGGATGGTTCTAAGGGGTTGGCTGCAGGCCGCCGCCACCCCCTGCTGAGCAAGGCCAAAGGCCATACACGGCAGTGGTTGGATTAACGTATAGTAATTAAAATTACTTTACATTAAAAAAAACATAGAAATTCACTGGAAAAAACAAATTTTACAGGAATGTTATAGTTAGGAAATTGAATTAAAAACAAACAAACATAAAAACAGAAATTCACTTAAAAAACAAGGTTACCCAGTTATAGTTAAGCTCACATTTTGCATGTACCAAACCATTGAAATTCATCCTTTATAGTTATCTCAAGTAACTATACCTCGTGCCCTAAGGTAACTATAACTTGAGCCCTCGCCATGCACTGCTAATTACCCCACATAATGCATCACTCATGACCTCTTTAATAACATCATTGATAATGTCAATGTAACGTTTGCAGTAAAATTATTTAGGCGAAAACTGTACATGGGGGTGCAAGTTATAGTTACCTTATGGTACAAGTTATAGTTACTTGAGATAACTATAACAGGTGAATTTCTATGGTTTGGTACATATAAAATGTGAGCCTAACTATAACCTTTGTTTTTTTAAGTGAATTTATATACATTACAGTTTTATATAGCACGAACACTACCCATGGGAATTGGAGCGCTTTACATGAGCACCAGATTACATCACATCAGAGTCATTTTATTTTAAGCATTGGAGAGTAAAAGATTTGCCCACAGCCAATGAGGACTCAGACCTGGTTTCCCAGACCCAAAGTTGGCAGTTCTGTTTGTTAAACCACATCAATATTTCTCAACGTATGCATGAAAGTCATAAACAAGTGGGTTGATTGGGTATGATTGCATATAAAGAGCACATTCTCTGTTTAAAGGACTTTGAAGAGTAAAAAAACAACAGCAAAAAATACTGGAAGGTTCACCCAGAGTCTTGTCTGGGAATACTTGCAAGGGGTTGCTGGACTTAGGGATGTAGTTCAGCACCTTTGCACCAGTAGTGCTGGAACAATTTTACACCAATGAAGTTGAAAATCCTAGCTTCACACAAAATGTAGCACATGTACTTAGAAGAAGAGCAGTAAGGATGTAGTATGTAGCTGGTGGTGCAATTTGGAGCACACTGTTGCAAATATATTACTATAGTATCATGCTGTAGATTGCTCTCATTTACAGACAGCACATTTTCCATTGAAATGGCCACTAAATTTGCACAGACATATGATTTTACAGATAAAACTATATAGCACCCAAATGATAACTTGTGGAAACTGGATTTGAATGAATATTCATCATCATTTGCGCATCACCAAGTAAAAGTGTCTTGATGAGGTTTGATCCTATCAAAATCTTTGTTTCCATCACACTTCAGAATTACTAAAAAATGGGTTTCATTTTTGCTTTCCTAACTGCTGGTATTTCCGGAAATGTGTACAGTTCATTTACATGTATTTAAATGTTGCTGTGTGTTATAAAAATAAAAAAGATATCCTACGGTCTTCCCTTTCACGCTCCAAGTACCCCAGCAAGATTGTCAAATAGATCTCATTAAAAACTCCTCTCACTCTGCAGTCAGAGGACAAACACTATCCTATGTTAAAAGAATTAGCAGCAATTTGTCAGAAGACATAGCCTGACATTTGATCTTCCTCTTTGTAGCACTTTAAGTAAATGTGCCAAGATAAATAAAAAAATATAAAGGCATCTTTATTTATTGCTCTTCTGCGACTCACCAAAAATCCACTGGTACCTACCAGTGGGTCTTGACTACTTAATAGTCGGGTTCAGGATAGATGTTTTGGGTGTACATTATATAGGATGGGAAAACAGCTTCTGGCTGTTCGGCAAATATCATGAAGGCCGGAGACTGATCTTGTGAATCCCATTTCAGGACGCGCTATTACAAGTGGTGGCTCGTGCATCAGTCAATGTGATTGACAGACTTTACACTTGTCATAACTGGGCGTCCGCATTTGAAACAGAATATAGAAACTCCTGCCCTAAGGTGACTGGGGAATACATTCTATTAAAAACAGAAGCACAGATCATCCATTCCTGCCGCTCCTTTAACTTATTGCTTTCTTTTCCTTTTAGGTTGATTCAAAGAAAATCATTAGCAACCTGCATGTTTTAGAGCCCCGGCGACCTGCCATGACTGTGCCATGGGGCTGCAGCATGTTAAACCGCTTTTATTCATTGTGTTTTCAGCTGTACGTATTGGATCCATGTATATATTTTCCTTGCTGCAGGACACATTACGCAAACATGTCAGTCACCATCGTCGCCGCTGTCTTTAATAGACTCCAACCTCCTGTCATAAGGTGGAGGAGATTGCACATTATTTCTCCCTGTCAACATTCAGGTGCTCATCTGTCTCTACTGACATTTATTTCCTTTGAATACCTGTGATTGCACCATGAATCTTTTATCACTGGGATAATATATCTGCTCTTTCATTCTCCTCTTTCAACTTGTTCCATCAAGGACATAGCAATCACGCATGTGGCATGCCACTTTCTCGCCTCGGGTTTCTGATTTTTGCATGTTTTCCCGGCTGGCTGGACCCACTTCTTTTTGCCATCTTTGCTGGGGGAGCCCCCAGTGATTTACTCATACGTGGCTGCCGGCATTTCATCCACCGCTTTCTGGACAAACGTCTTCTTCAATATTGCCAGGTTTGCCCTTGGGGGAACGAACACTGGATGGAGATCCAGTACAGTATCTGTCGCAGGAAGAGAATACTCTTTCCACAGTATACCTGCTATGGTTTGCTGTTCTGGGGAAACAGCCTGTTTCCCTATGTGGCACACAAATGAATTACCTCTAGGCCCTTCAGAGAAAAGTAATGGCGTGGCTTTTTTGACAGAGAGCACTGGCGTCTGAGGTGCTCCACAGAAATGCCAGCTTCAAATGCTGCTCATCTGCTGAAGCACAAGCGATATGCAAATAGTCTGTGACATTTGGTTAATGTCACAGCTGTATTTTTGCAGCACTGGACCATGAAATGTTGAAATAACAAAGCAATGTCTAATTTACTTTTAGGGAAATCAGATCCAGTATAAATGCCACCCTCCATCACCATCAGGGGAGTAGCATTAAGGGTCTGGGGTTGCTTGAGTCCCCATCAAAGGGACCTGGCATCACCTATGTGTTATCTTCAGTACCACTAATGCATTGCTCAATGATGGGTCCCGAATAAGTCAAAACTGGTCGGGGTTGCTTGCGTTCCCGTCTGGAGGACACTTGACCTAGCGGTTTGTGATTGACTGTTCCTATTGGAGCAGGACCAAGGCTGATTTCCATAAGGTCAGTATCAGTCCAGAGTGGCATTTTGGGTTAAAAAGATGGACTGGAATGCTGCCTGAGTAATTAAAACTGGCAGAGACTAATTCAAGCATTCCCCTCCATCTTTTTGTTTTCCTTTGTAGCTAGCAAAGGTACAGCAGATATACTGGCACCAGAGAAGGCAGCTGTTCACTGTGTTTTTCTCCACTTTTTTAGCGTTAAATAAATTCTTGCCTAAAAAATGTATGACGATACATTTTGAGCTCAAATATAGCACGAAATGAACGATTTGCATTTTGAATAATTGCATATAATTTTGAGCAATTTTGCAGAAATTTCATGTAAGCAAATTATGCGAATTTCACACAGTATGCAACTTCAGATGCACCCACAGCCCATTTTAGTAGTGGTTTCCTGCCGGGTGGCACTGGGTTGAACATTATTTGCCACGGCTTATTTTTAACTCACGCCTACACTATGCTGCAAGAAATATTGTTCAGAATTCAGTGGGCTTACTATGGCCCACAGCATACCATTAAAATTTTTGTTGTCACTCTGATTTGCAGTCTTTAAATTGCTTAGCTCCAATAGGCTTTCCTTCCTTTATTATGTTGCCTCCTACCTGGAGCAAGGGCCAAGTACATGTGTTCTTCCTCATATTTTTGCAATGCACTATTTTTTGGTATTTTGTAAGCGTATCAGTATTGTTCCTGGACATGCATTGTGCTTTCCTACTTTTAACACAGGCATACAACTTCTTATTTATGTTTGTTTCACCCTATCTGCCATCTCTAGTGACACTTTAATTACCTACACCCATAACTGTATTACTCTATGCCACTCAACTCTACTCCATCCTACACCACTCTATATTACTCTACTCTATGCCACTGTAAGCCCTTCCAACTTACACCACCCCATTCCACTTTATGCCAGTCTACTCCACTCTGTGCCACTCTACGCAACTCTACTCCACCCCGTCCACACAATGCCACTCTATACCACTCCACTCTTTGCAGCTCAACTCTACGGCACTCTAGTGCACTCCTCACTACTCTACGCCGCTCTATGGTTCTCTACTCTATGCCACTCCTCTCTATACCAATCCAGTCTATGGTACTCTGTTCTGCACCACTGCACTCTACTCTACACCACTCTAATGTACTCTATTCTATTCACTCTGTTCTATGCCATTCCACTCTGTTTCACACCAATCCACTCTTCTCCATCCCACTCTGTGCCATTCTACGTTATGCCACTCGACTCTATACCAATCTATACTATGCCACTCTACTCTATGCCACTACACTCAATGTGTTTTGTGAAGGAAAGTGAAATAGGGGTTGGCTTTAGGCCTTCATAGCTTTCCCGCAGGTCAGGTGATGTGTCTAACGTGACTGACACCCCAAGTATGTCCAATACCCTTGTGCTCTTTATTGTGAATTTTTATCCATACTCAATACCTGTTGAGTTCTAAGAATATGAGAGGGTGAGGTCTCCAAACTGTCCGAGAGAGTCTTCAGGAGGCGTCTAAGATGATCCGAAACGTGAGAGGAGCTACTGCCAGGTTGTGATATTTAGGGCCTCGGTCCCTCTGAGCTTGACGCACTTTGCTGTGGTGTGTCTGGGGGACAGGCCCTTCTCCGGCAGCAGCCGGACATGTGTCACTGCGCACTCCTCGGGGCACTCTGCCTCGCTGCCAGTGTAGTCCTGGCTCTGCGCTCCCACGTCTCCGGCCTGCTCGCAGTCGGAGCTCAGACCTGTAAAATGGTTTATTCCCTTGTTCTGTGAGGTGTCCTGGGCCTGCCAGGCAGGCAGGGAAGCAAGGAAATTGGGCCTGCGCTGTATTCCCCAAAGGGATTTACCGAGTTAAATCTAAAGGAATGTGCCCTTGGCAGGAGTGGTTTGGCCACCTTTAATCCTGAACTTCCCTTCCCCCCTCTTTCAGTCTCATATTATTTTTCTACTTTAAGCAACACTGCTTTTGGGTCCAACGCTGCCTTCCTCCCTTAAGTTTCCAGGAGGTATCTGACACTCACCCAAGGTAAGTTTCCCGCGACAGGAATATGTTATGGAGTCAGAAAAATCTAGTGGTGTTGAATTCGAAATGTGTAATATTTTTTGGAGATGAGTTTAAAGTTCCGTGATAGGCCAGCATGCACTATCTATAGACTTTGGATTGGATTTTTGTATTAATAGCCCGGGCTGTGTCACACTAGCCTGGCAACAAGTGTATGATAACACACTACAAAACGGGTGTTATGCGCAAAGGAACATTCTTCCTCAAACAAATCTCCCGATCCCAGGGGAATAGTCTCTGTTAGACAGAAGATTCGCTGTAAAATGCAAAGCACTCTCATTAGGGAGGGCTTAGTGGCACTTCCCGGAGCTTCGAGTAATTCTTTTTATCTCCCATATTAGCAGGGATACCTCGTGAGCACATTTCTAACAGGTTACTCCAAAATTCAACACGCACTCAGTTTTGGAGCGTTTTCAGACCTAGTATTGCACCCGTGTTAATACCTGCTTTCAGAATCGCTTATGATGAGCTCTATAATGTGGTTGCGAACCACACACTGCTCTGCTTTTGAGGTCCTGGTGGAAGGGATAAACTGTGGGTTTATGCACATATCGGATTTCAAGGTTTGCAATAAACTTCACACCCCGCAATCTTCTTCTGGTACATTTCTACAGGTAAAACTTGTTGAGATTTATTACGAGTGGGATATATGCAGCAAATAAATTCAGAATTCTGTGCATAAAACACAAGCTCAGCATGCAATTTTTAATTTTTTAGTGGAAAACTTAACGTAGGACCCAATAAATAACCATGTTGGTATTTCCTGTGTTACTACTCCCGCAACCCGGTCATAATTAGGGCCTAAGATTGAAACATCTCTCCATGTCAAGAGTGGTCTATATTCCCACAGGCGTGTACTCTATCAAACGCACCGAATTATATATACTACAATGATATAATGATAAAACTGCCTGGAGGAGTTGAGTTACGGTGTGTCAGTTTTACATCACACCAGTTTGGCAATTGGAGGGCTTTTGCAGGAACTGAGGAGTCACTCTCAAAAACTGAAAGTATTGATCTCAGATGGGGCCGAAGCCTGCATGGCCATAACAAACAAACTACAACCCAGAATGCCATGATGCCCTGACAAAGCTTGAGGAAATCTCACGAACTAGGTGGCATTGGAGGGGGGTGTTCTGCAGTAACCACACAGCAAAAGAATGACTGTTATCCAATGAAGGGGTAGACTAATGACACCATGAGATCATTTGACTGTTCCATGAGGACCTAAAATTGGTTTGATGCCAAACAATGGAAAAACCAGTAGTTTCAAAAAAGTTTGAGGTATGCTCTAGGAAGCTGAGATGCAGAGTCATCTCTTTAATGGCACACACATCATGGGAAACAGGACTTGAAGAGATGAGGTCCTTTAAAATAGAGATCACTTGGGGAATCTGCATTATGTCATGAGTCGACAAAGAGGAAGAATGATGTTGCATAAGAAGATATACAACAGGAACAAACATGTGCATTATGCTACCACTGTAAATATTCATTAGTAAAGCCTCATCTGGAGAAAGGTCCATTTCTAGAGACCTAACCTATAGTATTGTACCTAGGTCTCAATGTCACTTTTGAAATATAGATCATGGGCTAAACATTTTATCTTGATTTTTTTTAACAAGTTTTAAAACCACTTCTGAAGTTGTGCACAGTTGTAGAGGCCCTATCTAGAATTTTGTGGCCAGTTCTATGGACCCAGTTTGAAGTTTTGTGTCCAGTTCTGTAGGCCACATCTTCTGGCAAATAAAGATAGATGGAGGGGGCGTGGCCTAGGAGCTGAAAATAGTGACCACAACATAGGATAGCTCTGCCCCACTAGGCCCACACCCCACATCATCCTGCCTCTTATTTGCCCTATTCAGATGCAGGGGTACCTCCCTTACCTATGGCGAAGGAGTGTCGCCCCCCCCGCCCAAGAGCAAGGAGATGAAAAATGAAAAAATAGTTTTCTATTTCATTTTTCATCTGCTGGCTCAGCCAGCAGTACAGGGGAGGGGCAGGGCTGGGACACGTGATGGTGGAGAAGGGAAGAGTGCACTGAGTGCACGTGTGTTTGGCCGGCCGTCTGAGGTGGCAGAAACTATAGCGGAGACTCAGAGAAACAGGACTGTACTCCAGCAGAAGCAGCACAGGGGCAACCCTTATTGGATGTTATGGATGCAATCAAGGGTACCTATTCTGAGCTGACCACAAAAAGGGACGGTCTGTAGAAACCTTCTTAGAGGAATAGCTTATGTCTGTCATGCTTCTACAGGGACTATCTAATTTGTTCTCAATTGAAAGGGGACATCGTGCTCTGCCCCCCCTCCCCCACACAGCCTAGGGCACCTCCTTGCTCAATCATTATTCACCTATTTAGTTAGGGGGACTAGGATGCTATCCTGCACCATGTACGGCTGAATGGGCAACTGCAATTTGAGGAAAAAACTATTGCAATCTTTCCTGATTACATGCAAAATGTCCAGACCAAGTGAAAGACGTATTTGGATGTTAGAAAAATGTACAAGCCCTACATTTTTGACACAGCCTCATGTTCCCCACGAAGCTGAGGATAGTGCATGAGGGCAAGTTATACATCTTCTTCAGCGCTAGTGAGGCGAGTGACTGAGTGGACACGTTGTCGAGAGCCACTGTCCAGGGGTCCGCACGTGGAGACTCTGTGACTCTGGGCAGCCTGAAGCAATAGGAAAGGTCCAGGAAACAGAAATATTGGGGAAGAGACCTGAGAGAATCCAGCCTGACAGACCACACTGTGGTGGGCCCAGCAGCAGACTAATGAAGCCAAAAGGATAAGGGATGGCACTACCTCCTTCCGAGAATGACTAAGCCACCATAGGTTGGGCAAGGACAGCACGAAGGAGGGGATGACATAATGAACACTGCAACACGCCTGGTTCATGCCAGGCACCTGCAGCAGGCATAATGCACTGAGAGGCGGACACGTGCAGAACATGTGGATATTGATCCCAGCCCCCATGACTCTTGTTACAATCACAAGTATGATTTGAAAGGGGACGAAAGACCCTTGTGAACCATGGAATTCTCCATTTACGGGTGGGGGGGGGGGTTATTGTTGAGGGTTTTTTCCGGACTACACTACTATTAACTTCTACATGCTGGTAGGACTAGAAGGACCAAGTGGCCAAGGTGTTGCGGGAGCCACTTGAGTGCTCCAGCCTTGTGGCGCCTGCGAAGTCCTGGCCCCTAGCAAAGCATTATGAAACTGTAAGTTCTGAGTGTTGTTGTTTTAAGGGTTTAATATACCTATAAGATGAGAAAGGGGCAGGAAATGCAAGATCACGCTCAGAGTGGCAATGGCCTGGGTGAAGCAGCTACACGGCCTTAGGAGAGGGGGGCGTTGGATGTTGTTCTGGTTGGTTTGGTTATCTATTCACAGGGAACAATTGCTACTCGTGTGTTAGGATGATCTGGTGGCCGCAACAGCGGGTTGATGCATGCTGGATGGGTGCTGAGGAGCTAAAGGGGGCAGTAGGGATACAGCCCACCTTTCAAGAGGACAGGAAATGGATGACATATGAATTTATGACATCGAATGTGAGGGGCCTAGCACAACTGGAGAAGCACAACAGAGTACATGCTTCTCTGAAACAATACTGAGAGTTTCTACAGGAGCCACATTTATGGGGGACTGTATACCTCGCCTCAGGAAAAGGTGGAGGGGCAAATTTATGCAACCTCATACTCCGGGTATGCATAGGGTACGCAGATATGGGTGGCACCAGGGTTCCCTTTCTAACATAATGGCCATACGCTCACCCAGAGGGCAGATATGTTATCCTTTTTGGGAAGCTGGGCAGACGTGAGACATGTCTGATGACTGTGTATGCCCGTAATAGTGATTGCGGGGCTTCTATACTGGGGTAGTCACGGCGGCTGCACCGTTTCTGGCAGCAGATGTAATCCTTGCAGGAGAATGTAATTGTGTGCTGGATGGTGAGCTAGCTTGTGTGCCCCCAAAACTACACACAAAGCCCAACATGACTAGACTGTTGAGGGATCACTTAAGGGAACTCAAACTGGTGGACCCATGGAGACAGAAACACCCACAGTCTAGGGCATCCTCCTGTTTCACTCCTGTAACAGGAACACACAGCAGGTTAGATTGTTTTGTGTTGACTGCTGTGGCCCTACAGGTGAAGGATACCACTTATCTCTCCTGTTATCTATTTGACCATTCCCTGCTGCTGATGAGCATGGGTGGGGGGCACACACGCCCCTTAGTCACTCTTTGGCGGCTACTAGCAGAAGCACTGACTGACACCCCCCATTTGAGGCTGATATTTGAGAGGTCCTTTCCCTTTATTTTCAAGAGAAGTGGGGGAGCTCTAGCAGCAGGGAACATGACTAGGAGGCGATGAAGGTGGTACTGCGGGGGACATGCCTCAAATTACCGATGGTGTGAGGAGACAATTAGAGAAGAACCTTACTCACTGGGAGAAACAACTGCAGGAACTAGACGTGACCTGCCGCCCCAATCACATAAATTAAAGGACTGGCAACATACTCGACGGGCACTTTTGGATGATTGGCGTAGGTTAATAAAACATATCTACACGGCAGAGGCTGCATGCAGAGGGGGACAAGACTGGGGCTATGCTGGTACAACTACTTTGACAGCAGGAGTCTCGAGAACCAGTCGTGATGTTACGGAATGGGAAGGGAACCCTGGTTCATATGCAAAGGGTGATAAATGAGGCATTTCAAGCTCACCTAGGCAGCCTCTATGCTGAAAAGAAAGAGAAAACGAAAAACCATGGTGCTGCATTCCTGGTGGAGTTAACTCTCCCGACTCTGGGTGCAGAGGAACGTCCGTCACCCACAAGGAACTTAAAACAGCCATCAGGAAATTCAACACCGCAAAAACATGGCAGGCGATGGCCTCCCTGCAGAATTTCATCAACATTATGTGGGACTGGTAGCAGAAAAACTACTACAGGTATAAGCACAACAACACAGGAGATTACCTGACTCCATGCGGGAGGCACTAATAGTATTAATCCCTAAAACAGATAAGGACCCCACAGAACCCTCGTCCTGTAGACCATTGTCCGTCTTAAACATAGATGGCAGGATACTAAGTGGGGTTCTGGCAGGATACTAAGTGGGGTTCTGGCAGGATACTAAGTGGGGTTCTGGCAGGATACTAAGTGGGGTTCTGGTAGGATACTAAGTGGGGTTCTGGCAGGATACTAAGTGGGGTTCTGGCAGGATACTAAGTGGGGTTCTGGCAGGATACTAAGTGGGGTTCTGGCAGCAAGATTGCTTCCGCACCTACAGGCGCTTATACACAATGACGAGTGAGGGTTTATCCGCGAAGAAGCACCATGTACAAATTATGGTGAGTATATATATATATATATATTCAATTCAGTAGACTGGGACTATCTATGGTTAGTTTTGAACAAGGTGGGTCTTGGCTCGCAATATATTGCATGGGTCAAATTATTATCTACAGACCCTGGTGCAGGAGTGTGCACAGGCAACATAGTGTCTGACAGATGTGTCCTAAATAGGGGCACTTGCCAGGGCTGTCCCCCTTCCCCTCTTTTATATGTGCTGGCCATAGAGCCCATGGTGGTACTCCTGCATCGGACACTGAGACCATAGGATACTCCTCTAGTACCTGCGCCACCCTGAGTATTCAGTACCTATTCTCCTAAATTCCCTGCAGTTCTTTGGTGAGGTTTCCGGCCTCTTTGTGAATGCACACATCACACTTATTTCCACTGGGCAAACTGGCAGTGATGCAGATGGCATCTCTCCCATAGGTTAGTCTCCCATGGGGAGGGGAGGGGAGGACTTAGATACCTGGGCATCAAACTGGCCCATATGGAACAGAAGTTCCTGGACCTCAACATAGGAAAAGTGATGGAAAACCTGAGAGCACCAGTTCACTTCCGGAAAGAACTTCCCCTGTCTTTGATGGGAAGGGCAGCCGTGATGAAGTTGGTGGTATTACCCAGATGTATGGTCTACAGAATACCTTTTATGACATCTCGCGGAGGTATTTCACCGTGCTGGATAGTCTACTGGTAGACCTGCTATGGGTTAATAAATAGAAAAGAATAGGCTTATTGATGCTTAAACAGACCTGGAAACTAGGAGGATTGAGATCCCAAACATAGAACTGTACTACATGGCTGCCCACCTACAGCACGTGGTCCAGTGGCTGGACAGCGACGACAACTGGGAAAAGACTCTTTTGCTAGGCATGCACAGGGATCAGGGACTACCAGCTTTACTTTTGTGCGCCGTGTAAACAGGGGAAGACCTACCATACATTATCTGCCAGGTGTGCAGGGTGTGGGAGCGCGCTGTTACACATGTGATTCATTGTGCCCTTTATGTACGGGACATGCCAATCTGGCACCAGAAACCTTTTGCGCACACTGCCACCATCACGTCTGCAAAAAAACATTGGGGGATGGTGGCTGTGACTATCTTGGAGACCTTTACCTAGGGAATGCATTTATTACATGATTCCTTTGGGCTGGGTCCAGGTCAATATTTACAATAAGCAAAAATTGCAGCAACTGCCCGTGAGATATGGCCATGTTTCCTGAAAGAGCCACATGTCTCCCATACATTGACTATACTCCTCAGTATGGCAGGAGGACGCAGACTGATTTCCCATATATATATATAGGGCAATCGTAGAGAATCTCCCCAGAATTATCCCTGCAGCTGAAAATAGATGGGAACAGCCATTGGGTGACACCTGTACTGCACGTGAATGGGGAAGAATACAGACTGGGGATAAAGAGGTAAGGTCTAATGCTCGTTTCAAACTGGTGCAATATAATTCTGCACATCAAGCTTATCTATCCCCCAAGACGCTTCACCATATGTACAAAAGCCGATGGGAAAGCTGCCCCCAGTGTGGCACTCCAACGGTGGACTTCTTGAATGTGGGGTAGAACTGCCAAACACTGACAGGTTTCTGGGGAGGCATAGTGAAGGCCCTTACTAGAGTAGAAGGATGGGAAACACCGTACACGCCCAAAGCCCTACTGCTGGGACTTATGCCTACACCGAAAAAGAAAAAGAAGAAACATAGTTGTAAATTTGAGATGTTAGAGGTCCTACTCGCGGAAAGATGAATTGCTATTAAATGGCTGGATGCTGGACCACCTGGGCATGACGACTGGCTTAGAGACATGATAGAATGGGCGGTTGTCCAGGAGGTGTGAATGAAAAGTGAGGAGAGAAGACAAATTAGAGGATGATTTGGCTGCATGCACACAGATGCTACTAGAGTTACATGAACCTCCGGATGACTCACAGAAGAATGGGGAAATGAGTGTAATGGCAGGGACTCCCCCTGCAAAGTGTACCCACGACTAAGGGATAAAAACAGACAGTCCTTTCGGAGAACAGGATTGAACTGCTGTGGTGCACTGCAGTGGGGACGAGGATCATGTGGACCCTATTTAGAAGTAGTCGGTGTTTGAACCGGGGGTTATGTTGCCCTTTGGCACCTAGCACATACATGATATCAAAACTTAATGTTAGAAGATATATGATATGTACCCTCAGCTTGTACGGGATAACGTCCCACAAGCAGCACTGGCCGGGAGGGGAGGGAAGTCTGGGGGGGGGGATTTCAGAGGAAGGGAACAATGGTATTTATTGTGTAAGAACTATAGTGCACTGCTGTTATTGTTCCATGTTTCCATTGAAAAATCAATAAAATATTATTTAAAAAAACTCTAACTGTGCCACACCCTGATACAACATATACAGGGGCTAGAGGATCTCCCTGACTACACCCCCTCGAAGCCAAACCACTCCTGCGGGAATGAGAAGCTCATACGATCACCCAAATGTACTGCTTCCTGATACACCACATGCCCAACTCCTTTACTATAGAATGCGTGGCCTGGGAAACGCGACATAGGGTTGGACAAGGAATGGACAGAGGCTAGGGCATCCCCTAGACATTCGGCAATTGCTTCACGACTACCTCTCATACAGCTAAATACAACCACAAAGCACACCTCTGGGTAATGGGCTCGACTGCCTCCACCTCCTACCTCCAGTGTATGGCAGCACAAGGCACCTTCCTGCATACAGCATGTAACTGTGGTGAAATACAAGCATACATGAGTTGAATACTCACATGCCTGGGCCACATGTTAAGGCAACACTTACCACAGGTCCCCAAATTGATCCTCTTACATAAATCTGTGGATTTTGAGGGCGACTGATATACAACCACTTTCTTATGGCTGAGTTTGACTGGGGCTAAAAGAGTTATCACTCACCACTGGAAAGCCAGCACACCACCTCGATTGCGGAATGAAAAAAAGGTCTAGATTTGTGCCCAGGCAGAGAAAAACCCATGTACGAAGCTAAGGGATCCACCCAAACGTACACGAAAATCTGGAAAAATTGCACAGACTATAAGGGAATTAACAACAATTATAAATGAATTTCAACTCACATGCTACAACTATGCAGATCTTCCTCAAACTGGAATGCTCAAAAGACATTGCAAACTCCCAAATCTTCAGTTGCTTCAGAGCTGTTGATCAGTGGAGGACATGGATCCATCTAAAACTGAAAGCTTCCAAAACAGAAATACTCTAATGTGGCAATTGGGAAAAGGCGCAGGCTACTATCTTTCTTGTACTGTCTAAACTGGATTACGCCAATGGTCTCTACGATGGATCATCTGTATCTACTATGAAAAAACTACAACGCATTCAGAACTCGTATGCCAAACTACTCCTACATGTAAAGCCACTAGCCCACATCTCCCCTGCTTTAAGGGCCCTACATTGGTTACCTGTTGCTAGAAGATCCACCTTCAAGCTGCTTTGTACCACTCAGAAAGCAATACATGGAACAGGATCACTTTTCATCTGGAATAAAATCACCAAATACATTCAATAAAGAAATCTCTGCTCAAGTTTGGCACCCAACCTCAATACACCACCATACAAGAAAAAAACAATAGGTGGTACATCTTTTTCTGTTCAAGCAGCCAAGCTATGGAATTCATTACCCCCAAATATAAGATCCTCGGATAACTATCTTGTCTTCAGAGGACTACTCAAGAGTTGGCTCTTTCCTACATATTCAGCATACTCAAACAGTAATGGACTGCACATCTCAGTGTATGTAAACATGTTATAATTTGATTATGTGAATTTATGTAGATATGTGTATTTCATTGTATAAATAAGTATAATAACTATTTTATCTTAAAATATATACATACACTTTAGGCCTGTTTAACAAACGTATATTTTACTTCAGTTACATGTATTTATGTATGTATTTGTATGTGTAGAAGTATGTATGTGTTTATATTATGTATATATGTATGTTTATATATATGTGTGTGTGTGTGTATTATTCTACATGGACATGTTCATAGGTCACTGCATAGTTTCTATGCAAGTTGCTTGATTAGATTACTGATGAGTCTCTGTTTTTATTTTATCTATCACAATAGGTACATATTATCTTAACTATTTATCTACAAGCATTTCACTATTGAAATCTTGAGGAAAGATAACATAATGTTATAAAAGTACACAAATAAATTAACTTCAAATACTTTAAGTCTTGAAAGCCTGTGTTTACACAATACAACATTAAATCTCAATATATTATACTCCTTGCACATTTATTCTCTTAATCATGTATCTGTATATTTACTACTCTAACCCTACTGTAAAACAGGACAAAAAAATACTCTTGAAAGCTTTCCTCTGTCTGACCATCACCCTACATCTCTACAAATCTATCCTCTATCTCCACAATCTGACTCACCCCAAACCCTTTCTACTACTGTGATCTCCAAAATAACCCTCCCTAGTCTCTTCCTTCCGCTACCTCTCCTAGCTCATCCCAAAACTACTATGATATCCCAATTAACACTTCTGGATTCTTCCCTCCTCTATCCCTCCATTATTCTATTCAAATCCTACAAACAGACTCACATGTCCTCCGCTCAAATTAACTCATACCTC
The DNA here is from genome assembly GCF_031143425.1 of Pleurodeles waltl. Taxonomy (NCBI): domain Eukaryota; kingdom Metazoa; phylum Chordata; class Amphibia; order Caudata; family Salamandridae; genus Pleurodeles; species Pleurodeles waltl. The sequence continues at coordinate 532,952,858 of NC_090451.1, forward strand.
CCTATACTAATACTGTATTCATATTTCCCTATACTAATCCACCACTAATCCTTTTAGGTTTTGGAGTAGCGTTCTACTTGCTGAAAAGCGTTTTGATGCTATATAATACAATTACATTTATCATCACGCGGACAGACAATTTCATAAATGCACTAAATTGGGAAGTCCGGAAATATGGCACTCCAGAACACTGACACTGCCTGGGTGGTTAACTATATTGAATGCATGTGGGAACTAGGGTTTCTTGGTGGGAAGTTGGGGGGTGTATGGGAAAGCAAGGTGCCTTGTTGTAATGTTACTGTATTGAATTGTAGTATCTCTCCATTGTAGGAAGCTGGCCTGGTGTGTGGTGGGTGCTTAGGGTACTTACAAATTATACCAGATCCAGATATCCCCTATTAATGTAGTGTAAGCACTGTCTAGAAACCAGGCTCTCTAGAGGTAGCTGTGGATGAGCAGCCAAGGCTTATCTAGGAGACATGCAAAGCTCATTCAATGCCATAGTAGTCGCACAGCACTTACACACATGAAAGAATACAGTCAGTGTTACAAAAATAAAGGTACTTTATTATGGTAACACACACCAAAAATACTATAGAGGCAATACTCCCTTAGGAGGTAAGTAATACAAAAGATATATACACTATCTGTCAGACATAGGCATACGAATAGATAGAAAAAAGTGCAAACAGTGTGAAACACAATAGAAAATAGTGACCCTAGGTGTAGCACAAACCATATACTTAAAAAATGGAATGCAAGAGTTGGACCCCCACCTAAATAAGTGGAGTGTGTAGAGGGGCGCTGGGGGTACCAGGAAAGCACAAAGGTAAGTACCACAACACCCCCCAGCGACCAGAAAAGCAGGAGTAAATTACTAGAATTTCCTCAAAACACCCACTTAGAAGAAAAGAAGAGAATTGCAAAACCCAGAGGTGACTGCAAGAAATCAACGGTGGATTCCTGAAGAGGAAGACGTGTGGAAAGAGGGGACCAAGTCCAGAAGACACAGCAGAGTCCAGTGGGGGCAGGAGCCCCTACCCACCAAGCTGAGGATGCAGGAGTTAGTCAACGGTGAGGAAGAAGAGTCAGCACTGGAGTCGGAGTCCAGTTCCTGGAGGACGCAGGTGATGTCCCACGCCAGAAGGAAGATTGCAGTTGGGTTTGCGTGTTCGGATTCCACCAACAAGCCTTGGTACAGGCAAAAGTCATGGTTGGAGGGAAGTGATGCTGCTGGGGACCAGGAAGCCCCAGGAGGACTCAATCCAGGAGGAAGTCAGAGGGGGCCCTCAGTGTCATAGAGAGCCCACAGAAGCACAGGCAGCATGCACAGGAGTGCCACAGGACAGGGACACAGAAGGTGCAAATGGAGCCCATGTAGCACTACGAAAAGGAGTTCTACGCCGCAGGAGAGCCACTCAGGTAGCTGTGCTTCGCAGGAAGGAGTGCTAGGGACTGGAGCTACACGACACCTGAAGGCCCATTGGAAGAAGTGTCAACAAGCCTTGGCAACTGCAAAAGGCACGGTGCACGTGGGTACTGTCCTACGTGGAAAGGCAAGAACTTACCTCCACCCAAGTTGGAAAGCTGGTAAAAAGGACTGTCTGGACCACTTCCGACCACCACCCATGATGCAGGATCCATGCAGCTCAGCAGGAAAAGGGATCCACGCAAGCTGTTGGTGCCTGCAGATGCAGGGTAGTGACTTCACTCCAAGGGAGAGTCCTTCTTCTTTCCTGTGTAGACTGAAGGCAGGCTGTCCTCAGAGGATGCACGGGAAATGGTGCAGAAGCTGGAAGGAGCCTGAGAAACAATGTGGTAGGCAAAGTCTTCTTCTTTGTTGCAGATTGTCGGGTCCTAGAGAGTTCAGATGCAGTTTCTTTAGTCAGAAGTCGAAGTAAGGGATGCAGAGGAATCCTGCTGGAATCTTGCAAGCCGAACCTGAGGAAACACCAAAAGAAGAGACCCTAAATAGCCCTGAAAGGGGTGTTGGTCACCTAGCTGGGTGACCACCTATTAGGAGGGGGCACTGACGTCGCCTGCCTGACCTGGCCACTCAGATGCTCCCAGGGTTCCCTGCCAACCTTGGATCCAAGATGGCAAAACCCAGGGACCCTCTGGAGGAGCTCTTTGCACCACCCCTGGGGTGGTGATGGACAGAGGACTGGTCACTTCTCTTTCCATTGTCCAGTTTCGCGCCAGAGCAGGGACTGGAGGTCCCTTAACTGGTGTAGACGGGATTATGCATGGAGGGCACCAAATGTGTCCTTCAAAGCATACCAGTGGCTTGGGGAGGCTACCCCTCCCAAGTCCAGTAACACCTATTTACAAAGGGAGAGGGTGTAACACCCCTCTCCCAAAGGAAATCCTTTGTTCTGCCTTCCTGGGCTTGAGCTGCTCAAGCAACAGGAAGGCAGAAATCTGTCTGCTAGCTGGCAGCAGCTGGGGCTGCCTGGAAAACCTCAGAAGGCTGTGGGAGCAATGCTGGGGGTCCTCTAAGGAGCCCCCAGAGTGCCTGGAACTATATAACTAATACGTGCCAGCATATTGGGGTATGATTCCAACATGTTTGATGCCAAACATGCCTAGATTTGGAGTTACCATTATGTAGTTGGACATAGGTAGTGACCTATGTCCAGAACGCACGTAAAATGGCGTCCGCGCACTCACAATGTCCATGATATTTTCATGTTATGTTCCGTTAGCTTAATCTTTTCTAGTGCTTCCATTGCCACACAGGATTTCATGGCTTTAAAAGGAGAGTCATCAACTTAACTGAGATTGGAGGCAGCGGCCAGAAGTTGAGATAACAGCAGTTTTTCAGAGCCTTGAAGAAAAGGAACAAAACGTTTTTGAAGGAGGAAGGAAGAGAGCTCAAGAGTGACAGAGTTAGAATGGAGACGGCGAAGCCACCCAGTTGCTGTCTGTGACAGCTTAGATCATGAATATTCTAGCATTCTTAGGATGGAGAGACTTAATGGGAAAGTAGGTGGTGAATCACTTATGCATTAAGTGGGAGGCTTATCCAAACAGAGCTATATGAACTAAGCAGTGTACCTTGAAGAAAATCTCAGTCTTGCCTGCAAACTAACAAAGGCCGTTCAACAATGTGGCAGCGGGATCCAATCCAGAGGAATCAGAAGCAGTCTCTTCCGATGTGCCTAAGCAACGCTTTCATTAAGCCCAGATATAATGATTTCCCACAAGAAAATCTGGAACACATTGGGGGTTATTACAACTTTGGAGGAGGTGTTAATCCGTCCCAAAAGTGACAGTAAAGTGACGGATATACCACCAGCTGTATTACGAGTCCATTATATCCTATGGAACTCGTAATACGGCTGGTGGTATATCCGTCACTTTACCATCACTTTTGGGACGGATTAACACCTCCTCCAAAGTTGTAATAACCCCCATAGTGTCAGAAACAGATGCCTTAATTGCAACAGTAGTAAGACAAGGCATGGCCATCATTGGCTGTTTCAGGTGAAAAAAGACAAATATGATTTCAGCTTCAAAGATAAAGTTGAGATTGATTTTAACAGTATTAACTTAATCCAGGCAAAAGTTGATTTTAGGTGGCCAATAATCCAGTGACTAGCATTCTGTCATTATTTCAGCTCTACCAGCATTACGTTTGAGGCAACTGGAATACAGGGCTTCTCGTTCCTCCTTCATGGAGCAAGCAGTAAGGGCCCCCACATTCTCCAACGCATCAAGGTGGCGTAGGAACCGGGTATCATCAGCATTCTGGAAGAAATGGAGGCTGAGAGAGCTCATCGTAAATGGTGAAAAGAGGAGGAGAAGGGGCATAGCACTGCAAAATCCCAACCTGTTGGACTAGGACAAAGGGGACGAGTCAAGTGTACTCCTTAAGAGCGCTCAGACTTACATAGAAAGTCACCAGTCATGAGCACCTCAGCCTAAGCCCATCTCCATAATTCACCAAAATGCCATGGTTAGCGGAAGTGACTTCGCACGCCCATCGTACACCCTTTGTCCCTAAATTTCACTCCCACACATGTGATTACACACACACCCTCAAAACACCTACCTGCAAGCACACACACAACTAATATTTAAAAATATATATTTTTTAAATATGAGCTCCCACTGTGCTCAAGGCACTGACTTTGCCACCTCTGAGGCCAGGGGTCGCAAAGGCAGTGTTAGGAGTCACAAGGAGCAAGCCAGGGGTCGCAGCTGTGATCCCTGGCGACCCCTAAATGAGGTCCATGCCCATCTCATGACGCTTGTCAAAGAGAAAGGAATGGTTGACATGATAAAAACGCCCTGAGAGATCCAGTAAAACTGGGCCTGGCACCACTGTGGCAATCAATTAAAAATCCATACACTCAGGGAGAGGAAGAGGAGGAATATGAGAAAGCGCACAATGTTCCTAAATAATTAGGTGTGAAATAGGTAGGTTTTCTGCAGTGGGAGTGCACTGGGGGCAGCAGGAGCCACAACCACCAGTGCTTGGCCTTCCCAAATCCAGTTGATTCCTTGAACTTTGGAAAACATAACATCTGAATGATGTCTTAGGAATTTACTTCCTCTACAAAAAAAATGATAATAAATGTAGAGCTCTCAATTGAAGCACTAAACGAATCCTGTAAGAGGATTCCAAAGAGACTGAGGCAAGTAGGATATGTTTTGTAACACAAAGGTGGTGTGAATATCATCTCGATACTCTTCAGCTCCCAACAATCACGTGTTTCTTTCTGTTTTCTTGTAAAACCTCACCTATCTCTAGCCCCAAAGTTTCAAACTTTTCACGATCCAAACCGACCATGAAACCTTCAGTTTTTTAGCTAACACAAACTAGCTTTTATTTGCTGCTTTGGGGTTTGTCCAGAATTATTCAGGCGTAACATCTGAGTAACCTTAAAGAAATATTTTGTTATGTATTCGGTTTTCAGCTGGCCCTGCAGTCAGCTGCCTTATGGCACAATTACCAACGCCCACAAGAAGGTGACAGATTCCCCCAGTATTTCTTCATTTCTTAGGGGAACCTCAGGGTCCAACTTATAATGGATTGCATATTTCCCACCGCCGGAATTACTGGTAGCCCAGTATCAGTAACCCAGGGTGGGGAGGGGGTTGGGGGAAATGCAGGCCATTTACCAGGCCACTCATAAGGAGGGCTGACAAAGTAATTAACCTGAATTAACAGCAAAGAGTTATTGTGGTAAAAAAACGTTGTGGGAGCCATCCAAGGGTCTACCATATTAAGGGGAAAGAACCTACATGTGAAGCAGCATTAAAAAAAAAATGCCTCTCTAAATTCTCAACTCCTACCACTGCAGCAGAACAGCCACTGTTGACCGTAACTCCCTTATGCCAAGTCCCTCATCCATCCTTCTCTGCTCCACACAGGTTATGTTCTGTCACTTGGAAGATATTCCCTTGTAGGGATGAGGGTGCAATCAAGTCTTCACTACGTGGTAGTGTTATCAAAGCTAAGTCACACACAAGATATTACCACAAACTCACACACATACCAGGGCACATAACTATTACAGGCGATCACTGCATCCAGACACCGAATCCAGTAACGGACAGCCAATGCACACTAAGAGCGCTGCTCAGTTGAAGCAGAAGTAAAGCACATACTAGCCCTGGCAATCTCTTCATTCCTGCAGCCGACAAGGAAACAGAAGAATGTGCATGAATGCGCAGAACTGACCATAATGGAAAGATAGGCAGAACCTCAAAGCTTGGCATTAAATGGATCATGGGCATTGCATGGTTATCGGTCTCCTTGAACATGGTCATACGACAGCGTGTACATGATTGCACTATGCATGCAGTCTCTTGTGAGGCCTACAAGAGCCAAAATATAATAAAATGTTTGCATGAACCAGACATCACGGTACATGTAACTTACTGTGCAACTGTTATTTTTCACTAAGGGCCAGATGTATCAAAAAAACAAATTGCATTTCTTAAATAGCAAATTTTAAGAAATCGCTATTTAAGAAATGCAAAATGTCATGTATGATTTTTGCGATTCGGTAATAGCGATTTCTTAAAATTCGCAAATGCTATTACCGAATCGCAAATAGAGAATCCAACTCCATTTGCACCTATGGGCCTGCTGCGAATTGTTTTGCATTTCCTAAATTGCGAATTCCAGTTAGGAATTCGCAATTTAGGAAATGCAAATCCCAGGGTGCTGGGGGCCTAAGGCCCCCTCGGCTGCACCCCAAAAATATTTTTACGGACATGTGAAGCACACACATGCCTTAGGGGCATGTGTGTGCTACATGTCAATTTTAAAAATGCATTTAAAATGCATTTTTAAAATTTGCACATGGTTACTACCAAACTTTTGTTGGTGGTAATGGAGTTGTAATCAAGTTGACCATTTTATGCTGGAGTTGCCAATGTTCTCTGCTCAAGAGAGCTATACCCATCTTGCTTGACTGCAATATCATGAACAAGCATGGGCAAAGTCAATAGGTCTCGCATTTGTGAAAGCTATTATCTTTGCCAATGTCTTTTATCCATGTTGAACAGCAGTGTGGCTGTGCCACATGGGTAAACTTAAGGTTTTACTCTGGTAGGGGTGGGTAGCACAGACAACAGGCGGGAGGGTGGGCAGCACAGAAAAACCTCGAGTGTCTATACAAGTCCAAACTACATGTGACTAAAGCAGGGTGGACAGTTAAAACTGGAACATGCACACGCTCAGTGCGAGGGCATAGACCACTAAATACAGAAGGCTAAAGCCCCTTGTAGCAGTATATTTGTCCAGGAACTCAGCATACAACTATAAGCTAGCAGCCAGCAATGAACCATGATCAGATTGATGGGTGGCCAGAGTTTGCTGCAGTGCCTCCTTCAACACTGGCAGAACTCCCATTTTAGATACAGGACCAATTATCCGCCTGTCATTGGTTCCGAATAGAGGAATATAGCAACAAAAGGCCTGAGGGAAATGGGAGAAGAAATACACTAAGAGAAAACACAAAGCAGGACGTGCAGATGGATTTGCCCACACCCTGAAGGTGTTGGCAAGAATGACCATTACCCTAACTGGTCATGCCTAATTTGTACTACTTTATCAAGGCATACATGAAACCCCTTTAGTTGCTGAATATGATGGTTACATCAAAACCCAAGTAATTCATGCATCATGCTTATTATCTGATAGCAGGGCACTCAGTATCTGAATGCAGCATAGCAATTAGATTTAACCCCCAAAATAAAGGTGCACAAAACGTTAGCTTGTTATGTTACAGTAACATGTGCCTTATATCACTGAAATACAAGTGCGCTTTGCTTTCCAGAGAACCTACAGTAAGTCCACAAGTAAAGACGGCTTGGAGTGTGGGAATCTTCCTGACAACAGTTGCTAAGACTAAAACGCTATGTGAAGTATAGTCTAGTCCAGTGGTTCCCAACCTGTGGTCCGGGGACCCCTGGGGGTCCGCGACTGCTCAGAAAATTAGATAATATTAACAGATTAGGTCCCCAGCTTTCAGTACTGATTTATTGGGGGGTCCCCGGATTCCAATAATGATGCAGAGGGGGGTCCCCGGATTCTAGTAATGATAAAGTGGGGGTCCACAGAAGTCAAAAGGTTAGGAACCACTGATCTAGTCAGTAATGCCCCGGTGGTACTGCACAATGTGGAATACAGATTGATGGTGTCCCTTCCGCTATTATACTGTCTATTTCCAGTCGACTTATAGCAGACACCTGGACACATGTGGAAATATAATTTATTACACTGCTAGTTAGTGTTTTTTAGGTCGAAGCCTACTAGACAGCACAGCTGTCTGGCTTTGAAAGACTTCTTGAGGACATTCTGAAAGCTTCACAAGGAATGCATTCTGCCCAAAGCTTACCATTGGCTTAGTGGTTTGTAACTCACATTTGCTTGCTTTCTATTTGTTGGCTTTGTTTGTTTTAGGCTGTCCAGAATGTCTTTGTATCTCCTGTGAAGCATAGCCTGTTTACCACCTCTGTGACTGGATCCTTGTACTGTCCCACAAGAGATCACTTTCTTGGAACTCTTTTTTTCTTAATCATGAGGCAGTCCAGGAGAGCAGATGTGCTTTCAGTTATCTCCTATATACTAGTTCACAGCAGTAAACGGATGTATTTGTTTGAAAAGCTTTTCTGCTTCCTATCTTTCTGCTTGACTGATTCTACTTATCTCAACCACTCCATTTCATCAGTCTTGCATACCCGTGAGGAGCAATGCTCTGTCAATCATCTTGTTGATTTTGGTAAGTGCTCTTTACTGATAGCATAACTTAAAAAATCCTCTTCCTGAATTTCACACCCATGCCATAGGCACTGGAAGTAGGTTATTGGGGGTGTTAAAACACACACACAATAACCATGTTGGACTTCAGAAGTGAACGAGCAATAAACTGTCCTTTAAATCTTGTTTTTAATTTGTCACATTTGCTGTGCAATCAATAACCGAGGTGAAATGTTAGACTACCTCCCAGTGAGCTTGGGATTTCCTTTATCCACTGCAAAATTATAGTAGTTATCAAACAATCTTGTTGGGTATGGGAATAAAAATAGGCAGCAGGATGTTATTTTTTTCTAGCACATAACAAAATGTAAATGAACTGTACAAATGTTTCAGAATAATAAGAATTAGGAAAACTCAAACGAAGCACATTTGTTTGTACTTCTGAAGTGTGGTGGAAACAAATATTTTAATAGGATCAAAACAAATCAATACACCAGGTGATGCTGATTTCCACGGATTACCATTTGTCCATTGTATAGTTTTATTAGTAAAAGTATATGTTTGTGCAAATGGTCATTTCAATTGAAAATGTGTTCGCAGAAATACCACACATAATAGCATATTCCACTCTGCACAACTCTGCTATATGACACTTTCCTCCATTCAACACCACTCCCCTCTACTCCTCTCAATGCTACTCCATTCTATGCCACTCTTCTCCACTATACCCCACTCAACAACACTCTACACCACACCATGCCAAACTATAATACTACTCCACCATATGAAACTCTATTCCACCCTACAGCACTCCACTGTGCACCACTCTAATCCACTTTGCTCTACACCACTCCACTCTACTCTACCGTACTCGACTCTACTCCATTGTATGCTCCTCCACTCTAAAACATTCTTCTGTACTCCATTCCAACCGAGGACACACTGTTCCACTCTACAATACTCTATTCCACCCTACTCTGCAGCACTCTACTCTGTTCTCGTATGAGACTTTACTGCACTCCGCTCTATGCCACTCCACTGTACGACACTTCACTCTATGCCACTTTACTCCATGCCACTCCATCTCACTCCACTTTTGTACTCCACTCTCTTTCAGCCATTGTGACCTGCAGCCACGCTAGTGTACAACATAGCTAAAACTTGCATAGGAGCGACCTATTGACTTTGCAAATGCTTTTTTTTCTTGGCCGCAGCGTCCAAAGCTGTTAAAAGAAGAAAATCTGTGAAATGAGCAAAATCAATACTCTCACTCAAATCATCAATAAGCCTTCCATTAGCAAGCCATATGGAGTTTTGATTTGACCAACAAGTAACTTTTTGAGGGGGTTTCCCCTCCCCCCCCAAGAATGTTGATTGCTATTGGAGCAGAGGTGCTGAGCCCAGTAAGGGATCTTTGAAACTGTAGAGCAGCCTTCCGGACACAACTGCTCTTATTCTAAAACCTATGGTGAATAAAAGCAAGCTCGGTAGGTACAAAAGTGTCCTTTACTGGCAATTACAGTGTATTTAATGTGTATTCATAGCTAGTTAGTGCAGATTTCAAGTAAGTGCACGTGCCCCCTGGGCTCCACAGCCGAAAAACAAGTCTCGCAGAGTGAAGAACGTCATTTAACTCTAGAGGTTTTCCTGGGTTGTGCTCCCTGCTGTGGTGCTGAAGTGTCTGGAAGTGCGTCTGTGGCTTTGTTATGTACTGCATGAGTGTAGGTAGCGGGGGTGTTTGTACGATGCTGTGTACTGTAGGAGTGCCGTGAGGATGTTACTAACAAACAGTGGGAGTGTGCAGCGTGGGCGTGTCTGCGGTGCTACTGTACTGTGGGAGTGTGTGGTGGCAGGTTGTACAGTACTGCAAAATAATGTTGGTGCTTATTGTGTGAACATTTGTGGATGGGGCTACATACTCTGAGCAGTGTCGTCTTAAGGTTTTCTTAGGCCCTGAGCAAGACATATTTTGCGGTTCCGTTAATAATTAACTTTTAATTGTCTTACCCATTTTCTGCTAATTGAAGTCTACATGATGCCAAACAGATGTTCAGAAACAAGTTTCACCCAAAAAATACGTATTTCCAGGACCCCCAAAATTCTTAGTATACCCATGTAGAGAGACAAACTCGGAAACAGACGGAGAGGAGAGAGACAGACACGGAAACAGAGAGAGGTGGGCTAGACAGAGAGAGTGTTTACTTTCCCAGTGGGGCCTGGGTAACGTAGACACTTTACAGCAGGGCTACATAACAAAAGAGTGTAATCTGGTAATCTACGCAGCTTTACTATATACCGTAGAAGTGTAGAGCGTGGATGTGTGCTCTGTGCGACATACTGTAGGAGTGTGGTCTGGAGAGTTACACCGTGGTGCTACTCCACAGCGTGAAGTGTGGACGTCTGTGGTGCAGTCCTACATACTGAAAGATTGCACACTGTGCACGTTCGTCTGCAGAGCCCTAATAAGACACTTATCACATGCTACCAACAGGCGTGGCTGTGGCAGAAGTTACAGAGCTCATAGTTTTCCATGTCCTTGGGTGAGTTGCTCATTCAGTAATTAGTACCTGGATTTTCATTGCATTCTGCAATGTGCAGTCCTGTTTTTTATGCAGAAATAGACAAGGCTGCAAATCCCAGAATGCAAAGCAAAAACAATAGGTGTATGAGCTACTCATGCATGGACACGAGAAACTAGAGAACCCCGGGGTACACCTCAAAGACATTTGACCTGCGGCCCTCGTGTGACAGTTTACCATGGAGGTCAGCAAACAAACGTTCATAACAGGGGGGGCTGTACTGCAGCCATGAGATGGCGCTCACCACAGAAACCGCTGCAGCGCGCGCTGTCTGACAGGCAGCAGTTGGGGTTATCTGTGCTGCGGCGCAGATAGGAGCTCACTATGGGAACATTTGTGGGGAGGGTCTCAGAGGGGAGCGCGTAGTCACGTTCGTAATCTTGAAGATGTGGTGCAGATCGGCCCCAGGGCTCCGGAGTTGTGTAATCCTGTTCTAGTTTAAATGTTCTTTTTGCGGACCTTTACACAAAACTGACTCTTCTATTTATTTCGTCAAAATATATATTTATATTTTGACCTACACCTCATTTGCAAGCCACCTTATAATTATTTCATGTTAATGGACGTTTTTATAGCTCTCCTAAGGCGATCTTTGGGAGCTAAAACCACTTTTATACACATAAGATTTATTATTAATCGTGATATAGTTAATCAAAACATTTACATGATACACAAAAAAAGACCCAACGTTAACAAAATGCACACAAAGTGGACTACTGGTGCATGATTTATACTTAGAAGCTAATGCTTCACAAATAAAACTGAAATAAAAGTTAGGCTATTCCAGAAGGAAGTCACTTTATAAATATCCGGACAATTCAGGTATACAGTGGTAGAAATGCTGGTGCATAAACTCGTTGGTACTGGCCTTAGTACTGCTTACAAGTTATTGCACAGCAGGTAAGACTGGCAGAAGATTCACATTTTGACAAGTTAAAATACCTCAGAAATGGTCTATATAACCACATGCATTAACATAAAAAAAACTTCAGTCAATGTCCTAAGTCATACATACATACAAACATGTAAGTACTAGTGCGCAAGCTGTTTGGTACTTAATATTAATAATACTTAAAAGATACTGCACAGCAAGGGAAAACTGAAGGAGGGGGACTCACTATAGCGAAATAGGGTCACTTCAGGATGCCCTGAGTGCATAAATGTATACATCTACACTGTCAGTACATGCTCTCCTCCAGAGTTATCCTAAAGTATAAGCACAGGACATAAAACTGTGAAAGGGTCACACTTTAGCCAAATAAAAGTGCCATATGCATGCTATTCCCGAAGGAATCTTCATTCGATCTTCTTGGCAGAGACAGAAAACACACACTGACTATGATAATAAACACAGCAAAAGGATGAGAGAAAGGGATCACATTTTTGCAGAATGAAGCAAATAAAAGCCTCAATATACATTCTATTCCCTAAAAATTCGTAAAAGCCCTTGGTTGAGAAGAGCAAACGTACAAAGTGCCAATGCATGGAGGGTGCTGTTGGAAAAGGGAGAGCCTTTAGGATACAGTTCCTCCATTTGATTGTGCAACTGCTTTAAATTGCTGTACTACAGAAGAGATACATTTTACCAAGCATGCTATTACTTGGGAGCTCTGGCCTTGCAAACAGAACAAGGCTTGAGGGCATGTTCTTAGTCCATTAGCATTAAACAGATTGCGTAGGCACTTTCTGCGCGCCGTATGCAGAATGGGGCATATGGATAGTATGGACAAGAAAGATTAGTTCGACCCCTGACACAGCCTGCATTACAGTGAAGTCGGTCCTGGGGCCCATGATGGCACTGCATCCTTTGTATGTAGAAGGCAGAGCATTAGTGCTAAAAATTTGGATTTATAAAAACCTTTGAGATGCTTTCGAAGAGATAGCTCTGCAGCGTTGGTAATTTGTAGGTATTGATGCATAGCCATGAGTGTCTATGCTTGTGAAAATGTTCCTTATCTTGCTACCAGGATAATAGCTTTGCTAGTTTATTCACTGCCAGTTTAAAAGTGTGCTGTGGTAAGAGCGCTTCCCACAGGTGTCGCAAGGCCGGCGCTTTTAAAGCCTCACTTCTCACCTTGGCCCAGCAATTTGTTTGACTCTTGTCCTGAAACTCCTCCCAGGTTAGTGATTTTAGAGTAGCCAGCAGGCCCTTTCTTACAGATGACAAATATTTGAGGAGGGCACTTTGTAGCGCTAGTCCTTGCACGAGGAGCCCAAATTCTAATCAGATCTGTGCATGTGGTGTGTGTTGTGGAAGGTGTTAAAGCAGGAGATAGACTTTACTATGGGCTTTGTGAAAAAATGAACTAATTTGTCCTGGGAAAGCCACTGCTCCGTTTGACAGCATTGGTATCAGTTTTGATTTGATTGCTGTCAAAGTTGGTTTCCAGGTTGGTGTAGGAAATTTGCTATGTAGTTTTTGTAAGGCCACAGTCAGTGAAGCCAGACGAGGTTTCAGGGCATTTATGTGCCACTCTTGTAGCCAAACACCAAGGTATTTGTAACAGGGGCACCTTTCTACTTACCTGCTACCCAGGTACCACTTACCCTCCTATCTGCAGACATTCCCGAAGATGACTACTTTATTTTTGTCTAAATTGACTGTCGTCCGATTTGTTGTGCAATACAGAGCCAGAGTGTTGAGCAGATTTTGCAAACCAATGGGAGGTAGGTTCATAAGAACAATGTAGTCCGCATACTGGAGTGACGTCAGCAAGTAGTGTCCCAATTTTGGGAAATGTTAGTGCACCTCATCCAACGTTGGGCTCAAATCTGAGATAAACAGATTGAATAATTTAGGCACAAGGACACAGCCTTGTTTTAAGCCTCGTCCTGTTGGAATGGCTGTGGATAGACCTTTATTTGTGCCCAGGCTAACCTTAGCCAAAGTGTCAGAGTACAATAGCTGTAGAGCAGTGGTCTCCAAACATTTTAATGCTGCACCCCCCAGTTGAAAAAAAAAATCATTGCCCCCCCCTCAGAATTGTTCACAATTATTTGATAAAGATGGCATTGTTTAAATATGTCTAGACCTACTTAAACATTGCAGTTAAGTACTGATACCTTTTAAAAAATGCAATAACATGCTTCTGCTTAAAATAAAGGTCTGTTATCTGTATAATGCTTCTATTGGCCAGCATCTGGCGCTGCCCCTGGGATCACTTGAGGCCTCCCTAGGGGGGCCCGTCCCCCAGTTTGAAGACCTCTGCTGTAGAGCCTGCAGGAGATTGGCTGGATTGTTCCATGAGGCTGCGCAACAGCAAATTCCTGTCAACGTGGTCAAAGGCTTTTGGAAAAAATCAGTGAAGCACGTATAAAGGAGTTGTTTTTTCAGAGTGTGTTTCCATATTAGGGTGCAGAATGCAACTAGGTTATCTGCTGTGCTTGAGCAGGTATGGAAGCCTGTTTGATTATGTGAGAGCCGTCCCGATTCCTCCACCCAGTTTTCCAGTTTCTGCAGGAGGATTCCGGCAAAGATCTTTGCATTGGTGTCTTGTAATGCGTTTAAATGAAAACTGTCTGGGGCCGCGTAGGGCCTTTTTTGTAGATACGGTGGAGGATTGACCCTCGCTAAGACTCTGGTATACTGCTCTTGTGAAGGCAGTAGTTGAACAGTCGGTAGAGTATTTCACCCCATAAATCCGGGTCTTGCTTCTATATTGAGGCGGGAACACCCCTTGAACCAGGAGCCCCGGGGCCTCTTATTGTCTTTATTTGTGCCACAGTGGTGGCTTGGGAGTTAACAAGTGCTGGTATGTCTGCCTTATTGTTTGAGTACAGCTCAAGTGTAAGTTACCAGACCCCGGCTCACAACATCCTGGATACAATCAATGACAATATGGTCACAAGCTGAGAGTATTTCCCTGCGTAGGGGTAAAAACCTAGGGCTCCATAAATACCCTATAGTTAGTGCCTGGGACACTATGGCATGCGACTTTTGGACTGTAGCACATGACTCTGCAGATGTTACATCAGGGTCTCCAACCTCTGACCCCCTACTATCAGTGGGGGCATGTCCCCCGCATGTCCTGTGCTTCCAGGGAAAGATATGCCGGAGCACCAGGTTCCATGAATCGTGGATATAGTTATTTTAAAGTTTTGCTTTACTTATGTGGAGTCTGTAGGTGGGCTTTTTGTGCCTGCTAATACCGATTGGCTGGCTCTCGTAGTGGTAAAGTTGTCACAAATGGGATGGGATAAAAAGTGAGGGTATTTCTGGGGCTCTGGCGAGATCACATGGATTCTCCACTCCTCCAGCTATGCTCTGTACCGGAGGATGCGGTCTTTGATGTTGGCGTCACTGAATCACATTTCAGTGGGTCCCTGCACTCCCCTGGTCCAGGGGGCTAAAGGGATATGTGGTCCAGGTCTGTGCTGTTTATTTTGTTGAGGCATGGGAGGGACAAGCAGATTTTAGAACATTTGTCCTGTTTAAGATATCCCAGGGGCCTTTAGAATTATAGGTAGGCTGAAAAATTAGCGTGGCCGCAAAGCAAGCAATGTTTCTGTCTCAATTGTTCTTTTGTTGTGCCCCTGTAGATTTCTAAAGACCCTGTGTGATGATAATGGCTTTTATGTTTGGGTTAAGCTCCTCTCTGTCTCCATTTTAGCGTGGTTGCTAGATGTTGGCAGAGAACGACTGCCCACCTAGGAGACAGGGCAAGGCTGGACTGTTTCCCATGGCATGTCTGAGTACTGGAGTGTTGCAGGTTGACCCGGTTATGGTTGAGCCCTTCCTGTTGGTTCCCCCAGGCTGTGCATCTCCCAAAGGGTCTTGCTCGATCACAGAGCTAGTAATGTGGGGCATGTCCCAGTTTAAGGCTGTTTGGGATACATTAGTGGCCCCAGTAACTAGAGTACTTATTACTTGCATGCGGGTCAGGCTCCCAGTTTGGTAGACTCCTGAAGGATGTGGAGCTGGCTGGTCGTTAGAGTGTCTATCTAGGCTTTCAGCGGTTTTAATTCCCTGTTCTATTGGCGGCATTGTAGGGGGGCTCTTCTTCTGGCTGTTCTAATGTGCCTAAGGTAAGAGGTGTTTGCAGGTTTGCGGTTTCAGGTCATGGTTAGCGACCCTCTGTATATTCCCGGGTTCGTACAGGTCAAGGCTCCGAAGAGCTTGTGTTTTTTAATGCGTGACTGGCCATGAGCTCATTTGCATTGTGCTGTGTACATTTTTGTGTCAGTGTCCTCTGCTGATTCACCTGACAAGCGTCAGTCTTGTTGATTTGCGGATGGTGAAACAGGGGATGGCCTTGCTGGCCTTCATGGCTGTTAGGTTGCCTAACCTCAGGCAGCTAGAGATTTTCTTATTAAGGTTTTTCTGCATTTTTATTTTTTTTCTTGAGAATACTGGTTCAAAGTGTGCGATTCTGGCTTCTGTTTTTTTTTAATTCCAGTTATCATGTCTTTCATGACATCGGGTAGTTCTGATAGTTTTTCCATGGCCTGGCTGTAGCTGCAATACTGTGTCGTTTCTGCAGCTTGGGTCTGTGCTCTTGTAATCAGGGAGTTCAGTTTTTCCATTTTTGCTTCAATTGTCACAATATACGACGCCATTGTCTGTAGAAGGGATATTGAATATACAATTTGTCAGTGTTCATTGTTGTTGCTGGTGTAATAGCGGACAATAGTCTGTAGAGGGTAATCCAGTCTGTTCCTTTACTGTCCTGTTTCTTGGCATGGCTCTGCACCTCAAACTCACATCGAAACTCGGGGTCCAGGCTCTTGCGTGTGGACCTCAAAAGTGCGGGCGTTGTCTGAGATAACTGAGTGCTGCTCCAGTCAAGTCTACTCTCGTTCTTCTCTTCGCTTTGATTCTGCACCTCAGGCCCATTAGGATTGTTGAAAGTTGGGCTTTTATTTATAAATCCCAAGGATGCTGGCAAGACTTGATGCCATGCCCGGTCCGCCGATATAAGAGGCTTTATTAAATTGACCTCTGTGGATTACGGATACCCTTGATTTGGTAGAGACATGGGTGAGATGGGTTCCGGGTCATTTACGACGTTGGCAGTCTCTAAAACAAGCAACGATCCTTGTAACCAGGGCAGCAGATTACTACTTTCGCTTTCCAAGTTCTGTGTAATTGTGCTATCACTTAACGATCTTATGGCTGGGCAACCTGTGATCAAGTCCAGAGAGTGCTTCACTATGGCCTTTGGCTGGACCTGCTTTGATCTCTCTGGGTGAAAATACTGGTTGGATTCAGTTTGGCAGTTCCCAATACAGCTTTCTCTTCAGGTTGATTCAGCTATTCCCTCCCCTGAATGGCCTAATGAGTAGAAATTGGTGATGGACTCCGATTCCTCTGTCTACTCATGTTAAGCGAGGAAGGCCCTTTATATGTGAGCTTCTTTTTTTTTTTTTAAACAGGTTCTGTGCTCTATCATGCGCCATTAACAAAATAGAGCTGTGAGTTCTCATTTTAAACCCGCTTGTAGTGGGCTTGAGTGGCTAGCTCCCATTTTTTATGTGTTTGGGGATTGGAGTCCCACCTGCTTACCGTGGCAGTTTATCTAGAATTGCTGCTTCACAGCTATTCTGTTCCTCTGGATCCTTGGGGCTACTGTGTCTTATAGGCTGCAGTCTCCTCAGCAGCCAGCCGGCGTCAGGAGGGAGAATTTCTGACATCCCTGATGAACTGCAACATCCTCTGCTGCCAAAAGAACAAATGATGGACGGAATGCGGAACAAATCAAACATTTACTCCCAGTCACATATCTGGGTTTAATTCATCAGTTTTTTTGCTTGCCTTGCCATCCCAATTTCACAACAGTCATATGCAAATCAGTCTTGCTTCTGCTGGCCTAAGTGGAAAGGGTATGCCCATATATGGGTCCGGTGCTCACTGTACCACTGGATTCAAGCTAGCCAAGCTAATGAGGGGGTAATACCCCAAAACTGATCCCAGGATGCTTGTTTCCGGTCCAGGTAGGACCTGGCTTGGCAGTTTGACCTGGACTGTTCCTGTGGGGAACAGGGTCAAGACTGACGTGCATATGGCTGAGTCCAAACTGGGGTAGCATGGTGAGTAGAAGAAATGATGGATTACACTCATTACTGAGACGGGGTGAATGTTTGATTTGTTCCGCATGCCGTCTATCATCTGTTCTTTTTGCGTTTATCACCCTAAGTGTTAAGGGTATTCCCCAATCGTGGGTCCCGTGCTCACTGTGCCACTGGATTCAAGCTAGCCTGGCTGATGAAACCAGTTCCAGGATGCTTGTTTCCAGTCTAGGGAGGACCTGGTTTGGCAGTTCGGACTGGACTGGTCCCATGGGGAACAGGGTCAAGACTGATTTGCATATGGCCAGGTTCAAACTGTGGTGGAATGGTGAGCAGAAAAAAATATGGATTAAACCCAGATCTGTGACTGGGAGCTGAATGTTGGATTTGTTCCACATACTGTCCATCATCTGTTCTTTTTACCTCCTCAGCTGCCAGCAGGCGTTCGGCAGGGGGGTTGTACTAAAGAATGTCAGGAGATGATTGGAGGGTACAAGTGGGAGCACACCAAGCTGACCTGCAAGCTGCACCCAGACCTAGCTGGGCCGCTTCTGCAGGGCAGCCGGGTTCATTATTTGTGTTGGCTGACTACAGCCACCGCATCTGCACCTTACTCCTTGCCCTGTAGGCTGCTTCAACTCGGCTATGTGCCATGAAGGTAGCAAGGGCACTGCACCCGGCACTGTCCTCCCTACCCCCTACCCCCTCCCCGGCAGGGTGCCTCATACGCAGCAGTAAGCAACGTGAGGTCCAGTTTCGCTGCCTTCGACATGCCGCTGCGGCTTTCAGGCTCGGAGCGATGCTCCAACCAGATGCCATTTGATATGACATGTTAGGGCACCCTCTCTGGGACGCTCACTCCTTTTGTGTAGTCAGCAGTGCAGTGTATGGAAGCCGGTACTTGGTAGGCCACTCTGACTCAGCACTTTGAAGGAATCCAATGTAACAAGAAAAAAAGTGCTATGGCATGACCAGTATTGACCACATCATAGATCTTTTTTGTGATGTTGCACAGAAGCCTGTGCTGCTTTGCATTATGTTAAAAAAAAACAACAAAAAAAACAAAAGCAAGAAGTGGGGAGAAGCAACTCAAAGGAGTTACGAGAGAGGAAGCACCAGACAGGGGCAGGGGGAAGGGAGGGTGGGGGTAGAAAAAGTACCTCAATGACAATGCGAGCAATGGACAGGCATTAATTAGGTTGAATCAATCTGTGCTTGGTCCATGCGCCACAGAAAGCAATAAGCCCCTAGTTGTAAACAATAGTCTTGCAAGTAACAGTGCATGCGCTGTCACAGGCTTAACCTAAAAATTATGTGCAGATTGCATGATCGTCTACATGACACTGACTCATATGCATAAGCGTTCTATCCCTGAATACTCTATCGCTTGAAGATCGTTCACAGGAGCAACCCTAAAACTAGATAAGTACACATCTCTGATACTCAGGCACAGCAATTACCAACACACTTTTGAATGGGGTAAAATGCTACCCACTTGCAAAGCACTTCAGCACGTGAGGGTCAGGAACGCTGTGTAAATGCAATTATAAAACCATACTGAGAAAGGTTACTTGGGTTTCAGCAGAGCGGGTCAAGAGCATTGAGGCTATAAGCACCGCAGGTACCACACCATGAATATGCTGCTTTTGTCTATTTTTACAAATAGTACTGTGATAAGGATTTTGAACCAAAGAGCTATCACTTACTCGGTGCTTTGGAACACTGCTGGAGCTGACCTTTAAGTCAATGGAGTTCAGAATGTTGTATTTACCAAAGGAAAATCGGCATAATTACAATTATTTCAAGGGATAATAATTTGACACGTCCAAACCACAATTATCTAGATGATCAGGCACACTGGAGCAGCTTCCTATTGCGGCCATTAAATATATCCACTCTCAAGTATTGAGATGAAAATGTCAGCATTTTACGTGCAGAAGATCCTCGGCTATGTGTCTGTAACAGACAGAGGTATGCTTCTGTAACATGGTGACACGTATGCATCTACAAGGGGCGGGGAGCTATGCATCTGTAACAGGCTGACACGTGTGCATTTGTAACAGGCTTATTAAATGTATTCATCCATGACAAGCTGAGAGCTATGCATCAGTAATAGGATGGGAGAAAAGCATCTATGACAAGATGAGAGTTATGCATCTATAACAGACAGGCTGAGATGCATTCATCTATAGTGGGCTGTGAGCTACGCATCTATTTAAACACGTCTTTATTATAAGTGGCACATCACAATCCAGACAGTGAGCTAGGCATCCATAACAGGCTGAGAAGTATTCATCCATAGTGGGCTGAGAGCTATGTGTCTATAACAGGCTGAGAGCCATGCACATATAAGAGACAGAGACGAATGCTTCTGTGAGAGGCATCTGTAACAGGCCAAGAGCTAAGCATTCATAACATGATGACAGCTATGCATCTTTAACAGGCTAGAAGCAAGGCATCTATAACAGGCTGTGAGCTATGCTCCTGTTGCAAGTTATTAGGTATGTATCTATCATCTAAATTTAGTCTCCAGTAAAATGGAAAACTAGACCCACCTTAGGGGTTCTTAAGCTTCTCAATGGTCACAGCGCATCCTTTTCAAGACGCACGGGCCATCACCCACCAAGGTGGCATGCTTTATCATCCGACATGTCGCCCTGACTGTCTGATGATGAAGCATGCCGCCTCAGTGGGCGAGGACCTGTGCATCCCGAAAAGGATGCTCTGTGACCACTGAGAAACTTACGAACCCCAAAGGTGAGTCTAGTTTCCCCATTTTTGAAACTGCACACTAAATATAGATGATATGATTATGGTAGGATGTGTACTGAACCGTTAATCCCTCTCTAAACCACCCCTCTTTACTGGATGGGTATGCATCTATTACAGAATGTGAGTTATACGTCTACAACAAGCATCTGACAGGCTGAAGGCCATCCACCTATAACAGCCAACGGATGCAGCTATAGCATGCAAAAGCATCTATACGAGGCAGGGAGCTATGCATCTATAACAGGCAGGCTGTGCATCTACAACAGCTGAAAGGTATGCATCTTTAACAAGCTGGAAACTATGCATCTATAACAGGCTAAGGGCTATGCATCCAGAACTGACTAACAGGATGTGAACTAGGCATCTATTGCAGGTTGTGAGCTGTGTCTCTGTTACAGGCTGTGAGCTGTACATCTATTGCAGGCTGTGAGTTGTGCTTCTACTGCAGGCTTTGAACTGTGCATCTACTGCAGCCTGTGAGCTGCGTCTCTATTACAGGGTGTGAGCTGTACATCTATTGCGGGCTGAGAGCTGTGTCTCTGTTACAGGCTGCGAGCTGTACATCCATTGCAGGCTGTGAGCTGTACATCTATTGCAGGCTGTGAGCTGTGTCTCTGTTACAGATTGGGAGCTGTTTCTCTGTTACAGACTGGGAGCTGTGTCTCTGTTACAAGCTGTGAGCTGTACATCAATTGCAGGCTGTGAGCTGTGTCTCTGTTACAGGCTGTGAGCTGTACATCTATTGCGGGATGAGAGCTGTGTCTCTGTTACAGGCTGTGAGCTGTACATCTATTGCAGGCTGTGAGCTGTGTCTCTGTTACAGGCTGTGAGCTTTACCTCTATCGAGGGCTGTGAGCTGTTTCTCTGGTACAGGCTGTGAGCTGTACATCTATTGCAGGCTGTGAGCTGTACATCTATTGGGGTCTGTGTCTGTGTTACAGGCTGTGAGCTGTACATCTATTGCAGGCTGTGAGCTGTGTCTCTGTTACAGGCTATGAGCTGTGTCTGTGTTACAGGCTGTGAGCTGTACATCTATTGCGGGCTGTGAGCTGTACACCTATTGCAGGCTGTGAGCTGTGTCTGTGTTACAGGCTGTGAGCTGTACAATTATTGCGGGCTGTGAGCTGTGTCTCTGTTACAGGCTGTGAGCTGTACATCTATTGCCGGCTGTGAGCTGTGTCTCTGTTACAGGCTGTGAGCTGTACATCTATTGCGGGCTGTGTCTCTGTTACAGGCAGTGAGCTGTACATCTAATGGGGCTGTGTCTCTGTTACAGGCTGTGAGCTGTACATCTATTGCAGGGTGTGAGCTGTGCATTTATTGCAGGGTGTGAGCTGTGCATTTATTGCGGGCTGTGAGCCCTACATCTATTGCAGGCTGTGAGCTGTGTCTCTGTTACAGGCTGTGAGCTGTGTCTCTGTTACAGGCTGTGAGCTGTGTCTCTGTTACAGGCTGTGAGCTGTGTCTCTGTTACAGGCTGTGAGCTGTGTCTCTGTTACAGGCTGTGAGCTGTGTCTCTGTTACAGGCTGTGAGCTGTACCTCTATTGCAGGCTGCGAGCTGTACCTCTATTGCAGGCTGCGAGCTGTGTCTCTGTTACAGGCTGTGAGCTGTACCACTACTGTGGGCTGTGAGCTGTGTCTTGTTACAGACTGTGAGCTTTACATCTATTGCGGGCTGTGAGCTGTGTCTCTGTCACAGGCTGTGAGCTGCACATCTATTGCAGGCTGTGAGCTGTGCATCTATTGCGGGCTGTGAGCTGTACATCTATTGTGGGCTGTGAGCTGTGTCTCTGATACAGGCTGTGAGCTGTACATCTATTTCGGGCTGAGAGCTGTGTCTCTGTTACAGGCAGTGAGCTGCACATCTATTGCCGGCAGTGAGCTGTACATCTATTGCAGGCTGTGAGTTGTGCTTCTAGTGCATGCGTTGAACTGTGCCTCTATTGCAGGCTGTGAGCTGTGTCTCTGTTACAGGCTATGAGCTGTACATTTATTGCAGGCTGTGAGTTGGGCTTCTACTGCAGGCTTTGAACTGTGCCTCTATTGCAGGCTGTGAGCTTTGTCTCTGTTACAGGCTGTGAGCAGTATATCTATTGCTGGCTGTGAGCTGTGTCTCTGTTACAGGGTGTAAGCTGTACATCTATTGCGGGCTGAGAGCTGTGTCTCTGTTACAGGCTGTGAGCTGTACATCTATTGCAGGCTGTGAGCTGTACACCTATTGCAGGCTGTGAGCTGTGTCTGTGTTACAGGCTGTGAGCTGTACAATTATTGCGGGCTGTGAGCTGTGTCTCTGTTACAGGCTGTGAGCTGTACATCTATTGCCGGCTGTGAGCTGTGTCTCTGTTACAGGCTGTGAGCTGTACATCTATTGCGGGCTGTGAGCTGTGTCTCTGTTACAGGCTGTGAGCTGTACATCTAATGGGGCTGTGTCTCTGTTACAGGCTGTGAGCTGTACATCTATTGCAGGGTGTGAGCTGTGCATTTATTGCGGGCTGTGAGCCCTACATCTATTGCAGGCTGTGAGCTGTGTATCTGTTACAGGCTGTGAGCTGTGTATCTGTTACAGGCTGTGAGCTGTGTCTCTGTTACAGGCTGTGAGCTGTACCTCTATTGCAGGCTGCGAGCTGTGTCTCTGTTACAGGCTGTGAGCTGTACCACTGCTGTGGGCTGTGAGCTGTGTCTTGTTACAGACTGTGAGCTTTACATCTATTGCGGGCTGTGAGCTGTGTCTCTGTCACAGGCTGTGAGCTGCACATCTATTGCAGGCTGTGAGCTGTGTATCTGTTACAGGCTGTGAGCTGTGTCTCTGTTACAGGCTGTGAGCTGTACCTCTATTGCAGGCTGCGAGCTGTGTCTCTGTTACAGGCTGTGAGCTGTGTCTCTGTTACAGGCTGTGAGCTGTACCACTACTGTGGGCTCTGAGCTGTGTCTTGTTACAGACTGTGAGCTTTACATCTATTGCGGGCTGTGAGCTGTGTCTCTGTCACAGGCTGTGAGCTGCACATCTATTGCAGGCTGTGAGCTGTGCATCTATTGCGGGCTGTGAGCTGTACATCTATTGTGGGCTGTGAGCTGTGTCTCTGATACAGGCTGTGAGCTGTACATCTATTTCGGGCTGAGAGCTGTGTCTCTGTTACAGGCAGTGAGCTGCACATCTATTGCAGGCAGTGAGCTGTACATCTATTGCAGGCTGTGAGTTGTGCTTCTAGTGCATGCGTTGAACTGTGCCTCTATTGCAGGCTGTGAGCTGTACATCTATTGCAGGCTGGGAGCTGTGTCTCTGTTACAGGCTATGAGCTGTACATTTATTGCAGGCTGTGAGTTGGGCTTCTACTGCAGGCTTTGAACTGTGCCTCTATTGCAGGCTGTGAGCTTTGTCTCTGTTACAGGCTGTGAGCAGTATATCTATTGCAGGCTGTGAGCTGTGTCTCTGTTACAGGGTGTGAGCTGTACATCTATTGCGGGCTGAGAGCTGTGTCTCTGTTACAGGCTGTGAGCTGTACATCAATTGCAGGCTGTGAGCTGTGTCTCTGTTACAGGCTGTGAGCTGTACATCTATTGCGGGATGAGAGCTGTGTCTCTGTTACAGGCTGTGAGCTGTACATCTATTGCAGGCTGTGAGCTGTGTCTCTGTTACAGGCTGTGAGCTTTACCTCTATCGAGGGCTGTGAGCTGTTTCTCTGGTACAGGCTGTGAGCTGTACATCTATTGCAGGCTGTGAGCTGTACATCTATTGGGGGCTGTGTCTGTGTTACAGGCTGTGAGCTGTACATCTATTGCAGGCTGTGAGCTGTGTCTCTGTTACAGGCTATGAGCTGTGTCTGTGTTACAGGCTGTGAGCTGTACATCTATTGCGGGCTGTGAGCTGTACACCTATTGCAGGCTGTGAGCTGTGTCTGTGTTACAGGCTGTGAGCTGTACAATTATTGCGGGCTGTGAGCTGTGTCTCTGTTACAGGCTGTGAGCTGTACATCTATTGCCGGCTGTGAGCTGTGTCTCTGTTACAGGCTGTGAGCTGTACATCTATTGCGGGCTGTGAGCTGTGTCTCTGTTACAGGCTGTGAGCTGTACATCTAATGGGGCTGTGTCTCTGTTACAGGCTGTGAGCTGTACATCTATTGCAGGGTGTGAGCTGTGCATTTATTGCGGGCTGTGAGCCCTACATCTATTGCAGGCTGTGAGCTGTGTATCTGTTACAGGCTGTGAGCTGTGTATCTGTTACAGGCTGTGAGCTGTGTCTCTGTTACAGGCTGTGAGCTGTACCTCTGTTGCAGGCTGCGAGCTGTGTCTCTGTTACAGGCTGTGAGCTGTACCACTACTGTGGGCTGTGAGCTGTGTCTTGTTACAGACTGTGAGCTTTACATCTATTGCGGGCTGTGAGCTGTGTCTCTGTCACAGGCTGTGAGCTGCACATCTATTGCAGGCTGTGAGCTGTGCATCTATTGCGGGCTGTGAGCTGTACATCTATTGTGGGCTGTGAGCTGTGTCTCTGATACAGGCTGTGAGCTGTACATCTATTTCGGGCTGAGAGCTTTGTCTCTGTTACAGGCAGTGAGCTGCACATCTATTGCAGGCAGTGAGCTGTACATCTATTGCAGGCTTTGAGTTGTGCTTCTAGTGCATGCGTTGAACTGTGCCTCTATTGCAGGCTGTGAGCTGTACATCTATTGCAGGCTGTGAGCTGTGTCTCTGTTACAGGCTATGAGCTGTACATTTATTGCAGGCTGTGAGTTGGGCTTCTACTGCAGGCTTTGAACTGTGCCTCTATTGCAGGCTGTGAGATTTGTCTCTGTTACAGGCTGTGAGCAGTATATCTATTGCAGGCTGTGAGCTGTGTCTCTGTTACAGGGTGTGAGCTGTACATCTATTGCGGGCTGAGAGCTGTGTCTCTGTTACAGGCTTTGAGCTGTACATCTACTGCAGGCTGTGAGTTGTGCTTCTACTGCATGCTTTGAACTGTGCCTCTATTGCAGGCTGTGAGCTGTACATCTATTGCAGGCTGTGAGCTGTGTCTCTGTTACAGGCTGTGAGCTGTACATCTACTGCAGGCTGTGAGTTGTGCTTCTACTGCATGCTTTGAACTGTGCCTCTATTGCAGGTTGTGAGCTGTGTCTCTGTTACAGGCTGTGAGCTGTACATCAATTGCAGGATGTGAGCTGTGTCTCTGTTACAGGGTGTGAGCTGTACATCTATTGCGGGCTGAGAGCTGTGTCTCTGTTACAGGCTGTGAGCAGTATATCTATTGCAGGCTGTGAGCTGTGTCTCTGTTACAGGGTGTGAGCTGTACATCTATTGCGGGCTGAGAGCTGTGTCTCTGTTACAGGCTGTGAGCTGTACATCTACTGCAGGCTGTGAGTTGTGCTTCTACTGCATGCTTTGAACTGTGCCTCTATTGCAGGCAGTGAGCTGTACATCTATTGCAGGCTGTGAGCTGTGTCTCTGTTACAGGCTGTGAGCTGTACATCTACTGCAGGCTGTGAGTTGTGCTTCTACTGCATGCTTTGAACTGTGCCTCTATTGCAGGGTGTGAGCTGTGTCTCTGTTACAGGCTGTGAGCTGTACATCAATTGCAGGATGTGAGCTGTGTCTCTGTTACAGGCTGTGAGTTGTACATCTATTGCAGGCTGTGAGCTGTGCTTCAACTGCAGGCTTTGAACTGTGCCTCTACTTCAGGCTGTGAGCTGTGTCTACATAACATGTTTAGTGCTATACATATATATGATGCTGAGTGCTATGCATTCATAATGTGCTCAGATTAATGCATGTATACAGGCTCAGTGCTATGGACGTATCGCAGGTTGCGAGCTACGGGTATATACCAGACAAGAGATATTCATTTACAATAGGCGAGGGCTATGCATCCATAAAGGCAGAAAGCTAAGCGTCTGTAATAGGCTTTGAGCTATGGATCTATGACATGCTAAGGGCTATGCATCTATAACAGGCCCTGTGCTTTGCATATATAAAAAGGCTGAGAGCAGTGTATCAATAACAGACTGAGAGCTATACATCAATAACCGCTCTTATACAACGTATCTATAATAGGTTTGTGAGTTATGCATCTAATATGCTGAGAACCATGCACCTACAAACAGGCTGAAAACTATGCTTCTACGCTGACAGCTACACATCTACAACAGGCCAAGAGCTGTGCATCAATAATGCAGATGTCAAAAGCGGAGGGACTTGCATTGCTAAATGGCTGGGGCAATACGTTTATCATAGGTTGGGAGGCATGCATATAAAAGACATCTGTAACAGACAGGAGCTAGGCAGCTCTAAAAGGCTGTGATGTATGCGTCTATAACTGGCTGCAAACTTTGCATCTATAAAAGAAGTATGACAAGCCTACAGTTATGCATCCATTACATACTGAGAGCTATGCATCAATAGAAGGAGAAGCATGCATCTATAAGAGGGTGAAAGCTATGCATTAATAACACGCCAGAGCTGTGCATCTACAGTAGGCTGAGATGTCCTATCTGTAACAAACCAAGAGCTATGCATCTACCGCAGGCTCAGTGCTGTGCCTCCATAAGAGGCTCACACTATGCATCTCTAACAGGCTGAGAGCTATGCATCTAAAACACGCCAAGAGCTGTGCATCTACAATAGGCTGAGATGTCCTATCTGTAACAAACCAAGAGCTATGCATCTACCGCAGGCTCAGTGCTGTGCCTCCATAAGAGGCTCACACTATGCATCTCTAACAGGCTGAGAGCTATGCATTAATAACACGCCAGAGCTGTGCATCTACAATAGGCTGAGATGTCCTATCTGTAACAAACCAAGAGCTATGCATCTACCGCAGGCTCAGTGCTGTGCCTCCATAAGAGGCTCACACTATGCATCTCTAACAGGCTGAGAGCTATGCATTAATAACACGCCAGAGCTGTGCATCTACAATAGGCTGAGATGTCCTATCTGTAACAAACCAAGAGCTATGCATCTACCGCAGGCTCAGTGCTGTGCCTCCATAAGAGGCTCACACTATGCATCTCTAACAGGCTGAGAGCTATGCATTAATAACACGCCAGAGCTGTGCATCTACAATAGGCTGAGATGTCCTATCTGTAACAAACCAAGAGCTATGCATCTACCGCAGGCTCAGTGCTGTGCCTCCATAAGAGGCTCACACTATGCATCTCTAACAGGCTGAGAGCTATGCATTAATAACACGCCAGAGCTGTGCATCTACAATAGGCTGAGATGTCCTATCTGTAACAAACCAAGAGCTATGCATCTACCGCAGGCTCAGTGCTGTGCCTCCATAAAAGGCTCACACTATGCATCTCTAACAGGCTGAGAGCTATGCATCTAAAACACGCCAAGAGCTGTGCGTCTGTTACAGACTGGGACACTGCATCTATAACAAACCGAGAACTATGCATCTGCAGAAGGCTCGGTGCTTTGCCTCCATCTCATGTTATGCATTTATAACAGACTGAGAGCTACGCATCTTTAATAGATTGAGAGCTATGCATCTATAACAGGCTCAATGCTATAAATCTATAATATGCTGAGAACTATACCGCCACAACAGGCTCCAAGAGATGGATCTTTAACAGGCTGACTGTGCATGTATAACAGAGTCAAAGACATGTTTCTAAAACAGGCAGAGAGCTGTGCATTAGTCACAACTAGATGCCAGTGCATCTATAACAGGCCATGAGCCGCGCACCTGCAATAGGTACTGAGCTGTGTCTCAAAAATAGACCAAGAGCTATGCATCTATAACAGACTGAGAGGTATGCGCCTATAATGTGCCAGGAGCTGTATATCTATAATGGGCTATAAGCTATGCAGCTCTAATAGGCTCAGTCCTGCAACTCCATAACAGGCTATGCATCTACCACGGACTGAGAGTTATGCCTTTATAACATGCTCAAAGCCTTGCATCAATAACAGGCTGACAGGTTTGCACCTATAATAGGTCAGGAGCTATGCATCTATAATGGGCTATGCATCTATAACCGGCTGAGGTATATGCATCTACAACAAACCCAGAGCTGTGCATCTACAAGAGGCCCAGAGCTGTTCATCTGTAACAGACAACCGCACATCCATATGTAACAGGCCGAGATGTACCCAACTAAAACAGGCAAAGAGTTATGCATCTACAACAGGTTGAGAGCTATGCACCTATAGCAGGCTGAGCTCTGCGCATCTTTAACAAGCTGGGAGCTATGCATCTATAGTTCTCCTTGCCTAGATTCTATAGTCAAATTAGAAATAGTGAAATAAAGTAAAATAAGCAAATTGATACTATTTTTTTTAAGTGTGTGACAGATCACTAGGGGTTGTAGCCTGACAGATGTGCCTGCGACCTTGTGCCTCTGCATTGACATGATGTCATTTGTGAATCGCAGCGTCCCGATTAGGTACACATTGGTGCTGTATACCTTACAAAGCACGTCAGCACGTCGGGCGTAGTATCAGTCCTCAGAAGGTTTGTAAGGTGTAAGACCTCGTTTGTAATAATAACAAATAACGCTAGACACCTGAAATAAATTTGTGCTATGCCCCCTAGTGGCATCACAATGCCACTGCGGGCGCCACACAGCTTCTCACAACCGTCCTCGCGCCCTGAAAGTGAGATGACAGGCTGGCGGTTTGAATGCTCAGTTTACTTTCATTTTCCTGATGTTCTTTGGTGCATTTAACGTCTCTCAAGTTGAAGTCACAGTTTCCTGGCCTGTTAAAGAACAGGGGTGCTGTTGATAAAGCAGGCAGATAGACGGGTGTTCCATCCTCCAACAGAAATGGAAATAAATTACTGCAGGAACCCACATATCAAGGATCAAGGGGTGGTGGCGGAAAGGGAGTGGAGTTACGATGGGGCGGAGACAAGAGAAGCTGAGTCGGACATTCAAGGGAATTGGCAACAAGGGTAACGTGACAGTAAACCCTTCTCCTTAAGAGGCTGCATTTTAACACATCTTCCGGGGTTGCGATGGCTGCAGCACAGATCTTTGTGCGCCCAGCAATGTATAATAATGGCCAGATAACTCTGGTGGTTAATGCCCTTGCTTGAGAGATCTTTTTTAGGTCTAGTCACTGTTTCGACTCATAAAGTAGTGTAGAAGTTGAATGTGCCCTGTTGAAAAGCACATCGTGTAGCATGAAGATCACATATTTGTATTTTCTGTAGCTAGGTAAGCGAGTCCCTGATTTTGTCTCAGACATCATTTTGTTACTTGCAGTTCAATTAGCTGCAACCCTAATATAGCACAGTGAGCTTTGCACGGGATCAGGGAACGGACTGCACACTGTAAAACATGGCTTTCCAGCCTTAATGCTTTTTAATCTCAATCTGTCATTATTGTAAGGTCGTTAAAATGTGAATTTGTGTAGTAATTTTTTTTTTTAGTACAGACAATACCAAACCACTGTGTTATGTTTTAAATGCTTTAGGCGTGTCTTCATACAAGGCACTCTTAACATATAACGCCTACAGTATGCACGATGTGAGACTTCTACACCTTGCCGTCCTCAGTAGCTAATGTAACATTCCCTATACATTGATTTGCACAGGTGTATGAGTTATTGTCTCTGTTTAAGGAATATGTGGTGTACAGTGCTTCAACACACTACATTGGAATGAATGGTGCTATGAAGAATTACATTTAAAAAAGAATTACTAAGTACTGTTTAAATAATTATGTGTGTTATTACTCATACAGGAAAGTACCTCTGGAATTCTTACACTGCATGCATATCTCATACATACAGTGGTTGATCAAAAGTCAAACAAGCATTGGCAAAGTCAATAGGTCTCGGCTATACAAGAGCTATTGGCTTTGTCAATGTGCTTTTGCCGTGTTGTACATCAGTGTGGCTGAAAGTCAGTGGCATGGAATGTCATAGAGTGGAGTGAGGGAGTAGTGTGTTGTAGATTTGAGTGGGGGTAGAGTGTCATAGAGTAGAGTTCAATGTGTTGTGACGAAGTGACGTGGGCTGGAATTAGGGGCAGTGGGGTGGATTGGAGTAGAGTGGGGTGGATTGAAATGGGGTGATTAGATTGGATTGGGGTGGGTGGATTTGACTGAAGTGATAGGACTAGGGTGGGGTGGATTGGACTGGGTGTTTTTGAGTGGGTTGAATTGGAGTGGGGAGGATTAGACTGGACTAGAGTGGGAGGATTGGAGGGGACTGGAGTGGGGTGGACTCAATTTATATGATTGGAGTGGGGTGCAGTGGATTGTGGAGTGGATGGACTGGAGTGGGATGGATTGTATTACAGTGGGGCGGATTGGACTAGAGTGGAGTGGGTGGATTGGAATGGGGTGGACTAAAGTGAAGTGGTTTGGATTGGAGTGGGGTTGATTGGAATGAATCGGGGGTGGGTGGGGTAGACTGGAGTGGGGTGTATAGGATGGGTGTGTATTGGACTGTTGTGGGGTGGATTGGGGTTGGGTGGAATGCACAGTGGTGGGTGGATTGGAGTGGGGTGAGTTGTAGTGGAGTGGACTGGAGTGAGGTGGAATGGAGTGGGGTGGATTGGAGTGAGGTGAAGTGGACTGGAATTGAGTAGGGTTGATTGTGGTGGAATGGATTGAAGTGGGGTGGATTGGATTGAGTGGAGTGGATTGGATTGGTGTGGATGGGGTGGGTTGAATGAAGGTGGTATGGAGTGGGATGGATTGGACGGGAGTGGGGAGGATTACGGTGGACTGTATTGGACTGGAGAGCAGCAGGTTAAGGTGAATTGGATTGGAGTGGGATGGACTGGAGGGTAGTGGATTGGATTAGAGTAGAGTGGGCTGAACTGGACTGGGGTAGAATGGTGAGGATTGGAGTGGAGTGGGGTGAGATGGATTGGAGTGGATTGGAGTGGGATGGACTGGGGTGAAGTAGAGTGGATTGGAGTAGAGTGGGGTGAAATGGATTGGGGTGGAGTGGAGTGGATTGGGGTGGGGTGGACTGGATGGGGTGGATTGAACTGGATTCAGGTGTGGTAGGGTGGATTGGCGTGAGGTGGAATGCACTGAGATGAGGTGGATTGGAAAGGAATGGTGTGAGATGGATTGAGTGGGGTGAATTAGATTGGAGTGGACTGGAGTGAGGTGGAGACGAGTGGAGTGAGGCGGACTGGACTGAGTGGGGTGAATTTGGGTGGGGTGGATTGGATTGCATGGAGTGGATTGGTGTGGGTGGATTGGAGTAGGGTGGATTGGACTGGAGTGGGGTTAATTGGACTGGAGTGGGGTGGAGTACATTGGTATGGAGTGCAGTGGTTTGGAGTGGGTGAATTGAGATGGTGTGGGGTGGATTGGAGTGGGGTGGGGGATTAAGGTGAACTGGATTGGAGAGGGATGGTTTGAGGTGAGGCAGGTGGATTGGAGTGGTGGATTGTGTTGGATTGAAGTGGGGTCGTTGGACTGGAGAAGGGTGGGTTGGACTGTAGTAGGGTGGGCTGGACTGAAGTAGGTTGGATTGTGGTCAAATGGAGAGGGGTACATTAGATTGAGGTGGATTGGTGCGGGGTGGATTGGAGTGGGTGAACTGGGATGGAGTGGGTTGAATTGGGATGGAGTAGGGTGGAGTGGATTGGGGTTAGATGGACTGGATTGGGGCAGGGTGGTCTGGAGTGGGGCAGATTGTTTTGGATTGGAGTCGGGCAGATTGTTTTGGATAGGAGTAGGACATACTGCTTTGGATTGGAGTGGGGCAGACTGTTTTGGTATGCAGTGGGGCAGACTGGAGTGGGGCAGATAGTTTTGGATTGAAGTGTGACCGATTGTTTTGAACTGGAGTGGTGCAGATTGGTTTGGGGTAGATTGTTTTGGATTGGAGTGGGGCAGATTATTATGGACTGAAGTGGGGCAGATTAATTTGGATTGGAATGGGGCACATTGTTGTGGATTAGAGTGGGGCACATTATTTTTGATTAAAGCAGATTATTTTTTATTGGAGTGGGGCAGACCGTTTTGGATTGGAGTGGGGAGACTGGAGCTGGGGAGATTGCTTTGGACTGGAGTGGGGCTGGTTGTTTAGGATTAGAGTGGGACAGGTTGTTTTGTATTGGAGTGGGGCACATTATTTTTGATTGGAGTGGGGCAGATTGAAGCGGAGCAGATTGTTCTGGTTTGCAGTGGGGCAGATTGTTTTGGATTGGTGTGTGAACGATTGTTTTGGACTGGAGTGGTGCAGATTATTTGGGGTAGATTGTTATGGATTGGAGTGGGGCAGACTGTAGTGGGGCCGATTATTATGGACTGGAGTGGGGGCAGATTGTTTTGGATTGGAATGGGGCAGATTTTTGTGGATTGTAGTGGGGCAGATTGTTTTAGTTTGGAGTGGGGCAGATTATTTTGGATAGGAGTAAAACAGACTGTTTTGGATTGGAGTGGGGCAGATTGTTTTATTAAGCAGAGGGGCAGATTGGAGTGGGGCAGATACTTTTGGATTTAAGTGTGAGCTATTGTTTTGAATTGGAGTGGTGCAGATTGGTTTGGGGTAGATTGTTTTAGAATGGAGTGGGGCAGATTAATTTGGATTGGAATGGGGCACATTGTTGTGGATTAGAGTGGGGCAGGTTGATTTGTATAGGAGTGAGGCACATTATTTTTGATTGGAGCAGATTCGTTTTTATTGGAGTGGGGCAGACTGTTTTGGATCGGAGTGGGGAGATTGGAGCGGGGCAGATTCTTTTGTACTGGAGTGGGACAGATTGCTCTGGACTGGACTGGGGCTGATTGCTTTCGATTAGTGTGGGCAGGTTGTTTTGTACTGTAGTGGGGCAGATTGAAGTGGAGCAAATGGTTCTGGTTTGCAGTGGGGCAGATTGGAGTAGGACAGATTGTTGTCAGATCGATTGTTTTGGACTGCAGTGGTGCAGATTGGTTTGGGGTAGATTGTTATGGATTGGAGTGGGGCAGACTGAAGTGGGGCAGATTATAAAAGACTGGACTGGGGCAGATTTTTGTGGATTGGAGTGGGGCAGATTGTTTTGTTTGGAGTGGGGCAGGTCGGAGTGGGGTGGGGCGGAGTAGATTGGAGTGAGGTGACTGGAGTGGGGGGGTGGAGTGCAGCAGACTGTTTTGGAGTGGGGCAGAATGGATTAGGGCAGATTGTTTTGGTTTGTAGTGGGACAGATTGGAGTGAGGCAGATTGTTTTGGATTGCAGTGGGATAGATTTTTTGGATTGTAGTAAGGCAGACTGGAATGGGCCATGTTGTTTTGGATTTGAGTGGAGCAGATTGTTTTGGACTGAATTGGGCAGGCTGTTTGGGAATGGAGTAGGCAGACTATTTTGGATTGGACTGTGACAGGTTGGATTGGGAAAGATTGTTTTTGATTGTAGTGGGAAGACTGTTTTGGATTGGAGCGGGCAGATCATAGTGGGGTGCATTTAAGTGGGACAGATTGGGGTGGGATGGATCAGGGTGAGGTTGACTGAATTGGAGTGGGGTCTGTTGAGTGGGGTAGATTTGACTAGAGTAGGGCAGATTTAGATTTGAGTGGGGCAGATTCTTTTAGATTAGAGTGAGACAGATTGTTTTGGATTGGAGTGGGGCAGACTGGAGTGGGACAGATTGTTTCAGATTGGAGTGGGGATGTTTTTTTTGGATTGGAGTGGGGTGATTTCTTTGGATTGGAGTGGGGCAGATCGGAGTGGTGCGGATCGGAGTGGGGGAGTGGTGTGGGGTGGATTAGACTGGATTGATAGGAGTGGGCGGATTGGACTGGAGTGGGGTGATTGGAGTGGGGAGATTGTTTTGGATTGGTACTGGGGCAAATAGGAGTGGGGCAGATTATTTTCGATTTGAGTGAGGCAGATTATTTTGGATGGAGGGGGGGTGATTGTTTTTTATTGTAATGGGCAGATTGTTTTGGATTGGAGTGGGGCAGATTGGAGTGGGATGGACTAGAATGGGGCAGATTTGAGTGGGGCAGTTTGGCGTGGGGTGGTTCGGGGTGAGGTGAACTGAATTGGAGTGGGGTGTATTGAAGTGGGGCGCATTGGAGTGGGGCGGATTTAGATTACAATTGGGCAAATTGTTTTAGATTAGAGTGGGGCAGATTGTTTTGGATAGGAGTAAGACAGACTGTTTTGGATTGCAGTTAACTATAGAAAATACAACTTTGCATTTTTGTTTGTCCTGCTGGCCACATTTTTGCTATTCATGTGCCTTCTGTTTGCAGGGCACTAGAAATTAAAAGAACAATACAGTGCCTCAATCACGTCAGGAGCAGCGGATGGGCACTGATTTAGTTGATCAATCAGGAGTGGAAGTAATGATATAGCATCCAGTGACAAATTACGAGGCTGTAAATAAGAGTACAAGGCAAGCCAACAAATGAAAAGCGACAGGAGGGCTTCCAAGCCCCTTTCTAATTACAATAGTGTCTCGCTAGTGATACGGACGTGCTAGGGCATGCTATTGCAGGCTCGGCCCCAAAAACAGCTTTCAAATCATAGTTTCTATTAAGTACTTGTGAAGTGATAAGCAGTGTGCCCTTATTTGCCCCTAATATATTAGCATCCAGATGTTAGACTTCAGGTAGCTCCCAGACAGTATAATACCAGAACAAAAGTTGGGTCAATGGCCCTTTAAATTAGGCCTTTGTTTTGGA
The DNA here is from genome assembly GCF_031143425.1 of Pleurodeles waltl. Taxonomy (NCBI): domain Eukaryota; kingdom Metazoa; phylum Chordata; class Amphibia; order Caudata; family Salamandridae; genus Pleurodeles; species Pleurodeles waltl. The sequence goes on from NC_090451.1 coordinate 532,988,013, forward strand.
CCCAGTTGAAAGTGAATATAAGAAAGCACCCACCTAGCTTGTGGCTCCAAACAAAAACCTTCTGATACTGCTGAATGTGCACTGGGACAAATTAAGCATATTTCACTGGGGCCTGCCCAGGTCCTAGATCCGCTCAGTAATAGCTGCCGGCAGGGGCGTGACAGAAGGCCCCACAGCGCCTCCATCCTGCAGGGGCCCTCTCACCCACTTCTCCGGTCTGTGTGCAAAGGCGCCCAGAACTAATCAGAGTAGCTGCTGCCTGGCTACAGCCTGCTGCACAGTGCATCCCTGCAGCATCTCTTTCTTGTGAGGCACCAGCGACAAAGTTACACAATACTTCATTGTTCAAGCATCTCAGGGCCGCAAGCGAAAGGACACACCAAGTCCATGGATGTGACTGAGTACTGCGCAAAAAGACAAATCCAGCAGCACAGTCGAGGGTGGTAGAGGCGGGAGAGAGTCAATCTGGAAGGTTGAAGGACAGAATAGAGGAAGCTGGAATTACTGGGGTACTGGGAGAGGTAGAGAAAGAGAGGGAGCAGCGAGCTGAGAAAGGGACAGAATAGAGAAAGAGAGAAGGAAACAAGTGTAAGAAAGTTGAGAAAAATGCAGCGTAGACAGACTGGTATAGGGTAGGACAGCTGCAAGAGACAGAAGGATAGAGAAGTGGAAGAGAGGTGCGGAAGAGACAACGTAGATGGAGGGAGGCAGAGAGAGAACAGACAGATGTCTGTGTGAGAGCGAAAGACAAGTGAAAGTCAGCTGAGAGAGAAAGGAGAAACTGGCGAGAGACAGGTAATACACAGATAGAGGCGAAAGAGACAGCTGAGAGGAATGGGTGGAATCACGTGAGACGGAGATAGGTGAATGGGATAGAGGGGGTGAAAAAGAGACATTCACGTTAGAAAGGAACAACCAAACTAAGAATGACAGGAAGAGACAGATGTGAAACAAGTAGACAGTTGAGAGACAGCCAAGAGGAACACAGAGGGGTAGAATGCCTTGTGAGAAAGAGAGAGGCAGGTGTGTGATAGGAAGGCATCTGAACGATGTAGAAGGGGGACCTGTGAGAGAGAGGTGCCAAAGAGACAGATAATGGTGAGCGACAGCTTTGAGAGATGCAGAGAGAAGGGGGAACAAGGGAGGAGACAGGAAGACATGCGAGAGAGAGACGGGTTGAAGAGACAGGCATGTTACAAAAAGAACAGTTTACAGAGAAAAATAGATGGGGAGGAAACGTTTTCTGGGTGAGATACAGCGAGAAGGGAAGGCAGGTGAGGGAAAGACCCTTTGGGGCTCTGTGCCTCCCTGTGAAGGTGGGGGGTGAGGGGCGGGGGTAGCCCGTGGGGCACCTTCACTGCACCTCTCAGGGGGCTCCATAACGTTTCCTTATACCACTGGCTGCTGGACCAGGGATCTGGCTGCTTCCCCTAATTTCCACAAAAAGTCTGCTGCAAACGCCGGCCTCCTGGAAAACTGGGCAAATTAATATGCAATCCCGTTTCTTCATTCAAGCAGTTCCGCAGAAACTATTCCCACAAAAACCACTGTGGCTGAAAGTCTAATTAAAACATTATTATGAAATGGTTACCCACTTTGCTTTGAATTATAAATTGTACCTAGTTGGTGTTTTAGTCATTTATACAGGGAACAAGGAGGAAAAATGTTACCTTTCCACTGTATTATATTTTATTAAAAAATGCTGTTTTCTTTTACTCCTTGCTATGTTTTGTGTTGTTCACAAATTTCGAGCAGTGTGTCTTCTCATGGTGCTATAGCATGTTTAATTTTTAGGGGCGAGGCTGTGTCGCTTGCGCATGCGTTTCGCCTGCGAGACGCTTCAGTAGTTAGAAAAGGGCTCGGAGCCCAGTCCATGTCTCGTCAGTGTCTTTAATTGGTTCACGGGCTTGCCTGTTAAAATCTGCTTGCTTTTCATTAGTGGAAGGCATGCATGCGTCATGCCTTTTTCGGTGGTTAGCCCTCCTCGAGCGCAGCGACCAAGTACTGAAAACATGCGAGGCTCGCTGTTTTCCGTCCGGTTTGTGGACTACTTTTTATCTTTTTTCGCAGCGCAATCTCGCTGGGCAGAAGTAGAGCGCTTTCCATGATATCGACCCTGTAGGAAGTTGGCCCTGTGTATACTATTTCAAAGTAAGAAATAGTGTGCACAGAGTCCAAGGGTTCCCCTTAGAGGTAAGATAGTGGCAAAAAGAGATAATTCTAAAGCTCTATTTTGTGGTAGTGTGGTCGAGCAGTAGGCTTATCAGAGGGTAGTGTTTAGCATTTGTTGTACACACACAGGCAATAAATGTGGAACACACACTCAAAGACTTACTCCAGGCCAATAGGTTTTTATATAGAAAAATATCTGCTCTTAGTTTATTTTAAGAACCACAGGTTCAAGATTTACAAGTAATACTTCATATGAAAGGTATTTCAATAAGGTTTTCTAGGAACATTGAATAATCACAATATAATGTACAGTTTTGACAAAAATGGCAATAAGCTATTTTAAAAGTGGACACAGTGAAAAAATCAACAGTTCCTGGGGGAGGTAAGTAGTTGTTAAGTTCACAGGTAAGTAAAACACTTACAGGGTTCAAAGGTGGGTCCAAGGTAGCCCACCGTTGGGGATTCAAGGCAACCCCAAAGTTACCACACCAGCAACTCAGGGCCGGTCAGGTGCAGAGGTCAAAGAGGTGCCCAAAACACATAGGCTTCAATGGAAACAGGGGTGCCCCGGTTCCAGCCTGCCAGCAGGTAAGTACCAGCGTCCTCAGGGGGCAGACCAGGGTTTTTTTTGTAGGGCACCAGGGGGTGGGGGGGACACAAGCAGGCACAGAAAGTACACCCTCAGCGGCACCGGGGCGGGCAGGTGCATTGTGCAAATAGGCGTCGGGTTTTGTATAGAAAGCAATGGGGAGACCCGGGGGTCTCTTCAACGATGCAGGCAGGCACGGGGGGCTCCTAGGGGTAGCCACCACCTGGGCTAGGCAGAGGGTCGCCTGGGGGTCGCTCCTGCACTGGAGTTCGGTTACTTCAGGTTCTGGGGGCTGTGGTGCAGTGTTGGTTCCAGGCGTCGGGTCCCTTGTTACAGGCAGTCGCGGTCAGGAGGAGCCTCCGGATTTCCTCTGCAGGCGCCGCTGTGGGGGCTCAGGGGGGGGTCGTCTCTGGCTACTCACGGGCTCGCAGTCGCCGGGGAGTCCTCCCTGTGGTGTTGGTTTTCCGCAGGTCGAGCCGGGGGCGTTGGGTGCAGACTGGAAAGTCTCACGCTTCCGGCAGGAAACGTGAAGTTTCAAAGTCGTTTCTTTGTTGCAAGAAAGTTGCAGATTGTTGACCATGGACGCTGTTCATGGGAGTTTCTTGGTACTTGGTTGCAGGGCAGTCCTCTGAGGCTTCAGAGGTCGCTGGTCCCTGTTGGATGCGTCGCTGTTGCAGTTTTCTTCGAAGCTGGGAGACAGGCGGTAGGGCTGGGGGCAAAGCAGTTGTCGTCTCCGTCTTCACTACAGGGCTTCAGGTCAGCAGTCCTTCTTGTTAAGGTTGCAGGAATCTAGTTTCCTAGGTTCTGGGGTGCCCCTAAATACTGAATTTAGGGGTGTGTTTAGGTCTGGGAGGGCAGTAGCCAATGGCTACTGTCCTTGAGGGTGGCTACACCCTCTTTGTGCCTCCTCCCTGTGGGGAGGGGGGCACATCCCTAATCCTATTGGGGGAATCCTCCTTCTACAAGATGGAGGATTTCTAAAAGTAAGGGTCACCTCAGCTCAGGACACCTTAGGGGCTGTCCTGACCTGTGGGTGACTCCTCCTTGTTTTTCTCATTATCTCCCCCAGCCTTGCCGCCAAAAGTGGGGTCAGTGGCCGGAGGGGCGGGCATCTCCACTATCTGGGATGTCCAGGGGCGCTGTAACAAAAGGGGTGAGCATTTGAGGCTCACTGCCAGGTGTTACAGTTCCTGCAGGGGGAGGTGAGAAGCACCTCCACCCAGTACATGCTTTGTTCCTGGCCACAGAGTGACAAAGGCACTCTCCCCATGTGGCCAGCAACATGTCTGGTGTGTGGCAGGCTGGCAAAAACTAGTCAGCCTACACTGGTAGTCGGATATGTTTTCAGGGGGCATCTCTAAGATGCCCTCTGGGTGTGTTTTACAATAAATTGCACACTGGCCTCAATGTGCATTTATTGTGCTGAGAAGTTTGATACCAAACTTCCCAGTTTTCAGTGTAGCCATTATGGTGCTGTGGAGTTCGTGTTTGACAAACTCCCAGACCATATACTCTTATGGCTACCCTGTACTTACAATGTCTAAGGTTTTGCTTAGACACTGTAGGGGCATAGTGCTCATGCACGTATGCCCTCAACTGTGGTATAGTGCACCCTGCCTTAGGGCTGTAAGGCCTGCTAGAGGGGTGACTTACCTATGCCACAGGCAGTGTGAGGTTGGCATGGCACTGAGGGGAGTGCCATGTCGGCTTAGTCATTTTCTCCCCACCAGCACACACAAGCTGTGAGGCAGTGTGCATGTGCTGAGTGAGGGGTCCCTAGGGTGGCATAAGACATGCTGCAGCCCTTAGAGACCTTCTCTGGCATCAGGGCCCTTGGTATCAGGGGTACCAGTTACAAGGGACTTACCTGAGTGCCAGGGTTGTGCCAATTGTGGAGTCAAAGGTACAGTTTAGGGAAAGAACACTGGTGCTGGAGCCTGGTTAGCAGGGTCCCAGCACACTTTCAAATCATAACCTAGCATCAGCAAAGGCAAAATGTTAGGGGGTAACCACGCCAAGGAGGCATTTCCTTACAGACCCTTTGACATAGTTAATTGCACTTTTGCCGATAGGTTTCACTATTAGTGAACTGTAGCAGCATGATCGCGCTCTTTTTTCCATTTAATGTAGCAAGAAAAGTCTGGTTGGGAGTTTACAACTGCTAATAGCTCTAACTCGGAGAAATGCGAGACCTTTGCATTGCAAATGCTTGTTTTGTCTGGCGCGAGCCAAGACCTTTTGATTTCAGTGAAATTTGATATACAATATACTTATATACAGGGGCGTTTATTCGGCCCTCTTCATCCATTGGTCTGTCACTGTGTCATTCATATATTTCTTCCAACCATTACACCCCACTTTAGCCATTGGTTAACGTCACTGGGAGTGACAGCATTCTGGTCTTTCATGAGAAACAAATTCACACACAAGTGGTTCTTTTCAGTTGCATGAACTATTACAACGTATGCTTTTAGCCATTTTTTTAATTTTTCTTAATGCTGACGAGGGGCCCTCAAAGATACTCAACAATAAAAGTTTTACAAAAACATGACAAATCAAAACAAGCATTGACCAAGCCAAAAGGCTGGCAGCCAATTTTGATCAGAGCCCTTCAGGCTGGTCTGTTCCTACAGAGCATCATGAAGAACGATAAGGCTGATTTACACTCATCCCTAAACGTGGTGGTACAATACGCAATAATAAAAAAGTAAAGACCTGAAAGTCCACAGTAACTATCAGTGGCTGGGATTAAATCACTTGTTATGTGCCTAACGTATATTTTTGAAGCGTAACATGCACCCTGCTCAGACCTCTTCCCCCTACAGCAAATGCTAACTAGTAGCTGCAGAAACATGGCAAGCTAGGGCTAACAAGAGTGACAGGTTTTAGGTTATTTTGAAATTTGAAGTGTGATTGCTTTCTGCAGATCTTCAGTGTGACAGGCCTTTAATAGCCGGTAGAGCCCGTTACGGCAGGTTCTAAGGCTATAGTAGTTCCCAGCTCTTACATAGCTGGGAAGATTTTAGTTTGCACACAACTTCTATTGGGTTCTTCACATCGCCAGCAGATAGCATGACACAGCAAGCACTGTGCTCTGCTTGATGTCAGTTTTTAAAATTTGCAGAGCCACAGCAATTTCCCTCACCCCTAAGTTGCGGCAAACAGGTAGAAGCCATTTCCGTTTTCCTAAATGATATGCAGGGCAAAAAAACAGGATGTGCTCTTCTGTCTCCTCGTTTGACCTGCACCCAGGGCATAGACTTCCTGCATACAGTCAGGCACCCCCACTTAACTGTGAAAGTTGCTAATGGAAGTGGCCCATACCTGAATTGCAGGTACAGCTTCCTCGCTTGGGGAGGTTCTAGCTCATTTAAGAAGCATTCAAATTTGAATTAATGCGCGAGTAAAAGAAAGGTGTCCGTGAGGGTGCCACGTGGGGCATGCACAAGCGACTGCTGCCCATAGGTGTGCCTGTACTTCACTTTCAAGAGCATTTTATTAATTGAAGAGACTTCCCAGGGATTAGTCCAAAGGTTATGACAGTCCATCTTTGCCAGTGTCTCCTTTACATATCTAACCCAGGGAATACTTCCAGATCCCGAAGTGCCCAGGACTTCCTTCAGCCCCTCCCGATAGGTCGTAAGCTCTTCTATTGACCAAATGTACTTCCAAAATAATATAGGCCTGACACCTACTAAATCCGAGATTGGCCTGACGTCCAGGTCCAACCGAAGGGGAGTCAGAGGGGTGCTAGTGGAAAGCCCCATCAGCTGCCACAGGAAGCAATTTCCACAGCTTGCAAATTCCCCATGTACTTGTGTCCCCACAGATCAGCTCCATAAAGAGATGAACCAAGCATCTGCTGTTTGTAAACTTGTCGGACTGGGGACAGTGAACAAAAACAATGCTCTAATCAAGGCCCCTGTGTTCTGCATCAATCTAAGCTTTGAGTTGTCTGTATGGCAGGACCAGTCGAGTTGTTCCGTTAATGTCAGTCCTAAGCACTCAAATACATGAACTTGCTCCAAGGGGATCCCTAGCAGCTTTGGCTTTGATCTCATTCTGGGACACGAATTTAAAACCATGTATTTCGTTTTTGCCACATTTATTTTGAGTTACCTCTGGACACAGTCTAATATCGTCTGTAGCCCCATCAGTGATTTTGATAACAGTAGAGGGTCGTCTGCAAACATCAGGGCCAGAGCCTTGATGTTTGCCAGGCATGGTGCATCCCGGTCACATTCAGCCAATTAAGATATTAATTCATTAACGTATAATGTAAAAAGAGTTGGAGCCAGGACACAACCTTGTCTTACTCTTCTACTGACAGTGAAACTTTCCATCATATCGCCCCACTTTCCACAACGAACTTGAGCATAGTTGTGGCTATAAAGCTTTATTATGACAGTCAGAAAATCTCCAGGGACCACTATATCTGCCAAAACACACCAAAGCATTTTCCTGGGTACTATATGGAATGCTGAACGTAAGTCAACAAAAGCAACGTGATGTCGGCCACCTCCCAGTATCACTATTTTCCAGTAGATGAGCTGAAGTCAGAATGCCTGGTCTACCGTACTAATGCGTTCCCTAAACCCTGTTTGGGGGGGGGGGGATAATATTGCTCTTTCCCCAATCCAGGTTTGCAACTGCTTCAGGATGACTCTACTAAATAACTTTTCGGAGCAATCAATGTGACTGATCGGCCTGAAGATACATGTGTCCAATAAAGAACCCTTCTTATGGATTGAGGCTATCTCACCCCATGCCCACGGTGTTGGTAATGGGGTCCCAAGTAGAATGGTATTAAATAAAATTACAAAATAAGGGGCCCAGATCTCAACCTCCCCCTTATGTAGGTCTCCTAGGATCTTACCTGAGCCAGGGGCTTTATAAGAAACAATCTTCAGCAGAACCCCCCTTACCTCGGGCAGTGTTATGAGCACGCTTTCCATTTGTGGCTCCTCTCTGCTTGCCCGGAATGAATCTACTTGCACCCTGGAGGATGCCTCAGTACCCTCAGTACTATTGGGGACATACAATCTGGAGAAGTGAGCGACCCAAGCAACAACGGGGAGGCTCGCCTTCACCGGGCAATAACCTTCCTTTAACCCTGACGCAAGGCAGTTCCAGAAGGCTCGCTGGTCACACTACCTAGCTGCTTCGAGTAAGCCTTCCCACAGCCTCCTATTGCAATCTTTCTTAGCATCACTGACGCACCTCTTATATGCTGCTCTCTTCTCTTTTATTTCCCCCTTAAGTTGAGATCGTATAGCTGACTTGAGGGGTGCCCTACCTGTCTTACAGGCACTACTGTACCAGGATAAAGGAGAGTTTCTTCAAAAGGACTTTTTTGTAGCCATGCAAAAATGGTCCCCGAGCGCTGCAAACAAATTATTATGGCTGGTGCACACTCGTTCTAGCTGGTCACCCTGAATCTCGTTCCACTTCAGAGACTGTAGATGCTCAATACTACACCCAATAAGCCTATATATTTCCTGAAGCTGTTCCCTAGATGTAGCCATAGTGGGCCATATAACAGAACGTTTGTTGCTAGAAGTTTGCAGCCAACAATCAAAGGGTTCATCTGCACTACCCCTCTCAGCCACTGGGAGTTCTACGATATGGACCAATACATTATTGTCACTATTGCCTCTATTGAGTACTATTATGTCTCTTTTATACTGCTAAAGCCTTATGTCTGCCAAGATGTAGTTGATTAGGCTAGTTCCTGGTGTCCGATCAAAAATATGTTTCCCCTCTTTGTCAGAGTGTATCTTACCATTTGTTGCCCACAAGCCCTGGTTCAATGTTAGGACACTCATTTGCAATGCCAGGGTTGACCACTTCTTGATGGGTGGTAACCCCAGAGGGGGGGATCAACCACACAGTATCCTCATCTTGAGATAGGGGAATTGGGCACAGGCGTCTAGGGGTCCAAACTAACAATTTAAGTCCCCATCCACAAGCTGCACTACTCCCCATGGGGAATTGGTCATATGCATATTCAGTAACTTAATAGTTGGAGAGTCATTGCTAAGACACCCCAGGCCTTAAATGGACATTATAGATCTAAACACATACTGCAGGAAAGGTTAGCGAAACACAAAGAATATCCATAGAGGGGATCATAATTTCTTGGACCATGCAGCTCAAAGAAGTGCATACTCAGATTACTAAGCCCCTGAAGGTCTGCCCCCAGTGACTGCTAAATTACTAAAGTTGGTATAACCAGATGGGTGTACATTCCTAGTAGAGCAGGTTTCCGGGAAAAGACAAATTGAGTATGTATCTATGAATTTGCCCCATTCTGGTATGTCAACTTTGTCGATCAACCTTGCAACGTTCCATGATACTAGTCTCATCTTGTTGACAGAAGATTAGGGTCAGCACAAGGACGCATCAGAAGCGGGCACTGCCTCTGCTCTAGCATGTGAAGTTCGGGGAGAGGGGCGGCAAGCAACTATGAGGACAACCCCCCTAGAATTATTTAATAATAGATTGTAAATAGCACGCTGCTCACCCACTCCCTGAGTCAGAGTAATGTCAGGGTCACAATGACAGGATCTAGATTGTTGCAACCCCTCATTACTATTTGGCTCTACAGTCTCCAGTGGCCCAGGGGATGAAATACCCTATGACGAGTGCCCCTTCAATCACCTGGCCTATAAAGACCCCATCTAGAAGAATTAACATCCAGTTTGCTCCTGCAAGTGACCTTGTTTAGTGGTTCTTTCCTACCCCCATTCCCAAGCCAATATTACATCCCCTTACAGCAGTAGACTAATTTAAAGTCAATCTGCCCTGTCCAATGCTTTAAAGCGATTGGATACAGGATTTCCAAAAATGCCTATTTGGCTAGGGTGTTTATTAGAGTTCACCACGAGGCTCCTATCCAAAAGCTGACTCCTTCTATGAACCAACAATTCCTGCCTCTGGATATCGCCAGGATTGCAAAAGTCCCCCAGTGGAAGCAACTCAATAGAGGTATCTGCGCTATGGCCCCCAGCGTGTCTAAAGAGTAAGCTCTGCACCAACCTTGGAGATCTAAAGTTGAACACAACGCAGACGCCCTGCTGATCCACAGGCCCCAACCCCAAACAGGCCACCCTAGGTGTTAGCAGAATATCATTCGCCTTAACGAGGGGGAAATTCCTATGCCGAACCAACCAGTTTAGACAATTGTTGGTTAGTTCTTTCTGGTTCTCCTTTTGGGCAGCTTGCAGGTGTAAGGTTTATAAGAGGTTGCTTCTGGAAAGGGTCAGGCAACTTAGCCTGAGGTTTGATTGACTCCGTCCCCTCCCTTTAGGAATTGGAGGCCCCTCAGGCCTCGAAGGAGCAGCGTCAGTTCCTTGAAGATTGTTATGTGCTATATGACTCTCAACATTGGGTGCACTAAAGGTGCACCGAGTATCACCAGCCTCAGGTTGTTGATCGGTGGATCCATCCCTTGTCAAGGGTGAAGAACAGAATATATTTCCAGTCTTGGAACCACCCTAGGTCAGAGCAGCTGGATTCTGTGATTCATTCTGAAGTGATTTCAGATCAGTGATTCTGTTCTCAATCATTGCTAATCGGGCCAAAACTAGAGAGAGTTTGCTTGCTGTAACATCTGTAATCTTCAATAAATATGCCTCCATTAACTTGCTGACCCATGGAGGAGTGGGCCGGGCCTCCTTTCTGGATAAAGCATCGATGTCTATAGTTCCAAGCTGATAATTTGTGCTTGAAATCACCTTTTCCCAGGAGCACCCTCTAGGCTATTTGGCCTGCTTGGAAAGCCCATTGCAATCCTGTGGTGAAGGGCCAATGATGGGCGAGCTCAAACCAGTCACCAGAGACAGCCTCCTCTCCGTTAGGGCTATTTCTGTGGAGATGCACACTGCAATATTTAATCAATACTCGTTGTGTGTGTAGGAGGTGGAGTCACAATAGCAGCTGCCCAACGCCCTTCTTGCTCATGCCACCAGTTAAAAGCCAATTATAAGCCTGCCTGCCATGTTTTAAAGTCACAGACTTACTACTTAGAAGAATTACCAGGGAAAGCCAAATAATAGCAAAAGCTACAGAGCAGTTCAACAGCGTTGTTGGCACACTCAAGCAGCCAGCTAACAAAACAACAATCAGAACAAGCGTTTGCAATGCAGCGGGTCTCACATTTCTCCGAGTTAGAGCTATTAGCAGTTGTAAACTCTCCACCGGACTTTTCTTGCCTCATTAAATGGAAAAAATGAGCGCGATTGCGCTGCTACAGTTCACTCGTAGTGAAACCTATTGGCAAAAGTGCAATTATATACGTAACCGGAAAAAGTGCAATTAACTATGCAACAGGGTCAATGTCATGCACAACGCTCGACTTCTGCCAAGCGAGATCACGCTGCGAAAAAAAGATAAAAGTAGTCCACGAACCGGACGGAAAACAGCGAGCCGCGTATGTTTTCAGTACTTGGTCGCTGCACTCGAGGAGGGCTAACCACTGGAAAAGGTATGAGGTATGCATGCCTTCCACTAATGAAAGCAAGCAGATTTTAAAAGGCAAGCCCACGAACCAATGAAAGACACTGACGTGACATGGATGGGGCTCCGAGCCCTTTTCTAACTACTAAAGCGTCTCGCAAGCGATACACATGAACAAGCGCATGCTAGTGCAGACTCAACCCTAAAAAGGGGGATTCTGGAATCAGGGGGAGCAAAGAGTGGACCCAGCGAAGCCTCGTCAGGCCGCAGATGGGCCTGCTCTTGGCCCGGGTGTGTCCCGTGCAGTGGGATGCCATGAAGCCTTTAGTAGCACTTCCTGGTGCAAAACAGGTGCTGCAGCATTGGCGGCCCTTGCTGCTTTGACTGCTGGTGGTGTATTCTTTGACAGTCCTGCCCTACTGCGAGTCCTGGAAATGCACCCCTATGGGATAATTTTAACTTCTCTGAATGTCTAATTGTGCTCTGCGCCAAACAAAAATTGCCAGAGGCTCAAGGAAAGTGTGCAAAAGGGTATGATAAGAGATTAATAGAGTGAAAAGGATCCTAAATTGGAAAATAACAAGGCTATTGAAGCCTCTGGTGCAGCAGCCCTCAGGAACAATAAGCGCGATAAAGGTTGCATATTATAAGGTGCTGTGAGGTGCAAATAAACGGTAGTCAGAGTCAGAATAGTGCACTGTTTTTTATATTTGCCACAGGACAGATCCAGCTAGATTCTGGCCATATGTAAATGGACAACATCTTGGCAATGTTGTTACTAATTATTTAGCAATAGGACATGATAGTGGTTAAATTATGGCCTGCTTCAAGACTATAAAACGATATTCGAACTAGTCAATACGGAAAAGCTGTGGTGCAAATGGAACATGTTAGAAAATTACGACTGCTTTTGTTGGCTACTATGGCCTTGTATTCAGACACCTGGATAAGGACTAAGCGATACAAGGACTCAACTCTCCAATAAAGTTCACAAAAACAGAGGCTGTAAACAGAGGTTCATACTTGCACCCATGTTGTTCACTATATACACTGTAGTGTTTGCTTCAGAATACCTGCACTTTTCTATCTCCCTTTCAAGCACTAGTGGAAAGTAGTGGGATCGCGCCGTATATTGGTTCCGGCAGCTATTTGTGGCCAGATCTGGGATACGGCTGACCAGAGGAAATATGCTAACTTTGTCCTGGTGTCGTTTTCCAACAACAGCTTACAAGTACTTTAGAGAAACTATGATTTGAGGCAGGTTTTTTACTTTGTTCAACCCCTTATTTAAGAAATGTGCATCACTGCACGAATACAAGATGTATCTGTATGTATAAATAATTGCACCCATAATGATTTAAATGCCACCTACTTATATATTTTCTATTTAGTTTTTTTTAGCGCTACTCATCCCAGTGTAGGGTGTCAGAGTGCTACACTTCACACACAGAGACACAATAAAGTGTATAAATCAATGTACAGGAAATGTTATTTAAAGACAATGAGGGTTATAAGGTGTAGAAATCATATGTCGTCCATACTTGTAAACTTTATATGCTAAGTGTAAACTTTCAAGAGAAACACAAAGTCAGGATATAAAAGACAACATAGTTATTGGGGCTGCCTGTATCAACAAATCTTGATTGACTTCCAAACAAGCCAGTTGTTTCAATCTTAGAATAACAACATATTCAGAAAAGAAAACAATAACAATCTTAACCAGGGGTCTCCAACCTTTTCTGTAATTAGAGCTACTTATAATCAATGAAAATCACCCTGCACTGCTAATAGTATTAGTGTTGTAATAGTGACCACATCAGACTAGATTACATTAGTAGCCACACCATTCATGATTACTAGCCATGATCACCTGAGTGCATCAGGCAGGGTAGCCAGCGGTAATGTAAAAAGGCTTTGTCAGTTTAGAATACACTTACATAGGTAATACATAATAGCTAAAGCCTGAATGATCCTGGCATTAAGGTAATATCATTACTAAGCTTTAACTACATTTTGAAAATCCAACCATTTTCCTCTAACCATCAGCTTATGAGTTCTGAAAATACACTCATTTTCCTCTTGAAAACGCAAATTTCAACTTTGGTATACCTGTACAGCCAAGAAAAAGCTTCTAATTGAGTAGGCTGAGCTGCACACAGAAGAGCTTTTTACTGGACCATTAGCTTGCGAGCTACTTATTGGAGAAGCCTGATCTAAACCTATAACTTACGGTCTGCATGCTGCTCCTTGATGCTAGTAAACAGAATAGTGTGCGACATTAGAAGGATTGCAGTGTATGAACTGGAAGTAACACAATGATCTTTGCATTAAAAGCAGTAGCCCACTTACCTAGCTACATAAAATACAAATATTTGATTTGCATGTTGCATGATGTGCTTTGCAGCAGGCACAATTACCCTCTATTCTACCTTATGAGTCGAAACTGTGAATGGACAAAAAACAGAACTCTCCCAGAACAGCATCAACTATCAGACTTATTTTACTGCTATCATAATCCCCTCGAAAATGCTAGGCACACAAATATGTCTGCAGCAGGTGTCTTAACCCTGAAAACTATTTTAAAATCCCGCCTCTTTGTGACCAATTAAGTAAGCTAGAACCGATTTGTGATCACATTTGTCCTTGTTGTCTATTTCTTTGCAGCAAATTAATGTAAAATAAATATATAAGTTGATTTCCCAGTCTGTTTTTCAAACACCAGGTGAATCCACCCCCTTTCCTCTGACATACTTAGCCCCCAAACACATACAATGTATTGGTTTCCGGAGTAAATTGTTTCCAATTTCAAAACTCCTTTCAAGCATTGCTCAAGATTTGTGCTGTCTGTACCTTTTACAGAGCACACAAATCCAGTCCCTAAAATATCCTTCTCTCGACATATCATAGGAGTCACAGTGCTTACTCTTTAAGAGTCTATAAAAAAGCGTGAATTGCATAAGGAAACCCAGAGACATGGGACAACGGTGGAGGAGGGGTTAAGCTCCTGACAAAAGGCTTAAGGTGAATGGTTCTTTCTATCACTCTCGGAGTCATCGTTTCTCGGTCTCGCCCTTTCAAACTCTTTCCTTCCAATGTTAAATTAATTCTACATTTGTGATGTGTTTGTGTTGCTGCAGGACGAGCCTCTGGAAGGCTGAGAGTAGCCCTGTCCAGAGAGGCGATTTCCCTTCATAAACACTTCAGTCGCCCCCTAAAACTAAGCACCGAGTTCAACACCCAGTCTTTGAAGCACAGCCCTCTCCCTGCTACCCCCAACACTCACCAGTGCGGGGCTCTGAGGTGGCGGCCTCTGCTCAGGTTCAGCCCTCCGCCCCCTGGTCTTGCAGTGCACGCTGGGACTTGTAGTGTGCCAGCCTCTAGCCTGCCTGCGAGTGCAGGAGGATACACACCTTAACGCTGCTTTAATGATTGAGTCCAATCCTCCTCAGCGACTGCCACTGCATCACACGCACTTATCCCTGATGAGGGGCTTGGAGCGGCATGTAGCATGACATGAGAGCACGGTAAAACTACAATTCCCGAAATACTTATCGCACCGACATGCTCAAGCACTAAAGAAATAGCCATTCTGGATCGGAGAACGTCACCTGCCTGCCTTGTCATCACTTCCTCCTTTCTTGGCTTTGTCTATAGTACAGTTAAGAGGACTAAATCTATAGCTTTCTGCTGGAAGGCTGGGTAACTTAAGCCCAAGGTGGCAAAAGTGGAATCTGCCATTGTAAGGAGTACGTGGTAACTGATACATTTATGAGTATTAATTTAAGCAGTTTTGCAAGAGTGCCACGTTTGCTTCAAGCAAAGTGCAGAGTTTAAGCACCGCGCATAAAGTGAAACGCCGCACGTTGTTTTCACTAACATAGATGCGTTAACAGGCAAGTTCACTTGTATTTTTTTACTTGCCCCTTATCCCGACGCTCATACATGCCTAACGCGTGTTTTACTAGCCTAGAGGAATGGAAGGCAGAGTTGTTTCACAGCAAGCTTTTCACCTGAGACCTTCCAGTTGTCCTCTCACAGTTGGAACAATAACTACCTACCTTACCATTGGGGGGCTTGGTGGAGCAAGGGATTGCCCGGTCTCCCCCCGGGGCATATCGGGCGTAAATGGTGCAATCCATCACGCAGGTGTTGGAGCAGAGATGTTAATTAAGAAATTATTAATGACTTATATGTGTGTTTAATAATGAGAAAAATGCATAGATAAATTAATGGCAGAAAAATAATGTGCACGTTTGAAAATGTGCCCTCAGGGAGTGATCACCATATGTACTAAAGTGACTAGAATATGCGAAATAAAGAAAATATATGAGAAAAATGTAGTCATTTATCATAATGAAATGTATAACCTTTGTTTTGTATTATTAAGTTAGCCGAACCAGAGGCCTAGTTCCACTGGGCCTTGCTCGCTCTGAACATGGAGAATTCGAACGCCTTGCACAGGACTGTTAACCGGGGACAGAGACCTTGAACCGCTCAGAGTTCAAGTTGCTTAGCTAGAACATTCTGCAATGTACCAATGGATAGGAGATGATGAAGACAATTTGATACAATTATGTATAGTGTAGGCTAAATGTACTTTCCCAGGACTTGAACAATAGAGGCACTGACTGGAGAGCCATATGCAACAATTTTGATACCTGAAGAGCTGGATGATGTCCTCATCGCAAGGAGAACCAATCAGCTTTCTGTGAATTGAACTGTACGCAAATTAAGAGATTTGGTAAATAAACACTATAGGTTAGAGTCATTTCTGCCGACCGATTGACAAATTAGCAATTAGTGGGATGGACTGGGAGACCCTAATAAAAAGTAATGACAAGGGGCTAAGACTTCAGAATTTAGGCGAAGTTGGGGATAAATTGATGATGTCAGGAGATGCTGTCCGAGGTGCTGATATTGGGTTCATACTCTGTGAGCTGGATCTGTAGCTGACTGATTGATGACCTGAGGACGAAGACTGTCTTGTTGCTGATCCATCCTGGATAGGTAGCTATGAAAATGTGACTGATGGTTTTGTGCCTTTTCTTCTAGGTACCAACTGCGCTGTTATAGAGATTCACACTTAGGTAGAATTTTTCTAAATTAA
Organism: Pleurodeles waltl; assembly: GCF_031143425.1. Lineage (NCBI taxonomy): Eukaryota > Metazoa > Chordata > Amphibia > Caudata > Salamandridae > Pleurodeles > Pleurodeles waltl. Next base: position 533,004,338 of record NC_090451.1, read on the forward strand.
TGTTTCCTCTAAATTGTTTTCGCATGAAGACCCACATGCTAGTGCTAATCTTGGTTAGGTAGGCTGTTAGGGGTGACGTTGACGGTAACAAATGACTGACAAACTAAATTGCTGAATTACATTCTTAGTGCTGGTATTCATAGCTTATGGTATTTCATTGTCACATATGTTTTCTTTGAGAATAATGTTTTTCTATTAACGGATTAATAAAGATTGATTAATAAAGGCTGAATTAACAGATGACTAGAATTGTAATCAATAGGGAATACAAGTTTTTAACTCTTTTCTAAGTAGTGGTTGTTCTTGAGTTTCATGGTTTAAAGTTGTTTCAATAAATGTTTAGTGATTATTGATGTTAGCTACCATTACAGTGGTCACTGCATGACTAGGATACTCCATGCGATTCAAAAGGTTCATCGGCTGATACGTGTCCCCTTGTAAGTTTACTTACTATGGACCAGGCGCATTAGCACGGGCCAGGGGGATAGGTTGTGGGCTGGGTTAGGGCAGGGCTTTTGTTAGGTTATATATAGTCTGGGCAGGGTTGGGGTGGCCTCTTTGGCCATGTCACACCCCAAGGAGTCAGGGCCTGGTAGTTTTTGTGCTAGAAGGTGGCCTTAAGTTTTCGTTTTCCTTAGTTTCAGTTTCGAGCTATTTTGGTTTCAGAACAATGACAAAGTTAAATAAATTGTTCCAGGCATTACAAATTGTGATGGAGGAAGGGAGGGAGGATTTATTGCAGGAGGGTGTTCTGGAATAGGCATGGGTAGGCCTTAAAAGGCCTAAACAAGTGTCAGCAGATGGGATTGCTGCGGCAGTAATGGCTTGTGCCTCGCCGTCGCACAGCGGTAAGAAATTCAAGCAGAAAAGTGTGCCGGGGTGGCAGGCACGTGGCTCGGCTTATGTGGGGGGGTCTAGTTACTCGTTTCAGTGATGTATATGTGGCGTCATTTGAACGCGGTTCCCGTTCTGGCCATAGAATGATGCGCCACACGGATATGTCAGGATGACAGCCAGTGGTGGCCGGCAGCTTTAGGAGGGAGGTGGGCGGGCGGGAAGCACACACACACACACACTCATTCTTTCAGACACGCACGCACACACATCCATTAACAACACTCATTACATTCAAACATGCACGCACGTACCAAACATTCATTTTAAAAGTTCACACACATTCTTTCACACACACACGCACACACATCCATTAACAACACTCATACCATTCAAACATGCACGCACGCACCAAACATTCATTTTAAAACATCACACACTCATTCTTTCACACACGCACGCACATCCATTAACACTCATAACATTCAAACGTGCATGTACGCACCAAACATTCATTTTAAAACATCACACACACACACTTACCTTCAGCCTTGAGGTCCCAGAAGGGTTTGGACTGCTGCCTTCCCTCATTGGCTGACCCTAGGTCAGCCAATGAGGGAAGGCAGCAGTCCCAGCCTCGTCACAGAGTGGGATGGGGTCAGTGAGACTGCTGACCCCACCCCACTCTGTGACGAAGTGTCACTGATTGACACTCGCCCTGGGCGCTTCAGCGCTTAAACCTGAAGCACCCAGGGTTAGTGTCAATGGCTGACGTTTTCCTCGTCACCCAGGGGAGGGCCTCGAGACACCTTTGCTGAGCAGAGGAGGTCATGCCCATAGGAGCTGTGGCCTCCTCAGCCCAGCAAAGTTCGGCTCAGGCAGCCATGAGTCTGCGCAAATCGCGCATGTCTCACTCCTGGCTGTCTGAGCTGAAAATGAAGAGTGTCTGTCAGGCTGACCTTTGTTCAGCCTGACAGACACTCTTCATGAGGGGCAAAAGGTGGGGGGGCGCAGCCCCTCCGCCCTAAAGGACAGGCCCCGCCTGGTGACAGCGAGTGTGAGGCAGAGGCTGGGTTCAGTCCTGTCAGAGTGCGGTGCATCGGGTGAGCCAAATAGGGGCTCTAATTGCCAATGCACATGTGCGCTATGATGTTGGCATAGTGTTAGAAGAGGGACTTCTCCCAGAGGCTGGTCAGGTGGTGGTTTTGCCTTACTCGTTAGAAGAAGGAACCTGGGGAGTCACCAACAAGATGGCCGCTCTCCTTGTTATCGACCGAGCCAATTGTAATTTCAGATTCGGATGAGGAAACTAGTTTAATTGCGAAGGCAGACGCGTCAGGAGTGGCATTTGCTGAAAAGTTTCAGCACAAACAAAGGGTGGTTCATCCGGAAATACAAGTTATGCACAGGTGGGTCAGTCCTACGATAAACAAAATACAGAGATGGAATGTAGAGCAAGAGAGAATGGTTCCATTTGAAGTTGTTTCAAGGCAGGATTGTTCAGTTAAGCAAGTAGTTAGGGGTATTGAAAATAATTTTAATTGATGGCAGGTACAGGTTGAGGAGTTTATTTAGCAGAATAAAGATTTAGAGTCACAGCACAGGGCGGCTGAGATATTACAGAAGGGGTGTGACATTGCTCTGGAGGTTTGTGCCCCTGGTGTCTTGGCCCAGCAGATGACAGCAGCGGAGCAGAAGTCCAATTTCACACTACCGGTGAAAGTCTGGGCACTTTCAGGACATCAGGCGGAATAGAGGGTGGTGTCTGACTTCAAGGGAGTGGCCTGGTGAATCTGCGGATTCAGGACACAGGCGAGGCCTGAGATGCCTACGCCCCGCCGGAACGCTGATTTAAAATTTTATAATCTCATTGCTATACATGATGAAAGTTTGGATTATGAGTATGAACAGGTGTTAGAAGAAGGTGAAATTTGGGATGATAGGGGACACAGTTTACTCAAAGAAACACAAAAGGGGAAGGGTGGTACTAATTCTAACAGGGAGAGGAGTGTTGGTGTTTTTGAGGATTCGGCGACCAGGACAATCCAGTGCGATTGGACACACAAAAAGGATAGTCAGCTTAATGCTGTCAGATCTTTTCGGAATGGTGAGAGCAAGAAGACTCCATTTTTGGGGGCAGGGGAGTGATAATACAAAAGTGGTTCATTTGGTTTCAGTAGCAGTGGGGAGTAGTCTGATTTTAGTGTCATCAAAAGGTATGGGGAACTTGGTTGACATGGGCGATGACATTGATCAACGGTTAAAGGACAAAAACGTTGCCACTGTACAAAAAGATGGGTATAAGAATGGTAAAGTAGCTGAGAAAGAGATGGACTCTCATACGATGAGTGAAGGTAAGGATGATGCAGTTGAGGGTAGTGTGAAAAATAAGAAATTGCCGTACGTGGGGGTGTCAATGCCTTTAGGGGCGCATCTCACCCAAGCTATGAAGGAGAAAATGTGTAAAGGTGAGTTTGTGGATGTTTTCAAGTTGTTACATAGAGAGGGACAGGCAAAAGAAGGTTTTTAGGAGGAGGAATGGGAATTATCTAGGAGACCGAGAGTTCCCACTACAATTGAGAATTGGACATCGGCATTTTTAAATTGTTGCTAGTGTTTATTGTGAGGAACATCCAGAGCGATGCGTTTCTCTTTTTAAATACATGGATGTGGTGCAGCAGACTCAAATAGGTTATGGAGGTTTTGGTTGGTTTAGATATGATGAAGAATTTAGGGCTCGGATGGCACTATTTCCAGATAAGGAGTGGGATGAAATTGACAACGAGCTTTGGTTGCATTGGTAGCGCACTTCCAAAACAGCCCCGGCATTTCACACAGCTAGCGGGCTTCCGGTCCCCTATAAGCCCTTTCAAGGTTGTCCCACCCAAGGAGGAGAGGGTAATTCAGTTAGAGGGTCATTCCCCCAGGAATGGTTCATGTTGGTCATTTAACAGAGGATCATACACAAGGTTTCAGTGCAAGTTTAGACATGACTGCTCCCATTGTGGAGGAAAGCATCCCCTTGTTCAGTGCTTTGTGGGGAATGCAGTGAGGTTGGCAGGCAAATGGAGATGGGGGGCATAGAGGAAGGGGACAATTTCAGCAAGTGGTGGGAAAAGGGCCCTAGTCCTATTAGATTGGAGATTTTGTTTTATTGGCTACAGTTTTATCCAAAGAGTGAAGAGGCGAAGTTGTTAAATTGAAGTTTTGCAGAAGGTTTCAGGTGTGTTATCAGGGTCAGAGAGTGCGCAAATGGGCAAAGAATGTGAAGTCTGCATGTGAGAGGCCTGATGTTGTCAGGGGGAAATTGGCAAAAGAATTGAGGGCTGGGACAATAGTGGGACCTTTTGACTTTTGGTCTTTTTCTAATCTGACTATTTCACTATTGGGAAGGGTGGAGAAGAAACAGCCGGGTGAGTTTTGATTGATTCATCAACCATCATGGCCAATGGGGGAGTCAGTCAATGACTTAACTGCACAGTAGGATTCTATGGTCCATTACTCATCAGTTGACAAGGCAATTTGCCTAGTTAGAAGGTGTGGTAGGAATGCCTTGATGGGTAAGGTAGACATTCAGTCTGCTTTTAGATTGTTGCCAGTCGACCCTGAGGATTTTTCATTGCAGGGGATGCAATTTGATAACATGATATTTGTTGATAGAATGTTGCCAATGGGTTGTTTGGTGTCTTGTTCCTTATTTGAAACTTTCAGTATTTATTTCAACAGAAGACAGGTTTCAGAAATGTTACTCACTACCTAGATTACTTATTTTTGGTGGGCGACGCAGGTTCAAATGTATGCGCAAGTGGTCTGGTGGATTTCCATGATTGCATGAAGGAGATAGGAGTGCCCTTGGCTCCTGAGAAGACTGAAGGTCCAGCTACTACCATTGTGTTTCTCTGGATTGATTTGGATCCAGAAAAGATGGAAGTTAGTTTACCGGTGGAGAAGGTGCAAAGATTGATTGCTTTGTTGGAAGAAGCAGTCTCTAAAGATAAGTTGGAGCTGCGCCAGGTGCAGGCTTTTTTGGGCCATTTGAATTTTGCTTGCCCGGTTGTAAGAGTTGGAAGAGCTTTTTGTAGACGACTCAGTTTTGCAGTTAAAGGGGTCATTTTACCACATCACAGAATTCGACTTAAGGCAGCTATTAAAGCAGATTTAAGGATGTGGATTTGTTTTTTGAAGAGTTTCAATGGAGTGAGCATTTTGTTGGTTGATGATGAATTGTACTGGCTTGTGCAGATTGTTTCTAATGCTGCAGGTGCACATGGTTTTGGTGTTTTTTGGGATGGCCATTGGGTGGCGGAACTATGGCATGAAGGTTGAAGGGCAGAACACCATTGCATTGCTTTCTTGGATTTTTTTCCTCCGGTAATTGCTCTTGTTTTGTGGCCTAACTTTTTGAGTAACTGGTGAGTTGTTTTCAGTGTTGATAACCAGACGGTGGTGAATTTGGTCAATTCTCAAAAAGCGAAGGATGAGGAAGTTTTGAAGTGGTTGCGGGTTTTCCTGCTTTGTTGTTTAAAAATGTAATATTTTGTTCAAGGCTTGTTACGTTCCTGGAGTGAATAATGACATCGCTGATGCAGTATCTCGTTTGCAGTGGCAGAGATACCGTGGACTAGTGCAGGGAGCAAATTTGATGAAGACGCCAATGCCAGTGGAGCTATGGGTTCTAGGAATGTGAGGATATTACATTTGATTCGTCAATCCATTGCTCCTTCTACCTTGAGGTCTTATGACAGGGCTTGGGCTGAGTTTATTGAGTCGGGGCAGTAAATAAACGGAGGGCCCCCACTTGTTTTGCTTTAGAAGAGAGGATGCGATTAGTTTCACAATCGTTCAAATAGATAAGGGTCTCAGCAGTAACCATCTCAGGTAAGCTAGCAGGTGTGTCATTTTTGGTAAGTATTTTTGGGGTCATGATCCTATGGAGGGTTACATTTGTAGGAGGTTGGTGGCAGGTTGGGTGAGGGACGGGGGTGTGTGGTTGGATCGTAGACGTCCCGTTTCTAGGACTACGCTGAAAGACATTTTGGGTGTACTGAACCTGGTTTGTTTCTCTGAATGGAAGGTAGCTTTGTTATCCTTGTGTATGTCAAGTCTATAACATGGGGGTTTTCGAGTTTCTGAGTTATTAGGCACTAGGATTTTTAGCGGTATATGGCATTCTCAGGTAAGTTCGGTTCATAAGGGGTTGATGCTGTGGTTGTTTTCATCTAAAACTGATAAAATTTCTAAGGGCAGGAAAGTATTGTTAAAATCTACGTTAAAGCCAGTTTGTCGATTGCATTGTTGGTTTGTTTTTTCATCGTCATATTTGCCTGCAGAAAGTGAATATATTTTTCTTCATGAGGATGGTTAATTTCTAAATTCTTTCCAGATGTTAGCAGTGTTGAGAGCTGGTTTGGGTAAGTTGGGGTTCTCAAAGAATTTCTATGATACTCATTTGTTTCATATTGGAGCGGCTACGGATACTAGAAGAGAGGGTAAAAGCGACTAGTGGATTATGGAGGTGGGGTGATGGAAGCCCCAATGTTTTAAGAGATACATCAGGATGGGGTATGCTGACGTGTGATATTTGTTTTGTCATTCACAATTGTTTGGGTACTTTTGTTTTTCTTTTCAGGTTGTGTGGTCGGTCCACAGTCTGAAGGCTCCTCGGTGTGGAACGTTGAGCATTCATTCATACGTTGGGCAGCTAAACAAGCAGATTCAAGGCCTTTTGGGAGACAGTTGGGTTTTGATGGTTCAATGGTAACTGTTTCTTGGGTAAGAAAGAGATGAATGAGGTGGGGCAAGCTTTTAGCCATTCTTTCAGCAAGATTAGCAAAAGGGTTTTGTCCTGATTTTTTGGTTTTGCATTTAGGAGAAAATGACTTGGTGCAACCTTCAGGGATAGGTCTTTTGAAAGCTATGAAATTGGACTTGGTCAGGTTGAATGCTAGTTGGTCATGCACTCATATCTTATGGACGGAGCTTATTCCAAGGAGATTTTGGAGAGGTGCTCAGAATTTTGATGGGATTGAGAAACAAAGGAAAAAGGTAAATAGAGAGATGAGGGGTTTCTGTAGACAAGAAGGTATTTCAGTTTTGCAACTTTCTGAAATTGTGCTTACTGATGCATTATTTTACAGGCAGGATGGAGTGCATCTTTCCTTTTTGGGGAAGGAGTTTTACATTTTAGAGTTGAAGATTAAGATTGCTTAGTTGCTAGGTGAAAGTTTGTGGGATCGGTGATTCCTTAAATATTATTGGTTGGGGCAGGTAAACTTCGGGTTTCCCTGATTGGAGGAAATGAGAGACATTTCAGTGGTTGGGAGGGGGTATGGCAACACCATGATGAGAGGGCAAGGATATTGAGAAGGTCCAAAGGGATGGAGTGGCAAGGGGAGCAACATGAAGGGGACACTAGGGCACAGGGGTACTGGTTTTGGGTCAAGGTGATATGGGAAAGGACAATGGATTTTATTAGAGGGTGGGGTTAGGTAGATTTGTTATATATTAGTGAGGTCATTAATTAGTTTTGTTAGGCTTTATGCCAAGGTTGTTTTTTATAGTTACCAGACCTGTTCTGTTAAAGCGGCCTTTTACCCTTATTTCAATTGCACCGTGTTCTTATTGGACCATTTTCGCCCGAGTAGATCTGCTGGTATATTTTGTTACAGTGGAATGAGAGGTTAAGGCACTTGTGCTGAGTTTCATGTGTAAACACCTGATCGTAGGCCTGAATGATCATAAAATATGTTCGCGGATTAATGTTCCTGCTGCAGAGTTCTGTGTGCATTTTACAATTTACGTGTTTATATCCTATGAAAACCAAGCAGAGTCAAATTCCTATGGAAACCTAGCAGAGTCGAATCCTGCTTTTTGGCAATCATCTGTATGTAACTCAGAGGTAGCACGTTCTTACCCTAGTTTAAGGAAATATACACCTGCTGGAAAAACCTGCTTAGACTCAGTAAGGCATAAGTGTGAATTGTTAATGGGATAACTCGAGTGCCATTTTTCGAAGGATGGTAAAACGAGTACTATTGAGATGGTTAATAAATAGCATCTGTTAATAATTGGCAAAAAATCCGTTTATATATTCTGCTATATAAATGGTCATTAGTCTGATTACATAGAGTGATTAGTGTAGGGGCCCAAAGATTTTCTTAGAAGCCAGCCGCCAGTGCTGACGAATGCCGTGGTTTCCGCATATCAGGGCTCCCTAGTTTTAATTCAGCTTCATGGATCTTTTTTCCACCCCAACAATCCCTGTCACTTTATCTCACTATTGCAGGTGCTTTTCCATCCCAGCCAACTCCCTTTTTTGATGTTTTCACGAGGCTCTCTTCGTCCTTTCACCCTTTTCTGCCTCTCTCCTTCTCTTGTTCTGGGCCAAAGTCTGATGATCAAAAATAGGTCCCAGCCCCCAAAAAAGAGTGCTGTTACACGGGCATCGCTACCATTGGTGCAGCACAGCAGCGGCACCAGAGTCCAGTGCCCTTAAGACCCATTGATCCCTGATAATTGCTGTATTTTGCTAACCCCGTCAGCTGTAAAAAAGCCACATACAATTGTTTGTACCAGGGCCCATGGCTACTGTGCTGGTTCTTCACTTGCTCAGATTAAGCAATGGTTACACATCCAATTGCACATGGCTTTTTTGTCTTCACCAGACGCATTTTCTTAAAACGTTCTATTCTATATAGAGCTTAAAAGCAGAGCCCTTTGTATCTGAGCAGCCTTATGCATAGAGTCTTTCACCTGCTGGTCTGCTGAATCTGAAGGCAAGATCTAATGCTTTTCAACTAAGTTAATTTGGACATCTAGTCCGGAAATTAATTTTCTTGAAAAACGTAATGATGATTCCCGTTCAAGATAGTGTGGTTTGGGGATAGTTCTTTTTTTCCACTTTTGTCGCTCTATTTTCTCCGGCAACCAGTATTTGCGCACGGGGGGGTGGGGGTTGTTATGTATCTAGTACCAGTTCCGGCCATGTCATCGCCCATCAGTGTCATGGCACTTACATATATCACTTAAACATCAAATAACGGGAGTGAGAAAGAGTAGGAGCTAGAGATAGGTAGGAAGCAGGATGGTGAAACTGTTGTGTTCATCTATATATATATATATATGTGTGTGTGTGTGTGTGTGTGTGTGTAGTACAGTTGTGGATTAGGCACGCTTTTCATTAAAAAAGGCATTTTCTGATTTGTCTAAAACTTTGCCCTGTGGACCGATTTCAACAAAATGACAATTTATTAGCTTTGTCAGCATTGTTTCAGCATGCTGAATTTCATGAAGAGCCCTCCATGAGAAAAAAGTGTTAAGAAGGAGGGTGAGGTTTTCCCATTTTTGTTCATGACTGCCTCCTGAACAACTATATGGATTCACATCTCGGCATAAAAGTTTAACTTTCTTAGAAAGTGTTCTCACATTGGTTTGGTATATGTCCCTTCCGTAGTTTTTAAGATGTTAGTATTTAAAAAAGGTTCAGAGTGGGTTTTAAAGGGTGAATACTTTTGTATATCTCTATCATTTGGGACTCACATATAATTTGCAAGTCCGTATATTCAAACAAAAAAGAATCTGGATGATGGAGGCTTTTCTCCCATCATCCCTTTGAGATCCACAGTATTGACAGATCTGATTGGCTGCTGTAGGAGAAAAAAAATCTCTTGCTGACACCATATAGGTCTTGAGCCGCAGTCCCTGTGTCCAGCATTTTCTAATAAAAAATGGCCTATAAGGGGACAGGTTAGGCACCCCCTGACACCTAGGACAAAGTAGGGGGACCCTCAAAGCCCCCCCCCGGTTGTAACTTGAAAAGGGGGAAAAAGTTGCTGGATGCACAAGTCAGATTTCTGACTCCTGAATCTCCGACAAGTACTGTGGCAGCCGGTGATGGTTGCATCTGCCATAGTATCATGGTTCCTAGCCACCATTTTAGGTGCTGAGGATTTTTGAGTCATAAATCTGAGTCCAGAAACTAATGCAGCCTTTGTAGTCCCCAGGGCCCACAAAGGTTCAGAGAAGGCCCCCCACTCCCTTTTTTGTCTTCATTTCAGCCCTGGAGATGGGTACCCCAGAGCTGCCATCGGTTCAGCTCGAGGGCTGCACGCTCCTCCCCTTACTAAAGGTACGCGGCCCCGCGATGGGGTCCTTGGGTCCCAAAATGGCCAAGGAAGGGGCCCCACTTACGACCCCCAATATTTTTTTTAAAATGGTGGTCAGCCTATTTTTATTTTTTGCCGCAATCTCATGGGTGTCCTGTGGGATTGAGGCAAAAATGGAGGATTTAATTTTTTTTTATTTTACACCCGTGAAGGGGGTCTCACTGGGTCACCTCCACACAGGGCTTAAGGGCCCAGGGTATCCTTACATTGCCCATTTATATTATTTTTATTTTAAAACTTCAGTGTCCAGCTTGGGCGCATGTGGCTGTGAGGGCCTGCGCTGGTTGCCTGCCCCGGCTGCGCTCATACAGGAGGAATGCCTGACTCTGCGGCCTGGATGGAGGAGAGGCTGTGAGGGCTGCACAGGCCAGAGGAGCAGGTGCTAGATGTAGTCGGGTCACTGCAGACAACGGAGGGTATCTGATCCAGGGTGCAACCTTGGGCCCCAGTTGGACTGTGAGGCCTTGATGAGCCGTCTGTTGCATCACCCCAAGAAGGGGGCTTACATTCATCGTCGGTCTGCCTAGCGTCCCTGTTGAAAACACGACTTGGCCATCCCCGGTATAAGGAAGGGGAAGCTCCATGCATCCAATGGGCGACAAACAAAAATTGACAAGCACCCTGCCATGCCTTCCAAGGCCTCTGAGAGTGCCAATCCCCAGGGAGGGGCTAAGGTGCCACCAATCACCCCGGAACACATTTTTCAAGCTTTCTGAAATTGGCACACGGTCACAGAAAAGCAGATTTAAGGTGTTGGGGTGGAGGTTGGACTAGTTCGATAAGATGTACACAAAGTTGCGGAACAAGTGACGGAAGTAGACAGTTGGATCTCAGCCGGAGAGGATGGTGTTGCAATCCTGTCTGCTACTGTGAGCAGCCTGCAGGTTATGGTGGTCCACCTGAAATGCAGGGTAGAGGGTGGGGAAAGCAGTCCATGATGCAATATCTTGGGCTTCGTAGGTATTCCAGAGGGAGTGGAGGGGTCACATCCAGAGGACTTCCTGGCTGCATAGCTGAAATCTTGGCTGCCTGCAGAGCCTTGGCCTCCTGTTTCATCATTGAGAGGGCCTGCTGATCCCTGGCGGCCAAGCCGCCCCCTAGGCTCCCCACAAGGTGGGGCATTGCTCGTTTTTTCTAAACTACACAGAACAAGATGATATACTGTGGCCTGCCTGGCTGTCTGCCGCTCTGCAGCTTGACCACAGCTGAATCAGCATCTACTTCGAGTGTGCCCTCCACGTACAAAAGCAAAGGAGGTCTTATCGGGCTGTCAAGCAAAAACTTAAGGCCATGCAACTGTGATATATGCTCAGGTTTCCAGCCAGCTAAAGTCCTACATGATGGCAAGGCCCATTTCTAAGACACACGGCAAGCAACGTGGGACTAGCTGGTCCTCTGCAACCCCCAACATTAGCGACAACCTATAGGGGATCAACCAAAGGTCCTGAGGAGTCAAGCAGCGATCAGCAAAGAGCTTTAAGAAGGAGCAGCTCTTGGAGACCGCAGCAGAGATCAAACATCCAAAGTAGCAGCCACAAAGATGTTTCTCCATGCCGCTGAGGCTCAGTTGGAGGGCCGGCAGTAATAGGGGCTGCCCTGTGGTGGACTCTGGTGTTCAACAACTTCCCCCAGGACAGACGGACAATGCCACCTGTTGACTGTGGGATATCCTTTTGTTCATGACATAGAATTAATGTATTAGATGGGGACAGCAGGATTGACATTCCCTAAGAGGGACTACTCTCGCCACGTTCAGTGTCATTTTCTGGTACAACAGCTGGGTCAGCTGTGCAATATGCTGTAATAATACTACACTGGGCTCATGATTTCTTGGAGACCACACACCCCAGTTAGTTTACTGCACACTCGTTTGTGATGGGTGACAGTTACTCCATGTTTGGAAGTGTAGTGTGGGGGAAAGATAAGAACTCATTTAGTTTAGTTACCATAAGTTTTAGCTCACACCCTCTTCTCAGACGTGCAGACCTCCTGCACCTGCCCCAACGTCACCATGGCCCACCATGACAGCTGTATACAACTCCTATGAATTTTTTTTGTGGAACCTCAATGTCTTGAACAACAAAATGGGGCAAGACACCATTTTCCAATACCTTTAGCGGTATTCACCTGAGTTAGTCCTGCTGCAGGAGACCCACCTGTTAGGAAACCTATACCCTTTTCTGGGAAGAGGTGGGTACACTAGGTCTACCACCCCAGCTACACAAACACCCCTAGAAGAACTATTATTCTCCTGCACAGGTGCTTCCTACTGCAGGTCATGACAACACACCACGAAAGCCCAGGCAGATACGTGGTGATTGAGGGGTGCATGGGGAACACCTACTGGACCTTCTTGGCAGTGTATACTCCCTCTACGCTGGTGAATGACACACTTCATGCCCTCACATGCCTGGTACTGTAATCTTCATCTGGGAGAACGGTGGTGGGAGAGGACTTTAACACAGTCATTAAACCCATGGCTAACACAACCAGCGCTCACCCTCCGCAATCAGCCATTCTGAGCAAATGGGCAACCTTTAGCCTTCACAGATATATATGGTGCTTATTCCACCCTGCCACTAGGGAATATATGAACTATTGTCACTCATATCGCTCCTCCTCCAGAATTATTTCTTTATGCCCTCAACGGATGCCATCATGGTGTCCCAAGTGCAGATTCTGTTGCACAAGTTGACATATCATGCTCTCCTGCTGCTGGAGGTAAAGTTGACCACATCTCGGGCAGTAGGGCAGTGATGCCTAAACGCCTGGTGGCTGTGAGATGCTACTTTTAGTGACTTCATACAGCTTGTGAACTACATGTAGCTCAACAAGGGCTCGTGGGATCCCAGACTGTGATCTGGGAAGCAATGCAGACTGTCTTGCTAGAATGCTCGGACAGTTGATATCATACCAGATGGTGGCCAAACAAAAGAAAAAACGGGTCATCGCGTGCCAAGATGGAGGGAACCCGGATAGCAATACACCAAGCTAAGATGGAGGAAACCGAGCCAGGGATAGCCAGGCACAGCATCACTTAGATTTGCTGTGACTATCGCTTAGGCAAAAACTACTCGACACAGTGGCCCTTGCCAAGCTTGTAACACAATATAGGATCTATGAGATAGGAGACAAGGCAGGGAAGCTGCTGTACTGGTTAGCAAATCAAGAGCTGGAACACCATATAGTCTCTTGTATAAGCTCATCGGACCATGTCTTGCTAACTGACTCTACCTATCTAAATTGGCAGCAAATTTGCATCATTTTACGCATGCCTGTATGTGGAGCAGCCTTTGCCTTCAGCAGAGTGTGACCATCCGATTATTACCAATCTCATAATACCTCGCCTCTCTAGCTCTGACAGTCTGGCGCTGGAGGAGCCACTTACAGAAGACGAGATAAGAAGTGCCATTCAGTCGCTCCCGGCCTGGAAAACCCCAGTCCTAATGGATTCCTGTTCCCATTTTTTAAGAAATGCTCAGTGCAATTGACGACGCTGCTTCAGGGCAAGTATACCAAGGCCCTGGCCCTCGGCAAACTAGCCCACAACCTTCAGTTTGCCACTATATTGGTGATTATCAAACCTGGGAAAGCACCCGACCACTGCACGTCCTATAGGCCTATCTCCTTAATCAACATTGGGTCGAAGATACTGGCAAAAATACTGGCGAACAGGCTACTAAAGTAATTATAAAAGTGGTCCGCCCAGACCAGAATGGGTTCATGCCACAACACAACACCTGTCAATGTTTGCAATGCCTCAACATAGCAACGGCCCAGTCCTGTGCTCGTGGTGGGGTTGGCTCCAGGGCCTTGCCTCAAAGGGTGAGCATTACAATATATACAACATGGATCTAACATCTTTCTCCAAAAATCACCAATATTTTTAATTAAATGTATATTTCAATAATTCACACATTGCAATGTCTATTAATATTGATTACTAAAAATGTTTATTAACGTTTTATTAAAAATCATGCCTGTTACTCTTTTATTGTTGTTTTTATTGTTACGTTTTGTGGGTGAAAAACATCAAAGTTAATAGTCAGAGACATATTTGTTTTTTTATTAAAAAAAGAAAACAAACATGTCTTGGAGTCTTTCTTGTAATATTTTTTGGCCCAGGAAATGCAATCATAAAAATAAGCACAAGAGGAGGGCTTTGCAAGTCAGCTGAAGAGCATAGAGCTCCAGCTAGAAGTGCTTTAAAAAATATGGTAAGTTCTCCTAGGGTCACAAATTCAACAACCTAGGTGACTTACTTTTTTTTTAATGTTGCTGGGGGGCTGCTGGACTACCTGAGCCAACCACAGTATTTAAAAAAATGTTTGGTGGTGCCCCTTTCCCTTCTAGGGACATCACCAAGCTTAAAATAAAAAAAGTGAATAGACCTCAAAAGGCATTATGGGTGCTTCTTAGTAGGAGCACTAAATAATAAATGGGCAGCTCTGGACGCTCATTTAATATTCACTATTTCCTTTTTTTCTGGGTGTCCTGGTCCCATCTGGGACACCCACTGTTGTTCATTAAGGGGACTATAGCGGGAGCCCTGGAGAAACCACTGGGCCACTAGCTCCCTGCAAGCAGCTCCATTTAATGGGGCTATGTGGGAACCAGCATTTATTTTTACATTAAGGGGTGCCTCGGTTCCCATTGGGGGCACCCCACACCATTCATTTTCTTATGGGGAGCCCCAGGATCTTTGTGGCCCGCCGACTCCCTGCAGGATCCGGCATCCTTAATTTTTATTATTAAAGTGGGGTGTCCCGGTGCCCACTAGGTCCCAAGTGGGGGGTTGCAGAGGGAAGCCCAGGGCCCTGCAAACCGCCAGCTCCCTTGTGTGCACCATTCCTAGGCACAGCACAAGCAGGCATTGCTCCCACCGCGCAGGAGCAGTTCTCCTTTACTCAAGCTGGGCGGGAGAAATTCACTGTTTTCACTCCCCGACAGTACTGGCAGGGAAAAAGTTTTGTGCTCCGACCCGGCAGGAGTGCTTTGTGCTCCTGCCGGGTGGGAGCAATTTACACTTCCCATGCCTGCACTTTCGGGCAGGAAAAAAGACAGTGTTCAGGGGATTGGAGACCCCGGGACACCATCAGTGTGCCAGGCGAGTAGGATGGGATCCCTGGAAGGTAGGCCGCATGCCCTTTGCCTAATTTGCAAAGTTGTGGCCCTGGGGAATGGGGTCCTTGGGGCCTTTTCAGGCTTGGGGAGAGGGATCGCACCTTCCCTTCATTAAGACATTGGTCTGAGGGGGTGGTCCCCAGGTCTCTTAGAGGCTCAGAAAAGGGGGCACGTCATAATGGGGGCCATGTGGCTGCTCCCCTAAATCATAAATGCAGAGTCACCCCCCAGCCCTGGCCCACCCCAGTGGTGTTTTATTTTTATAGCACTGGAACCCACACATTTTTATTTTAGTTTTACAATGGATTCGCAGATCTTCTGCGAATGTGAGGCAAAAAGTTTAAAAATGGTTTTGTCCACAGGACTAGAGGGGCAGGGTATCCCTACCCTTCCCCCGTATGTCTTTATTTCAACAATTTTTGTAGGATGAAGACTGAAAACTGAGTCCTAGGATAGCTACAGCCAAATAGTTGTTGATGCAGTGGTAGCCAATCAGATCTCAGCCTGAGATCTGTTGGCTATGCGGATTCTCTGCAGCGTATATATTCAAAGTTTTTGAGCATTGATTGCTCAAAAACTACTCAACGGATTTACACCAAAATCACAAAAATGAATCTTTCTGGGCCAAGATCTAACTTTCTGCCAACCTTTGTGTAAATTCTTTCTGCCATTTGGGCTGTAGCTGTGTCTAAGGTCCCTTTGGAAAAATGAATAGGCAAAACATATTTTGTGCCCCCCGCATTTTTCTCATCCCCTGGTCGACAAATCACCCTGAAACCTTCCTAGCACAAACTAGGCAAAAAAGAGCACTTTTTGGTAAATTTGTGAAGATTTGCCAAACAGTGCTAAAGTTATCAGCAACACAAAAAGGGCATTTCCTTTGAAAATACGTTCCTAATTATAATATTTTGGAGGTCATCTACGACAGCACTGAATTTGGTCGAGATGAGACAAAGGTTCAAAAGTTATAAGGAGGGTCTAAACATTGTTTTTCAGTTACCATTGTAACAGGCTTTCCCATGGAATTTTTTTTATATATGCTGATCCCTGAATTTGGTGAAAAGACATTTACTGAATTTTTTGGTCCAGTATCCTTTCCTTCATTTGAAGCCTTTTCTTGATTTGGTGAAAATCTGCACTACAATCTGTGCATTCACACTCAAAAGTTCCCAGTGTTTGAAAATGTAAGAAAAAAAGTAGACTGAAAAGAAGAACAAAAGCTGCACTGTGGAAGAGCTGATGAGGCATTATCCATAATAAGGTGGGTAAGACTACCATCTTATGAATATCTCTCCTTGGCCTGTATTAGACGCTAGGCAGACATGAAAAATAAGGGTTTTAGTCCCTAAATTCCATGGCTTGATGAACAGAGTTATTCAACCCCTTCTCCAAGTGCGTCACAGTTAATTTACTCTCTCTTGTGCCAAGTGCAAGAGGGATGGGCAGGGAGGGATGAGCACCCTCCTGCCTTGCACAATCTTCACCGCCATTTGAACAGCAGCACAGAAGGCGAATATGACCCTTGGAGGACCGCACCTAACGCACCCCGGCGGCGGGGCTGAACCTGGGTCAAAGGGTTAGGCAGACCCAAAGCCCAGAAAAGATTGTGCACACCATTGGTTGGTGTGATTTGCAGAGACCAGTGGCAGGCGAGGGGGCAGTGTCAAGCCCTAGACATAGAGAAGTAGAAAGCTGCCCAAAACCTTTGGGGTCTTGGGGGGAGCCAACCACTGAAGGTCTTCCTCCTGGGGATATTGGGGAATGGTGCAGTCTGAGAACTGTGTGAGCTAGCTTTGGGCTACATAGGTGTGCTACGGTATATTTCAAGACATTTTGTTAGCCAGCTACCATTTTGATATTAGTGACACGGTGGCTAATCATTAGTCAACAGCGTTTTTTCCAGAGTCCATAGTGTTTTGTAGGTGCTCAGTGTTTAGTAGCCAGTTAGGATTAGTCAGATACCAGCTTATAAAAAACGTACTTTGTTGCACACAGAAGTTAACATCTTACAGTTATGTCCACAGATGAGAAAGTGGCCTAGGCGATGCAGCTTTTAGAGGAGGTAGGCTGCCTTGACTTGGTGGTGAAAGGTGCCCAGAAGTGAGGCTTCCAGGCACAAAGGGTCTCTGACAGGGTCTCCGCCGGCGTTTAGGCATGTTCGCTGTAGCGAACAACCCACTCGCCAGTTACGTCGTGAGTGGGCGGGGCTGCTCTTGTGTCAGGTGAGCAGCCCGTGGGGTGCAGCAAAACATGTGCGTGCAGCTGGGGGGGAGCACTGCTGCATTGGGTGGTCCCCATGCCTCCAAAAATGCTTTGTTTAGTGCCTCTGGCTGAGCTGGAGGAGGCGTCAATAAATGACTGTTAGACTCTGGTTGGCAGTCAGTTTACACTCTGTCCAAGCAGGGACCCTCACTCTAGTCAGGGTAAGGAAGATGCACACCTAGGATAACCCCGGCTCACCCCCTTTGTAGCTTGGCACAAGCAGTCAGGCTTATCTCAGAGGAAATGTGTAAAGTATTTGTACGAACACACACAGTAACACAGTGAAAACACCACAAAAGCACTCAACACCAGTTTAGAACTAGCCAATACTAATCTGAGTAAAACAAGACCAAAACTATAAAAATCCAACATACACAAGCAAAGATCCGAATTTTCAAAGATAAAACTTCAATATAGGGCTTAACACAATAGCTCCAACTGGGGCTATAGCGACATCGTTGACGGAGTCGATCCCAACAATCTGACGCCGCTCGTGAGGAGGGCGAACCTGCTCACGGAGTCGCACGGACCCCCAGGTACAGTATATTTGGTAAATGAGGAAACAAACTGGTGCACGGAGTTGGGGAGGTGCAGCGTCACTGGATCCGGTTTAGCGTCGGTTCCTTACTGCAGAGCAGGGTAGGTGATGCAGCGTTGGTTCCTGATGGTCCGGTGGGTTTGATGAATCCGGCGGGTCAAGATGTGCTGGCCCACCTCACGGGGTTGTGGTCAGTGTGAGAAGGTAGCCTCTTTCTAGCCTTGTTACCCCCACTTTTGGCCTGTTTGTGAGTGTATGTCAGGGTGTTTGTCACTGTTTTCACTGTCTCACTGGGATCCTGATAGCCAGACCTCAGTGCTCATAGTGAAAACACTATGGTTTCAGTATGTTTGTTATGTGTCACTGGGATCCTGCTGGTCAGGACCCCAGTGCTCATAGGTTTGTGGCCTATATGTATGTGTCACTGGGACCCTGTCACACAGGGCCCCAGTGCTCATAGGTGTGCATGTATATGTTCCCTGTGTGGTGCCTAACTGTCTCACTGAGGCTCTGCTAACCAGAACCTCAGTGGTTATGCTCTCTCATTACTTTCAAATTGTCACTAACAGGCTAGTGACCATTTTTACCAATTTACATTGGCTTACTGGAACACCCTTATAATTCCATAGTATATGGTACTGAGGTACCCAGGGTATTGGGGTTCCAGGAGATCCCTATGGGCTGCAGCATTTCTTTTGCCACCCATAGGGAGCTCTGACAATTCTTACACAGGCCTGCCACTGCAGCCTGAGTGAAATAACGTCCACGTTATTTCACAGCCATTTTACACTGCACTTAAGTAACTTATAAGTCACCTATATGTCTAACCTTTACCTGGTAAAGGTTAGGTGCAAAGTTACTTAGTGTGAGGGCACCCTGGCACTAGCCAAGGTGCCCCCACATTGTTCAGAGCCAATTCCCTGAACTTTGTGAGTGCGGGGACACCATTACACGCGTGCACTACATATAGGTCACTACCTATATGTAGCTTCACAATGGTAACTCCGAATATGGCCATGTAACATGTCTATGATCATGGAATTGCCCCCTCTATGCCATCCTAGCATAGTTGGCACAATCCCATGATCCCAGTGGTCTGTAGCACAGACCCTGGTACTGCCAAACTGCCCTTCCTGGGTTTTCACTGCAGCTGCTGCTGCTGCCAACCCCTCAGACAGGCATCTGCCCTCCTGGGGTCCAGCCAGGCCTGGCCCAGGATGGCAGAACAAAGAACTTCCTCTGAGAGAGGGTGTGACACCCTCTCCCTTTGGAAAATGGTGTGAAGGCAGGGGAGGAGTAGCCTCCCCCAGCCTCTGGAAATGCTTTCTTGGGCACAGATGTGCCCAATTCTGCATAAGCCAGTCTACACCGGTTCAGGGACCCCTTAGCCCCTGCTCTGGCACGAAACTGGACAAAGGAAAGGGGAGTGACCACTCCCCTGACCTGCACCTCCCCTGGGAGGTGTCCAGAGCTCCTCCAGTGTGCTCCAGACCTCTGCCATCTTGGAAACAGAGGTGCTGCTGGCACACTGGACTGCTCTGAGTGGCCAGTGCCACCAGGTGACGTCAGAGACTCCTGCTGATAGGCTCCTTCAGGTGTTAGTAGCCTATCCTCTCTCCTAGGTAGCCAAACCCTCTTTTCTGGCTATTTAGGGTCTCTGTCTCTGGGGAAACTTTAGATAACGAATGCATGAGCTCAGCCGAGTTCCTCTGCATCTCCCTCTTCACCTTCTGATAAGGAATCGACCGCTGACCGCGCTGGAAGCCTGCAAACCTGCAACATAGTAGCAAAGACGACTACTGCAACTCTGTAACGCTGATCCTGCCGCCTTCTCAACTGTTTTCCTGCTTGTGCATGCTGTGGGGGTAGTCTGCCTCCTCTCTGCACCAGAAGCTCTGAAGAAATCTCCCGTGGGTCGACGGAGTCTTCCCCCTGCAACCGCAGGCACCAAAAAGCTGCATCTCCGGTCCCTTGGGTCTCCTCTCAGCACGACGAGCGAGGTCCCTCGAATCCAGCGACACCGTCCAAGTGACTCCCACAGTCCAGTGACTCTTCAGCCCGAGTTTGGTGGAGGTAAGTCCTTGCCTCACCTCGCTGGGCTGCATTGCTGGGAACCGTGACTTTGCAAGCTTCTCCGGCCCCTGTGCACTTCCGGCGGAAATCCTGTGTGCACAGCCAAGCCTGGGTCCACGGCACTCTAACCTGCATTGCACGACTTTCTAAGTTGGTCTCCGGCGACGTGGGACTCCTTTGTGCAACTTCGGCGAGCACCGTTTCACGCATCCTCGTAGTGCCTGTTTCTGGCACTTCTCCGGGTGCTACCTGCTTCAGTGAGGGCTCCTTGTCTTGCTCGACATCCCCTCTCTCTGCAGGTCCAATTTGCGACCTCCTGGTCCCTCCTGGGCCCCAGCAGCGTCCAAAAACGCCAAACGCACGATTTGCGTGTAGCAAGGCTTGTTGGCGTCCATCCGGCGGGAAAACACTTCTGCACGACTCTCCAAGGTGTGGGGGATCCATCCTCCAAAGGGGAAGTCTCTAGCCCTTGTCGTTCCTGCAGTATTCACAGTTCTTCAGCCTAGTAAGAGCTTCTTTGCACCAACCGCTGGCATTTCTTGGGCATCTGCCCATCTCCGAGCTGCTTGTGACTTTTGGACTTGGTCCCCTTGTTCCACAGGTACCCTCAGTCAGGAATCCATCGTTGTTGCATTGCTGATTTGTGTTTTCCTTGCATTTTCCCTCTAACACGACTATTTTGTCCTTAGGGGAACTTTGGTGCACTTTGCACTCACTTTTCAGGGTCTTGGGGAGGGTTATTTTTCTAACTCTCACTATTTTCTGATAGTCCCAGCGACCCTCTACAAGGTCACATAGGTTTGGGGTCCATTCGTGGTTCACATTCCACTTTTGGAGTATATGGTTTGTGTTGCCCCTATCCCTATGTTTCCCCATTGCATCCTATTGTAACTATACATTGTTTGCACTGTTTTCTAAGACTATACTGCATATTTTTGCTATTGTGTATATATATCTTGTGTATATTTCCTATCCTCTCACTGAGGGTACACTCTAAGATACTTTGGCATATTGTCATAAAAATAAAGTACCTTTATTTTTAGTATAACTGTGTATTGTGTTTTCTTATGATATTGTGCATATGACACTAGGTGGTACTGTAGTAGCTTCACACGTCTCCTAGTTCAGCCTGAGCTGCTTTGCTAAGCTACCATTATCTATCAGCCTAAGCTGCTAGACACCCTATACACTAATAAGGGATAACTGGGCCTGGTGCAAGGTGCAAGTACCCCTTGGTACTCACTACAAGCCAGTCCAGCCTCCTACATTGGTTGTGCAGCGGTGGGATAAGTGCTTTGAGACTACTTACCACTCTTGTCATTGTACTTTTCATAAGAGAAAAATATACAAAACAAGGTCAGTGTATATACACATAGCCAAAAAGTTTTGCATTTCCTCTTTTCACTCTTTTCTAAGTGCTGAAAAGTACTTCTAAACTTTCAAAAAGTTCTTAAAAGTTTAAAAAGTTTTTTCTGTCTTTCCAAAAAGTTCTGAAAACTTTTTTCTCTTTGTCTATCACTTTAACTCTCTCTAAAAAATGTCTGGCACAGGCCAAAAAGTTGAACTGTCCAAACTTGCATATGATCACCTTAGCTGGAAAGGAGCAAGGAGTCTCTGCATAGAGAGAGGTTTGAGTGTAGGGAAGAATCCTTCCTTAGAACTGTTAATTAATATGCTTAGAGTACAGGATAAGGCCATAAGTGCCCAATCTGTAGAAAAAGTAGCTAATGGTTCTCAATCTGATCCAGGGACTCCCCCAGGAAAAGGTTCAGGAAAGAAACTTCTCAGCCTGCCCATTACTAGACAGTCTAGCATAGTTGGTACAGAGGTTGAATCACATCATACTGATGATGTGCTCTCACATTATGCTGGTAGCCAAGCTGTTAGGGTGCCCTTGGTAAGGGACAGGTCTCCTTCTGTTCATTCCCATCATACCTCTGTATCTAGAAATGTCCCTCCCACCCACCCTGATGACAGATTGTTAGAAAGGGAGCTCAATAGATTGAGAGTGGAGCAAACCAGACTGAAGCTCAAGAAGCAACAGCTGGATTTGGATAGACAGTCTTTAGAAGTAGAGAGGGAAAGACAGAAGTTGGGTTTAGAAACCCATGGTGGCAGCAGCAGTATTCCCCATAGTCATCCTGCAAAAGAGCATGATTCCAGGAATCTGCATAAGATAGTTCCCCCTTACAAGGAGGGGGATGACATTAACAAGTGGTTTGCTGCACTTGAGAGGGCCTGTGCTGTACAGGATGTCCCTCAAAAGCAGTGGGCTGCTATCCTATGGCTATCATTTACTGGAAAAGGTAGGGATAGGCTCCTTACTGTAAAAGAAAATGATGCTAACAATTTCCAAGTTCTTAAGAATGCACTCCTGGATGGTTATGGCTTAACCACTGAACAGTACAGGATAAAGTTCAGAGATACCAAAAAGGAGTCTTCACAAGACTGGGTTGATTTCATTGACCAGGCAGTGAAGGCCTTGGAGGGGTGGTTACATGGCAGTAAAGTTACTGATTATGAAAGCCTGTATAACACAATCCTGAGAGAGCATATACTTAATAATTGTGTGTCTGATTTGTTGCACCAGTACCTGGTAGACTCTGATCTGACCTCTCCCCAAGAATTGGGAAAGAAGGCAGACAAATGGGTCAGAACAAGGGTGAACAGAAAAGTTCATACAGGGGGTGACAAAGATGGCAATAAGAAGAAAGATGGTGAAAAATCTCAAGATAAGCATGGGGATAAGGGTAAAACCAAAGATCCCACTTCAAATCTTAAACACTCTTCAGAGGGTGGGGATAAAACAAATTCTTCCTCTTCTTCCCAACCTGCACACATTAAAAAGCCTTGGTGCTTTGTGTGTAAAAATAGAGGCCATAGGCCAGGGGATAAGTCCTGTCCAGGTAAACCCCCTGAGCCTACCACCACTAATACATCAAGCTCTAGTGCCCCTAGCAGTAGTGGTACTAGTGGTGGGACTGCAGGCAACAGTCAAGCAAAGGGTGTAGTTGGGTTCACTTATGGGTCCATAGTGGAAACTGATGTCATCAGTCCCAAGACAGTTTCTGTCACACCTAGTGGCATTGGCCTTGCCACACTGGCTGCTTGTCCCCTTACAATGGATAAGTACAGGCAGACAGTTTCAATAAATGGTGTTGAGGCCTTGGCCTACAGGGACACAGGTGCCAGTTTCACTTTGGTGACTGACAACCTAGTGCACCCTGATCAACACATCATTGGACAACAGTATAAGATTATTGATGTCCATAACTCCACTAAGTTTCTTCCCTTAGCTATAATTCAGTTTAGTTGGGGTGGAGTTACTGGCCCTAAGCAGGTGGTGGTATCACCTAGCTTACCTGTAGACTGTCTCTTAGGTAATGACCTAGAGGCCTCAGGTTGGGCTGATGTAGAGTTTTATGCCCATGCAGCCATGCTGGGCATCCCTGAGGAATTGTTCCCTCTCATTTCAAGTGAAATGAAAAAGCAAAGGAGAGAAGGCCTGAAAACTCAGGATCCCTCTCCATCAACAGGTAAAAAGGGTATCACAGTATCCCCTAACCACCCTACCATTCAGGATACCATTCCTGTGGTGGGAGAAACCTCTCCTGGGGTGGCACCTGTTCCAAGGGAATCATCAGTTGGCAAAACTGTACTCCCTGAGGTGGAAGTACCTCTCTGTGGGATAACTAACATTGGTGAGAAAAAGAGCACCATTTTAGTTAACATGGAGCATCCCTCCAACCCTCCCAGAGAAACTTTAGTGCAGAAACCCTGCACTGCCTCACAACACTTAGGACAGCATCCCTGTCCTAGTGTGGAGCTGATAGGACAGCATCCCTGCCCTGCTCCAACTCAAGAGAAACAGCATCCCTGTTCTCTCTTCCAGCCAAATGGACAAAGTTGTTGCCCAGCTATGGCTTTACTGAGACAGCATCCCTGTCTGGCATTTCCATCATTACAAATAGGTTCAGTGGATAATTCCCACTGCTCTAAACTAAAACTTACTGATAGAAACTCTGAAAATACATCTTCACATTGTTGGCTAGCTAAAAAACTTCAAACAGGGTGGTTTACATCCCCACAGGGAAGTAACCATATAGTGGATGATAAAGGGAGTAACCAGTCTATTGCAGAGCTACTCTCTACTTATCACCACTTAGACAATAAAGTCTCAACTGGCCAAGGTTAGCCTTATTGTCCTTCGTTTGGGGGGGGGTTGTGTGAGAAGGTAGCCTCTTTCTAGCCTTGTTACCCCCACTTTTGGCCTGTTTGTGAGTGTATGTCAGGGTGTTTGTCACTGTTTTCACTGTCTCACTGGGATCCTGATAGCCAGACCTCAGTGCTCATAGTGAAAACACTATGGTTTCAGTATGTTTGTTATGTGTCACTGGGATCCTGCTGGTCAGGACCCCAGTGCTCATAGGTTTGTGGCCTATATGTATGTGTCACTGGGACCCTGTCACACAGGGCCCCAGTGCTCATAGGTGTGCATGTATATGTTCCCTGTGTGGTGCCTAACTGTCTCACTGAGGCTCTGCTAACCAGAACCTCAGTGGTTATGCTCTCTCATTACTTTCAAATTGTCACTAACAGGCTAGTGACCATTTTTACCAATTTACATTGGCTTACTGGAACACCCTTATAATTCCATAGTATATGGTACTGAGGTACCCAGGGTATTGGGGTTCCAGGAGATCCCTATGGGCTGCAGCATTTCTTTTGCCACCCATAGGGAGCTCTGACAATTCTTACACAGGCCTGCCACTGCAGCCTGAGTGAAATAACGTCACCGTTATTTCACAGCCATTTTACACTGCACTTAAGTAACTTATAAGTCACCTATATGTCTAACCTTTACCTGGTAAAGGTTAGGTGCAAAGTTACTTAGTGTGAGGGCACCCTGGCACTAGCCAAGGTGCCCCCACATTGTTCAGAGCCAATTCCCTGAACTTTGTGAGTGCGGGGACACCATTACACGCGTGCACTACATATAGGTCACTACCTATATGTAGCTTCACAATGGTAACTCCGAATATGGCCATGTAACATGTCTATGATCATGGAATTGCCCCCTCTATGCCATCCTAGCATAGTTGGCACAATCCCATGATCCCAGTGGTCTGTAGCACAGACCCTGGTACTGCCAAACTGCCCTTCCTGGGGTTTCACTGCAGCTGCTGCTGCTGCCAACCCCTCAGACAGGCATCTGCCCTCCTGGGGTCCAGCCAGGCCTGGCCCAGGATGGCAGAACAAAGAACTTCCTCTGAGAGAGGGTGTGACACCCTCTCCCTTTGGAAAATGGTGTGAAGGCAGGGGAGGAGTAGCCTCCCCCAGCCTCTGGAAATGCTTTCTTGGGCACAGATGTGCCCAATTCTGCATAAGCCAGTCTACACCGGTTCAGGGACCCCTTAGCCCCTGCTCTGGCGCGAAACTGGACAAAGGAAAGGGGAGTGACCACTCCCCTGACCTGCACCTCCCCTGGGAGGTGTCCAGAGCTCCTCCAGTGTGCTCCAGACCTCTGCCATCTTGGAAACAGAGGTGCTGCTGGCACACTGGACTGCTCTGAGTGGCCAGTGCCACCAGGTGACGTCAGAGACTCCTGCTGATAGGCTCCTTCAGGTGTTAGTAGCCTATCCTCTCTCCTAGGTAGCCAAACCCTCTTTTCTGGCTATTTAGGGTCTCTGTCTCTGGGGAAACTTTAGATAACGAATGCATGAGCTCAGCCGAGTTCCTCTGCATCTCCCTCTTCACCTTCTGATAAGGAATCGACCGCTGGAAGCCTGCAAACCTGCAACATAGTAGCAAAGACGACTACTGCAACTCTGTAACGCTGATCCTGCCGCCTTCTCGACTGTTTTCCTGCTTGTGCATGCTGTGGGGGTAGTCTGCCTCCTCTCTGCACCAGAAGCTCCGAAGAAATCTCCCGTGGGTCGACGGAGTCTTCCCCCTGCAACCGCAGGCACCAAAAAGCTGCATCTCCGGTCCCTTGGGTCTCCTCTCAGCACGACGAGCGAGGTCCCTCGAATCCAGCGACACCGTCCAAGTGACTCCCACAGTCCAGTGACTCTTCAGCCCGAGTTTGGTGGAGGTAAGTCCTTGCCTCACCTCGCTGGGCTGCATTGCTGGGAACCGCGACTTTGCAAGCTTCTCCGGCCCCTGTGCACTTCCGGCGGAAATCCTGTGTGCACAGCCAAGCCTGGGTCCACGGCACTCTAACCTGCATTGCACGACTTTCTAAGTTGGTCTCCGGCGACGTGGGACTCCTTTGTGCAACTTCGGCGAGCACCGTTTCACGCATCCTCGTAGTGCCTGTTTCTGGCACTTCTCCGGGTGCTACCTGCTTCAGTGAGGGCTCCTTGTCTTGCTCGACGTCCCCTCTCTCTGCAGGTCCAATTTGCGACCTCCTGGTCCCTCCTGGGCCCCAGCAGCGTCCAAAAACGCCAAACGCACGATTTGCGTGTAGCAAGGCTTGTTGGCGTCCATCCGGCGGGAAAACACTTCTGCACGACTCTCCAAGGTGTGGGGGATCCATCCT
Organism: Pleurodeles waltl; assembly: GCF_031143425.1. Classification (NCBI taxonomy): domain Eukaryota; kingdom Metazoa; phylum Chordata; class Amphibia; order Caudata; family Salamandridae; genus Pleurodeles; species Pleurodeles waltl. Next base: position 533,030,874 of record NC_090451.1, read on the forward strand.
CCAAAGGGGAAGTCTCTAGCCCTTGTCGTTCCTGCAGTATTCACAGTTCTTCAGCCTAGTAAGAGCTTCTTTGCACCAACCGCTGGCATTTCTTGGGCATCTGCCCATCTCCGAGCTGCTTGTGACTTTTGGACTTGGTCCCCTTGTTCCACAGGTACCCTCAGTCAGGAATCCATCGTTGTTGCATTGCTGATTTGTGTTTTCCTTGCATTTTCCCTCTAACACGACTATTTTGTCCTTAGGGGAACTTTGGTGCACTTTGCACTCACTTTTCAGGGTCTTGGGGAGGGTTATTTTTCTAACTCTCACTATTTTCTGATAGTCCCAGCGACCCTCTACAAGGTCACATAGGTTTGGGGTCCATTCGTGGTTCACATTCCACTTTTGGAGTATATGGTTTGTGTTGCCCCTATCCCTATGTTTCCCCATTGCATCCTATTGTAACTATACATTGTTTGCACTGTTTTCTAAGACTATACTGCATATTTTTGCTATTGTGTATATATATCTTGTGTATATTTCCTATCCTCTCACTGAGGGTACACTCTAAGATACTTTGGCATATTGTCATAAAAATAAAGTACCTTTATTTTTAGTATAACTGTGTATTGTGTTTTCTTATGATATTGTGCATATGACACTAGGTGGTACTGTAGTAGCTTCACACGTCTCCTAGTTCAGCCTGAGCTGCTTTGCTAAGCTACCATTATCTATCAGCCTAAGCTGCTAGACACCCTATACACTAATAAGGGATAACTGGGCCTGGTGCAAGGTGCAAGTACCCCTTGGTACTCACTACAAGCCAGTCCAGCCTCCTACAGTCAGGCCACGGGGCTGCAGGTGCCGTGGTGGAATTGGGTGTCACAGACATTAGTGACACAGCACTTTGGGACTCATGGAGGCTGCAGCGACGTTGGGCCTGTGTTGTCGGTCAGGGTCGTCACACTCCAGCGGGGACCGCGGCTTCAAGTTGCAGGCAGCGGTGCGGGTCGTGATGCGGTGCCGGTTCTGGAGTCATTCAGAGTCAGGGTTCCTGGATCTTCTTGTTTTCTCACCAGAACTCACTTCCAAGGGCCCACGAACTGGATCAGCACCACTTCGCAAGTCAGGGTACTCATCAGGAGTACCCAGATGCTGTTAAGTGAAGTCTTTGATGTCCATAAGACTTCTTAACAGGAGATAAGCTCAGTCCAAGCCCTTGGAGACACTTCACAAGCAGGATTGCAGACCGCAGAGTCCAGTCCTTTCCCTCTTAGGCAGAAGCAGCAGCTCAGCACATCAAAAGCAAAAGGCAGAGTGACAGGTCCTCCTCAAGCATCAAGCTCTTTTCCTTTGCAGAAGTCTAGGGTTTTGGGTCCACTACTTATACTGTTTTTTGCCTTTGAAGCCTGCAAACGTCAAAGAAAAGTCTCTGTGGTTCACAACATCCAGACTTGCCCAGGCCTGGCCCCAGCCACACTCTAGGGGGTTGGAGCCTTCATTGTGTGAAGACAGGCACAGCCCTGTCAGGTGTAATTGTCAGCTCCTCCCTCCCCACTCTAGCCTAGGAGCCTCATCAGTATACTCAGGACACTTCTCAGCTCCCTTTGTGTTATGTCACTGTCTAGAGGGAATTCACAAGCAGTCCAACTGTCAGTCTGACAGACGTGGATTCCACAGGCAGGAAGAGGCACAGAATGGTTTAGCAAGAAAATGCCCAATTTCTAAAAGTGGCATTTTCAAACTGACAATGTAAAAACCAATTCTACTAAAAGATGTATTTTTAAATTGTGGGTTCAGAGACCAAAAACTCCATTCATCTATCTGCTCCCAATGGGAAACTGCACTTAAAAGATATTTAAAGGCAGGTCCCTTGTTAACCTATAGGAAAGATGGACCTTGCAATAGTGAAAAACACATTTATCAGTATTTCACTGTCAGGACATGTGAAACACACCAGTTCATGGCCTACCTTTTAAAAACACTGCACCCTGCATGGGGCTACCTAGAGCCTACTTTAGGGGTGACTTACATGTAGTAAAAGGGAAGGTTTGTTGCCAGGTCGACTTGGTAGTGCAATGATGGACACATAGACACTGCAGTGACTGAGACATGTTTATTGGGATACTCATGTGTGTGGCACAATCAGTGCTGCAGACCTATTATTAGCATTTGATTTATAGGCCCTCGGTACACGTCGTGCGGTTTACCAGGGACTTACCAGTAAATCAAATGTGCTAATTATGGAAACCCAATAACCAATATCTTTTAGACAAAGAGCACTTGCACTTTAGCACTGGTTAGCAGTGGTAAAGTCCCCAGATTACCAAAACCAGCAAAAATGAATTACAGCACAGAATTAAAAAACAGGGGGTCAGACGCAAAAAAGTACAGGGACACTATGCCAAGAGCTGCCAGGTCTAACAGTAACGCGGAGCGCGGGCCTTCTCTGAGCGAGAGGCTGCTCTCATGGCAGTGAGAGGCGGTGCATCATCAAACGTGTGCGCCTCAGCGAGCAAGGGAAGAGGGAGGGGCAGGGCTCCCTGTCAGCTCCGAGTGAGCTGCAACAATGTGGGCATGTGGGCAGAATTGCAAGGTGTGGGAGGGAGGGAAATTATAGGGCATCACAGGGAATGGCAGGGGGTTAGAAAGGAAAGAGAAACATGTTTCTTAAGACGCCAGCAGAAAGTAGGCTTTGTTTACAGGAGCCAGCAACAACAAGTTGGTGTACCAATTGACATCAAGCAGGAATCACTGAGCCAGAACATTTCATTTTATGAGGCGGGATGGTTGGAGAGGGTGCCATTGTGGGCCTTTGGGCATCTGGGGACAGTTTTAGACAGTGACAGATTGACAAGAACCATATACAGGTGTCTTAGAGGGACAGGGCAGCCAGGGGTCAGCTGCTCTGGAAGTGGTGCAGCTGGAGTGGAGTGAGGGGGTAGAGGAGGTAGAAGAACACAGTGAGGACATTCTGTATATAAAACCAAAGCCCCCAAAGAAAGTTTACAGCAAGTGGAGGAGTTGGTGCAAGGAATTGGGATCCATTTTAAGGATGAAAGGAGAGATGTTCAAGGAGGTGGGTGCCCAACTTGCAAAGGGAAGCGACCTTTCAGCATGTGGTGATAAGGAAGACCAGGGGCAGCTGGTAAATTTGACTAGCATGCCGGACCTTTTTTCTTCCATACAGGTTGGTACATCGCAAGAGGTTGTGTACTCGGGGAACATGGTGCGGATCCATGGCCCTGGGATGAAGCAAAGCCGAGGCCTTGTGTGGCCAGCTGGAGTGCAGCGCAGACCTTATTATAGTTTTGCTGCAAAAAGGAGGGTGGGATTTACTGTCCGCCATTACGGCACACAGGACAAGGCATCCTGCATCGTGGGAGCAGCATGAGGGGCTCCGTGCAGCCTCTCAGCACATCGGTGGTGGCAATAACCTGATGCACCCGGAAGTACTGGCACAGAGAGAGGCGCGCAGGGTTTCCTCATGGGTAGGCACGTATGGCAATATGGAACCTACCATGTTATATTATGATAAAGATAGCATGGAGAAAGGGGAAGTAAGGGACAAAGGTGAAGAGAAACAGGAAGGTCAATGGTAGGCCACAAGGGTGGGAGGTGGGTGGGGGGATACTCACCATCATGTGTCTTCTGTATTACAGGTATCACATCTGGTGCAGGGAGGTAACCAATAGGCAGAGTCTTCATGGCAGAGGCAGCCGGTGAGGTGGCAGGCTCAAGAGCGGGCACTGACCTTGGCACCACGTAAGCCTATATGCTGGGTAGGAAAGCATTTGCAAAGGATGTTGGTTGGCATGGAGGCGAAAGAGTCTCTGTAGTGCGGGGAGGCCCACCTTTGCAAAGGTATTTATGTGCAAGACATGGGAGTAGCGACGGATGACAAGGGCAGACAGCTGAAGTCTTCCAAAGAGGAGATGGGGAAGATCAAGGGACAGGGGAAGGAGAGTGACGCTGACAAACAGGACGCAACAGTTTCTTTGGGGACTGGGGCAGGGGGGACAAAGTGCAGCGGGATACTTTGAAGAGTAAAGAACTGAAGGTGAAGAAGTTACCCTACATGGGGACATCTAAGCCTTTGTGCGTGTATTTAACGTTATCAACCAAGGAGAAAATATGGAAAGGTGAATATGTGGAAATGTTAAAGTTATTGCATATTGTGCTTGGTGCGAAAGAAGGGTCAAAGGAAGAGGAATATGAACTGGCAAAAGGACCTAAAGTGCCAGTCACAATAGAAAATTGGACAGCGGCCTTCCTGATATATCCAAGCGTGTTCTGTGAGAAGTACTCAGAAAGGTTGGTCGCTTTATTTAAATACAGGGACGTAATCACGGCGGGTATGCCTGGGCCTAGTATGATGGAGAATTCAGGGCATGCATGGCGGTCGACCCGGATGTCCAGTGGGGCAAATTTGATCCTGACTTATGGCAACACACCATGGGCCCGGCTAACTTTGGCAAGGCAGTTTTTATGGCAGCGGTTTGCTGTAGGTTATTTCCCCTTTCAATGGCATCCCACCCAGGAGGAGTGGGAGCATCCGGAATAAGTCAAGGCAGTGCATCTGGGAATGCAAACATGCCAACAGGAGCATGCTGGAACTTTAACAAGGGATCTTGCACCAGGGAATATTGTAAGTTCCATCATGAAGGCTCCAAGTGTTCTGGTCGACATGCCTTGGTCCAATGCTATGGATAGTGATCAGGGGTGCAAAGTGGTGTCGGAGTACTGCAGAATATGCAGTCAGGAGGATTTGGGCGGGCAAGGTGCTCACAGTACTGGGGGGGAGGGTGCCTACTCCAATTGATATGGACAAACTGAGGTTCTGGTTGGAAATTTATGAGAGAGGGGGGATGCCAGACTGTTATTGGACAGTTTCACATGGGATTTCAAATTGAGTTACCAAGATCCTAGAACGCACCAGTGGGCTGACAATCTTAAGTTTGTATATGAGCACAAACAGTGAGAGACAAACTTCTTAAGGAAGTCCAAGAAGGACATATGTCGGGCCCATTTGATGACCTGCCTTTGCAGAATTCGATTGTGTCCCCCATTGGAGTGGTATCTAAGAAGGAGAAGGGCCACTTTCGGTTGATGGCCAGAGGGGAGCTCGGTAAATGATAACATGCTGTAAGAGCAGGTATCACTGTCCTATTCTTTGGTGGACATTGGCTTTGCAATGGTTGAGCAGGTCGGACAGGCGGCACTTATAGCCAAGAGCGACATTAAGGCTTTTCGTTTGCTGCCAGTACACTGTGCCAATTTCCAGCTCCTGGGCATATAGTTTGAATGTCAGTGGTACATAGATAAAGCTCTATCTTTGGGCTGCTCCATATCTTGTGCATTGTTTGAGTGCTTCATCACCTTCCTGCTGTGGTTTTTACTCACATTATAGGGCACAAGCAAGATTATGCATTACTTGGATGATTTATTCAGTGTTGGAGCGCTCAGGACCCTGGAATGCTGGTTGTTGCTGAACAGAATCCAGGAGATCATGACAGACTTAGGAGTGCCATTATCACCCTAGAAAATGGTAAGGCCAGCTTCGGAGTTGGCATTCTTAGGTATTGAGATAGACTCATAGTCTGTGATGGCTCATCTGCCACAGGACAAGAAGATTGAGATAACATGCTATGCAAACAAAAAGTTATGGTTAAAGACATTCAGACTCTTCTTGGTCACTTGAACTTTGCATGTTGAGTGGTTAGCGCGAGGAGGATGTTCTGCAGATGCCTTGGCTTGGCACTATCTGGTGAACATTTGCATCATCACCATGTGTGGTTGGCAGCAGGTGTGAAAGAGGACTTGCGAATGTGGCGTTTTTTCTTGGAATCCTTTACTGAGATACCACTGAACACGTGGTAGGACTTGGGCGAAGATGCACAAGTGTTCACAGATGCGGCGGGTGGTCAGGGCTTCAGGATTTACTGGCAAGGCAAATGGTGTGCATAGGTGTGGACACAGGACTGAAAATGTGGCGGGTGTAGTATTGCCTTCCTAGTACTGTGTCCCTTAGTGGTAGCAATGAGGTTGTGGTGAACCCAGTTGGCACGCAAAAACGTTCTGTTTCACGTGGACAACATGTTTGTGGTACACCTTGTCAATCGTCAGTCAGCCAGGAATCGTCAAGTGCTCAAATTGCTATGGATATTTGTACTGGATTGTCTAAAGCATGATATTGCATTTAGAGCTCGACATGTGCCAGGAGTGGACAATGACATTGTGAACGCTTTGTCTCGTTCACAGTAGAAGAGATTCCATGGGTTGGCCATGGATGCAGACCTAGTCAAGACACAGATGCCCCAAAAATTGTAGAGAATAGGAGACAGCAAATACTAATGCTGGTTTTGAACTCTTTAGCAGTTTCCACATGAATGACATACACATAGGCATGTCAGAATTTTTGGATAATGGGGCACATTGGCGACCAGAGGCGTGGGCATGGATGGAGGATGTAGTGAATACCTGATGTTGCTCATTGAACAAGGACAATTGATAGTCACTATGACAGGGAAATTGGCTGGTATACCATTCATGGGGAAACTATTTAGGGGCTATTCTCTGTCAGCCGTTGAACTGGGCAGCAGAATAATAAAAGGAAGGGCCAGAGAAGTGGGATCAGGGGGCAGGAAGAGGAAACCTATTTCTGTGGCTCTGTTGGGACAACTTATTGGTGTGTTGCCCAGTATATGTAGTGGACCTGAGGAGACTTTACTATTTCGCACACTCATGTCATGGATGTGTTTTGGGGCATTCAGGGTATTGGAGCTTCTAGTTGGAAAAGGGGCGGGATATTACATGGGGAGAGATACAGATCAGCCAGCACAGGATTCAATTAAGCCTACGTAAATCTAAAACTGATGGAAGGGGGAAGGAGCAGAGGTATGGCTTCAAGCGTACCCTAAAGGGGACGTTTGTCGGGTGAGGTTGGGACATCAGCTTCAAGCTGTGGGTCCTTGGGTCTCCCAGAGGTGTTTTTAGTTGGGGACGGGAGGGCAGTGTCCTTATTCCAAGTCTTGGCAGTGTTACAGAAGGCACTGCCTAGCATGGGCTTGGATGCTTCCAAATTCGGCACATATTCATTCCGTTAGGAAGGGCTACTGAGGCAGGGAAGTACGGTTGGAGCAGGGAGAGGATCATGCAATTAGGCAGATGGGCTTCAGGCTGTTTTCAGCTATATGTTAGGCAGGAGGGGGAAGACTGTTGAGGTGGATGTGCCCCCAGTTTTGTCATTTGTGTTTTACAGGTTTAGTGCCTGGCCCGGAGGCAGCAGGCTTGAGCATATGGATTGTTGGCCATTCCTTTGTTAAGTGGGTGGAGAGACAGGTGCAGCAAAGCAACTTTGGGGCACATTTGGGCTTTGACCGAGTAGTATCGTGTACAGTGGCATGGCAAAGGGGGAATGAGGTGGCATGACTTGTTGCCCTGTTTGAATAAATTGCTATGGCAGGGCATGTGCCCAGATGTTTTATTGCTGCATTTGGGTGAAAATGGCATGGTAGGAATAAAAGGGTTGGCTTTGATTAAACAGATGAAAAAGGTACTGAGGGAGAATCATTCACAGTGGTAAGGCTGTCGCATAGCTTTGACGGCATTTATGCCGAGGCACAGCTGGCATAGGGCGATTCACCCAGCAGCTAGAGAGAGGCCTTGGCTTAATTTAAATAAAGAAATTAGGACCTTTCGCAGGTAGAGAGGGACCAGCAGTGTGGAACACCTGGACATCAGGTATGAAGACAAAGATTTTTTTTAGAGATGATGACATTCACTTGTCATTCATGGGGATGGAGCTCTGTTTGCTCTAGCTTAAGGAAGTGCTGAGATCAATCTTGAAGGTGTCCTAGACTGCAGGCTTTTGGAAACAGGGGACAAAAAAAGTCAGTGAGAGGCCTTTTTCTGGCTGGCACTGGAGGTCAAGTTATCCTGGTTTTCACAGGTTTATGGATGTGGATAGTGGCAGTCCAGGCTGGAAAGCGAGGGGTAGATAGGAGCATGCCCGGACGGGACATGAAGTTTAAAGGTTTGTATCCAAGTTATGTGAGTTAGAGGTTAACACATTTACTAAACTGAAAGAGACTTTTAAAGCTAGATAGATTACAGAACTACAGGGAGGAAGACAGTATTACAATATTGCTGGGACTGAAGTTTAGGGGTAGGGAGTAGGGGAGATAGGTTTTACTTTATGTTTAGTGAGGTGGTAGTTTTGTAAGGCAAAGGCCTAGGATATGTTATTGTAGTGCACCTGTGTCAATAAAGTGACCTTTTACACAAAACCAGTCCTCAGTGGTCATAATGCACCCCTCTTCCCCAGTGTTGCTGAGTAGCAATGTGAGTGTCATGTCCGTGTGAGAAGCATCGCAATCATCGACTGCATTTTAGTATAATTACATTGGCCCCTCCCCCGCAGGTCTTGAAAGAAGGAGTTTCAGCACTCGGCAGGCACTGATCGGGATAGAGCTGGAGGATGCTGGGGCAACAGATGGAGAAGTGACCACGCCGTAAGCCCACCCACTATTGGGAGGATGATGTGAGCAATCTACAGCTACTGGACCACTACCGGGATGACTGGAGTAACTCAGCAGCAAGTGTAGAGAAAGAAATGCAGAGGCACAGCAAGGACCGCGCTGGAGTCGGAGGAGCAGCACCATGATAGCTGATGAGGAAGGAGGCAGGTCAGCAGAATGGGTGAGCTGCAACAGCTCATCTGGTTGTGGAAGGAGGCAGCCGCCAAACACAACCACGATGGGCTACTTTGGCAGATGTGCCCAGCCGCCAATGTAAAAAATCAGCGAGATGGTGACAATTAAACCCAAAAAGGAGCGTCATGCAGTGGCCCACCAGAGACCGCCCAGGCAGAGCTGAAAGCAACAGCTCGCCCAGGCCGGGAAAGACAAAGACAATAGAACATGAGGCCAGAAGGCTGCACCACAAAAGAAAATGGGACCCCCTAGGCCCTCGGGGGACCCTGATTGAAGTGATGAGGAGCCAGGTGAAAAGTTTGGCAATGACCCCAACGAGTCCCCTGAAGAGAGCACTGTGGCCCAGGATGGAGCCGACCAGACAGAAAGCATGAGTCATGGTCAGCAAATGGTGAGATGCAAGGGGCAGCCAGTGGACAGGGAGCGGGGCACTTGGGTCTCCCTCTGCAAATGGGCAAAACTAAAGCTCACGGTATTGTAAATTGTGGGACGCAGGCTGGAGTGATCAACTCTGCCTCCACTTCACAGGCAGTGCCCTCACACACCTTTGAACTGGGCACTCAAAGGCCAGCACAGTTGTGTTGCAACTGGCCTCCTCTATTTACTATTTTAAATACAACAGAGGTGAGTGTAAGTGGGGACAGGCATGCAAACTCCAGTATGCCTGTGGCAAATGCGGTGGTTCTCACAGCCAACCAGTGCTGAAAAAAGTAAAGCCTCCTCCAACAAAAAAGATCTGCCAAGGAAGCAGTAGCCACATGGACCAAAGTGGTAGAGTAGTGAGCAGGACTTCCACATCAAAATTAAGAACACAGGCAGTTCCTCCATAGGCACCGTAGAATAGACAAAGCACAGCTTCTAGTTGCAGGCTCTGAGGAAGGGTTTCTCATACATTCCAATGGACCACACAGAGATGTTACCTGCAAGAACCTCAACTCAATGCAAGAAGCATTGAGGTAGCTAGGTGGAAGGTAGAAAAGAGCTACAGTTGGGCAGGATGGTGTGCCTATTTCCTCACCCCACTTTCGCAAACTTTGTTGTGTTGCCACTAGGGGTGGTTCCCAAAAACGAAGCAGGTCAGTTTAGACTGATTAACAACTTATCCCACCCTGCATGGGGGTTTGTCTAAGACGCATTAGATCTACAGCAGTGCTCGGTCTCTTACACCATATTGGACAATGTATTAGACAAGCTCTGGGCATCCGGTAAAGGTGTCCTTGTGGTGAAGGCTGACATAAAATCTGCATTTCACCTTATTTCTCTGCACCCGGATCGGTTCAATTGTTGGGTTTCCACTTGCACGGCCAGTACTACTTTGACAAATACCTTCCCATGGGGCGTGCAATATCCTACTCCTTCTTTGAGACTTTTAATAGCTTTTTTTAGAATGGACGCTCAATGGCATGCAGCTTGCTCTTGACCCAATTTATCATATTGCCGGAGCAGTTGGGGGTACCACTAACCCACGACAAGACAGCTGGCCCCATGGCCAGGATAAGATTCCTTGGGATTGAATTAGTCTCAGTAGGGTGGGTTTGTAGGCTGCCAAATGAAAAACTCATGGACTTCAGACAGACTATTAAAAGTCTTTTGACTAAGAAAGTTATCCTAAGAGATTTGGCAGCTACTGGACAAATTAAAATTTGTGGGCAGGGTGATCCCTGCCAGTAGAACCTTTGCCAGTGGCTATCACTCCTAAATAACTTTAACAGGGCACTGACAGGGCAGAAGTCGTGGTTGACAGCCAAGCAGTTAGAGATGGTTATGGGCGCGGCAGGGGGTGAAGGGTTCACGCCAATCTTGGGAGATGCCTGGTGTGTGGCAGGATGGCCCAGCAACTGGCAGTAAAAAGGGGTAATATTACTGGAATTATTCCCTATTGTGGTAACTTTCTCGCTATGTAAAAGCAAACTGGCTAATAAAGAAGTGACGCAATGGTCTGACAACCACGCCATAGAACAGCTTCTCAATTTGGGCTTGCTTTCTTGTCTTAGGGAGCTGGTCTTATTGCACCATTTTTTCAGCTGCCAGCTAAGCACGAACAAAGTCATTAGGGCCAGCAATGCAGCAGGTTGTAATAACTCAATGGTGGATGCTCTTTCTCGATTTCAGTGGGCAAGGTTCCAATGTGACACCTTTCTCAAAAGAACTATGGAAGCTAGTGAACCTGACCTGAGTTCACTGGTGGACAGCGCCCTGGCACCCAAGACCAGTAGCAAGTACCGTAAGTGTCTGGCCCATTTCCAGCAAGTGACAGGACTGGTGGACATTACGAGAGCTGAGGCAGCAAGAGGAGTGGAGGCATTTAAACAATAGGCATCCACTAGCAGCAAAAGCAGGTCCTGGGCCCAAAGCACCTCAGCGGGGTAGCCTATTATGAGGAACTTCATGTGGGGAGGGACCCAACCAGTTTGTTTTACTGCAGAGTTCAGATGCATGGGTAGGGTTGCATCCAGGTGCAGTGAAAAGACCAGTGGATCCCCAACGATTTTAGTAGGCTTGTTATGTAGCTACAGCTCATATGTGCAGTCTGCAAGGAAGACAGTGAACGAACATTATTCAAGGCTGCCTTCCCACCAGCAATTTTTGGGGCTTATAGGGTCAGTGAATTGGTGGATCCTGCTAGAAGGAACATAAGTTACCTCCGCTTGCTACTGCAGGACGTGCGCACTAGAGATAATCATTTGCTGGTTAAGCACCGGCGCTCAAAAACAGACCTGGAAAAAAGAGCAGGGTCATGCATGTGAACTGCATCACACCGGAAGAAGTCTGACAGTCTACTTGATGCAAGAGTAAATCCTGGTAAGGCCCTGAGAGAGCATCCGCTCTTCATTCTCCAGGATGGGTCGTTTCTTTGTATGTACCTGTTCCCAGCAGTTATGCAACTAACGCAAAAGCAGACGCACCACTGCACCACTTTGGGTCACATTCTTTCTGCATAGAGGCAGCCACAACGGCGGCAGCATAAGGGTTAGGAGAAGATAGAAACAACAGGACGCTCAACATCACAATGAGCTAATTCCACAAGGATGAGAGTAGAGTACGTCAGGCAACCTGTCAGGCGTGACACTTGCAGCTTGGGCACTGCCTGAGAGGGCCACGCATGCGTCACATCGGTAGCAAAGGGAAGCAGCAATGCCTAACTACTATCAGGCCCTCCACGAGGGAGCTGTCAAGGATGATTTATGGAAAGGACAACCATTCAATTTAATATTCATTGATTTATGATTGCCTAACTTTTTTGTTTTCATAACGGTGATAGTAGCACGGCTAAGAGGCATCGATTTCGTTGTGATGATTTTATGACCGACAAATAATATGATTATTGTTAATAAACTGCGACCTCCCTCCACCACATCCATCTGAAATCTTCTTTGTCAAAGGGTAAGGAGATGGGGAGGCGGTGGTGTGGTGATGGAGCAGGGCGACGTAAGACATGACGAACGGGGGTGCACCCTCGGGTGGGTTTAAACAAGCCTCCTCACGCTTTTGAAAAATGCTACGGAGGCGCTAGGGCACATTCACCACCTGTCTTGCAACACTTTTCCAGGGGTGGGTCATTCTTATCTTACTGGTTCAGTCTAAGGACTGTGCTCGAGTCAGAAAGCCCAGACCCACACTCCCGCCTCGCCCATTGGCTCGATGGCGCTGTGAGGTTCGGCCTACCGCTGTCCACGCGCTGCAGACTGCTCCACTCCACCCGACTGACCGAGGGCGGGAGCTTTTCACTTGACATTGGCCTAGGTTGAGGAGGATGTAAAAAAGTCTCACTGCCCGATCTGAGGAGAGGGTGAGGCAGGTTTGGAAAAAGAGTGAAGGGGGAGTGGCACATCATCCAATTAACTTTTCGGAGCCTCCCCCTCGCCAAGGGGGGGTGAGTGGGCACATGCTGCTCCTCTCCTTGAGAGAGGCAAGGTGCGGTTAGGAATTAAAAAGCAGTTGCACTCCCCGATCCTTGGGCAAAGTGGGTGGGTCAAAAGACTTGTAATGTCACTCTCCTCCCCCTGATTTGCTTTGATTATTCTGTTCCACTGTTCACGATCGTTTGGAAATATTTTTGAGAAATTGACATAGGGTATTGGAAGATGTGAAAACAATATTTATCGATTGCCTGATTCATTGTTTTAATCAATCAATCAATCAATCAATCAATCAATCAGGGGATTTGTAAAGCACACTACTTACCAGTGAGGGTCTCAAGGCGCTGAGGAGGGGAGGGGGAGAAGGTGGGGGGGGGTGGAGGGGGTGCTGCTACTGCTCAAACAGCCAGGACTTGAGAAGTTTCCTGAAGGTAAGGATAAGGAGGTCTTTGGTCTGACGCAGGTGGGTGGGAAGAGTGTTCCACATTTTGGCGTTGAGCTGTGAAAATGATCTAGCTTGTAGTTCTGCAGATGCGTGGGACGGTTACGAGGGCGATGTCAGTGGAGCAGAGATGCCAGGTCGGGGTGTAGAAGGAGAGTCGTTTGTTGAGGTATTCTGGTTGGGTGTTGTGCAGTGCTTTGTGAGCGTGGGTGAGGCGTTTGAAGGTGATTCTCTTGTTGACTGGGAGCCAGTGCAGGTCTTTCAGGTGGTCTGTGATGTGGCAGTGGCAGGGAATGTCCAGGATGAGGTGTGCAGAGGCGTTCTGGATGCGTTGCAGCCTCTTCTGGAGTTTGGCCGTCGTTCCTGCATAGAGGGTATTGCCGTAGTCCAGTTTGCTGCTTACAAGGGCTTGGGTGACTGTTCTTCTGGTTTCAGTGGGTATCCATTTGTAGCTCTTTCTGAGCATGCAGAGGGTGTTGAAGCAGGAGGAGGAGATGGAGTTGACTTGCTGGGTCATGGATAATGACAGGTCCAAGATGAATCCTGGGTTGCGTGCGTGGTCTGTGGGAGTCGGAGCAGTTCTGAGAGTGGCAGGCCACCAGGAGTCATCCCATGCAGAGGGGGTGGAGCCGAAGATAAGGACTCCCATCCTGTCCGAATTGAGTTTGAGGCAGCTGCTCTTCATCCATTCGGCGATGGCCTTCATTCCTTCGTGGAGGTAGGTCATGGCAGAGTGAGAGGATCAGCTGGGTGTCGTCGGCATATGAGATGATGTTGAGGTTGTGGGATCCGGCGATATTAGCGAGCGGGCCATGTAGACGTTGAAGAAGGTAGGGCTGAGGGACGAACTCTGGGGTACGCCGCAGATGATTTTGGTGGCCTCCGAGCGGAATGGGGGAGGCAGACTCTCTGGGTTCTGCGGGTGAGAAAAGAGGTGACCAGTCCAGGGCTCTGTCGCGGATTCCAGCTTTGCTGAGGCGTGAGCGTAGGGTGTGGTGGCAGACGGTGTAGAACGTGGCCGAGAGGTCCAGGAGGATGAGGGCCACGGTTTTGCCGCTGTCCAGTATGGTTCTGATGTCGTCGGTGGCGGCGATGAGGGCGGTTTCGGTGCTGTGGTTGCTGCGGAATCCGGATTGGGAAGGGTCCAGGTTGCTGTTCTCCTCTGGGAAGTGGGTTAGTTGTCTGTTGACGGCCTTCTTGATGACTTTTGCCAGGAAGGGGAGCAGAAAAATAGTCCGAAAGTTCTTGAGGTCCTTTGGGTCCGCCTTGGGTTTTTTGAGAAGAGCGTTGATCTGGGCGTGTTTCCAGCTCTCCGGGAAGGTGGCGGACTCGAAGGAGCTGTTGATGATCTTCTGTAGTTGGGGTGCGATGATGGAGCTTGCCTTGTTGAGGATGTGGTGAGGACAGGGGTCAGATGGAGAGGCGGAGTGAATTTTAAAAGATCTCACCTGATGTTTGCAAACTGGGAGAGATTTTAAAAAGAAAGTCTGGCTTGCATTTCTAGTTACAAGCCTGATTTATGTGCTTTGCCAGTGTTGCTTGCTGGAGGACATACAGAAGGGCTCCAGACCAAGGCAGTACATGTATGTCCTGCAGGGGTGCTGGAGTAACAGAGCTTCTGTGGAGGGGTGTACGAGGCAAACAGAGGGAATGCGGTCACAGTGACTGCAAGAGACATGGGGGCACACTGATGCCTGCAGGGCGCCTTGGGAACATAGTTGGGAGACATGAAGGCATAGAGAGGGGCCACAGGAGTGGGCAGATGGCACATAGGGGCTGCCCAGGGGCATCAGGTTGACACACAGAATGGCAGTATATAGGGGCTGCAGGGGGCAGGAACACCTATGAACTGGCAGGATGATGAGGGAATGATCCAAAAAGAGGATGCAGTGGATGACAAACAGAAAAACTGCAGGGTATGCAAAGTGGGGTACTGACTGCCTACAGGGCAGTAAATGTTTGAGGGAGTAGATAAAAGGGCTACAGGCAATGCTTAATTTGTAAAAAAAATAAAAATAAGTGGATGGGCCAAAAGGTGTTGTTAGGATCCGGTGCTAACATATGTTGGGGTTGCCTAATCCTAAAGCTAACCTATTATTGATTCCACCTCATATCTGTTTCCTCCTTCACTCTACAATCCCTTCCTCTATTTTTCAGTCTTATTGGGTCTTTTTCATATAAGTTCTAGTTCCCCAAAATAAGTGCCAATGCCCATTAGTTGCAACCACAGCACAAATGAGGCAATGGCTTCAGGGCAGGTGGGAGACTCAAAGCTGGACTTCAGAGGGTAGAGAAGAGGACTTCAAACTGGGGGGCGGGCCCCACTTGGGGGGCCTCAAGTGGTCCCAGGGGGGGCGCCAAACTCTGGTCAAAAGAAATATTATACAGATAACATGCCTTTGTTTTAAGCAGACGTATGTTATTGCAGTTTTAAAAAGGTAACAGTACTTAACGGCAATGTTTAAATAGGTTTAAACATATTTTAACATTGCCATCTTTCTAAAATAATTGTGAAAAATTCTGAGGGGGGCCCAATGATTTTTATTTTTCAACTGGGGGGGGGGCGGCATTAAAAAGTTTGAAGACCACTGGGGTAGAGGGACATACAGGACTAGTCAGGGGAAGCTCCTACATTAGGGAGGAGGAGCGTTGTCCCTCCTGCCAGCAGCAGCAGCTGCAAAACCTTTACAAGGTGTTTATTGTCGTTTTCTTGTAAAGGGACAGGGCCACGGGGGTGAGGAGCAGTGAGGGGAGTGCACTGTGCAGTCCCCTCAGAGCGCATGTGTGTTTGGCTGGCCATCTCAGGCCGGCCAAACACACATGCGCCCAGGGCTCTCTCCAGCCCAGCAATTCAGTTGCCGGGCTAGTGAGAGCCTACACAGGCTCCCAGTCTGCCTGGGAGTGCCCTGGCTGGGCGCTCCCAGACAGTCTTAATGCTGCTGTGAGCAGTGTCAGGATTGGCCACAGGGCAGGCTGGGAGCCTGTGCCTGCCTGCAGCAGAAGAGGAGATGGAGGAACGGAGCAGCGGCATGAGGTAAGTATTTTCTTTTTAAATTAATTTAATGTTTATTGTTTATTACCTCCCTTTGGCACCATCATACACTAACAAACCAAACTTCACACCTGAAAATATCATAGTGCATGCTCATAACCACTATCCTAAGCCCACATACCTTCCATCATATACCAACACGCAGATCATCGTAAACCCAGATGGCCACCATATACGAGTGCTCTACAGTGGCCCACCAAAGAGTTTATCACAAAATTGTAGATCCTTTTACTCACTTTTAAACATAATCAACAATTCTATGTAAGGTCCGGAGGTGAGGATTATGCTTTCTTTCTTCGCCTTTCTTCAAATAGCAGACATGTCAGAACAATATCAAGTTCAACTCCCATGAGCATCAGGGAAAAGTTAATCAAACAAGCAACCAATCAGAGAGAGCTGCAGTCCATTATAGGCTATTTGAATAAAGGCAAAGAAAGAAAGCATAATCCTCGCCTTTGTGTCCTTAATAGAATTGAAACTTTCCATAATGAAAGGTAGGACATTTTATATTCTCTCCGAGAGATCTTCTTTCATTCTGTCTCAAGTAATAACAGAGGTCACATAACCTCCATCATATACCCATACAGCCCCAATCATATGCCAATACAGCTAAACAGCCTCCATTGGACACATGCACAACTATTACCACACACCCACACTTAACCTAGCACATGCCAACTAGGATGATCACCTTGTAAGAAGGCAAATTCAGTACAGTGACAGTAGAAATTCAGGACAAAGTGTTAAAATTCAGAACAAAAGGTTATTTTTACTAACACATTGGAAGATGTTGCACAATTATAAAATAGACAGCTGAAAAAAGTGCAAGCCAAAGTTGTTTTATGTTCTTTAGTTTGCTTCAGATATTTGAGTGTTGAGCAAACATTCACATATGGCTGACAGATTTAAAGATGAGAAAATTAGTAAACATATACACTCTAAGCAGAATTGGCGGCCAACATAAGGGTCAGATTTCACAATTGTACCCCGGTACCATGAATGATAATGTCAGAAGCAGCACTCTGTTGCTAAGCATAAGCTTAGAGTTCAAAGGCAGTAGCACTACTAGATAGTGTGAAAAGAGAGGAAAATGATGGTGAGAAATGAGGAGAGGGCTATGAACTGAGGAAGAGACAAGTTTTGAACAGTGAAAGTGTACAGTGGGAGAAGAGTAAAGCAAGCGAGGATCTGCAAGCTGACAGAAAGAGCAGTTAGTGATAAGAGAAAAGAAGACAACAGAAGATGGGGCAGAGAAAGGAGCAAAACACAGATACAGAAAATGCTGAGGGTGGCATAGAGAAGACTGAAAAGAGAACAAAGTGTAGAGGGAGCATATGCAAGGTAGAGAGAACTGAGAGCAAGGATGTGAGGAAGTGTGAGAGGCAGAGATGAATGGCAAGGTAGGAGAGAGGAGGGAACGGAGAGAGAAAAGGGAACTGAGAGATGAAGAGGTTGAATAGGGAATGAATAGAGAGATGATGTGAGGGTTCACATTGTAACTTGCGTGCCAGACCTTGCAATATCATTTCCAATGCACCATATCTTTGAAAATATGGTGCTACTCTGCTCTTTCCCTTTCACCACAGCAACTTCACTTCACAAAGTGCTACAGAGGCATCCCCGGAGGGTGGCGTCTACAAAAGGGGAGGCGCGTAGCCTGGAGTGTAACTTTGAGGAAACATGGCCCCTGGTGATGACAAAAATACAAGAGGGATTTTGGAGGAGGATTGAGTGAGTTCTCCTAAGATAAATTGTTAAACAACTTAAACGCTATTGTGAGTAAGGAACATGACTCAAAATAGTATGGAATTTCACAGAAAATTCCTCTAACGCCTTTCTAGGATTCAGTTTGTTCATTACCATTGGGGAAAGTAGGAAGAATTTAAATACAGCTTTATAAAGGAGTATGTCGGAGCCTCCATTAAACAGTAATTGAGAGGATGAACAGGGCATGGTGAAAAGTGTGGCAAGCACATTGGTCAAAGCATGACAACATTTAAATACAACTTCATAGTCAGAGGCAATATTCGTCAAGTTGTGTACATGTGTGCAACATTTCTGTAAATTAAATAATGCATCTGTGAACTCACGAGTACACGGTAAGCAGGGTTGAGAATTTCTGGCATTAGGCAGCGGCTCGACTGCTTAGGTGAAACAGTCCAGAAACCCATCATATTAGTGAGTACACTTTCAGCAAAGCTACTAAGTCCTTAATTGAAAAATCCAACACATTTTATTAGTACTACTACACTCTCCAAGAACGATAACACAACTATTCCAAAAGGCCGCTATTAACTTTTTTTTTTTTTTTGAGAATGTGAATATCATTCCGGTCTGATGTGTTTTAAAATACAGTGTTAGCACTTCTCAGGAGGGCTGCAATGTCTTCTTTGGGACAGTAGAGTCGCATCTCAGAAGATCTGCCTTGCAGTTATTGAGCATTGCAAACACTAAACAGCATGGCTACTACTCTTTCCATGATCTTGCATAAAGCTTCTTAGTGGGGCTGTGACACATTATTGGACAATGCCAACACTTCTCAGTTGTGATGCTATATTGTTCATGGAACCGAGCTAACACTCCCCAATCTGGCTGACATAATTTTCTTGTAACTCAACAATTCTATACCTAATACGTCTCAGCAAAATGCCCATATTGTTATTGTTGGGGACGCGCGTCTTGGCCGGCGGAGGAGGTGACGCTTTTCATTAGGGCAGGAGCCCTTTAAATCTCAGTTCGCGCTCCCGCTACCGCGGGACGCGCGCGGGTGGCGCCCGGGCGAAGCCCGGGCCAAGGGCGGTCCCATCCTGCGCCCGTCAGCGCCTGACAGAGGCTGGGCTGGGCCACCCCCCTGACTTCCTACTTTCGGAGGGCTGTAAGAAGAGGTCTTTGACTTGCAGCTGTGCAGGCTCTGTGGACAGAGGTTTTTTGCTGACTTACGCGAGGTAGGGACAGGTGCCAGGCCCCCCTCGCTTACTGGCCCTTGGCGTTTGGGGTGGGGACAGCCCCTTTCAAGACTCTTTGCGCGGCCGTTGCTGCGCGTTGCGCCTATTGGATTTGGTGACTGTTTGCAAGGTAGGGGCAGGAACCAGGCCCGCCTCGCCCACTGATCCTTGGTGTCTGGGTCGGGGACAGCCCCTTTTAAGACTCCTTGCACGCCCTCTGCTGCGGGTTGCGCTTATTGGATTTTGCTGATTGCTTGCAGGTAGGGGCCGGAACCAGGCCCCCCTCGCCCACTGATCCTTGGTGTCTGGGGCAGGGACAGCCCCTTTCAAGACTCTTTGCGCGCCCGCAAACGCGGGACGCGCGTGGGATCGCCCCGTGCCCGAGCTGGGCTATTCCCCTTTCTTTTTTTTTTTTTTTTTTGCCCTCAGGGTTTCTCTGTTTGTTTGTCATCTACAGTAGGGGTTGTGGAGTGTACAAATGATCTTATGGTGCGGGGTTCCTAGCAGTAGCAAAAGGGGTTTGTTTGCATTCTTATAGTTTGGGTTTCACTCTAAGGCCCCCAGATTCTGGTAAGAAAGATGGGTCGACGGCGTGAGGGGGGGGGTCGAAGAGAAGCTTCGATCCAATAAAACCCTAGACGGCTTCTTACAAAAGGCCGTCGGGGCTCTAGAGAAAGAAATAGAGCTGGTGCAGCGTCGTTTAGCAGTTCCATCTTCTATAGCTATTACTGCGGCCCATGACGACCTTCCCATACAGTCCACCTCGCACACAGGATCTTTACCTATAGCGACCACCCCTTCCCATTCCCCTGTAGGTACCCTCCAGAAGTCTCAGGGTGAAACACCAAATGATTACATTCCACCCCCATTGCTGATTTCGCCAACCAGGAGCTTTTCCAAGAGTGAGCCCCCAACCACTGTTGTTCCTAATCCCAAGGGCAAAAGGAAACGTAGGGAGCCTGTCATTTTAAATAAACGTACTAGGACTCTGAGTCCCTTCCATCTGACTCAGCTCTCTAATAAGGTCACGGATCCATCCTCCTCGTTTCTCACCAGCGACCAACAGTCAAATTAATCTATTAGGGTTCTCATAAGAGAAGAGTTCTCTAAGTTGCTTCTTCCAATTGCAACCCGCCTTCAAATAATAGAGGAGAAACTAGAAATTTTGTATTAAGACCCAGAAGTCAGTACCCTTTACCACTATAGATATCCAACCCCGTTTGTTCCATTCTTTCCCTACTCACGAGCAGGTTAGTGTTAATAAACGACCTGCCCAAATGAGTAAGAGCCACTTTTCCTCTTTAAACCAAGATTCAACCCGTTCTGCCAGAGTACCAAATACTCCAATTATTTCTCTGCTGATGGCTGCAGCCCATCCCCCAGAAAGGATATCCCTTCCGTTAAATTCAGTGCCCAGTAATGGTACCTTTAACTCCACTTGTGATTACGTTCTCTCTGGCTCCTTGCAGAGGACCCAGGCCATTGATCCAACTGGAACAAGAGCTTTGCAACTCCCCCCGGAGTCCTGCCCCTATGTCTTGGTTATTTCCAATGTGCCTGTACTTAAAACCAAATCCCCGGAATCTTTTACTGAGCTTAAAAACAAGGTTATCCACTGGTTACATCTTAACGCGGGGTTTGCATTCTCCATGACATCTTCGATCTTGATGGTGAGAAGGGTTGGGTGGGTCGGTTCTCTAAAAAAGATCGGCACAGGGGACTGTATTGTCATCAATTTTAATTCCCCTGTTCCTGTACGGCAGCTTGCGTTAAATGCAGATAGACCATACCCCTCAGCAGGCATGGTCTCTCTATGCAGACTTCAAGCATTCTATCCGTCCGTACGGCCACCCATGAATAGGCAACCATTATTGTTCCGTAAAGTGTCCTGTGACATTGAGACAAGGCCCAGCCTTGATCTTGGTCCTAGACACCTATCGCTGTCACTTTCGGAGATAGATTGACTATGTGACGGTTTGTGGGGAGAGGATTCTAACACTCTTGTTTCCAAGTACATTAATTACACTGTCCCTAATGTCCCCAATTTAACTATTCCATTGTCTCTGACGGACCCTGACAACTGGGGACCCTCTGAAAATATTTTTAACTTAGCTAATAAGGAGGGGGCTCCTCCTCCTATAATCATTTCAAGGGATCCAGGGCTCTACTGTTCAGATACCTCACTAGATATGAATTCACCGGGCACAGCATTTTGTGAAGTGTACACCACACAGGATAACACAGACCCAGGCAATTGTATGTCAGAGGGGAATAGTACGATTCCCTGCTGTACTATCCCTAGCATGAAACATCCCCCAAAGGAAGCTAGACATATCAAATCCAATGATTTTGCCAAGGTTCTTAGTTGGAATATAGCAGGGCTGGAAAGTAAAATGCAAAATCCGGAATGGGGTCAATTTATTGATGAACATTCACTATGTCTATTCCAAGAAACTTGGGCGGTGGGTCCCAAACATAGATTGGGTTTCAGAAGCTATTGGGTCCCAGCTCGAAAGTCGCCCTCTGGGAGACCTTCGGGAGGGCTACTTATATGGCTAAGTAGTTCTCTCAGAAGTAAAGCTGTAGCAATAGATACAGGCTTCCCTGACCTACAGGCCCTATTGTTAACGATCCCAGAGGAAAAATCTTTACTAATAATCAATGTTTACAACAGGAGTGAGGGCTCCCTTGTAGATCACGATGCTCTATTTTTATTGGATAGTTTACTTAAAAATAATATTTCTCATTTTATTCTGATTGGAGGGGACTTTAACGTTACATTCGAGACCAAGCCCCTGGTTCAAGAGATATATCAAGAAGAGGATGCTTATTGGGGGATACCACAGCTAGTCTCTAATAAAAAGCCGAGATTGAACAAAACAGCTCGTTTGGTGGCTGATATTACAATAACATATGGCCTTCGAGCCTGCAACGGTCGTTCCTGCTCTGACACAAATCTGCAACCCACCTTCAAACGAGGAAGGTCTAGAAGCCAGATTGATTACATACTCCTCGATATTCGACTGTGGGGCCATATGGTTGATATAAGAGTACAAGAGCATGTAGAGAGTGATCACGATGCATTGATTCTATCGACCAGAGGCCTATTCCCTTTACTTGAGACACCCTATTCCAAGCCTTATGCTTATCAGCTAGCTTTATCAAACAATAGGCGTAATATAAAATGGGAGTCTGTTACTACATCTCCTGAGCATCTTGCATCAATATACAATCTGCTAGCTAATCAAATGGAGTGTATGCTTCACTATAAAGAAGATGATGAGGGTGATAGGCTTTTATCAGCCCACGTTAAATTGTTCGATTCCCTAAAACACCTTTTCACTAAAGAGATCACCAGTAACCCCAAGAAAAAGTGCCAGACATGATGGTTTAACAATTTATGTAGGGAAGCACAGTTCACTTTATTGAAAGCTTTAAAAATAGGCCAAGTTGAATCTATAAGAACAGCTAGAAAAGCTTACAAGAACGAATGTACCAAGGCACGCAGAAGCTGGGAAGAGGCCAGATGGGCAGCTATCCTGGAAACCGCTAAATCAAAAGATACCTCCAGGTTTTGGAAATTAATAGCAGAAAACGTTGGCGACTCCGCCTCTGTACCTGGTACATCAATTCTGCCTGCAGCCTGGGTTGAGCATTTTGGCCAATTATATGCAGGTCCTCCCGAGGCATCTTTTAGGTCCCTTGATGTTCTACTATCCCAAGATGCTACCCCGACCATATTTACCTTAGCTGAAACAATATTTACCTTAGCTGAAACAAGGAGACTCACTAAATTGGGGAAAAGATCCAGGCCCTGATAAGATCCCGGGCGATTTATATAAGACAAGACCTGATATATGGGCTCCTTATCTCAATCGAATCGGCAATGCAATCGCAGATGGAGCCCCTATCCCTTACTCATGAAAGGGGCTGAGATAGTCCCCATCTTTAAAAAAGGTAACCCCAATATTCCAGCTAATTACCGTCCGATCAGTCTCCTGGACAATTATCAAAAAATGTATGCTAAACACCTCTTGTGCCACCTCGATGAATGGATTATGGAATCTAATGCCCTATCCAATCTACAAGGAGGATTCAGACCTGCTGTGAGCACTATTGACCAAGTCCTGAGATTCATCGCAATTAAAAGGAAGAATGTGGACTTGGGGGGGGGGGGAAATCTGTATGTGGTCTTCATAGACCTGTGTCAGGGGGTAACAGGCGCCTACCTGGCCGATCGGGATTTTGTAGTCCTTAGGGACTACATATCCCATGACGCTTCGCGCGGGAAGACCGCATAACTCCGGCACTTCCCGGAAGCGGTTGCGCGTTATTCTTTCCTCATTCCCCGTCGGAGGCACAACGAGGGCAGGGTGGACGGCGTTCCCAGGGGGGAAGTCACCACGTCCACAACGACGAACTGAAGGCATCCGGAACCCTCACGGAGATCAGCATTTCAAGGCAGCTGGAGATACTAGCTGCCTCCCTTCGAGAATTGGAACCGGTGGTAAGAGGCGAGCCGGTTTCTTGCCGGAGGCTTTCGCCTTCCGGTATGGTTTTGGATCTAGTGATCCGGCATTTGGTGTACTTCAGAGATGGTGCACAAAAATTAGAGATCCTCGTGAAACATGAATGGTGGTAGTTCAGGACAGCACCTTTGTTTTCTTCGTGGCAACTCAGGATCAAGACGTACTGTTTGCAGAAGTCAAACAGTCGGGAACATTTGTCCGTTTATCTTATTCTATGAATTAGGAAGGGGTGACTTCTTCAAGTGCGTGACATTACTTAGAGGCTCAATGTTTTAATTGAATCAAAAGAAGAAGTGCGGGACAAGTTCTTTTCCTTATTATATATTTTTTTTTTCTCTTTTTTGTTGCAACCTAGCTACAGGATTAATTTGCATAAACATCGGGTTTTGAAAAACCCTTAAGTGACTAGTGGTGTTCGTAGTCGGCCTGGGCATCCATCGATGATTTAGGTGGAGAATAGACAGGCGTTGGACTAGTTCTGCCCACCTGAGTTATGGGCAGGGACGGTCGTGGGTATTTTAGTGAGACTTTATGAGAATAGATAGGCAATGTGATAATTAACACTGTGTATTTTTTCTTTACAGTTATCCCGTCCCTGCTGTTCCTTCCCCTTCCTTCCCTCACCTGATGACTCCAATACACCGTGGTTTTTATCGGTGACTTGGTGGTGTCGGGAGGTGGACCTTATTTGCATCACACCGAGTCTGAGGAGTACCTACAACGTGACAGAATAACGCGCCCACGAATAATACTCCTCCCGCTCGGTGTAATGCAAAATGGCATCTATGGATGACGTATTACAGGCGTTGGTGGTGGTGCAACAAGAGTTAGCTAATTCTAGGGCCGAGACGGCGACCCTAAGGGAAAAAGTAGAAAGGCTTACTAGGAATCCCTTCGATGCCTCAACATCTACACCGCAGATAACCGTGAACGTCTCCCCTCCAATCCCTTTGGCCAGTCCGGAACGGTTTTCAGGGGACCCCAGGAGAGTTCAGGCCTTTTTAACCCAGTTGTCTCTTCAATTCTCTTGTAAGCCTGCGTCTTTTCCCTCTAACCTTTCCCGGGTAATGTTCGCTATTTCTTATCTCTCGGGAGACGCAGCTAACTGGGCAGTGCCGTTAGTCAGAAACGATGACCCCTTATTAGCGGATTGGAATGCCTTTCGGGCGGCCTTCGAGAGGGTGTTTGATCATAGAACAACCACCTTTAGCGCTGATAGGGAATTATTGGAGCTGAGACAGGGGAGATCTGACCTGGTCACTTATCTTACGACCTTCAATAGACTGGTGGCGGAATCAGGGTGGCCAGAGGAGAAGCGAATGTCTCTCTATTATCAAGGCTTACGAGACGACATGAAAGACATACTAGCTCAAATAGATCCGCAGCCTTCCACTTGTACGGATCTTGTGAATCTTACTCTAAGATTGAATCACAGAATAGCAGAACGAAGAGTTGAGCGTAGAGCAGGTGATCGGCGACCTGTCATTCCAGAAAAGGAGGGGCAACCAGTTCCTAATCCCAATGATTTGAGTGGGGAACCTATGGAAGTGGGAGCCGTTAGGGCACCCCTGTCAAAGACCGAGAAGGAGACCAGGAGGGTACAGGGGTTGTGCATGTACTGTGGCAGGAAGGGTCATTATGTGAGAGAGTGTCCCCAAAAACCAAAAAAAAGGTTATCCTACTTCCCCACTCAAAAGGCAGCGGTTACTTCAGGGAAGACTTCAGAGAAAGAGGATTTGTCTCTTATAGATTTCCAACCGGGGTTACGGTTAACTTCTTTAACCCTTGCTCCACAAGAGGAAAAGGCGTCACATCTCTTGTTAGCAGTAGAGCTGGGGTCCCGAGATCGAAACTATCCAGTAAGGGCAATGATAGACTCCGGAGCCACTGGAAATTTCATAGATGCAGGTTTGGTTAAGAGACTGGGACTTCCTAGCATTCCCAGGAAGGAACCCGAAATAGTACTGGCAGTTGATGGTACACCACTGAAATCTGGACCCCTTACAGAACAAACTGAGGACGTTGAATTGGTTTTTAAAGGGGTATCTCCTGCCCATAAAGAAAGGATCAGGCTAGATATAATAGAGGCTCCTCAGTATGAAATAATTTTGGGGATGCCTTGGTTAAGAATACACAATCCTGTTATCAATTGGCAAACCAAGACGGTTAGTTTTCAGTCCTTGAGGTGTGAGAGCGTCTGTTTCTTGTGCGACAATCCCCCCACGTTAGCATTGGCTCAAGGGCTACAGTTGGCCACAGTGGTGGAGAAAGCAGTGATATTACCCTCTGTGTATGCCGAGTTCAAGGATTTGTTTGACGAAGGTCAGGCTGAGACGTTGCCACCCCATCGTATATATGACTGCAAGATAGATCTGATTCCTGGAGCACTCCTTCCTTCTTGTAGGGTATATGCTCTATCCAACCCAGAAACCAAGCATTTGAGAAATTATTTGGACCACTTCCTGGAAATCGGGTTCATTAGACCCTCTTGTTCTCCGGCAGCCTCCCCACTCTTTTTCATAGCTAAGGCTAATAAAGAGTTGAGAACCTGCATCGATTATCGAATGTTGAACAAGAACACGATAAGGAATAGATACCCTCTTCCCCTCATTCCTGTGCTATTGGAACAGGTGAAAGAGGCAGTAATATATACAAGGTTGGACCTGAAGGGAGCTTACCATCTGGTCAGAATCCGCGAAGGGGATGAGTGGAAGACAGCGTTCAAAACTCGCTATGGCCTGTTTGAGTACTTGGTAATGCCGTTCGGGTTGTGTAACGCCCCGGCGGCTTTCCAGTATTTTCTGAACGATGTTCTCAAAGAATACATAGACCATTTCGTGATCGTTTATATAGATGACATTCTGGTGTATTCTACATCCTTGGAGCGCCACCTTGAACATGTTTCCTTAGTACTTCAAGCATTGCGACATCACAGTCTTTATTGCAAACTGAGCAAATGCGAGTTCCATGTCCGGAAGGTTGAGTTCTTGGGAGTGGATTTAAGCCCTGAAGGGTTCGGCATGTCGACAAGAAAAATACAGGCCGTTCAAGGGTGGCCAGTACCCACTAGTGTGAGAGACGTGCAGTGCTTCCTTGGGTTCTCCAATTATTACAGGAGATTCATTTGTCGTTTTTCCCACATTGTGTCACCTATAACAAGGTTGCTAAGAAAGGGTGTGTCTTTTGTTTGGTCAGAGGAGGCAGAGAAGGCCTTTTGCTTTTTAAAACAGGCCTTTTGCTCAGCACCTATACTTCAACATCCACAGCCAGACGTACCTTTTATAGTCGAAGCAGATGCCTCGGACATAGCGATTGGGGCTGTGTTATCCCAAAGAAACAAAACCACCGGACAGCTTCATCCTGTTGCATTTCTATCTAGGAAGCTATCCGCTGCGGAACTCAACTATACGGTAGCAGAAAAGGAACTGCTAGCCATAAAAAAGGCTTTTCAGGAATGGCGACACTATCTGTGGGGGGCCCAACACCCGGTCACGGTATATACTGATCACCGAAACCTTCAGTATATGAAGGAGGCTAGGCAGCTTACCCAGCGACAAATGAGGTGGATGCTGTTTTTTTCAGAATATGAGTTTGTAGTCACCTTCCGTCCTGGGGTTGATAATCGCAAGGCAGATTCACTGTCTCGACAAGAGGATGTGAAAGAAATCGCTTCAAGACCTGATGAAGCAATCATCCAACCTGAAAGAGTGATTTGTGCCCTTCATGTCTCCCATTTCCTAGAAAAGGTTTCGAAGCATAAGTCTGCTGCTCAATGGAAGAAATGGGCCGAAGTAAGTCAGGACCGTACCCTTAAGCATGGAATACCGTTGCAAGGTAATCGTTTATATTTACCAACACATGAACTCCGAGTACAAGCCCTCAAGTGGTGTCATGATGCAGTAACGGCTGGTCATCCAGGATACACCAAAACCGCGCAAATAGTTCAACGACATTTCCGGTGGGAAGGTTGGGCTAAAGACGTTGCGACATGGGTGGCTCGGTGTGAGATATGTGCTCGAGCCAAGGGAGAAAATGCAAAAAGCCAGGGCAAGTTGATGCCTTTGCCCACTCCGGAGAAACCCTGGCAAACCATCAGCGTGGATTTTGTGGTGGGATTACCAATGGATCAGGGGTACAACGCTATCATGGTGGTAATCGATAGTCTTACCAAGATGGGTCACTTTCTCCCTTGCAGAAACCTACCTACAGCAAGCCAAACCGCCCATCTAATTCTGTCGCAAGTGGTGCGGTTACATGGCCTACCAAGAACCATTATTTCGGACAGAGGCCCCCAGTTCGTCGCTAGGTTTTGGCGCATGTGGTGCAAGGTTCTGCGCATTGAATCCGCCCTATCCACCAGTTTCCACCCACAAACCGATGGCCAGACGGAGCGCCTCAACCAAACCCTGAAGAAATATCTGAGATGCTATGCAAAGGACGCCCAGGAATCTTGGGTAGCGTTGCTGTGGCTGGCCGAACTATCATACAACAATGCTTGGCATAGCTCGATAAAGGAGTCTCCTTTCCGTGCTAACACGGGATTCCACGCGGAGATGTTACCTTTAATCATACCTCGGAATGTCACGGATCAACCTCCAATCCATGCACAAAAAGATACGATTCAATCTGGAGAAGGCCAAGGAACAGTATAAGAAATGGGGTGATGAGCACCGGCGTGAGGCGCCGGTGTATCAACCAGGGGATCGAGTGTGGCTTTCCACCAAGTATATACGCTTCAAGATACGTAGCGTCTTTCATCCTCGTTACATTGGTCCCTATGTGGTATCACGCCAGGTAAACCCTGTGGCTTACCGTCTTAACTTACCTGCTTCCTTAAGGATCCATCCGGTGTTTCACTGCAGCCTTTTGAAACCAGCTCTTTCAACGGCCCAACGGGCGGTACCTCCGGTGGTTAGAGATGGGCAGCTGGAGTATGAAGTGCGCAGTGTGTTAGATTCCAAGCGGAGAGGGGGTAAGTTATGGTACTTGGTTTCATGGAAAGGGTACACTGCCGAGGAGGATTCATGGGAGCCGGAGGGCAATATCCATGCCCCTAGGGCGGTGCAACGGTTTCATGCTTGCCATCCCACTAAACCTGGCCCTAGGAGGCGCGTTGGAGGGGGGCGTACTGTCAGGGGGTAACAGGCGCCTACCTGGCCGATCGGGATTTTGTAGTCCTTAGGGACTACATATCCCATGACGCTTCGCGCGGGAAGACCGCATAACTCCGGCACTTCCCGGAAGCGGTTGCGCGTTATTCTTTCCTCATTCCCCGTCGGAGGCACAACGAGGGCAGGGTGGACGGCGTTCCCAGGGGGGAAGTCACCACGTCCACAACGACGAACTGAAGGCATCCGGAACCCTCACGGAGATCAGCATTTCAAGGCAGCTGGAGATACTAGCTGCCTCCCTTCGAGAATTGGAACCGGTGGTAAGAGGCGAGCCGGTTTCTTGCCGGAGGCTTTCGCCTTCCGGTATGGTTTTGGATCTAGTGATCCGGCATTTGGTGTACTTCAGAGATGGTGCACAAAAATTAGAGATCCTCGTGAAACATGAATGGTGGTAGTTCAGGACAGCACCTTTGTTTTCTTCGTGGCAACTCAGGATCAAGACGTACTGTTTGCAGAAGTCAAACAGTCGGGAACATTTGTCCGTTTATCTTATTCTATGAATTAGGAAGGGGTGACTTCTTCAAGTGCGTGACATTACTTAGAGGCTCAATGTTTTAATTGAATCAAAAGAAGAAGTGCGGGACAAGTTCTTTTCCTTATTATATATTTTTTTTTTCTCTTTTTTGTTGCAACCTAGCTACAGGATTAATTTGCATAAACATCGGGTTTTGAAAAACCCTTAAGTGACTAGTGGTGTTCGTAGTCGGCCTGGGCATCCATCGATGATTTAGGTGGAGAATAGACAGGCGTTGGACTAGTTCTGCCCACCTGAGTTATGGGCAGGGACGGTCGTGGGTATTTTAGTGAGACTTTATGAGAATAGATAGGCAATGTGATAATTAACACTGTGTATTTTTTCTTTACAGTTATCCCGTCCCTGCTGTTCCTTCCCCTTCCTTCCCTCACCTGATGACTCCAATACACCGTGGTTTTTATCGGTGACTTGGTGGTGTCGGGAGGTGGACCTTATTTGCATCACACCGAGTCTGAGGAGTACCTACAACGTGACAACCTGAGAGCTGCATTTGATTTGATCCCCAGGAACATGCTATGGTCAACTCTCTCTAATATGGGGGTTCCTTCAGGTCTCCTGAGTCTTATCACCCGGCTTCATGATAACACCTATGCCCTAATTAGATGCGGCAAGGAGGGTGAGCTGACAGATCCTGTGGCTATCAACAGAGGTGTCCGGCAGGGTGCGTCCTGGCTCCTACCCTTTTTTTGCTTTATATTAATAATTGTATTCGTTATTTGGAGAATTGTACTAACGACTCGCCTAAATTGGCTGGGGAAAAAAATCCCCTGTTTATTGTACGCAGACAATACAATCCTGTTAGTTAAATCACCCATGGGGATCCAAAGCTTGGTTAACCAATTTTGTGCTTTCTGTAGGAATTTGGGCTTGACGTTAATGTTAACAAAACGAAACTTATGGTATACAGGTCTCTAAGAAAACAACCTCGTGCCAGAATTTAAATGAATTCAACACCGCTGGAGAAAGTGGAAGAGTTTGACTATTTGGGAATTAGATTATCGACCACAGGAAAATGGGAGGCAGCCATTGATAAAAGCACTTATTTTAAGTCAAAGAGGTGGGGCCCTAGTACGTAGGTCCAGACAGGCTTCAAGTTCCCCTTTGATTATAATTGCCGAGATCTATAATGCCCAAATCCGTGCGGCGGCCCTGTATGGAGTGGAACTCTGGGGATCACATAGAAGATTGGATATTCTACAAACAAAAGAAAATAATTTCCTTAGACAGGTCTCCCGGTTAGGGGTAGGTACCCCAATGATTCCTCTCAGGCTCGATTTAGGATTACACAGCATCAAAACCATAGCAGCCCTGAGACCGCTTTCATATTGGATCCGCCTCTGGAAAACTCCCGAACTCGAACCATACAGGGCGGCGGTGAGGGAACTCTTAGTTACTCGCCAGGGCCCGACCAAAATCCAATGGCTGCAGGAGATGAAATCTGCTTGGGTTAAAATAGGTCTCTCTCATTATTGGAAACATCCGGAACTGATTCCCAATAACGCGAAACAATTGGTTAAAAGAAGATACTGGGAAAAAGTCAACGAAGATATACTGCGCCAAAACGGGCTGGGTAGGCTAACAACAGAATTCCTTCAATTCAAACATGAACCCTGGTCCGAGACTTTTATGCACCTTCCCATGCCTCCATTTGCTCGTGCCCTCTATTTACAGCTTAGATATGGTTCCCTGCCTGTTAACAATTATACGGCCCACTGGTCATCTAGCGCCCCCTCAACTGATAAATGTATATCTTGCCCTCACTATAAAGAAACAATCGAGCATATTCTGTTCTTTTGTCCCTCATATAAGAGCCCTAGAGGAAAGTGGATCATCCCCCTCTGTAAAAATGTATTATTGTTGGACAGAGCCAATGCCACCAGAATATGCAAATATGAAACATCCACATTGGTAGCCTCCTCAGTTACCAAAATTTTTATCGGAGGCTTGGTGCATTCGTCGTAGGCTCATTTCTGTGAAGGGCCCCTAGAGCTCCAGGCTGAGCCTTTGTTTATTTTTAGAGGGAGATTTTAACAAGATTCACATTTCTTAGTTTTTTTCTTTTCTTATCTAAATATGTCACATACCCTGTCATTATTTTGAATTTAATAATTTATATGTAACCTAATTTTTTGTATCTTAGTAAGAATTTGCGACCTTTGTAGGAGCAAACTGAGATGGTATAAGTCTACAGAGATGTTTTTTTATGCCAAAACTTGTCAATTGTCGTATTTTAAGTCCGATTTTAATCTCAGTCGTAAGGATTTCACTGAAATATTTTATATGTTTGTTGATTATTAGATTTTTATAGTATCTGGAATGACTGGTATTATGTACTATGATGAGTTGTTGCAATCCCAATGGTTTTTATATAACTAAGTAAGACTGTTCTTTTCTTTTCTTTTTAACTCTAAATGGTCCAAATTGTTTTGGACCGAATGTATCTAAATAAATAAATTATTGAACATTGTCAGCACTTATCAGCAGCGATGGAATAATGTTATTAGATGATACCAATTTCTGTGTCTGCTGGCTGAGTAGAGTACTGCCGACAGTGCAGGGAGTATGTTTTTATCTAATGATCACAGATTTAAACCCTTGCATGTCCACTCAGTCTTTCAACCTCCAGAGAAAATGAGTACCTTTCAGCTGGCTAAAAACATAAATCTGTAAATAGTATCATCAGACCCCTTGAGGGTTAACATGACCTCTACAGAGGCATGGTATGTAATATTATCTCAGGAGAATTGCATATTTGCATTAGAGTCATGCCAAAGACTCCTCAAGGGAATTCACAGACTCTATGTTATGAGGGTCATCTTCTGCTAATCACTGCTTTCATTGCTACCATTGTGAATTCTGTCACTTTTATCATCTGTGGCAGTGGCTGCAAAATCCACACTTGTGCACTGGCTTAAGTTGACCCAAGGTATAAGGCTGGTTGACAGTGGTGAGTGGATACCCCTGGTAAATGGAAGCTGCATTATGTATTAAATAGCAGCAGCATCCACCCTGCAAGATTAAGCAGTACTGTCCTCCTGGCCTACAGGAAGTGGTTCTCCTTAGCACAATAATCCAAAGCTCCCATCCTACAGGGCCACAACATTGATCAATAAATGCATTTGGCAATGCCACTTTTCTCTACTGAAATTTTGAGAACATGGGCATTTTCATGGTGGTTGAGTAGGGGCCAGGCTGTGTACATAGGGCTTGGGAATAATAAATGCGCCCACCCTCAGTCCTTTGCACGACTGATCACTTCAGTTTTATTCCCACAAGGTATAAATGGTTGTTTTTGTAAAGTACAATACATGGCATTGATACTGGTACTGAGGGCTGTTGTAGGATTGTGTTTTTCAGTTTGGGCCAAAGCCTTGCTTGTGTTGATGTTCATACCCCCCTTACCCATAATCGCCTAATGACTCCGGTTGTTTTTGTGGTCCCATATCATTGGCAGTCTGCATTAGTTTTCCCTTACCCGTCTCATTATTTCCCATGTCCCTTTGTCCCCACGCCCAATATCAATGTCATAATACCAGTCTACCAATGTCACCGACCCTCTGACAATACCTATGTTTTGCTGTGTTCCCCAGCCTGAGTTTCTGTATTGTCTTGTCAGTGTTCTAGTGACAGTGTCCCTGCCCCTGTGTCTGTGCACTGTGTTCATATCACAAACTCGGTGACCCCATATCAGTATATCATTGTCAATGCAAGTGTCACAATGTCAGTGTCCTTATTTCTGTGTCCTTTTCTTTGCAAATGTTGCCATATCATTGCCCCTGTACGCGTGTGTCTGTGAATGTGTCACCTGATCAGTGTCTCAGTATCACTTTTCCATAATCATTGTCCTGTGTCACCTTTCCATGCCCTGTGCCATTGCCAGTTTCTCTATACAGGCACCCCTTGTCAGAGTTCCATTGTGAGCCTCCACATCAGTGTTCTGTGTCAGTATCCAAGGTCAAATGATCAGTGACTGTGTCCCAGTGTCAGTGCCCATCAGTATTCCGTCATCAGTGTCCCTGTGCCAATCTTCCTTTGACCCTGTGTTGCAGCCTTCATGATGTCCCTGTGTTAGGTCTTCAAGACAGGTTCTTTTATCAAAGTCAGTGTCCCAATGTCAGTGTTCCTATGTAAATGTTCACATGTGAGGGCCCTAGGATCTGTGTTTATCTCATTGTCCCTGTGACAGTTTTCTCATATGAGTGCCCATGTCATCCCCATATCTTAATGTCCCTACGTCATTGTTTCAGTATTCCATGTCAGTGACAGTGTTCACGTCACGTTGGGGGGCCTTGATTACTTGAGGGTGCCATGGTCTGTTATTCCGGAGCAAGTGTGGCGGCATCAGTGCTCTGATGCCATTGTCCCTGAACCATTTCCAGTGACAGGTATAATTGTCCCTGTGGTGAGCAAGGTTCACACACCTTTAGTTTAACTTGTAGCAAGTGCAAGTTTTACCGGGAAAACATGAGGAAAAAGTGTGATCGGGCTTCACCCTTTTTTATCTCATAATGTAATTATGATCATGATGGTGTTGAAAGGGGGGGGGGTCTATCTAAGAATTGCGGTTCTAGTGCGCTTAAAAGTGGAGAATGCGCGGGCAAATGACGGGTCTTTCGCTGCACGTTTTTGTCTCTTGCCAGAATATGGCTGCAGGGAACACTTCACTCTTTTTGTGGGAGCGCATTAATTTACCATTGCTCTGACATGGCGGATTTTATCGGAGGAAGCGTTTCCTGTGTATTTTGACTGCGCACATCACTTTTAATCTTTTAAAAAGGATGGGCCTTATTAGAAAGAACAGTAGGCCTCAATAAAGTACTTAGAATGTTTTCATTCCATTGACATTATAGAAACACAGCTCTCTGTTCAAATCTTATTTTTCTTCCTATTAAATGAAGTGTGTAATGCACAGGAGATGGGGTGGCGTCCTCCAGCCTGTAAGGCTGCACTAGCAGTTAAGTTCTGAAGGCACAGACGTGCTCCTTATCCAGCACAGGCAATCAATACATTGTTCAAGGTTCTGTAAGAGCAATGGGATTATGGAAGCGCCTAATGCCTCACTTCTGCGAATTCTAAGCTCTGTATATAACAATTGTTATAGTTACTCTTTCCGTTGTGCTCTGTGACCTGTGATGTGCTGTACCCCTCTAAACGTAGGCACCTTGTTTCATCAAAATAAATTCAGCAATTTACATGATGCATTCCTAAACTCTGCGGGCACTGGGACAGTTTTAACAGTGACAGTGTTAACTTTACTTTTGCCACAGAATAGGTAATATCAGTCTCACATAGCACAATGGTTTGATACACCAGTTGTAAAGACCATGTGTGACCTCAGGCCACGTAATCAGACCCTAGTAAGGCTAACTCAACCTTTCATCCTTCTAAGTTACCTTCCACTTGCATGAGGTTTGTTTTGGTGAGGACTTTTGATATGGTGAGGACTACTGCAGAAGCTGGACAGTGGAGGTGTGTAGTCGAGGTGCGCGAAATTCACATCATTAGTTGTTGCATATTGCTTTAAATTTCAGGAAATTATACAAAATTACACAGTTAGGTGACTTCAAATCTGTCATTTAGTGCTATGTTTTAGTGTGAAATGCGTCTTCGTATCAATTGAAATGAGGAAGCATTTTGCGTTAGGAAAATAGCATGAAAAATACAGCTGCCATGAACAATAGCTACTCATGTTCTGGATTTTCACCTTGTTCCTGAGCACCTACGCTATCATTTTCCAACAAACTGTATAGTAATTATGCAGCGTAATGAGGTAATTTCAGGAACTTTGAGTAAGAAGCATGATGAAAAATTCTCAAATTTATGCAAACTATGCCATTGTAATTTACAAGCCTAGTTTGTAGCACCCCACTTTCGCAATACCAGTGGCAGCTGGTCAATAAATATTATCCCAACTTTTTTACTTTAATACACTGCCATGCCCCAGCTTATCAGGATCTCAAAGATTCTGGCTGCTTTCCTTTATGCAACTCTTTCTTTCTTTATTTAAAGAGTTTTATATTGCACGAACATGACTCACAGGTATCTGATTCCTGTACAAAGAACAACCCACACCCATTACAGAACAAACATAGCTCTGTGACAAAGAATATATGCAAATATAGTCTTTCACAAAGTTTGTTGACAATGATATTTTATGAGTCTTGTTCGAGAGGCTCGCAATCCTGCATTATAGAAGAAGGGAGTCAAGTGGACCTTGAGTCATCCTTGATCTTGGATCTTCCTGGAGGAATCTGTTGAGTAGCAGTCTTTTCTTGAAGACTATGGTGGAAGGCTTCCTACGAATCTTTGGTGGAAGGGAATTCCATATTCTCGAGGTGGAACCGGAGAAAGTACGAGAGTAGGACTTTAACTATCTGACTCTTGGGGGTTCTAGCCATAGGGACTCGGCACTTCTAAGAGAGTGGCAACCTCCTGATATTTTGTTTGAGGTATCGGAAAATGAATGATATGGTTGAAGTGTGGTCACCCTATTATCAATCTTGCTGCAGCATTAAGGGTTGCCTTGAGTGGAACTGTCCGTGATTTTGGTAAACCTTTCAGGATCGCACTCCCATAGTCCACTCTGGATACGACTAGTGGCAGTACTGCAGGGTTGAAGTCTGAGGGCGAGATGAACTGTTTCACCTTTTTGAGTAGGTAGAGTTGGTGGGCCACAATGCGAGTGGATGCCCTAATGAGCTTGCATGTTAAGGTCTTTTTCCAGGATAATTCTGAGGGACATAGGCCCTCATTACAACCCTGGCGGTCGGTGATAAAGTGGCAGTAATACCGCCAACAGGCTGGCGGTAATTACCGCCAAATTATGACCATGTCAGTGATAACTCAGATAGACAGCCACTTTACCACACCGACCGCCAGGGCGAAAACAACTGCCACCACGGCGGCAGCCACCTACAGCCAGGTGGAAGCCAATGTTCCGCCCACCGTAATAAGACCCTTTAATCCGCCACCTTTTCCAAGCGGCACCAACGACATCAAAAGCCTGGTGGAAACACTGCACTGAAGTGAAAGGTCTCACCTTTGAGACACAGGGAAAACTACGTCGCCAAGGAGCCCGAACTGCATGTCTTCCCAGTGCTCTTCCACTTGCTGCGCTACCACTAACGCCAACAACGGCGAAGACGACGACGGTGAGTACAGCCGCCTAGCACACAAGGGAGGGGGGGGGGGAAAGAGAGTGACACACAGACGCAACACACACACACACACACACACACACACCCAACACCATACACACAATCAGCTGAATTAGCAAAACATTTGTACCCCACACCTCGGTTGAAAAATGCAAGTACAACATGAATTTACCAAAGTGAGTGTAATAAGATCAACACAGTAGAAATAAGAAATATGCAATGTAACTGGTATATACAAATGTACAGTTCAAGGGGCACTGCCCAGTCCTCAGTGTGCGTGGGCCACAGGCCAAAGTCCAAGGCCCCACTTGTCACCTGCATCAACACAGAGAGAACACTGCAGGGGCATCAGTTGGAAAATAGGCAGGCACACCTGGGGGATGGGGAACGGGGGGGGACCTCGGCCGGCAGATGGAACAAGACCACTGGTTCTGGAGGGGGAACCATGCCCTGTGCTTGGTCCTGGGGAGTGCAAGGCCACAGTCTCTCAAGTGGGTGATATGCCCACATGCTCTGGAGGGAGCAACATGCCCTGTGCTTGGTCCTGGGGAGTGCAAGGCCAGAGTCTCACAGGTGGGTGACTTGCCCTCTAGCTCTGGAGGGGGCAACATGCCCTGTGCTTGGTCCTGGGGAGTGCAAGGCCACAGCCTCTCAGGTGGATGATTTGCTCACATGCTCTGGAGGGGGCAACATGCCCTGTGCTCTTGATCCTGGGGAGTGCAAGGCCACAGTCTCTCAGATGGGTGATTTGGCCACATGCTCTGGAGGGGGCAACATGCCTTGTGCTCTTGATCCGGGGGAGTGCAAGGCCACAGTCTCTCAAGTGCGTGATTTGCCCACTTGCTCTGGAGGGGGCAACATGCCCTGTGCTCTTGATCTTGGGGAGGCTGGGGTCGGTGGGTGTCTTACCCACTGGTTCTGGAGGGGGCATCGTGCCCTGTGCTCTTGATCCTGGGGAGGCTGGGGTTGGTGGGTGTCTTACCCACTGGTTCTGGAGGGGGCATCTTGCCCTGTGCTCTTGATCCTAGGGAGGCTGGGGTAGGTGGGTGACTTTCCCACATCCTCTGGAGGGGGCATCGTGCCCTGAGCTCTTGATCCTGAGGAGGCTGGGGTCGGTGGGTGTCTTACCCACTGGTTCTGGAAGGGGCATCGTGCCCTGTGCTCTTGATCCTGGGGAGGCTGAAGTCGGTGGGTGTCCTACCCACTGGTTCTCTAGGGGGCAGTGTGCCCTGTGCTCTTGATCCTGGGAGGCTGGGGTTGGTGGGTGTCTTACCCACTAGTTTTGGAGGGGGCATCGTGCCCTGTGCTTTTGATCCTGGGGAGGCTGGGGTAGGTGGGTGACTTTCCCACATGGTTTGGAGGGGTCATCGTGCCCTGTGCTCTTGATCCTGGGGAGGCTGGGGTCGGTGGGTGTCTTACCCACTGGTTCTGGAGGGGGCATTGTGCCCTGTGCTCTGATCCTGGGGAGGCTGGGGTCGGTTGGTGTCTTACCCACTGGCTCTGGAAGGGGCATCGTGCCCTGTTCTCTTGATCCTGGGGAGGCTGAAGTCGGTGGGTGTCCTACCCACTGGTTCTCTAGGGGGCAGTGTGCCCTGTGCTCTTGATCCTGGGAGGCTGGGGTTGGTGGGTGTCTTACCCACTAGTTTTGGAGGGGGCATCGTGCCCTGTGCTTTTGATCCTGGGGAGGCTGGGGTTGGTGGGTGTCTTACCCACTGGTTCTGGAGGGGGCATCTTGCCCTGTGCTCTTGATCCTAGGGAGGCTGGGGTTGGTGGGTGACTTTCCCACATCCTCTGGAGGGGGCATCGTGCCCTGAGCTCTTGATCCTGAGGAGGCTGGGGTCGGTGGGTGTCTTACCCACTGGTTCTGGAAGGGGCATCGTGCCCTGTGCTCTTGATCCTGGGGAGGCTGAAGTCGGTGGGTGTCCTACCCACTGGTTCTCTAGGGGGCAGTGTGCCCTGTGCTCTTGATCCTGGGAGGCTGGGGTTGGTGGGTGTCTTACCCACTAGTTTTGGAGGGGGCATCGTGCCCTGTGCTTTTGATCCTGGGGAGGCTGGGGTAGGTGGGTGACTTTCCCACATGGTTTGGAGGGGTCATCGTGCCCTGTGCTCTTGATCCTGGGGAGGCTGGGGTCGGTGGGTGTCTTACCCACTGGTTCTGGAGGGGGCATTGTGCCCTGTGCTCCAGATCCTGGGGAGGCTGGGGTAGGTGGGTGACTTTCCCACATGCTCTGGAGGGGGCATCGTGCCCTGTGCTCTTGATCCTAGGGAGTACAAGGTCACAGTCTCTCAGGTGGATGTCACACCCACTGGATTTGCAGGGGCAGGCCGCACAGCAGCCCATGGAGGCAGGACTACATACCGTCTGCCGGCGGTGACAGCTGTTCAATGGTGGTAGTGGTGCAGCTGCGGCCGCTGGTGGGGGGAAGCTCCAGCCCATCCGCTGCAGCCTCGGATGGCTGCCCACTGGTGGTGGTGATGGTGGTGGTGCTGCTGCTGGTGGTGGGGGGAAGCTCCTGCCCATCCCCTTCAGCCTTGGACGGCTGCCCACTGGAGGTGGTGCTGCTGCTGGTGGTAGGGGGAAGATTCTGCCCATCCCCTGAAGCCTCGGATGGCTGCCTACTGGTGGTGGTGCTGCTGCTGGTGGTGGGGGGAAGCTCCTGCCCATCCCCTGCAGCCTCGGATGGCTGCCCATTGGAGGTGGTGGTGCTGCTGCTGCTGGTGGGGGGAAGCTCCTGCCCATCCCCTGCAGCCTCTGACGGCTGCCCACTGGTGGTGGTGCTGCTGCAGCTGGTGGTGGGGGGAAGCTCCTTCCTGTACCCTGCTGCCTCGGATGGCTGCACAACCATGGTTGGTGGTGGAGGCTCCGTCTGAGTCTCTGCCCCTGGCTCCTTGCCCTTCCTGGCAGCAGCTGGGGGTGGCTCCTTGGCCTTCCTGGCAGCAGCTGGGGCTGGCTCCTTGCCCTTCCTGGAAGCAGCTAGTGCTGGCTCCTTGACCTTCCTGGCAGCAGCTGGGGCTGGCTCCTTGCCCTTCCGGGCAGCAGCTGGGGCTGGCACCCTTTCCTTGAGGCTGCTGGTGCAGGCTCCTTCACCCTCTGCACAGGTGCCCTGGATCATTTTGCACCCGAGTGGGTGTGGAGACTACTGGGCCTGTGGACTGGGTGGCTGAGGTGCTTGCCTGGGTTTTTGCCACCCTGGCCAAAGGTGAAGGACGGGGGGTAGGGAAGAGGTCAATGGTGGAGAGGAAAAGCTTCTTAGGGACATGGGGCGGGAAGAGGGAGAAGGTTTGGGAGTGGAGGAAGAGGAAGTGGTTGTAGGAGGTGCTGATTTTGTGTGCAGGTGCATGGGCTGGATGCTGTTGTGAGGTGGATGGCTGTTGGGTGTCTGAGTGCTTGCGTTTGTGTACTTTAGGAGGGGGGGGACAGACACAGTGGGAGAGGATACAGGGGAAGTGTGCATGGCCAGTGAGGTGTGTGTTCTGCTAGGTGTGGTGGTGATGCTGGTAGTGGATGAGGATATACTGCATGCAGGTGTGAGTGTAAAAGCAACTGGGAGGGACGTGGAGGAGGAGGAGGAGGAGGAGGGGGAGACAGTGGAAATTGTGGATGTTGGTATGTCTGCATCTGGATGGTGCTTGTGTTTGCCTGTGTCACTCTTGTGTGCATGCTCGTCTGCTTGTGTGCTTGGGATAGACTGGGGTTAAAGGGAATGGGATTTGGAAGAGGAAGTTGGAGGTGGGAGGGTGGAAACAGGGACAATGGCTGCCATCAGAGAGGAGGCCAGAGCCTGGATCGATCTCTGTTGGCCCGCCAAGCTAGTGTGAATGCCCTCCAGAAATGCATTAGTTTGTTGCGTTTGGGCTGCCAGTCCTTGGATGGCATTCACAATAGTGGACTGCCCTACAGAGATGGATCTCAGGGGGTCAATAGCCTCCTCACTCAGGGCAACAGGGCTCACTAGGGCAGGGGCTGAGGTGCCTGGGGCGAAGGAGATGCCCACCCTCATGGGTGAGCGGGCACGGGCAACTCAATGAGGGGCTGTTGGGAGGGCGGCACTGTTGTGGGGGTGGCAGCTGTAGCTGGGGTGGTCACAGAGGTGACCGCCACCACCAGGGAGCTTCCATCGGAGGAGGTATCAGAGTCTGAACTGTCCCCTCCAGTCTCCGTTGTGGTGCTCCCCTTGCTCTCCGTCCCACTGGTGCTATCACTGTCGGGGGACTCTGCCTCCTGGGTCCTGTGGGATGCAACTCCCTCCGTCACCGGTGCCTCTGCTCCCTTGCCAGATGATGCTAATGCACATAAGGACAGGGTGACAAAACAAAAAGGGGGGGAGAGAGACAAAGGATACACCTGGTCAATGGCTGCACCAACACCACCGTTGGCGTACACACCACTCTCACACACAGGGAACAGCCCTACTCACAATGCATTGCACTACCAGTTATTTTGCTAGCCACCAAGGCATGGGGAGGGGCACACACCGCCAAATGCAGCACACCTGGGCCACACGCAGCCCTGGCCAGTTGTGGATGCCTAAGAGCTAGGTAGCAGTATTATCCCTTCAGGACCCTTGCCACCAGGTGACCTAGTCTGCAATGTCAGGCCTGGGCTAGGGTCACCCACTGACACACAACCCCCACACGGATACCACCCTACCAATGCGTAAGTTGTAATGATAGGCATTGTAGTCACCCGCTTGTGGCTGCTGTTATGGCCTCAAGCGCCCATCCAGCTCAGGATAGGCCTCCACCAGTATGTGGGCCATCAGGGGGGTCAGGGTTCAACGGGCACCCCTTCCTCGTTGGGAGGCCATCCCCAACAGGGCCTCCGCCATATTCCGTGCCCAGCGTCTCAGGTCCTCCTACCATTTCCAACAGTGGGTGTTCCGCCTGCCGTAGACCCCCAGGGTCAGCACTTCCTTGGCGATGGCACGCCATATACCCTTCTTTTGATGGGCGCTGACCTGCAGAGGTAATACACACAGGAAAATAGTATCAGTCAGACAGTCCTGCCTGTTACACGTATGGCCCACCATACCCCTTCACATCACCATTTTCACAGACATGGCCCAGCACACAACCAACACGCCGCCGAGAGGACATCCATCCATGCCCCTTACATGAGGCCTTCACACACACACCATTCCATGCATTCATGCCACATGCATCGTGCCCACAGTGTACTCACCTGTTGGTCTGGAGGCCCATACCGCAGTCCGTACTGGGGTAGGGACCCATCCACCTGTCTCTCCAAATCCACCAAGGTGAAGGCAGGGACCCTTTCCCCAATCACACGGGCCATGGTAGATTCCAGACACAGGTCACAGCAGCATATACAGTGCAGGTCCTCTCCTGTTGAAGGTCAGATAGCAAGTGAGGAATCAGAAAATGGCGGTCACGTCCGTGGCAGTGCATAGCGTCACCGCCGGCATACATCACCATTGGCCACTGTACCCCATAGGGCCCAATGTTAACCAATGAGGAGTAGCATGGCGGTTCCCGACCACCTCCTGTAACTGCGCACAACGTCAACGAAATTACCTCACTTCCATCTGTCCCTCCATACAGGACAGGCGGATGCCATTTCAGGTGGGGGGGGGGGGGCAGGCCCTGGATAATAACTGCATCACAGTTAAAATTTTGACATACAGGACAAATCCCACTTACCCAATACAAATTGACATCATGCATTGTACTGTTGTGGCTCCAAAGTTCAGTTTGTGACCGGCTCCTCACTCTTTTGGCCCACAGATTGCTACCGCTGCAGATAAATAGGAGATGGAGACATACCACCATGTACAGACCCCTGGTGGGCTTGGCAACAATGGAGGACAGGCACATCATCCTCACCTATAGACTTGACAGGGCCACAATCACAGAGCTGTGTGCCCAATTTGAGCCTGATCTGATATCTGATATCCATCACCCCACTGGGATCTCCCCTCTTGTGCAAGTTCTATCAGTGCTCCATTTCCTGGCAACTGGTGCTTTCCAAGTGACAGTGGGCTTGGCAGCAGGAATGTCACAGCCAATGTTCTCAATAGTGCGGACCAGAGTGTTGTCTGCCCTGATTAAACACATGTGTTGGGAGACATGAAGGAATAGAGAGGGGCCACAGGGGTAGGCAGATGGCACATAGGGGGCTGCCCAGGGGCATCAGGTTGACTCACAGAATGGCAGTATATAGGGGCTGCAGGGGGCAGGGTCACCTATGAACTGGCAGGATGATGAGGGAATGAAACAAAATGAGGATGCAGTAGATGACACACAGAAAAACTGCAGGGTATGAAGAGTGGGGTACTGATTGCCTACAGGGCAGTACACAAATGTTTGAGGGAGTAGATAAAAGGGCTACAGGCAATGCTTAATTTGTATAAAAAAAAATAAAAAAAAAAAAAAAAAAGTGGATGGGCCAAAAGGTGTTGTTAAGATCCGGTGCTGACATATGTTGGGGTTGCTTGATACTAAAGCTAACCTATTATTGATTCCACCTCATATCTCTTTCCTCCTCCACTCTACAATCCCTTCCTCTATTTTTCAGTCTTATTGGGTCTTTTTCATATAAGTCCTGGTTCCCAAAAATAAGTGCCAATGCCCATTACTTGCAACCCCAGCACAAATGAGGCAATGGCTTCAGGGCAGGTGGGAGGCACAAAGCTGTACTTCAGGGGGTAGAGGGACATACAGGACTAGGCAGGGGCGGCTCCTACATAAGGGAGGAGGAGCGTTGTCCCTCCTGCCAGCAGCAGCAGCTGCAAAACCTTTACAAGGTGTTTATTATCGTTTTCTTGTAAAGGGACAGGGTCACGGGGGTGACGAGCAGTGAGGGGAGTGCACTGTGCACTCCTCTCAGTGGGCATGTGTGTTTGGCAGGCCATCTCGGGCCGGTCAAACACACATGCGCCCAGGGCTCTCTCCAGCCCAGCAACTCAGTTGCCGGGCTAGTGAGAGCCTACACAGGCTCCCAGTCTGCCTGGGAGTGCCCTGGCTGGGCGCTCCCAGACAGTCTTAATGCTGCTGTGAGCAGTGTCAGGATTGGCCACAGGGCAGGCTGGGAGCCTAAGCCTGCCTGCAGCAATAGAGGAGATGGAGGAGACGGAGGAGCGGAGCAGCGGCATGCAGGTAAGTGTTTTTTCAAAAATTAATTTAATGTTTATTGTTTATTACCCCCCTTTGGCACCTTCATACACTAACAAACCAAACTTCACACCTAAAAATATCATAGTGCATGCTCATAACCACTATCCTAAGCCCACATAGCTTCCATCATATACCAACACGCAGATCATCGTAAACCCACACTGCCACCATTTACAAGTGTTCTACAGTGGCCCACCAAAAAGTTTATCACAA
Source organism: Pleurodeles waltl (assembly GCF_031143425.1). Classification (NCBI taxonomy): domain Eukaryota; kingdom Metazoa; phylum Chordata; class Amphibia; order Caudata; family Salamandridae; genus Pleurodeles; species Pleurodeles waltl. The sequence continues at coordinate 533,074,605 of NC_090451.1, forward strand.
AATTGTAGATCCTTTTACTCACTTTTAAACATAATCTACAATTCTGTGTCAGGACCGGAAGTGAGGATTATGCTTTCTTTCTTCGCCTTTCTTGAAATAGCAGCCATGTCAGAACAATATCAAGTACAACTCCCATGAACATCAGGGAAAAGTTCATCAAACAAGCAACCAATCAGAGAGAGCTGCAGTCCATTATAGGCTATTTGAATAAAGGCGAAGAAAGAAAGCATAATCCTCGCCTTTGTGTCCTTAATAGAATTGAAACTTTCCATAATGAAAGCTAGGAAATTTTATATTCTCTCCAAGAGATCTTCTTTCATTCTGTCTCAAGTAATAACAGAGGTCACATAACCTCAATCATATACCCATACAGCCCCAATCATATGCCAATACAGCTGAACAATCACCATTGGACACATGCACAACTATTACCACACACCCACACTTATCCTAGCACATGCCAACTAGGATGATCACCTTGTAAGAAGGCAAATTCAGTACAGTGACAGTAGAAATTCAGGACAAAGTGTTACAATTCAGAACAAAATGTTATTTTTACTAACACATTGGAAGATGTTGCACAATTATCAAATAGACAGCTGAAAGAAGTGCAAGCCAAAGTTGTTTTATGTTCTTTAGTTTGCTTCAGATATTGGAGTGTTGAGCAAACATTCACATATGGCTGACAGATTTAAAGATGAGAAAACTAGTAAACATATACACTCTAAGCAGAATTGGCAGCCAACACAAGGGTCAGTTTTCACAATTGTACCCCGGTACCATGAATGACAATGTCAGAAGCAGCACTCTGTTGCTAATCATAGGCTTAGAGTTCAAAGGCAGTAGCACTACTAGATAGTGTAAAAAGAGAGAAAAAAGATGGTGAGAAATGAGGAGAGGGCTATGTACTGAGGAAGAGACAGATGTTTTGAACAGTGAAAGTGTACAGTGGGAGAAGAGTAAAGCAAGCGAGGATCTGCAAGCTGACAGAAAGAGCAGTTAGTGATAAGAGAAAAGAAGACAACAGAAGATGGGGCAGAGAAAGGTGCAAAATACAGATACAGAAAGATGCTGAGGGTGGCATAGAGAAGACTGAAAAGAGAACAAAGTGTAGAGGGAGCATATGCAAGGTAGAGAGAACTGAGAGCAAGGATGTGAGGAAGTGTGAGAGGCAGAGATGAATGGCAAGGTAGGAGAGAGGAGGGAACGGAGAGAGAAAAGGGAACTGAGAGATGAAGAGGTTGAATAGGGAATGAATAGAGAGATGATGTGAGGGTTCACATTGTAACTTGCGTGCCAGACCTTGCAATATCATTTCCAATGCACCATATCTTTGAAAATATGGTGCTACTCTGCTCTTTCCCTTTCAGCACAGCAACTTCACTTCACAAAGTGCTACAGAGGCATCCCCGGAGGGTGGCGTCTACAAAAGGGGTGGCGCGTAGCCCGGAGTGTAACTTTGAGGAAGCATGGCCCCTGGTGATGACAAAAATACAAGAGGGATTTTGGAGGAGGATCAAGTGAGTTCTCCTAAGATAAATTGTTAAACAACTTAAACGCTATTGTGAGTAAGGAACGTGACTCAAAATAGTATGGAATTTCACAGAAAATTCCTCGAACACCTTTCTAGGACGTTTGTGGCAAATCTTATGTTTTAAATCAGTTTGTTCATTACCATTGGGGAAAGTGGGAAGAATTTAAATACAGTTTTATAAAGGAGTATGTAGGAGCCTTCCCTAAATAGTAATTGAGAGGATGAACAGGGCATGGTGAAAAGTGTGGCAAGCACATTGGTCAAAGCATGACAACATTTAAATACAACTTCATAGTCATTTTGGGGTTCACTCACCAAGGATGCATGAGGCAATATTCGTCAAGTTGTGTACATGTGTGCAACATTTCTGGAAATTAAATAATGCATCTGTGAACTCACTAGTGCACGGTAAGCAGGGTTGAGAATTTCTGGCATTAGGCTACGGCTCGACTGCTTAGGTGAAACACAGTCCAGAAACCCATCATATTAGTGAGTACACTTTCAGCAAAGCTACTAAACCCTTAATTGAAAGGTCCAACACGTTTTATTAGTACTACTACACTCTCCATGAACGATAACACAACTATTCCGAAGGGCCGATTTTTACTTTTTTTTTTTTTTAGAATTTGAATATCATTCCGGGCTGATGTGTTTTAAAACACAGTGTTAGCACTTCCCAGGAGGGCTGCAATGTCTTCTTCGGGACAGTAGAGTCGCGTCTCAGAAGATCTGCCTTGCAGTTATTGAGCATTGCTAACACTAAACAGCATGGCTACTACTCTCTCCATGATCTTGCTTAAAGTTTCTCAGTGAGGCTGTGACACATTATTGGACAATGCCAACACTTCTCAGTTGGGATGCTATACTGTTCATGGAACCGAGTTAACACTCCCCAATATGGCTGACATCATTGTCTTGTAACTCAACAATTCTATACCTAATACGTCCCAGCAAAATGCCCATATTGTTATTGAACATTGTCAGCACTTATCAGCAGGGATGATATAATGTTATTGGATAATACCAATTTCTGTGTCTGCTGGCTGAGTAGAGTACTGCCGACAGTGCAGGGAGAACGTTTTTATCTAATGATCACAGATTTAAACCCTTGCATGTCCACTCAGTCTTTCAATCTCCAGAGAAAATGAGTACCTTTCAGCTGGCTAAAAACATAAATCTGTAAATAGTATCATCAGACCCCTTGAGGGTTAACATGACCTCTACAGAGGCATGGTATGTAATATTATCTCAGGAGAATTGCATATTTGCATTAGAGTCATGCCAAAGACTCCTCAAGGGAATTGACAGACTCTGGGGGTTATTCTAACTTTGGAGGAGTGTTAATCCGTCCCAAAAGTGACGGTAAAGTGACGGATATACCACCAGCCGTATTACGAGTTCCATAGGATATAATGGACTCGTAATACGGCTGGTGGTAAATCCGTCACTTTTCCGTCACTTTTGGGACGGATTAACACCTCCTCCAAAGTTAGAATAACCCCCTCTATGTTATGAGGGTCATCTTCTGCTAATCACTGCTTTCATTGCTACCATTGTGAATTCTGTCACTTTTATCATCTGTGGCAGTGGCTGCAAAATCCACACTTGTGCACTGGCTTAAGTTGACCAAAGGTATAAGGCTGGTTGACAGTGGTGAGTGGATACCCCTGGTAAATGGAAGCTGCATTATGTATTAAATAGCAGCAACATCCACCCTGCAAGATTAAGCAGTACTGTCCTCCTGGCCTACAGGAAGTGGTTCTCCTTAGTACAATAATCCAAAGCTCCCATCCTACAGGGCCACAACATTTATCAAAAATTGCATTTGGCAATGCCACTTTTCTCTACTGAAATTTTGAGAACATGGGCATTTTCATGGTGGTTGAGTAGGGGCCAGGCTGTGTACATAGGGCTTGGGAATAATAAATGTGCCCACCCTCAGTCCTTTGCACGACTGATCACTTCAGTTTTATTCCCACAAGGTATAAATAGTTGTTTTTGTAAAGTACAATACATGGCATTGATACTGGTACTGAGAGCTGTTGTAGGGTTGTGTTTTTTCAGTTTGGGCCAAAGCCTTGCTTGTGTTGATGTTCATACCCCCCTTACCCATAATCGCCTAATGACTCCGGTTGTTTTTGTGGTCCCATATCATTGGCAGTCTGCATTAGTTTTCCCTTACCCGTCTCATTATTTCCCATGTCCCTTTGTCCCCACGCCCAATATCAATATCGTAATACCAGTCTACCAATGTCACCGACCCTCTGACAATACCTATGTTTTGCTGTGTTCCCCAGCCTGAGTTTCTGTATTGTCTTGTCAGTGTTCTAGTGACAGTGTCCCTGCCCCTGTGTCTGTGCACTGTGTTCATATCACAAACTCGGTGACCCCATATCAGTATATCATTGTCAATGCAAGTGTCACAATGTCAGTGTCCTTATTTCTGTGTCCTTTTCTTTGCAAATGTTGCCATATCAGTGCCCCTGTACGCGTGTGTCTGTGAAGGTGTCACCTGATCAGTGTCTCAGTATCACTTTTCCATAATCATTGTCCTGTGTCACCTTTCCATGCCCTGTGCCATTGCCAGTTTCTCTATACAGGCACCCCTTGTCAGAGTTCCATTGTGAGTCTCCACATCAGTGTTCTGTGTCGGTATCCAAGGTCAAATGATCAGTGACTGTGTCCCAGTGTCAGTGCCCATCAGTATTCCGTCATCAGTGTCCCTGTGCCAATCTTCCTTTGACCCTGTGTTGCAGCCTTCATGATGTCCCTGTGTTAGGTCTTCAAGACAGGTTCTTTTATCAAAGTCAGTGTCCCAATGTCAGTGTTCCTATGTAAATGTTCACATGTGAGGGCCCTAGGATCTGTGTTTATCTCATTGTCCCTGTGACAGTTTTCTCATATGAGTGCCCATGTCATCCCCATATCTTAATGTCCCTACGTCATTGTTTCAGTATTCCATGTCAGTGACAGTGTTCACGTCACGTTGGGGGGCCTTGATTACTTGAGGGTGCCATGGTCTGTTATTCCGGAGCAAGTGTGGCGGCATCAGTGCTCTGATGCCATTGTCCCTGAACCATTTCCAGTGACAGGTATAATTGTCCCTGTGGTGAGCAAGGTTCACACACCTTTAGTTTAACTTGTAGCAAGTTTTACCGGGAAAACATGAGGAAAAAGTGTGATCGGGCTTCACCCTTTTTTATCTCATAATGTAATTATGATCATGATGGTGTTGAAAGGGGGGGGGGGGGTCTATCTAAGAATTGCGGTTCTAGTGCGCTTAAAAGTGGAGAATGCGTGGGCAAATGACGGGTCTTTCGCTGCACGTTTTTGTCTCTTGCCAGAATATGGCTGCAGGGAACACTTCACTCTTTTTGTGGGAGCGCATTAATTTACCATTGCTCTGACATGGCGGATTTTATCGGAGGAAGCGTTTCCTGTGTATTTTGACTGCGCACATCACTTTTAATATTTTAAAAAGGATGGGCCTTATTAGAAAGAACAGTAGGCCTCAATAAAGTACTTGTAATGTTTTCATTCCATTGACATTATAGAAACACAGCTCTCTGTTCAAATCTTACTTTTCTTCCTATTAAATGAAGTGTGTAATGCACAGGAGATGGGGTGGCGTCCTCCAGCCTGTAAGGCTGCACTAGCAGTTAAGTTCTGAAGGCACAGACGTGCTCCTTATCCAGCACAGGCAATCAATACATTGTTCAAGGTTCTGTAAGAGCAATGGGATTATGGAAGCGCCTAATGCCTCACTTCTGCGAATTCTAAGCTCTGTATATAACAATTGTTATAGTTACTCTTTCCGTTGTGCTCTGTGACCTGTGATGTGCTGTACCCCTCTAAACGTAGGCACCTTGTTTCATCAAAATAAATTCAGCAATTTACATGATGCATTCCTAAACTCTGCGGGCACTGGGACAGTTTTAACAGTGACAGTGTTAACTTTACTTTTGCCACAGAATAGGTAATATCAGTCTCACATAGCACAATGGTTTGATACACCAGTTGTAAAGACCATGTGTGACCTCAGGCCACGTAATCAGACCCTAGTAAGGCTAACTCAACCTTTCATCCTTCTAAGTTACCTTCCACTTGCATGAGGTTTGTTTTGGTGAGGACTTTTGATATGGTGAGGACTACTGCAGAAGCTGGACAGTGGAGGTGTGTAGTCGAGGTGCGCGAAATTCACATCATTAGTTTTTGCATATTGCTTTAAATTTCAGGAAATTATACAAAATTACACAGTTAGGTGACTTCAAATCTGTCATTTAGTGCTATGTTTTAGTGTGAAATGCGTCTTCGTATCAATTGAAATGAGGAAGCATTTTGCGTTAGGAAAATAGCATGAAAAATACAGCTGCCATGAACAATAGCTACTCATGTTCTGGATTTTCACCTTGTTCCTGAGCACCTACGCTATCATTTTCCAACAAACTGTATAGTAATTATGCAGCGTAATGAGGTAATTTCAGGAACTTTGAGTAAGAAGCATGATGAAAAATTCTCAAATTTATGCAAACTATGCCATTGTAATTTACAAGCCTAGTTTGTAGCACCCCACTTTCGCAATACCAGTGGCACCTGGTCAATAAATATTATCCCAACTTTTTTACTTTAATACACTGCCATGCCCCAGCTTCTCAGGATCTCAAAGATTCTGGCTGCTTTCCTTTACGCAACTCTTTATTTAAAGAGTTTTATATTGCACGAACATGACTCAAAGGTATCTGATTCCTGTACAAAGAACAACCCACACCCATTACAGAACAAACATAGCTCTGTGGCAAAGAATATATGCAAATATAGTATTTCACAAAGTTTGTTGACAATGATATTTTATGAGTCTTGTTCGAGAGGCTCGCACTCCTGCATTATAGAAGAAGCGAGTGAAGTGGACCTTGAGTCATCCTTGATCTTGGATCTTACTGGAGGAATCTGTTGAGTAGCAGTCTTTTCTTGAAGACTATGGTGGAAGGCTTCGTACGAATCTTTGGTGGAAGGGAATTCCATATTCTCGAGGTGGAACCGGAGAAAGTACGAGAATAGGACTTTAACTATCTGACTCTTGGGGGTTCTAGCCATAGGGACTCAGCACTCCTAAGAGAGTGGCAACCTCCTGATATTTTGTTTGAGGTATCGGAAAATGAATGATATGGTTGAAGTGTGGTCACCCTATTATCAATCTTGCTGCAGCATTAAGGGTTGCCTTGAGTGGAACTGTCCGTGATTTTGGTAAACCTGTCAGGATCGCACTCCCATAGTCCACTCTGGATACGACTAGTGGCAGTACTGCAGGGTTGAAGTCTGAGGGCGAGATGAACTGTTTCACCTTTTTGAGTAGGTAGAGTTGGTGGGCCACACTGCGAGTGGATGCACTAATGAGCTTGCATGTTAAGGTCTTTTTCCAGGATAATTCTGAGGGCCATAGGCCCTCATTACAACCCTGGCGGTCGGTGATAAAGTGGCAGTAATACCTCCAACAGGCTGGCGGTAATTATCGCCAAATTATGACCATGTCAGTGATAACTCAGATAGACAGCCACTTTACCACACCGACCGCCAGGGCAAAAACAACTGCCACCACGGCGGCAGCCACCTACAGCCAGGTGGAAGCCAATGTTCCGCCCACCGTAATAAGACCCTTTAATCCGCCACCTTTTCCAAGCGGCACCAACGACATCAAAAGCCTGGCGGAAACACTGCACTGAAGTGAAAGGTCTCACCTTTGAGACACAGGGAAAACTACGTCGCCAAGGAGCCCGAACTGCATGTCTTCCCAGTGCTCTTCCACTTGCTGCGCTACCACTAACGCCAACGACGGCGAAGACGATGATGGTGAGTACAGCCGCCTAGCACACAAGGGAGGGGGGGAGGAAAAAGAGAGTGACACACAGACGCAACACACACACACACACACACACACACACACACACACACCCAACACAATACACACAATCAGCTGCATTAGCAAAACATTTGTACCCCATACCTCGGATGAAAAATGCAAGTACAACATGAATTTACCAAAGTGAGTGTAATAAGATCAACACAGTAGAAATACGAAACATGCAATGTAACTGGTATATACAAATGTACAGTTCAAGGGACACTGCCCAGTCCTCAGTGTGCGTGGGCCACAGGCCAAAGTCCAAGGCCCCACTTGTCACCTGCATCAACACGGAGAGAACACTGCAGGGGCATCAGTTGGAAAATAGGCAGGCACCGCTGGGGGATGGGGAACAGGGGGGGGTACCTCAGCCGGCAGATGTAACAAGACCACTGGTTCTGGAGGGGGCAACATGCCCTGTGCTTGGTCCTGGGGAGTGCAAGGCCACAGCCTCTCAGGTGGATGATTTGCTCACATGATCTGGAGGGGGCAACATGCCTTGTGCTCTCGATCCTGGGGAGTGCAAGGCCACAGTCTCTCAAGTGGGTGATTTGCCCACTTGCTCTGGAGGGGGCAACATGCCCTGTGCTCTTGATCTTGGGGAGGCTGGGGTCGGTGGGTGTCTTAGCCACTGGTTCTGGAGGGGGCATCATGCCCTGTGCTCTTGATCCTGGGGAGTCTGGGGCTGGTGGGTGTCTTACCCACTGGTTCTGGAGGGGGCATCTTGCCCTGTGCTCTTGATCCTAGGGAGGCTGGGGTAGGTGGGTGACTTTCCCACATGCTCTGGAGGGGTATTGTGCCCTGAGCTCTTGATCCTGAGGAGGCTGGGGTTGGTGGGTGTCTTACCCACTAGTTCTGGAAGGGGCATCGTGCCCTGTGCTCTTGATCCTGGAGAGGCTGGGGTAGGTGGGTGTCTTACCCACTGGTTCTGGAGGGGGCATCGTGCCCTGTGCTTTTGATCCTGTGGAGGCTGGGGTAGGTCAGTGACTTTCCCACAGGCTTTGGAGGGGTCATCGTGCCCTGTGCTCTTGATCCTGGAGAGGCTGGGGTCGGTAGGTGTCTTACCCACTGGTTCTGGAGGGGGCATTGTGCTCTGTACTCTGATCCTGGGGAGGCTGGGGTCGTGGGTGTCTTACCCACTGGCTCTGGAGGGGCCATTGTGCCCTGTGCTCCTGATCCTGGGGAGGCTGGGGTAGGTGGGTGACTTTCCCACATGCTCTGGAGGGGGCATCGTGCCCTGTGCTCTTGATCCTGGGGAGTACAAGGTCACAGTCTCTCAGGTGGATGTCACACCCACTGGATTTGCAGGGGCAGGCTGCACAGCAGCCCATGGAGGCAGGACTACATACCGTCTGCCGGCGGTGACAGCTGTTCAGTGGTGGTAGTGGTGCTGCTGCGGCCGCTTTTGGGGGGAAGCTCCAGCCCATCCGCTGCAGCCTCGGATGGCTGCCCACTGGTGGTGGTGATGGTGGTGCTGCTGCTGCTGGTGGTAGGGGGAAGCTCCTGCCCATCCCCTGCAGCCTCGGACGGCTGCCCACTGGTGGTGGTGCTGCTGCTGGTGGTGGGGGGAAGCTCCTGCCCATCCCCTGCAGCCTTGGACGGCTGCCCACTGGAGGTGGTGTTGCTGCTGGTGGTAGGGGGAAGCTCCTGCCCATCCCCTGCAGCCTCGGACGGCTGCCTACTGGTGGTGGTGCTGCTGCTGCTGGTGGTGGGGGGAAGCTCCTGCCCATCCCCTGCAGCCTCGGATGGCTGCCCACTGGAGGTGGTGGTGCTGCTGCTGGTGGTGGGGGGAAGCTCCTGCCCATCCCCTGCAGCCTCTGACGGCTGCCCACTGGTGGTGGTGCTGCTGCAGCTGGTGGTGGGGGGAAGCTCCTGCCTATAACCTGCTGCCTCGGACGGCTGCACAACCATGGTTGGTGGTGGAGGCTCCGTCTGAGTCCCTGCAACTGGCTCCTTTCCCTTCCTGGCAGCAGCTGGGGGTGGCTCCTTGGCCTTCCTGGCAGCAGCTGGGGCTGGCTCCTTGCCCTTCCTGGAAGCAGCTAGTGCTGGCTCCTTGACCTTCCTGGCAGCAGCTGGGGCTGGCTCCTTGCCCTTTCCGGGCAGCAGCTGGGGCTGGCACCCTTTCCTTGAGGATGCTGGGACAGGCTCCTTCACCCTCTGCACAGGTGCCCTGGATCCTTTTGCACCCGAGTGGGTGTGGAGACTACTGGGCCAGTGGACTGGGTGGCTGAGGTGCTTGCCTGGGTTTTTGCCACCCTGGCCAAACGTGAAGGACGGGGGTAGGGAAGAGGTCAATGGTGGAGAGGAAAAGCTTCTTAGGGACATGGGGCGGGAAGAGGGAGAAGGTTTGAGAGTGGAGGAAGAGGAAGTGGTTGTAGGAGGTGTCTTTCTGCTGATTTTGTGTGCAGGTGCATGGGCTGGATGTTGTTGTGAGGTGGATGGCTGTTGGGTGTCTGAGTGCTTGCGTTTGTGTACTTTAGGAGGGGGGGACAGACACAGTGGGAGAGGATACAGGGGAGGTGTGCATGGCCAGTGAGGTGTGTGTTCTGCTATGTGTGGTGGTGATGCTGGTAGTGGATGAGGATGTACTGCATACAGGTGTGAGTGTAAAAGCAACAGGGAGGGACGTAGAGGAGGAGGAGGAGGGGAGACAGTGGAAATTGTGGATGTTGGTATGTCTGCATCTGGATGATGTTTGTGTGAGTGCCTGTGGGATGATGTGTGGTGCTTGTGTTTGCCTGTGTCACTCTTGTGTGCATGCTCGTCTGCTTGTGTGCTTGGGATAGACTGGGGTTGAAGGGAATGGGATTTGGAAGAGGAAGTTGGAGGTGGGAGGGTGGAAACAGGGACAATGGCTGCCATCAGAGAGGAGGCCAGAGCCTGGATCGATCTCTGTTGGGCCGCCAAGCTAGTGTGAATGCCCTCCAGAAATGCATTAGTTTGTTGTGTTTGGGCTGCCAGCCCCTGGATGGCATTCACAATAGTGGACTGCCCTACAGAGATGGATCTCAGGAGGTCAATAGCCTCCTCACTCAGGGCAACAGGGCTCACTAGGGCAGGCCCTGAGGTGCCTGGGGCGAAGGAGATGCCCACCCTCATGGGTGAGCGGGCACGGGCAACTCAATGAGGGGCTGTTGGGAGGGCGGCGCTGTTATCGGGGTGGCAGCTGTAGCTGGGGTGGTCACAGAGGTGACCGCCACCACCAGGGAGCTTCCATCGGAGGAGGTATCAGAGTCTGAACTGTCCCCTCCAGTCTCCGTTGTGGTGCTCCCCTCGCCCTCCGTCCCACTGGTGCCCTCACCGTCGGGGGACTCTGCCTCCTGGGTCCTGTGGGATGCAACTCCCTCCGTCACCGGTGCCTCTGCTCCTCCGCCAGATGATGCTAATGCACATAAGGACAGGGTGACAAAACAAAAAGGGGGAGAGAGAGTCAAAGGATACACCTGCTCAACGGCTGAACCAACACCACCGTTGGCGTACACACCACTCTCACACACAGGGAACAGCCCTACGCACTATGCATTGCACTACCAGTTATTTTGCTAGCCACCAAGGCATGGGGAGGGGCACACACCGCCAAATGCAGCACACCTGGGACACACGCAGCCCTGACCAGTTGTGGATGCCTAAGAGCTAGGTAGCAGTATTATCCCTTCAGGACCCTTGCCACCAGGTGACCTAGTCTGCAATGTCAGGCCTGGGCTAGGGTCACCCACTGACACACAACCCCCACACGGATACCACCCTACCATGCGTAAGTTGTAATGATGGGCATTGTACTCACCCACTTGTGGCTGCTGTGATGCCCTCAAGCGCCCATTCAGCTCAGGATAGGCCTCCGCCAGTATGTGGGCCATCAGGGGGGTCAGGGTTCAACGGGCACCGCTTCCTCGTTGGGAGGCCATCCTCAGCATGGCCTCCACCGTATTCCGTGCCCGGCGTCTCAGGTCCTCCTACCGTTTCCAACAGTGGGTGCTCCGCCTGCCGTAGACCCCCAGAGTCAGCACTTCCTTGTCGATGGCACGCCATATACCCTTCTTTTGATGGGCGCTGACCTGCAGAGGTACTACACACAGGAAAATAGTATCAGTCAGACAGTCCTGTTTGTTACACTTATGGCCCACCATACCCCTTCACATCACCATTTTCACAGACATGGCCCAGCACACAACCAACACGCCGCCGAGAGGACATCCATCCATGCCCCTTACTTGAGGCCTTCACACACACACCATTCCATGCATTCATGCCACATGCATCGTGCCCACAGTGTAGTCACCTGTTGGTCTGGAGGCCCATACAGCAGTCCGTACTGGGGTAGGGACCCATCCACCTGTCTCTCCAAATCCGCCAAGGTGAAGGCAGGGACCCTTTCCCCAATCACACGGGCCATGGTAGATTCCAGACACAGGTCACAGCAGCATATACAGTGTAGGTCCTCTCCTGTTGAAGGTCAGATAGCAAGTGAGGAATCAGATAGAAAATGGCGGTCACGTCCGTGGCAGTGCATACCGTCACCGCCGGCATACATCACCAGTGGCCACTGTACCCCATAGGGCCCAATGTTAACCAATGAGGAGTAGCATGGCGGTTCCCGACCACCTCCTGTAACGGCGCACAACGTCAATGGAATTACCTCACTTCCATCTGTCCCTCCATACAGGACAGGCGGACACCATTTCAGGTGGGGGCGCAGGCCCTGGATAATAACTGCATCACAGTTAAAATTTGGACATACAGGACAAATCCCACTTACCCAATACAAATTGACATCATGCATTGTACTGGTGTGGCTCCAAAGTTCAGTTTGTGACCGGCTCCTCACTCTTTTGTCCCACAGATTGCTACCGCTGCAGATGAATAGGAGATGGAGACATACCACCATGTACAGACCACTGGTGGGCTTGGCAACAATGGAGGACAGGCACATCATCCTCACCTATAGACTTGACAGGGCCACAATCACAGAGCTGTGTGCCCAATTTGAGCCTGATCTGATATCTGATATCCATCACCCCACTGGGATCCTCTCTCTTGTGCAAGTTCTATCAGTGCTTCATTTCCTGGCAACTGGTTCTTTCCAAGTGACAGTGGGCTTGGCAGCAGGAATGTCACAGCCAATGTTCTCAATAGTGCGGACCAGAGTGTTATCTGCCCTGATTAAACACATGTGCAGCTACATTGTATTTCCCCAGGTGGAGGATTTGGCCACAGTGAAGGCTGACTTCTATGCAATGGGACATAATTGGGGTGAATGATGGAACTCATATTGCATTTGTGCCCCCGTCACAATGAACAGGTGTACCAAAATCGTAAGAGGTTTCACTCCATGAATGTACAGAAGGTGTGCTTGGCGGACCAGTACATCTCCCATGTCAATGCTAAGTATCCTGGGTCGGTGCATGATGCCTTTATCCTGAGGAATAGCAGCATCCCAAATGTGATGGCCCTACTACAGAGGCACAGGGTGTGGCTAAAAGGTGAGCTCTGGTTCCCACCAAGTAGGTGTTGGTGTATGGGCATGGTGTTGGCCATATAGGATAGTGTGTGGCTAAATGTTGTCCCTCAATATTTGCAGGTGACTCTGGTTACCCCATCCTATCGTGGCTGCTGACTCCTGTGAGGAATCCCAGGACAAGGGCAGAAGAACGTTACAATGAGGCACATGGGCGAACAAGACGTATAATTGAAAGAACCTTTGGCCTCCTGAAGGCCAAATTCCAGTGCCTCCATCTGACAGGTGGATCCCTGTGCTACTCACCCAAGAAGGTCTGCCAGATAATCGTGGCATGCTGCATGTTGCACAACCTTGCCTTGAGACGCCATTTGGCTTTTCTGCAGGACGAGGAGGAGGTTGGAGATGACCGTGTGGCAGCAGTGGACCCTGTGGACAGTGATGATGAGGAGGCAGAGGATGAGGATGAGGACAACAGAACAGCAGTGATACGACAATACTTCCAATGACACACAGGTAAGACAGTGTTACTTCACATTTCATTGTCAATTATTTGTATATCCTTGGCACTGGCATGCTGTTATTTCCCACTTCTATGCCCACTTAGGCCCATATTTATACTTTTTTTGCGCCACGCTTGAGTCTCTTTTTGGCACACAAGCGGCGCTGACTTACAAAACACAATTGTATTTTGTAAGTTAGCGCCACTTTTGCGTCAAAGAATGACGCAAACGCACCGCAAAAAAACTATAAATATGACCCTTACTGTACCCTTTGGCAATTTATTTTACAGATGTTGGTGCCCCACTATCACTCCTGGTGTGATCACTGCAGCGAAATACAGGTCTTTCCTATGTGCACAATTACTGTACAGTTGAATTGCAATGTTTGAACTTGGTTAAGTGAATACATACTTAAAAAATGTAACATACTCAATACTTGTTATTTTTCTCCAAGGGTGTTTATTGAAGTGCTAAGAAGAAGAGGGGCAAGTGCAAGGGGATGGGTGATGATGGAGGAAAGTCCAGGGTATAGTTCCAGACTATTTGTAGCACAAGTGCATTGTCCATGGGGACATAGGAAGGGGAGCAATGACAGTCAAGGTGGACAGGGTGACAGAGTGGGACACAAGGGTTACAATCAGGAGAGTCTCATTTCATGGCGGGGGTCTTGACAATAGTCTCTGGCTACTGCCTGGATCGCAGGAAACGTTTGCATGTGGTTCTCCTTCTGCATTAGGAGGGGTGCTGGTGGCCTGTTGGTCCTGTGGCAGGGCCTCCTCTCCACTAGCGGCAGCGGAGGTGGAAGGCAGTGTAGATGTCTGGCAGTGCCATGGGCCCGCTGTTGTGAGACTGCCTCCCTCATTATGTTGGCCATGTCTGCCAGCACCCCTGAAATGGAGACCAGGGTGGAGTTGATGGCCTGCAAATCCTCTCTGATCCCCAGGTACTGTCCCTCCTGCAGCCGCCTGTTATCCTGCACATTGTCCAGGATCTGGCCCATCGTGTCCTGGGAATGTTGGTATGCTCCCAGGATCTCGGTGAGTGCCTCCTGGAGAGTCGGTTCCCTGGGCCTGTCCTCCCCCTGGCGCACAGAACTCCTCCCAGTTTCCCTGTTGTCCTGTGGCTCAGTCCCCTGAACCGTGTGCCCACTGCCCCCGGTCCCTGTTTGTCTTGGGTCTGAGCTCCATCTTCCTAGCTATAGATATCTGCTGCACCTGTGCTCCAAATAGCTGAGGCTCGACCCTGATGATTTCCTCCACCATGACCCTTAGCTCTTTCTCTGAGAATCGGCGGTGTCTTTGTGGTGCCATGGTTGTTGTGTAAGGTGTGTAGGTGAGAGTGTGTAGGTTAATGTGTTGGGGTGTGTGATGTGGGGTGCGTGTGTGGTGTATAGGTGTGAGTGGTATGTGGCTCTGGTTGCGTGAGTGCTCTTGCTGTCTCTCTCTGGTGGCAATTATTTGTAGTTGTAAAGAGTTGTGGGTAGTGTGGGTGTGTGTTTTATAGTGTTGTGGGTGTGTTGTGTGTATGGGTTTCAGGTGTGTGTTATTTAAATTGTCCAATGTAGTGTTATTTTGTATGTGTGTGTGTGTGTATTTTGAGCACGGCGGTATGTACCGCCAGTGGTTTAGCGTGGTTGAATGTCCGCAGTGATGATTCGTGGGTCATAATGTGATGGGCGTAGTTCTGTTGGCGTAACCGGGTGGGTTTGAATACCTCCAGTTTATCACTGACCTTTGGTGTGGAGGACTGGTGTCTGTGGCTGAATAGTGACGGATTGGTGTGTGTGTGTGTCATAATATGATGAACGGATATCTGCTGCCACCGCGGTGTGTTGGCGGCAGTCAGCATAATGAGGGCCATATTTGTTCCAATGATGGCCGGTTTGCTATTGAGGGTGTCAAAGTGGTTGATCCATTCTGATACGTGGGTGGTGATGTTGGGTGCCACTGCACATACTGCACTATACAGACACATCTTTTTGGCATCTTTTAAAATCATAGGCTGCCAAATATGTCAACTTATTGTGCATGTCTAAGCATGGCAATAAAAACTATAAACTGGGCTAAAAACGAGGACTCAGAATGTTATCATATTATCTGCTAAAGTAGAATCTGAAACATCAAATGAGGGGAGATGTGAGATACGATGGATCAACTTTAAATGAGGGTGCCAATGTTTTCTTTCTGTTTGCCTATAGTGCTCCAACTCCCTAAAGTGAATTAAAGCTGCTATCATTAAACAGCTGGGAAAGTAGTAGTGGATATTTGAAGGATGGAAGAGCTTTGAGAAAATGCAAAGTAATTTTTTATGTAAAGAGAAGCGGGTGTCACATTAATAAAATCAAAACGGAGTCAGGCAATCGTTTACTTGTATGTAGCACATTTATACATTACACTTTGCATGTTTATATATTTTCATGTTCAAATTCAGACTCCACCCTTGCTTCAAGGATTGGAAATGTTTGCTGTGTATTTCATTGGAAATATCTATGTCATAATGCAGAGTAAATTTGTCACGTAATCTTGCATGCCTTAATTCCAGGAGATTCATTTAATTTAATTTGACCCATTATCATTACCACTTTTTTCTTGATATTTATTTATCGGAGGGCCAGCAAGATTTCATCTGCAGAAACGCACCCATATCATCCTTCTTACCTAAGAGCATTTAAGGCAAGAGCTTCTACCAGGTCTCAGAAACGTGAAAGGTTAAAATTCTACCCCTTACACTGCTCGTAGGGAGAAACAGCACAGATGCAGGACCTTCTTCCTGCTGCACATAGCCCCTGCCCCACTCTCGCTTTCTCTCTCTTAGAGGAAATCTAGGCAACCAGCTACGAGGGGCTGCACAGATTTTCGAAAGGATGGACTCCCCCAGGTAAAGCATCCATTTTAGGCCATCCTAATTCATCACTCCTCATCCTTACTTCTCATCCCTATATCTCATCCTTCATCCTTACTGATCATCCATCATCCCTACTTCACATCCCTCATCCCTGCTTCTCATCCATTATCTTACCTCTCATCCATCATCTCTACTTCTCATCCATCGTCCCTACTTCTCATCCATCATTCCTACTTCTCATTCATTATACATCATCTCTACATCTCATCCATCATCCCTACTTCTTTACTTCTTTTCCATCAGCCCTACTTCTCATCCCTGCTTCTCATCCCTACTTCTCTTCCATCATCCCTACTTCTCATCCTTCATCCCTGCTTCTCATCCCTACTTCTCTCCCATCTCCCCTGCTTCTCTTCTGTCATCCCTACTTCTCATCCATCATCCCTATTTCTCTTCCGTCATCCCTACTTCTCTTCCATCACACATCTTCCCTACTCATCTATTATCTCTAGTTCTCTTCCATCATCCCTACTTCTCATCTATTATTCCTACCCCTCATCCATTATCCTTACTTCTCATCCATCATCCCCAGTTTTCATCCATCATCCCTACTTCTCTTCCATCATCCCTACTTCTCATCGGTCATCCCTGCTTCTCATCCCTACTTCCCATCCATGATCCCTACTTCTCTTCCATCATTCCTGCTTCTCATGCCTTAGCCCTGCTTCTCATCCCTATTTCTCATCCATCATCCCTACTTCTTATCCATCATACCAATTTCTTGTCCATTAAACATCAGCTCTATTTCTCATCCATACTTTTTATGCACCATCCACTATGCCTACTTCTCATCCATGATTCATCATGTCTATTTTTCATCCCTACTTCTCATGAATCATACATCATCCCTACTTCTCATATCCATCATCCCTACTCCTCATTCCTTATCCCTCAGTCATACCAACACATTTTCAGTTTTGTGAAACACACCTTCACACTGATTGGTTGGCAACAGCCAATCAGGATTAAGAGCTGCATTTTATTTCACTGAAAAACAGCCTTCTCATTGCATGTGCTGAATGAAGTCAAGGAGAGGAAATACAACTGTGTGTTTGTTTCCAGTGACTTCAAGGCTGTACAACATTTCATTTTATTTAACCCCCAGGGTGCCCGGTACGAGCTGGTCTCGTCCTCGGCAATGGTTCCTGTGTGCCGAGGACGAGACCAACTCATCCTGCACCGGCCCACGGGGGAGCGCTAGTGCTCTCCCCGCGGGCCTCCCACCCACACCCCCATCAGGGATGGAAGGGGAATCGCTGAGCTTCCAGCACGATCTGGAAGAGAAATGCAAAGCAGGAGGTGGGGGCAGGCAGAGGCATTAAAGGAAGCTCAACTGGGCCTGAAATCTGCAAAGAGAAGTAGGGATGAGAAGCAGGGATGAGTGGTGAGAAGTAGGGATGATGGAAGAGAAGCAAGGATAATGGGTGGGAAGTAGGGATGATGGATGAGAAGTAGAGATAATGGATGAGAAGTAGGGATGAGGAGTGAGGAATTAGGATGTCCTAAAATGGATGCTGTACCCAGGAGTACAGGTAAAATAGCTTCTAACTATACTCAGCTAACACCAACTGTCAGTACCCCTAGTCTGTTATAAGGGGGAGTAGCCATCCTCAGTTTTGGTTGGAGGTGACTTTGAGTATCTCTATGGCCAGAAAATCGGCACAAATCATAGAAACACTCCATTATGCTCTAGTGGAAAAACACAGGAAACACCAGACAATGTCAAACTGAGTCACAGAGGCTACAATTTCACAGCCATTTTAGGACTTTCACCCACACAACTGGGACTACGTATCACATTTTATTAATCCCTGGTGAATTTATAAAACACTTAAAAAATGCTTCAACATAACTGCTGCGCCTACTATGGTGTTTTATGATCCTTGCATCCCGTGTCATCACCTTCGCATAAACCCACCTCCACTTTTAACTTGCGATATCTACGGCAAATTATGTTTTACTGCTCATTTGTGAAAACTTGCCCTGTTGACTTAAAAAAAAGTTCAGAGGTTCTCAAGATTTGACACTCCACAAATTCCATTTACATACTACCTTAAGGCATTTATTTATAGTGCCAGTCAGACTTGGATTAGGTCTATCAGCAACATACTTTAAAGCTTGGAGAGGATTCATATATCCTTGTCTAGTATCTGAAATGCAGGGAAAAAGTAACCACCGAAGCCTCTAGGAAACAATGGTCAGCTGAAGGCTTCTTTGTGTCTTATCTTGAGTTAAAAACATTGCTTTATTCAGAAATTGCCGCTGTCGGTATTAAAAGTAGGAATAGGTTTCTTCACACTTGGTAAATGTATTGATCTTGAACACACAGTTTGCTTTCCTTTATCATCATTATTATACACCACAGTTCCCAAAGTAGGGCATGCAAGATGAGAGAGCTGAAAAAACTAACACTGAGACAATTGTGCTTGAAAGAATCAAAGTCCCTGTCCTTGTAATGTGAGAATTTTAGGCTCTTTAAAAAATCTTCTCTTGGATGATCTCTCCTTTATAAGGATCAAGGATTGCTGTGGGACTTAGTGAGAGAAAGTGATTGTAACAGAGAAAGAATGCAATTATTTTGCCAGGTGTGACAATGAATATCTGCAGAAATGTAAGTAGATTTTTAGCTAAAGTTTAAGGTATAGTGATCGGCCATGTGGTCTGTACGTAGAAGGAGTTTTAATGAAGCATATCCCTAGGTTTATATATATAGTGCCAGTGTTTTAAATTATATATTTTTTAACAAAACCATACGTAATATGTAATTTAGGGAAGATTTTAAATTATGCAGTAAACGTGTGTGTGTGTGTGTGTGTGTGTGTAATGTTAGTAAAGGATATACTTTATGAAAAAAGAAATCAGGCATTTAACCATTAAAATCAAATCCCATCAATCAGATCGCGTGTTACTAATCCTGAAAATTAGTGACGATTAAACAGCTCTATCAGGTAATGACGCTTGTTGGTTAGAGTGGTATTGATGGTTTGTGGCAGCTTAAATTCTTCAGTGTAAGAAAATGTGACTGGGCCTTTCAAATACAAGGAGATTGGACACTGGATGAAATGCATAAATAATTATGCCGTCATCCACATTTTCACATGCTATTTGCGTTGCGGGACATGTGTTTTTAATTCACTGTACCCTCAAAAAAATTAATTCTCCATTGAATACTATACATTTTTCAGTGTGCTCACAATTTTATATAACAAGATAAATGCAGGCATAGTCATGGAATGTTAACAGACTTTGGGGCTGATTTAGATCTTGGAAGTAATGGTCCAGCCACGGTTTTTCCAACTGAAATACCACCCACCACCATGATGGTCCGCCTGCCAGATGTAGATGTTAGCGAGTGCATAGGTGAAAGACTGCAGACGGTCTGCCGTCACGGCCAAGAATCACTGCCTGGGTCGACGGCACCATAGGCAAAAGGGGCTGAGGCGGGACTCCAGCCTCTTTTACCACTGAGCCAATCATTGTGTGCTGTCCCTCTGACGCAACTACGGCAGCTAAACCTCCTCACCTGAATTGGTGGTTTGGGAAGGATGAAAGGAAGAAACTCATCTTTTTTCTTTCATTTTTCCTCCTTCTTGTCGACATGAATTCATTATTGCTGATGATCTGCTGGACCAAGATGAAAACCGACACTGGCATTGCAGGAACCGGAGGTAGGTCACTGTATCATCTGTCATCCTCTGACTTGCCGCAGTACAATATCACTGGACTGGACTCCCTTAACCCAAGCGCCACAGACAATGGTATAATGACATGTAATGCATATGCCTACAGTGATGTACTTACAATAAATGTTTAAAAACACACCTTGCAGGTTTCTGTAGTACCCACCAATTTGGCACTAACTGCCTTCCTGGCTCTGTACACCTACACCATAAGGCACAGCTATCACTATGAAAAATCTGACCATACAGGTGTGTGCAACAGTCACCCAAAATAATAGCTGCAAATATATGGTATCCCCTATAAGAATCACTCTACACTATGGCGCTGTAGAAATTGCAATAGACCAGAATGTACAACCAATTTCACCTCTAAACTGCAAACATGTCAGAGATCTTGGAGGCCCACATGTCCCCTTGGTGTCTGCAATTGATGTCAAACAGTAGATGATATTGAACGCCAAAGTGTTATGTGCCCTGGATAATGCATATGTGCATATTATTGACACAGCATGTCAAAATACGCACACATGCATGCTCCAGTCACAATATGAGAAAGGCACATAAGTGTGGTGTAAGGGTCCAGTAACATGATGATTGTTTGCACCCAACTCAACATCCCGACTATCACTAATGTACAACACATAAATGCATATAGAAATAATAAGTCAAAGATACAACCTGTATTTGTAACTCTCACAAATGAGAGGAAGTGCAAGGCTCACACATTAGCAGAAATTACATCATCAGCAAATAATCAGCAACAATCACGAAGAAGGACATGACAAAGGTAGTTCCAAAATTAAAATATGCTTTATATAGGAATGAGATACTTCTATCAAAATATTTAAAGAAATCAGAACGCATTATGAACCTGAACTCTGTACATATGTCCGAAATATCAAAAGCCCATGTGGGCCCCAGTGGCTGTCAGGCCACACTTGCCTCCTACAATCACTGCCAGAAAGGAACCTCCTCTGGAAGGGTCATCTACAGGGCAGAGAGAGAGCAGGCACCTCAAAGATATCACTGTTGGGTTTGGGGTTTGGGAGGGGTGGGTTTGGATATGGAACGGGTGATGTGGGGTGTGGAAGGAGTGGGTTGGAAATTAAAAGGGATAGGGTGGGAGAGGTGGGTTGGGATGTGGAAGGGGGCAAAGATGGGGTGGGGAGGGGGTCTTAGGTTTGGGAGGGGTGGTCTGGGAGGCAGAAGAGATCATGGCCAGGGCAAACATAACATCCTCCTTTGGGGAAAGGGCAGGGTGATCAGGAAGGTGTTCGGGTTGGGAGGTAGAGGGAGTGTGTGTGTGTGTTGAAGTTGTGGGTGCTGGGTCTGGTGTATGTGCTGTATGTTTTGATTTATGTCTCTTACTGATTGTCTGTTGGGGGGTGAGTGTGGGTGTTTGTGCCCAGTATGTGTGTGCATGGATGTGTCTGTTGTGTGTTGCTGTGGTGTCTATGTGTGTTGCTGGTGCATGCACATGTGTGGTGAGTGTGATGAATAGGGGTGTGTGTGGGTGTTGGTGTTGTGGTGGGTGCACTGATTAGGAGTGTGCTGGTAGTGTCTGTGGGTGTTGTTGTAGTGGTGGGTGCGCTGACTGGGGGTGTGCTGGTGGTGTGTGGGGGTGTGGGTGTTGTGTCTGTGGGTATGGTGGTGGTGGGGTGTTTGGTGTGTGTATGTGTGTGCCTGTGTCTTTGTTTTTTGCTGTGCCACTATGAGGATGTGCTGCAAGTGCCTGTTTTAGTGGGAGTGTGCAAATGTTTGCCTATGCTTGGGATAGGGCTGGTTTGAGAGATTGGGGATGGGGAAGGAGTGGGAGGGCAGGCTCAAGGTTGGGGTGGGTTGGAGACTGCGCTCAATGAGTAGACCACAGCCTGGAATGACCGCTGTAGGCCAGACTGGGCACAGTTAACGCCATCTAGGTAGAGCAGCATCTGGGTTTTCTGGCCAGCTAGCTCCTAGAAGGCATTCAGAAGTGCGGTCTGGCCTATAGCGATTGTTCTCAGAAGGTCCACAGCTTGCTGACTTAGCACAGCCTGGGATACTGGGGCTGGGGCACCGGTGCCTGCACCAAAGGTGATGCTGCCCCGTTTAAGGGGGGTGGGTGTGGCCATCTGGGGGGGAGCAAGAGGGAGGGTGGAGCTCACAATGGGGGGGTGGTGGACGATGATGCAGGTGTCAGTCGCTTCCGGGTGTGCACCCACTAGGGACTGGTCTTCACCTGAGGCCTCCAAAGATGATCTAGAATCAGTCGTGGCCTTCTGGCCAGTCCCCTCACCCTCCATGACACTGGGCTTCTCAGTGTTGGTAGTCTCCACACTCAATTCCCAATGGCCTGCTTCATCCCCGCTGATATGGCCGCTGTCACCTTAGCCTTGCCCTGTTGATGCCTAAATAACAGATACAACAGTTTGATGGTGTCTGTGCTAATACAAGTATATATCAATGTCTATTATACAACATTTGCGCAAACTTCAAGAAAATTCTATCCTAGCTCCCATATCATGTATGCCTTTGTCAGTTATACACTTGTAGTTACCTCATGACAAAGGATTTCAATAGCATGAGTAAACACATAGGCCTGGAGACATCTCTGAACCACAGCAGTACAAAGTTAACATTCTTTCACTTTTCCAAAAGGACAAGGTGTTGGGCTAGAAATTGACTGCTGAAGAGGGGACACCACAACATCTATGTGATGCAACCTGCCATCTGCAAATGTCCTTTTGTGTATAACGCTGCTCCCTATCATTAATTGCTCCTCTGGGCAGAACTAAGGATACCAACATGTTGTTAGGGGGATGTGTAACTCTCTCACCAATGTGGACACATTTCTGTCTTTTACAAACAATACAGTTTGGCATACAAATTCACATTGACACAGACTGGCTTACATGCATATTTGTGAATGATTAAGGACTCAGCTCAACCTGCTACTGTCCACATGAACTGACTAGACGTTTGCAGTACAAACTGGTTTCTAACATGTGTCAGATAATGAATGATGCCACTGTTCACAAAATTAAAGTGCATTTGGTGCGGATGCACATTCTCATAATTTACTTGCACCAACTTACCAATGTCAAGTCTGATAACTCACCTGCATCATAATTGCACTGCTTGCCACAGTTACCGAGAATGGGGACTTCATTTACTACTCACATTTGTTACGTAGCATCCCACCTGACCCAATCATGAAATGGGGCATGTTTGTACAAGTGTCCCTCATGTCATGGAGAAAACCCGGAAACCCTTTTGTTTGCATGCACCCATGTGTCGCGAAAAGTAGTACTTCCTTTGTGAGGAGGAATCTAGTGATAACCTGAAGCACAAGCCATTACACCACACACAGCATCAGACACTGTCTGTTCAACTTATACATCCAGAAATCCTCATGGGCTTTGGATGTCTGTCAACCTCAAAGTTGATGGGAAACAACAGAGCTGAAAAGCAAATAGGTTAAATCACAACATCTGCAGACAGTGACTCACCCCCTTGTTGGTGCTGTTGGGTCCTCAACTGCCCATCAAGCTCCAGGTAAGCCACCGTCAGGACACGGGTCATTAGGCGTCAGGGTGCAGCACGTCTGCCTGGATCATTATGAGAACTGCCGGACTTGGCCTTCGGTCGACTTCCGCATTGAGCGGTGCAGGTCCTCTCACCTCTTCCTTCAGTGCAGGCTGCGCTGCTTGTGCATCCCAGAGTCCGCACCTTCTTGGTGATGACTTTCCAAATATCCCGCTTCTGATGGGCGTTGACCTGTGCAGATGACTGAAAAGATGCACACAAGGTTTTAGAGTGATTCCGTTTGGCAGTACTGCTGTGACGTAAGAATTTGGATATTCACACATGCATAGACCACACAATTAACTACATTTTTGCCTATGAACGTGTAGAGGTAGCTAGGAAATACTGGGTTGCAGTGATCCAATGGTAATACATTAAATAGCTTCAGACCCCTTATGTTACCAAATCATGCCTACGACTTCATCTAGGCCAGAGCTATGAAATCTGCCTTGTTGTGAGAGCCACCCCTGATTATTCACAATAATTTTGAGCTACTAAATGCTAATCAAACTATACAGTCCTTGCACATAACAGAACACACACACAGTGAGTAAGGGCAGTATAGGAGGGCAGCTCTATGTCAGTGAGAGCAGTGATCTGGGGGATGCTTGGACAAGTGTGTGTGGTAATGGGACATCCTAGAATGGATGACAGAGCTGATACAGATATCTATATGTGGGTCCATGACCTGTTTAAACCATACAGAGCAGCCTTATACACATTATGGGCCGGAATCCCACTTGACAGGGCAGAATCAGAAAACTCCAGACCCACTAAATTGTTTCCTCAACATCAATCTAATTTTAACAGTGGCTGTATGTTGTCACTCATACTACTGGTATACTGTCTACTGGCAGTCAATGGCCTGCAGTTTATGTGAGTAAATAGGAATTGTGGGTTAAATGGACACACATTGCAGCTTCTACTTTCAGGTCACTTTATATTTCTGTGCACAGAGCTTTCAGACAGTGGTAAAATACAATCTGTCCCAGCTACATCATTCAGTTAACTCCAATCACATCCTTTCACTCCCAAAACAGACAATTACTAATCAGCCTGTGGATTAAAAAGGAAGTAGGTACTCAATCAGACATTTCTCAATCAGACATGTACCTGTTACTCTGGGCTCCTATGGAGCTGGCTGTATAAGGACAGAACCTCCCTGGCTAGGAGCTCCAGCTCCTCCGTGCTGAAGTCAGGAGCCCTGTCACCTGCTTTGCCTGGCATCCTGGCTCCCAGAGGTCAGAAACAACAGTAGAACATGAGAAGGTCTGGTTGGCAGCAGTGTCAGGAGGCAAGTGAGTATTTTTCACACACGCCACATACGAGTACATAGCGGACATGATCCGTGATGGAGACGGACACACATCCATTGGGTTCCGTGCATAGCCGTCACACACATTAGCCTATGGCAGGGTCCATTGTGTCGTGTTCTACCTACTACATGGTCACCTTCTGCCGGCAGCCATTGGATAACCAATGTCCTGAGGGCAAGGTCATGCATCCGCCATTTTCAGTGATGAAGGTGTGTATTTTTAATTTGTAAGTGTGTCACCAGCACACAGAAAGGAGGCTGGTGTTCATTCATATGTTAGATATGGACAACACCTCTCTTTGACATTGTATGACACAATAAAAGTAAACCATGACTGTGTGTGACATTGATAGTGCCACAGGGAAGTACTGCCTAAGTTGACGCTATATAGAAAACAAAATGTAAAACAAAAAGTGCCAATAATGCATTTGAGATGTATTATTTGATCATAATGACCCAAAACAATAGATTAGGTCAAAATCTAGTTTCCAGGAAGTTGAGAACACCATGGCCACATATTTAACATTGTGAGATTCATAATGTGGTTAATACTTAAGATTTCTTGGCCCAAAGCTCCACCCCACCTGTGCTGGGTTACGGGTGCTTTATAGCAAGCTCTTCACTCCTGCAGTGTGGGACAGCGAGACAGTGAGACATCGGGAGGCGGGAGGACTACCGGTCCCAGCATTCTTCTTGGGTCCCTGGAGGCAGCCCAAAGCTCCACCTCACCTGTGCTGGGTTACGGGTGCTTTATAGCAAGCTCTTCACTCCTGCAGCGTGGGACAACGAGACAGTGAGACATCGGCAGGCAGGAGGACTACAGGTCCCAGCATTCTTCTTGGGTCCCTGGAGGTGGCCCAAAGCTCCACCTCACCTGTGCTAGGTTACTGGTGCTTTTAAAGCAAGCTCTTCACTCCTGCAGCTTGGGACATTGGGTATTGCATACCGCGTAGCCCATTGAGGTAGAAAGTACAGCATTTAGGCATCCCCCAATAGAGATAGTATCCCTCTCATCGATCAGTGCAATTTCTAAAGAACAAAATTATGCAGTTAAGGGATTGCATAAGTCGATTGACTGACAATTTACATAGTAAATTGAATAAATTAACAACACTGGTCAGGGAAACGAATAAGCCAAGGGACGATCTATTGGATGGGATGGGACCAATATTTGTAAAACAACCCCCACACACTAGATCTTACCAACATGCGAACTTGGCTCCTCATATTGACCACAGTAGCACAGGCAAAGAAGATTTGACTGAAACTAGGAAAATAAGGGGCAATATATCCATAGGTCAAGTCAATTCACATAGGGAATTGATTAAAAGCAACCCACAGCATGACCAGAGGAAAACTTACTCTGGAATTATCCACATAGCCAACAGAGGATTAGGGAAGAATAATGGACTTAATGATCAATATGATATTCATATGATTAATGTTCCCAAATTGCCAGCGGAAGGGAGGTAATCACAAGAATCGCTTACCAACAAAGTGATTCACTGGATAAGACATTCTACAGGCTGCAAGTCTGTTATCAGAAAAGACAATCTGTATGCAGGGCGCCCTAACAATACAAATAGTTTCAGTGACACAGTAGGGATAAAACTGAAGTCCCAGTATTTGGAGGAGGGACTACTAGCACTCGAACTGAGATTCCGGCCACCACAAATGTCACAAATAAGACTCAAACTTAGTGACTCAAATGAAATTAGGCCCCTAGATGCCACCAATCTTGCACTAGGCTGGATTGATAGACAACAGGAAGTTGATTGACAAGAGGTAATTGCAAGTAATGTAGGGCCTGCACACAGGGAAATCTTGGGAAGTATGGTAATCTTGAAGACCATAAGCCAGGGCGAAATTCCCCCAGAGGTTATCCCAAATGTTCAAACAGATCCGGCTAGTAAATTGTACTTGGAGAACCAGATCAAAGATAAAGCTGCTGACGCAAATGGAATGCCCATGGTAGAAGCCGGTTGCATAAGACTATTGTCCTGGAATGTTGCTGGCATAAAGGCTAAGCTTTCAGATCCTGAATGGGGAAACCTTATAGATTCACATCATATAATACTTCTGTAGGAGACATGGGCTACCGATCAAGTCCATAGTCCTGGCTTAATGACCTTTACCAAAACTGCCATCCCCTCGCCTGCAGGAAGGGGCTCAGGGGGCCTCTTGATCTGGTGACATCTGGACCTTTTCCCCTTAGTAAAGGTTGTTCGCTTGGAGAGTAGTGATCTCTTAGGGATAGAAATATGTATATCCACCAAGCAAGGCTTTAAGTATGTGGGCATAATGAACATATATGTAAGATCTGTTTTATCAAGCTGATTTCTACCACAGTTGACCAGCTTTCTGACATGCTTGATAAACTACACAAGGGAGCGGTAAATATTATAGCAGGGAATTGTAATATGCAAATAGCCCCGAAGATGGGCAAGACTGAGCCTACTGAGTCATTTTCTAGACTAGGGCTCCTAGATGTTACTATGAAAAAGTAATCCAATGTCGCTATACAATTAATGGACCTAGGTATGGCACATGGTATGAAAATAGTAAATGGAAGTAAAAGATCTGACTGCCCCCACACCCAACCTTCAAAAGAGGAGCAATAACAACTCTTATAAATTATATCTTCTTGGATAATAACTTGTGGCCCTTTTTATTGGATATGGAGATTATTGCTAGTGTAGATAGTGACCATCACGAATTAAGAGTCATGTTGGATTTTTGTGTTTTCAAATGCGCAAATTTGAAACCACATAGCAATGTTGATGTAGTCCAGGTTTACTCCGAATAGGAGGAATTTAAAATGGCCGCTGTTATGAATAATAATATGATCCTGACCCAAATCTGTAGCCTATTTCATGTAAAGCTTTCTCCACTAGTGTATGGAAACAAAGGCAGCATAAATTTCCTGGACCTGCATACTCAATTGATGAGAGATATAAGCAAACTATTTATAAAGATAGTGAAGAGAGGTACTAGTCCCAAATTGCCCCCTATGTGGTTTATCAGAAAGTGTTGGATTGGCAAGAATAGTCTCTTGGAAGCCGTTAAGCCAGACTGCCAGGCTCAGATTGTAATAGCCAGAAAAGCTTACAAAGCTACCCTGACAGAGGCAAAGAAACAATGGGAAAATACTCAGTGGGATGATCTAGCAGAAGCCCTTACACAAGGTGATGCAAAAATCTTCTGGAAAGCCATCTCAGATGGAATGCATATGGCAGATAGCCATCTAGAGGTAGTAATTCCTCCTGAGAAATGGATGACACACTTTGAGGGCCTTTATGCAGAGTGATGCGATACAAAGAGAAGGCCACAGAAACATGACTGGGGTTTAGCAAGCAAGCATAGCCTTCATACATGTAAAGCTTACCTACTGGGCGGCAGAGAGAGGGAGGCGATGGCATTTACCTTAAATAAAACATCTATCATCCTAAAACAAATGAAATGGGAAAAGGCCCCTGGTCTTGATGGTATCCTGTGTGAGATGTATCTTTCCCAACCTGACGTATGGATCCCTTATCTCAACTCCCTCAGTAATGCTATCTTGAGGGGTGAAGGTATTCCTTCATCGTGGCAAGGAGCGGTCATAATCCCATTGTATAAAAAGCGAAATAGAGGCGAGCCGGCCAATTATAGGCCCATAAGCCCAATAGACACAAGCCTGAAGATCTTCTGTAGGCAGGTCCTGGCTAGGCTTCAATCTTGGCTTGATCACAACTCGATCCTTGCAGAGGAACAGGCAGGCTTTAGGGCCAAAGCTAGTACCCTTGACCAGGTTTTTTGATTCGTGACTATAAACTGGAAATATGTATCTTTGAGGCAGGACCACCTGTATGTCACATTTATAGACTTACGAGCAGCATTTGATCTGGTCCCAAGAGACAAATTATGGGAGGTTTTGGAAGTAAATATAATTCCTGGTGATCTCGTGTGGAACCTGAGAGTATTGCACCAAGATACATACACAAAAGTCAGATGGAGCAGAGGAGGGGACCTTACATCTAAAATCCCCATTAGGCAAGGCGCTAGACAAGGGTGCGTGCTTGCGCCAACATTGTTTAGCCTGTACATGAATGGCGCAGTGAAAAGGCTGTTACAATGTAGGTAGGATGCGCCTAAAAGTGCTGGGGTATCTGTTCCACTCCTTATGTTTGCGGATGATACGCTTTTAATATCAAGATCCCCTATGGAACTACAATGTGTGCTGGATACCTTTGCTGCTTTCTGCCATGAAAGAGGTTTAAAATTAAATCTGTCAAAGTCCAAGTTTATGACGATCAACCCACATCGTTCCTCCAGAAAGAAGCCGATAATTTGTGGAGCTCCACTTGAACAAGTCAAAAATTTCGACTAGCTGGGGGGTAAGGCTGTCAGATAACATGCACTGGGGACCTCAATTAGACAAAACTAAGTCTATCCTATTTCAGAGGGCAATGGCTATATGGAGAAGATATAAAGCTACTGGGGGGGCTCGTTCTCGCTGGTTCTAAAAGTTTATGGGGCTCCTGCTTTGTCAGCAGCCACATAGGGGGCTGAGATTTGGGGCTATGCAAACGTAACACCACTGTCACAGACAGAAAATAAGTTTGTCAGGTATTTTTTGATCTCCCAACGAGTGTACCCCTTCTACCATTAATTTATGACCTGTCCCTAAATAGGGTTTCACCATTTGACTGCTTTGAGACCCCTTGTGTATTGGGGAAATTGTGGTCATCTGTGGAATATTCCCCATATAAGAAATCACTGGTCGAATTGGTATCCTTAGACTCACAAGTACGTACACCCTGGCTAAAACATGTAAGACAATTAACATATATGTTAACATGGAGGAATTGTGGAGCAGCTCCTGGTCAATGGGGAAAGGCGCCCTGTGCAGAAATTGAAAAAGAATATTGGGATCACATTATATTAAGAGCCTGGGTTGATCAGAAAAATGGGAGTATAACTATGCAATTTTTGTTACATAAGTGTATTCCCAAATTTGAATCATATGTTGACAGAATCACTCCCCTCCAAGCAAAACGACTATATATTTTGTTCAGATGTGGGGTTCTTCCTCTAAAGTCCTTCACTGCAAGTTGGGGGAAAAATTCAGCGACCAATCTTCCTTGCCACACTACTTAGTGCTTAATGAATCCGATGCTCATTTTTTCACTTTATGTCTACAATATGTCCGGGTGCAGAAAAACTGGATAATTCCACTCTGCAAATTAATGGGTGTGAGACAATGCAAGATAATGTTACAAATCCTAAAAAGTGAAACCCAAGAAACAATTGTGTTTCCAGTTTCTCGCTATTTGCACTGGGCTTGGAGACTCATACTTAGAATTACTACTTAAAAAACTCAGTAACCATGTGGACCCAAACATATACAATCTAATTAGGACTCCGGTATAGTATTTTATGTGTTGAACTTATTGTGGGTCGCCAATATTCACATGGTAAAGGGTATGAATTTTAAATGACTTTAGTATGTACATGATCCGCAGTTTCTCGTTATTTGCACTGGTATTGGAAATTGAGACTGAACTAGTACTCAAAAGACCCAGTAATTATGCAGGTCCAAATAGACACAACCTATGTACAACTTTGGTATAGTATCCCAAGTGATTGTTGAATTTATTGTGGGTTGACTTTTGCAAATATTTGACATGGCAAATGGTACACATTTTACTTGATCTTAGTATGAACAAGTTTAAATGTATTTTATTTATTTATTATGATATGCAATTTTATGGATTCATAGCCGAAATAAAGTATATACTACTACTATTACTACTTAAGATGTGTGTTTGACACAGTATGGCGTGACCATTTCATCCCATTTCTATTTGTTTTTCCATACAGACATCTGAACCGAGGCATGGTTACGGGACGTCAACCTCAAGTGTTCAGACCAATTCCAGACCTTGCGACCATGGAGGAACGTGATGTGATCAAAGAGTTTAGGTTGAATAGACAAACTATCTTGGATTTGTGTCATCATCTGCAGCCTGATCTCCTGCTCACGATATTAATCCTACAGCAATTACAATGGTAGTGAAAATCATGGCAGTTCTACATTTTCTGGCCACAGGATCTTTCCAGTTCACTGCAGTGACTGGAGGCATGTCACAGCCAACGTCCAGTGGTGTCCTACAAGAAGTCCTTTCTGCATTGCTGAAACACATCAACAGCTACATCCAGTTCCCACGTCAACAGGATTTTGCCACTGTGAAAACAGAGTTTCCCTACGGTGTTTATTGACAAAGATCACCCTCACTTGTGCTACATATATGTGTCCTCCTAGATCACCTTTGCAGTCTAATTGGAGGAGAGGGGAAGCAGAGGGCAGGAACTGAGGTGGGGGTAGCATGCCTCTCATGTGGCAGGGCCTGTCTGTGTCTGGCTGTGGGTTGTAGGCACGGAGGAGGAGGGAACACAGACAGGGGCTGATGGTATTAGGAAATCCCTTTTCACATGGTGGAATATGCCAAAGAGCACCCCAGTCAGGAAGCTCATTTTTTCAATGTGGTTATGGATTTCCAACATGAGCTCCCTCTGCACCTCTTTGATCTCCTGGAGCTCAGTAACTACCTGGTCCATCACGTCTTGGGATTGTTGGACTGCTCCCAAGACTCATCGATAATGGTATGGCTGACTAACACCCTTGAGTCCTCACGTGGCTAGACCACAGATTGCCTTCCACGACCCCTACCCCCACTACCCTGTGCCCTTGGCACAGTGTACCCCATCCCACAGGGTCCTGACAGAGGTTGGGCTGAGTGACTGGTGGAACAACTTCTGCCAGGACTGGGGGGGCACAAGATAGGTGGTGGGATACATGGTACACAGGAAGTGGAGATGTCCTGCTGCTGTGTTGGTGTTTCAGCTGGGGTGGGAGGTGTAGGTGTGGGCCGAGTTTGAGGTACTGGGACTGTCTGGCCCGACAGACCAGATGTGCCAGATGGCTCCAGTTCAACAGGCCTTGCAGCAGAGGAGTCCTCACGGATGGCCTGATCCTGATCTGGAGTGGAGGTGTCTTGGTTGGTAGCTGATGTACCATTGCTCCGGGGGGTTGGAGCTGAAAAAGTGCAGAGAATATGTAATTCATATCGAGTTTGTGTATCCCATTTGTCTTTGCTTACAAATGGGGCAGCCTAAAAGAGAGAAAATCAAGTAACGTTATGATTACCCCTTTGTGTGCTTTTCATATTTTTATACATACAGGCTGATTTACACAGATGCACAATCCACTGATGATGTCGTAGAAATGCCCTGTAAGGGAAACTTTTACTTCTGAAGTATACAAGTCCATACATTTCAGCCTACACACTTGTGAGTATATCGAAGTACTAGACCTTACAAGGCCTAGCAGCCTAAAAACCATTGTACAAACTGTGGTTCAAATTAATGCTATTAACGGTTTTGGTCATCATATTGACAGTGTAACATAAGTTGTGTGTGAATACTACTTCTTTTCATCACAGGGTAGTATATCTGGGATTCAACAGACTATGAAATGTGTGAGCATTTCCTGAAATTCACTGTAGCAGTTAGCGGTCGAAGAGCCAGGTATTGAGGAGTCTCCTGAAGGCGAGGAGGTCCTGGGTCTGGCGTAGAGATGTGGGGAGAGAGTTCCAGGTCTTGGCGGCGAGGAAGGAGAAGGATCTGCCACCGCAGGTCTTGCGCTGGATTCGGGGGACGACGGCGAGGGCGAGGTTGGCGGATCGAAGTTGACGTGTGGGAGCGTAGAAGTTTAGTCTGGAGTTGAGGTAGGAAGGTCCGGTGTTGTGCAGTGCCTTGTGAGCGTGGGTGAGGAGTTTAAAGGTGATCCTCTTCTGCACCGGGAGCCAGTGGAGTTCCCTCAGGTGAGGGGAGATGTGGCATCGGCAGGGTATGTCGAGGATCAGTCGGGCGGAAGCATTTTGGATGCGCTGGAGTCGTTTGATGTCTTTGGTTGGGATGCCTGTGTAGAGTGCGTTGCCGTAGTCCAGTCTGCTGCTGACGAGGGCTTGGGTCACCGTCTTTCTGGACTCTGTTGGAATCCACTTGAAGATTCTGCGGAGCATGCGGAGGGTGTTGAAACAGGAGGAAGAGACGGTGCTGACCTGTTTGGACATGGTGAGGGCCGGGTCCAGGATGAAGCCGAGGTTTCTTGCGTGGCTGGCAGGGGTGGGTGGGGGTCCGAGGTCGGCGGAAACAGGTGTGGACTGTTGGGAGCCATGGTCCAATGCTGGACGGGTTCCTGCTGTCATGAGACCGTCGCTGCTACACCGCCAGCATGGCTGTGTTATCTAAGTAGGCTCTGTGGGATCCCGCAGTCATGTCACCGACAGCGGGCTGATCGTCATCATAAGAGACCACCTCGTCGGCTGCAGGATGCACGTGCCACGACGGAGTGCGCTCAGTCAACACGGACGGCGGCTGAACAGCCATAGATCTAAATAGGGCAGGCGGACGGCTGCAAGCTTGACAGAGTACTTGGGCCCACCGCTGCTGCAGCTTGGCAGTAAGACCGTCAAGATCTTGGCGGAGGGGAATATCCTGTTTGCCGTATTACAATCCCATTATATCCGATGGAGATCGAAATACGGCGGACAGGATATCTGTCATGTTTGTGACGGAGTATTCTATCCGCTGAGATCTAAATCAGTCTTTTTTATGTGTGTGGTACATTAAACTATTTTTTATGCCCTGGATTTTATATAATACGGAAAATAGGTTCTGGAGGTTTGTGAAACAGACCAGCGTGAAGGTGAGCCAAGTACTTGATCCATCACAATAGTTGAAACTCCTCTGTTTCTTAAACAGGAACAACTGTATTTCAAGATTTCTTATCCTCACAAAACTCTATTATGTGCAACACATACACCAGCAGTAACTTTAAAGCACCAGTGTGATCACTGCCACAATCTGCACAAGTCTTAGCCCGATACATGTTTTTAAACTGAATACACCTATCCTTTCATGCAGTAGTATATCCTCATGTCACTGGTTGCCGTCCTGACAAGACTCTAAGATATACCATTACATACATACTGAGGGGATAAATACATATATGTAAATATATCCCACATGAAAACATCAATTAATCATTGAGGACAATTATTGTCTTTCTTATTTCTAATATTTATTAATGTTTTTGTGTCTCCTTGTTTGCCTTTTATCCAAGGGTGGAATTGCAAATTAAACACCACTATACACATAACTACATCACTACATTTATGACATTAGACAAATAGACAAATAACCTAACTAACAACATCCTAAAACCACACAGTTAAAAAATGAAAATAAAGATCAAACAAATATTTTTTTATAATTTCTAGCACTGAAGTCAGTCTTTGAAATAAGCTGCTGAACCTTCTTCCGGCAAACAGTCTTATAACAGGAGGTAATGGTATTTGGTATTGTTTTCTTTAGGGGTATTTCCTCCCAATGTTTATACACGATACCATATAATTTCCATTGTTCCATTATTCCATAATTTCAAGAACATTCCTCCAAAAAATTGTCGATGTGTTTCGGCCCTTCAACTTCTGGCCTCCTCAGGACATCAAACATAGGGCCTTGTTATTATATATGCAATTGCCTTTCATGGACCTATTTTTTAGGGGGAAGACTGCAGTTCGTTTCATATCATCCTTCCGTTACAAAGTGATCCTCGGTCTTCTTTCCTAAACAGACTTCGGTCGCGTAGGAAACGCTGCTCGTATATCGGTATTCAAATCACATATACACCAGCAATAACTTTAAAGCACTAGTGTGATCACTGCCACAATCTGCACAAGTCTTAGCCTGATACATGTTTTTTAACTGAATACACCTATCCTTTCATGTAGTAGTATATCCTCATGTCACTGGTTGCCGTCCTGACAAGACTCTAAAATATAACAGAAGGGTTAAAACACGTCGACTTCACCAAGGAGCTATATTAAAAGGATTGAAAAACACAAGCTTCCTGGGGTCTGGGAACAGACCATGAATTCATTCACTCCTCCACCTTGATTTGTATGCTCACTTAAATACCCAAAATGGAGAGCCAAGAAATGCTTTTGCATGAATCACCTCATCACCAGGAGCCATGCTCCCCAGATGGTTAGCGCTCCAGCGCACATATTCAGATGCTCAGTCACAGCTTTATTGCATCATAGGCTTTCTGATAGAAGAGGGATCATGATGTGTTGTGCCAGATCATGCTGTGTTGTTCCAGAGTGGGTGGAAGTGGGTGTTGTGTTGAAGAGGAGCGGTCTCCTCTCCTTTGGCTGTGTGGCATATGGCAACTTTCGGCTACAGCTGCAGGATGGCACGGCTCACCAGCCAATGTTCACAAACATCAGCACAGGATCAAAGGCATGAGTTGCATTTGCACTGCCACTAATTTTACCCAGAAGCTATCTGAAATGCTGGATTTACAAGGGTAGAGACTGCACAAACACTATAGACTCTGGTTGTCTCTACTTTAGTGCTATTCAGCTATTGTCCTGTATTCTATTACTTGTTTGTGCAGTGTTTTAGAAGATTGGTGGATCTTGGCCTATACTTGACCTTCTTCCATTTGGTATTTTGAACTTTGTTACCATTGGGTTTCTGAAACTCCCCTGCCCAGACTTGCTTTTAAAAGTTCCCCAATCTTGACTTGATGTTCTGGTTGGTTCTGACTGCACCTCAAACTGACTCGTTTGCTCTACCTGCCTGTTCCTTATCTTTGTTCAGTTGGTTGTGCAGCCATTTTAATGCCGATTACAGTCCTCTACTTTATTAGGTTACAATATCATCTGCAGTTGGTTTCCTCCTTGGAGTACAATTTTAACTTGTCAAGGACACCTCCATGCTGACATTCTTCCTCCATGTTTGCTACTAAAATCCTCACTTAAATATTCTGAACTATTGGCTGGTTTGTAAAATCTCAATGTGACTTGGGGACTTCTAAATACAGACTTTGATACTGAAAGCTGTCTCCGTGCCTCGGGAATACCATTAATCACCTGATGCTGTACCAGCTCCACCACAGTTTAGTACAGGTTATCCTCCTCCCTGTGTATGCAAATTAGTACTAATTGTTGTATTCTTTAGGTAACCTGTATCCTTTCCTCCTTCAGCCTGTGTGTCATTTGCGTTCTGAATTCACACGTTTTAGGTCAAAGCCTACCAGAGAGTGCAGCTGTCTGGGTTGCAAAGGCATCTAGGGGGCATTCCGAAAGATTCATTGGAAATGTATCCCACCCATTTGCTGTGCATTCAAAGACAAAGAACATATGTCAGGCTCTGTCATTCAAGGGATTCTGGTGTTTACTTTTCTTTTTCTGTGACTTCAAAATGAGAGAATTTATGTGACAATCCTGCTGGGTACCCATGTGAGAGGAAAGGCTGTAGGAGGTTACTTTTTCTAGCACACAACAAAATGTAAATGTCTGTCAATGAACAGTACAAATATTTCACAACATATCAGAATTAGAAAACGAAAAATCGGGCTCATTTTTTTGTAATTATGAAGTGTGAAGGAAACAAATATTTTACTATGATCAGAACAAATCAATAAACTTGCTGGTGCCATTTCCACATACCATCATTTGAGCACTGTATAATTTTATCAGTAGAAATGTGTCTGTGCAAATGCAATGGCCATTTCAATTGAAAATGTGTTGTCTGTAATGCGCTTCCACACCATGCATACTCCACTGTACACACTTCCACTCCACTCCACTTTACTCCACTCTACACCAGTCCACTCTACAATACTCCACTCCACAACACACTAAGGCACTCTACTCCCTTCTACGTCATACCACTCCACTCAATGTCACTCTACTCTATGCCACTCCTCTCCACTCTACGTCATTTCACTCTACAACACCCCCTCTATGGCACTCTATTCCACTGTATATCACTCTAATCCACTGTACGTTTCTCCACTCCACTCTGCTCTACAACACTCCGCTCTACAATACTCTACTCTAGGACACTACTCCACTCCATTCTACTACACTTTACAAAAATCTAATCTGCTCTAATTCACTCCACTCTACTCTGTGGCACTCCACTCTCTGCCACAGTATGACACTCTACACCACCCTATGCCACTTCCCTCTAGGACACTCTATTTCACTCTATGCCACTCCATTCAACAACACTCCACTCTACAACGTTCTACTCCACCACACTCAATTCCACAATACTTCACTTTATGACACTCTACTTAATGCCACTCTATGACACTTTACTCCACTCTATGACACTCCACTCTACATCAATCTACCCTGTGCCACTCCAGTCTATGCCCCTCTATCCCACTCCACTCTAAGCCACTCCACTCTGATACTTCATGACACTCTATGCCACTCCATGACATTCCACTGTACAACACTCCATTCTGACATGTCACTCCATGCCACTCCACTCCACTGTACCCAACCTTACTCCATTCTACGCCACTCAATGTTGTGACATTCCACACTTTGCCACTCCACTCTACTCCACTCTATGGCACTCCACTCTACAGCACTCCACTCTATGACACTTTACTCCACTCTCTGCTACATCACTCTACACCCCTCCACTCTATATCACTCCACTCTACATCACTCCACTTCACTCTAGGACACTCTAGGGCACTCTAGTGCATTCTACAGCTCTCTACTGTACTCTGTCACTCAACTCTATTCCATTCTACGCAAATCTACTCAATTTCTATCCCACTCTAACCCTCTCTATCCTGACACTCCACTCATTGCCACTTCAGTCTACAATACTCTACAACACTCTACTCCACTCCACTCTACCACACTCTACTTCACTCCATTCTACTGCACTCTATGCCAGTGGTTCCCAACCTTTTGACTCCTGAGGACCCCCAATGAATCATTACTGGAAGCCAGGGACCCCCAGCAATTTGTACGATTTAAATTTCAAACATTAAAATAATACTTTGCAAAAAATATAACAAGTACACACCTCACAAATACTCAAATTACTAAAGATAAAATTCTTTTATATTGAAAAAAATATACAAAAATCAAAACATTTTATTGGGAAGGTTGGCGCTGCATCTCGGCGACTATCTTTTCATTGTTTGGTTTTATTTAGGAAAGGTGAATTCTCAGGTCAGATTCTATATTTCCGGTGCGATTTCTGTTTTGATATTGTTTTTAGGTAAGTAAGATCTGAGAAAGCTTTTTCACATAAATGAGTGATGGGGAAAGGAAGTAAACCATAGGGGCCCTCTCATCTCTTCCTAGCCTCTCCGTCACATGTACTTCATTTGTTTTAAAGCACCTCTCATACCACTGTATGGTGTCAGAGCACTTTACAAGTCATCCACTTGTAGGCATTTTCTAAGAGTGCTTGGTCTGGAGAAGCACAAATTTAGGATTGAGAACACAGCAGTGATTAGCGAGGACGTTAGTAATAAAAATGTATTTATACAGAAGCTAACCTTTTTTAGCAGCATAAGGAAAATGAAAGACATAGGAAAAAACAACTTTCTAATTTGTGCCATGCGGTTTGCATGTAGCTCTTTAACGGCAGTTCATAGCTCACTGTGCTAGATTATTATTCTGAACTGCACAGTAACAAAAGAATCTCTGTGACAAAAGCAGTAACCCACTGTGCCATGCTCATAAAATACTGTTCTTTGCATGATACACGTTCTTTGCAGCAGGCATGTTAACCATATGCGCTACCTTTGAGTCAAAACTGCGACTGCCCAAAACTCTCATTCCTCTCCAGCAGGTACATTAATCAATAGAGTTCTCTTGACACTTTTATTTTTGTTGAACACAAGCTTTGCAGTGCTTTTAAAACTGCTGAACAAAGGAAGTAATAAATATAAAAACAGGACGCACGCGTTTGTCAGAGGCCCCACCTGAGAAGTGCCTTTCTCCCAGCCCAGGCCTGCAGACCCCCTGGGAATGTGTCACGGACCCCTGGGGGTCCGCGGACCACAGGTTGGTAACCACTGCTCTATGCCACTCCACTCCATGCCACTCTATGACACTCTCTGCCACTCCTTGCCACTTCCCTCTAGGTCCCTCTGCTCTACTCTATCCCACTCTACTCAACAACACTCCACTCTACGTCAATCCACTCCCCTACACTCCACTCCACTCTATGACACTCCCCTACACGATACTCCACTCTATGACATTCTACTCCATTCCACTCTGACTCTCCACACTACATCAATCTACCCTCTGTCACTCCAATCCATGCCCGTCTCTGCCACTCCTCTCTACACCACTCCACTCTACGCCACGCCACTTTGACACTCTACTCTGTGCTACTCCACTCTATGACACTCCATGACACTCTATCCACTCCATGCCGCTCTACACCACTCCTTGACATTCCACTGTACAATACTTCACTCTACGACTCTTCACTCTATGCCACTCCACTGTACCCCACTTTACTCCATTCTACCCCACTCTATGTTGTGCCACTCCACACTGTGACACTTAAGTCCACACCACGTCACTCCACTCTACTCCATGGCACTCCACTCCACTCTACAGCACTCCACTCTGTGACACTTTACTCCACTCTATGCTACATCACTCTACACCCCTCCGCTCTATGTCACTCTACTCTATAGCAATCCACTCTACATCACTGCACTCAACTCTAGGTCACTCTACTGCACTCTACAACTCTTTACTCCACTCTGCAACTCTACTCTATTCCACTCTACACCACTCTACTCCTCTCTACTTTGATACTCCACTCTACGCCACTTCACTCTAGGCCGCTCTGCTCCACTCTATCCCACTCTATGACATCCTACTCCATTCCACTCTATTACACCCCACTCCGTGATATTCCACTCTGTGGCATTCTACTCATTCCACTTTACTCCACTCCACGACATTCTACTCCACTGTATGACACGCTATGCCACTTCACTCTACATCACTCCACTCTATTACACTCCACTCTAAGACACTCTGGGCCTGATTCTGACCCTGGCGGCCGGTGACCGCCAGGGTCACCGGCCACGGGAGCACCGGCGACAGGCTGGCGGTGCTCCGAAGGGCATTCTGACCGCGGCGGTTCAGCCACGGTCAGAAAGGGTAAACCGGCGGTCACCCGCCGGTTTACCGCTGCCCTTCTGAATCCTCCATGGCGGCGGAGCGCGCTCCGCCGCCATGGGGATTCAGACACCCCCTACCGCCATCCTGTTCATGACGGGAAACCCGCCATGAACAGGATGGCAGTAGGGGGTGCCGCGGGGCCCCTGGGGGCCCCTGCAGTGCCCATGCCAATGGCATGGGCACTGCAGGGGCCCCCGTAAGAGGGCCCCGCAAAGTATTTCAGTGTCTGCTATGCAGACACTGAAATACGCGACGGGTGCCACTGCACCCGTCGCACCTTCCCACTACGCCGGCTCAATTCTGAGCCGGCGTCCTCGTGGGAAGGTTGATTTGCCCTGGGCTGGCGGGCGGCCTTTTGGCGGCCGCCCGCTAGCCCAGGGCAAATCTCAGAATCTCCTTTCGACCGCGGTGCGTGTTCTGACGGGGTTACTTTGGCGGGCGGCCTCCGCCGCCCGCCAAAGTAAGAATGACCCCCTCTATGCCACTCTACTCTATGCCACTCTAGTGTCGTAAAGTGGAGTGTCCACTCCATGACGGTCCACTTTATGATGCTCCACTCCATGATACGCTACTCTTTTCTACTACACTCTACGCCACTCCACTCTACGCTAATCTATGCCACTCTCCTCCTCTTCATGCCACTTCACTCTAGGCCTGTTTTTTCCACCCTATGCCACTCCACTCAGCAACACTCCACTCTATGACACTCCACTCACCTCTACTCCACTGCACTCTACTCCATAATACTCCATTCTATGACATTCTACTCCATTCCACTCTACTCCACTCCACAACACTCTACTCCAGTCTACACCACTCCACTGTATTCCACTTTACTCTACTCTACACCACTCCACATTATGCCATTACACTTTATGACACTATCCCAATCTACGCAACACCACTCCACTCTACTCTACTCTGTGGCACTCCACTCTACAACACTCCACTCTGCTCTCCTCCACTATACTCCACTCTACACCCTTCACTCTAAGACACAGCACTGTATGACATGACTATGACAGGACACTCTGGCATTCTACTGCACTTCACGCCACTCCACGCTACAAGCCTACATTCTACACCACTCCACTCAACAATACTCCACTCCATTCCACTCCACTCTATGACACTGTACTCTCCTCTACTCCACTCTGTGGCACTCCATTCTACTTCACTCCACTCTATGCCTCTTCCCTCTAGGCCACTCTACTCCACTCTATGACACTCCACTCTATGACACTCCACTTTACGGCACTCCACTCTACGGCACTCCACTCTACAACAATTCCAATCTGCGACTCTCCACTCTATGACACTCTACTCCATTCCACTCCACTACATTCTATGCCACTCCACTCTACAATACTCTACTCTCCCCCACTCCACTCCAGTCCATTCCACTTCACTCTATGATGCTGTACTCTCATCTACTCCACTCTGTGCCACTCCATTCTACTTCACTATACTCTATGCCACTTCATTCTAGGCCACTCTACGACACTCCACTCTACAACACTCCACTTTACGACACTCTACTCTACAACACTCCAATCTATGACAATCCAATCTACGACACTCCACTCTTTGACACTCTACTCCACTTTATCCCACTACGCTCTACGATACTCTACACCACTTCACACTAGGCCACTATGACACAACACAACACTCCACTGTTCGCCACTTCACGACACTCTATGCCACTCCACTCTACACCAC
This sequence comes from Pleurodeles waltl, assembly GCF_031143425.1. Lineage (NCBI taxonomy): Eukaryota > Metazoa > Chordata > Amphibia > Caudata > Salamandridae > Pleurodeles > Pleurodeles waltl. The sequence goes on from NC_090451.1 coordinate 533,116,267, forward strand.
TGTACTTCACTCTATACCACTTTCTTCTACACCTGAAACTTTTAGCCATGCTGAAAAGCAGGCACTCTGCTGAACAACATGGCTAAAACACATTGGCAAAGACATTAGCTCTAGCATAGACTTAACATATTGGCTTTGCCAGTGCTTACTACTGGTGAAGATTCCACTTATCTAAACTGTTTCTGTCTGAGGTAGTGTGGTTGGGACTTGCTTTGTGGACCTGTAAACCTCAACATTTTTTTTCTAAAAATAAAACTGCTTTAAATCTATTTTAGGAGCTCAAGTAACCAAAATAAATTTTGGTAAAAGTCCAAATTACTTGTAGTTCTTATACCTTTATGAATACTGATGCTCATGGTGTAGTGTACCTGAAGACTAGGGGCCTGATTCCAAGTTTATTGTACTGAATGAGCTGTATATTGCACCCAGTAAAACAAACAAAACTGATACCCATGTTTCGGAATTTATCCTATGTGATAAACAGCACATATTGGGAAATAACATGAAGATTATAGTGCTTAAATACCACCGAACTCGGAATTCTGACCCTTATGCTAACAGAGGTTTGCAAAGAGGTCGAATAACACTGATCAACTGAGAATCTGTGCCCGCGTGTTTTTAAATATCTTACTCGCTTTTCTCCCAAATGTTCAATGTTTTGGGTCTAAGCCCACATGCAGCACTGCCTACCTACTTGAATACTGCAATACACAGGTTGACACAGAGTATGTTCTCAACTATGAGTATCAGCCTCGGGAATTATTGACGCAGAGGCCCATATCCTTTGCACCTGTCATTCAGAGCAGCAGGTCTTGTTTGAGTTACAAAGTAACCCCCCCCCTCCCCCCAAAACAAAAAGCAAATTAGTTTCTCCTATAGTTACAAAACAGGCAATTTGTTTTCACCGTGCGATGTATAAAAATACGGATTTATGACAAGCAAGATGTCAGTAGTGTCATATTTAAGCCTGCATACACCTTTGCATGTGGTTTAACAAAAGTCTAAATTAAATCCAAAATGTTATTTTCAAATTCTGTGTAATTATATTTATTTTATTTATTATTTTTGCATGGCGCCACTTTAAATTAAAAATAAAACACATAATCATAAATCTTATGTACCATGTCAGTTGTTATCTCTCTACAGGTTTGCAACCACGCCCATGTCAAGCCCATTAGTTTGGTTGGTTCGTGGGCTTGCCTTTTACAATTCACTTCATTTCATTAGCGGAAGGCATGCATATATCATGCTTTTTTCTGGTGTTTAGCCCTTCTCAAGTGTACTGGCCAACTACTGAAAACATACGAGGCTACATGTTTTCCATATGGTTTGTGGGCTACTTTTTTCTCTTTATTTCACAGGCAGGTCGATCTCACTGGGCAGTAGTAAAGCGCTTTGCATGACATTGACCCTGTTACATGGCTAATTGCACTTTTGACGGCTATATGGTTAATTGCACTTTTGCCAGTAACATGGATAATTGCACTTTTGCACTGCGTGCGAACTTCTGTTTCCTTTTGTGTGTCACGCTTCATGGTGGCCATGGGCTCGCTGATTTACTTTTCAATTTGTGTGGCAAGAAAAGTCAGGTTAGGAGTTTAAAACTTGAATAGCTCTAATTCGAGAAAACGCAAGACCCATTGCATTGCAAATGCTAGTTTGAGATGCTACTACAAATGATTACCTATGATTGCATATGTCATTCCTGATATCAACTAGTTGTGTTTGTTATATAGATAACAAGAGGATAAGACTATGGGATATTTACAGTTTGTGTATTAGAAAGCAGAGTATACAGTCTCTCAAACTGCTAGTTTGCTACACTATGAAGAGTCACGAGAACTTTCAAGTTTCTGCTGGTGGAGTCCCTCTGACTTCTCAGGCAGCACAGACATCAGGCCTTCAGTCTAAGTACCTCTGGCCAACCACTATTTAAGCTAGATGTTCTACCATATTTTTTTCCTGTTAAGGCCCACCAAGGAAAGCATGGAGGTTCTGAACAGAAAGAATAATAAACATTAGCACCACAGCTGCTCATCAGAAGGCACAGAAAACTCTGCCAGATAGGTGGAGGTCTATAAATATGATGGGCTGCAGTTTGGCAGGGGAGCGTATTACATGCCTCTGTTGACCTGGCAGAATGGAGTACAGCCTGACACCCTAAATAACCCCCTTACTTAGTAAAGAAATATCTGCAGCCCTTAATTTATGTTTAATTGCACAGCATGCATGCATATTTGTTCATTTTATATTAGTAAGCAAATTTTATAAATGCATTTGTTATTTCATAGATGCAAACTTAAGTGTTGCCTAACACCTTCACTTTCACAGACATAGGTGCAAAAGCGATTTGTAGATATCAGGACAATACGTCATTTGCTCATATTTGCCTTCATATTTAATATATATTAATTCATTTTGTAGAGTATTTCTTCCATTATTACTTACTTACTTATGCCTACTACCGCTCAAGGGTACAGGCCATCAGCTAGGACTCTTCAGCCATCTCTGTCCTGGTCTTTTCTTTCAATCTGACTCCAGGTATAACCCACCTCCTTGCAGTCAGCCTGGAGCCCTCCAATGACATATGTTTCCTGGCCTTCTTGGGCTTTCCTTTGAGGATTCCAGGTGAGGGCTTGCCTGGTGGTGTTTGATGCGGGCTTGCAGAGGGTGTGACCTATCTAGGCCTAGTGTCTTTTCATAATTACTTCATGTGCAGGGATTTGGAAAGTCTGTTACCATAGGTTGTTGTTCCTGATGGTGTTTGGCCAGCCGATTTGGAGGATTTTACTCAGACAGATGTTGATGAATATCTGAACTTTGTTGGAGGTGGTCACTGTTGTCCTCCAGGTTTCTGCCCCATACAGAAGGACCGGTTTTATGTTCGCTTTAAATTACCTGATCTTGGTTTGCAGCGTTAGGTCCTTGGAGCTCCAGATCTTATTTAGCTGAATGAAGGTAGCTACAGAAATGTCAACCAAAAGACATCCTTGCCTTGGCAAGAGAGGAATCTCCTTCACTGAGAACTATGATGCCTTGTGGTGAAAGTCAGAGATCTCTGGAAGCCACAAAGCTGATCCACTTGCTTTTGACCAAGACACTGCCATAGGGACATGGAACATGAGGACCATGAACGAGACAGGCAAGGCAGCCCAAGTGGCAGCACAGATTTGTTCCATGACAGAAAAAATTAAAAGGAAGAAAAAACACATTCCCTTTACAAAAAGCATCCACGTATTTGAAAAGAAACAGTACATCGGATAACATACAAGAATATTTTTCAACAAGGAATGCTCTGCTGGAGTAAAGTAGTGGTAATGACTATCTAACCATCCTATCTCCTTATTTAGTTAATTTCAACACTGTGTATTCTCAAGGTGCCTCACTAATCTGAGCAATTGAATATAGGGTGTACAACATCGCTCGAAATGCTTAGTCTCTGCTTTGTCCACATGTAATGTGACTTAGTAAACTGGGTTCACATGGTTGATGACTTTTTACACAAAAGGCTTACTACATTTGCATCACTGGGCTTACCACATTGTTTATTTATATTTATTATTTAATATCCAATATGGGTTAGCTATCATAGCAGGAAGATTAAATAATGTATAAAGCATAATTCATGAATCCAGACTTTAAACCTCCTGATGTAAATACAGCTAAATCTATTTGCTGCAAATGTTGGTGTCATGTATAAAAGTCAAAGAACAAGTGCAAGAAAGCCAACAAAATATCTAGCATTCGTCCCATCTCTTAGCAAATTTTTCCCAAGCATTTATGGTTTCTAACATAATCTCCTGGAGGTGAAAATAGCCTTGTGGATTAATCTTAATCATTTTAGCATGCTAGCCAGTAAGAGATGGGATTACTGAAGATTTTAAAACAGTAGTTAAAATAGATTCAGTAATAAGTATTGAAACGAAGATAAGGAATTTAGCTTGGATAGTCAATTAAGTCCCACCATCAACTGGGATGCCAAAGTACACAGTCTTAGGAGCAGGAGGTAGAGCACTGCCAATACCCTAGCTATGATACTTAAAAATGCACACCAGTAGTCCTGTGAGGCTGGACATTCCCAGAACACATGCTTCCCATTACCTCTTTGAATGTTGATGCAGCGGGATAGCTGGAAGATATTTTTAATGAACTTAATATAATATAATATAATATCATATAATATTATCAGAAGTGAGCAACATACCATCCATCTCCTAACAACATCAAACAATTACATTATGCCCCTTCCAAATTATGCATGTAAGATATTAATATTACATCATTTTTTGACGCAGATTTAAGGGTGGGTCTGAACTCCACATTCGGTTCTAATATGGGCTAAGTAATTTCCCGGTTCAGTTTGCAACCTATTACCTATTCTAGGATGTTTAATAAAACAAGGTAGGTAAACAATTCAGATCACTAAGGATTCCTGGTAAAAGACTATTATCATAACTGCTAAAGTCTGTGACAAATCACCTACCTTTTGTTCCAAATATCACCAAGTAAGCAAGACAAAGATCCAGAAGAGCTAGTCCCACAATGCTGTGCAACATGTCTAAAAAGTACTCTCAAGGCCAATAGAGCTTGCATTGGCGAACCCTATTGGCTTTGCCGATGCTTGTTGTGCATTAAATGTTTGTTATGCTTTTGGCCTCTGGGCGGCTTGTGTTTTACTTTCCACAACCTTTAAAAAGAAAACTATACACTCTGCTGTTTTAGGTCTTAATTTGCAGCGGACCTGTCTACAAGACTTATTGTTACCAAGTATTTAAAGTAAACACAGAGGAGGCTTTGGCTCCAACCAGTGGAGTAGTACCTTTTCATCTCAAGCTATGGGCTGATGAGTGAATCTTTCCTCCTCCCACGAAATGCTTCCACTGGAATACATAAGGGACTACTTTTCCATCTGAAAACTGCAATCATCACTAATTTGTCACATTCTATTGTTTATATCCAGTATACTATCTTTAATGAAAGTATTGTTTTTGGCTACTTGTTTCCCAACTTTGGAAAAGCCAACAGGGCAGACTTTAATGTGGTGAACGGCATTTGCACATGAGAGAGATTTGAATAGCATTTGGTTATGGCCTAAGGGCCAGAGCTACCAACTTTAGACCTGGGGAACCAGGTTCCGTGCCCACCAAAATAAATGTGTCCTTGTGGAACGTAACCGGTTATCATGTAAAGTGCTCCAATACCTTCGGGTCGAGTTCACGCTATATAAAACTGCAAAAATGATAAAAATGACAGTGTTTATATGTGTTGGCACATGCAAGCCAGACTTACTGGCTTTGTCAGTGCATTTTGATTCCATGAACGTCTGGGAACGTGGTTGATAATAGGCACTTACAGTTGTTATCTGGCGTACATCTTATCTTATTTTTATAAGGACATTTATAAAGAGAGTGTATTGACTATACCTAATTCTAAAGTAGATCAAAATTGGTTGGTGTCTGTAATAACATTTGTATCTCAGCTTTGACTGATGCCAGTAAAGCGAAGGATGTGATAGGATGTGACATCACTTCATTTGCCGTCATTGCGCAATGCATATGGTAATTAGTTCCACCATGTATGCTTGTTGGGTAGGTCCTTACTAGTATAGCGCAGATTCACAAGCCAAATTCAGTCTGCGATGGAATCCACAAAACCAATTGGAAAGTCGCCTCCAGTATACGATTCATGTTACCAAGAGGTTTTAACAAAAGGGCATGCTGTCCTAATTACAAGATACCCATTGATGTACCTTTTTCGTTCGTCAAAAAGGTATACCAGTTTATAAAATGTATTATTATTGGCCCATGGCAACAAATGTGCAGGGCCTACCCCAGGCCCGTTCAATATTGGGCCGCTTTCCTAAAGTCCATCTCTAGAACCCAGAGGTGAGGTCTCCGGGCACCTTCGTCCCGCTGGGCCACTGCTACTACAAGATGGTGGTTTATTTGTGCTCACACAGTTGGTCAGCCTTTCCAGCGCCTGCCGGGTGCCCGACCCAGCCTCGGCCGCAGAAAGCTGGGAGCCTTCAGAGAGCCGCAGTGTGAAGCCGACGGGAAGTGCACGAGGCTGTGGCCTGCCAGGACCTGACCAGCTGGACTGAACTGCAGAGCCATCAATCACCCTGCGCATCGATGCACTTTCTCCACAGGGACCCCTCATCTAAAATGAGTACGAGGAGGCGAAAAGATGAACACGGCCGGATTTAAGGAAAGATATGGCAAGCTCGGGCGTGCTGCAGTTCAATTGTAAAGCCCTGCTTTCACTGGAAACAGCTGGCCCTCGTCACAGCCTTCACATAGGGTTACTAGTGAGGGGTATTGGACATAGGTTTTCACGATCACTCGTGTGGACAGGCGACCACGACTCCAGTCATGACATTTCATTTAACCAGTGCATTCCGGGAGTTGTAGTCTTTCTTTCCTGTAGCAATGACCTGTAAGAGAAAGGCCCGGGACTGAAACCACCGTGCCCTGCAGTAGTCTGCCCGATTCAGTAGGAGGTTCTAACCACATTATTTTCCTTATTGTATTTGCTCTTGTATAGCAATGTATAGCTCATTGCGCTGCTTCACAGTTATTGGGCATATAATGCTGATATGTGTAGAAATCACATAACTTGTATACATTTTCTTCAGATACACAAACTAGAGTAAAACTACAGATAGCAGCAGCTAAGACATGATCCCCTGGTTCTCATGATAAAAAAGGCTTAAGGCCCTGGGTGGGAGCAGCGTTTTTCTCTGCTCCCACCGGAGAGGAGCCGAGTGTGTGTCCCCTGCCGGGGACAGTGTGGGCATGGCGTTTTCTATTCCCTGTCCGCACTCTCCCAGGTAAGGAACAAGAGAGAGTCTCGGGGTATGGAGTGCCCGTGACACAGTCTCTCTTCTGGCCTCGGGGCATGGGGTTCCTGGGGCCACTGCATGGCTCAGAGAGGGGGCCCCAAATTGCTTTGGCCCCATAGGATGGGGATTCTGGGGCCAGATCATGTCTTGCGGAGGGGCATGCCCCCATCCCGATTAAACGCAAATAGGCGCTGTGGGATGAGGTCACTGCGGTCTTAAAATGGCTCGGAGAAGGGGTGAGCATGCCTCCACTCCATTCAACCAAGAAACCAACACAGAAGGCAACGGTGAAGACCGCTGAAGAACAGGGAGAGAGGAGAACTGGATGGAAATACAAACTTAACAAAAGGGTAAGCAAGAGGATACTGGAGACAGCAGGAAAAGGAACCGAACGGGGGGAAACAACCAAAGTGAAGGAACGAGTCAAGCTCGGTGCAAACTAAAGGAGTCACAAAATCCGCTGTTGTCAGACAAGTGAGCTCAGTGTGAGACGGGCCCAAATACTACAGCTGCCACTACTGTCCTGGGAGCATGTCAGTGTCTGCCGGCCCCCTACCGGCTGGAGCTGCAACTGCGACCCGAAGTCTGTAGTGTTAAGTGTCGCTGTCATTTCCATTGACCTGTGTGCAGACGTTCCAAGTTTGCATTCTCGGCTTATGCCATGCAGTGTCCCATGACCTGTCAATTAGATGTCTAAGGTATTTGTTGAACCATATTTTATTTCATCAATGATTTGAATTGAATGTTATTACTGACATCTAAATGAGGGTACAGATACCGTGCTTTGACTCTTTGAGATTTGCTGTTTAAAAATCAACATATCAAGTGCATCCATCCCAGGCAGGGGGCCTTGCTGTTAATTAAATTGCAATGAACATATTAAAAGTCCATGCCCAAAAACAGTGAATTGGCTGCATGATTGTATCCTTCCAGAACTTTAGCCTTTAATTTCAAAAGTATTGTATTCTCTATAAAAGCAATGTAATTTATTAATGTAACTGTTTGAAATTTTGCATGTATGTTTTGACTGTTTCCTTTTCTTTGTATGGGCTTCCTAGATTGTTGTGCTGATTACACTGCCGAACAAATGAAATCACATGTAAATGTAATCATGGCTGAGCATCAGGCCCTGCCACAGTATGATCGGAGTTTTCCTTGCATTTGCGTTAATCTGATGTTGTATGAGTCATTATTAAATCTAGACATCATAGCCCTAGATACCGTAGCTAATGTAAATCATTGTTGTATTGTTGTACAAATACATATGACCTTCCCGACAGTCCGAGACCTGGAGCCTACATGGCTGGCAAGGACAGACTGTCTGCGGCCTGGCTTTGCTCTTATATATCTGGTAACGCCTTTTTGGGACAAGCATTATGGGGCCTGGATTTGCTTATCAGTCTGGTAATAAAACCAGGATTTAAAGGCTGCCTTGGACCTGCATTCAATGTATCTGTATAGAAAGGAAGGACAGACTGTCTAGGGCCTGCACTCAATGCAGCTGTATAGTAGGATGTGTGGGAGCGGCTGGCTGTCTGGGTTTGTACTTGCATAATAACATGTTTGGGACGGACAGACTCCCTGACTCCTGGATTCATGGTGTCTGTTTAACCACAAGGCTGGGAGGGACAGATAGCCTTGGACCGGGTTTCACTGCATCTGTATAAAGGCATGACTGGAAGTGCAGGCTGTCTGAATCCTGGATTCCACATATCTCAATGTTTGAAATGAACATGTCATTTGGGCCCTGTACTTACCTTCATGGCAGGGGGGACAGAGAGATAGGACAACATGCCCAGCACCATTACAGTGCACTTAGGTAGCTAAAGTGGGATTGTGCCCCGAAGCGCTTGAACCAAGGACAACTTCATCGAATTGAAATATTGTTCCATTCACTTCCTGACTGACTGGGGTGAAGTAATGCCTGCTCTAATAGTCTGGCAGCCTAGAGACCTGCCCCCTTAATACTTAATGTGTTTAATGAGACCAAGGAAAAGCTAATTTAAGTGACTGATCAGATATCCAATGCACGCTGATGTATTAACCATCGTTATACATTTTAATGTTTTTAGCAAGAGGCATTAAGAGGCACTGGATGGGCTAAAGGGTAAATTAGTGGGAGGTGGAGAGAGGGGGTGCTTTAAATGTGTGTTGCTCTCTCTTGTGCAGCTTTCATTACTCACAGTTAGAACTCAGCAATCTCTCCAGGTTTCAAAGAGGCACTGACACAATTGCAAACTTGGTCAGGGACAGTGCAGCGTTGGTAGTTTTTACTTTAGAATGCTCCTCTTTGCGCCTACTTACAAATCCCCCTGCATATAATGTTCTCTCTATAATATCCTATTATACCTCCAGCACACACTGCACTCAATCTTTTCCCAAGTCACCCACTGGAAAACCCACTGGATCCCATTTCAAAATGCTCCTGTTCATTCACCCCATCATACTCTCCCACCAAAGATACACAACACCACATTGCACTGCACCACTGCAAAGCACCCACTTGATAGTTCTCCGCTACTCTCCAGGAACCTACAGGGAATGGACAGGGGCTGGTGTCTTGTGTCAAGCCGCGTGACCCCAACATACTCTCACCAAGCCCACGCACATTTTGGGTGCAGAGCTCAGGAACTCCAATACAGCAGCTATCTAAGCAACTTACAGCAAGGCTCCACACTTTGGTGACCGAGCCCAAGCCATCTTCAGGTGACCAGTGCATGGCCTTTGACATCCTGACGATCACTCCTCCTTGATCACTGACACCTCAACCCTCATATATGTCACCATCTAGGGAAATAGACAGGGGCGGTTCCTCCGCTAAGGCGGAGGAGCGTCACCCCGCTGAATTTTCAAAAATGGAAAAGATAAAATGATAATAACGTACGCTACGTTATTACCATTTTATTTTCCTTGTAGTAAGGGGCAGGGCTGGAGGAGGGCTATGCATCACAATGTGTGCATGTCTGTTTGGCAGGCCGCGTTGGGCCGGCATAACAGACATGCGCACTTTGCACATTCTCTACCCAGCTGTATAGACAAGCACATACGTTTCTGAGTGGTGAATGTAGGAAACATGGGAGCCTGCTATGTGTGCAAGAAATAAAAAATATTTAGTTAAATGGAGGTTGTTCAGCATTAAGGTTCATCTGAAAGCAGGCTTCAGGGCATAAGGAGGTTAAAAGGCTACCAAGTTTAAATATACCCTAGAAACCCAAGATGCCTCCATAATAGAACCTGCACTTCTCAACATATAAGCTGTACCTTCAGTGACTATGCCAGCAAATCTAGACAGGTCTGACATACCTTTATTTATGTATCTGAGTAATTTGTATATCATTCCTACACCAGAGGAGGTAACAGCAAGACTCAGAAAGCACAGATCAGTCATGCACAGACAAATAAAAAACATAGGAGAACATTACAAAGTGGAGTGACAAACTTGAATTACATTACACTTTATAAAGTGCTAGTCTATAAAATTAAATGTAGTCACTGTTGTCTGTGTTTTCACATTGCTTAAAAACGTGTCCTTAGAGGTAGTTCCTAAGCGTGCAGAGTGGAGTTACTTTTCTCAAATTGGGTGCCAGAGGTTTCCAAGATCAAACTGCCATCACTGTAAGTGACTGTCTTTATGTGGCTGAGGATTCGGAGTTCTGTACTTCCACGAGTAGTGAGTTTCCATATTGAAAAAGAAAGCATCAGCACTTCCAACCAAGATAAAATAGTAATAAATAACAAGGGGCTATGTGTACAAAGCATTTTTGCGGTTGCAAACGGCCCGATTCACAGAATTGGGCCGTTTGCGAGAGCAAAAATGCTTTTTCAAATGTATAAAAGGCAAAAGCAATTCTGGACCCTGTTACTGAATAGCAATTTGCATTTGCGATTCAATAATGGGAATTGGCATGTTTAGAGAGTCCCTTCCAAATACCAAATCAGTATGGTATGTAATACTGTATAACACAATTCTGGTTGCAAAACAGTAATACTTTACCTCAGTTTAAAAGTGGCGGTACCCATTTTGCAAATGGGAACTTTGAGTATGTTAAAAATATTTCTTTTAAGTGCATGGATGGTATAAAGGACCACTACCTGCTCTGAAAAAATGAAACTTACACATTTAATTTTCTCTTTTAAAACACATCCTGTTTTCATTTTTAAACAAATGCTTTATTGAAAAGCAATCACATACATGGTGGTTTGCTGACCCTAGAAGTTCACCAATCCTGTGATGGATGTGATTGCTAGTGGGTCATGAACTGTGACCTACCTCATTAATGTTCATAAGGTAGGTCAATTTGCGACCCACTAGGAATCACTACTTCAGAGTGGTAAGTTTTCTTCCATTAGGAATTTGCGATTTCCAATTGCAATTCAGTAACAATCGCAGTTAGGGAATTGTATTCCCTGAATTTTGTACATCAGGTCCCTGGAGCATCAGAGTGCCATTATTGAGTGATTTGCAAAAAACCAAGGCGGGGCAAGTAACGTTGATTAGACCTTAATAGGATTTTAAAAAACACTTTTATTTAAAATCTTCAGATACCAGATTAAAGGCGCAAGGTATTCCACCAGAATTTTTACAACAGATTATTGTGAGGCCACAATATAGTGGCAATAATATCAGGGACCAGAATATCATCAGTTTATGAGGGTAAGCATAGGTTTACTACACTTTACTCCACAAATAGGTACCTTGACAAAGTATACATGTCCTCAAGGAACACAGATGTGAACTTGAGAAAACTAAACCTATACTTATCTAAGTGCACTTACCTTCTCAATATTTTGGTCCGCAATATATTTGCCACAATATTTTGGCCCACAATATTTTTGTCCTCAATATTTTGTCATTTCACTGAGCATATTTATAAAATAGGTGCACAATGAAAGCACATTTGGGCAGGAGCATTGGCAAAATCAAGATACTCTACAAATTTCCACTTAAAATCTCCTGTCACCTTGTCTCCAGATGTCCCTAGCTCTGACTTTCTTCCTTTACACTATCTCTTTTGCTTTCATTTCAGTCCGTCTCACAATCTCTGTTGCCTCTTTCTCTCTTCACCTTTGCCCCACTACCACTTTGTTTTCCTTTACATCCTCTCCCCTTCCCCTTTCTCTAGTTATCTTTCTCACCTGTTCCATTTACTCCATTTTCTTTCTCCCACTTAGTTCTCTATCTCTTCCTCATTCTTTGTATTTTTCCCTCTGTGTTATATCTGTTTTAGAGATATAATAATCACCAATGAGAGTATACAGGCGCTTGCACAGGTGTATAGGTGAGTGTCCCCTCAGTGTAATTCAAAGAGCCGGGTCTTCAGCTTCTTGCAGAACTCAAGAATTGAGAAGTCTAGGCGCTGCTTGGAGATTCCTGTGTAAATTCCATTGCTATAGTTAGGCATGCCAGTGATGAGTGCTTGCGTGACGGTATGTCTGGTGTTCTCTGGCAGCTACTTGAAGATCTTTTGCAGCATACGAAGGATGTGGAAGCAGGCGGCGCTCACTGCATTGGCTTGTGCTATCAGGATGATCCCCAGATTTCTGGTGTGGTCGGAGGGTTTTGGTGTTGGTCCTACCTCTGACCAAGCAGCGTCTCATGGGGGAAGGTATTGTTTCTGAAGATCAATACTTCTGTCTTGTCGGAGTTGAGCTACAAGCAGATGGTACTCATCCATCCTGCAACCATGGTCATGCATTTGGTGAAGGTGGTTCTGGTGGTTGTTGTCTTGTCTGTCAGAGAGAGGATGAGTTGTGTGTCATCGGTGTAGAAAATGATGTTGATGCCCTGGGATCAGATGATGTTGGCTACGGTGTCAAGTAGATGTTGAACAGGGTGGGACTGTGGAGGGACGCTCTTTGGGGGACTCCGCAGATCAGATTCTTAGTCTCCAATTTGAAGGGTGCCAGTCTAGCTCTTTGGGTTCTTTTCATAAGGAAGGAACAGATCCATTTGAGTGCAGTACAGGCCCTTGTATGCCAATCTCAGGGAATCTTCTGATGAGTCTGTTGTGGGATACTGTGTTGAATGCCACAGAGTGGTCAAGCAGGAAGAGGGCCTCTGCTTCTCCTCAGTCCAATGTTATTGGTGGCTGCGATGAGTGCTGTGGTTCTTTCTGAATCCTGATTAAGTGTAGTCAGTGGTGTAGTGTGAGGCGGGCTGTGAGTTGCTTGTTGATGGCCTTTTCTATCACTTTGGCTGGGTAGGGGAACAGGGAGGTCAGTCAGCTGTTGCTCAGTTGGTTTGGGTCACCTAATGGCTTCTTGAGGAGGGCATTGACTGCTGCAAGTTTCCAGTCTTCCGGGAATGTGGAGGATGTGATGGAGGTGTTGACGATGTGAGGAAGGGCAGTTATGCTCCCAGGGTGTAGACATGGTAGGGGCATAGACCCGATGAGGCCCTTGAGCGGATCGTCTGTATTATCGTCACTGTGTTGTCTCTGGTGAGTGTTGTCCATTCGGTCAAGTGGTCATCTTGGTTTGTGATTGGTAGGTTGGAGATGAGATCAGTAGGGTTGGGTTGGTTTTGAAAGTTGCTGTAGATGCTGTTGTGTGCCATCGGTCTAGCACTCCCTCACTGGCTTTATATTTCCCCTGTACGCTGTCCACCATTTTATTCTTTCTTCCTCCTGCCCTCTAATTTTCTTTAACTACTTCCCTCTACCTTTTCCCACTCTTTCTCTTCCTTCTCGTGCTAGCTATCTTTTGCCCCATGACTCCCTCTCCTCAGAATATCCTCTACATGTTATCATGTCAAACTTCTTTGGTGCAACAGAAGATAGCTTTAGAGTGCAGAGTAATTGATGTAAAGTACAATAAAGCATAACTATATGTAAGGGGCATTGTAAGTAGTATACACAATAATTGTAAACAATCCTGGTCACTGGTATGCCACGTGGGTGTGGTATGATACTGTATTCTGCTGGGAATTTCAGGACTTTAAAAGTAAGCAACATGGAAGTTAAAGGAAAACGAGCCTGCATCATGTGTCCAATGATGCAGGAGAATAATGTATTTTTCAGTTTTATAACAACATGTAAATAAACCATAGAGGTATTAATGGTAAGAATAAATTCCGCTATGTAGCATTTTCATAACCAAAAGAAGCCTTATGTTCAGTGGTTGCTGTCATCGTTAGATTCAACTATATTGCACCTCTTCATCCAGGAAAGGTAGTAAATGCAGCTTTACATGGTAGGTCAAATTTAACTAGCACAGCTCCATTTATCAGGAGATGTGATCAGTGCAGGCATAGACCCAACTCTGTAACAGAGGTGTCCATCCATCATAGAGTTAGATTCAGCATCACAGCAACTCATTGATCAGGGGGAGTGAACAGTTTGAGACACGTACAAAAATAAAGTATCTATTTATCAGAAACCAATGCTTTGCATGTGGGAACTGCCCATTGCAGCCGCTTTCCAAACAAGCGGTCTCTCTTTATCTAATAAATTATTGCAGCCCTTCTGAGAAGAATAGCAATCCACTGGGAGGTGACAATGGTATCCTATTAAAAGTATGACATCCTCTCCTGAGAAGTGGTCATGCAATTGCAAAAGTACTATGAAACCCTTCCCCATAAAAAGCAGATCAGGCCTGCAGATAGTGGTGTAAAGAAACCTTAGTAGGGCCCCTGCATTGTACAGTGAAGGAGCTCCCAAATACAGTTCCCTTGCCCCCCCCCCCCATGTTCAAGTGCTTCACTCTTGCAACCCACACTATATATACTGTATATATATATATATATATATATATAATCAGGAGCTTTGGTCACACATTGCCATAGTTACAGCAGGTACAAGAAACAGTAGTCCCTAATATACCAATAAAGAACAATTCATAAATCATCCACGTGGAGTTTAATCATAAAAGGCAAAACAAACAATGTACTACAATGACGCAGTGGGTGCCGGTAACAAAAACATACTCATGCTAATATGCTAAAGGTGATCATAGTGCGTAGAAGAATATACAAGAACAACACAATCTGTTGGTAATTGATACAAAATGTCATGAGGGGTCCGCACCACAGTCAACAGTGTTTCAATCCGTCTGAGTTCTGGGATCTTCATCAGGGCTCTGAATAGTGGAGCCCGACGGTAGAGCAGTTGTCAGGGTATAGGACAGCTCCCGGTTCAAAAGAAGGCATTAAGAATAGTTGCAGAGCCCAAAGTGTGGAGTCAGGAAAACCATCCCATAATAATGCCACCATGTGCTGGTTGCCTCAAGGCTGTGTGTGCTCCGCGGAGGTGCCAGTGGAGTTACAGCGAGCACCATTCGCGGAGCACATCGGTGGTAAATTGAACCCAGTGACCACATTTGGTGCCCGTATGTGGCCCTATGGAGATGCCACCAAGAACGGCCGCCTGTCTGTCTGGTTCACGATCTCCACGATAAGGGTGGGTGTAGGCAATCCAGGGGAAGCTTGGTAAAGCACAGCATACATAATGCAATTTAAAAAGTAGGGGTTCAGAGCCAACTGGGAGTGTCCCTGACATCAGCCAAGCATTAATCAAGGCAGCCCTTAAGAAAAGGGTCTTCCAGGAGTTATTTTGTGAGGCAATGATACAAATGAAGTCCTTTCAAAACGACATCAAGACTATGCGTCGCAATCATTACTTTCACCACGGGATTAAAAAGCAGGATTCCTTTCTTTTAGTGCCAAGTTCTGCATTGCACTGTTTTTATACTAGTCTACCTGGTGTGGTATTATCCATGTGCCATTGGTAAAGAAATACTGACTATTTGGCTGATATACTGAATAGTAGTAACAGGACCTAGGAGACTGTTTTTGAATCCCAGCTTCCCATTCACTCTACCATGGTTCCCTTATCTGGCAAACCTAGGAGCACCGATTGGTGATTCTGCTTGTATTTGAGATACCTCACATTGCCATGCAAACTACCACATTGCCACATTATGCATACAACGGATCAGAGCAATGACAGAGAACCACATTTAGATGACTTCCAGCCTGACAGGCTACAGAGTTACAAAGGGTTAGTATATAAATATTTCAATCCCATTCCTATGCACACTCCAGTTCAAGCTTTCCTCACACAGAAAAAGTGCAGCAGCTGTGAAAAAACAAATTCACATGGAAATCGGTATAAAAAGGTGAGCAACAGTCGAAGCCTTCCTAACGAAGCAGACAAAGCATGGGCAGTATCTGTGGAAGATCATCTGGTACAAAGCATGAGGAAATGAAATATTGACAGCAGCTGCAGAACCCACTCCACAGAAATGATACACCACAGGAATCATGGAACAGCGCAACCCCATTATAAAAGAAGCAAGCATAAGCAAGATCCGTGCAAGCCTCTCTCATAAAAGAAGATGCAGCTCAGAGAGCACAGGGCGCTGCAGGCCTCTGATAGAAAACACATATGGGATAAGGAGCAGCTCTCACAGAGCAGATGCGGTATGGGAAGCAAAGAACACTGGGAGCATCTGTCAGAAAGAAAGTCCATCTCTCCCACCCTAAGGGCTCTTTACTGGCTCCCTGGAGCCAGAAGATCTACCTTCAAAACGCTCTGCATAGCTCACAACACAATAAACAGAAAGGGTCCAGTTTTCATTAGGTGTGGCTTAGGAGACACTCACAGAAAACAAAACTACATTGCAGATTGCCACGCTGACTAATCATACCACATTACAAAACAAAGCACACGTGGTATCTCTTTCTCAGGCCGAACTGCCAAACTACGTAACACACTTCCAGCAAGGATACGAGCCATAGACAACGACCTGGAGTTTAGAATAGCGAAGACTTGTCTTTTTTGTCCTGAAACAAATGGAAACTGATAAACCAGGAATAGTTTTTCACCTCAACGGACGGACACTGAATCACAGGCTCCAACTTGTCATAAATAGTAAAAAACTCCCGATTAGAGCAATTTACAACCCATTACTTCCGAATGTAAAGGACAAAAGGCAACAATGTGAAGTATCACAAAATCAGAACCAATCGCAATAACGGCGTGTATCTGCATAGAAGCAAATAATGGGAACTAGGAGATGACAAACCTGGATATTTCACGAGACAAAGAATTACCCAAAATCAGTAGCCAACTGTATTATTGTGACTTATTGTTCTTTATCAGATTAAGTGACATCCTACACGACCCTGCAAGTCTGATGCCCAGAAGACAATCCTTGCATGAGCAAAACTTAGCTTGACCCATCAATGAATTCATTGCATGTATTTCTCTCCATACTGCTCTAAACTTCCAGGCCTGCTCATTAACCAACATGTTCAATTATAACCTAAAACAGTAAACCTTGGCTCCAATGGACAGTGTGCTTCGCATCAAAAAAACAGTTCAGCGCCTCTTAAAGAGTAGTAACCATATAAATAGTTATACCATACCATAGCATGCAGCACAGGGAGCAAGATGCAGTGCAATTCTCCATCCCTAGGCAGATCCAGCATGGGAAGAAAGTAGCATTGCACACCTCCCTTACAAAGCACAGACAGCATGGGCAGCAGCTGTACACACCTATTGATCACATCTGGTGGGTGTATTCAAGGATCAGCAAGCCCAGAACTTTTGAGTACCAATCAGGCCTAAGCTTCTTGAGTCTTCTCAGTCCTCCCCTGACTGTGCAAGCCAATTCTACGAAAGTAGGTTGAGTATGACAGTAGCACAGTAAGCCCCCGTAATAAAAGTGGTAGAGCATAGGCAGCAGTGAAGGTTAGATTTGCACAGCTTCAAACTGGCATCACATCATAAGTAGCGACTCCAGCCAGTTAATGGTTGTTAGTGTTATATGACATTAGAGCAGTCTACAATCTACCCAAAAGCAATGAACAAATGTTTCTAACCCCCAAAACTACAGGTCCCAGAATGCACAGAAATGCTGCCTTACAGCTGCCTTAAAGTGTTCCTTTTGACATGTAAAAAACAAAACGCCACGTCTCAGTACGCATAACAATGGTGGCTAAAATGACAAGACTGGCATTAAGTGTCAAATATGACATGGGCGACTTGACACCTATGTGTGTACATGGAAAGCTCTGTGCAGACAGGGATTTCTAATCCCCTAAACTACATGTCCCATAATGCACAGCAATACTGGCTTAAAGTGTCCTATTTGACATGGGGTAAATTGACGCCTGCAGTCAGAAGGAAGCAAGTGGTGTGGTGTCCCTGGGGTGGCTATCCCCCATCCACTTTCTCTAGAAGTCTAAAGAATAGGCCTGGGCAAAACTCGCAGAGATTTACTCTGCGGACTTCCGCATAGTCACAAAACAGCTCAGTGGGATTCCATGGAACTCTGCAAACAGGCAGAAGAATGCTTGTCTGCCCCTTCGTGTTACTTTTTCAGGTCAGTAGCACGTTCCGCACTGAAAAATCAGCCCAAAAGCACAATTCGGTCTGCAATAGCAGAGCCACTTTGTTTTGCTTGCTTCTGTCTTTCCTTGCTGGCTGCTTCACTTTTTCCATTGCGGTCCATCCAACCTCATCTGCTCTTTCCTATTTCTCCATCCCAACATTTTTATACTTAGTTTCTTATTGTGTCAATGTTCCTCTGTTTACTTTTGTGTTTATTGTATGTTTTGTTACCTTTTTTATACTTTATTTAATCCTTATTCCTTTCCTGACCAATCTTGCCTGTCCTCCTCCTGTTTTTTACTCCAGTCCTACTCCTTCCTTCCTCCTCAACGCTCTCACTCTTTCTACTCTCTTTGGCAGAAGCAGGCAACACAGGTGCCACCTGTTCCCCCATGTGGGTGGTGCAGAAGAGCAGGGGTGTGGCCTCGCTCCAACTTTAGCGAGACCCCAATATCCTGGATGTGCAGTATGCAAAGGGGGACCGGTTTCACTCATCAAAAGGGGTGGGCGGGGGGGGGGGGGAAGT
Organism: Pleurodeles waltl; assembly: GCF_031143425.1. Classification (NCBI taxonomy): domain Eukaryota; kingdom Metazoa; phylum Chordata; class Amphibia; order Caudata; family Salamandridae; genus Pleurodeles; species Pleurodeles waltl. Next base: position 533,134,967 of record NC_090451.1, read on the forward strand.
AAAGATAATTTTTTGGAATGCATGAATAGTTTAAAATGTTATGGGTTGTGGTTTAAGGGTGAAAAACAAGGAATAGGCTGCCTTATTGAAAAAGTACAATGCTGTGCCTGTCACAAGAAATGTGTTGCTACAGAGTACCATCAACCTTTTTTTATCTTCTTTCTTAAGCGCCCAAGGGCAAGAGGGCATCTTCAGATTTTGGTACCACTAACGCCACAGCCGGTGTGACAACCAGCGCCGTGGCCAATGGTCCTGCTGCCCCCTGTAACACATTTTTATTCCCCACTGCTAAAATTATGACCTTCTGTATACTTACTATGTTTCATGTTGGTTGTTTGTTATCTGCATTTCTCTGTGTTTGTCTACATTTCCTGTTTCCGCAGCTGACTTTCTCCTGATTGTACCTTTCTCCACTCATTTTTCTTACACTTCCTCTTGCCCCTCTTTTACAATTATATGTCTTCTTGTTGTTGTGTGGTACCAAGAGAGGAAACGATTTTGGTCATTGTAAAGAGGATCTTACAGCCAGGCCCAAGTAGTACTCTAGTCATCAAGCCCTTCCCTTATTTCTGAATCCTCCTAATCCCGATTCCAATCCCTCCATTAGGAGAATATGTTTTTTTATGGTTGAGACAATGGCTATCTGGTTTTAAAGATGCTGTCAAGCAATAAATAACACAAACCTCCCAAATTGATTACTTTTTATAGAAGAAAATACTGATAGATGAGGTATTGCTGTTGTATCTTATGCAAATTAAATACTTAGGTAGCTAGCTGGTATCTAAAATGGGTGCATTATGTTTTTCACCAGGCGCAGAGGCCATCACCAACAGTGTGGTCTCAGCTGGGACATCGGTGTAGGTTCAGGAGACTGAGGGAGAGGGAGATGTTGTCCCATTGGTGGCAGGGACAACACGTCACTTTCTTCTTGACAATGTACTGGACTGTTTAGGCAAGAAAGATATTCCACCCATTACCTCCAGAGTCCATTCCCTGCTCTTGGCATCTCATTGCACCTAAAACTGCAGTGTGGTATAACCTCTGGTGCTCCTGCTGCAGTGAGTGCAGGCAGTGATTGAATTTATGTGCATCTTTTGCAGCACAGTGGCACAAGGGAACTGAGTCTGCAATGCACAAACGACAAGCTGAAAACAGGGTGTGTTTCCCAGTGCCCAATCAGTCGCCTACTAGTGCTTCACTTCAGCATTCAGTCTTTCTGTCCCAAACTACCTAAAAAAGTAATATTTGTCTCGGCATGCGATGTCTGTGCCACATTTTTCTGCCCAAGTGAAGTTATCTCTCTTCCATTACGAACTGACAGTTCCAATATTTTTCATCCCATCAATCGAAGTGACTTTGAAGTTCTTCTTCACACTGATTGATGGATGTAAAACTATTTGAACTGTCAATCAGTAGTACATGATCATTTATTGACACCCAACCAACCATTTCATGGCTAAACCTCTACCTACCCCATTCCCTATAACATACCTCCCTGTGGTCTAATTTTCCCCACTGCCAAGTGAAGGCATTTGTTGAGAATAATCTCTGTTGGAAGCCTGGGTGTAATGTGGGACTAAGGGCCTGATTTAAATATTGGCTGATGGGATACTCTATGACAAATTTAAGATCCCACTCGCTGCACTTCAGTGCATTGTACTTGTCTATTCACTGTCTACTGTAATAGGACAGATGGCATATCCGTTATCCGCCAAATGTGTCCCATTTGCCAGACTATCAGACTAAGACTACAACCTAAGTTTAGATTTAGGGTAGTATACGGAGGAGGGAGTTGGAGAAGAGCAGGGCCATTGGAGTGATACGTTTACATAACATGCTACAGCTAGGCTGCCCCAAAACATTCTGCAGGGTAACTTTACCAGAACCACCAGCATGGCTCCATTATGATGCATAGTTAAATATTATTTGCGCAACATACATATTTATATGCCTTGCTCATTAATGGCAGGTAAGGTAATCCAAATGTTTGAACACACAAAGTGTGTGTTTTGTTTCACTATCAAATGTAATCCTTTTTGAAAACATGTTTTCTTTTGATTATATGTTGGTGTTCTGGCTTAAAAAGTATTACTTGCAGTCAGTGCTATTGTTGATTACCTAACTATGATGTGAAGCCTGGGTGGAAAACACTTGGCCCAGGTTGTGTGTGACTGACTAGTACCGTGACCAATATCATCATTTATCACATCCAAATAACATTCCAATGGTCCTAGGGAAACAGCAATGTTCTCCCACTGTACTGTGCCATTATAGACAGTGTAACTATGTACTAGTGCTTGAGGTGAGCATGACAATTTGTGTTTTAGTATTTTGTTCTTTTCTTACGTTTTTTGATTTAGCTACTCCTGCTGATGGTGACAGTCAGCAACTACCAGTGTGACCCACCCATCAACACAGCAGGACATAGTTGCCCGGCTGTGGCAGCACAAATTGGAGGCAGTGGCTGCCGAATATCCCCGGCTGGTGGCACTGGAACTTGAGGAGCAAGAGATACAGGCCCATGTCCAGGCCGGTACCTACCTAAGGCCACCAGCCAGGCCCATGTTCAACTCGGTCACACCGCCACCTGCAGTCAGGGTCCTCCACTGCCATCTGTACCACCACCGCTCTCCCCTCCTCGTATGTAACAATATACTGCCTCCTCCACCACGTCCCATGAGGGGTGTTGGACCTTACGTGTGAAGCGGCACTGCTCTAGCAAGGGCAGCAGAACTTGACCAGTGAATATGATGCACTCAAGGCACTTTTTATTGTTTTTTTTGGTTTTGGTGGGAGGGCATATGGTGGGGTCACAAAGTTAGGGAAAAGGTTTTTACAGTGGACGTTTTGAGATTGGACTTTGGAGTTACTTTTGGGGACATTTTGGCTAGTGGAGGGGGTGGGTCTGTTGTGGCTGGAGAGGGTGGATTCTAAAAATAAATGGGTTTTACTTTTTTGTCTTTTTCATCATTCATTATCTGTCTTGCTATTGCTAATTGGCGTAGTATAATTTATTATACTCTCGTTGAATGTACTGTTGTTCCCCCTAAACCTTCCCTCCCTGAAGTCCCTTGCCATGTACTATGCTTCAGTGGGTTACTTACCTCTCCCTGCAGTCCAGTTATACCCCACCACCAGAGTGGCACTCCCTGGGAACAGAAAACTGTTTAATTTAAATCTGATTCACTTGATGAGGATTTTCAGCACCCAGCCACCAATTGATTTACACTATAATAGTAGTTAGTGTATTAACTGCCCTTGTCCTACCACCTGTAACTATTCGCCCAGGAGGGGTCTGCCAACTTGGACAAAAATTTTATTTTTCTCTCCTTCCAAAGGACTACTTAACTACTGAGTTAACAAGTTTGTCTAGTTCTTTCTTACCTGAATTGATTAGGCCATGGTACCTCTCTTGAAAATCTTCCCAAACCTCGTGCAGGGTTTCTCAGAAGGGCCTTCGTATTAATGGTGTTGATATTAGTGTTCTCTTCTTCTGATACCAGGGAAGACATCACAAAGCGAGGAGTTAGTGGTTGATTATCATAGATTGAGGACAGACTACCATGACAAAAAACTCTTGGACTAGTGTGCACAATTATCGGACATTGGAACAGAGTCAGACATTGTTCTTACTCTTCTGCACTATGATGAATATGTTATGTTTTTATGCCTTGGTATGTTAGTCAGGCTTATTGTATTGTTCAGGCAAGAAGAACCCTCAGTGAGTTGTTGTTGCTTTTATCACATCCACCCAACCAAGTGTGTGATCCATTTATGGTGTAAATTAAGTCATACCCCAATAAATTGCACAGCTTGTGGGAAGATGGTTAGAGGTTTGATAAATGGATGGGAACTGGGGGTTGGGGAAAGGTACAACAAACACAAACACCACACAACAACAATATCCATCAGGTCGTTGAGCAGTACATCATCAAATCTGTTGTGGAAGGAAATTAATGACACAGTTCAAATAAATGCACTGCAAACAGTCCTTTACCACCAGAGAGCCAAGTTATTATATATCTAAGTGTTCTGTCACCCATACAGTTCTAAAAATTATGATTGTTAAAAGAAAAATGATATGTGTTTTTTCTCTGATATGTCTATAGCCGCAGCACGCCAGCACCGTGAATTCATTGGACTTATTGAGGACTTTAAGAGACTTGGGGCTCCTGCTGGCATTGTACAATTAGCTAAACTCAAAGTTTTGCATAAAGGGCAGTCTCATATTTTCCACGGAGTGCAGGATGCAAAGAATTTCTTGGAGTTGCTAAGAAAGTAATGATATATCAGGGAGGGGTGAATCAGTGAGCTCTGGGTGTTGTATTTTTTTTTTTTTCTCTGAATTGCTGCCTCCCCGAGGTTAAGCTCCAGGAGTGCCATGTCAGTGCACTCTATAAGGGGCTTTGGGGGGAGGATTCAAGGGGGAGGGAGGCACAGGTGGATGGGGCAATGACAGGTAGGCCTCTTTTGAGGAGGAGGGGGAGCTATCCCTCTTTCGGTGTGGTGATTCACTCATTAGGGTTGGGGAAAAGAGCAGATGATAACAAAAAGAGGCATGAAGAGCAAAGTTAGGGAATGGCCATGACTTTGTTGCATAAAGATGCAGTCCGGTATAAGTGGCCGTGACAGCAGGCTAAAGGTTATTTCTTTTAATATAAACAGGGCTAATAATCCGGTGAATTTCGCTGCTATATTGAACTGGCTTAGGACATCACAATCCCAGATCTTTTCACTGCAAGAGACTCATCTAAAGTGCCAAGGCAGCAGCTGAAATGTCCTAATTTTATCACACACGCGTACTATGCACCAGCCAATGCTGCAGTCCGAGGAGTTGCGATATTGGTGACACACGAGTTTCCTGGGAAAATCTATCAGATCCAGAGAGACCCCCAGGCACGTTGGGTGGTAGTTAGTACACTTATCTCAAATGACCACATTCACTTGGCGAGTTTTTATGGTTCAAAAGAGGAGGATCCAAGCCCTCTTAAGAGTCTCTATAATGTTCTGAGTATGCTTTCCGGTCTTTTTATCATTGGCGGTGATTTCAATGCCATTCCGGACACCCAGTTTAACACCTCACGAAATAATAAAATGCAGAATAAACCTAGAGTCTCCCAGTGGCTGGGCAAAATTATTGCTGACTTAGTGCTAGTAGATGCATGGAGGGCCGATCACCCTCAGAAATATGAATTTACCTTTGTTGGTGAGAAATGGTTCTTCTATTCTTGCCAATCCTTTCTCCGATCATTCGGCCCCCCAGGTTAATGTCAATGTGTCTGGTGAGAGGGTCAGATGTCCACGTTGGAGTTTTGATAAATCTCTTTTCGCAGATGAAGCGTGGGTTCAAGTCCTTAGAACACTGGTTACCGATTTTTTAAAGATCAATAAATAAAGACCCAGCTTCCTTATTTTCCATCTGGGATGGTTTAAAGGCTCATATAAGGGGGGAAACAATATCTTATAAATCTTACATGGTTAAATCAGCCAAAGAAAAGGTAAAAGAGCTTCAACAGGAGCTTAATCATCCTTAAAGAGCCCTCTAGACTACTTTAGATCTGGAGGCAACTGCAAGACTGAAAGAGGCTCAGGCTAAATTAAGAGACCACTTTTTATCCTGTGAGATAGTGAATCAACATACAAGCTCTCAGAGATTTTTATGAAGAGAACGAACATGTAGGCAAATTTTTGCCATGGCCCAAAAAAAAAGCTAACAAAGAGGTTATCAAAACCATCTTCGATGAGGGACAAGGTATACAGGTCACACATCCAGAGGATGTGCAAAGGGTGTTTTTATCCCATTATTCAAAAATGTATTCTTCCTCTCTTCCAACGAATGTACAGTTGATTAATTATGTCCTTCATGCGTTGAACCTACGAGCGCTAGATGAGGTATCTCGGGAGAAACTCGTAACACCTATTTCACTCCCTGAAATCAAGAAGGCGATAATGGCTGCATCGAATGGAAAGGCTTGTGGGGAAGATGGCTTCCCGGATGAAGTCTATAAAGCTATTTCAGGACAGGTAGCAGAATTTCTAGTTAGCCTTTTCAATGATATTCTCCAGGGGGCCGAGATACCAGCATCTTTTCCAAGGGCCACCATCATTAGTTTTTTACAGAAAGATAGACCATCTGAGAAACTGGACTCGTATCGTCCGATTAGCCTCCTTAAAGTTGATTATACACTTTTAGCAAAGATCATGGCGCAAACAACGGCCACAGTAGCACAGGGCTTAATTCACGAAGACCAATGTGGCTTTTTGCCAGGTAGGCTCTTAGCGACTAATACTAACTTTTTAATCCAAGCTATTGACTATTATTCCCACAATAACATGCCAGCTGCTATTATAATGCTAGATGCCGAGAAAGCGTTTGATCTAGTTCAATGGGAGGTACTTTTTACGGTCTTAGCAAAGTTTAATTTTCCCAGGCAGTTTATTCAGGTACTGACATTTTTTTACTTCAAGGCCCAAGCTAAAATCTTGGTAAATTCATGCATAGAAGGTACTTTACAAGTCTGTGGAGGTATGCACCGGGATGCCCCGTTTCGCCAGTCCTTTTTGCACTTTTCATTGAACCTTTAGCTATGGCACTGCGCCAGGATAACTCGATTCTCCCTTCTGTTCCGCATGCGCCCAAATTGAAACAGTTTGCTGACGATATGATTCTCTATCTCTCAGCAGAGCGCACAAATATAGATAGGGCTTTTGCAAAAATTAAGGTGTTTTCAGATTTAGGGAGGTATTGGATTAATCACTCGAAGTTTAAAGCTTTGCTATTTAATGCTACTGATTGTGTTCTTCCTTTGGATATGCGAGCCCAGTTTCAACTGTCTGGTCCCATTAGGTATCTAAGCGTGTATGTATTGCACGTTTTTTCAGATTCTTTTTTTAAATTATATATTTGCCTTTAAGAAAGCGCAGGGACTATTGCAGAAATGGCAGGCTTCTCCATTGTCAATCATTGCATGTGTATCCTAGGTCAAAATGATGATCCTTCCCCTTTTCTTGTTTATTTTTTCTAATGTGATTATCAAAATCCCTCACACATATTTTAAAGATCTTGATATGTTGCTTTGCCACTTTATATGGGCCAATAGAAAACCTCGGGCTCAGCTCAAAATTGTATCTCTTTCAGTGGAAGTCAGAGGGCTATCTCTTCCGTATTTTAGGAAATACTATGAGGCTGCACTTATGGACTGGGGCTCCAGAGCTGCTTTATCTCACAATCTTAATTTTTATTTCAACTCTATGTTAGCAGAGCTTAGTGTAAAGCTTGCACCATTTCTTAAGTTTCCACACCAGCTCTAACTCACTAGATACAAAGTCCCCGCCCTAATCGGTGCTAGGATTTCACAATTCTTAGACAAGTACCAAGTCCTCATGTTTCACCCAGCAGTTTCACTTTTTGACGCAGGGAAGATTGGGCTAAAGTTGCTTCCTTCTCATGTTAATTAATAGAAGAGGTTGGGATTTTTTAGATTTGCTGATTTCATGGTAGGCAATCAAATTAAAACTTGGGTACAATGTCAGGGGATCGGAGTGTCTATTCCTGATACCCTTAGATTTTCATATCTTCAGATCTCTCATTTTTTGCTCCCACGCCCTTCAACAGTTGACTTGTCCTGTTCTCTAATTTCTCAAGCATTTTTTTGGAAATCAGAAGGGGATAGGCAATTGGTTTTGGATTCTGAGTTCCCAGGAAGCAGCTCGATTAGTTCCTTGTTTCTTGACAAAGGTCGAAAACACTACTGGGTGAAAGATAGAGTTACAAATGTGAAGAACTTTCAATAGTATATCTCATAAGGCTATAAGGGGGGCTAACTTTAAAAGAATGGCATTTTTTTTTAAATGGATGCTATACTTTACTCCAGCACGAATCAAGGAAGCCTGCCCGACCACTTCAGGACTTTGTCCGCGTTGTTCTAGTGGTCCAGGCGACTGGCTGCATATGTATTTTACCTGTCCAGAGCTTGTAGAGTATTGGGTTAAAATATTCCAGTGGATTACCTGGAGGTACAGGGCGTACTCATTCCTGAACCTATGGGAGCATTGTACTGTACCTCCTGCCGCCCTGAGCTACCAACTCAGGGAAAGCAGATCTTCTTTATAGCCTTGTTGATTGCTAAATCATTCATTCTACAAGCCTGGAAATTGCCTTTTCCACCTTCCTATGCAGCCTGGGAACGAAAATGAAAGTGGTTCATTTCAAGGGAAAATTATATGCCCAGTGAACAGGTGCAGTCTGAAAATTTAAGATGATTTGGGGAGTGACTCCTGAGACAAGTTTTTGAAATGGTGCGGTAGGACTTTTTATTATTAAAATTTTTAGGTGCTTTCTGCCTTGCTCTGCTAAGATAGGATTCTGGCTTGGATAGTCCAGCAGAGAATTGCTTTTCAGCAGTGTATGATTTCTTGAGTTTTGCTGCTCTAAATATCTGCTTCAGCTACCCAACATTGTCAATGTGTACTAAATGCTGGGTTTTTGTATTGCTTAATTGTTATGGCTATATCTGCTCAGTAATTTTTTTTTTTTTTAAAAGATACTGTTTATAAATGCCAAATTGGGCTGTGCATTTGTATACTTCATGGGATGTCCACCTTCGGTGCCTGGCTGAACAGGACAGGTCAAGGAAGGTAAGCACTAAGCAGGAGTGTTATGGAGCTTTCACCTTTTGTTGAGCAGAAGAGAAGGCCTGTGGAATATAAAAAGTAACTTTATTGTAGCATCAACGAGAAGCCAGGACAGAAGGTACGTTTCATGAGGAGTGGACCAAAAGGCAGAAAAAGAGCAGAGGCTGCTCCAATCATTCATGATGACTCATGTTTGTGCAAATAACTGACAGCAATTTTACAACCAATCCATCCATCTCTACCTGTCTGATCAATCACATAACTGTCATAACATTTAGCTGAGTACATCCATCGTATGATGATTATGGTGACTAGCATCCAAATCTGTCTCTAGTTACAACCAACCACAACCACATAATAGAGGAGTTTAACATTTGAGTGCATTTCCCAGATCATTGCACCTCTCCCCAAACCACAGGGCTGAGTAGGCTTCTTAGAGTCATCGTCATGTTTCTTTCCCTTTGAAGTAGATAACTTCCTTCTTCTCGCTGTTCAGGTAGTGCCACCGTGAGTCCTGACTCTGACTCCAAGAAATGAATCAGTTTGATTCCGACCCAAATGAGATCGCGAGAGACAGGCCTGTAGTTTACTACTGTTGATGAACACGAAGAGCAGAATAATTTGGAGCATTTTGTGTAGATTTGTATTTGTTAACTAAACTGACTGGTCTGATCTCTGAAGAACTCCAAAAAAGTACCGCAAGGAGTGGACCTTGCAAGTAAATCTAGCTAAGTGTGAAAGGGCCAATCATTTCACGCAAAATTACCCATCAGTCCCCAAACATTGCAAATCATCAAAATCAAGTTTACAAATTAGTTGAACATCCTCACTGTCTGCCACCACATAATTCATAATCACTCACACTTACTAAATAAATATCACTCATTGGTGCAATAGTTACCTCTTCCAATCCAAGCACAGTGGTACAATGTTGTAGTATTATATGTATCTCCTCTGTTCCCATAGAAGCAACACAATGGCAGTCTTGTAAAACAATGATCTTTACTGGGGCAGCCCTGCAAGGGAATGAAAAAAAAGAGGATAAGCATGGGACAGAGACAGGCATTGTCTTCATGTCCTTTAAGGGAATGAGAAGGCTTCTTCAGTGCACACTGGCCCAACTCCAATCCAGCTATGCATGTGAATAAATGGCGGTCTGCATAAATCAGACACAAAATGTAAAATAGTCCTCTAGCTATGTCCATTTTGTTTTTTGGTAAAGCAGTTTAACAGTAATCTGAAATTTCTATGGTGGCCTATTCAGTCAAGGAAGTAGAGTTTGTCCTCAAACTCAGGGAAGTTGGTCAGCTAATGCACATGAGTCTGACCAGTCACCCTCATCTTCCTCCTGTGGTGTTTCAGGCACAGTGTAATTGTATGGTTTGAAGTGCTGGTTCATTTTAATCATGGTCAATCTCTCCACATTTTGAGGAGAAAGACAGGACCCTCTGACTGTGACAACTGTGCCAGCTGCACTGAACACACACTTAGCAGGCACACTGCTACTGGAAAATCCAGATAATTTATTGCCAGCCTGCTGAGTACTGGCCATTGCAGCATCTTCCCATATCAATAGACCAATGGGTTTTGGTCCACATAGACCTCTTTTGGGTCATCCAGATAGTTTTGGACCATCCTCTGTATGGTCATTGGTGCTGCCACTTGCTCGAGCTCTGTTGCTTTCACCTCTGTACTCAACTTAAGCCCTGCCACTTGAAACCAAGCTATTGCGGAGGTTGGGTCCAACTCTTCTGTTGCAGGTATTTGCTGGTGTTGACTGCTGTGGGACAACAGCACTGCCCTCGCTGGAGATTGATGGCTGCACACCAGAACTTCTGCCTCAGACTCTAACTTTCAGCCATTCTTTTTCCAGGTCTCTTGCTGGCTCAATAATCCATGCCTTGTATGGAGAAACTTTCCCTTCTGAAGAAGGAATGAAAGTGGCCAGTATTTATTTGTACTGCAGATCAAGTATTGTAGCACAGATGTACTCTTTGGAGGACATGATCTATCTCTGCAGCCTTGGATTAACAGCCAAGGGATGGATTAAGCTCTCAACCAACCCAGGTCTTCTCTGTTACCATTCATACCGGCGTACCTTTCCAACACCTTTTTAACTGGCCCTGTAGCAGATGCAACAACAGGATAGCTTGGCACATCTTACTGTCTTCCTCCTGATTTCCCATGTGAAAACCTTAAAAGAAAGTAGCATTTGTGTCAGGCATTTGATTAGTGTCCATTTGTCCACCTCCACAGTTATGCTCTTTCCATTTGCATCCCCACCTCTTTGAAGGACATAGTCGATGATTACTCAAACTGACGATGATACATGTAGTAGGCAGATTTCTAATGTGTTGGCACCTTCTGTAGGAGGGCTTTAACTGGTACTATATCAGCATGCTGAACGATCCTCAACTGCTTCCAGGCTTTAAATGAAAAGAAATGTCTTCTTTTTCAGAAAATCCTGCACAATCAGGTTGATGCAAAGCGCCAAAGATAGGACCCTGAAATATCCACTATCTGCCATGGCCTTGACTGTATTACTGCCTTGCCTGTGGCAAAAAATCCAATTCTGAAACCTCTGGGTTGCAGGCATTCCAACACCTTGCTGTTAAAGTCGTCCAAGATTTTTTCAGCTGTGTGGGATTCGTCAGTGGTGAACATCGTTAATGTTGCATGCTGCCAAACATGCCAAACATCCTTAAAAGTTTCTTCAGTGCTGAGACCTGCAGATAGCTGTTACTTAACCCTCACAAAAGAGGTCCAGTGTGCAGTGATACACATGTGATCAGTTGCTTGACAACTGGCCCACATGTCTTTCATCGTGTGGACAATGCGAACAGTACTCTGCTGCAAACTTTGTCTAACCAATTGCAGCACATTTTGATGGAACTCTGGAACAGCAACTCTGGTAAAATAGGTCTGGCTGGGATACTTCCATTTTAGGCAAATGGTTGCCACAAATTCAAAAAATCCCACTCCTTCCACAAAAGAAAAAAGGAGAAGATCCAGCGCTAACATTTTAGCCAGCGTCCTGTTGTAGAAATGCACAGTTGGGTGGTTGATTTCATAGGTCCCCTCCTGCCTAAACATGCCCATAATAATAGCTTGGATTTTTCACCTTTGAGGTGCCACTGATGCAGAGAGAACCAGGAGGTTTTAGAATAAATGTGCATCTTGGGCTAGTCACTGTATGCGGGGTGGGGGTGTCTTCATCTGAGTCTTGTGCCATTTCGAGGTTGCTGATGCGGGTGATGCTGCTGGTGCACTGCTGGGGACAGGGCTGCTTTGTGTAAAGCAAATGATTGGAGCTGATTCCCCTCTCATCACCACCAGCAATTTGTTTAAGGTGCTCCTCCCATTGGATTGCATGATTTTTTTTCATATGGGTCATTTGGCATCTAGTACCATAGTATAAAGCAGGCTTACTTCAACGAACACTTGTGTGGCAAATGGAACATCCTGCAATGTTATCCTCCTGCTTGCTAATTGTAAAGAAGTCTCAAACTGAGGAGGAAAACTTTTTTAGTGTGCCACTGATGCCACTAAGAATGCCCAAAGAACTGTAGGTAGGTAGGTGTGTAGACGATTGCCTCTCTGCACTGTGTACTTCGACTGAGGTAGCGGTCGATACAGGTATAGCGTGAGCCTTATAACTATGGAAGCTGACGAGGTGGTAGTGGAACCAGTGCTACATTCCCCCGAGCAGATTAACTAGAAGAGGAAATGTTGGTGCCCTCGGAGCTAGCTCTATGACTATGACAGGCCCGTCCTCCTCATTCCCTTCCATAATAAGGCTTTCAGGAACTTTAATTTTCCCTTATTTCTTGTGGCGGGTCTCGGACTCAGCCGGGATCCAATCCATGACCAGATCATCAGAAGGGGGCTTGGAGAAGATGGTGGAGTACCCTTTCTTTTTCTTGTTTGAAATCGGGAAACCAATGGTTCAAGAAGAAGTACATCTTGCTCTACAGAAAGCTCAACCTCCTGTTCTGCTCCTACTTATGGAAGAAGTATTGCTAGCTGCTGTTCCTGTTGTCCACTTTGCTCAGTTTCCTGCAACGATTGGGTACTAGTGTGCAGCCAAGACAACTCCAATCCAGACTCACTGCTCGTTGCCATGATTGCAGTGGCTGCCTCACTGAGAGACATGGGCTTGGGCTTAGATTGGGGTGGTGCTGTCGTTGATGCAGGAGTGGTTCTCTCAGTTTGATGCCCAGAGGGCAGTGTGGCAGGCACACTATGTTTCGTGAAAAAGGAGGAGGGGGGCAAGCCAGTGGTGGCAATCTGCTTCTTCTTCTCCTCACTGGTCACTTTCTTGGTAGCACCTTTCTTTGGGGCCATCTTTAAGACCTGTCAGTTGGCACTTAGCTGCACAAGCGAAAGCCAAGGAGTCAAATGTTGTGGTCAAGTGCTACGTCACTTTAGTCCGGCCTTCTTTCTGGCAGTATTTTGGGTGATGTCTCTTGTGCACCTAAAAGCAAACAAACATGATAAACATTAAGTGAAAAGTGGCATTTTTGCAGTTTGAATTATTCATACTACAGACAATATAATTTATTGAGTGTATGCCAAATAAATAATTAACAAAAATAGTGCATTGATTCCAATCCACAATATAACATAATATTTCAATGAGGATAACAATATACAGTTGTCACTGCTTACTTTTTGTGCATGTAAGGGGAGACACATGCAGCAGGCAAGGATATGCATGGAAAATGGAATAATTCTTATAAAATAAATGCCTGTGTGCAACTATGGCAGGCAGGGAATTTAGAGGAAAATTGAATAAATCTTAAAAAATGAATGCTGGTGTACGCCTATGAAAGACAGGCTCTGAGGGGAAAATGGAAAAAATCCTGAAAAAAAAGAATGCTGGTGTACACATATGGCAGGGAGGGGATGCAGGGGAAAATGAAATAACCCTTAAAAAATGAATGCCGATGTGCTTCAATGGTGTAAGAGAAGAAGGCCTGTCGCAGGCGGGGGTGGGGCGGGGTAAATATTAATTGCTAGTGTATCACCAGGGACTATGAGAAATCCATTGAGAGGCAAGGAGGTGCAGGGAAAAATGTAAACAAATGTTCATAATATTATAAAAACTGTTCATACGTATACTATAATGATCCTCATGCACTTTAAACTGATAGCAGGGAAAAATGTAAAATATGAACAAAAAATGGCATAGACCTCTTCTATCAATGTTCCTAGAAAATGGTTTTGAAAACCAGAAAAAAGGGATTAATATACTAGGTGGCTGGCTGAAAATGGCAGCTGGCGACAGGGTCAAACAACAACAGCAAGGAGGCAAGGAAAACAAAGAAAACATGCAGGCCTAGGGCAAAAACTCACTGACTAGCTAAACAGAATGGCTGCAGGTCAAATGGTCAAACAAAAACAGCAAACAAAGAGGCATGGAGAACGTAGAACACATGCAGGCCTATGGCAAAAGCACTCTGACTGCCTAGACAAAATGGCCTCCAGCCACACAGTCAACCAACAACAGCAAACAACGAGGCATGGAAAAAAAATAGAACACACACATGCCTATGGCAAAAGCACAATGACTGCCTACACAAAATGGCCAAATAACAACAACAGCAAGCAAGGAGGCACAGGGAACAAAGAACACACACAGGCCTATGGCAAAAGCACACTGGCTGGCTAAATAAAATGGCCGACGGCCACATGGTCAAACAACAGCAAGTAAGGAGGCATTGAAAACAAAGAACACATGCAGGCCTCTGGCAAAAATACACTGACTGGTGCCTATACAAAATGGCCACCAGCCACATGGTCAAACAACAAGAGCATGCAAGGAGGCATGGAGAACATAGAACACGTGTTGGCCTATGGCAAAAGCATGCTGATTGGCTCCACAAAATGGCCACCTACCACATGGAAAATAAAGAACACGTGCAGGCCTATGGCAAAAGCACACTGACTTACTAGACAACATTGTCGCCAGCCACATGGTCAAACAACAACAAAGAAGCAAGGATACATGGAGAACAAACACACGTGCAGGCCTATTGCAAAAGCACACCATCTGGCTATACCAAATGGCCGCCGGCCACAAAGTCAAACAACAATAGCAAGCATGGAGGTACGGACAGCAAAGTACACATGCAAGCCTATGGCAAAAGCACACTGACTGACTGCACAAAATGGCCACAGTCCACACGGTCAAACAACAACAAGCAAGGAGACATAGACAACAAAGAACTCATACAGGCCTATGGACACTGACTACACAAAATGGGCATTGGCCACATGGCATGGAGAACAAAGACAAAATGGTGGCCTATGATAAAAACACTCACACTAGCCGGATAAAGGAGGCATGGTAATCAATGCAGAAAAAAATAAATGCAAAACAAAACATTTTTCAATTAACCCAATGCCATTCCTGGCCTAAAGCAACATATATCAAAGAAACAGGTGTTTCATATACCCAATGAATAATAGTTACTGGATGGCCGTGGGCAAACTAGGCCACACAATAAAGTAAATAAATAGTGCAAATTTAACAGACATAGAAAAAATGTACTTAACTGTGCAACCTTTTACCCTTATATAAGATAAACAATTTAATGCAAAAATACTAGGCCCCTACTGCAACTCCAGGCCACCCATCGCAACAACAATCAAATTTAAAAATTGAGTAAAAGTACCAATGAAAATACTGGTGCATGCCCTTTATCAACCAATACCCTCATCAAAACATTTTTGAGCTTATTTGTTGTGATATCCCAAAAACAAAGTCCTTAAAATCCAATAGTATAAATGTAGCAGGAATTGCAGACAGGGAGAGTCAGCCTTTCACTTTAAAAGCCAAATGAATAGTGACGAGGACATGGACAAAGCACTGTGAGGAGCCTTCTGGACAGGAAGAGAATAAAATAAAAAAATGCCTTTCACACTAAAAACAACCTGGACTGTCAGTTTGAGTCGAATATCAACTTGAAAATGTGTTTTCAATTTGATTTGGCTGCTTCTCTAGTTACAAATGTACTTGAGAAACAGCTCCGCAATCACTTACGTTCACCGGCATCACAAAATGGTGGTGGAAGGCTCCTTGTCGGCCGGAAATCACGCTAGCAGGTGGCAAATCTCATGAGCGCTAATTAAATTAATTAAAACTCTGTTGAAAAGTCCCTTTCTTGTGGAAGTACTAGTCATTTCCCTTAAAACGTGTTCGCAGGCCTGCAAAGAAATGCTATTAGCCTCCATTTCTGGCCATCAGAGTTATAATACCTGTTCACGAATGCAAAGCTGGACTTAGGCCGATATTAGAACCACATAATCCTTGTTCTCGCTGACACTCCTTACAAATAATATTTATTTTCAGCTAGCCATGTACAGCTTCATACCAGCCAGTGTGCAAATTACTTGGTTTATGTGTGCAGGGTATTCCCAAACAGTGATCTTGTCCAGGTAAATCAATGTACTCCTTTGTAATATCACTTCGCAATGGCATATTAGTGCACATCAATAAAGTATTTGTCATGGGCAGAAGATTATTGTTTTAGGGTGGAGGTGTACTGAATGTTTTTAAGTCACAAGTTTGTGAAGTTACAAACTTTTTATAAACCAATTTGAACTCTGGAAATGGTCAGAGATTTACTCCTGCCAGCAGCAGGCTGCAATCTCTTTCAAAGGTGTGAATGGGCCAAGAAATCCCCAAGATATGTGGTGGTACATAAGAGAGGGGTTCTGCACATAATTTTCCTGTTGGAAAAAAAACTACAAAAAAGTTAACTGCAAATTCAAGTTGGCCATTATAAAAAATGCAGGTCAATTTGTTGTTAATTTTTATTTTCATTATTACCTACATTTCTCTTCAGTTATTTTCTTTCCCAAGTAACTGGCTGCATCTGAGCAGAGCTTGTAAGATAACTCTTATCCTTTGAGGAGAAAATAACAGCAGAAACATTATTAAAGATCAGGTCTTGTGCATTTTTTGCTTTGCATTTTGTAAGCATTAATAGGTGAGTGCAGTTTGTTTACACAAACACTGTAATAGACAGAGTTTTCTAAACCTTTTGCTTGGATCATTTGTGCCAAATTTTAATGTGGGCTGGTTCTACCCTAATATAGATTGCCCCACACTGCAGATCTAAGGCCCTGGTAGTATTCAGATAAAGTTAGCCTATACGTACAACACAGTTATGAAGTCTATATCATCATAGTTCTTTACTGAGCTACTAATGTTGTCTAGAAAACTGTCTGCATTGGTTGGGCTTTGGATTACTAACCAGCAAGCTCCATGAAAAAAACAGCAAAGTCCTTGGATACATCAATTCCAGAAACACAACACACTATAATGATCTTAAGCAGCATCAGCTAATTTTAATTTCACATTAAGCAACACAAACCAATACTAAACTAAACTAGACATTTAATAAAGTATAAGAGGGAGCCGAGATTAGTAAAGACCTTTGATGCCATACTCATGGGAGAAATGCAAAAACTAAACCAACAAGGTGATGGATGGAATGTTTGAATTAATCTCAGCCACTGGCGATCACTTGGACCACATCCCAAACCATTGTTTTTTTGCCCAAAGTGCCAGCTCACTTTGGACCCAGCAATATGAAAATCAGTCTTGACCCTGCTCCTCATGGGAACAGTCCAGCCTGAACTGCCAGGCCAAGTCCTCCCTGAACTAACAGAAGAAACCTAGGACAGGTTTCCCGCTAGTTAGGGCTTTTCAGCCAGATATAGCTTGGTTTCAGTGACACAGTGAGCTTGAGACCCATGTCTAGGCATACCAGCGCACCTAAGGCCGGCGCCCCCCACCGAAGTCATCACCAGGTGCAGCTCCACCGGTCACATCGCCCTAAAACTGGCCCTGATATTAATGGTCAATAATATTTACTAGTCACACTTAACATAAATACCTGAGTTGAATGCACACATCAATTGATTATTTTTCTTTAGTAGAAACCCCTCTCTTTCTTCTTTGGCATCTTGCATCCGTCACCAGCACAGCCACTCATCTATCTGTAGGAAAATGTCTCCCTTTCTGCCTTCCGACTCCATAGGTTGACCCCTTCTCGGGTATGAATGCTTCACTGCCTATCCAATCTATTACCCCCTTCTATCACATAAGTATGTCCCATTCTTGCCCACGACCCTGGTATGGGGGCTGAGCAAAGCCCATGCCACCACCTTAAATCCTGCTCACAGTCTGGAAGAGGGAGAGAGGAAGAAAGACAGTGAAAGAGAGCAAGAGAGAGAAAGAGAAAGAGAGTTGGCAAGAAGCCACACAAAATATTTCCAATTACACCTTTTTACCTTCAGTGCTCATCTTATGCACTGGAGATGGCAAGCAGGAGTCTGCTCGTCAGTAGTTCAGACTAGCCTACTGCTAATTCGCCCACCCCTTCTTCCTCCAGGTGGTGTCTGGTTCTTCCCTGCCACCGTCTACCCATTCCACCAGATCCCTACTTCATCCTTCCACTCCTTACATTTTGCTGGTGGTATTTATAGCTTTATTCCCATGTGTTTGTGTTTACCATGACACAGGACCTTCATGGGGGGATAGATGCCCAGGATTGAGCCCAGGCATTACCAGACATTATCTGTGAAGAGACACCTAATATTGTAGATTTAGTCAGAGCCTTGGGGGAGATAAAGAGCAAGGTACATGCCTTGCGGCAAGAAAATCAGGTTCTAAAAAATTAATTGATTCACTACCACCTCCATCATTCTCCCTGGTTAGATTCAGGGGGAATTCCTAAGGAAAAACAACCCATTATTCACAGTGATCA
This sequence comes from Pleurodeles waltl, assembly GCF_031143425.1. Lineage (NCBI taxonomy): Eukaryota > Metazoa > Chordata > Amphibia > Caudata > Salamandridae > Pleurodeles > Pleurodeles waltl. Next base: position 533,153,380 of record NC_090451.1, read on the forward strand.
ATTTGTAAATAAAAACATGCTGGTGCCTATAGCGCTCCTCCAAAACATGCAGCTACAGTATTTAAATGAGTGAGCACAGAATACTAAGGCAGCGTAATACTACAGCTACCTCTGGCCTGTTTAATCCAATTACAGCCACTCCCTGCCCCTTCAAATCACTCTTGCAGCTTTCTGCTGCCTCCTTTTGTGATGATTTTCTGTCTTTCCTTGGCTGTCTTTCCAATATGTGTTTTTTGCTTGCAGTAATTGCCTGATGCAGAAAAATAAGTGCCGGCCCTCAAAAATAAGTGCTGGTGTTCCCCACCAGCAACCACCAGCTCAAATTAAGCACTAATTATAAAGCCCATTCATTTTGGCAGTATAGATCCTAACATTGTTCCTTTGCCAGGACATGGAGGACCAGCCGCTGTTAATGTTATAGTAGAAAGGCGTACCCCAGTGTCCGATGTGCCACCAGAGTGCTATTTTGGTGATAGTTTTGAGTTTAATGCCTTTTGGAGCCAACGTCAATTGCAATTTTTGTGTAAGCCTGCTGCCTTCCCATCTGATATGGCTTGAATAGCTTTTATCATTTCTTATTTGAGATGTAACGCTGCAAACTGGGCAAATCCTCTCATTGAGAAAAATAATCCACTACTTCGCCTGCTTGCCAAACATACCTACATTCAGGCCAGTGGGCTGTTGAATTTACAATAGGGGAAGGATTTACTTGCTTACATCACAACCTTTGGAAGGTTAGTCAATGAAACACAATGGCCTGAGGAAAAGAGTACATCACTGCTTTAAACAGGGCTAAGGGACGAGTTGAAAGACTCTTTGTCTCATATCATAGATTCCCCTACTGAGTATTCTGAATTTATTGATTTTGTGGTCAGGCTTGACCACACACTCTCCGAACACAGGGGTAAGTGACCACGGAGTGAACCCAATCTCTTGGTGGTCCGTTGAGAACGAAAAGAGACTGAAGTGAAGGCCCATGACTCAGTAGAACCCATTCGAATTGGGGAAATAGGAGATCCTCTATCTAGTAACGAAAAACAATGACGGCGAAAGTTGAACTTCCGTCTCTGTTGTAGAAAAGCAGGGCATGTTGCCCTTGACTGTACTGTCAAACCCAAAGGGCTCGAGATAAGACAGCAGTAGCCACAGAAAACCAGCAGGAAAGCCAGCACACTCAATTAATTCTGAGGTCAATTGGTCAAGTGGGTTTCATGCACTGACCTCACACTCCCTGGCTCACACCACAGACATAATTCCACGTCATTTAACCATTCCAGCCACCATGGTATTTTCTCCTCAACAGAGGAAGGTGTGGCCCATGCTCTTAGATTTAGGGGCTACTGGAAACTTCTTGGCTCTGACTTTAGCTAGTAACTTGCAAATTCCTCGAGTAAAGAAGCAAGAACCAGAATTTGTGAGGGCGGTCGATGGTTCCGAATTAACACCAGGGTGATTCACATTCCAGACTGCTCCTATAGTCCTGGTTTGTGAAAACGGGCATACTGAGATGTTGTTTTTTGACCTGATAGACACATCCACTTTTGGAGCTATCCTGGGAATACCCTGGGTGCAACTTCATAATCCCCTTATTGACTGGTGATTGTGCCTGGGAACTCTGGGATTACATCATTGTCGTTCCAAACACTACACCATAGCACAAGACCAAATTCCACCTGTCACTTGCACAGCAATGGTACCAGAATCTTCCACTAACCTGCCAACAGAATATCTGGATTTCCAAGTTGTATTTGATGAAAAGAAAGCCACTAAGTCACCACCCCACAGAGAGTTCGACTTTCACATCAATTTATTCTCAGGTGCCAGTCTGCCATGCAGTCACCTTCTGTGCTCTCCGAACCTGAGACTAAACATTTACAACAAATTCTGGACGAATTGTTAGGCTTAGGCTTTATTTGTCATTCCACCTCTCTAGTCTCCTCTCCCCTCTTCTTCGTTCCAAAGAAGTGTGGTGATTTACGTGTGTGCATCAATTATATGGCGGTTAACAAGGTGACAGTGAAGAAAAGGTAATCATTGCCATTGATTCCTGTCCTTCTGGATCAGGTATAAAATTCCACGATGTATACAAAGCTCGACCTACATGGGGCCTACCACCTTTTCAGGATGAAGGAAGGTGATGAGTGGAAGACAGCCTTCTGAATTAAGTTCGGGCTCTTTGAATACACCGTCATGCCCTTCAGCCTTTGAAAAGGCTGTTTTTTATAAATGAAGTGCTGAATGACTTTCTTGATGTCTGTGCCATTGAGTATATCAATTACATTTTAATTTACTTCCAGAACATGACAGAACACATTACCCACATTCAAACTATGCTACGATGGCTTAGAGAGCATGATTTGTTCGCTAAGTTAGAAAAATGCGCACGTTTGACACACAATCAATGGAATTCCTAGAACATACGCTATCCCCAGAAGGAATCACCTTGGAAAAAAAGAAAGTTCAAGTGATCCTGGACTGGCCATTCCCCACCACCATCAAGGAAGTACAGAGATTCCTTGGGTTCGCTAACTTCTACAGGAGATTAACTGTAAAGAAAAAAAAAAGGTATACTTTGGTCCAAAGAAGCTGATGGCGCCTTTTGCATGTTAAGAGAAAAACGCACCACCACCCCAGTGTTACAACGCCCATATCCTACACAATCATACTTTGTGGAGGCTGAAGCCTGACAAGTGGCTGTGGGAGGCATCCTTTTGCAACCAGACCCCACCACAGAACACATGCATCTAACTGCATAGTTTTCTAAAAAATCGCTACCCATTGAACAAAATTATACAATAACAGAGAGGGAGTTGCTTGCAATAAACCTATGTTTCCAGGATTGGCTTCATTACTTACTTGCCACAGTCCATATAGTCACAGTTTACACCAACCTTAAAAACCTACAATTTGTTAGGTTCCTTAAGGTCCTGACACCTAGACAAACTCGGTGGCTCTTATTTTTTAGTGAATTTAATTTCATTATTACATACTGCCCCGGAACACAACAGGCCAAGGTAGATTTGTTATCACGCTGGGGTCATGCCCCACTGGAACAAGCACACATTCCTCCACAAAATATTCTAGGTCCAGAGCAAGTTGTGGGTACCTGCACCAAAAAACACTTTGGGGGTCATTCTAACCCTGGCGGTCGGCGACCGCCAGGGCTAAAATGACGGAAGCACCGCCAACAGGCTGGCGGTGCTTCTTGGGCCATTCTGACCGCGGCGGTAAAGCCGCGGTCAGAAAAGGGCAACCGGCGGTTTCCTGCCGGTTTACCCCTGGCCCAGGGAATCCTCCATGGCGGCGCTGCTTGCAGCGCCGCCATGGGGATTCCGACCCCCTTACCGCCATCCTGTTCCTGGCGGTTTTCACCGCCAGGAACAGGATGGCGGTAACGGGTGTTGTGGGGCCCCTGGGGGCCCCTGCACTGCCCATGCCACTGGCATGGGCAGTGCAGCGGCCCCCTAACAGGGCCCCATAAAGATTTTCAGTGTCTGCTTAGTAGACACTGAAAATCGCGACGGGTGCCACTGCATTCGGAGCCGGCATCCTCGTAGAAGGGGGCTTCCCGCTGGGCCGGCGGGCGGCATTCGGCGGCTCCCGCTTGGCGGGCGGTAGGAATGACCCCCTTTAGGTATATGTGAAACTGAGTGTTACACAAATGGATGTTAATGAGTGATTAAAAGGCAAATAAAGTTTGGTGCAGGATGGGCTTCCTTATCATGGCATCAATTTGTATGTACCCACTGAGGAACTCCGACAAGAGGTTTTAAATTGGTGTTGCGATACAACATTGGCAGGGCATCTAGGAATACAGAAACCATCGCCAATTGCAGAAGATGTTTTTTGGTGGTCTACCTTATTCCAGGATGTGCACAAGTATGTCAAAACCTTCCCATTCTGCACCCAAAACAAAGCAGTCCATACTTCACCAATGGGTTGTTGCATCCTTTGCCATTGCTGTTGTACTAGCGTTAAAGAACACGTCAAATTGATCACTCATATGCAGTGCTTCTTAGTCACTTGTGTGATACAAACAATGCAGGTACTTTGAATTATGAATGTGATGCTCTTAGACAGTTTGCTGTATTATCTCCAGTCACGCTCTACTCTTTAGAGTGGCCGGGTGTTGTGATTTCAGTCAAGTCTCCCTCCCAGCGTGGTGGGGAGAAATGGTGAACGGGATGTGAGAGAAGCAGAAACTGTAATTTCTGGTGCACTTTTAAAAGTGCGATGAGGAGAGGTGCCATACAGGGCATGGGGGCTGTGGGAGTGAGCAAAACAGGGAGTTCCTTTGAGACAGCCCAACCCCAAACCCACCGTACCTGTTAAACTGTTGGTTGTTGCTGTGAAGAGCATGGCACTCCTGAGGAGTCTCTCACATTACAGGTGGCTTCCCGGAGTTTGGCGGACAAGGGCGCACCATGCTGCAGCATTTTTTAAAGTGAGAGTCAGTAGAGCACACTCCGTATCAAACTGCTGGTGCTGCGGCTGGGATGTGGGCCTTCTCTTACGGTAGAGCTAGGTGTCTCCAGAGACTTGCAGGGAAGAGCGGTTAGTCGCATGGCCCCTGGGCTGGCATGGTGATTTGTAGCAATAGACGCAGATCTTGGTTGATGAAGTCTGGTGGGACGAGGTCTTTATTGTCCCTGAGACCTCGTGAAGAACAGGGGGCAAGCCAGCATGCGCTTGGAGTCACCCTGGGTGCAATCTGTAGTCCCTCTTGGCAGGGCAGCGGTCAGCAGGCATCAGGACAGTGCAGCAAAGCTGGGCAGCAGTTCTTAGGAGCAGTCAGTCACAGCAATTGGGCAAACCTTTCAGCGCAGTAGCTTTTACTCCAGCAGAGGTTCTTCCTGATCCATAAGTGATCTGAGTTTAGAGGGTCAGCGACCCAAGACTCACACCAAAAAGTGGCTTTGATGTAGCAATGACTTCAAAACGTTTCTCTGAAGTGCACAGGCTGCCCTTTCAGCCCAGCCCTGGCTCCAGACTATCAGTAGGGGATAATCAACCCCTCTGTGTGAGCTCCAGCCACCACCCTTTGAAACGTAAGCCCAACCTCCTCCACAGGAAGACCTATCAGTATGCAGATGAAAGCAGATGCAGTTGAGTATTCCGTGGTGTGGGTGTCTGATGGGAATGCACAAGTGTAGCTGCCACCTAGCCCAGGCCAGACATGAGTTGGAGGCAGGGTGCGGTCAAACAGGCCAGTGAGAGCAAAGAAATGCCACTTTCTAAAGGTGGCATTTCTAAAATAGTAATGATAAATTAGCTTTTACCTTTAAAGAAGATTTATCATTCCTATTCGATGATACTATATATGATGCAACTACTCCTCTCTGATCAGAAATTAGAGCTTAAAAGTATTTTAAGGAACTTTAAATGCTGGCCTATGAGAGGAGCAGGCCTCACAGTACTGAAAAACGACTTTGGGAGTTTTCCATTACCAAGACCTGTAAAACTAAAATGTACATGTCCTTCCTTTTACTTACACGGCACCATGCCCTATCGGCTACCTAGGGTCTTCCTTATGGGTCACCTATATGCAAGAAAAGGGGAGTTTAAGGATTGGCAAGAGGTTTTGAATGCCAAGTTGAGGTGACAGTGAGTCTGCACAAATAGGCTCTGCATTGGCAGGCCTGAGACATGCTTACAGGGCTACTTAATTGCAGTGCACAATCAGTTCTGCAGGCCCGATAGTAGCATTTAATTTACAGGCCCTGGGTAGATGGGATACCACTTTTCAAGGGACTTACAGGTAAATTAAATATGCCAATTGTGTACACACCATTGTTACCATGTTTAGGGGAGAAGCACATGCACTTTAGCACTGGTTAGCAGTGGTAAAGTGCTCAAAGTCCCAAGGCCAACAAAATGTTACAGCAACAAAATAGGAGGTGAAAGCAAAAAGTCTGGGGTAAGGCCACCTGAAGATACCAAGTCTAACACAATGTTATGTTTTTGGCTGGTGTTTAGCATTCTGGTGAGTGTGTGTGTTTGCTTTTGGTTGGTCTGGTTTTATGTGTAGGTGTGCTTTTGTGTGAGTGTGTTGGTTTTGATGAATGTGTTATAGTGGTTGGTGTGAATGTGATGCTTGTGTGTGTGGTGGTGGTTGTCTCGGTTGTGGGTGTGGTGGTGGTTGTGGTGTTTGTGGGTGTGATGGTGGGCGTGATGTTGATTGTGGTGGTTGTGGGTATGGTGGTAGTTGTGGTGGTTGTGGTGTTGTGCTTGTGGTGCTAGTGGGTGTAGTTTCAATACTGTGTGTATGTTGTTTGTGTGTTTCTTTGAGTCTCTTTGTCTGTTTGTGTTTATATGTGTGTGTGGTGTGAGTGTGCAGCTTGTCTCTGTTGGAATGGGTGCTGCAAAGAAGTGATTGTGCTTGAGATTGGATTGGGAGTTTGAGTTTGGGTTGACGAAGGGAGCTGATTTGGGGCTGAAGGTTGGGCTGGATGGGAGGCTGGGGTAAGTGAGGAAGCTGCTATTTTGGCAAGCAATCGCTGCAAGACAGACGAACTGTGAATGGCATCTAGAAATGCAACTGTTTGTTGCATTTAGCAGGTTATCCCCTGGATGCAATTCAGTATTGCATTCTGACCTACGGAGATGCTGTGTAATAGGTGAATAGAGTCCTCACTTAGCCGGAGGAACAGGGGCAGGGGGAGAGGTGCCTGTGGCAAAGGAGACACCAGCCCTTTTAGAGGTTAGGGTTTGGCCAACTGAGGGGAAGAGCAAGAGGGAGGGTGGAGATGTGTCTCTGGGTGGTGGACAAGAATTAGGTTGTTACAGTTCTGGTAGGGTCCAACACCACTAGGTACTGGTCACTTGTGAAGGCCTCCGATGAAAATAAAAATGTAGTGGCCTCCGTCCAGTCCCCTCACCCTCAATGCCACTATGTCCATTGATGTCTGATGTTTAACTACCGGAAAATACAATGGCTAGCAGCTTCCCTGCCTTCTCGGCCAGTATCTCCTTTGCCTGCTCTTGAAGATGCTGTAAAGACATATTCAATATTTTTTATTGTATGTGTATAAATATAACTGATCATAAAGTTGTTTCTTAAAACATTTTCGAAATATGTATATTTCACCTGCTTCAAGGCTTTTAAACCTTGATTTAGGTTTATACTTATCTCCTGCAAGTAGAGAACATCTTCAGAAACCATTTGGTCACAGTTTTGTAAGTTCATATTATTGCTCCTAATTTATTTTTGATAATTTTTCTTTACTATTTTCAATTCTCTCCAAGAACTGTTTTACACTTCTGAATCATTCTGATTTGTTGTTTTAAATTGTGAACTTATGTTACAAACATTTAATAGAAAAAAAAGTCCCTTTGTACATTGTGTGTACAAGGCAAAAAAGCTGATTTTTTATTTTTGAAAATAAAAATATGAATCAATGTGTGTTAATACTTACTGTAATATTGTACTAATATTTATATAACCATAAACCCTGTTTTTTGGGCATTTCACAATGGTTAACCTACTTGAATTACCTTAAATATGTTTATAATGTTTTTTTTTTGATTCAGCACTTAAGTTGCTTATTAATGTAACACGTCCTTTATGTTTACTTATGCTGTTAGAGAAATAAAAAAAAAATGTTTTTAATTTTAAATTACTTCTACAGCATTGAGAAAAAAAATATTCTGGCTTTCAGTCTAGTCACAAATTGGTACATTACAGTAAATGTTTAAACACGTTGATGCCTATATATTTTTTACATTAAAAATCAAAAGGCAATTTACATTTTAAAAAATGTACTTTGATGCATTTCAGATAGTTCTAAATGAGTAATTTTGGGCCTGATTTTGAGTTTTGCAGATGGGATAGTCCAACATATAAGTAACAGAATTTCCATCCATCAAATTCCAAGCGCATTATAAAAAATGCCCTTGGAATAGTTTGGACAAAATATCTGTTTCGTTTATGACAGAACATTCCATCTACAAAATTCTTTAAGTATTTTTATTCATTATTGATTCTTTATCTGAACATAACAAAGGACATGCAATTAATTTATTTGGGTATGTGTTACTCTGTCACTAATATGTTCACATTCCTGTCTGTTTTTTTCAAACATGTATGCCCATGGAATTCAGACTGGCTTACATGCACATTTGTGAATGAGTAAGGCATCGTGCAAAATTGACATTCTTAACATAAATTAATTTTCTTTATTATTTTACTAAAACATCATTTAAATATGTTTTAATCAAAATGTTATCCATTTAATCCTATGTTTTTAGTTATTTTGGCTCACATGTTTAATATTTTTTTTTTTTTTAAACGACTTCACAAATATGAAATTTGGATCATCCACTGTATAATAAGTGCTTTTTATGCTATGTCACTTGTAATAGGAGGAATGTAACATCTTTCACGGTTGTGGTGAATTATCACACCTGACACAAATAAAACTTTTGGCCTGTTTGGTACAACTGTCCTTTATAAAATATAACAAAAGTATGTTTAATTTATTTTGGCGAGGCATGTATCTGCTCAAAACAGTCCTTTGTAAATGATCAAAAATATATTGGTATCATTTCAAACAAATGTTTAAAAAAACACTTCATGATAAACCTTTTACAAAACGTACACCTTTTAAGAACTCTTCTGCTAAATTGCTCATGTGTCAACCTTTATGTTGAAGACAAATTTTGTTGCTGTAACAGAAAATACCCATTTAAAATGAAAAACACAAAAAACAGCCCCTTAATGCTGCTGGCTGACTTTCAGCTGCCCATCAAGTTGGGGATAGGCCACAGCAAGTATATGGGCCATTAGGGGAGACAGGGTGCGGCGCACACACTTAGAGTGTTCGGAGGACTGGTTGAGTTGGACTACTGCTGACTTCTTGCTCCAGTGTCATAAGTCCTCCCATCTCTTGCGGCAATGGATGATGCGCTGCTTGTACATCCCTAGGGTCCACACCTTCTTGGCGATGGTCTTCCAAATATCCTACTTCAGATGGGAGCTGACCTGTATGGATACAAAAAATGGGAGAAATCAAAAAAAAAATGTGACTTTTTTTGTTTTGATGTAACACAATTTTGAGAAATCAATCGCAAACATTGTTAAAAAATTAAAACAGCATAGCTTTTTGTTTTATGTTTTTATAAAAAAAACTTGTAGAACCTATTGAGTAACCTTATCCGTTTTGATGTCCTTATTTTACTAATCCAGGCCAGTGAGATCACCTAGGATGACTTATTTGTCAGATTATAAAAATTTCAAACAAAATATTTTCAGGCATCTAAATATATATATATATATATATATATATATATATATATAAAGAAAAGCAAACTCTGGGTAGTTCTCAAGTTTAGGTGGAGAGCAGCTCCAGTAAGGAGCACCCTACAACACCAATTGCACTCTAAATTTGCTCACCTCAAATGTCTGTTTTTCTATCAAAGTTTTTAAGTATAGGATTAGCACAGTGTCATCCACACTGAGCTAGAAAGAGACAAAGATCCCCCTGACAAGTTTGGCTGTCCGAGGACCGCCAAAGCCATGGTAGCAGTTGGACCACCGCACTTCTGGAGGTCCAACAGCCACATTGCAAACCTGGACAGCCAGGGGACCGCCGTCACTGCAAGGATCATGGATCCCAGCGGGGTAGCTGCAGTCAGAGTTCTGATGAGCCACGGCGGTGCTGAGTTCAGCATCCACTACCAGTTTGGTAGTCCGTGGACCGCCATAGCGGAGTTGGCGGTCCGATGGCTGTCGGGTTGGCTGTTAGACCACCTATTTCCAGGCCTCCACACCACTGCCGGTCTGCCTTTTTTAGCTGGCAGTCAGCAGTCTTGCCTGTATAACTTGTAATAGGGCAGTCTAAAAGACCACCACCATGTTGGTCTTTTTGGGACGGCCAACACGGCGGTCTGGGGGTCCAACCACCAAACTCGTAATGAGGCCCTTTGTCCCTTTCTAGCTCAGCGTGGATGGCACTGTACTAATCGTACACCTAAAAACTTTTCTAGAAAAACAGACGTGAGCTGAGCAAATTTAGAGTGCTGAACTTGAGAACTACCCAGAGTTCTCACTTCTTTTTTGCATAATTCAAGCGTCATTCTAACCCTGAATATATATATATATATATATATATATATATATATATATATATATACACACCAAAAAAACAAGGGCATCAAACACACACCACATACTAATGTTGTAGTGTTGTATAAGTTAAATGTGTTTTAAAATACACCCCATAATTTTTCCATGTAAATAAAACCAAAACAAAATCTTAACTTCAATCACTACATTTCACTCGGGAACTAAAAGGAATATTCTAGCCTGTGTTTAAATAGAAAAAAGTAAGTTGTAATTAATTTTTCATGTAAAACTTGTACCTGTTCCTCTGGTAAGCCATACAGCTTGCTATACAGGGACAAGATCTCATTTGACAGCATCTCCAGCTCATCTGGTGAGGAGTTTGGGGCCCTTTCTCCTGCTTTGCCAGACATTGTAGCTCCCAGAGGTAGAAAACAGCAGCATCAGTTGAGGTGTGCTTGGTGGCACTGTTACGTGGCAAGTGACCTTTTTTAAATGCCACATACCTCTACATGACCTGTGAGACAGTCTACCGAAAAGGACACATTCATTGGCTTTCTGTGTTGCTTTCACACATGTTAGCCTATGATTGTGTCTATTGTGGAGTTTCACACCCACTAACCTGCCAACGTCTGCTGACTTCCATCTAATTGCAAATGGCCTGAAGGGGAGGTCAGGGTTACCCCATCTTAAATTGTCAAGTAGTGTGTTTGTGAATGTAAAGTGTGTCACCTCCACTCAAAATGATGTCTGGTTTGTTTAAATATACAAAATGTTAATGTTAATGTTATTCATTTGTTGTGCTACAAATGTAATTTGTAGTGCGTTACTTTGGATAAATGTGATATTTGCACAGTTTTGTTTATACTTCAGTTGACAGAATTTTAGATATTTAATTTGAAAAAGAATGTGTAAATAACATATTTAAAATGTATTATTTACACTTTAAAAAAAAAAAAAAGACATGTCATAAATGTAATAAACAATTATCACAAATAAATGTATAAAATTATTTTTAAAAATCACAATGTTTGAAAAATAAATGAAATTTGTGTTTTATTTCAAAACTATGTAAAATTTATTTAAAAAAAATAAATTGTAAATGCAGACATATACAGGGAGTAAGAAGACTCATGAGCATGAGTTTTGCTAAAGTTCTGAGACGTTTTCCAGATGTCGCCACCATGGAAGAATGGAATATAATCCAAAAATTCAGATTAAATAGGCAAACTATTATTCATTTATGTCATCAGCTGGAGCCAGATTTTCTGCCTCTCAATAGGAATTCCACTTCAATAACACCAATAGTGACAATAATGGCAGTACTCCACTTTGTGGCAACAAGATTATTCCAATACACTGCTGCGGTGTCTGCTAGAATGTCCACAAACAACTTTCAGTGGAATGCTACAAGACTGTCTTTCTTCTATGGTGTTACACATCAACAGCTTCATACAGTTTTCACAAAATGAGGATTTTGCCAATGTGAAGGGAGATTTTTATGCTTTGGAAGGGGAAAGAGTCTGTAGAAAGGTACTAGGGAGATCATAGTAGTGAAATGAGGTTTGGGATAAGTCAAAGGAGAGATACAAGAGGGAACATTTAGTAGGGTTGCTTGGGAGATCATAGTAGCAAACTGAGGTTTGGGATGAGCCAAGAGGGGAAAGAGGAGGAAAGAGTCTAGGAAGGGTTATTTCTGAGATCACAGTAGTAGAATGAGGTTTGGGATGAGTCAGAGAGTGGAGATAGAGGTTACATTGAGAGAGGTATAGGGTGAGACAAAGTAGGGCATTGGAGAGACTGCTTTTTTTCTCTTGTAAAATAGGACTACAATACTAAATATATAGATACGTAATTACAAAGAAAGGGAATATATGTATAAGGAGGATAATATATTGAGATTTAATGTTGCATTGTATAAACACAGACTTTCAAGTGTTGCAGTATTTGAAGGTAATTTATTTGTGTACTTTTTATAATAATATTTTTTATAATTTTCTCAATATTTCAATAGTGAAATGCTTGTAGATACATAGCTAAGATAATAATTACCTATTGTGATAGATACATAAAACAGAGACTCATAAGCATCTAATCAAACAACTTATAAAGAACGTATATAGTAACTATGCAATGACCTATAAACATGTTAAGGATTGCATGACCAACATCACATTGCAATATTCTTTTCACAAAACAAAAACATGGCATCATGGTAGTTGTAGTCATTTCAATTTGACATAACAAACACTAGCAAAATGGTAAGTTGAACATACCTTGTAAAATATATGCAGTGGAAATGAACACACATTTACGATATAAAACACACATATATATGGTAATAGGTGAAACAACACTTACAAGCACCATAACTTCATGTGACATTAAATGGAGATTGAAATCTGTAATCTTAAATGAAGTAAATTAACATTAAAGCAAATAAACAAGGCAAATACACAAATAATACATGAAGAAAAACAGATATATTGACAACATATATTGACCATTAGTAAAATGAGAGATACAACAATGATGCTACAAATTTCCTTTACAAAAATAATAAATACATTTATATGCCTAATTATATGTTAAAACAAGGTGCAAAGCCCATAAGTAACAGCTAAATTAACTTACCATTCTCCACTCCACCAAGATTCTTGACAAGCCTTCAGGATGTAGGATCTGCAAGACCTTCTCCTCACAGGGATAAAGTTGTAAGGTGGTAGCTGGGAGAGCCACCATCAGTCCTCTGAGCCTCCAGCTGACACTTGGAGGCCAGGGAACGCACTCTGTCCCGCAGGTCGTTCCACGTCTTCCCTATTTCCTCCTGTGTCCACAGGTTGCTTGCTATAGCATTCACTCTGTCAACTATTCTGGCCCACATTTGCCTTTTCTAAGTTTTAGTTGTATTTTGTACATTGGATTCAAACAATCGTGGCTCTACTCCAATAATTCCATCCACCATGACTGGCAATTCTCCCTCAGTAAAATGGGGATTTCTCCTCCCTACCATTATCAATGCAATAGGTCTCACATTTTCTTGAGTTAGAGCTATTGGAACTGTAAATTCATAACTGGACTTTTCTTGCCATATAAATTGGTCAAGTCTGCTTCATAATTTCGTCTTTTCCTGCATGTTTTGGTGGTCACTGGCTGCTACTGACATCGGACATCGGAAATCACAAGCCCTTGAGGAGGGATGATGGAAAATAAGTCTGGAAAAGTATTTTGTTTTCATTTTAACAGAATGAAGTCTTACAAGGGTTCTTGCCTCACATTTCAACAAAGCTCTAATGAAGTTAATAATAGCATAGCAGACTGTGAAGATTTATGGCCCCAATAAAGGAGGGAAACAATGTCCTGTGTGCGATGTCCTGGGCCCTCGAGGAGAGATCCCAGATGCAAGGCTAAGCAAGTTTCACATCATTGCTTCTAAATTTAGCTACATTATACCAGAGAGGGCATATTGTGGCTATCATGAGCAGTGAGCTAAACAGCTGGGTGTTTCTTTTTATAAAATAAGCTTATTTTAGGAGCCAGAGGTGAGGACAGCATTGGAATAAAGCCAAAACATATGTCAGTGACATAGGAGGAGATGGGAGGAACAGAATGCTGCAATAAAACGCAGGCAGCTAACTGCCGAAAACACTCACAGTGAAAAGGGAGCACCAAAGAAATGCCAAAGTGGTCTGTCACAGCAACAGATAAAGAAACCAAAGTGGAATAATGCAGTAGTTGATCACTACTCTGAAACAGAAAAAGGACAGCGAAGGACAGGCGGACGAGGAAGACGGCGAAGGACAGGCGGACGAGGAAGACGGAAAGCGGAGCCCGAACAGAACCCGGAGACGGCATAACCTTTGTTCTTCACGGGGAGAAGACCGGAGACGTCCGACGGGATCCCTGGCAACAGGCAACCGGGAAGACGGAACGCTGCACCCCGCCACGCTTCTGGAGAAGCGTGGCAGTTCCAGGTGTGTGGGACCACAACCCTGAGAGAGAGAGAGAGAGAGAGAAGGAGGGAGAATTAAAAGGCACGGGCACTGAAAGGGGAGAGAATTGGGGAGGCACTATCACCAGACCACAACAAAGCATAGTATCCCGTATAGTCCACACCCAAGGCACCGCGCACAGGATCATACGGGCACAGAAGTGGATAGAAGATGCATGAAGCAAGAGACATAGGCAAAGATTAAATAGAGAGAGAGAGAAGTGCCCTAGAAAGAAACCGTAACAGGAAAAGAACAGATAACGAATACCAGAACTGAAAAGAGAGACAGGAAGAGAGAATAAGTAAACCTTACGGAGTGGAAAAAACCCTGAACACTTACCTCTGTTGTTCTGTTTTCTCCACATGCACTTCCCGGGGAGACCTGTGAGACAAGGAGACGGAAAGAGAAGAGTGAAGAATGAACCATGAGAATAAAAGCCACCACATCCACGGCAGACGAAGAAAGACTTAAACTTACCTGAAATTTAACCCACCAAAACCTACAAATAAAATACCTTGTACATAGAACACGCGAGTCCTGAGTGATTCCTCTGCGCCAATACGGTTACAGTTAGCACAGGAGTCCGACACGTTGACGGAGGTGAGCCACTTATGTGACAGAAAACACTCTGTCAACGCGGATGTAGGATCAGCCAGCCCACATCTAAATATGGGGAACGGGAATCCGTCAGCTTGACAGAGTTCTTGAAAACACCGCCAAGGTGGGATGACGGGAGTCCCACCAAGATCTAAATTAGGTCCTATGTTTGTTAAGGAATGGGTTCATGAAAAATTTAGAGATGGTCGGACTTAGGGCCTGTCATGGGCCGACCCCCACGTCGGACCGCGACGCAAGCGAAGGAATCCCAGTAAAGTGCCCTGGGGGCACTGCGGAGCGATGCTCCGCCTCGCAGGACGCAAAGCACTTCCGCGGTCGCGACCTCATGGTGCGCACCACGCCGGAAGAAAAGGAGATCAGGAGAGATGCGGATCTCTCTCCAACCGTTGGGATTGAAAAACAGGAAGGCCCAGGAGGGGAACGCGACGTGGGACCAGAAAGGCCCTGGGAGGACCAGCAGAGAAGCGAGGAGAGCGAGCAGGAGTTCCCAAGGGAGCAGACGAAGAAAACGGCTCCACCCCAGGCAAAAAACACCGCAAAGCAGCCCAGCCATGTTCCAGGAGGAGAGTGGCTCTACAAGGTACAGGCTTATTGGAAGAAAGGTCGGGCAGCAGCCCAAATGCATATTAAAGGACCAGGGGAGGGAGAGGCAGGAGAAAAAACCCAGTAACAAAAGGGAGACTCTATCTCCCTTGCATGCAATACAAGTCTCCTGCACTATTGTATGGGTTTAAAATCACTGTGTGTACACTTGAAGTAGTATTGTTCCACCCTCACTTATCTCCCACACCTCCCTGGTACCCTGGACTGATACCCTGATAATACCCCTAAGTAGACACTTACCTGATACTGTCCATTTCTGTATTTTGTTTGAGGGACATCCGCAGGAAGGCTGATGACACAGGACCAAGCCAGGACAGTTCACGCGGATCTCCTCCTTGACAGCTACTGAAAAGAAAAGAAAATACTGGTTAAAAAGAGACGCCCCTAAGCCAACTCTTCTGTTCAAGTTATTATTTTGTTTGGAAAAGGCAATGGTAAAAAAACAAGCAAGGCCATATCATTGAAAGCAGACTTATAGTCCTCTTCCCACTTATTCGGCGCCCTTACAGTGGTGTCAGAATTGGGATGAAATACCTCCCACCCTTTTGTTTTCCCCACGCAACCTGACAGAGTTGTTAGAAGAAACAAAGGGTAGCCACATACAGAGATAGCGATGGAGGCGATGATTAGACAGCTAGCAGAATGGCAAAGACATTTACAATTAATCTTTGAGGAGCAAACGAGGAATGCTCAAAGACATAGAGAACAGTTACAAGATGCCCTGAAAAACCAAGCCTAACCTCGCAATTCACAAAGCAGCTATTCAGAAATTAACAGACACAGTTGCTGAAACCAAGGTGCACCCTAACATACCCTGTTCAGAACTGAAAAAGTATATGGCTGGTGAGGACCCAGAATCCTTTTTTACTAATTATGAGAGAGTGGCCCTGTCTGCCTCCTGGCCCACAGAAAGGTGGGGCCAGTATTTTGCCCCTTTATTGACGGGAGAACTACAAACTGCTTACCAAGCCGCTAATCCGGGTGGCATGACCCCGTATGAAGAAATAAAGACAGCCATATTGGAGAGATTAGGTTTTGACTGTGAACATTACCGAGTACGATTTCATAGGGAGAAATGGAATCACAACACGCCTAGGGCATTATACTATAGAATACAAGATGTAGGGTGAAAGTGGCTTAAACTGAGGAGTGCACCAAAGAAGAGGTAGTACAGAAAATACTGCTCGAACAATTTTTCGAATCACTACCCCCACAAACCTGTCAATGGATTAGACAACATCCAAAAGTATCAGTGCCTGAGACTATTGAGCTAGCTAGTGCCTATCATTGCACCATTGAAGTCAAAAGCAACCCATCTAGAAGTTACCGAGCCATACCCCCTCCAGATAGATATTGTGAGAGACCTACCCCGAAAGCCAGCCCAGATACTCGCAGATCACCCCGTTCGTTAGGCAGAGAAGTGATGACACAACCACAATGTTATCACTACGCTGAATGGGGCCACATAGCTCGAAACTGTCCTTGGTTGGTCCCCAATCCTGAACCTATGGAAATGTCTAAAGGGAGAGTCCTGTGTGCATGGGAAAAGAACACCCGATATGTGATAGAAATGGTAGTAAATGGTGCCACCACCCCGGTATTAATTGACTGCGGGTGTCGTCAGTCAGTAATTCAGGCAGAGCTAGAACAACCATGCCAATGGGATGAAGGAAACAAGACAGCCATAACCTGTGTACATGGGAAAACTAAGGTCTATCCCCTGGCCACATAGATTTTTCCTGGAGGAATAGGTGTGAACACCTGATGGTGGGGGTCATACCCGGCTTGATTGAAGACCTTATTGTGGGTACAGACTATTCAGGATTTTCATCCTTATTGGAAAAAGCTATCCAGCAAGAAAAGGCCCAGGAGTGGGTTTTACAAGCTCCCTTTCATGACGAACGATAAAGGGAGGTAAGGAAAGGTACAAAATGAATGGGAGAGAGAGAAGAGAAAACAAAAAGTCCTATGCCCAGACAGACCTATCTCACGTGTTCCTTCTCTTTCACAGAATCCCCAGTTGATTCTCCGATGGGGAGCTTCAGGGTGAATCAGAAGGAGGACCCCACCCTTAAGAACGTGTAGGAGCAGGTGGTTCCAGAGACTCAAGAGAAGGTAGGAATCCTCTTCATTCTAAAAAGAGGTCTTTTGTATAGATGTGTAGCATTTGCAGATAAAATACTGACTCAGCTACTAGTACTCCAAGCATTCCGTCTCCAGGTATTACACTTGGCTCATAATAAGATGGGAGGAGGACATTACGGCCGTGAGAAGACGGAGTCCTACTTACTCCAGAGATTCTATTGGCCGGGAGTGCATTCAGATGTCAGAAAGTTTTGTGCCTCATGTCAAATATGTCAGCTATTCAATCCTCCTCAACAACCAAAAGCTCCACTACTCCCCTTAACCATTATCGATATCCACTTTATCTGAGTAGGAATGGATCTAGTAGGACCCATTGTTACCTCAAGCCAAGGCTACAAGTACATATTAGTACTTGTTGATTATGCTACCCGCTACCACGAAGCTATCCCCTTGAGAAACATGAACACCAAAACAGTGGCTCAGGCCATGATCCAATTCTTTACTCTAGTAGTTTTTCCCAATTAATTTTTAACTGATCAGGGTACCCCTTTGTATCCCGGTTGATGAAACAGATCTGTACTTTGTTAGGTATTTCCCAAATAAAAACATCAGTGTACCATCCACAAACAGATGGTCTCGTAGAGGATACAATCGTACTATAAAATCCCTACTGAGGAAAGCCATCTCTGATAATGGGAGGGATTGGGTTAGGAAATTACCCCTCGTACTTTACGCTGTCAGGACACGTACAATCCTCTACCGGACATAGCCCTTTTGAACTAGTATTTGTAAGTAACCCCCGAAGTTTGCTAGACATGGCTGCAGAAAGATGGGAAGAGGAAGAGGATGATGGCAGGGAGTTGTAGAATACGCTAAGGAACTAAAGGACAAATTACATTCTTCATGGGCAGATGTTCATAAAAGAATGGAGGATACCCAAAGAAGACAAGAACAGTATTATGATTGAGGGAGTAAGCTCAGGGAATTGAAAGTTGGAACGAAGGTCCTTCTTTTGCTACCATCCTCTGAAAACAAGATGTTAGCAAAATGGCAGGGACCTTATCAAGTAATAGGAAAGGTCTCTCCGTCACCTATAAAGTCGCAGTACCTCATGCCCACAAAAGTGAACAGATATATCATATTAACTTACTGAAGGAGTGGATCGAGGATGAGCCTGTAATCCCTCCCTCGGAACCAGTGGCGTTAATCACACCTACACAAGGGTTAAGTATTCAATTTCCACCCTCAGAGGTAGAGGAGGACAGTGCCCTCCCAAGTATAAATGAACAATTAAACTCTAAACAAAAAGAACCAGCATTCACCCTAATAAAGAAGTATCAAGAAGTTTATTCAATAAAACCGGGCTGAACCGCCATGGTTTAACACCATGTGTATACGGAAAGGGTTAAAAACATATGTCTAAGGCCCTACTGAATTCCCTGAGGCTAGAAGAAAAGCGGCAGAAGACGAGATAAAAGCCATGTTAGAGAGTGATATAATAGAATCCTCCTCCAGTCCAAGCTGCTCTCCGATTATACTAGTGCCAAAACCAGATAACTCTATTCGATTCTGTATCGACTTCTGTCAATTAAATTCAATATTGACCTTTGATACCCACCCCATGCCCCAGAGGTGATGAAATGATAGTTGGGGACAGCTCAGTATCTGACCACTCTAGATTTAACAAAAGGGTACTGGCAGATCCCATTAGCTCCTTCAGATAGATGCAA
This sequence comes from Pleurodeles waltl, assembly GCF_031143425.1. Lineage (NCBI taxonomy): Eukaryota > Metazoa > Chordata > Amphibia > Caudata > Salamandridae > Pleurodeles > Pleurodeles waltl. The sequence goes on from NC_090451.1 coordinate 533,172,468, forward strand.
GACCGCTTTTTTCCACTCATTCAGGACTTTATCAGTTTGAAGTAATGCCCTTTGGCCTTCACGGGGAAACTGCCACTTTTCAGAGACTTATGAACCAGATTCTTCTTAAACATAACATGTATGCAGTGGCATATCTAGATGACATTGTGGTTTTCAGTCTGTCTTGGGAGAGTCATCTGAACCATTTGGAATCGGTTATCCTAACAGTTAAAGAAGCCAACTTAACAGCCAATCCAAAAAAATGTCACCTAGCACAAGAATCCATTCAGTATTTAGGGTATGAATAGAACAGGGTACCATCCAACCTCAGATATTCCATATCCCACAACTAAGAAACAAATACGTTTCTTTTTAGGCATGGTTGGATATTACCCCAGGTTCATTCCTCATTTTTCAGATAAAGCAGCCGTTTTGATGGACCTTCTCCAGGCTAAACATCCGACCTAACACATATCATTGACTCCCCTACAAAAGGAAAAATTTAAGACACTGAAAAAAATCCTTTGTACTCCCTCTGTCCTACATTGTTCGGAATTTACCAGACCTTTTTTCTTTTTTTCAGACGGATACCTCTAACCTGGGATCAGGAGGCGTTTTATTACAACCTGATGACTTTGGAGAGTTACATCCGATTGTCTATATCAGCTGAAAAATGTTACCTAGGGAACAAAGATATGCTACGATTGAAAAGGAATGCTTGTGCATTAAGTGGGCCATGGAAGCATTACAATACTATTTATTGGGGCGTTCATTTCACCTTATAACAGATCACGCTCCTTTAACCTGGTTGGCCCGTCATAAAGATACTAACACCAGGATCCTTTCTTGGTTTCTATCACTTCTTTCTTTCTCCTTCCAGATTCAGCATATGCCACGGAAAGAGATGGTCCCAGCAGACTTCCTATCAAGAACTCCGAGTCCTATATGGCCCTATTGGGGCTATGTTACAGGCCGACCCCCATGTCGGACCACGATGCATGCGAAGGAATCTCAGTAAAGTGCCCCAGGGGCACTTCAGAGAGATGCTCTGCCTCGCAGGATGCAAAGCATTTCCGGTGTCGCAACCTCATGGTGCGCACCACGCCAGAAGAAAAGGAGATCAGGAGACAGTCAGGATCGAAAAAATGGAAGGTCCAGGAGGGGAACGCGACACAGGACCAGAAAGGCCCTGGGAAGACCAGCAGAGAAGTGAGGAGAGCGAGGAGGAGTCGCTGAGGGAGCAGACGAAGAATCTGGCTCCACCCCAGGCAAAGAACACTGCGAAGCAGCCCAGCCACGTTCCAGGAGGAGCGTGGCTCCACAAGGTACAGGCTTATTGGAAGAAGGGTCGGGAAGCAGCCTGAAAGGCATTGAAAAAAGGACCAGGGGAGGGAGAGGCAGGAGAATAAAAACAGTATCAAAAGGGAGACTCTATCTCCCTTGCCTGCAATACAAAAGAGTCTACTGCACTATTGTATGGGTGTAAATTCACTGTGTGTGCACTTGAAGTAGTATTGTTCCACCCTCATTTATCTCCCACACCTCATTCTCTGGCAGCCTTTTGTTACTGCCATGAAAAGGCTGGTGGAGAACAGGTGCAGGGAGCCAAAAGGGGGCCCCACCTGCCCAGCATTGTTGCAATGCTCACTGTCTGCTGGTGCACCCTGCTGACTACAGCATTGCTGCCGGCTCGATTACGAGCCAAGAGACAATGCTATAGCCTGTTTCCCGGTAGGCAGGCCGGCGGAACACTCGTAATGACTCAGGTGGGGAGGTCACCTTGTCTGGAGTTTGGCGGACGGGCTTTTTCAGTTCGCCAAACTTGAAATGAAACCCTTAGAACTTAATGGTCTATCTGCAGCCATTAGGGATTTATAAAACATGAACAATCTTTGGTGACATTAAAAGGTCAAGTGAATAGATTATTACATAGCTTTTGACTGAAAAGACCAGTTGTTAACACTTTACTACCATTGTGGGACTTATCAGTGGTGTCAAACCTACTACAATCTCCTCTGTTTTAAATATTAATACAGATTTCAAGCAGCTAAAGTTACCTACTTTTTAGTCAGACATGCCTCTTAGGTGGATTGGAGCATTAGTCACCGATGTACGTTATTTAAAATTTCTAGCCAACAAAGTCGGCCTCCTGCCACTTCTAGGTTTCCTTCTGACAATCAATTCAAGATTCCATAGGAATTTTACAGAATATCTACCAAGCTTCAGAAACTGAAGATAATCCACCTTTACAATAATTAGAATGAGGAGAGCCATTTGTATATATCTAGAAAGAACAACTCTTTTTCGAATTTCCCATTCATTATTGCCCCCCCCTGGTGGCAAAGCAGAAAGTAGGAGCCCATCACACCAACAGTAAGCAAGTGAGTTAAATTTGTGATAATACCATCATATAACACAAAAGGACAGCCTCTGCAATCTAACACACAAGGGCCATCACCTGAAGGTATAGCAACCTCGTGGGCAAAATCTGAAGGCGTTACCTGGACTGAGATCTGTAGGTCTGCCACTTAAACTTCTCCGAACACTTTTATAAACCATCACACACTTGATGTATGTGATAAAGGTACATTTCCAAAAGTATTTTGTGTTCTGTTTCGAGTGACTGATGCTGTAGCAATAACGCCAATTTATGTTCTACTGGTACATACCTACAAGGTTTTTTCCTGATATCTAGTGTAACAATAAAATATATAGATATGCTTAGTATAGCCTCAAGCAGGTGAAGCCGAGGAAAAAGGGCTCAGGGGTAGGCAACCATTACTGACTGGTAATCTTCATGACTCCCGAACCCGAGCTTCCTTGTCACAGTCCTTAGATTTCCCCCCTCTCTTTCCCCTAGATGCCTCAAACCTTGCTATAGCAGGCATTGCCGATATTGGTAAACATTACTTAAAAAGGAGGGGGAGTTCAAAAACATGGCATAGAAGAAATACTGTCAAAGGAAGAAGGAAAAGGGAAGGACGCTTCCTTGCAAGAGAAACATCCCTCAAGCAGGTAAGAGCTGTGATAAGCAAGCTCTGGATCTGAAGTAATGGCGATTAGCAGTGTTTAATGTGTACATTAAGGGCAGTTCACCATTCCTGGCCATACAATCTGCCTGAATCAGACACCTGCGCGCGCTGTCCCCCACACCAGGAACCACCCAAGCACAGTACCTGCTGCACCCCACGAGTAACACACACAGGGTCAGAGCACTGTGGCAGTAATCTAAACGCAGTACCTGCTGTCCAAATACACCTTGCACACACTTAGTTTGTAAACAGCTAGGTTTGAGAAGGTGCATGAGTTAGCGACTGGACATCAGCTTCGTTTATGAGATAATATTAAATATTTAGCTGGAGCCAATATCTCTTAAGCAAATATGCCTTGTAAGTAGGCTGTGTTTAATGAACTGCTGTTTGCTAAGATACAGGTGATTGGTATTGCCGTTTGGTAATGAAATAATGGAGATGTCTGTGCTTGTTTAAAAGCAGACTACTTCTTGGAGTCTTTGATCATGTTATAGGATTACCTGTGGGCAGAATCTTCTTAACCAAGAAATACAAGAGTGAAGAGAAGTAAATAACTGCGGGACAGGCAGAGTTAAAGCGCTGATTACTTATAGGTAATCTTGTTTACAATGAGGCATACTCTTTCTCAGCACAGTCCTAACAGGATGAGGATCAGTCATTTCTGGTCATCAACAACCACAAAAGCCCTTCAAAGTTAAGAAACATTTTAGGTCCTAACCCTTCTGTGAGGACAACATAAATACCTGTCCTCCCACCTGGAGATCCTGTTTATAATATTACAGGATATGTCAGTTTAAGGATGGAGACCAGACAGGAGGGATAAAGATTATGTTCACCCGCTCAGCAGTGGAACAGCAGTCATGAACCACCCAAGAGCAGTGCTTAATTTCTGAAAGAAAGAGTGCCGGTGCCCATAGCTCTGCTCAGAAACCGGCGCCCGATGTAATTAAACATTGGCACACCCGAATACCAATGAGGGTAGTCTTTAATCCACTACCACACGGTTTGTCGTCTTTATCTTCCTACATTTTTCTGATCTGTGTGTTTATCCCTCTCTTTCACAGAGAAAATACCTGGTACAGGAAAAATAAGTGCTGACCACCAAAAGTAAGTGCTGGTGCCCCAACCGGCAACCACCAGCTCAAATTAAGCACTGCCCAAACCTCATGTTGGAGCAATGCTTCCAACACTATACCAATCATTGCATAATTTAACAAAAATAAATACATATGTGCAGGGCCCCGCAACATATACGTAAATAATTGATATTTTTTATGTTAACACTTGTTCTTAGAAAGATGTTCATAGCTGCTAACCGGCCTCTTGTTCGACATCTTTTTAGCCTACAGGTTATTGGATTCAAGGGCTTCTTTGCTTCTCTTTTAAGTTGCATGTGTGGGCTCAGGCCCACCAGGCAAAGTGTTATTGACTTAAAAGCCAGGACTGGTTGAGGAGGTCACACATAACATGAGACTACTTATCAGCTATGCCAACATAATTGACATTTTGAGAAATTAAAATGTGTTTAGAGGTAAAACAACATCCCCTTCTCTTTTTTCAAGATTTCCACAAGCAACTAATATTGTTCAAGTAGTGTTTGATCTTTTTGATTAGCACTCAAACTTTTAACACAACAGTCATAGCTTTCTTGCATAAAGTGACTTAAACTATCAAACGTTTGAAAACAAAGTTTGATGTGATGTGTGGTGTCCTGAAGAATTATTGGTGGCTGGGTCTTTGAGGCTCTCTTTCTATATTACAGTGCATGTGCTGTGATGCAAGACCTATTGCTTACAATTAAGTGGGCTTACAGCCCCCCCACAACATAACATTAATTGTTTCCGTTGTCACTCTCATTTGCAGTTTTTTGATTGCTTAGCTCTGGTACGCTTCCCTTACTTCCGTGTGTTAGCTCCTCCATGCAACATGGACCAAATACATGTGCTCCCCATAGTCTTTGTTCTTCCTCGTCTTTGTGCAATGCACCACTTTTTATATTATAAGCGTTTCTATATTATACCTAGACGTGCAATTTGCTTTCTTAGTTTTAACATGGGCATACAACTTCTTATTTATGTTGCCTTCACTCCATCTGCCGTCCCTATCCACTCTTTAGTCACCTACACTCACAGTTGTACTAGTCTGAACCACTCTGCTCTATTCTACTCCACTCCACTACATGCCACAGCACTCATCTCTATGTCACTCTACTCTATGCTTCCCACCCTAAATGCCAATCCTCACCACTACACACCACTCCATTCCACCCCATGCCACTCTACTCGATGAAACTCCTCCCCATGCCACTCTACTATATGCCACTCCACTCTATTCCATGGTACTCTATGTCACTCCATCCTATGGCACACTACCCTATGCCACTGTACTCCATGCCACTCCACTCTACACCTCTCCAATCTACTTGACACCACTTCACTCTACTCACCTGTACTCTGTGCCATTCCATTGTACCCCCATGTGACTCCACTCCACTCTGTGCCACTCTACTCTGTACCACTCCATTCTACGCCACTCTACCAGTGGTGGCCAGTGGTATATAAAAGTGGTGGGGCAAACATTTGAACCATTGATAGGCACTGATATCAATCAGCATTGCTTTTGGGCTCAACGCCAAAGTTCTCAATCGTGGTCCATCTTAAGCAGTGTTTAAAACAGGCCATGATTGAGAGCTCTGGAGTTGAGGCTGAAGGCACTGGGGTCTCTCACAATGCTTGTCAGTGGGTTAAATCTAATTTAAATACAAAAATTAAAATATTCACTTAGCGGGTGCTCGGTGCTCCTCTTCGTCTGCAGTCTGCGGCTTCAGCACAGGCTCCTAGAGCTTCAGCTAACTCCCTTCTACCAATCCAGATGCTGCTCTCATGCTGCTCTAGGATTGGCTACAGCCAGTTGTTTTGATGCCCCTGCAAATACTGGGGGTATGTGCCTGCTCTCCACCCAGCTCTCTAAGATAGCTTGTGGTGGAGTGTTTAAAGTGCACATGTCAAACTGGTCGCCGCAAGACAGCCATCCAAAGTGAAACAAGCACTTTAAACTGAAGTGCACGCTGTTCCTCCCTGCCGCTGACCCAGCCCTCAGACTCGGCTGTCTGCATGAAAAATAGGGGTTGGTAATAAACTTGTTTTATTACCATTTTATTTTTCATGTTTGCTTCCCTCTCAGCGGAGGGGCGATGCTTCTCCGCCCTAATGGAGGCACTGCTGCTGCACTCTGCTCCACTCCACTCTGCTCAACACCACCACAAACGATGCCACTCTACAGCACTCTACACCACTTCACTCAATGCCACTTTACACCATTCTATGCCACTCCACAGCACTCTACTCCATACCACTATGCCACTCTATGTCACTCCACACAACTCTACTCCATGCCACTCCACTCTACACCATTCTACTCCACACCACTCTATTCCAGGCCTCTTTACTCCGCATCACCCTAATCTGCACCATTCTTCACCACTCCGTTCTACTTCGCTCTATGTCACTCTACATTCTGCCACTTTACTGTACATCACTCTTCTCTATGCCACTCAACTCTACTCCACACAATGTCACTCGAATTGTAATTGTATTGTATTGTAATCGTATTTAGATAGCGCTTACTACCCCTGATGAGGCGTTGAAGCGCTTTTCGGTGAGTAGCACGCTACTTTGGAACCCAACAAGAATTAGTGATGGATTAGTATCGGGAAATAATGAGTACAGTTTTAGTATTATTGTGAGTTAATTTGAGCCGTGGATATGAGAGTTTGTTAGTTAGATTGACTGGAGTAATGGAGGGGTGGAGGAGGAAAGAAATCCAGAAGTGTTAATTGGGAGTATATCCTTCATTTACTCAACCCAAAGGCTTGGGATGATAAAGGGGGATGGAGGAGGGAAGAGTATGTGGAAGGGTTAGGGACAGCATAGTAGCAGGGTGAGATAAATGCAGGAGAATTTAGTATGGTTGTGTGGGAGGTCACGGTAGTAGAGTGAGGTTTGGTGAGTTAGATGTGGAAGCGGAGGGAAGAACTTAGGCAGAGTTATTTAGGAGATGAAAGTAGTAGAAAGGATTTGGGATGAGTCAGAGTGACAATGGAGGATAGTTTGATAGAGACATGACATATGATGATGGGTAGATAAGTGTGATAAGATGAGAGCAGGAATTCATAGATATTTAGTATAACAACCCACCCAGGAGCCATGCAAGGACCCACAAACATGCCAAGCACAGAAACAACATATACACATACATACATACACATATATATATACATACACACATACACATACAAACACACATGAATACACACATATGCACATACAATACATAATTAGAACCATGGGTAAAATATACATAGTCAAACAGGTTTAAAGAGTGTGTGTGTATTTTATTGTTATGACATAGGAGCAATACAGATTATGTGGAACTACTGCTTGTCATGTGGCTAGCCAGGAAATCTGACAAGAATCTGACCTTTGTGGGCAAAATGTTTGATCCTAATTTTGCCATTATCAGATCATCACATCCGTTTTCTTCTTACAAAACCACGTGAACCATAAATGTTTGCCCTGTGGCAACTTCTGATATGTTGAGCGCTGGGAAGAAGCCACGAGTGAAACTGAATGTTTGTCTCAAGCCCAGGTGAATTTTTATTATCTGCCCATAGTTTTCTGGATTTGTGGTCTTCAGATCACACTATAACTTACAGTTTACTAACCGATGAGCTGGCATATCTACCGTTAGGCCACATGCTAATCTTGAATGGTCAGTGGGTTTTCTGAAATGGAACGATGGCACTGCTAGCCAGAGAAACATCCACCCCGTCAAACAGAACTGAAAACACAGAGTGCAAGAGACTGCTTTCAGAAGCCCAGGACAGATGAAGAATCCCCAACTCTGCACTGTAGTGAGATAATTTCTTAAGTGGAACATAGAAGCTGCTTGTTTTATTGCCCAGAACTGAAAACTGTTGTGTTGTTGGCCCTAAAGAACAGATAGCTCATCAGTGGAACAAAAAAGTAGTAAAGATAAAAAAGAAGTACATAATTTGTGGCAAGATTTCGAAGGGACCTGTGTATGCTCCTCCCTTTGTCCCACTCCCTCAAGCGCAGGAACCTGTGTTATACATACCACCTCACTTCGCAAACATGCAGAACATCAACAGATTTAAAAAAAACTTGTGTGTATCTGCATACATTTGAAAATTCAATTTCCAAGCCTAAGGCACTCTACACCACTCCACTCTATGCCACTCTACTCTACGCCAATCCAGTACATGCCACCCTACTCCACCACGATGTGCCCCACTCCAATCAATGCCCCTCTACTCTTTGCCACTCACCTCCACTCTACTCCACCCTACTCTATTCCATGCCACTCCACCGCACTTCATATTGAAATTGTATTGAAAAATGCATTTGTAGTGTTGCTTAGTATTGCTGACAAGGTGTTGAAGAGCTTTATGGCGAGTATCATGCCACTCAGGAGCCCAAACGTAGTAGTCAATCCATTGGTTTTTGGAATTAATCTTACGCTCTCAAAGATAATATTTCATGCATTTACTCCAGTTTCCTTGTTGTCCATTAATGAATTGGGTCTGATCATTAGAGGGGATTATGTGAGAAGCTTGATGAAATGAATAGTATTGTTGCAGGGATATGGTTTCAAAGAAAGAGAGATTAAAATAGGTATATATTAGAGTAGTCTAAATATACAAGAGGCATGCAGAAGGTAGAAAGGAAGGAGAGAGGCATTCAAAATAAATATGGCAGGATAAAATTCAAAGTTTAAGTCAAGCTAATGTTTTTCATGCAGGTTTTAGAATTATAGCATGGAGATTTTGCATAGCATGCAGTTTGTGGCTATAAACCTGTAGGAAGAAACACATTTTAGATTGTACTGTAAAGGAATATCACTTTGTGTCATGGTATTATTCAGTCTTTCTAGATACACTTGGGTAGCTTTCAAGAGGTGGCAGGTACCTGCCTCACAGCAAAAACCAACGCAAGTGCTTGTTGACACCCCTTTATGAGTGACCATTAAGCAGTAACATTTAAGCATCTTCTAGCACCCGTAAATCTATTTGATATTGACAACATGATTGAGAAAGCTCTTGTGCACATCATCCCCTAACAAACCCAGAAAATACACATGTGTATTTATTTCAGCAGTAAACAGCATGGCTCCCCAGCACTGACCTTTCCTGAACGCCACTCCACTCTTCGCCATGTCACTCAATGCCTTGTCTTCGATCGATGCCACACCACTCTATGCTATGCCACTCTACTCCACTCTCGCCACTCTTGGTCACTCTGCTCTCCACCACTCTTCTCTATGCAGCTCCACTTTACTTTACACCTCTCCATTCTACTTTATGCTACTCTACCCTCTGCCACTCTAAATTACACCACTCTACTCTACACCACTCTACTCCACCGTACTGTACTCCACCCCACTCTATACCTCTGTACTCTATGCCACTCACTCTATGCCACTCTACGCCATGCCACTCTACTTCACTCTACTCTACTTCACTCTACTCTATGTCTAAGCCAATCTATGCCACTCCACTAGGCCACTCTACTGTACACCACTCTGCGTCCCTCTATGCCACTCCATCCAACCCACTCCACTCTACACCACTTCACTCTACACCACTCCACTCTATGCTACTCCACTCTATGCTACTCTACTCTATACCACTCTACTGTATGCCACTCCATTCCACTCTACGTCACTCTACATCATTCTATATCACTCTACTTTATGCCACTTTACTCTTTGCTCCAATCAGTCAATCAAACTGGATTTACAGATCATCATTAATCACCAACGAGGGTATCTAGGTGCTGAGAACATAGCTACTAAGTGGTTCAGCTAAACAGCCAGGTCCTGAGTCCCTTCCTGAATTCCAGAAGAGAGGATGAAGTCTGTAGGTGAAGGGGGAGGTCTTTCCAGGACTTCACCGCGAGGTAGGAAAAGAATTGTCCCCCACAGTGGCTTTAGTGGATGCAGAGGTTGTGTGTGTTGGAGAGGGAAGCGGAGCACTGTGTCAGGAGGGTTGGTAGAAGTTCAGACGGTGTGTGCTGTATGCTGGTCCTTGATTGTGAAGGGCCTTGAAGGTGTGGATCAGCATCTGAAACTGACATCTTTACTGTACTGGGAGTCAGTGGAGCTTCTTGAAGTGGGGGTGGTGTGGATCTGTTTGCGCAGGTCGAGATGTGTCTGGCTGCTGAATTCTGTATGGTCTGTAGTCTCTTTAGGAGGTGCATGGTGATTCCTACGTAGAAAGAGCATTGCCGTAGTCCAGCCGGGTGGTGACTAGAGCTTGAATGATTGCTCATCTGGTGTTGACGAGGAGCCATTTGAAGATCTGAGGAAGCAGGTGCGAAGTGTGAGGAAGCAGGTGATGACCTTGCTGTCCAGGATGATGCCAAGTTTGCGAGCAAGGTCTGTCGGAATGGGTACTGGTCCTAGTTCAGTAGGCCACCAGGAGTCGTTCCACAGGGAGGTGTTGATCCCAAAGATCAGCACTTTTGTTTTGATTGTATTGAGTTTTAGGCCTTTGTAATTCATCCAGTCAGTGATGCCGGTCATACACCTGCAGAAGTTGGCCTTCATAGTGGAGGGGTCTTCTGATAGTGACAGGATGATCCGAGTGTCGTCAGTGTAGGATATGATGTTCACTCCAGGCCAAGGGGGTCATGTAGATGTTGAACAGAGCTGAGGGACAAGCCTTGAGGGGTGCAGCAGATGATGTTCTTGGGTTCTGAGGTGAAAGATGGCAGGCAGATTATTTGCTGTGGTTAGAAGTGGCTTCGATGCAGTGAGCCCGGGTGCTCCTCTTCGTCTCTTTCAGTAGTTGGTGGTATTGGATGAGGGACAACTTAAAGGTGGCTCGTTCTGTTGGCTTCTTGTTGGTGTGCAATTTCCTTTTGGGTCGCTTGCAGTTGCATTTCAGGGCTCTCAGTTCTGTGGTGTACCAACTGGCCTGTTTAGTGGGTCTCTTGAGATTGGTGGGCTTGACGGGGCAACTGTTGGTGCAGTCTGTGATTCAGGTAGAGAAGTTCTTGACAGCCTGGACTAGGTTGGTTACGGTGTCAGGGTAGGATGTGCTGAGTGTGTTGGGACACTGGCTTTCTGATACTTTGCTTCAGCTGCTGGGTGAGGTGCTGCGAGGCTTGATGGCTGCAGGGGGATCCTGTGATGGTGAATTGGATGATGGCATGGTCTGTCCAGGTGAGCTCTGTGACATTGCTGCGCTTGACTCTGTCACTGGCCTTAAAGATAGGGTTGAATGTTTGTCCTGCGTAGTGTGTGGGGTCAGTGACTAATTGGACAAGGCCAATGTTGTTCATGTTTTTGCGGAGGTTAGCAGTGTTAGCATCGTTGAGGTTGTTGAGGTGACAATTGAGGTCTCTGAGGAAGATGTAGTTTTGGAGTAGATGGCAAGCAGTACAATGAATTCGGGGATGACATTGCAGAAACTGAGGCATGGTCCTTGAGGTCTGTAGGTGAGGGTGCCTCTGGTGGTGGCTTTGCCATTGATTTGGAGTTGAAAATTGAGGTGTTCCATGATTGGGGTTGTGTCATTTGTGACGGTGGTGCAGTGGATGATGGTGATTCCACCTCCGTGTTTGTTGAAACGGTTGTGGTGTGCTGTCTTTTAGCCATCAGGAGTTGCTGAGGCGATGTCCTGGCGAGGAATATTGTTTGGGTTGAGGGAGGGGATGGTGTCCCAGATCTTGGTGGCTTGCTTGTAGAGTGATTATACGTTGAGCAGGAGGCAGTGGAGTTGTTCCGAAGCAGTCATGGTTGGTGGGGTGGGGGTGGTCGTTGTGCATGCGGGTGCTCCGGTGTTGCAGGAGTAGAGACAGTGCCGGCAGGTAATAGGTCCCACCGTTGATTGTGGAAAAGTTCAAAATCAGTTGTAGTTGCGGAGTCTGAGGTTCAGAGTTAGGAGCTGGGTGGCAGTGTATCAGCATGTGGCAGGAGAACCAGGGTTCTTGGTGCTGGGCACTGCCTAAGCCATGACGGGCTTGCCTTTGGTACACCTGCTTCACGCTGGTGGCGTCACCACTGTGTGCATCCACTGCACGCCTGTGCTGTGGCTCCCAATTAGGAGGTCCTGGGAGGAGGGAGGGGCACTGTGAGGCAGTGGGCAGGGCCTGTGAGGAAAAAACAGGAAAAAGGGGGGGAAAGTGAGCGGGAGACACAACAAAAATTAACAAAGTCAGCACAAAACTCAATAAAGTTGAACAATATTAAACAAAGATGAGTTAAACAAGGTTAAGCACAATAACACAGTAACAAAGTGAACAGTTCAGAAACCAGGGAGGCAGCGAAGGAGCAAGAGGGAAGCTGTTACAAAGGCTTTACAAAACCAAACAAGTTGAACAAAGTTAAACAAGGATGAGTTAAACAAGGGTGAACACAATAACAAAGTGAACCATGCAGGTGGTCATTATGAACATGGCAGGAAACACTGCCGGCCGCTGTGGCGACGGTGAACAGAAGGCCGCCATTGGCGGTGAACAGCACACCGCCATATAATGATGCCAAAAACAGACATCTCCAACAATTCAGCAACCTCCAGCCACCGCCAGGGCCCTTGACGCAGGAAGGCTGTTCACCCCACCCCACCACTGCCAAGCAGACAAATCCTCCGCCCACCAAATGATGAATGATGAATGATGAGCAAATCACTGTGGAGGATAGTGGATGTCGAACGACCATTGGCGGTACGGACCGCCACGGCCAGCAATGGGACCCAACAGCAAGAAATGCACACATTGGCAAGTTTGAAACCCACACACCTGACAGACATCCACTCTATAAAACACTCACATACACACCCCAACAATCCTCTGCAACGCCAAGTGCACGACAGATATTGAGAACACTACACTGTACACAACATAACAAAAGGCACACACACAGATACACAAAAGCACTCTCACCAATACACCCAGAACACCACACCCATAACACACCATGGCACCCCCTAAGCACCCACGCTTCACAGATAGGGAGCTGAGGACCATGGTGACGAAATACTTAAGGTCAAGCCACAAATCTTCGGGGACAGGTCCAGCACACACCCATCGCCAGGAAGATGGAGTTATGGCAGACGATTGTAAACAAGGTCAACAAAGTGGGAAACCATCCACGCACAAGGGACGACATCCGCAAGAGATGGAACAACCTGCGCGGGAAGGTGAGATCAATGGCATCCAGTCACAACATTTCGGTCCAGAAGACTGGGGGAGGACCCACAACTACACCCCCGACTACACCGACTGGGAGGAAAAGGTACTGGCTATCCTGCACCCTGAGGGACTCACTGGAGGACTGGGCTCGGGTAAGTCATCTACAATTACTTCACATCCACCACACCTGTAATGCATGTACCACCCCACCCCTCCAACTACCATCAGAACCACCACCCCACCCAGGCCACAATAACTACATCCAGTCACCCTGCATGCCCACAAACAGGCCCACATCCCTCCCCCTGTGCACAGTCACCTACCCCTGCAAGGAATCATAATGGCACTACTGCACCCTCAATGCACCTCCACATCCCATGCAAAATGAAAGGAAAACCCCACAATAGGTCCCTGCGTGTCCCAACAGGGGAATAAATAGCACAAAATAGGGCAGAGCTGTGCATCCTTATTCGAATTAGTACATGTAACATAAATGTCCATTACCCCCACAGGCACCACCACCCATGCCACCCTGACGGAAAGGCCAAGGAGTGCCAGCACCCCACACGAAGACAGAGGTTCCCCTCAGGAGACTGGAGAGGGATGTATGGACAGTGAGGATTCCCCTGGGCCATCACACAGTCCAGAGCTGTCACCCTCCAGCAGCCCCACCCAGGATATCACTGACACCACTACCACCCAGCCACCACCATCAGCTCAGGCCAAACGACCCCACACCCAGGTCCCTCTACCACCCCTGTTCCAAGCCTGCTCCCCCACCTTCCAAGGGCAAACCCAAACCCCCTCCACCTCCCAAACATAAGCCCAAACCCCACCCCACTTCCAAACATAAGTCCCCAGCCCCACCACCCCCTGTCCCTGTTCCCTGAGGTGCCTGGCTGCCCCTTTCATGTCCCTTTATGGTGGAGTACGCTGTGCACATGTGGGAGTCAAGTCCGGCCCATTTGGGCCCTACAGGGTAATAAATGGCCTTATTTGGACATTTCTATATTACTTTTGGAATAAAGTTTGTGTGCCCAGTGGTGCTGTTGGCACATTATGGAGACGTGGTTCATCGTTTCATTGTGGGGTTTTGGTGTGCACATGTGTGTACTTTGGGCAGGTTTTATATGCCTTGTGTCGGGTAAGTACCTCTTATTCTGGTGTGTATGGCTTGTGATGGTGTGAGGGGTTGAGAGTGTGTTGCATGGGTGTGTAACTGTGCTCTTTCTTCCCTTGTTTACTAGGTTGCGGTACTTACCCTCGTCGTCTTCCTTGGCGGTAATGGTCATGGAGGTATATTGCAAGGAGCAGGACTATCATTTTTTGCAACAGTCTCTCTCCATGTCTGCTTCGGCGTGTTTGTGCGTGCCTACGGTGAGTGTTTCCTTTTATTTGGTTTGGTTCCGCCCCGGAACTGACAGCGGTCTTGTGCTTCATTATTTGTTGGGTGGGTGGGGCCTTTCTGTGGGCCTGTGGGCGGCCTCTTCCATCATTGTCGGCTCTCCAATGATGGTGTGTGTGGATGGCCCGCTGGCTGTTTCTCATGTGCTTCATTATTTGACAGTCCAGACCACCAGACTGTTGGGGGTAGTTACCGCCACCGCCGCAGGAGTGGTGATTACCGCCATGTTCAGAATGAGGGCATCAGTAACCAAGAGGGCTCGAAAAATCTACTCACATTTCTTGGAAATGTACTCTCTGTAAATGACAGTGTGCTACCACATCATTCTTTAGTAATATATTTATTAACAGTGAGTGTTTAAACATAAACTGAGAAACACTCCTGTCCTGATGGCAACGCTATTAGTAAACTAAGAGGCAAGTCATGGATGGATCATGTGTACCCTATGTGTGGGCTGGATTTATTATACATGGAGCAAACATTTAGAGTATTTAATCAAACAAAAGAGTTTTTTTTTACAGCAGAAATGCTGAACTCACATACTTGAACGCGCACTCATATGTGAGAATGAAGAAAAAGTCGACTGTAAAATACAGTATTTGCCTAGGATCACACAATTTGAGACCTATTTCTGGGTCAAGTACATTATAGTTAGGTCGAGTAGCTTATTCAAGCTACTCGACCTGCAGGTCTAGTAACATTTTTATGATTTTTCTACGCCTGCTGTACGCCACTCCACTCTACTCTTCATAACTCTACTCTCCGCTGCTGTACTCTATACCACTCTACTTAATGCCACTGTACTCTACTCCAGTCTACTCTAAACCATGCCACTCTAAGTCACTCTACTCCATTCTCCTCTGTGCCACTTTCCTCTATGCTATTCCACTTTTAGCCTTCTGAACAGCAGCCATGATACTGTACAATATAGCTAAAAGAGACTGTCAAACCCAATAGATCGCACATAGTCGAGACCTATTAACTTTGCAATGCTTGTTAAATATTGGCTTGCCTTGAAATAGTGAAATAATTATTACACATGAAATACACAAAATGGACACAGTGTCTTAAAGAGCAGGGTTCATTTGAGTTAGAGTCACGTGTGATGTATGCCACTTGGCAGGTCTACAGATAGTATCTGTAGAGCGAGCAAGTGAGGTTCATTGAAGTGCGTCTGAGAGGAGGGGTCTAGGTCCTGCGTAGTTATTACCCAGCACCTCATTCATTAGGATTACCTTCACCCAGTGATGATCTCATCTTGGCAGTGGAAATCCCATAATAGTGAAGTGCTTTGGTGTGAGACTACAGGGTTGCATTGCATTTCATTTAGATGGCACAGCGTGAAGGTGAAAGAATCTACATTTGGAATTAATCTCTTCTTTGCTCGGTAAAAAGTAAGCCTCTCTCAGTCCACCTCCGGTAAAACTGAAAAATAGAAAGATACATACAGACCAACATGTAGGCAGGCCGTGGCAGCTGAGCGTGGCTTTTCACCGCAGCCCATTTAACCATCCCATGATGTCTAGCTTCACAGATTTTCGACCAGGCACAGTGCACACAAACCCTCCCAAGTGCTTTCCTGGCGGTTGGTATATATATTCATTATCGCATGGCTGAGAGGCACTTGAGGAATCCCCTCAGATCCTGACCACTCCCTCTACCTGCTGACAACCAGGCTCTAGCGATACTACTCTCTCCGGGTACTGGCAGTGTGTTTCTTGGGTAATGGAATATTGCAAGAACTGCTGGTCGAGAAGTCACCCTTCGTAAAGGGATTTCAACCTCAGAATGATTGTACACACATCTCATTTGCTAAGGCATTAGCCATGTTTGTTTATAAGTAGGCAAATACATGTTTGTTTGCTTTCCACTTTTCTCTGCAAATATTGCTGCATACTCTGCTTTGTGAAATATGCTTGTAAACCCTGCCTCTGGCCTCTGGTGTAACCCTTGTCAGGTACGTTTTCCTCGTCCCAGATGTGCTCAACACTGTATGCATCCCTCTCACTTTCTCGTTTGGAAATAACAATATATCCCTTTCACTCCTCTACAGAAGACTTCAGGCTGTTTAGCCCTCTTCGAGTCTCCCGCCTTCAGACAGGATGACAAAGGGGAAACTCCTGTTATCCTGAATTCACCAATGGGATTTGCTATCATGTTCAACACAGACCACTGAAGACGAGACAAACATGCATTCCTGTGCTTGACATTGCACTTCTTTGGACTAAAACTGTGTCCTATCGTCACAAATTAACCTTTTATCTCTCCCTGGGAAATTATAATTCTTACAGCCCTGAAATGTTTGTGTTAAACATTTCCACAATCTTGACTTTTTGCACTCGAAGTAACATTACAAAAGAACATGGGAGGCAGGAGTCTTATGGTGATTAATGAAGGGTTTAGAAACATTGACTGCAAAGTTGTCCCAATAAGTCAAGCACAGGTCTTCTGGGCGACGCATGGTGTGCTTGCCTGGTTCGAAGAAAATATCTTTTATCTCTAGAGGCAGTGCCAGATGCCAGGTTTAAAAAGGGAGAATATCAATGCCCCAGAAAAAAATCAGCAAGAGGAAATAAAATTGGGGACCAAATAAAACCATCCAACTCAGCGCTTCCCAAACTTTTTACAACCTCGACCTAATTTTTAGAACAACAAAAGTTTGCAACCTATCTAGCTTTAGCAGACATGAGGCGAGGGCAATTATTTTTAATGAAACAATAGACGTGCTCTCACAATGCTAACAAACTAACATACTCTACAATTTTTGCAGTCCTCTCTAACAGCAATTTTTACAACCTTGACCACGCCCTACCATATGGTGAACTGCTCTGGAGTTGGAACACTTTTCAAAGAGGCAAAGTGAGTGCTGGCCTGTGGCATCTGTTCACTAAAATCTCAAGGGTTCTGAACAATCTTGGGATTTATACCAGTGATATTAGTAAATTTGAAAAACCACTTCTGCATCAGAGTACGGGGTATGGTCTCATAGCCATCCATTTTTGTGTTAAAATGCGGCCATGTGGTGCATATATATATATATATATATGTTTGTGTGTGTGTGTGTAGGTAGTTATAGTTAAGACCTAGTTTCTATATAAAAAGCGTTTTTTACTTGCCTGTATCTTTGGCAGAGTTCTGATTGGCTGATAACACTTCAACAACAGAAGTCGTTAAAGTGTTGTCAGCCAGCAGTATCCCAAAAAAAAGTAAAAAACAAAGAAAATGGAAAAGGGGCCGAGGTATGAACACCCTCACCCCTTAGCTCTGGTGGTCGGGTCCCAAAGGAATTCCCCCAGGGATAAAAAGCATTTTTTTAAATTGGACAGACGGAGTCCCGTTGGATCCACGGATCCTCCATAAAATAAAATGTAAAAAAAACAAAGCACGGACACCCGCACTTGGTTACTATGATGCTCATGGGTGGGCCAAATCTGATGGGCCTTTGTGTAAAAATGCAGAGCAGGTGGGCTCCTGGCCCCCCTCCCGCTGCCCCGGGGACCGCCACCTCCCCGGGGCTTTTGAGTTATATGCGGTTGGGCCGCGTGCCTCCCTGCTGCCCTGGGGACAACCACCTCCCCAGGGCAAATATTAAATATGCGGTGGGGGGGCTGCGTGCCCTGAGGACCACCACCCACCTGGGGCTACACTGAATTTTGAGTGGGGAGCAAAGTGCCCCCCGCACCCCAGGGACCACCACCCCGATGCAAAAATGTTTTTATATGTGCTTCCCCCACAGCCCCTGGGATCACCACCTCCCCAGGGCTACAATCAATTAGCTCCTTGTTTGCTGAAGCATTGGCAGTGCGTGGGAAGCCTTGAAGCTTCTCCCACATGCCAGATAGCTCGTAAAGGGCTTTTCGATAAAAATAATAGCCCTTGAGGGCTCCCACATAGCCTATAAATGGCGTACATTAAAAAAAAAACACACAAACCCATAGCTGAGCTTTGGGGGTTTCAGTCCAGCTTAACTCATTTCCCTCTTTTTTTTATAAGAAAAAAATATTATAGTTTTTTCAAAATAACAATTACACTTCTTATTTTAAATCCAATAAATATATTTTTCTAAGTATTTGAGATATTAAAGTTTAAAAAGTCTCTATGGCCTTCATTATGAACATGGCGGTCTGGACCTCCACGCTGATGGTCATTACTGCCAACGGCATGGCGGTCCAGACCGCCATATTCTGAACATGGCAGCCAGTTCACTGCCACCCACCACCGGGCCGACTGTGAGCCTATTCAACCCGGCGGTGGAGGCATTACATGGGGTGGGATTACAATCCCATTTCCACCAGGGATACCCTGGCGAGTTACCCTGCCAGGTAATCCCTGGTGGAAAGCATACGGGAGACAGGAATAATCATTCCTGTCACCTGTATGTGACATGCCTGGCTCCACCCCCCTTTCCACAATCCCTACCCACCCCCCCAAGCACCTATAACAGCCCCCACCCCTGAACCTTGAAGACCGACCCCCCCCAACCCTCCACCCCCAAAACCCCATGCAGGTCTCCCCACCCTGACCCTGACCCTCACCATACCCCACCCCCCACTCCTACATACAGGTCCCCCCAAACCCCCACATCCACATTCACCCATTCACGTACATGCACACACACAGACATGCACTCAGACACACATCCCCCCGACATACACTCATGCACACTCCCATGCACTCACACACTCAAACACGCCCCCCTTCCTTCCTTCCCTCTCAGACAGCACTTACCTTTTCCATTGCGCTGCTCTGGGAGGGAACGTGCTCCCTGGATGCTGCTCCGCCACCATCGCCGCCTCTTCATACACCGACACTCCTATAACTGCTTCATTATAGGCATGGCGGTGTATGGAGTGACGTGGTGGTGAGGGTGGAGCAGCTTCCATCCCCGCCACCGACCGCCAGCATGGCGTATGGCGGCCCTCACCGCCATCAATGGCGGTGAGCCACCATGCATCATTATTTAGTGGTCTTTCATTAACCCCTGGTACTGTTGGCGGCGGGGGCATCCCGCCAAGTACGTAATAATGGCCTATGTCTTTCCTTCTCAATTTCTTTCTCTCTTTCTGTCTCTCTTTCAAACAATTTTTCCTACCCACACACACACTCAGACACTTACACACCCACTCAGACACTCACACACCCACTCTCAGACGCACTCAGATACTCACGCACCCACTCACAGACCTACTCAGACACTTACACACCCACTCACTGGCCTACTGACACCCTCATGCATCCACTCACAGCCTCACACACACACTGACGCACCCACCAAAACACTGATGTATGCACTCTCACACCCAGACAGACAATCTGACAGCCACTCTCACCTCCAGATATACTGTCTCACACCTATTCTCACACCCAGAGAAGCCGCGGTCAACTCCTGCTGCGCATGGCCAAAGGGCCGTGCACAACATGGGTTTGGGTGGTTAGGGTGTGTTGGCAGCAGGGTCCCAATGCAGGCCAGGTCTTGCAGGCAACCTCTGCTGCGCACGGCTGAAGGCTGTGCACCGTGCAAGGTTGGGTGGATATAGGGGGCTTGTCTCTGGCCAGGCCCTGTGGCCCACTACCGAAGCGCATGGCCAGAGGCCATGCGCAGCAGTGGTTGGATTAGCATAAAATTACTATACATTTTTAAATAAACATAGAAATTCACTGAAAAAACAAAGGTTACAGGGACATTATAGTTAGGCTCACATTCTAAGCTTACGAAACCATAGAAATTCATCACTTATAGTTATAGTTACCTCAAGTAACTATAACTTGTGCCCTACGGTAACTATAACTCGCGGCCTTGCCATGCTTTGCTAATTACCCCACAAATTACAACATTCATGACGTGGCTGATAATATCATTGATAATATCAGTGTAATATTTACAGTAATATTTTTGATGAAAAAACTGTGCATGGCGAGGGCATGAGTTATAGTTACTTGAGGTAACTATACTATAACTGGTGAATTCCTATGGTTTTGTATGTTAAAATGTGAACTTAATTATAACGTCGCTGTAACCTTTGTTTTTTTCAGAGAAAATATATATATATATATATATACATATATATATATATATATATATATATATATATATATATATATATATATATATATATATATATATATATAAAAAAAAGACAGCATACACAGAGTACGTAGCATAAACACTGCTAAAGGGCATTGGAACGCTTTACATGAGCAACAAATTACATTACATAAAGCCAGATTAATTTTATTTTAAGCCCCGGAGATTAAAGGATTTTCCCACTGAATGTCAGGACGGAAACCTGGTTCCCTAGATCCAAGTCAGCAGCTCTGATAGTCAAGTCACAACCATATTGTTCAATTTATGTGTGAGTCATATATAAGTGGGATGATTGTGTATGGTCATGCATAGCAAACTCATTGTCTGCTAAAATGGCTTTGTGAAGTATAAAAAAAGCAGCATGAAAAAATACTGGAATCTTCACCTGGAGTCTTGCTCGGGAATACTTGCAAGGGTTTGTTTTAAAACTGGTCTTACGGACATATAAAGGTGCTGAACTACCAGTGGTGCTGAAACAATTTTCTAAGTGGGGATGCTGACATCAATGATACATTATTGAAGTCAAAGGGATTGTATTAATCCTAGCTGCACACAAAGTGTAGCAGGAGTACTCAGTGGGAGAGTGGCACAGGTGTGGTGTGTAGCTGGTGGTGCATTTTGGAGCAAATATATTACAAATGCATTGTGCAGTAGTACACTGTCATGTATAGACGGCACATTTTGCATTGTAATGGCTACTAAATATGAGGATACATTCAATTGTATTGATAAAACTATAAAGCACAGAAGTGATGATGTGTGGAAATCAGGTTTCAGTGAATGTTTGTCATTCGTGCATCACCAAGTTAACGTGTCTTGATTTGCTTCATTTTTGCTTTTCTAACTGCTGATATATTCTGAAATATGTGTATAGTTCATTTACAGGTATTTGAATTTCGGATGTTACAAAAGAATGGTATCCTTCTACAGCCTTTCCTTTCACAATCACTGCATTGTACCCCAGCAAGATTGTTACATAGGCCACTTTAAAAACTCAGCTCACTTTGTAGCCAGAGAAAGAAAAGTAAACGCCAATTCTGATGTGAAAAGAATAAGCAGCGATTAGTCAGAAGACATAGCCTGATATTTGACCTTTGTCTCTGAAACACACCAAATATGACAAGATAAATACAAAATGTAAAAGCATCTGTATTCATTGCTCTTTGGCAACCCACCAGAAATCTGTTTGGAAAAAACTGATCGAGCTAACCAGGCCAAGGAACAGTGCAACAAAATGAGGAATGACAACAGGAACTGGAAAAGACACTCAGAGTGTCTTCCTGGTTCGAGGAAAAGGCCTCTTATCTCCAGAGGCTGTGCCAGATGCCACTTTAAACAGGAAGTCTTGCAATGCTCCTTAAAATAATTTAGCAAGAAGGAGACAATCTGGAGGCCAGAGGAACCTACTATTTGACCAGAAAAAGCAACAGGGTGACAACCTGAGGAATAACAACAGGAACTTGAGATAACACAGAGTCCACAAAGCCAAGTGAATGAGCAATGACTCGGAATCAACTGTGATACAACTGAACTTACAGAACTCTCTTTTATAGTGGAGAACAGGACACAACATCATTCCTAGAATGTGCAACCACCTTGGGTTGGGACAGAATAGGCAAACCCACCATATCAGAAAAGAATATATATTACATGTATGTAAGAACATCCATTCACATATCAGTTATGAAGCTTAACAAAAGAAGAAAAAAACATGGCATCTTTCTTCTGGATATGCAGAGAGATTCAAATTTCTAATTTAGCGTGGTCAGAATGCTAACATGTGCAGGAAAACAACATGGCACCCAGAGAGGACTCCATCATGTCCTTGCAGTCTAGGAAGCTCCAGACGAACATCGCCATGGTGGCTCCAGAGCAGAGGAACATTGCCGTAGTAGAGCCATGCACGTTAGAAAGCTACTGAGGGAAGGTGCAGCTGTAGGACCCCATATAAAAGGTAAGGAGGATTTCCTTACACAATAATCCTCTAGTAGGACAACTGGATTCAAAGATGTTTTATGTGTTTTTCTTCTTTTGTTGCTTATTGTACATGAACATGCCCATAGAATGGTAATGTTGCTTTCTTGACCATTCTGGATAACCAATGCTGATGTTATGGCATGATGTGCTTAATACCAGAGGGAGCTTAACTGCTGCTAAGGTGGGTATTTCATGATTTATAACAATGGCTTCTTATGGAGTTATTATTACTAAATGTAGGACAAACTGACAGATAGAAGGTATTTACACATTGCACTACCAGATCACTTGAGCTGCCAGTAAAGCCTCTTAAAATTCTTGGCTTTTAAGCAAATTTCTTGTGGAATTGTGTCACAAAAAGAAGAGTTTGGCCTGCTGCTTTCAAATTTCTTTAGGCAAAGAAACACCCAGGCATCCCTGTTCATGCCCTTGCTGGGATTTGCTAGGTAGGCAATGAGTTATTCAACTATTTCAGGAGTGCCATTTAAGAACTGCCAGAAAACAAAATCAATGTTTAAGAATAGTGCTTCACAATAACACCATTTGGTCCCATTTTGACAAGTTGTCCTCAGATAAAGACGCCAATGTTTGGATATCTGTTTAAAATGGCCTCCAGCAAGGGCAGAGGTTGAATAATTTGCTCTACAGTCACTGGTTGGCATCCCATTCCATGTGCATTGTTATTTCCATTTTTACTTTTATCCTGAGTGTGTACTGCTGTTACAGAAAATTCATAGTGTACCTCTGAACAAACACCAACGCACACAAATATATTATTGGAATTCCTGATACTGGAAAGATCCTGAGGCTAAGTGTCAGCTGTGGCTGATCAGAACCCAGACCATGAAACCCCCCTCTTCCCATAAATAGGAGCAGTAAATAAGAACATAAAACTGACTGTGCTAAACCCATCCTTCCTTGCCTGACAGACAGTAAGGGAGTACAGCCATTAGACAAAGAAGGGACAAACTTGACAAAATTATAGACCTCTTGTAATATATGAGTGCAGACTTTGAACGTATCTCCTATTAGGGATGATGTTTCTGTTCCACATAACCCAGAATTATGGATGGGCTTCTTAAGCAGAAAACAAGAGAGGGAGTAGGAAGTGCAAGGGAGTGGTCATCATCATACAAAAAGAATCAATCACCTGCACTATCACCAATGATGAAACCACACCGATCAAGGAACACATGAACTTCCAGCTCCACACCGATGACAAAACCACCATCAAAGGTACCCTTTCCTACAGACCCCCAAGACCCCAAACTGGCCTCAGCGATGCCACTGCAGAATTCATTATCCGTTCGCCATTGAATCCGAACATTTTGTATTCCTAAGAGTCCTCAACTTCTACCTGGATGACCTCACTGACCTCCTGGAACAACTGGACAACATCGGCCTCAAGCAGCTGGTCACAGACCCCACGCACAAAGTAGGACACCCGCTGACCCCATTTTCAAGTCCAGCAACAGAATCAAGTACAGCCACACCTCTGGACTCACCTGGTCAGACCACTCCATCGTACGCTTCACCATCGCCAGACCTTTCCACACCACCCTGAACCACCACAGCACCCCCTCCCGCAACTCGACCACGGTCACTCAGCACCAATGGACCAATGGCTTCAGCATCACCCAGCCCCCCTCAACACAGACCTGAACCACGCAGTACAGAACTTCAACACCTGGATCAGCCGACCAAGACGCACCCATCAAACTGACTGGAACACAGAGAACCACCAAAGAAGTTTTTACACCTCAGAATTTATAACAGCGAAACAGGGATGCAAACAACTGGAAACATAGTGGTGACCCAGCAGGAACAACACGGACTGAGCCACATTCAAGTCGACCCTCAAAAAGTATCACCTCTAGCTCAAAGCCACGAAAAATGAGGCCCTGACACACTGGATCAAGACCAGCACCAACAAAACCAAGGAACTCTTCTCCATCGTCAAAGACTTCAGCTGCCAGTCAAGAAACCCTCTGCAGACCCCAGAAAGCTCCAGGACTACTGTCCCATCACACTGGTCCCATTTCCTGCCAAAGTCCTGGAGAAGGCCATGAACCTTCAACTCACAGAACGCCTGGAAAGAAACAACCTGCTGGACCCTTCCCAACCAGGATTCAGGCTAATCACAGCACCCAAACAGCCCTGATAGCACCAAGAGATGACATCTGTACCCTACTCGATAGAGGAGAATCAGCTGCCATCATCCTACTCGACCTATCCTCAGCCGTCAACACCGTCTCCCACTACACACTCAACAAGCAACAACGCCAGATTGGAATTACAAACCGTGCACTCAAGTGGATGGCCTCTTTCCTCATGGGGTACATCCAGATAATCCATCTCCCTACCTTCACCACTCAATCAAAGTACCATCTGTGGTGTCCCTCAAGGCTCATCCCTCAGTCCAACCTTATTCAACATCTACATGACACCTCTTGCAGACATTGTAAGAGCCCACAACATCAACATCGATCTCCTACGCAGACAGACACAGTTCATCTTCTCGCTCTCAGTGGACACCATCACGAGGAAGACCAACATGCACAACTGCATGAAGAATGTCTCAGCATGGCTAAACAACAACTGCTTGAAGCTCAACACAAACAAAACTGAAGTGCTGATCTTCGACAGACGTACATCCCTCTGGAATGACTCCTGGTGGCCATTGGAGCTCAGACCCATAACCACTCCCACTACCAAGGAACATGCCCACAACCTATGCATCATCCTGGACAGCAAACTCTCAATGAAATGTCAGGTCAAATTTGTCTCCTCATCGTGCTTCCACACCCTCCGCATGCTCATCAAAATCTTCAAGTGGCTCTCTATTAGCACCAGGAAAACAGTGACGCAGGTCCTAATCACCAGCCGACTGGACTATGGGAACTCACTGTATGCAGGTACCACTACCAAACTCCTGAGGAGACTCCAGAGAATCCAGCAGCCAGACTGATCCTCAACCTGCCAAGAAGGACTCAAATCACCCAGCATCTGCAAGACCTTCACTGGCTCCCCATCCAGGAAAGATGCCAATTCAAGCTCCTGACCCTTGCCTACAAGGACCTCAATGTCCAAGGACACACCTACATGAACCACTGCCTGAATTCCCACCTATCTCCCAAGAACCTTCACTCCGCTCACCTCATCCTTGCCAAGGTACCATGCATCCACTGCTGCGGCCCCGGAGGACGCTCCTTCTCCCTCCTCACCGCCAAGTACTGGAACACCTTCAACCTCCACACCTCACACTAGCAGACTCACCTCAGAAAGGGACTCAAGACCTGGCTTTTTGAAGGACACTGCAGCACAGTGCCTGGATACTCTCATGGGTGATAAGTAGTTCTCTACAAATATGCATTGATTGATTGATTGAGTCCTGCAAATAAATATAAAAGCTGGTAGCTGTGCACAGAAAAGAAGTACTTTGACACTGGCTTCACAGCTCGTTATGCTCATATAAAACCTGATATGTATACTTTGAACCTCTGAGAGTGTTTGTTGTTATTGAGAAGCTGCGTTTACTCTGCTGCACAGAATGAGGAGGCCCTGGCCTGCTGTCCAGAGAGACCGCTGCTACAAGCAAAGCCATCCATTATCCGCCTGCTCCATTTGGTGGGTTAACACCAATGTTTTAAGCCCATCATATTTAGGGAATCCAGCGCAAGTCTCTCGGTAGACCAGGATTGATATCACTCCATCCCAAATCTTACCATTGTTGGTAAGGTTCACTCGCTCGCTCTACTTGCTGAGTGGAATTTTGGCCTGGAACTTATTCCCCATCTACTGGACACTTTTCTAGTCACTTCTAGCCAGTCCTGACATTGAATCTCTCAAATATTCAGTTTACAAATGGAAATGTAATTCCATTGACAAACTACTAAGAACAAAGAACTGACTCTTTAAACTTCCATCTTCTGTGAGGTGTCAAATCAGATGGAAATCAGATGCATTGCAAAACAATGGGTTCTGAAAATCCTAGGCATTTCTGGCATCACTGCACCCATTAAGAGCATTGAACACTTTTCCCTGCATTCCTGAATAGAAACGGGTTACAGCATAGAGGGAAAAGAAAACTGTAGCTTAACAACAGCATGTAATGGTTACCAAGTGACTTACCCAGAACTTCACTTGGCAGTTATTTCAAACCTCAGTTCTACAAAAGACCAGGTCATCCAACAATGGTATTCCAGTCCAATAGAGCAAAGCTATGACTCCGGAATCTGAAGAGGAAGATGTTAAAAAACTAGAAGAACCAAGCCGAGGTGCATCACATTCATGGGATCCTGAAGAGAAGCAAATAGAATACTGGCCACAAATGGAATACTATCTTAAATAGACAAGTAAGTGCAAAAAAGTGACTTTTTGTGGCGCAGTGCTAAGTTGGTATATGCCTGCGCCAGGACTGACTAGTAGAATTTGCATGTAAGAATTATTTATGCTTAGTCTGACAACATGTTTTCGGAGTCAGTTTAACCTGGGCCCCCGTGTTAATGCCTATTTTCTTATCTGCTATATTAAACATCTGCTGCCTGCTTTCTTTGTGTGTTGGTTATTGAATTTTATTTGTGTGATAAATGAGGAAACTTCTCTACTCAAGGACCCTTCTGCTCATTTCTCTATTCCAAGGACGACCAAGTTATATTGACTGTGAGTCTTTGGAGTATACCACTTCACCTTATTCTCACAGTGGATCAATGCTCAATTAACAGTCATTCTCGTTTGGATGGGACATCTCATTCCTACATACTGGGTGTCACTGTGTACATTTCTGCCAATTTTACTACATTTTGTTATGTGCCAGACTGTCTCCCTTTTTAGGTTTCCCCTGCACAGCGCAAGCAATCTTTCGTAATTAAAAAAAAAATCTTAAAAGGGGCTTAGAGCCCACCCATTACTTATCTTGGCTTAACATTGGCTAGCTCCAACATGGCTCCTACGTCCATTACTTTCCATTGGCTGGCTCCCACATGGTTCCACACCATTCTACTTACCATTGGTTGACTCCCATGTGGCTTGTTGCTGGTCAACGCCTCCTCCTCGCCTCCGTCATCGTGCCGAGGAGACTGGCCACGGACCCAAGTGCTGTTTCCAGTACCCGTTTTCTTCCACTCGCGGCAGCTGGATGCTTTTGATGGTACTTTTTAGGTAGAACGTAAATGTACGACCTGTTATATACTTTTAAGAATATTTCTTCTGAGGGCTTCCAGCTATTTCATTTGTTAATTTCTTCGTCATTTAAAAATCCTTGCTTTCTAGTGGTCAGTAATGCCTCTTTGTCCCTCCTTCTGTGAGGGAGCAGCAACCAACTTATACCTAGGCTTTGTCCTGTTTATCTGGTCTGTAGGGGACTTGTTTTTTACTTTGTTTCCTGCTCCTTTCCAGGAAAGCTTCCCTTTTCATTTGCAGAGCATTCTTGCTCTGAGCTTAACTGTAAACAAGGCTATAAATCAGGCTGCTATTGTGGTCACATTTGGTATTTGTGGGCTTGCTGCATCCTCTCTCAGCTGCTTGGCTCCCACCCTCCCTTGGTTTGGATTTTCTTTACCAAGTGTGCCTGCCTGTGGGGTGCTAAGTGCAAGGGCAAAGGATCACTTGTAATTGCTTATAGCCTAGGCACTCAGCTCTTCCAAGGCTTCGCAATCCTTCAAAACAGTGCCCACTTCTGCTTCATACTGAGATCCCACTCGCAGCTTCATCAGTGCACCTCAAGTCACACACTCCAAGCCGTCAGCCGTGCCAGTGCCAGGAACCCCAAACGCATGCTGTCTGCCAGAGCACCTCCGTTCTTCCAGTCAGTACACTCTGCTGCTCCACTACTGGGACCTCAGGCTCGACTCCATCAGTGCACCTCAGTTCACACACTCCAAGCACCAAAGCTGTGCCAGTGCCTGAAACCCATACTCGCTGTCTGCCTGAGCACCTCAATTCTTGCAGTCAGTACACAATGCCGCTCAGTACTGGGACCTTAGGCGCAGCTCCATCAGTGCACCACAGTTCACACACTCCAAGCCCCTCAGCTGTGCCAGAACCCCACACATGCTGTCTGCCAGAGCACCTCAGTTCTTACAGTCAGTCCACTTTGCTGTTCCAGTACTGGGAACTCTGGCTCAGCTCCATCAGTGCACCTCCGTTCTACCCCGGCAAGGTCACTTCCTTTCCTATACTGGGACCGCGCTCACATACAGTCCGATTAAAGCTGCTCAACTCTAATATTCAGTCCCACTGCCAAGCCAATACTGGACCCCAAAGAGCAAAACACAGCTCAGCCAGTGCACCTCAAGTCTAATATCCAATGCCTCTGTTGATAGGAACCCCCACATTGCCGCCAGAATCCATCAATTATAACATTCAGTGCATATTTCCTCTCAAGGCTCCTCCCTTCTGTACTTCAGATGCAATGCCACTCCCATGCTGGGTCCCACTCGCAGCTTCACTAGGGCACCTCCAGGCTAACACTCGGCAACACTGGCATGCCAATATGAGGTTCCATACATGGCTCCACTAACATACCTCACTTCTGACCTTGTGTGCCCGTTACTATTCCAGTATTGCAGCCCACATACAACTCTGTCAGTGCACCTCAACCCTAACCTGCAGCACCTCATTATTCCAATACCAGAAAATTAAACGGTGCTCCGTTTTTCATTCTTTGCCCACTGTCTTTCTGTTATTCCAGCACTGGGCCGGGACACAGCTCTGTCTGTACCCCCAATCCTGATCTGAAGTGCCCAAAAATGTTTGTATTGGGGTTCACATACAACTCTGCTAATGCACCTCCTACTGTTCTGTAGTGCCCACTGCTGTTCCACTCTCGGACTTCTGTTTGAGGACGTGGTGGATCCAATTAAATCTATTCATAGCTGCCATCTTTATTTGGGAGGGTTTGTTTCACATTCTTACTCAGTTCTTTCATTTACTCTGTTTACTTTCAATGTTTTCTTTCTCCTCCACTTTTCTCTTTCCAGCTCTTAAAATCCACATTCGCTCTTTCTTTCATCAGTTTTTTTCTACTCCTCTCCCTTTTTTTATTTCCCTCTTCCTCTTGCTGCCTCCTCTTTCAAACTCGCATAAGCCTAGTTTTTTTTCCTTGATTTGTTCCACCCTTTTTTCTTCATCAGTCATTCATTCTTTCACTATTTTTTCTCTTCCCTTCATTCTTTCTTTGTCTTTTTTATTTGCTCTTTACTTTGACTCGGTATGCGTCCTGTCACTTTTGTTTTTTAGATCTTCCTTCCTTTCTCTGGTGTTTTTCTTATCTTTATCTGTCAATTCACGTTTTGCTTTAAATCCCTCTTTTTCAGTTTGTATGTGGAAGCCACAAGTTACTTGTCGGGACCCTATGTGTCAAAAGTGGTTTTCCTATTCTGTGTCTGTGGAAAATGTGTCAGTACATACATGCCCTGTTTTTTTTGCTGCTTGTTTCTCTCACCATTTCTCTTTTTTTCTCTAATGTGTAATTTTTCTTTCTGTTCACACTTCTTTCATTATTTTTTCCTCTTTATCTTTGGTTTGCTAGCTTCTTTCCCTTTTTACTTTTGTCTCACACATTTGCCCTATTTCTTGTGTTTTCATTTTCCCGTTCTTTCTTTCCCTTTCTTTTATTTGTTTGTGACCGCTTCTCTTTCTTCCTTTTTTCTGTTGTATTCCTTTTGCTTCTCTTTTTCTGCCCCATCCACTTTTTCTCCTGAGGCCGAGTTATCAATGGAGCAACAGGTTCAGTGCCACTGAGGCCAAGAGACCTACAGCCCTCAGTCAACTCTAATTACTGCTGTATTTTCCTACTGAAATTCGAGTCAACCATTTTCGTTTCTAGCTCCAGGCCCATGACACAGTTACAACACCTCTTGTCCTCTCCATCTTTACTTCCGACTGCCTCTTTTCTTTCACCCTCCAATCCGTCCCAAATGATATTTTTGTTATGGTGTTTTGAGCATTACACTCTAATGCCAAAAGTTTATTTCTAACAAAGGTTTATATGATAATTGTATATGTTTTGAGATAGAGTAAGAAGGTAAATAGAAGTGCTTAAGTTGAATGCTGGGCCACTGGAATTATATGACAGGAAAAGACGAAATTATGAGGCACGGTTGACCAATTTATGTGGCAATAAAATTCCTGTTATGGATTTACAATGCCAATAGCTCTAACTCAATAAAATGCAAGACCTATTGCATTGCAAATGCTTGTTGTCTATGGGGGGATAGTTGTCCCATGATCGCACAGTGTAGCAAGCGGGAACACAGGATTTTAAAACTCTTGTCTGCTGAATACTGTATTCATTGTCTTTCCAGTTAGTCCGAACATGAAAGATACTGCATCCCCCTACCTTTTCTCCGTATTTGTTGCACAGGATTGCAAATCTACCCAGCCCACCCTCCCTGTTAAAAGCATGCCCCACCCCCTCCACTCACTTACAGCAGTGCCCGTCAGACAGACCCGCACTGATTAAAGGCAGCACTCACAGACACTGCATCAAGCTCAACCTGCAAGGACGCTCTGTGCTGAGCACGTCCCTGGTGCTATAGTAAGCGGTAGGAGGAGACGGCGAAAAGCACCATAAAAACAAAATGAAACATATACAGACTCTGGAGCGAGCAGCGTCTGCAACTGAAGTAAATTCGGACTCGGGATTGAGCAATCGGGGGAGGAAATGGTGGTCCTCCGCCTAATCTTTGGAGGCATGTTTTAGGGATTTATTCTTATGTAAACAGCGTACAATGGCACTTGTGTCACTAGGCTCCCGGAACAGAGGCCCTGCTGTGTTTCACTAATCCTTCAGGGGGCTCCTTCGCCTATCAAACCTGCCTCAAAACACCCTACTCCATTTCATCCCTCTCTTTGACGATTGTTTCTTGAAGTGATTCCTGCTTTCTAAGACAGCTGGTGCGCTATTCTGAAAGGTAAACTTAAACTTTAGTGTAAGTTTACTACGTTTAGATCTTCACAAAATAGGTGCGAAGTTTTAGGACTCCACACTCTCCTGTGTGGAGCTCTGCGCACCGGGAGACACCACAATTGGAGCAGAATACTCCACACTCAGGAGTACTGTGAATGTTTACTTTGTGAATCAGGGCCATAGTATGTGCTCCAGCCAAGGATTTAACACCATATGATGCGTGGTACCTCCCGTATCTCACAGATAATCCTAGACTTCCCACCGTGTTCCCCCTGAAGGTTGCCCTCCCCGCATGGACTACATGGGTCTGTGTTATGCTCCTGGCCCCAGCACTGCAAAGAGGTGTACACCACTGTACAGCGCAGTGCACTCCCAGCTGCCGCTGCCTATCCTTAGGGGCGCAGAGGCCACAGCCCCCTCGCCTTTTGCCACTCAAGAAGAGTGTCTGTGAGGCTAATCAAAGGTCAGCCTGACAGACACTCTTCATTTTCAGGTCAGGCAGCCAGGAGCTAGACCTACACTATTTGTGCAGGCTCCTGGCTGCCTGAGCTGAACTTTGCTGGGCTGAGGAGATCACAGCTCCAGTGGGTGTGAGGCCCTCGGCTCAGCAAAGGCCCTCGAGGCCCTCCCCCTCTGTGACAAGGGGTAGTGTCACTCATTACCTCGAACCTGGGAGCTTCAGCTTTAAGTCCTGAAGCGTCCAGGGCTGAGGGTCAATCAGTGACACATTGTCATAGAGTGGGGTGGGGTCAGCAGTCTCACTGATACCATCCATCCCACTCTGTGACGAGGCTTGGGACTGCTGCATTCCCTTATTGGCTAAACTAGGGTCAGCCAGTGAAGGAAAAGCAGAAGTCCCAACCCTCCAGGGACCTCCATGGCTTAGTGCTGCTGCCTTTAATCATTGGTGGACTAAGATTAAGCAATGAGGGAAGTCAACCAATGAGGGAAGGCAGCAGTCCCAACCCTCTTGGGACCTGCAGGTAAATGTGTTTTTTTTTAATGACTGTTTGATGCGTACGTGCATGTATGTTTGTATATTTGGTTATGAGTGTTGTGAATGGATGTGTGTGTGTGTGAATGAATGAGTGTAAGTGAGTGTGTATATGTGCATGTGTGTCCTGTCCACCCCCTCCAACAATTACCAGCCGCCACGGACACCCAGGCCACTCTAGGACAGTGGTTCCCAAGATTTTGACTTCTGTGGCCCCCCACTTTATTATTACTGGAACTCAGGAACCCCCACTGAATCATTATTGAAATCTGTCACTCACCCCTCACTGAGTCATTACGGGAAGCTGAAGACCCAGGCCTGAACTTTGTTGATAATTTGAACCGCAAAACAATACCCAAAAAATACAGAAACATGCATTCCATCAAATAACACATTTTATTTAATTTGCAAACACATTTAAAAAAAATATTTGCAATGGAAAGGTTAAAGCTTTTCTAAATTCAATTGAAGCCACATATTGTCTATTCTATATTCTGTTTGATGCACTGGCACTGCTCTCACAAATCAATCTGAGGATACTAATTTAATTTTTAGCTTTCAATTTCAAATTAATTGACATTTAGAGTATGTTTTATAATTTTCAATTGCACATTTAGCCACTTTTTTATATACACTTTATTAATCTGTTAATACTAGTTCATTTTCTAAGCAGTCATGGACCCCCTGAGGAGGTTTAGCGGATACCTAGGGTTCCCTGGACCACAAGTTGTGAACCTCTTGTCTAGCATATGAATTTACTTCGTAAAATCTTTTTTTAAACATGCATAATGGTAATTTATTGATTATGTTCATTGTACTGGTTGCAGCCTCTGGACCATTTCTCTTCTCCATAGTTTCTACCTATTGCACCTGCTTTCCCACACACCTTCCTCACTATGCCCTTGAGTGTTCTCCCCTCTACCCTGCATGTCCCTGCCAGGTCTCACCTGGCATTTCTGCTCTTTTCTATTGTTTCTGCTCTGCCCGGCCCCATTTGCTCCTCCTCTTGCCTTTCCCTGATTATTCCTTCCCTGCTCCTCCTTGCTCTCTAGTCCACGCCTTCTCTCCATTGTGCCTGTATCTTCCTCCCTTTGGCCCTGGGTGTTTTTCTCTGATCTCCCATTCAGTGCCTGCTCAATCCCATCCTTGCTTGTAGTCTAAAGTCCTAGCTCTCTTTACCTCTATTATTATACACACTCCCTGTGTTTTCCTGTTCCCCCGTTAATCTCCCTGAGTCACAGCTTTTATAAATTGAACTTAATTTGTAGCTCCTAAACATACGCGCTATCCCTGTACCAGATTGTTCTGTCCTAATTTGCTCTCTTCTTTGTCCTTATATGACCTCACTGTCCTTACTCCTTCTATCCTGTCCACTTGTGGTAACCATATTCTTACCCTCTGTCTCGGCTTGCTTACCATACCCTGCTTTCCTTGTCCTTGCTTATTTGCCCTGTTCTCATTTGTTCTTCACTGTCCCTGCTCCATCTCTTAGCTTACTTGTTATGTCCCCATTTTTAGGGTCGAGCCTGCATTGCATGCGCTCACGCATGCATATCGCAGCGAGACGCTTTAGTGTTTAGAAAAGGGCTCTGAGACCTGTGGACGTCACGTCAGTGTTTTTCTTTGGTTCGTGGGCTTGCCTAATAAAATCTGCTTGCTTTCATTAGTCGAAGGCATGCATACGTCATGCCTTTTCCAGTGGCTAGCCCTCCTCGAGCGCATCGACCAAGTACAGAAAACATGCGAGGTTCACTGTTTTCTGTCCGGCTCGTGGACTACATTTTCTCTAATTTACTAGCGCGATTTCTCTTGGCAGAAGTCGAGCGCTTTACATAGTTAATTGCACTTTTTCGGGTTGCGTACATAAATGCACTTTTGCCGACAGGTGAAAAGTAGGGTTAGGAGTTTACAACGCTATCAGCTCTAACATGAGCAAACGCGAGACCCGTTGCATTGTAAATGCTTGTTTGCCTTGTTGCTGCCTATTTTGCCTGTTCCAGCTTGCCCACTCATGCTTACTTTCC
This sequence comes from Pleurodeles waltl, assembly GCF_031143425.1. Classification (NCBI taxonomy): domain Eukaryota; kingdom Metazoa; phylum Chordata; class Amphibia; order Caudata; family Salamandridae; genus Pleurodeles; species Pleurodeles waltl. The sequence continues at coordinate 533,207,089 of NC_090451.1, forward strand.
CTGCTTGCAAGTCCCGTACCAGATTCTGTGCTCTGCTTTCTTTCTGTGACCCCCCTCTGTCCCCACTTGCTTCTCCTGTCGCTACTTGTTTCCTCTGTGTGCTTGCACTCTCAGATTCATTAAACTGCCCCTGCTTGCTTTCTCTGACCCTCCCCATGCCCGTTTTCATCTCCTGCCCCTGCTTTCACATGCTGTTGCAGATTCCTTGTCCTGTCCTCGCTTGCTTTTTCTGTCACTGTTTCTTTCCCTGCCTGCTTGTGTCGTCCCAGCTTCCTTGCCCTACCCATGCACTCTTTCTGTGATGCTATCCTACCCTGATATCATGCCCCTGCTTGCTTGTCCAGGCCAGGATTATTTGCCCAGTCCTTGCTTGCTTTCTCCAGCCCACCTCTGTCCATGCTTCCTTTCTCCGATGCTCTCTGTCCCTGCTTGCTTGCTCTGGATGCTGCTTGCATGCCTCTACTTTCTTGCCCTGTCCCAGATTTCTTGCTCTGTCTCTGCTTGCTTTTCAGCCCCCTCGTCCCTCTTTACTTTCACTGACACCTTCTGCCCGTTTGCTTCGCCTGTCCCTGCTCACATGCTTCAGAGTCCTTGCCTTGTACCAGATTCCATGCTGTGTCTCTGCTTTCTTTCTGTGGCCCGCCTCTGCCGCTGCTTGTTTCCCTGTCATATCCTGCTTGTCCCAAAATATTTGCCCTGTTAGGTTTTTCTGACTCTTCTGTCACTCCTTACTTTCGCTGACTACCTCTGACCCTGTCTTGTAGTGTAGCCATTTTTATATAGCCTTTGCACGTTTGCTTAAAGCATTGGGCCTCTGTGCACTTTGCCCTAGATGCATTTTATTCGTTTGCTTAAAGCATTAGGCCTCTGTGCACTTTGTTCTAGATCCGTTTTATTTCGCCTCGCACTGTTATTTTTCAATAGCCAGTTTCACGGTCTTGTTTTATTTTCTTCTATCACACTGTTTAGCTTACTTCAGCACCGGAGTTCTCAAATAATACATTCTTGCTCACTCTGTGCTTCAGTCAAGGATACAGTCTGGTACATTGCCGATAGACGTGGTAGGCGTTTAGTCTTTCGGGTTCGTAGACGATACACATTCTTACGTAGGGACGTTTTTTAGCACATCGACATGTTAGTTATAAAAACACTTCCTAGTCCTAATACACGGAAGAGGGAGATTCCGACCAGGGAACCACAACTAGACGCTGACTGCCCTGTTGCAGATGCTGATACAGATCACAGGCCTTTGCTCAGGTATGAGGGTTGATGTCCTCCCGGGGAATCTGAAAGGCAGGCTTAGAGCTTAACATGCTGTGCTCAAAATAGAACTTAATAGAGAGAACGTAATCTGGTAACACTATGATAGCGTTATTTCTATGTTTCACTCTCCTCGTTACTATTTCAATCCTACTGTGTTGTATGGTTCTGGTTATTGCGGCTCACGCCTTGTTATCTAAAATGCAGTTGTTTTATTAAATCAAATCTATAAAACCTAAACTGCCTTTGTCATTTGTATATGAGACCACACTTGGTATGAGAGAGCTGGTTGGGATCTAAGTGACCACGACTTCCCTGAGAAGTTCTAAGATGTCATGCGCTCGGCTGCCCATTCATCCCTTCCCTTTGGGAGAGATGAGGCACTGCTAGTTAGCCAGAGCAAAACCGGATTGAGGGTGACAGGAATCCATCTCCGTGGGTTCGACTTAGTCCCCCACATTGAGAACGACCCTGATACCCAAACATCCAGTAGTCTCATTTAGGATAATGAGAGCCAACACGACATGGCGCCGCCAACGTTTGGTCTGGCTCTAATTTTCGGGTCCACCTGTCTCTCTCGGTCTCATATATTACAATGATTCCTCGGTTCCTTCAACGGAGACGTCTGTGGAACTGAGGCTTCCACCACCGCGATATAGGTCAATCCTAGTTATAGCGGATGGTTGTTCAAGCTTGAACTCTACAAGGAAAAGACCCCGTTTTTGGTGTGCCTTCTCTGAACCGTCGCTGTTTTTATAATGGCGAATCCCCAGGTCATACAAATAGCCCTTAATATGAGGCAACCGCTCACAGCGCATTTTCTTGCACATGGTCTTGCGAACCAGGGGGGTCCAGTCACATTTGTGGTGGCCGCCCATGCAGCCTATAGAACAGAACTTTTTTACTCCAGGGTCACATTTCCAGCAGCTGATGGGAATTCAAATACTTTTCACACCTATACGATTGCGAACGCGCCTGGACAATACAGGGCGTACGCATATTTAGAGATACCTCTATCTTATCAAGAACATAATAATTGGCTTGATGGCACCCTACCCCATACAATATTACCAGTTAGGTTAGGTCCACTAAGTAATGATGGTCCAACCTGGCCTTTATTGGCCATATATACACCATATCCAGCGGTTGAGAACATGGCGGTGGCTGAAGTTCGTCGTTTATATACAGACTTAACGGCTACATATAGACGCCTAGTACAATTTGTGATGCAGACTCTAAACACAAACCCAGCGCGTGCTGCTCCAGCGCAACAACATGCAGTCGCTCCAGGTATAAATCCGGCGACTGTACACTCTATTATGGGTAAGGTTCCAGCCAAACGGGAGGAGACTCCATTTTGGCTGGCGCAAAAAATTAATACGCTGGAGGCCGTATTTCCCCATACGGGACCTCAGGATAAACATAGGATATTAACAATGTGTTTACCGTTTGGATTGGTTCCCACAGTGGAACATTGTAATACATGGGGAATGGTGTTTGCCGCGCTCTACACAACAGCACACGGTACACCAACATTGGCTAACTTACCGGAAGTGCTTAAACAAATTCAGGATGAATATGGGGCTGCCCCAGCCTTAGATTTGGGAATGCAACTGATGGGCAATTTTGCCACGGTTTCCTCAATAATATTAAGTAATCTAAAAGGGGAGGCAGTGGCACTAGCGGTGCGTATGCATCTTCGTGACATTCCGCAACTGGATCAGGAGCGGGAACTGCCTAAAATAATAGCGGAAACATATTCCAGTATAGGGCGGGATAGCCTAGGGGCTAGACCACAGAAACCACAGTTTCAAGGAAAAGTTAGTAAAGACACTACTAAACAGCAACCTGAGGGTAATAAGAAGCGCTGGGAGATAAAACAACAGACGCCTAAAAAAGAAAGGGGAGAATCTCCGAGGCCGGAGACCCCGCAGACTAGGTATAATCTCAGAAATAGGGATAACTTGAAAACGCCTGATAGATATCAATACACTGATACACGCCAATCTCGTTCCTTTCAGGACTCATCGGAAAAGAGAAATGAGAGAGGTGGGCGGTCAGAGCGGAGAACAGAGTACGTGAAACCAAGACAGGAATCACAACGCTCGTCAGAGGTTTCTGTCAAGAAGGAAGAGAAAGCAATACAACAAAAACAACAGTTTAAAAAGAAAAAAGTGGTGGCAGTCTCCGTTAGACATGCCACACAGGAAGAGAGTTCTTTTGAAGAACAAGACATGGGCACTGGCACTGTTAGACACTGTTCGCCGGAATCTTCTAGAGCATCTGGAGGTGAAAGCAACTGATGACTTCATATAGGTCGAAACAGCAGATATGCGTGTCTCTGATCTGGATAGGGTATATACAGTGACTTTACAGTTGGAAGGAGACATTGAACACACTATAAACGCAATCTTTTGGGATCGTGCAGTCAAGATATATGACATTTTGTTGGCTGAACAAGATTGGCCACCTGACTTTGTTCGCACCTGCCCAGTTGGGGAGGAGGTTATTAAACCTTCGTTCTCACCACTTGTTCCGGGGGAACTCGCAGAGTCCTATAGCATTAAATGGGCTCTGGCACAGGCACCTGCCTTATATAGAAATCATGTAGGGTGGGACAGGGATTCTCAATATCATGTAATTCCAATTAAAGGCGAACCTCAGCCACAGCCACAATATCCCATAAAACATGAAGCAAGGGCTCTGTGAGGGAAATCCTTACACAATTGGAGTACCAGGGAGTGATTGAACCCTGTGTCTCGCCGATGAATAATCCCTTATTCCCTGTAACTAAACCGGACCATTCATATAGAATAGTGTTGGACTACAGACATTTGAACGGACATACACGTACATATGCTATACAAAATTCACATAGTGCAGCACTAATGAATAACATTGTGCGAAAAAAATACAAAACAACTTTGGACATCTCAAATGGTTTCTTCTGCCAGAATATAACACCCGAAAGTAGGGATCTTACAAGCTTTAGTGCGTTAGGCTCTCAGGAAAAATTCTGTTGTTTGCCTCAGGGGTATAAGAATAGCCCAGTACTGTTTCCGGCTTGTGTGACTGAAATCTTACACGAGTTGGACCCTGAAGCATTGTCATATGTTGATGATATATATCTCACAGATGAAGAGTTACTACAACATTTTAGACGGGTAGCCCGCATTGTTGTAGGGTTTGCCAAAGTTGGCTACAAGTTTAACTTCAAAAAGTCGAAAATTGCCTTCCTCAGCGTCATCTTCTTGGGATATGAGCTGTCGAACGAGGGTAAGAGCCTAGCGCCACAATTTTTTGAGAAATGTGCACAATTGCAACCTCCTAATACGATTAAGAAACTCCAATCATTGTTGGGATTTCTAAATTTTGGCAGAACTTACATTCCTGATTATGCTACACGCATAAAACCATTATATGAATTGATACATCCAGATTTTTCAAGTAGATTTTGGACGATTGAACATACACATATTCTTCGAGAATTGCAAACAGATCTACTCGTTGCAAAGCATTTACATACGCGGGACAATAAGACACATTTGGTCATCAGGGTAATAGCTGGGGCCATTGGTTTTACGTATGTTACCTTTAATGAAGGTGAGACAGTCCCGATAGGATACAAGTCTCACTTGTATTCGACTGCTGAACAACGATTCGCACAGACAGAGAAAATCCTCACTGCTGTACAGATGGCTGTTATTAAAGAACGACCTCCTGCCCAGGGTAAACGCATTATTGTCGTTTCCCCCATTCCGGCCCTAGAAGCTGTTACGAAAGCGCGTGTTCCTAACGCGAAAGCGTAACACCCGCGGTGGATACAATGGGCTACGTCTTTAACAGCCTCTGATGTAGATTACATTTTTGACCCTAAGCTACAGACACAAGAATTTCTGCAATATGAAATTGAATACCCAGTTCCCGCTGACACGTTGCCTATAGATCACTATCAAGTTGTCATGTACACTGATGGCTCTGCGCAACCGGCGGTGGGGACTAAACACCAATATTCTGATGCATGTGCTGTAGTGAGCGGCCATATGGAGAGGGAGAAGTTCTGCCCCCAACATACTTATACACAAACATTAGGAGACTGTACGGCACAGTTGGCTGAGCTGAAAGCTCTATTGCTGGCCTTGGAACATACGGATCAGGCGCAGTTTACGCTGATTGTTTGTGATTCATATTACTGTGTACAGTCTTTTAATGAATATCTACATTACTGGCGATTGAATGGGTTCAGAGATTCAAAGGGCAACACCATAAAACACAGACTTCTGTGGGGGAAGGTAGCAGACCTGAAGGAGACGCTACCTAAAGTCCATGTTGTACATACTCTTGGACACCAGCACGTTGGAATACACGTTTCTGTGAATACTTTGGCTGATGAAGCCGCAAAATCGGCAGTGGCAGTTGCCACTGTGGCCGCAGTGACTCGTTCGAGTTCCAAACCAGACACAGAGATTCTGGCTGCCATAAAATCTACGGTTGATGGCACGCCTTATCCTAAGGGATTTCCAAATAAATATCAATACATAATGGGAAGTATGCTACATGCTGAAGTGAAAATACCAGGCGTAGGCGTACGTGAGATCCCTAATAAGATTGTACGACCTCAATTAATTACTGCAGCACATGAGGGGGCCGCATCTGCACATGCTGGTGTGGCCGCAACGATTTCACTGTTACAGGCCCGTTACTGGTGGCCTGGTCTCTATAAGGAGACGAAGCAGTATGTCCTTTGTTGTGACATCTGTCAACAAATTAAAGTTTCAACGTCTAAGCGCCTGCCGCAGACGTCCCTCTTAATATCGAATAGACCATTACAATGTGTGTACTTGGATCATTGCGGTCCATTGACACCAGACAGTGCATAGAAATATATCTTGGTGGCTGTAGATTCTTGCTCCAGATTTGTGTGGGTATGGCCACAGCGCTCTGCTGACGCTCGAACTGTTATTAAAGATTTGCGCATCTATGTCGGTATATATGCAGTTGCAGCATTCCATTCGGACCAGGGCCCTGCTTTTGCCTCAAGGGCATTCAGGGACACCATAGCTTCGTTGGGGGTCCAGCTCCAGTTCTCGTCTCCATTTCATCCCGAGGGAAATTCTGTCATGGAGCGTTTAAATCGCGATTTAAAGCAATCCTTAACGGCTAGAGTCTTAGGTACGGGTCGTAGTTGGCTAACCCACCTGTATGGAGTACAGATAGCACTAATTAACTTGCCTAGAAGGTCCCTGGGGGGTCGTACTTCATATGAGTGCCTGTTTGGAACACGAATGTTTGTTCCAGATCTAGGTGGTCCTGGTGTGGAGGTGGCGGAAACGCCTTTTGACATAAATGATCGTGTCACTGTTTTGCAGGACTTACAACAGTTCCGTGAAGATGACTCTTCTACAAGTGCTGCCTCCACAGGAATTAAGGATGTGCCAGTGACGCCTACTGGTTGGATTCCCAGAGTTAGGGATCTTGTGCGTGAAAAGGTAGCAGTAAAAAAAGAATTTGGCCCTTCTTATCGAGCACCAGTCCCTGTGCTGGGAATACATGGAACAAGAACTGTTATTTTACCACCGTTGCCAGGTGCCAAAGAGAATCGTTTTGTCTCCATTGACAATGTCAAGTTACAACATGTGGCCGATTCTGCACAGCAGACCAAGAGGAACGCCCAGTAGTTCCCGAATCCCTCTCACTACTGGGGAAGATGTTCCGCTTCAAGTGGTTTACACCAACGCTGTTGCCTCTCCGAGCTTGGGGAGGGTGGAAGATGATCTTGCGATAGTTCCACTGACGACGAATAATTTGGAAACATTTGATCGAGTCACTGTGACTGCTGAAGTTGCAGGTGGTGTTATCTACAGTGTACCACCGCGAGAGACACCTGCTACTCCGCTGTATACGGTGGCACCTTTTGCGAGAACTGCCTCCGGATGCTTTGCAAACCACGACGATGGTCTCTCGGACTCTTTGTCCTCTTCAACACCTGACCCAGGTCCACGTAAGCTGATTTATTGGCTTGAAGATACGTATTTTGTTTTTCCTTAGAACTATCTGTGGCTTTTCATGACTATGATGGCTTTTTTTCTGTGGATAGGGTTTGTTGTTACCTTTTTCCTGTTAATAAATGGTCATTTTCTTCCTGAGAGATCGACGGTTGAACAGGTGGAGGTGGTTTTGAAGCCACATTTTTCATCACATAAGGTTCGAAGAGACTTGTCCTTTGTGAACATTTCTGCAGTGCCAATTCCGGATGGGATTGTGTGGGATAAAGTAATGTTTGATATATATGGTCCCACTGAGATAATTCAAATATTGTATGTTCTAAAGTTATCAATGAATGATATTTTAATACCAGGCATTGTATCTGATGATTGGGACGTGAAGACAGTTGATTCAATGATGACCGAATTACAATATTATACTGTCTATGAGAATGAAGATGTTTACCAGTTTAAAGATAATTATGGTGACATGTTTTGTTACAATTATAACAGGCACCACTTTATTCATAAAGCCAGTAGTCCAAAGACAATATTTGACTACACGCAATGGGAGCATTGCCCGACTCCCCCGCAAGGGCGTTCTAAAACGTATTCTGATAAATTTGCGTATTTTTCTGGGCATCATCAAACGAATGCTAAGTCATATTATTTTAAATTAACTCTGTATGCAAATAAGCAAATATTGTTGACTAATACAAAATTCCTATACTCAAATTCTTTTGTTTCCCGACTGTCGATTAAGGGCTATGAATATTGGTCAAAAAATTTTGATTTGAAAAGTGTTTGGGGAACAAAACATTGGCAGACACAGGGTAGAGAAACATTGTTTAGAGCATGTCTCATTCCTGTCCAAATGATTTTTTTAAATGACACTGTGCAACAGACTAACTGTTTGGGCTTGGCGACGATTAGGGAACTGAATGTGCCTAGCATACCTGTCTCTACCAAAATGAGGGATTGGCAAAAATATATCAATGCCACATTTGGTGAGCTTACAGAGTGGGTCCAAAACTGTACTTTTAACACTTCATTGTCACGTCCGGGCGGGTGGTTATTGTGGCCTATTGACACCAACGGGTGTCATCAACGTTTTGTCACCTCCTCAGGGTGTTTCAGGACAAGTAGGGCAGACCCTCGCTACATATCACCTGAACATGCTGAAATTATTACTACATATAGCGTGGGAAAATTATGTCAGCAATGGTTAAAATCATCCACGCTAGATGCAGTTAAGACACATCTCACGCTCCTGTCTAATCACACTGACTTGCAAGATTTTTTGTCAGGCCCGAAGACACCCCGTAGGAAACGTTTTTTATACGAAGTATACAATGAAATATGGAAACTTTCCCAACAGGAGGCTGCGGCCCGGTTAAGGCAAATAGATCAGGAAAATTTGAAACAGGCATTGGCTGTTGTAGATAATGGAATTCACACCCTGTCCGACCGAATATATACCATTGACAACATTGTTTCTTCTGCTATAGACATTATCCGATCTGACATGTCTTCTTTATATCATGGACAAAGTCAAACGAGGTCCATTATGCAGTTGGGTTGGACACTTCAGACACTGAAGGCGGGTCGCGTTCCGTGGCAGCACATCAGAGCCAGGGAGATATTTTTTTCTTTTAATTTGACACGTCAACAACAACTGATGGCAAAAAAGGAGGCGACTTATGTTATGTTAAACATTGAGAAATTGGAAAGATTGCCTTTTACCGTGGCAGAGATTCCTTCAGCTGAGTGGTTAATACACGGGTTGTTAATCTGCCTATTTCCACATTGCAATTCACTTCTTGTTTAAAACATGTTCCGGTAGGCAGATGTGAAAAGTTGGGAGACAGTTATATACATGAGGTGTGGGAACTCCCCTTCTTATACAGCTGTCTTAATGGCATGAGAGAGGTTTTTCTTAGCGGTAGTGAATGCGAGACTTCTGTCAGCCATTCGATGGTTTGTAAGCAGCTGTCCTTGCATGGGGCGTGTAATGCCTCGGTTGCAAATTTGGCTTGCTATCTGAAGGGAGTTCCGGTCCCCTTGATCAAACACACATTCCAGGTGCTTTCAAACAGCAGCTACGTCCTCCTCAATAGTGAAGACTGTTGTGGCATGCGGGCCGGAATAGTTTACGTACTTTCGGTCACCAAGGTCGTTACTTGATGCGGGAGTGTGTTATTTCCCCTACTAAATTAAGGGAGGTGGCAGATATCTGGCCTCACATTGCTACTTCCAAGGTGAATTTCGACAAGTTGAGTTGACTAAAGGCTCTATTGTTTCAAAAGCATGTGGCCCTTACATCTGCACGCGAGACCTACGCACTTCAAGTGGCAAGGTCATCAGCAGAAATTCAGTCCCTGTTAAATACCAACTTTCCGAGCCACTTTGGTGAACTCGTGGGATGTACATTTAATGCGTCTAGCACAGCTCGACTAGCACATTTTTTCAAAGCCGTAGGTATTGGTTTTGCTCACACCTTCTCTTCCATATTTGGTTTGATTCCTTCGGCTATTCATTCTATTTTCGGAAGCATTTTTGGAGGATTTCCGATAACTTTGGCTTTATTGGCTGGTGTTCTGCTGTTGCTGTTGTTTTTCCGTAATGGCTGTCCCGCCGCGACAAGAGCGAATGTGGGCGCTCCCATCAGCGCAGCTGTGTCGTGAGCGCATGATGCAGCACTTCGGAGCAACATTCCTGGAACATTTGGAGTGTGACTGGTCTCTGTCATTCAGACCAGTTTTGGATTGTGTGCAGCCCGTGTTTCTGTGCCTTTGGTGCTCGTTTGAACATGCACTAGACATCTGTCTCTCACTGCAGCGCCCCCCCAGTGGTTGATGCTGATCTGTTGATGTTCCTCGTAAGGGCTCATTCTCAAACATGCGCGCTGCGGCTGCATTTGCTTCGTGAGGCTGATTATGAGATACCCTTCCGGGATGAAGTTGATATTAACTCGTTGACAGGCCCTGCACGGGATGCCGCCTTGGATGATTCTGGGGCTTTGGAACATACCTGCTCCTTGATAGTATTTGGCGTGGATTTTCCAGTCTTGTCATCTGCTGAAGTGGAGAATATCCTGCTTTCCGTGACCACCGTTTGAATTGGATTTGTTCTAAATTGACACTGTTATATGAATTTGGCTCTTAGGTCACATGCCTCTTTTTAAATTTAGGTTTCTTGTGCTTTGGTGTCCTCTTGATTTGTCGAAATACATGTTTTTGTGGATTTTTATACAGGGCATTTTTTAAGCTTTGATTAGAACCACTTTCTACCGACAAGGGGAGGGTGTAGTGTAGCCATTTTTATATAGCCTTTGCGCATTTGCTTAAAGCATTGGGCCTCTGTGTACTTTGCCCTAGATGCATTTTATTAGTTTGCTTAAAGCATTAGGCCTCTGTGCACTTTGTTCTAGATGCGTTTTATTTCGCCTCGCACTGTTATTTTTCAATAGCCAGTTTCACAGTCTTGTTTCATTTTCTTCTATCACACTGTTTAGCCTACTTCAGCACCGGAGTTCTCAAATAATACATTCTTGCTCACTCTGTGCTTCAGTCAAGGATACAGTCTGGTACATTGCCGATAGAAGTGGTAGAAGTTAAGTCTTTCGGGTTCGTAGACGATACACATTCTTACGTAAGGACATTTTTAGCACATCGACATGTTAGTTATAAAAACACTTCCTAGTCCTAATACACGGAAGAGGGAGATTCCGACCAGGGAACCACAACTAGACGCTGACTGCCCTGTTGCAGATGCTGATACAGATCACAGGCCTTTGCTTAGGTATGAGGGTTGATGCCCTCCCGGGGAATCTGAAAGGCAGGCTTAGAGCTTAACATGCTGTGCTCGAAATAGAACTTAATAGAGAGAACGTAATCTGGTAACACTATGATAGCGTTATTTCTATTTTTCACTCTCCTCGTTACTATTTCAATCCTACTGTGTTGTATGGTTCTGGTTATTGCGTCTCACGCCTTGTTATCTAAAATGCAGTCGTGTTATTAAATCAAATCTATAAAACCTAAACTGCCTTTGTCATTTGTATATGAGACCGCACTTGGTATGAGAGAGCTGGTTGGGATCTGAGTGACCACGACTTCCCTGAGAAGTTCTAAGATGTCCTGCGCTCGGCTGCCCAATCATCCCTTCCCTTTGGGAGAGATGAGGCACTGCTAGTTAGCCGGAGCAAAACCGGATTGAGGGTGACAGGAATCCTTCTCCGTGGGTTCGACTTAGCCCCCCACATTGAGAACGACCCTGATACCCAAACATCCAGTAGTCTCATTTAGGATAATGAGAGCCAACGCGACAGTCTCACATGTCTTTGCTTGCATGCCCTAGATTCCTTGCCCTGTTCTAGATTACTTGCCCTGTCCCTGATTCTCCTCTGTCCAGTCTTGCTTTCTATGAACCCTTCTGTCCCTTCTTCGTTTCTCTGTCTCCCTCTGCCCTGCTTAGTTCCACTATGCTGCGTGCATGTCCTTGTTTACTGTTAGGGAACGTGTCTAGTGTTTCTCCACCACTTTATAACATAGATATTTAGCCTTAGTTTAAGTTTAACACTCCTGCTCCATTATGTGTGCATCTCAAACATTTTCATTAACACCCCCACAAGCTTTCTTAGCTACAGCAGATGAACCACCCATCAGATGGCATGAGTGGGAGGAGTAAACTATATCAATACCATAGAAGTTGCAGAGGAAGAATTGTCTCAGCTCAGGAAGAAGACAAGTCTCCTCCATTCATTGGGACAGCAGGGTATGATAGTTTTCAATTTTATAGAAAATAAATCTTGCTCTGCAAATGAGAGTCAGGTTTCCAGAATTTGTTGGAAGACCTGGATAAGTATTATTCCACATAAGTCTGTATTGTTATAGATCGGCATATTTTTTCAATAGGAAACGTAGTAAAATGGAAACTATTGGTGACTATGTAGACGACCTAAAGAAATTAGCGTAACTTTGCAGATTTGGATCGCTACATGATGAACTTATTATGGATCAGATAATCATGCATGTGAATAATGAGCATGTACAGAAGAGTTTGTGGGTGTATGGAGAGTCCCAATTAGTGGTTCTGGTGAGGTTCAAGAATTAATTTCCTGACATATTGTCTGGGAAAATTGGTACTTTTACTGGATTTCCCCATAAGATCATTCTAAAAACTAATGCTATTCCTAAAGAGCATAAATCTAGAGAAATTCCATGGGTGTTTAGAGAGAAGTAAAAAAAGAATTGGATGCCTTACTCAAAGGGGGAATGATTGAAAAAGTACATGCATATGAGTGGATTGCTCCCCTAGTTGTTGTTCGAAAGGCCAATGGCAAGATCCTCTTATGTGTGGAGTTGAGGGAACTTAATAAGAACATAGGAGTAGAAAAGTTTCCAGTACCCAAAATTAGTGAGTTGTTGGTACTGACAAAAAATTCAATTTGTGACTAAGGCTAATACTGAAAATATGATTTTGTTAATGGATTAGTTCTTTCAGAGGGAAGGTTTGCCTAAGAGGATGATAACAGACAATGGGGCAGAGTTTAAGTGTATGGAAATGGATAATTTTTTGAAGAAGAATGGAATTGAATACAAGGTAACTTCAAACTCTCATCCTAGTGGTAACAGAGAGATGTAAAGGTTTAATTGGGTGGTAAAATATACCTTGTAGTTAGCCAAGAGTAAAAATCTTAGCTGGAAGGTGGATTTAAGAAAACAGTATGGATGTATCATACCACATTAACAGTTACTGGATATAGGGCCAGATGTACGAAAGGATTTTATCTATTCTGTGTCTATGGGAAAAACCTTTCGTACATATGGCCCATAGTCCCTTTACTGTTATGAGAGGGAGACATCCTTTTACTAAAGATAATCAAAGCTGGTTACTCAATTCAAGGCATAAGCAGTGGTCTCCCATGGAGGTTAAGAGGAATATTCAAGAAGCTCAATGAAATATAAGAAGTATAAGAATAGGAAATGTAGAGCAAAATAATCTTGTCTGAATAAGGGAGGTGTGGTACATGTAAAATTATCATAAAAGGTCAAGAAGGTAGAAAATACATTCTCTGGTCCTTTGGAGGTCTTAGAAATTTTCACCAATTCAGCTAGACTAAGTGATGGACGTGTGTGGCACGTGAGTTGTTTTGTGAAATACAGGGCAACAATGGAAGATGAGGTGCTGAATGAAGAGGACAATACCTGGCTAGAGACACATATAGCTGAGGACAGTGAGGGGTCTAATTAATGAAGTAAGTGAGGAGAATGTTGAGTGACAGTGGTGTTTCACGATTCCAAGGAAACTCAAATTCACCTTCACTCAAGGACTTCCTCTAGTGGTGGCGATGGTAGAGAAATTAACCCCTTCTGTGCCGTGGATGTAATGGTTACGTCCTGCGGCACAGTGCTCGTGTGCCGAGGACGTAACCATTGCGTCCTGGGCACAGAGCTCAGAGGGAGCGCTAGCGCTCCCTCTGTGGGCTTCCCTCCAACCACCCAAAGGCAGGGATGGAAGGGTAAGCCCTTCCCCTTCCAACCCCAACAACTCCCCGACCCCCTCACACCCCTGTGACGTCAGTGCACGATCGTGCGCTGATCTCACAGAGGCCGCCTCCAATCGCGCTAGAAGCTCAGCTTCCAGTGAGATCGGAAGAGAAATGCTTTGCATTTCTCTTCCCATCATGTGATGGGGGCCCTGAGAGGCTTCAAAGGGAAGGAAAGGAATTTCCTTCCCCTTGAAGTCTCTCAGAGCATTTCAAAAGCCGGATCGTAAAGCGATCCGGCTTTTGAAATGCCCACTAGACACCAGGGATTATTTTATAAAAGGAAACTGGCATGAGGAGTGCAACCCCTTGGGCAAGGGTCGCTCCCCAGGGGGGCATTTTTTTTCAAGGCCTTTTCTGCCCCCCCGGGGTCAGATCAGCCTATTATTAACCTCTAGGCATCAGGGATAATTTTTTTTGGTTGTTTTGTTGTGTTTTTTTTTTTTCTTTTTTAGAGGTGGGGAGCGACCCCTTAGGCAAGGGTTGCTCAACCTAGGGGGCAAATTATATTTAGGCCATTTCTGCCCCCCTTGGGGGCAGATTGGCCTATTTTTATGAGGCCAATGAAACCACTAGACACCAGGGAGTTTTTTGTTTGTTTGTGAATTTCACGGAAGGGGCGCAAACCCTTAGGCAAGGGTCACTCCCGGTGGGGTAAATTTATTTTAGGCCATTTCTGCCCCTCCAGGGACAGATCGGCCTATTGTTATTAGGCCGATCTGCCCATGGGGTGGGGCAGAAACCTCTAGGCGCCAGGGATAATTTTTTTGTTGTTGTTTTTTTTGTTTTTTTTTAGAGATGGGGAGCGACCCCTTCGGCAAGGGTCACTCCCCTGGGGGGCAAATTGTATTTAGACCATTTCTGGCTGATTTTTGTTAGGTCAATCTGCCCCCAAGGGGGGCAGAAACCTCTAGGCGCCAGGGATAATTTTTAGTTTTTTAGAGATGAGGAGCGACCCCTTAGGCAAGGGTTGCTCTCTGAGGGGAGGAGGGCCAAATGTATTTTAGGCCATTTCTGCCCCCCCTGGGGGCTGATCGGCCTATTGTTATTAGGCCGATCTGCCCCCGGGGGGGCAGAAATGTCTTGGCACCAGGGCAAATTGTTTTTAGTTTTTTCTTTTTGTTTGTTTGTTTTTTAGAGGTGGGGAGCGACCCCTTAGGCAAGGGTCGCTCCCCTGAGGGGCAAATTGTATTCAGACCATTTCTGCCCCCCTTGGGGGCAGATCGGCCGATTTTTGTTAGGCCAATCTGCCCCCAAGGGTGGCAGAAACCACTTAGGTACCAGGGATTGGTGTGTGTGTATGCGTGTGTTTTCTTTAGGGGGGCAGACCCTTGGGTAAGGGTCGCTCCCTATGGGGGCACATTACTGTTCGCCATATCTGCCCCCTTTGGGGGCAGGTGGGCCTATTATTGGAAGGCCCATCTGCCCTGAAGGGGGGGCAGAAAGCCCACCAGAGACCAGGGACGTTTTTTTTTCCAAAAGAAGAGGGTGGGGGTATGGCCATACCCCCACCCCAAATAAATGGGGCCAAAGTTGTTCTGCCCACCAGTGGGCAGATGGGGCAATTACCACTGATCCACACCTCGGGGGGGCAGAAAGTCTACTAGATGCCAGGGAATTGTAAAAAACAAAAAATATTGGGGTGGTGGCTACCAACCGGTATGGGCCTGGTTACGCCCCCACTTCAACTGAAGGGGGTAACAGTCTTTCAGCTCTCCCCGCACTCTAAAACATCTTATCCCACAGCAAGCAAGAAGACTTTTGATTATTTTGGGTTTTGGTTTTACATTTGGCCCATGAGAGCTTGGCTAACTCTCAAAATCGTCCCACTTGGAAATGTGAGGGCTACACTTTATGGACTTTGGGGCGCTGCCATGTAGAAAAATCCACAGGACCTAGACACATCTGAAAACTAAACATCTGGGTGATTCCAGGGTGGTGTGTTTCACATGCACTCCGCACCATTTTTGTACCCACAATGCCCTGCAAACCTCCAACTTGGCTGGAAATCACACATTTTTCCCACGTTTTTGTGATGGAACCTTCCGGAATCTGCAGGAATCCACAAAATTCCTACCACCCAGCATTGTCTCATCTATACCGATAAAAATTCTGCTGCACTTGTCAGCCTAAAAATGTTTTTTTTGCAAACTTCCCTTTTGGGCCCGTTTGGTTCCCCCTCAATATCAACATGTTTTTGGCTCTTCCCTTTCACAAGCACTTGGCCCAACTACACAAATGAGGTATCATTTTTACCGGGAGACTGAGGGGAACGTTGAGTAGTATGAAATTTGTCCCAGTGCGGTAATCCCACACAGAAATGTTGGAAAAATGTGATTTTTTTAGCTAAAGTTTAGGTTTGCTGAGGATTCTGGGTAAGAAAACATTGGGGGATCCACGCAAGAGACACCTCCCTGGACTCCCTCGGGTGTCTAGTTTTCAGAAATGTCTGGGTTTGGTAGGTTTCCCTAGATGGCTGCTGAGCCCAGGACCAAAACGCAGGTAGTTTTGTTTTTGATAATTTTGATGTATCCAGATAGTGTCTTGGGGCATTTTCTTTCGCGGACAGTAGGCCTACCCACAAAAGTGAGGTACCATTTTTATCGGGAGACTTGTGGGAACGCTGGGTGGAATTTTTGTGGCTCCTCTCAGATTCCAGAACTTTCTGTCACCGAAATGAGGAAAAAGTGTTTTTTTGGCTAAATTTTGAGGTTTACAAAGGATTCTGGGTAACAGATACTGGTCAGAGCCCCACAAGTCACCCCATCTTGGATTCCCCAAGGTGTCTAGTTTTAAGAAATGCGCTGGTTTGCTAGGTTTCCCCAGGTGCCAGCTGAGCTAGAGACCAAAATCCACAGGTAGGCACTTTGTAAATAACACCTCTGTTTTCTGTGGAAAAATATGATGTGTCCACGTTGTGTTTTGGGGCATTTCCTTTCGCAGGCGCTAGGCCTACCCACACAAGTGAGGTACCATTTTTATCGGGAGACTTGAGGGAACGCTGGGTGGAAGGAGATTTGTGGCTCCTCTCAGATTCTAGAACTTTCTGTCACCGAAAAGAGAGGAAAAAGTGTTTTTTTGGCCAAATTTTGAGGTTTGCAAAGGATTCTGGGTAACAGAACCTGGTCAGAGCCCCACAAGTCACCCCATCTTGGATTCCCCTAGGTGTCTAGTTTTCAAAACTGCGCAGGTTTGCTAGGTTTCCTGGGGCATTTCCTTTCGCGGGCGCTAGTCCTACCCACGCAAGTGAGGTACCATTTTTATCGAGAGAGATAGGGGAACACAGAATAGCGAAACAAGTGTTATTGCCCCTTGTCTTTCTCCACATTTTTTCTTTCCAAATGTAAGACAGTGTGTAAAAAAGACGCCTATTTGAGAAATGCCCTGTAATTCACATGCTAGTTTGGGCACCCTGAAATTCAGAGATGTACAAATAACCACTGCTTCTCAACACCTTATCTTGTGGCCATTTTGGAAATACAAAGGTTTTCTTGATACCTATTTTAAACTTTTTATATTTCAGCAAATGAATTGCTGTATACCCGGTATAGAATGAAAACCCATTGCAAGGTGCAGCTCATTTATTGGCTCTGGGTACCTAGGGTTCTTGATGAACCTACAAGCCCTATATATCCCTGCACCAAGAAGAGTCCAGCAGACGTAACTGTATATTGCTTTCAAACATCTGACACCACAGAAAAAAGTTACAGAGTAAAACGTGGAGAAAAATGGCTGGTTTTTTCACCTCAATTTCAATATCTTTTTATTTCAGCTGTTATTTTCTGTAGGAAACACTTGTAGGATCTACACAAATGACCCCTTGCTGAATTCAGAATTGTGTCTACTTTTCAGAAATGTTTAGCTTTCTGGGATCCAGCATTGGTTTCTCACCCATTTCGGCCACTAACTGGAAGGAGGCTGAAAGCACAAAAAATAGTAAAAATGGGGTATGTCCCAGTAAAATGTCAAAACTGTGTTGAAAAATTGGGTTTTCTAATTCAAGTCTGCCTGTTCCTGAAAGCTGGAAAGATGGTGATCTTACCACTGCAAACCCTTTGTTGATGCCATTTTCAGGGAAAACCACAAGCCGCCTTCTGCAGCCCTTTTTTCCCATTTAAAAAAATATATATATTTTCTCTGTATTTTGGCTAATTTCTTGGTCTCCTTCAGGGGAACCCACAAAGTCTGGGTACCTCTAGAATCCCTAGGATGTTGGAAAAAAAGACACAAATTTGGCGTGGGTAGCTTATGTGAACAAAAAGTTATGAGGGCCTAAGCGAGAACTGCCCCAAGTAGCCATAAAAAGGCTCAGCACAGGAGCGGAAAAGGCCTGGCAGCGAAGGGGTTAAATGTCCAATATACTTGAAAGATTATGTTGGTCATTACAACCCTGGCGGACGGTGGAAAAGGTGCGGTAATACCGCAAACAGGCCGGCGGACAAAAAAAGGGAATTATGACCCTGGCGGAAACCGCCAACAAAGACAGCCACTTTAACACACCGCCCGCCACGGCGGTACAGACAAGCAGCGCGGCAGTTACCGCTAACAGACAGGTGGAAGACAATGTACCGCCCACACCATTACAACCCGCCAATCCGTTTTCCGGGGCGGATTCACCGTGGATAAACACACGGCGGAAACAGCTTTTGCTATGGGAAAATGCTCACCTGAACACATCCCACGAGGAATGACGACTCCATGGACCCAGAACTCCAAATACTCCCTGCCCTTGTCTTCCTGCTCGTTTACGACCAACAGCGACGTAGGCGCAGAAGATACCAGTGAGTACTGCATCTACGACACGGGGGAGGGGGAGGCAAAAGTCTGGGGGACACCCACCAAACACCCCCACCCCCACCCTCGCATATTACAACAGACACACCAATGCATTAAAAAAATATCACATTAACAACCCACAATTCCCCCGGAAGAATGAAAACACAAAGCGAATTTCGGTCAAACATTGTAATGTGCCAATATACATGTCATACAAAAATATACAGATATATATCTCTAAATCACTCATAATTATATATACAATACAAGAAGTAGTGCAGATATGTACACAACAATGTCCGTGCACCAACAGTCCAAAAATGCATGGGCGAGGCCCACAATAGATACCTGGCCAAAATCGGAGAGAACACTGCCGGGGCATCAGATAGAAACACTACAGGCACCTCAGGGGGAAGGGAAGGGGGGCACCTCAGCCGGATGACTTCAAAGCCAGATCCACGATGGGGCACCATGCCCACTGATGTATCCTGGTGAGTGCAAAGCCACAGTCTCTCAAGTCTCTACAGTGGGTCGTTTGCCCACTCTGCCATCCTGGGGAGTGCAAAGCCACAGTCTCTCAAGTCTCTACAGTGGGTGGGTTGCCCACTCTGCCATCCTGGGGAGTGCAAAGCCACAGTCTCTCAAGTCTCTACAGTGGGTGGGTTGCCCACTCTGCCATCCTGGGGAGTGCAAAGCCAAAGTCTCTCAAGTCTCTACAGTGGGTGGGTTGCCCACTCTGCCATCCTGGGGAGTGCAAAGCCACAGTCTCTCAAGTCTCTACAGTGGGTGGGTTGCCCACTCTGCCATCCTGGGGAGTGCAAAGCCACAGTCTCTCAAGTCTCTACAGTGGGTGGTTTGCCCACTGTGCCATCCTGGGGAGTGCAAAGCCACAGTCTCTCAAGTAGATGCAGGTCTCCACTGGTTCTGGAGGGGGACTGGTGCCCAGACTGGATGAGTCTCCCCGTGAAAGTTCCTGTCCTGTCACTGTCCCAGCTGCACATGGGATAAGGATGCCTGATGTGGCGGTACATTCATTCCTACACGGTGCATGCCCTGTTCAGCAGTGCTTTGCCATGGCGGTCTCTGCCCTGTTCAGCAGTGCTTTGACATGGCGGTTCAGGACTGTTCAGCGGTGCTTTGCCATGGCGGTCTTTGCCCTGTTCAGCAGTGCTTTGCCATGGCGGTCTCTGCCCTGTTCAGCGGTGCTTTGACAAGGCGGTTCAGGACTGTTCAGTGGTACTTTGCCATGGCGGTCTTTGCCCTGTTCAGCGGTGCTTTGCCATGGAGGTCTCTGCCCTGTTCAGCGGTGCTTTGACATGGCGGTTCAGGACTGTTCAGCAGTGCTTTGACATGGCAGTTCAGGACTGTTCAGTGGTGCTTTGCAATGGCGGTCTTTGCCCTGTTCAGCGGTGCTTTGCCAAGGCGGTGTCTGCCCTGTTCAGCGGTGCTTTGACATGGCGGTTCAGGACTGTTCAACGGTGCTTTGACATGGCGGTTCAGGACTGTTCAGCGGTGCTTTGACATGGCGGTCTATGCCCTGTTCAGCGGTGCTTTGCCATGGCGGTCTCTGCCCTGTTCAGCGGTGCTTTGACATGGCGGTTCAGGACTGTTCAGCGGTGCTTTGACATGGCGGTTCAGGACTGTTCAGCGGTGCTTTGACATGGCGGTCTTTGCCCTGTTCAGCGGTGCTTTGACATGGCGGTCTTTGCCCTGTTCAGCGGTGCTTTGACGTGGCGGTTCTGATACTGACATTGGTGTGTGGCATGACGATCTCCACACTGGACATTGGTGTGTGGCATGACGATCTCCATACTGGACATTGGTTTGTGGCATGACGATCTCCACACTGGACATTGGTGTGTGGCATGACGATCTCCACACTGGACATTGGTGTGTGGCATGACGTTCCATCATTGCCCAGCGGGGCTCTGGCATCCTGGCCCCTCCTGGGCTGTGACTCTGGCGGTGGTTTCTGGCCAGTAACAATACTTGTGCCCTCCTGGGCTGTGACTCTGGTGGTGGTCTCCTGACCAGTGACGATACTTGTGCCCTCCTGGGCTGTGACTCCGGCGGTGGTTTCTGGACCAGTAACGATACTTGGGTCCTCCTGGGCTGTGACTCCGGCGGTGGTCTCCTGACCAGTAACAATACTTGGGCCCTCCTGGGCTGTGACTCCGGCGGTGGTCTCCTGACCAGTAACGATACTTGGGCCCTCCTGGGCTGTGACTCCGGCGGTGGTCTCCTGACCAGTAACAATACTTGGGCCCTCCTGGGCTGCGACTCCGGCGGTGGTCTCCTGACCAGTAACGATACTTGGGCCCTACTGGGCTGTGACTCCGGCGGTGGTCTCCTGAACAGTAACGATACTTGGGCCCTCCTGGGCTGTGAATTCCGGCGGTGGTCTCTGGACCAGTGACGACGGTGCTGGCGGTTGTGTCTGGACCGCCGGAAATGATGGCGCACTTCTCCGCTGTGACACTCACAACAGGCTGGGGAGACTTCCTCTGGACCTTCCCCACCTTCTTTGGAGTTACAGCTGACTCACCAATCGCCTTGGATCCCATTTCACTTGTTGTCCCACCAGGAGTCTTGACACGGTCCTGTCGTCCACTCCCTAATTTCAGAGCCTTTACAGGGGGTGGGCTGCCAGTGCCTTGGCTCCGGGTCACACTGCCTGTCCTGGTGGACGGTGCACTCCAAAAACCTGGAACACGCACCACTGGTACTGGAGGCTTTTTGGCTGAAGCGCTACGACGGGACTGATGAATTGGAGGGGGGGGTGGTGGCAAAAAGGTCGATTTGACATAGGGACAGTTTCTGACGGACCTTGGGATGGGTAGCTGGAGGGGGTCTGGGAGTGGAGGAAGAGGAGGTGGTTGTAGGAGGTGTCACTTTAGGTGTTTTGGGTGCAGGTACTGGAGGCTGTCGTGAGGTGGATGGATGTTGGGTGATTGATTGCCGGCGTTTGTGTACTTTGGGAGGGGGCGTCACAGACACACTGGGAGAGGACACAGGGGACGTGTAAATGGCAGTGGAGGTGGTGAGTGCAGGTGAGCGGCTTGTGGTGCTGGGTGTCCTGGTGCGAGTCCTAGTGCCTGTAGATGTGGTGCATGCAAGTGTGTTTGTAGACGAGACTGGGAGGGAGGAGGGAGAAGAGGAGGAGGGGGACACAGTGGAGGCAGTGGATGTTGCTGTGTCTGTATGGGTGTGATGCTTGTGTGAGTGCCTGTGTTGTGTGTGGTGCCTATGTTTGCTTGAGCTACTTTTGGGTGTTGACTTGTGTGCATGCTGGTCTGTAGGTGTGCTTGGGATGGGCTGGGGTACAAGGGATTGGGTCTGGGTGGAGGAAGTTGGAGGGGGAGGCTGGACACAGGGACAATGGCTGCCATCAGTGCTGAGGCCAGAGATTGCAGGGTTTGCTGAAGGACAGCCTGACCAGAATGAATGCCCTCCAGGAATGCATTACCATGTTGCAACTCTCGTTCTACACCCTGGATGGCATTCACAACGGTAGACTGCCCAACAGTGAGTGACCTGAGGAGGTCAATGGCCTCCTCACTGAGGGCAGCAGGGGTGACTGGGGCAGGGCCTGAGGTGCCTGGGGCGAAGGTGATGCCCACCCTCCTGGGTGAGCAGGCACGGGGCGAACGCTGAGGGGCTGCTGAGAGGGCGGTGCTGGTAGGGGAGGTGGTGGCTGTACCTGTAGAAGTGGGGTGCACAGATGGTGCCGCCACCACAGGGGAGCTCCCATCGGTGAACGAGTTCGTGTCGCTGGTTGGTGATCCGGTGGCCGACGTGAAGCTCCCCTCGCCCTCCGTCCCACTGGTGCATTCAGAGTCTGTGGTGTGGCCCTCCATGGCCATTTGGGATGCAGCTCCCTCGTTCTCCGGAGCCACTGTACCTCCGCCTGATGATGCTGATGTACAAAAGGACAGGGAGAGCAGGAAAAGGGGGAGGGGGGAGACAGAAGAAAGAGAGTTTTAGTGCATGGCATACCGCTACCGTTGGCGGACAAGACAGACGCAGCAGCCCCATGCATAACGCCGTGCTCCTGGCCTCTGCACATGCAATTTCTGGGATATGGCCTACATGGCTCTCTGGTGGGCCCCCAGGGTCCGGACTTCCTTGGCAATGGCACGCCAAATGTCCCTCTTCTGGTGGGCGCTGACCTACATGACATGCACAAGGAAAGAGGAACAGTCATTACCAACTGCACCGTCAATGTGAGTGGCCCCCTCCCTACTCTGGCCATGTGGCCCATTCATTCCCATGCATTAATGTTCTATCAACTCTGCCCCCTTCCCTCTTCCACCCAGCCCTGTCCACCCAGGCCTAGCCCATACAACGTGCTCCCTGTGTACTAACCTGTTGGTCTGGAGGACCGTAGAGTAGCATGTACTGGGGAGGACCCCATCCAGAAGTTTCTCCAACTCCTGTGCAGTGAAGGCAGGGGCCCTTTCCCCAGACGCAGCAGCCATCGTCGCTTCCAGACCGAGGTCACAGCAGCACTAGCAGTGTAGGTCCTCTCATGTCGAAGGTCAGGTATCTAGTGATTGAACAGATAGAAAATGGCGGTGACGTCCGCGGCGGTGACGTCCACGGGGGTGCGCATCATCACCGCCGGCGCACCTGTTCATTGGCTCCTGGGACCCATAGGGTCCAATGTTAATGTTAACCAATGCAGGATTGCGCCGTGGTCTACGACCGCCTACCGCGACGGTGTGCAACGCCAGCGCTGTTACCCCACAATCCCATTGTCCCAGTTTAGAGGTCAGGCAGCCGCCATTTCAGGGGCCCACATGGCTTCATTTACTACTGCGTCACACATACCGAGGCCTACACTCAACACACATCCAGGAAGGGTTTATTGTCTGGTGTAGTCTTGTGTGTGACTGTGGGTACATACCTGGAGGAATAGTGACTGTTTCTTCGCTGTTGTCCTTCTTAGGCACCGTCAGCTGGGACATATGAGAAGATGGCGGAGTCCTCCGGTGTATCGACCGCTGGTGGACCTGTTGACAATGGAAGAGAGACATTTAATCATCACCTACCGGTTTGACCGTGCCACAATCCAGGAACTATGTACCCAGTTGGAGCCAGACCTGATGTCACCAA
The DNA here is from genome assembly GCF_031143425.1 of Pleurodeles waltl. Taxonomy (NCBI): domain Eukaryota; kingdom Metazoa; phylum Chordata; class Amphibia; order Caudata; family Salamandridae; genus Pleurodeles; species Pleurodeles waltl. Next base: position 533,230,774 of record NC_090451.1, read on the forward strand.
TCCGCCATCCCACTGGAATCCCCCCTGACGTGCAGGTGCTGTCAGTGCTCCATTTCCTTGCAAGTGGGTCTTTTCAGACAACAGTGGCCATGGCATCAGGGATGTCCCAGCCTATGTTTTCCAACGTATTGTCCAGAGTGTTGTCTGCCCTGCTGAAACACGTAAGGAGATACATCATTTTCCCTGAGGTGGAGGATTTGCCTACAGTGAAAGGTGACTTCTATGCCCTTGGACATATCCCCAACGTCATAGGTGCCATTGATGGGACCCATGTAGCTCTGGTCCCCCCCGCAGGAGTGAACAGGTGTACAGGAACAGGAAGAGTTATCATTCGATGAATGTCCAGATGGTCTGTTTGGCAGACCAGTACATCTCGCAGGTAAATGCAATGTTCCCTGGCTCTGTGCATGACGCCTACATCCTGCGGAATAGCAGCATCCCTGATATGATGGGTCAACTCCAGAGGCACTGTGTATGGCTATTGGGGGACTCTGGTTACCTCCAACCTTTCCTGGGTACTGACCCCAGTGAGGAATCCCAGGACCAGGGCAGAGGAACGGTACAATGATGCCCATGGGCGGACTAGGAGGGTTATCGAACGCACCTTCGGCCTCCTGAAGGCCAGGTTCAGGTGCCTACATATGACAGGTGGGTCCCTATTCTACTCACCGAAGAAGGTGTGCGACATCATCATCGCCTGCTCCATGCTCCATAATTTGGCATTGCGACGCCAGGTGCCTTTTAGTACAGGAGGATGATCCAGATGACGGTGTTGTAGCAGCTGTGGAGCCTGTGGACAGTGATGAGGATGAAGCTGAGGAAGAAGAAATCGACAACAGGGAGTCAGTCATACAGCAATATTTCCAGTGAAACAGAGGTGAGTACATTTTCAGGTTTCACATTAATAACTGAGTTGTCCCCTTCCATTTAAGTTTCACAAATGTGGTAACCTACGTGTCAACTGCTTGCATCCTTGAAGGGCTTGTGATGTGTGACATTGGTATGTTAGCCTTCCAATGGGTAACCCATTATGACACTGTAATTGATAATACAAAGTTCAAAATCATGGACTGACTCCATTTTATTTAGTGTTTCAAGGGTGTTTATTTAAGTGCTAGAAAATGAAGGGGTGTTGTGAAATGGGGATGGGTGATGGTGGAGGAATGTCCATGGCAGAGTCCAGTCTATTAGTCTCACAGGTACATTGCACATCTGGCCATTGGAAGTGGAGCTGGGGCAGTTCCGATTTGGACAGGGTAACAAAGTGGGACAGTGGGGGGACAAACAGGGTGGTCTTATTTCCTGGTGGGGTCTTGCCATCTTGCTCTGTCCTGTTCCTGGATCTCAGGGCCCGCTTTCGTGGTGGTTGTCCGTCTGCAGGGGATGGGGTGCTGGTATGGTGGTCCTGTGGCGGGGCGTCCTGTCCACTAGCGCCAGCGGAGGTGGTGGGCAGTTCGTCGTCCTGGCTAGTGTCAGGGGCCCCTTGGAGTGCCACGGTGTCCCTCAAAGTCTTTTGAATGTCCGTCAGCACCCCTACGATGGTGCCCAGGGCGGAGCTGATGGTCCTGAGCTCTTCCCTGAACCCCAAATACTGCTCCTCCTGCAGGCGCAGGGTCTCCTGCAACTTGTCCAGGACCGTCGCCATCGTCTCCTGGGAGTGGTGGTATGCTCCCATGATGGAGGAGAGGGCCTTGTGGAGAGTTGATTCCCTTGGCCTGTCCTCCCTCTGTCGCACAGCAGCCCTCCCAGTTCCCCTATGTTCCTGGGCCTCCGTCCCCTGGACCATGTGCCCACTACCACTGCCCCCACGTCCCTGTTGTTGTTGGGGTGTTGGGTTAGCCTGGGTGCCCTGTAGTGGTGGACACACCGCTGATTGACCTGTCCTGGGTAGGGAGGTTTGGGCCCGCTGGGTGGGTGCTGTGCTGGTGTTACCAGAGGGTGGAAGTTCAGTGTTGGGCTGTGGCTGGGCAAGGGGAACCGACTGTCCTGAGGCCCACGATGGTCCGGGCTGGTCATCAAGATCCAGTAGGGCAGAGCTGCTCTCGTCACTGTGGGCCTCTTCTGGGGGTGGAGTGGTGTTGTCTGGACCCTCTGGTGTGGTGACGTTCCTTCGGGTTCCTGCAGGGGTATAAGTACATGATTATTGCATGTGTGTGTTTCATGGTGTGCAATGGTTGGGTGTGCGTGAACCCCAGTGCAGGCATTCCTGTGTGGGGGCTTGTGTGGTGATGGTTGGGGGATGTTCTGGGTATGTGCAGTGGGCATGCTTTAGTGATGGGTGTCCATGCTTAGTTGTGTCATGCAGGTCTTGGGGTTGGGATGTGTAGTTGGTGTTATAGGTACATTAGTGAGGAGTTAGGGTGATAGGGGAGGGTGTGAGGGTGGGGGTGTGTGATAGCATGCAGGTAGGGTGGGGGATATGATAGTGAAGATTTGACTTACCAGTGTCCGTTCCTCCAAAGACTCCTCAGAGGCCCTCAGGATGCAAGATGGACAAGACTTGCTCCTCCCATGTTGTTAGTTGTGGGGGAGGAGGTGGGGATCCGCCGCCAGTCCGCTGTACCGCGATGTGGTGCCTGGAGACCGCGGAATGCACCTTCCCCCGTAGGTCGTTCCACCTCTTCCTGATGTCCTCCCTATTTCTTGGGTGCTGTCCCACTGCGTTGACCCTGTCCACTATTCTTTGCCATAGCTCCATCTTCCTGGCTATGGATGTGTGCTGTACCTGTGAGCCAAATAGCTGTGGCTCTACCCGTAGGATTTCCTCCACCATGACCCTGAGCTCCTCCTCGGAGAAGCGGGGGTGTCTTTGGCGTGACATGGGGTGGTGTGTGTGATGTGTGGGGTGGTGTATGTGTTGATGAGTGTGGTGAGTGTAGTGGTATGTGGTGTTTTGTGCGTGGATGTTGTGTGGGTGATGGTGTTGTGTGCCTCTGTGTGATGGGGTTGTCTATTCTGTGCTCTCTCTCTCGCCTTCTCTCAGAATTTTTGGTTGTAGGGGTTTGTGGGTGATGTGGGTGTGTGTTTTATATTGTATTGGATGTGTGGGTGTGGTGTGTGTATGTATATCAGGTGTGTGTATTTTGAATTGTCCAATGTGGCGGTGTATTGTATATGTGTGTGTATTTTGAGCGCGGCGGTGTGTACCGCCAATGGAATACCGCGGTTGAAAGACCGCCGCGTGGATTCGTGGGTCGTAATGGCATGGGCGTGTTTCTGTTGGCGTGGAGGTGGAGGATTTGGTTCCGCATGTTTATCGCTGACCTTTGGTGTGGCGGTATTGTGTGGGTGTCTGAATTTCGGTGGATTCCGTGATGTGCGTCATAATAGCTGTGGCGGTCTACCGCCGCCGCCGCGGTGTATTGGCGGTCTTCTCCACGGCGGTAAGCGCCTTATACCACCAATGTTGTAATGACCCCCTATGTGACTTAGTTCACAGAGGGAACAGCAGTCTGTGGTTATATATTATGCATTAGCTATTATAAAAGTATGGATTGTATTTTCTGTAGTATAATATTTTTTTGTCACAAAGAGTTGTTTTCCTTTTTACCATTCATTTGTGCTATTCGTCATTTTATGCAGATTTCTGCTTGGGATGTAAATCATTTTTTTTAAATAAGGAATTTGTTTTATGGAAAATGTTTTTTTTAATTATTTTTAAAAGAGGAAGATGTCTAATGTATCACATGGAAGTAATTGTATTGATAGTGGGCCATAGTGATGAGGGTGGAATGGACTTATCTCACACCAGAATCTTAGAATAGAACGTAGAATGATACTCGCGGGCAGCTGGAGTTGCTGTCAGCTGATATAGACATGCTGGCCCATACACGAAGGCTTATGGATAAAGTACGTATTTAATTCAATAAAGTGTCGGAGTCATCGAAACACTTTAGCAGTCTGTTTTCCTTAACTTCGATCCTCAGCTTCTCCTTACTCCTGGAGTACTCACCTTTTTCCATCTGTATGTGGCCAGTAACAGGGATGCGGTGGAAAACAAAGAGGGCTTCCTTTAGCGGTGGCTTCTTGGTTTTTGTTTCACCCCCCTGGGACCCTGCGTACCTGCTACAGTCCCCTTGAAACTTATGATTAAAATGCAAGGATGCCTAGTCTTTATTCCACCTTATACTGCCTTCTTTGACCAGGCTGCACTTCTGTCGCTTTGCCTCACACTTGTAGGCTCTTTTTCACCCCTGCATGTTCTCTGTGCCACTGTTTCCTCTGCATCCTCTTTGTCTTCTATTTCTTTAAATGGGTCAAAGTCTGAGGGTGAAACATAAATCCCAGCCCTCAAGATTAAGTGCCAGTGCACGCCACCTGCAAACACTGGCACAAATTCAACACCACACCTTAGTTTTGCAACAAATCCTGTACTAATCAGGGGCTGCATCAAGCAAAAATAAACCACTGCTGGAATTATGCGATTGTACGGCTGCTGTGATTTTCCTATAAGTATATATTTGTCGCATTTGCCACACAATCCATCATCTGCCGCATAGTCTGAAACAATTGTTTCTAGCTCAAACGGTTCAAAAGTTACTAAAATGCAGCGATAATTGTTGCTATGCGGTGGAACGCCCTTTGCAAAGCTGGACTTGTCACATTGCTGGTGCTTATTGTTATATTTGGGTCTTAAACTGGTACTAATGAGGTGCAACCAATGCCCAAGTAGTGTTACCAAGTTTAAAAAAATAAATAATTAATTAATACTATTACAAAACGTGCCACATTATGCTGCATAATATGTCTTTCAGTGGCGGCCGGCAGCTTAAGGAGGGAGTGGGGGCGGGAAGCACACACACACACAAACTCATTCTTTCACACACAGACACGCACGCAAATCCATTAACAGCTCATAACATTCAAACATACACGCACGTACCAAACATTCATTTTAAAAGTTCACACACACTCATTCTTTCACACACACACACGCACGCACGCACATCCATTAACAACACTCATATCATTCAAACATGCACGCACGCACCAAACATTCATTTTAAAAGTTCACACACACTCATTCTTTCACACACACACGCACGCATGCACATCCATTAACAACACTCATACCATTCAAACATGCACGCACACATCAAACATTCATTTTAAAACATCACACACTCATTCTTTCACACACGCATGCATGCACATCCATTAACACTCATAACATTCAAACATGCACGCACGCACCAAACATTTGTTTTAAAACATCACACACACACTTCCCTTCAGCCTCAAAGTCCCAGGAGGGTTGGGACTGCTGCCTTCCCTCATTGGCTGACCTTAGGTCAGCCAATGAGGGAAGGCAGCAGTCCCAGCCTCGTCACAGAGTGGGATGGGGTTAGTGAGACTGCTGACCCCACCCCACTCTGTGACGAAGTGTCACTGATTGACACTCGCCCTGGGCGCTTCAGGGCTTAAACCTAAAGCGCCCAAGGCGAGTGTCAAGGGGTGATGCTTTCCTCGTCACCCAGGGGAAGGCTTCGAAGCACCTTTGCTGAGCCGAGGAGGTCACGCTCACAGGAGCTGTGACCTCCTCAGCCCAGTAAAGTTCAGCTCAGACAGCCAGGAGTCTAGACAAATCGCACATGTCTCACTCCTGGCTGTCTGAGCTGAACAAGAAGAGTGTCTGTCAGGCTGACCTTTGTTCAGCCTGACAGACACTCTTCATGAGGGTCAAAAGGTGGGGGGGCGGTGCCCCTCCGCCCTAAAGGACGGGTCGCACCTGATATCTTTTCTTACTGTATAATTTACTCAATCCTGCTACATAATTTGGCCTTCTCCTGCTGCATAATTCCAGTGGTCCTGCTTACAGTGCATGCGCTGTCAGTGAAAGCTATTGTCCTTAACAAAAAAAATAATCTTAAAGAAGGCTTAGAACCTGCACATTACTTACGTTTACTTACCATTGGTTGGCTCTCACGCCACTGTCTCCTTACTTCCCATTGGTCAGCTGCTCCTCTTGGCATCCAGCTTCCTCTTGGGCTTCGAGCCTTTGTCCATGCCGTAAAGCATCGACCAAGTACTGCTTCCACTGGCCAGCAGGTACTCTTTATTTTGTTTATTTTTTTTTAATTACTGGCATACACTCTGAGAGCCCATGCTCTGTAGTGGCTCTCCTTCATTCCCGTCCTCCTCCCGCTCCATAAGTAGCTTTCCCCCACCCCCTCACCCTTCATTGATTTTCACCCAACCCCACCCTTCTCCTGGTCTCTGATATGTCCCTCCTCCCAAACACCCCAGTACTGTTTTTTTACATATTGCACATGCATTGGCACATTAAACCCACACCTGCTGGATCTGCTAGTGATCATCCTCTCTACTTCAACTGACTCCTGAGACACACCCATGAACATCTTTCTCTTCTGTCTGCATTACTATCACTGTGTCTTCAGCTGAGAACTGCTCTTGTAGTCCTGGTAATATGTGAGTCCAGACTGCCATGTATATGAAGAAATATTGAGTAAAATCAAAGATTGTATGCTCGCCATAAAGTTGAAAGGGGATAGCGTTCCAGTCAAATACATGTTGAGAAATGTTCCACCCACTGTTCATGTAAACTTTGGAGGCTCCACAGAAAGAAATCAAATCCTATTATTCGGAAAGGCTATTCATATCTAGGATTGATCATATACTGTTAGTTGATATATTGAGTAGTGAGATAAATAAGAACGCTAGTGCCAGATTGGCAATACTATCTACTAAATCACTAGAGGTCAGACGTAATGTGGTGTGTAATTCAGGAGAAAGGAATATGAAAGCAGATTTCTTGTCACAATTTTCTGAGTGAAGATGTGGATTCTTGTCAATTTGAGCTAGGTGTTGAAGAATGTATAATTGCCAAAGTTGATGATTCTGTGATTTATGTCTACATGAACGCATGATGGAGGAATTAGGGACGGATGTGGCTTTTAAGGAAGCATGAAAATAGTCTCTGGTGGATGGCACCAGGAAAAATTGTTAAGAAACAATATTCAAAGCTTTTGGACATTAGCTGTTGAATTATTGGTTGAGAATATTTTACTTTGTAAGAGGTGATAAATTAATCCCTCTATCTTGTTTTAAACAAGAATTTTCGAAGCATCTCTCTGTGGTCATCTTGGAACGAAAGTCAAAAAGAAAAAGATTAGGGTCAGCTTTCGGTGGTAGATAGAGAGAAAATAAGACAGGGAAGCAAGGGAAATGAACATGTAGAATGATAAATGAGGAAAAAGGTCTGGAAGAGCTACATGCCGTGCAAAACTGAACCATCCTTGGAGAATAGAGAAAGAGGAGAGGAAGGTGATAAGGTACAGGTGGGACTGGGAAGGGTGAGTGAAAGGTGTGAGCTACTGAGAAAGAAATGGTCAAGAGAGTGGCAGGAGAAAACCGGGGGATGGGAATGAGAAGACCTCATATCGAAAGGAAACGACACCTGAGAATAGAGATGGTGTGTATAAAACACAAAGAAATGTGGGGGAGGGAGAAAGGTAGAAGGTTGCATGATACAGAAGGAATTAAGAAAAAATGGGTTGGACATCTTGAAGGAATGATGCAGCCTTATGTGAAGTGAAGGATTCAGGGGAACAGGATCATAGCTATCATTGGTGCAACCAGGGCAATGGCACCCGTGCTGATAGCTGTGAGCGACCACTGCATCTAAAGTATGGCTGTTTGTTACTCCTAAAGAAAGGGGTTGGGGGCATGTTCTGTACTTGTGTAAGGGCCCAAGGCACCCTCACTATGCCATTAGCAATTGGCCGGATCTAGGCGACTTGTCAGCTCAGGTTCCTTCTACATCCCAGGAGCCCCTCTGCACTACATGTGAGGCACTGAAGATGGACAGATGTTTGAGGAACAGACCATTAGTTAGTCAATAGGTGTCCCAAGCGCTGCAGCCAACACTTATAAGGCTACCAACCATGGTGTGTGAGTTAGGGCACAGCATGGGACCTTACTCCAGCATCTAGGGGTGGGACCTCGTCCAAACAGTGACCTATAGTCAAATTAGAAAGCTGCATTATTTTCAGCCAGCGAGTCTGGGAACGCCAATTCTTATGTGGACTAGTTGTTAGCTTGGAAGAGAAGCTTGAAAGAGATGGACCCCAATCCCTCTGATAGATTCCCATGCCGCTTCATTGCTGACTGTCGCTTCCTACCCTCAAAATAGGTGTAGCCACCTAGAGGGCATTCCTGCTAGATATGGAGGATGTACTCCTGCCACGATGAGGAACAGAAAGACATGAAATGACATCCTAGCATCGGGCTCCACCCCTCGAAATCACAGGTTATGCCACTTCAAAATGGATGCATTTGGGCCCAGCATTTCTTAGCCCCATCTCCTACATACACGCCCCATGCCTCCAAGTACCTAGCTGAGACACATGAGAAGAACTGCTGGCAACCACAGCACCCCCTTCCCACAGCACCCTTGAGAGAGAAAGGGAGCCTTAGGATAGTCTTCATGCCGCCCCCCACTCCAGCATCACAAAACAATTTAACCCCATGCGAGAGCAGCTACCAACTGTAAACGCACTAATTCAACATTTACTCTGATTGCTTTGGACGTTTTTAGGGTTGAGTCTGCGAGTGCATGCGCTAGTGCATGTGTCTCATTTGCCAGACTCTGTTGTGTGTAGTGAAGGGCTTGGAGTCTGCCTGTCACTTACCATTTGTTGGCTTGCGTGGCACTCTTCTTTACAGCCTTGTTATTTGTCACTGCAAGCCTAGCGTCATTTCCGTTCCCGTCCATGGAGCAGGGACCAAGCACAGATTGATTAAACTTAATCAGTGCCCGTCCACTGCTCCCAACGTGATTGAGGTACTGTTTTGCTCTTTTTAACTTCTAATGCCCTGCAAACAGAAGGCTTGTGACTGGCAAAAATTTGCCCAGCAGGACCAACAAAATTGCAAAGTTTTATTTTATAGCTAACTTTCTTTCATTTTGCCAAGTTGATCTTTTCCCACTTTGCACTCATGTTTTCTTTTGGTTTGCTCGTGGGCGCTGTTCTCAAAATACAACAATTGCCTTGCTCTAAATATTGCAAAGCAACATTGTTTCTTTATTACGTGTAATTTATGAAATGATGCTTTAACACATAATCGTGCGGTATACCCAATCCACCTCACTCCAATCCGTCCCACTCCAACCCACCCCCGTCCAATCCTCACAAACTATGCCAATCTAATCTACCCCACTCCGATTCGCCCCACTCCAACCCAAAACAATCTATCCCACTCCTATCCAAAACAATATGCTCCACTCCAATCCAATTCATTTTACCCTAATCCTATCCACCCCACTCCATTCCAATTCACCCCACTCCAATCCACCCTACTCCCATCTAGTCCACGCCTCACCAAACCAATCCACCCACTGCAATCCAATCCACCCCACTCCAATCCACCCTAGTACAATCTACCCCACTTTAATTCAAAACAATATCTTCCACTCCAATCAAAAAACAATCTGTCCCACTCAAATACACCCAACTCCAATCTGCCCCACCCCAATCCATTTCAATCTGCCCCATTCGAATCTGCCCCACTTTAATTCAAAACAATCTACCTCAGTCCAAAGTGCCCACTTCACCTCGCCCCACTCCAATCCCAAAGCAACCCACTCCAATCCAAATCAATCTAACCCACTCCAATTCGCCCCACTCCAATCCAATCCAATCCAATCCACCAACTCCAACCCAATTCACCCCACTCCATCCCAATTCACCCCACTCCGATCCACCAAAATCCACCCCACATTAATCCAATCCACCCCAATCCAGCCCAGTCCAATCTACCCCACTCCAATTCCATAGACCTCACCTCACCCCAATCCAATCCACCCCACCCCAATCCACTTTAGTCCAATCTACCCCACCCCACTCCAATCCAACCCACTCAAGCCAATCCATCTCACCCCATTCCAATCAAGTCCAACCCAATCAACCCACTCCAATCCATCCCACTCCAATCAAGTCCCCTGCTACCCAATCCACCTCACTCCAATCCAGTCCACCCACACTACCCAAATCCATCTCACTCCAATACAATCCACTTTAATCCCCCCTACTCCAGTCCAATCCAGTCCACATTAATCTACCCTACTTCAGTCCAGTCCACCCCACTCCAAACCACTTTATTCTACCCAGCTCCAATCCAGTTCACCCCTCTCCAATTAGGCCACCCCACACCAATCCATTCCATCCCACTCCAATCCAATCCACCCCACCCCAATCTAACTCAATCCTCCCCACTCCAATCCAGTCCAACTCATTCCATTCTTATCCACCTCATTCCATTCTTATCCACCCACTCCAATCTAATTCACCACAATCTACTCCACTCTAGTCCACTCCAATACAAACCACCCCACCCCAATTCAACCCACACCACCCCATCCAATGTACCCCACACCAATCAAATCCACCCAGTCCAATCCAATCCATCCCACTCCAATCCAGTCCAACTCACGCCATTCCTATCCACCCCACTCCAGTCCAATACACCACTATGTACTCCACTCCAGTCCACCCCATCCAAATACAATCCATCCCACTCTATCCCAATCCAATCAACCCCACCGCAGCTCAGTCCACCCCACTCCAATCCAATCCACCCCACCCCACCCCACACCAATCCAATCTACCCCACTCCAATACGATCCACCCCACCGACTCCAATACAAACCACCACACCACACCCCAATCCAATCCACCCCACTCTATTCCAGTGAATCCAATCCACCACACTCCAAACCAATTCACCCCACTCCAGTCCAATCTAATCCACCCACTCCAGCCTGCTCTAACCCAATCCATCCCACATCAGTCATATCACTCAAATCCAAACCACCTACCCCAATCCAATCTGATCCACCCCACTTTAATCCACCCCAGTGCACCTCACCCAATTTCAATCCACCCCACTCCTAACCACCCAAAATCAATTCACCCCATTCTATCCAAATCCAATCTACCCGACTCTACCCCCATCCAGTCCACCCCAAACAACCAACCATTTTTATTTCAGTTAATTAAAACCATAAATTTCACAATACAAATAATAAAAAAAGTTTACAAAAACTTAAAACAATGCATTTTTCAGGGGGCGGAGCTTGCCTGACAGCAAGATGGCCACACGCTAACAGTGCTCCGCTGGTCACCACACATCCAAGCATAATCCTGCAGCCTGTAGAAATGTAGATCCCCCATGTTGTGTGCCCACGCGCATGAGGAGTGGGGTGACACACTTTTGGAGATCCTATAGGGGCAGGGTCCTAAGGGGTGAGCGGCGCTGCGAAGGCCCAGAGAGGGGCCTGGACGGAGCAAGGCCCTGCTGTGACTGCAACAGGAGAGACTGGGAAGTGCCTCAGTAGGACCGGAGTACACGAGGCGGCCCGGATAGGTGAGTTGGCTGGGGCTTTGGCGGAGGGGGACCCCCTGGGGCTTTTGCTGGCTCACCCTCTGGGAGACAAGATCGGCGCTGGAGCAGCCTGCTAGAGCAGAGGGGGGCCCATCTGCCACGATCCAAGGTGAAGTGGTTGCACCCCGGCCAGTAAGTGGACCTGAGGTGGACATGTATGGCGACGGTGAGAAGCTAGAGAAGCACGTCGCTGCCATTTTGTGAAACGGGCGACCACAAGCGTGCACCCCGAAAAGAGCGGGGTAAACTACGAGAGTGGCATCTGGGGTCTGCTGCTGACGCTTTGGCAGCTCGCCAGTGCGAGGAAGCCTGCACTTTGGAGGCATGAGGTAATAGAAGGGGACATTGCGACCATGGTCTGCAGTATTGGTCTTTACAATAACACAATAGTAGTCGTCCCCTCCCGCCCAGACTGTTGCAAGGAAGCCTTGCCCTCCCTGCCTTGCCGGCCAACATAGGCAAAAGTGACGAGACTGACCCCAAGCTCCATTTTGATCAGTGCAGAGCAAATAAAGCGCAGGAGTAGCACATGGATGCCCCACTCCCTTATGCAGTGGTCCCAAACTCGGAAGCCGAGCCAGAGCTGAAGCAGATACTAGCAGCTATGCAGCTATGCAGCAAAGTTTGGCCACAATTGATGGTAAAATCGATTCGCTGTCCTTCAGGATGGATAGAATGAATGAAATGCTTGATAAACACTCAGATTCCCTTGACATGGCGGAGAGACGCATATTGGATATGGAAGTTGACGGCACAACTCTGACATCCAACCAATCTACCATGGGCAAGACGCTAGCAGCTCTGCAGATGAAAGTTGAAGATTTGGAGGCCCACTCCCGACAGAACAATCTGCGCATAGTGTGTATCGCGGAATCCACTTCCATTGACAACAATGAGAAATATATTGAGCTTGCTTATTCAGCTGTTGGGTCGCCAAACTTTTTTAGACATGTTTGTGGTGGAGAGTGAGCACCGATCGTTAGCGGCCTGTCCCCCACCGGGGGCGCCGCCTAGACCGGTGACAGATAAATTGTTGAACTACAGGGATCGAGATGCCGCCCTCTACCCTGATTTCACACAGCAGGTCCAGGAAGCGTTACGACAGTTCATCCCAGCAAAGCGCCAATTGCGGGAACTACAAATGAACTACCGCATGCTCTATCCAGCCAAGCTACGGGTCGTGGTGGATGGCAAACCAATGCTATTTATGGACCATGAGCTATTATCTCAGTTTTTGAAACGGAGGCTCTCCAAAGGACGGCGACATGATACATCCACCACATCCCCCTAGGGCAGGGGCGGAGAAGAACAATAATGGGAGAACAATACTGATGTTACTATTGGAGCGACCTATCAGAGCTGCAGGAGGTATCTCTGCGTGACCCATGAAGTCACTCAGATAAGTTAAAAGGGCAAAATGTTAATGTAAATTTGAAATGCAGCTGGCGTCATAGATTCACGAGTCTCCAGCTACCGATATGCATGCTTATTCAGTATCAGTGGTTGGACAAGCGCTCTCCCAGTGATAGTCTCCTCATATACCGCTTGAATGGTGTGCATGGTTCCCACTGGGGAGAGACAAGAACGCGGTTGTAACACTCCATAAACTGGGCATCAAGACGATGGGAGACTTATTTAGCAAGGGCATAATGTGTACTTGGGCATCCATCACTGAAAAGATACGGGAAACGACCCCCCTCACGCATTATCAGTATATTAGGGCCCATCACACTATGCGTGCCCTACTGGGGGATGATTTGCTGGAACCGCCTGAAATGCAGGCTCTTTCCGTGGTCATTCAGGACTTCTGGGTTGATGATGTAACACTAAAACAGACACATAAAATGAATTAATTCCCTCAAAAAATTGCCCCAAAATTACTGGGAACCCTATCAGAGGTACTTAGTTGGGAAGGAGACGGGTGAGCCAGAGGGAGACTAGAAAATAAATATTGGTAAGCGGATGTCAGATAGATCAACTACTCGCAACTTGGCAGGTTGCGAGTATGAGATTAACGGGAATTTGTAGCACACATTGGTAATCCGGAGAGATTGGGCAGCTACCCAGATGCCACGACTGGAATGCGCTGTCAGAATTGGCTTTGCTGAAGGTGTATGGTCTATATATGTCAGTCTGTTTTAAAGATTTATTGCACTGTATGTATGTAATCAATGGAGTCGTAACTGTCGCTTGTTTGAGTTGATATGTATGAAAAAGCATAAATAAAACAACAACAACAAAAAACAATGCACTTGCTCAAAAAAGCAGATTCAGCCTGCATTATTTAATTCAATCCCTACCTATCTTGCAGTGTTTCTGCTAAGGGGACCCATTGTAAAGTGCAATCGTGGTAGCACAGAGAATGATAGCAGTGCATGAGTAACATAAATGAGAAACAAGCAAAGGCAGGACTATTTACAGGCATCAGTGACACCCCATGCCCTCTTGTTCCACATGATTGCCTATTATTTTGCTTCCTCTTGCGTAATACCAACTATAAAATGTAATAATAAGAAGATCACATTTATAGTAGCATTTCAGAGGGAGTGGGGTAAGGCATAAGAGCATAATTGACTTCTCCCTCCCCGACCGATAAAATACAGTAAATATTTTATCTCACAATGATCTGTCCATAAGACCTAATAAATGATGCAAATGTGACAACGTTAGAAGGGCTCATAAGGCCTGTTGTCTTGATCTGCCTTTTATCTAAGTACCGAAGTTACTCAACCGCCCTCACTCTTGAGCATCTACAGTTTGATATTTAACTAAAAAATGGCTTGTCTTCTCTTGCAATCGAAGCAAAATTCCCAATAAAGTGCCCAAGTTAATGAAAAGAAGAGACGGAGCAGGGAAATCCTGAATAGTGTCCCTTCGCATTCCTTTGGACCTTGATGTTCTTCATCGTGACCTGTGAAGCCACGACCATACTTTGTGGGTAAAGTGCTGAAGTAAGAGTGAGGCTCAAAGGCTGGAGCTTTTGTTCATGCTTCCTTTTCATTGCAGCCTCTGGGTCTTTATCTAATAGCAGCTTGTCGGCTTTTGTGATGAATTTTGTGAAAGCCGCTATAACTCAGGGACATTCACCTTTGAATCAAAAGAGTAAGGTATGACGGCGAGTTCTAATGCCATTCTGATTAAAAGGCTTACGCAGCAAAGTCTTACCTTCAGTTAGCAACTTGAGAAAGGTTAAGACAATGTGAGTCAAATGTTCAGTATCAGACAGGTAAAGCCTGCATTTTAAAACTCGAAGGTTTTCTTGTCCATTTTTGTGAGTAATCATTAGTTTGGCCCAAGCTGAAGTGTGCTTGAAGGAACTTGATTTTGATAAAAAATCACATTAAAATAGTTAAGTATGGTTGCGGATGGGGTTGTTTGTAAGAATCAATCACTGTCCATGCACAGCTTCTTTTACTAAAATCTCTCTTGTCCCTCAACCATAAGATCCTCTTTATTTGCTTGTTTAGGTATGTTTTGAAGAGGGAATGCAACAGTGTTGCTCACCATAGACTGTTTGCCTCAAGGGCATTCATAGCCAGAACAAGAGCCTGCGCCCAACTGTTTGTTTTTGGTGTTGCCATTTGGATTTCTTTCCATATCTCAGCACGCAGAGTCGGTGGTGAGCTAGCCTTAGTAATTTATGTACTTAAGTAAAGAACCATGTTGTACTAGTACTTGGTTGAGCAGACCAAACTCCAGCTGCACTTGTGCTGGAGCAGTGCTTTGCGGTAGATGAAAGAGAATGCGAAATGCTTTGCTTTGGGCAGAATTGGGAGAGGCCCCAAGCTTCCCCGGAAAAGCTACTGAACCAAAGCTAATTGTTGCCAGGAGTTTGGCTTTTATCACAGCAAGAAAATGAGCCAAGGTAGGACTGCGAAGTAAGGATTGAAAGGCTGCAATTAATGAGGCGGTATTTGGCTTTATTGAATTTAGATGTAAGCGAAAGCCAAACACCGCAGTATTTATAACAAGTGCCTCTTGAGACGGCAGTCCACCCAGGACCCAGTTACCTTTCTTCCGAACCTTCCTTCTGAATATTATGATCTGAGTTTTTGTGAGGTTAATCACCATTTCGTCTTTGGCGTAGTAGGCGTGGAGATTGTTTAAGAGCCTCTGGATCCCAATGCCTTCGAGTTCAACAGAACTACATCATCCGCATACTGTAATGATGTCACCTGACAATGTCCCAGTTTTGGTGTTTGAGATTTGGCATCGTCGAGGTGGGCACTTAGGTCCAATATAAACAGATTGAAGAGCAGCGGGCCAGGACACATCCTTGTTTCAGGCCCCTTTTGACTGCTATTTTGGATGACAAGCCATTGCTTGAACCAAGTTTGACCATTGACCAACTGTTTGAATACAATAGTTGGATGGCACTTAGTAGCTTTGCTGGAATGTTCTAGTCGGCCAGCTTTGTCCACAGGAGATTATAGTTGACGTGGTTGAATGCTTTGGAAAAATCCACGATGCGGGAATATAAGAGATGTTTCCTATTGATGATGTATTTCTCAGCAATCATTGAGAGCACAACTAATTTATATTTGGTGCTAGAATTGGCTCTGAATCCAATTTGATTGAAGACAGTACATTTTTCTCTTTCTGCCCAAGCTTCCAGCTCTGCCAATAATAGCTAGCAAAGATTTTTGTGTCTGCGGACAAAAGGGTGATCATGCAATAGCTGTCGGGGAGTCGTACTTGCCTTTCCAATAAATAGGTTGAAAAATTGAGCCCGCCATGATTCTGGGACTGCCATTTCCTTTAGGCAGAAATTGAACAAGGAGTAAAAGTGTGCACACCAAAAATGGCAGTTTTGTTTATAAATACCTGCAGGAAGCCCATTTGGACCATGTGACTCATCCCTTCTGCACTTCTCAATTGTTGCCTTGATTTCACTCACAGAGAAGGATAAGGTGTTTGTGCAATTATCGTTGAGCAAAAGAATAGGGCTTTGGTCCTCAGTTTTAAATAAGGATTCAATAAGCCTCTTGCATGTTGGTTCAGTAACATTGTTGCCTGAAGTGGCAGTAGTATCTCTATCCAGTTGGTTGATTAGCAACCACAGAGATTTGAAATTATTGCTTTTACAGGCCTGCACGATGTCAATCCACTCCTGTTCAGTTCGGGATCTTTTTGACGACCAGACTGCTTTTTCATATTCTTTGCATAGCTTGCATAATTTTTCACGCTCGAATGCGGGATCGAGATGAGTGTTGATAAACCTTCATTTCAGTTGTCATTGCTTGGCATTGGAGCCTTAAAGTTTAAGAGTTCCACTTCCTATTTTCCTCAGTTGAGATCTCTGCTGGGTGCTTTTAATACGTTTTGGGAAATAGATTTTGAGTTTGTCTAAAGAAATTTGCCATGCCCTGACTGGGTCTTCATGGTCCCAATTTAATGTTGTACTGGTCTGCTTCCATTCTTAATAGCTAGCCGAAGCGGGTTAAGCCATCTGACCCTTTGCCAATGAGTGCCGCCATCCTGAGTGCCAATGGCATTGTATGCATGTACTAGTTCGTTAGAGTTCTTGATCTTGATGATCTGAGGTGAGTGATCACTTTCACATCTTACATTTATAGTGAAGCTAACAATTTATTGAAAAGGGGAAGCGTGAAAAAGGTGTACTCCAAAACGGACTCAGTTTTAAGAGATTTTCTTGAGGCAGTCATTGGGATATCACCTTTGCAGCACCCACTGAGTGCCCGATATCCAAGGGCCTCTAAAATGGGGAGGAGGACGTGGTCTATTTTATTACTGCAACTGTTTTTTTTAAAATTGTATTGGTATGCCCCAGCGCATGTCCATTCTTCTTAAATTATCACTTTTTCTTAGGTGATTGGCCAGATTAAGATTACCAGTAAATATTCGAGAAATACCAAATAGGTGGGAGCTTGCCCAAGTGTGCTCAGAAGAGCCCACTGAAGTGACAGTAGGATGATTCACTGTGGTTTACAGCTACACTGGTCAGAAGTAACCCCCACTTAGGCCATTAAGGCGGGCGTACCATCCTGCGTGGAGTTATCTGCAGATACACCTTGTTTGTATGAAGATTAAAAATAATTTGTCTGTAGTTTCTCTTAATTTTATAGCTTTAGCGTTATGTTCTTTCCTTTTATTTTGCTTCCTCAATTTTTTTCGTTTGCTGCTCGAAGAGGTGGAGGCTTTTGTGGGGGATTTGATGAAGAACTTTTAGTGCTGGAAATTTCCATGAATTAAGTTCCTATGGCAGGAGCAGGCTCCTTAACGCTGGGAGAGTCACTGCTATTAATATCCTCATGATCCTACCTTCTGTGTAAATCTGCTGTCACGCATAAAATGTTTGGTGCCCGTGGGTCAATTAAAGGTGGTTGTTGGAAATTTTGAAAAAAGCACCTTAATAGATTTAACTTCTTCGACCAGAGAAGATTCAATGGCGGGGAATTCTCAAAGTTTTTCCACATTAGGGGTACATGCGCATTTTGAAATGGGCCTTTGATTTCCCAGGGGAAGAGCACTATTAGTTCCTTTACTGTGAGATACAAGTTCTTAAAGTGTGATTCAGTAGCTGTGGTATATTGTTCCAGGGATTCCAGCAGAGATATTTGTTTGTCGAATTTATTCGATTGAAATTCGAGTGCCTTTGATGTAGCATCCAATATTTGAAACAGACACAACCACCAATCTTGTTCCAAGACCCTACTGTGTGCGCACCCCCCATTACGATATTTGTAGTTAGAAGGTTCCAGCACTCGGGCTCATTGTCATCTTTTAGAGGTTCAAATGAGCATTTACCCACAGATGGTGTTTTTGTCCTGGTTGAGCCAAGCTTTTGATGCACTGGGAGGCAGCAAGGTATCGAAGAAGGATAGAGTGGTCACTCACTGCGTTTTTCAGAAGAGATCAAGAGTGTTCATTTGTAGGCTCCAGTAATATAGGGGCAGAAGGGAAAACACTCCCCACAGGGGTTGAGGATGGTAACAACTCTGCTGCCATCAAGGCCTCTTTATTTCTAGAAGACCAGGCCCTGGCTTTTATTATGACTGATTTTAGAGGGATATTGGTCCTATGCGCCGAGGTGATAGCCCTTCCTTTCTTGTTTGCTATGCTTGCCTTGTTGGTGCCTGGATCCATGACTCCTCAGGAAATCCTCGGAGGTCAAGCAAATCCTCCCACACGAAGGACCCTTAAGATCACGCTCAAAAGGGGCCTTCAGTCTGAGCTTGTGATGGCAAAACCACTCAGTACCTTGCTGTTCACCAGCCTTGGTCGTGCTCACAATATGCATAGCAATAGAGCAAGGCTGTAGGATTAATGCCCCTGTTGCAGGTGCCCCGGTTTTGAGTGCCACAAACCCCACATTGAAGTATAGGGGGCAAAGGCAGTGAAGCTAGATGAACGGGGGAAGAACAGAGAATGAACAAGGAGGAAAACAGAGGTGGGGGGGATCTCCTGGGCCACAAACCTCACCCGGACTTGGCATGGCCGCCTCAGCAGTCACAAGGCTCTACCACTAAGCAGCTGCGACTAAACCGCCACTCCCCTGTTTGTATTCCCACTAATCGCTCACTGGGCACCGAGTGGCTCTTTACCTGCTTCAAATGCTCCAACAGGTATTGTGGTGTCAGCAATGGAGGCAAACCAACCAGGCTTTGAGCGGGCTTCGAAGGGTAATCGTCATGACCCTGATGCCGCCTGGTATGGCTTGTGTAGCGATGAATGGCGGCAAAGGATCTGGGCACAGCCGCAAGTCCAGGTGGCTTGGTGTGGTCCACCACCGCCAGGGAGGTGGATCACAGAGCTGGTCCATGAAACCAGAGTAAAGGCTCCGAGCTGCAGAGTCGATGTTAGCTATGGGTGCAGCCTGATAACCGCTGACCACTGCCTGTCAACACTGCGCTGGTCAGTCTCAAGCCATTCCCACTGGATTTGCAGAGTTTCTGCTCCTCGCCTGCTTGTTTTCTGTTATCACCACCTCACTACTTCAATCCACTCCAACCTACTCCACCCTCTGTCACTGAACCACTGAACTCTACTCTCCTTTACTCAACTCTATGACACTCTACTTCCCCACTTCACTCTAAGACACTTCCACAAAACCACTCTATGACACTTTACTTCCCACTCCACTCTGACACTCCACGCCACTAACTTTTAGCCATGCTGGAGAGCAGACACACTGGTGTACAACATGGCCAAACGCATTGCCAAAGCAAATAGCTCTTGTATAGGCGAGACCTATTGGCGTTGCCCATGCTTGTTACTATTTCCAGTCTGTTAGATGCGGAGAGAACTCGAAATATGATGACACATTATTACCATTTTCTCTAGAGGTCAGCCAGCAATCACTCCAAGGTACATTCCTCAACTCAACAACCATATAGAATCTGGGAGAATGTGCGGATTGTGAATGAAGGATGGTTTCAGCTGTACAATTAGTCAGGGCTCGTGTGACTTCGACTGGCCCAGAGTCAGTTAGTTTAACAGTTAAGGTTGAGGATTTATAATGCGTTACTGACAGAAACCTTCAACAATAGGCTCGTCACTTGAGTACTTCATGAGCTCAAGGTCAATATTTAATACTTTTGGTTCCCATAATCCCTATGTACCTTGTAAAAAGTGCGTGTTTATACAACGGGAGTTTGTAGTGCTATTGGAAACTGTGAATGGCCTTTTATATTCAGTTTATCAGGACAGGTGTCCTTAGGGATAGGTCACTGCCTGGATTATTAGATTATGTTACAGGATCATGTCTAACAAGAGCCATTTTAAGTATGAAATAACATTATGAAAAAAAGCCAAAAGGCTAGAAAGGTCGGGGTTTAGCAAGCTGGTGCGAATGTTATTTTTTAAATGTGTTGCAATCAGATACTGCAAAAACAAAATGAAGGGAAAAAAAGAAAATATGACGCTTTCTGGATGTTATGGCCATTTGCTTCCCAGATGTTTTTTTGGTCGCATATAATTTTAATAGAATAGTACAGGTGCTTCCTAGTTGGCGTGTACATAGAACAGGTGTAGAAATCCTCTTTAGTTTTAATGCATGTCACTGGAAAATTAGACTGTTATTTGCGCAAAGAAATTATACTATTGGCTTTGAATTACTGTAACCTGATGTCATAGTTTAAAGACTCGAGGATTATGTATAAGGAAAAATAAAAAAGGGAAAAGCTTAGACTGAATAAAGTATTACCCACGAGCCCTGGCATCAAAATGCACTTTATTTTAGACAGATGCACATGTGATCAGACAAACTGCTGTCACTCAGAGTAGAAGAAAGCCAATGAATGAAATAAGCTCTCACTCTTGCATGCTGTGTGCTGTGGTGAGAGAAATTAAAATGCTACTGACAACTGAACAGACACGAAGAGGGCTGAACTAAATGATCCCTATGTATGTATATAGGTATATATTTAAGGTCTGGCCTAGAGGCTGCTTTAGCTGTATGTCAACCTCATGAGATTGAAAAATACATAAATAAAAAAATCATACATATATATATATATATATATATATATATATATATATATATATATATACACACGGAGGGACTTTGGGTCAGTCCTTGTCACCTATTGGGCTGTTCAGCTATCCTTAAAGATGCTCTGTCCTCTAGATAAATGGAGGGGTTGTCTCTAAATGATTAACAGGTAAGATAGACCTCTTTGAAAAGGCTGATTTTCAGATTACCGGGATTGGTTGATATTTTAGGTCCTGGCTCAGTGAGTTCCATAGGCACCGGCCTAAAAATCTGAGTAAGCAGCTACCATTGATTTTCGTGTAAAGTTGTGTTGAACCATCAATTTTGCATTTTTTGATCTGAGGGCTCTGCCCAGTGTGAAGGCAAAGCTAGGTTTTGTACATATTTCACTATTCTAGCACAGGAGTTTGAATTCGATCCTTTGTGCTACTTGGAGCGAGTGGTGTCTTTTTTAGAGCTGGTGAGCTGTGCTCAGATTTCCGTATGGTGAGACAGTTCAAATGCTGGCTGCTTGATTTTGTATCCTCAGTTTTGTAGATCCCTTATGGGTACACCAATGTAGACTTTGTTGCTGGCATTAAAGACTCAGTGCTCTGGTAACTTTGATTTAGCACCTTTGTTGCAGAAGAAAGGTTACCATTCTGATCATCATGAGATGCTGTTAGGTATTTTGGTAACTGTGACGATTTGGTCTTTGAAGAAAAGGTTTTGGACAAAGCAGATCCTGAGGTATCTCCCTGATTCATTAGGAGGTGCGGTGGGTTACCCAGTTCCCTTGGCCATTTGAATGGGAAGTTACTTGTTTCAATCCTGTCAATTGTCAGTTTTTTTGTGACTAGACCATTTAGGTAGATGTAGCTGTGATTTTATCTAGTTGTAGATATATTTCAGGGATGTTGTCATCGTCATGATTTGAATATTTATCTGGTAAGAGGTGGATCTGAATGCCATCTGCATACATTTGGCGTTGAAAATAGTGTAGGGAGATGATCTGAGCTAGGGGCCTCAAGTGACTATTAAACAGTAATTGGTGTATTGGGGATCCTTGGGGGACTCAACGGCTGATTGGTTTTGTCATGGGAGTACCCGGAAGATTAAAATACCTCCTCACTTGAAAGATACCTCCAATTGCACTGAGCACTCGAAGTGAGCAAATTCAGCCCTCCTTACGAGAACTCCTTTCATCCTTTAATCTTCCTTCCATGATCCATCTAACCATTCATCAATTCCTCCTTCATCTAATCACCCATCCATCTCTTCGCCTTTCTATCCACCCATCCCCAACATCTATCTATCAATCCATCTATACGGCCATCCTTTCACCAACCAACCTATCAGTATATATTCATGTATCCACCCATCCATTCACCTTTCTCCAGTAGTCCAGAGTAGTGGCGTAACGAAGCTTGGAGGACTCCTGCAAAGTATATGGAGGGGCCCCTTCTGGAATTATTCAGGAGCTCTCACGGCCGGGTGCTCTGCTGAGGGGGCCCCCGGAGCACGGTGCCTCCCCCCCCCCGCACCACTGGGTCTGCGGGGTCTTCTGTTACGCCACTGTTCCAGAGGTCCATTCACTGTTTCTTCTGTCAGATCTTTCACTCATTTATCCAAACTTTCACCCATCCATCTATCCCATTATTTCTCCCTTCAATGCATTCATTTGTCCCGCTTCACTCTAGCTTTCGCCCTTTTTTCTTCTTTCCATTCATGTTTTCTTCCTTCATGTCACACTTTCTTTCCCCTCCCATTCTTTTACTTTTGTATCTATCCACCTTTTTTCTCTTATCTATCCTTACTGTTTTTTTCACACCTTTGTCTTTCATTCTAATTTATTCTGTTCATCCCTCTCTCTTCGTTTTTGGACTATTGTACTCATTTTTCTTTCTGTTTCCTTCTCTGTGTATGCCAGCCCACAGCATAAAATCCAATCTGGTGCATTTCCTAACAGTGATTTCATAAGCATTTTGTCTGCATACCTGCAGACAGAAGAGGTCTGTAAATAACTAATTCACCAGCCCATCTGGCCTAGAGGCATCTGCTTAAGCTGCTTAAGTGGGGGTTTCCGTACGCCACAGGGTTTAGTAGTCGAGGAGGATAGACACAATTTGAAACGTTAGCATTGGCCTGAGAGAAACGACTTAAAACGAGATCTGCTCCACTTTTCCTGGCCTAATTTTCCTATCAAATGAGCATCTCTTGTGGTCTGCTGCATCATAGGCTGCTGATACGTTGAAAAAGATGAGAACTTCAGATTTCCCTTCATCAACGTACAGCAAGAGATCTTCCCCAATGTCTGAGTCCCTTCTGAGTCAGAAGACTTGTCAGACCTCAAATTCACTGTCATGTAAAAGGTTGTTCCATTTATATGATTTTTTAAGGAAGGGGAGGCTTGCAGAGTCTGTAGTTTGATAACTCAGATGGGTGTGCAGGTTGTTTCTTCAGTAGGGCTTTTATTACTGCTTGCTTTAGTTGGGTTTGTGCTCTTTGTAAGATGTGGGGTTCTAGTGCGGACAGTTGATCTTTCACAGTTCCCCTTGAGCATGGCCCTGCAGGGATGTATGAGTTCTTTAATTTGTTTGCTGTTTTGAGAACATGGCCACAATTCATGGAAGGGAAGGTTACAAAATGCGATTGAGAGCCACTGCACTCAAAAAGGGGATGGTTCTGATTCTCCTGGATGGTGCATCAAATCTTTGAGAGTTTATACTTGAAGAAGGTCAATAGCTGTTCACATAATTGCTTGGAACTGGCAGTGGAGTGTGTTGAGGAGGGAGACTAATAGATGTCATGCATTGAAGGTGGCAGATTTCATTGTAGGCCTCTGGAAATTGATATGGGATTATTTCTCCAGATTTTGCATGGGTAAGGCTTGGGCATCTTTTTCCCTTTGGTGTGTGCACCCACTTCTGCCATCAACATAACCTAGGAATGGTCTGACTGTGTGCTTGGCATAACTATTGGTTTGTTAGTGAAAATGTCCATGGGAAAAGATTGGGTTGATGGTGTGTCCTCTGTGGGTGTGTTCCAAGACTAGCTGAGTGAATCATAGGCAATATAGATTTTCGAAGTCTTCCTTATCACTTAGCCTGTCTACCCACAGATTGAAATCTCCCATGCGTTTGTGACTGAAGATATTGTGTTTGAAAATGCATGCATTTTTCATTAGGGGAGCCATTGTACATGTGATTAAATGTAATGCATCCTCACAAATAGTTGTCATATCTCATCTTGATCCTTCTCCTGAGGCAATACATGGGTAGCCCCCACCTTCTGCTTTAAATAATTATAATAGTTCACTACATCCAACTTTGCACCATTCACATCCTTTAAGTTGTAGTTTGTGCCACATCATAAAAATATTACTTTCGTTTTTGACATAGACATTATAAACTCTTTGGCCTGACTGTAGAAATTAAGTACCATCAATAACCTTTGGTTTCTGGTCAATTAATACTAAGGGACTTATTTAGTTTTTGCTCCATCCTAATCTGCCGCCAGCGGCCTGCCAAATTTACACTTTTGTCCTGATTCGCAAATTTTTACCCTTTAAGCAGCTCCTGCATACATGACTTGTATAGCTTGCGGGTCCATGATATCAAGTCAGCCAAGCAATGCTAGCGTGGTGGGTATGTTACTCTTGAAAACTGATCCAAATTAAGCATTGTGATTCAGGAATAATATAACTAAAGTCCCCTTTACACTGGATTTTTCCTCCCAGCTTGTTGCGGACAGTTTACGAGTTTTTCTGTCCTGGGCATACCATAATTCATAATGACGGTGGTGGAAATGGCGTTGAAATGGCTGCTTTATATTGGACTACCTCTCTCACACCATTCATGCCATGGTTAGCAACACAACCTACACACAGACCTCTACCTACACTACTGTCTTTTTAGTGCGGAGGTCTCCCCACACATAGGTCTACATTTTGGTAGTATGCCTGGAAAATCTGGACTATTTACACCTAAATGGGGATGATATAGGGTTTGGTGGGAAGGGGAGGGAGGGACATGGAAATACAAATACAAAATACTAAAGAGTAAGCCCATTGCGATTCACAAACTTCACTTCTGAAGGTATTACAGCCCAAAAGGGCATAAAATATTAAAAAATTTAGTCTAGCCAAAATTTTGAGTGAGTCCAGCATCACACATAGCCTCTCACAGGTATTGCAATAAAATTCAATAGAAATTCAATAGAAACTAGTAGAGCCAGGTACTGGAAATATTCATTTCTTCACTTGAGTTCAATCCCCAGGGACTTAGAGTATTTAACCTAATTATCAATTTAGACTTTAATATCCGCAACTTTTGTTCTCTATTTCCCCGCGTGTATTCAGCTTAATCTGATCAATAACCAAAAAGCTAAGCAACCTTTCATCTCCTTTGTGTATTTCGTGAAAGTATCTAGCCACGGGGTAATTATGGTCATAGTTACGAATAGCTCTTAAATGTTCCAAAACTCTCTTTTTAGCCTTGTGTATTGTGCTCCCCACATAGATCTTATTACAAGGACACCTTGAATAATATACACAAAAGTCTGTATTACAATTATGATGGCCCTTAATCTGATGGATCCTATGTCCACTGTCATTTGGCACATTGGTGCAATTTACACTGTGTTTGCAGGCTTTACACTGAGTACAACAGTAAAATCCAGCTGGATTCCCTGCTAATGATCTTGTATCCTGCATACTTGTCACTAAGTTCTGACTCAAATTGTCTCTTAAAGACCTGCCCTTGCAAAAAGTCACCAATGGCATATTAGTATAATTAGTATCTAGGATGGGATCCGTCTGCAGGATATGCCAGCTTTTAGTAAGAATCTGTCTCATTGAACGTGCCTGATTAGAAAATGTCGTGATAAATCTTAAACTCTCATCCGGTTTGTGTTCCTCATACCTTTTGTATAAAAGATCCTCTCTTCTGATGTTATCTACCTTACTCTTAGCTTGCAAAATAATCTTGTTACTGTATCACCTTTCTCTAAATCTTTGGCACATTATCGTGCTTTCATGTTGATAATCTTCCCGTCTAGCTCTTAATAATTCTCCATAAGGGATACTCTCTATCAATCTAGGTGGATGTGCACTCCTAGCATTGAGTAAGCTGTTCCCTGCAGTGGCTTACCTGTGTAACCTAGTACTTAAGGTGTCTTCGTGAACTATAACCTCTACATCCAAAAATTGGATTTGTTTATTACTGTGTTGCTCACTTAACTGAAGATTATATTCATTGTCATTTAGGGCCGCCACAAACCGTATTGCAGACCGTTCATCACCTTTGCAAATCCCAAAGATGTTGTCAATATACCGACACCACATCACTACTTTGTCCTCAAACTCTGATATTTTCATGGATACCTGCTCCTCCCAGCAGCAGATGAACAAATTTGCATAGCTGGGTGCGAAGCAAGTAGCCATAGCTGTCCACTGTACCTGTCTATATTCCTGATTGTCAATCAAGAAAAAATTGTTTTTGAGACAATAGCTGATACTTTCACAAATCATTTCGGTAAGTAGCAAAAATGAGATCGATCTTGCTGTCATATAATGTCTAATGGCTGCTAGCCCTAAATCATGTTGAATACATGTATAAAGACTCGTAACATCCAATGTTAGGAGCAAATAATCATCCTCCCATTTAAGGCCATCGATAAATTTCAATAATTGAGTTGTATCCTTCACATAAGACGGAAGGCCCTCAACAAATGGTCTAAGAAAATAACCTATATATCTTGAGGTTTTCTCAAGTGAAGAGCCCATAGCAGACAATATAGGTCTTCCCGGAGGAGTTTTCTTATCCTAATGCAGCTTCGGTAGGAGATACATTATTGGAATTATAGGGTATTCACATTTCAAAAAACAATATTAGGGCTAACAGCCATTAGACATTATATGAGAGCAAGATCGATCTCATTTTTGCTACATACCGAAATGATTTGTGATATGATCAGCTATTGTCTCAAAAACATTTTTTTCTTGTTTGTGGGGAGCACAATACACAAGGCTAAAAAGAGAGTTTTGGAGCATTTAAGAGCTATTCGTAACTATGACCATAATTCCCCCGTGGCTAGACACTTTCACGAAATACACAAAGGAGATGAAAGGTTGCTTAGCTTTGTGGTTATTGATCAGATTAAGCTGAATACACGCGGGGAAATAGAGAACAAAAGTTGCGGATATTAAAGTCTAAATTGATAATTAGGTTAAATACAGTAAGTCCCTGGGGATTGAACTCAAGTGAAGAAATGAATGTCCACTTGGGTTAAGTGAACAAAAGAAGATGTATAGATATTTCGACCTCTAGTTGGTTATATGAGATAATATTGTTTCACTTTTAGGTGTATGTGTTTTAATGTGTGGGTGGTGGTATGTTTAGATTTGGCATAGACAGTTGGGTGGAGCAAGGCAACTTAGAATGCTTAAATTAGATGTCATTGACATAGAAATGTTGTGAAAAGTTTGTCTTTAGAAGTACAAGCAAATTAGGGCTATACCACAGTATATTTGAGCGTAGGGCTGAAAAGAACAGATAAGTATTAAGAATACATTTATAACATATGGCTATTGTGTATATATGGTACATATTCCATCTGTAATTTTGGAAACAATGTTTAATTGAAGGAATGTGCATATGAAAGTGATGGTGATATTTAAGCAAGTTGGAATGTGTTAGAGGATATTTTATCACTTATGGTGGTAAGGCAGTAACTGTATTTATGATGAGACAGTATGAATGGTAACATTTTAGGTGCATAATATACTGTAGCTAATATATTACAAGAAGCTTCCTTTAAAACTTATATTGTTTTTACAGACTGTGATTCACATTTCAGATAATAGTAAGTACTGAATAACAAGAATAACAAGGTTTGACATTTTAAGATGGCGGACGCCTTTCATTGCAATATGTGAACATCTTTGGTCAGTCCGTTATTTATGTTTTTGTTACAAATAGTATTTAATATGCAAAGTAAACAGCTATCCCATCAGTGATCAAGGCTACGGCTGAAACGCGTTGGGATGAAATATTGTTTTACTAAAGAACATATGCAATTTCAAATGTGTCCGAGCATTTCCTTTTAATGTTGAGGATTTGGTGTGATATCTGTCTGCAGTTCCGGGTCCACGCCCGGACCGCCACTACTGTGAGCCTTGTGACACCGGTATCTGGATTCAGTGATATATATAGAAATATCATACATAATTGTTTAATAATTCTGTTGTTTTAACATTAATTAATACACATTTAAGCTAATACGCTAAAATATTTTATATCATTAGTTTTATGTTTAAACTAAATATTTTAATTTATCAAACATTAATATATTCCCTATTCTGCCATGGTTGCTGAGGTTTCCATCTATGTTGGAAAAGTTACTAGTAGTGACTTTACACTCATAAATCTTGGTGCAGAAGATTCCATTCATAAATCCTGGTGCAGAAGATTCCGTATGTAGGTCAGCATCTTACAGCAATTTTACACTTGGAAATGGTGAATATCAAAAAGTGTAAAGTTACTACGAGGTGTAGTAGCAGATTTACACAAAGAAATCTAAATATGCAAACTAACCTTTGTGAATATGCTCTGTAGGGTGGGTTTTGGTCAACTCCCTTTAGCCACTGGCTTTGTTTGACCAGTAATTTTTCCCAATAGGCTTAGGACTTTGTCAATCATGTCTGGTTTAGGCCAGTGGAGTATTCATCTTGTACCTAATGCTGTTATCTGTTTGATAATATTTCATAAATGTAGTTCTGTCAGAAAAGAAAGGTGAACGGAGACTAATCAACAATGCAAGGACGGTATTAGGCAACCCCAGCATTTGGCAGTCATGTCAGGCTCCAAAGAAGCACTTTGGGCCACTGCAGACATATTATGTTAGAGAACAAATGACCCATGAGAGGACAACGACAAACAGCTTACAAACAGCCCTGAAGCTAACCCGCCAGATGTAAACCTTGATATGAAACTTACCAAATATTTATATACAGAAACTGTAGGTTTCTGACAACACATGGCACTAGGGAGGGACCACATGCATGTCTATACTATATAAGCAGCCCCAAACCAATATGGACCAAAAGAACAGTATAGAAGGGTGGTCAGAGACCCACAGTCAAAAAGCAAGCAGTGTACCTGTCAATTCACTGCATTTGGCAGCGTCAACCTGGGAAATAAAATGCCTCATAGAATATAATGGGGTCACCCTTTTTCAAATGTATCTCTCTGTCCAAAAAAGTACTACTTATCTATTCATCTTAATGGCACCATCCCTCTTAAGCGCCAGACTTGACATGCATTTTTGTGTCAAAAGGTTGGCAGGTATGAAGCAGGAACCAGCAATTGATAATCTTAGGTCCAAAATCCAAATATGTTCTTCATAATTGGATGATTTCAACGGAGCTAAGAATGCGAGAGCTGAAACAAACACTCCCTGCTTATTGGACACTGGAGAGTGCCAAATCCACCTAGACCTGCAGAGAACCTGCAGAGAATCCCACAAAGTAGGGAAAATAAATAAAGGGGAATGAAAGGCTGAGCGACCCTCATTTTCTGTCACTGGTTTTTGTAACAAATATTTTATAAAACAAATTTTTGTCCTGCAGTTTTAGCTACTGAATTGGGGCCATAACTTACAAAGTGGCTTAGTAGTTATAAACCTTGAACTCAAGGGTTTAAGACTTCTAACTCATGTTTTCTAATGCACTAACCCCATTGTGTGATTCAGAAACTTTTTCCACGTCACAAAATGGGTTTAGAACTCAATAGTGCATTGCATTTTGGAAGGGGCGTGTTAAAGACGTAATTCTGGTTGCAAACCACTGATCTGTTACCAACTTCCAAGTTGGGGTGATAACTGATTCGCACAGATGCAAAGGCACCTTTTGAACCTCTCCTCCTTTGTGAATCGGTGTGGCAACTTTATGCAGAGTAGGCCGTGGTCTGGGGGACCACTGACTGCTCTCACTGAAGTTTTCCAAAACTGCTCAAAAAATGTTTTTCTATTTTGGAACACAACTACGGGAATATTAGTCTGCTGTCCCTTGCTGACCACCATCCATTTAATCGTAGTCAATAACATTGGGTTGCAAGTTGTGACCTGCCCAATTAATAGTAATTAGGCGGGTCATTCGCTGGCGCAGTATTTTGTGAACTTCCCAATTAGTACAAAGGTCAGCTTACAAAATTAGATTGCATTGCCAAAAAGTAAGCGCACAATCTGCAAGCATGTTTTGCAAATGTAACATTTGTGCATCAAGCCTTTGGAGAGGTAGGAAGAG
The DNA here is from genome assembly GCF_031143425.1 of Pleurodeles waltl. Classification (NCBI taxonomy): domain Eukaryota; kingdom Metazoa; phylum Chordata; class Amphibia; order Caudata; family Salamandridae; genus Pleurodeles; species Pleurodeles waltl. The sequence goes on from NC_090451.1 coordinate 533,260,914, forward strand.
TGCTTAGTTTGAGCAGATGGTTTCCAGGGGGCAGTCGTTTTTGGGGAACAGCAGTTATTTTTCCACATTAGACATATAAGAGAGCAAGACAGGAAATTTCACACAAAATGGAAAGACAGAGGAAGAGAAAGACACCTCATAAAAGGAGGAAGCAGGAACCTGCAAGAGTGAGCTAAACGGGCAGGGAGTGTCTGGCAGTGGATTAAAGAAGCATAAGGTAGATTCAGGACAACGTTCTTGGTGTTTGTCATGTCGACATTGAGTTGCACCGGCTACGGACTTCTGAGAAGGGCCCTGGGCACCCAGGCCAGACTGGCCATAGCGGGCATTGGACGTTTCCCAGGGAGGCTGATAGGTTGGGGGCTGGTTTTTCAGAGGTGGGGGCCGGTTTTGTTACTGAGGAGCTGGTTGTGCAGCAGTGCTACAGCATCACCCCCAGTAACAGAAGAACAAAAGCAGCAGTGCTTCGTCTGCTCTCGCCTATCCCCCCCACCACCACCATTTGCCTACCCCCCACCACAACCTGGGGGCTGGTCTGACAAAATTGTCACGGCTGCTATGGGTCCCCAGTCCGGTCCTTCTGGGCACCAGCATTTGTAATTTTACAAATTGAGCACTAGATAAGAAACTGTGACAACACACCATGGGATGGATGGTGACTACTTGTAGGCTGGGGAAGAATGCAGCATCTGGTGGGAGGAAGTAGTTTACTTTTGACAACCTTGCAAAAAGGCAGCTTGTCAGGAGGGTTCAAACATCCTGTGGAGGAGGGATCCAAGAGGAAGGAAGGATAACTGGTTTATGGTGTTGATTTAAGGAACAATAGACTCTTTCCACAAAGACATGACTTGGTTTGTGCTAATCGGGTGCCCGCTGCATTATGGCTATTTTAGTGCGGGAAACAGACCCGTGGGTCAGGATGGTTTGGGAGCAGAGAAAGGCTAGGCCGAAGATGCTGCGGACTTCGATGGCAAGCCAATAAAGTGCGTGTATGGTGAAACTAACATGACTTGAGAGCCAGCTTCCAGTGAAGAAGTGAGTATCAGGTGGAAGGCATATCGGAGGGGATCTGAAGAGATCTCGAAGGCCCACTAATGGACACTGTTGGAGAGCCTGCTGGAGAGGACGAGCGAGGCCTCGAAGCTGAACTCCGAGGGAGCCTGGGATGATGCGCCTTCTTCTGGAGTCAGCGCCGACCGGCTGCTCAGAGGCGGTCCTGGTGTTCCTTAGCTGATACTTCACAGCCTCAGAAAACTCAAATTCTGATGACAGTAACAATTGTGTCTTCTGTAAACTAACCTTCGACTTTCCGTTTCTAGGTGCGCTCTGGTTAACAGTCACATTTTTATTTTCCAACAAATGCACAAAGGTACAACATGTACAAGTCACACGGTAAACGCCCTCCCTTGTAAAGAACCGCTTCACACCTGCTCCTTCTACAACAAAGTAAATACCAGGTGTTATGAGAGAAAAGGTCGTGGGCAGTCGTTTCATTGGTCCCAGAAAGGGACTAGGGCCGGGCCCGACATGCAGCCTCTGTGGCATTTCCCTGGTAGACTGCAGGATGGGGCCAGCTATGACATCTGGGTGGGCTGCCAGGCCCAGTGCTTAATTTGAGCGGCATGGTACCGGCACTTTTTCTTCTGCTTCAAGTATTTACTGCGAGCAAGACACATATGGCAAAGACGAAGGAAGAGAAAAACGAAAAAGCGTCACAAAGGGAGAAAGTAGAAAGTGTACTGAAGGGGTAGGGAGTGGCTGTGAATGGATTAATGAGGCCCTGGGTGGCTTCTTGATGACGCTGCCTTAGTATTCCGTGCTCGCACACCTAGGCCCATATTTATACTTTTTTTGCGCCGCTTTTGCATCGTTTTTTGATGCAAAATCGGCGCAAACTTACAAAACAATTGTATTTTGTAAGTTTGCACTGTTTTTGCGTCAAAAAATGACGCAAATGCGGAGCTAAAAAAGTTTAAATATGGGCCTTAATTTTCAGTTTCAGTTTCAGAGGAGAGCGTTGGGTACTGGCACGTTTTTATTTACAAATTAAGCACTGGCCAGGCCCATCTATGAAAGCCCCCATAACCACACTAGTCATGCCCAGCTGCAGTGTGGAGCTGGCTTGAACATTTTTGCCAGAGCAGATTTTGGTTTCCAGTCCGGCATTGATGTTTTGGACTAACCTGTGGAGCATCTCAAGGCGAGATACCGACAGACTTATAAAACTAAAAATAACGTTTCCCAAGGAGAAGAAAGCCACAAGAGGAAAGACCGGGTCAGTGGTGCTGGAATAATTTTCAGCTTGGAGGTGCTGCCATCAATGTTATGTCACTGAATTCACAGGGATTGAGAAAAGTCAAACTTTAACCCAAAGAACAGTAGTGTGCACCTGGCGGTGCATTTTGGAGCACACCGTCAGAAATATATTACTAAAGCACCCTGTGGCAGTGCACTGGTATTTACAGACAGCACATTTTACATTGAGCTAGCCACTACTTTCGCACTGAGCAAACAGTTTTACTGATAAAACTATATAGTGCACAAACGATAATGTGTGGAAATCGAATTTCATAAACATTTTTCATTTTACGCAGCACCAAGAAATGTTTTTGATTCTATCAAAATCTTTGTTTCCTTCACACTTCAGAAATAAAGAATAAAATGCATCTCCTATGCTCTCCTAACTTTTGATATATTTTGAAATTTTTGTACAGTTCATTTACAGCCAGTTAAATGTTTCGTGTGTTAAAATAAAATTGCCACACTGCAGCCTTCCCTTTCACACTCCATGTAAGATTGTCACATAGTTCTCCATTCAAATTCCTCTCACTTAACAGCAGAAAAAGAAAAGTACAAACCAATCTCCAGGTTAAAAGAATAAGCAACAGTTTGCCAGAAGACTAGTCTGACATTTGACCTCCGTCTTTCAAAACACAGCAAATGTGAGGAAATAAAAAATAAAAAATAAAGGCCTCTTTATTACTCATTCACCTTCTGAACTCCTGCATAGATAGTTAGATGGTGCTGCAGCAACCCCCACATCCCAACTTCCAGTGCTTACAGCCCGGGTTTACCAGTTGCTGAGTGTGTCCTACTGCAGAAAATGTAGAGGATTAGTACGAATGGGCGTAGTACTTACACTCTTCATAATAGTCAACACAACAAAAATGAGGAAGGATTATGGGTTTGCGTCACAAGGCTGAAGGTGTAATCTACATGATTATAGCATTACATTGAAGGGGCAGATGTTTTAAACAACGCAGTATACATTGCAGGATACATCTTAAAAAACTGCAGGAAACAATTTAAAAAACATTTTCAAGTCTTCCTCAGCAGATTATCAAAGTGATAAGAGTGGCCGCCTTCAGGGGGTCCAGAAGACCACACATCAAGAGAAACCATATTCAAGGATCTAAGCATGACACATACAGAGAGGGCACAGATTCAAGCATCAAAGAAGAGCTGAGGCCTGAAGACTGTGCGAATGCCAGCATAATATTTAATGAGTGGCAAGCTTTGGAAAGCTGGATACTTCGTGTAACAGTAGACCAGTAGGGATTCAATGCTCTTAAGCAGGTGATCATATGAAATCACTAACCACCGTCATTTGGAGGGACAAGGAAGGGAATTTCCAATTAATGGGGGTCTTAGAAATACACTCTCCCAAACAAACTACCATAACAAAATAAGTATTCCAAGCCACTCTAATATACGAAAATGAAGGGTCCCTTTCTAAAATTCCACACTAGGCATATATAGGGAAAAATAATAATTTTCTTTATCAGTGACCCTCACCCACTCTAGTAGTGGCATGTTTCATCATCGGGTCCACCTCGGCCCCTAAACGCAGAGGAGGGCTCAACCATGTCTCAGGGACAACTTCAAATAACCTGCGGGAGGGGTCTAAAGATAAAAATACCTGTGAGCCCAAGGTATCCCTTTATTGGTGGCTAACATGGTTGAGGCCACCTCGTGTCAACTCCATCAGATACTGCATGGTTGGGGGATTCCTGTAGGCCGGACTGTGCTTGTTGTTTTGCTCTATGCAGATGATGCAATGGTATACCTGCGTCAGCCAGCCACCATCAGTCCATATCCTGTTGAACACTATGAAAGAATTCGGAGAACTATTGGAGCTCCATGTAAATCATTCAAAATCAGTCTTGTTCCCTCTGGGGCAGTTGAAGGGGATACACCTAACACTGTTTCCGGAATCGGGGCTACCCTGATGGGCGGACAGTGTTAAATATCTGGGGATGCACATAACGCACAGGATCCAACTGTCTCGTCCTGAACCTGGGGAGGGTTATTTGCAACCTAGGTCCCTCAATTGACTTTTGGAACCCTCTAAAACTGTCCCTGATTGGGAAAATAGCACTGGTTAAAATGGTGGTCCTGGCCAGATGCCTATATGTACTCCAGGATACTATGGGCCTCATTTACGAGGAAGTAGTGCATCACGGTGCTGTGTCAAAATAGCCAGAGCTGCGTCACTTCAGGAAATGCAAGGATGTGCCGTATTTACAAAAATACGGTGCACCCCTGTGTTTCCCCTAGCGCTGGCACTAAATTTAGCTGCCTAGCACCAACATAGGCCTTCTTTGCACCGTAGTGCAAAGATGCCTGCGTTGCAGGGAATGATTGTTTTTGTGCAGGAAGAGACACCTTCCCACACATAAACAATCATTCACGGCGTTTTGTTCTTTCTATGTGTGCTGAAAAATGCAGCACACATAGAAAAGGCAAAAACAAGGAGAAATAAAAGTATTTCTCCTCATTGCACCATGCTAACACCATCCCTGGTGTGGTGTTAGTTTTTAGTGCTGCCTCTGGTTTACGATATCTCATAAATCTGGGGCAGCGTCAAAATGCAATGGGTGTTCAAGTGGAACAACCACAGCAACACACATTGGATGCCCCTTTCACACTAAGTGATGCGTGTGAAGGGGCCATATTTACAAGGCGTCACTAAGCCTTAAAAAGTGGCTTGATGCCACCTTGTATATATGGAGCAAGGTATTGCACCACAAGGAGCCTCGTAAATGAGCCCTATGTACGAGATTCCTCAGTGTGAGTTCCGGGAATTGGATCGGCTGTTGTTGTAGCTCCTTTGGGCTGGGAAGAGATGTAGAGTGGGTCTGAGCACACTTAAGCTAGAAGGAGCAACTGGGGGGAAGAAGGTACCAGAAACTTGAGTTCTAACACTTGGCGGCTCAGTTGGCGCATGCAGTACATTGGCATAATGAGGGAGGTGATTGGTAAAAGACTCTCCTAGATGGTACATATGGCTAGCATAATCTTAGGGCCCAGTTGATGCAGTTGATGAGAGGGAAAATAATTCCTCAGTCTTTGCTGCCACATTTGATATAACTGGTGTGCCAGATCTGGGTGAGAGCAGTTCAGGAAGTGATGAGGCGAGCGTCATTTGCGCCAGACTTATTTGGATGGTCCTACCCAAGGCACACATAGCCAAGACTATGGCTGTTGGCCGCTGTGCCAGGCTTCGGACCTATATCTTGCAGCCCGATTTATTACTTTGCAAGAAGCGTTTGAGGTATTTGGGTTGGGCCCAGAGCAGTTCCCCTAATACACAAAAAGAGCGGCCACAGCCAGGAGAATATGGCCTTTGTTCCCAGTGGCCCCTGAACCCACACAGACAATAGTCACCATGCTGTCATTTGCAGGGGTCCTGAATCTGATCACACAACTATGTCGAGCTCTTAGGGCAGATAAACAGGCGACACCTCTAAGGGTCGAAAATGCCTGGAAGCGTGTCAGTGAACACCCTATAACTGCTAAGGAATGGCATAAAATACATGATGGAGTCTGTAGAGTTGATAAACGCATAGTTCAAGCGGGTGCACTATCACTTTATACACATAGTTTACCTCTCCCCCAAACAGTTACATACTATATATCCAACTAGGGATCCGGGCTGTGTGGAATGTGGGGGACTGATGGCTGACTTCTTTCATGTGGTGTGAAATTGCTCTGCCAATTCGATATTCTGGGTAGAAGTGATAGCCCAACTCAATGGGGCTGCACGTAGCACTCATGATTAAACAATGCCTATTGGGTCTATTCACTGAAAAAGCACGAAGAAGTTGAATGGAAAACGGATATGCTTGGACTCGTCTTGGCTAAAAAGCATATTGCCATTGACTGGCTAAGCCACGCCCCCCCCCCCCTTCATGTCAAGAATAGCGGCGAGACTTACTGGAATTGGCGAGAGTGAGGAAGTGTATATGAGAAAGAAAAGACAAGAAGGTAGTAAATGACCTGATCTCATGGGGAGCTATGATACAAACCCTAACAGACCCTCCTGATGCCAGACCCCTGTTGTGGTGGGTGGATGGTGAAGTGCCCGAGTGACGGGTTGGCTGGTCTGCTGGTACAGGTGGGTGATATACTGATTATGTCTGCTTGAGGATATAATGAAGGTTGACACAGACAGCACTTTGACCACGATGGCCAGATAAACGCATGGGAGCACGGGGTGGGGGAGGTTTAAGTTTACAAAATTGTTCATTGTTTTTGACCTGTTCAACACTAACAGGATCCTGCTTTGTATAAACTGGCATGGTATAGTACACTGCATGTGTTATTTATCTAACCGTAATCCTGAGACAAAATTAGTTGCTGAATAATCCTGTATGCTGTACTTGATATTGTATGTGGAGAAATGGCAATAATTAAAAAAGAAAATACTTATAATATATGGCGGGGGTACTTTATCTTACATATTGTAGAGGGGTGAAGCTTGGATGAGGAAGAGAATGGGTGCAGCTTCCTGAAGCTCTAATCTCTTCCTTGACAAGCTTCCTCCAGACATCCCAGGTATAATCAAGGACTCTTTGGAAGCTTGCTAACTTATGGGCACCAAGAAAAAAGTGTCAATAAAGCAGTTCACCTGCGGACATACCACACAGAGCTACATGGGAAGTGTTTGAGGACTGATGAGGTGCAGAAAAGAAACTCCTGGAAAATAAGCCTAATATAACTCCAAATTAGGACACAAACTCTACTGGGAAGGCCTAACTAGGCCTACTTCAAAAAGATATCAGAATCCTTCAAAATAGCCTCGCACCTTGAAGCCACAAATCCTGGAATGCCCTCGAGAAAGTTAAAGACACTCCTAGCAGACTCAATACCTCCTAAACCGACCAATAAGAGTTTAAAAAGCCATTTGCACAAAGCTACATTCTGTGTGCCTACCTCTCCAACTATTGCGGGCAAAGTGACAGTGACGAGTCAATGGGAAAGTCCACTGATGACAAAAGGCAACCTAAAAGGTCTTCAGCAGGATCTAGGGAAGTAATGGAAGGAAGGCCTCAAACAGCAATTCCTGGAGGTTTATCAAGCGTGACAGAGGCTCTTGCCTCAAAGAGAATGATTGTGTATCAAACACATCACAGGGTTCAAAAACTAGAAACCAAAACATCCGACCAGGCAGAAAAAGAAGCTACAAAACCAAATGCAATACAGTCTGTACTTGCCCAAATCAGTGACCTTAATAATAACTGTAGTGACTACGAATACCAAAGCAGGTGCAACAATATCAGGATTTACGATGTGAAAGAAGATGCCAAAGCAGCAAAATCTTGGACTATGTTAAACAAAACGCTGCTTTCCCAAAATTCTTCTCCTTAAAGAAGGAGAGGAAGTAGACATAGAAAGATTGTGCAGGCTGGGCCGTCGAGCGGCATCACTGAAGAGTAGAGCACGGGGAAATCCTCACTAAAATGTCTATCTTTCCTCAGAAGGAGTTGCTGTTGAAAGAGGCCAAATGCCAAGCACACATAATGTTTAATGGGACACATCATTCTTTTCCAGGCCTGCCACATGTCATGCTCATGAAAAGGAAAGCCTTCAAACCCCCAGTAAATACAGTCACTGAAAGAAGCAATAGATTCCAATCCACTATTCCCTGCATCCTTCACTTCCAGGTGGTAAAGGAAAGTCACCATGTTACGAACTTGCAAAAAAGTCTTGAGGTGATCAGTATGTCTCATCGCCACCATTGCTCAATTCAGAACACAGGAGAAGAATGAGACAAGATAGGAGAAAGAAAGTCAACAATAGAACAAGTGTCTTCCTGTCATGAATGAAAATAATGATTTCATTAAGGAGCTGTCTTCACTTTGTGTAGCTTGTGAGTTGAGAAGATGTGCAGGGGGAAAAGATGGGAGAGGGTGAATTCAGGAGTGAATGATAGTAACAACATCAATTTTATCCAAGGTGGAGTTTTCACATAATTGTGACATAAAGGGATCATATTACAAAACACACTTCCATATATCATATTAAACTCGTTTAAACTGTGATCATGTTAACTCATATTATTTTTTGTACAAAAATATGGATTTGGAAAAAAGCTTCTCCATTACATAAACTTTAGTGCTATATTTTTATTTTTATGTTTAGGTACTATTTTAAGGAACAATAACATGTAAATATTAAACGTTTTCTGTGTTTTTTTTATTTTCATAGGCAACACATTGATGTTTTAATCATACTAGGCATGTTCAACATTGGCTTTACTGTGAGTGCCTGTTGTGACAAAGCTGTTAGGAGAGGTAGACTAACAGCACACATGAACAACAAACCTACTGGAAAGAAAATTAAAGAGAAGGGATAGCAGGATGCATTTCACCCCAAGGCTGGTTTGATTGATAAAGATGATTTAGAAGATAACACAGAGCAGCCAAGCACCAGTTACATCACAAAATACTACATTGCGGAAGAGAAGGTAGAACCTGTACAACAAAACAATGGTGTAACTCAAAATGAGCAGACAGAGTGGTAATTGAAAATATACACCAAAGCATCTGTGGCATTAAAAACACCAAAAGCATTAGGATTTGGATAGTCAGGCATGTGTCAGATGATTCCTACCAACCATGAAACAAAACATGCACATTGATGAAGTTTAAACTGTTGTACAGAATTCTTCTGTTCCCTGTACCATGATGTTTACTTTTTGCTGAGTGTATTTGTTAAAAAAATATTTATCTGACGGAATCAAGAAGAAATCAGAATTAACAACATATTTGAGACACCTTTGTTTCTTTCATGAAAACCACAATTCTTAATGTAGATTGTTCCCATTGGGATGTTATTGTTGGTATACTCTTATAAAATGATTTAGTTTAACTTGAGACCCCTTGTTAAATCATATCTGTATTCTATTAGTTGTTACAATGCAAGGTCCTCTCTAAATTGGCCATCTGATTCTACCATATTCAGAATAATCTGATCAATGCATAGTACTTACACGTGCTGTTTGTTACTATATTTTAACCAATTCTTCTTATCATTGTAACATGTCAGCACTAACCTGTTTGTGTTCTTTTCTTCAGGTTGTGCAATCTTGTAGGTGCAAGATGCGACCACAGAAGCTTTTTCCCAACACCACCCAAGCACTGTCATGACCCAAATACTATCTATGTAATTGAAGGCAAGACAGTCCCCAGGGGAAAGAGGAAGTTGATAAAAAGAAACACAAGATATTCTATTCGGTCTGGTCCCTCTTCATCTGAGTTCCTCTCCAGAAGCTAATAGGTTCTTGTATGTCTAAAAATACAGAATATTGTGTAGACTTCAAAAAGAACTCCTGACACAGTGGTCATACTAAACAGGTATTCCTTTGCATTTTGTTTACCTAAAAATTCCCTCTTTCCCACTTTAAATTTTGTAATGTGGTAGGAGGACAACACCGGCTTTTGTTATTCCTGAACAAAAGAATGAAGAGAGTAAATGCATCCTTATTAGATGCAATAAGTAACTGAGAACTGTTCCCCTTATAATAATCACATGATGACCTGTTTAGACATTCTGGAAACACATTTTTCCAATTGGATATTGGGGGCACGGGATGTGGCCAAAGACTAAACCGCCTCTTGCGTGCCGGCACCGGTGCCTGAATGACACTGCATCAACGGTGGAACTTGCACACCATGCCTGCTATGACAATTATGTCTGCCAGACACACGGACCACATATTTTTCTCAACAGCCTCATTTTTTAGAGAGCCTGCCCCTCACACTCACAGTGCTAGCTACACCCTACCATGAGGTGATGTTATTGCATGTTGAGCGGTGGTTTCCAACTATAGCGCATATTCAAAAATTACATTTTTAGTACAATTAATAGTACTATATTAGTACCAATGAAGTACTACAAAACCCTATTCATAAACCTTCAAGTGTAAATGTCCATTTTTACTTCTCCTATCTTTTCTATGGGAAGACCCTCACAGATGTACATTTACTTCTTAGTAGTGAATGTAGGAGGGATCAAGGGAAAGTGTTTGAGAAATGGGGCCTACTTACTACAAATCAGATGGGATGTAGGGAGGAGTAAATAGGGGTCAGGGAGGGGTTTAGGGAAGGGCATGCTCTTACCCATAATAGAGTAAGCACATTGCTATTCACAAATTCAATTTTTTAACTAAGCACAGCCAAAAGGGGTCCCAATAAAGGGTGCCAATAGTAGTAAATGGCTCCAGCTCAGAGCTGAAGTAAGTCCAGCAGTACACAGGGCCAACCACTTGTACTGTCACACACTGATAGAAAATACAGGAGATAAGGACTTAAAATAAAATACCATAAGAAATATTGTTAAATTATTTTATACTATTAAAAAGAGTTGAAAATATAATTAAACATAATTCAGTGTTAAGAAAAATGTGTAAAAATCAAAGTTATTTAATTCTAAAATATTTTAACAACGTTTTTAATGTAAAAATGTAACTAACATCAATTTTTAATAAAATATAATTACATTACATTTAATTAATTGTAGACATCACTTTTAATAAATATTAGTACATAATACAAAATTACTTTAGGTGGGAAATATTTTTTTAATTTAAACCAGTAAAATAATTTCAATTTAATATATTTAAATTAATTAAAGATGTAATTCAAAATTAGTTGAAAAATGATCCAGCACTTTTTTCTTTTGTTCTACATTTAGGATAAATGTATAGAATTAGCTTACAATAACATTTAACATAAACATATTTTCACTAACTTTTTCCAAGTTTACAAAACCTTTAAAATGTTCCTATACTTCACCATTGGCAATCTCCACAATCAGGCAGATATTTCTGTATGGTTAAGTAGATGGAAAGGTTCCCTGAGCTTTACCTTAGGAAGATCAACACAGCCGGGGTAGAGATCTCTGCATGATAAAATATTGGGAAACATTTGCCTTCCACATGTTTAGCATTGAGTTCCTTATACGTGCTGCTATCTTTATTCTTTTGCCAACTAGGTCCTTTTGAACAGATTCTTTATGCGGCAAATTTAGCTCACTAGTAGGCCTACATGTAATGAATACCGAATGCACTCACAGGTAATCAGATTCCTGCTTTATTTACTGAGGGATCACTGCTACACTGTATCTGACACTACACAGGAAGAAGCAGACTCCTAGATTGTGTTTTGAGACATCTTCACATGTTTTGATGCAATTTAGATAGGCTCTGGGTGCTACCATGTTTTGTTTTTGGTCATTGGCTACTAAAAAATAGAAACGTCCAAGAGTGGTATAGTGCCATTTTGACATTAATTCATGTCTACTGCTGAGGAGCTGGAATCGTAAATTGATATAGAAGAAATTAATGATGCCATAAAGGGGCTAGCAACAGTGAAGGCGCCTGGTGAGGACGGACTCCAGCAGAAATTTAAACCACATATGCTTGGTTGCTGGCTCCCAAACTGCAAAAATGTATGAGTTGACTCGTAACAAATGGGGCCTTACTGCAAACAACAAGAGAGGCCATCACAGTGGTGATCTCTAAGGCATGGCAGGACCTACAACAGACAAAAGCATACTGCCCCCTCTCGATGCTAAATCTAGATTATAAGTTACCCCCCAGGGTATTGGCCAACAGGCTAACACCTCTCATGCTGGACCTTGTTCGGAATGATCAGCTTGGTTTCATACATAGTAGATGCACATCTATTAATATTCAACACCTTCTCCATGTTCTGGAGGACTGTCTGGATATGGATACATATCCTGCAGTGATGTCTATAGATATGGAGAAGGTTTTTAACACTTTGAATTGGGAAACCTCTATGAGGTGTTGGCAAAGATAAGGTTTGGAACAGAGTTGTTGAGATGGATTTGTTTATTGTCTAGTGAACCAAAGGTTATGGTTAAAATAGGTAGGGTAATAGAAGAGAGGTGAGATGTAGGAAGGGGTGCACACCAGTGCTGCCTGCTTTCCCTTCTCTCGCTTGCCCTGGCTATGGATCCTCTGTCAGCAAAATTTAGACAAAATGCTGAACACTGGGTATACCGACAGGCCTAGAGAGGCATGTTATCTCGCTATCTGGGGATGAGATTTTATTGTACCTGAAAGGAGTGACAGTGGACATAAATGTGGTACTGCAGGCACTGGAGACTTGGGGGAAGTCTCTAGATTGACAATCCACTAGGCAAAACGTGTCTTTAGTCATTAAAAGAACAGAACCAGGCTCCCCCTCAACCTGAAATCATCTCAATCAATCACTTTATTCGCAGCACACCTGCCACATAAAAGTACATAAAATACTGATCAGTTATAAACACACAAAATCATTCAGATAAAATTATACTCCATAAAAAAGACTTTAGATCCATGTTCTAAAATGAATAAATGTGTTAGCCACATTTAATTTTAACACAGGGGGACAAACTAATACAGACCTCCCTCTTGTAGGCAAATGCCTTTCTAATTTTTAATAATTGCCAGAGAATGGTCGCCACCACATAGCATGTCAAATGGGACTGGAGCTGCTGCAAAAATAACTGCGCTGGCTTACAATGGCGAAGATTTAATTATTTAAGGATAGGAGAAGAAATGATTGCCTGGGGGAAAATAAAACAAACAAAAAAACATGATGTGCATAGTTGACTGCGTAGATTTCCCATCACACTACGGGGGGAACTTAGTGTGGGAATTACATCTTGCTGGGTAGCCCACCATTAACGGGATGTAGTTGAAGCGAAATCTAGTAAGAACAAAACGGTGCTGACAATTACAGACTGTAGACAAACACATTTGTAGCTCATCTTGGGGGAATATCTGTTTATAAAAACACACTGAAATGTTATTACAATTGACAGCTTCCCTCCTGGCCATACTTGTCCCCAAATATTTCTGTTTCAAGCTGTCTTTTTTTTAATTTTTTTTATAACTATTGAATAAACTAGGAGATAAAAACAGCTTGGCTGACCCTATCTCATCCAATTTTTGCAAGCCAGGGAATCTCATATACCCATGAAGATTCAGCCAATCTTTAATAATCAAACAATTCAAAGGAGCAGAGACCCTCGCCCATATTGCCCTCCATAGCAAAAGGGGTGCCATTTTAATTTTGACTTTGATGTAAGGCATCTGAAGCTCAACATGGCACAGCACGGTTGAACACCCCCGAGGGACGGCTAGGAGGTTTCTAAAAAAAGCATCTTCCACCCTCTAAACTACACCTACATCCACCAGACCCCACAAACCTGCCTCATATGTGGCTATAGATATCAGCTTGGCTGTATAAATTGTCAAGACCTCTTTCACAGGTTTTGCCCTCAAAGTTTTGCAAACTATCTGGATTCCCTGTGATTGACTTTTCCATGAGTCACTCTATTAGCTACCATAGGCTGCCAATAGGATTTCTGATCAAAGAGCACTCCAAGGTAAGAGAACACACCGTCTCCTCTACCCTGACTTTATTAATGCAAAAGGAGGGGTTTCTCTTTGGGAACTTCCCACATCCGATGACAAAGGTTTTTTTGGATTAACCTGTAAATAAAGATCTTTCATGAAGGTGATATAATCCTCAATGAGATCCTGTAAAACTTGACCAGTTCATGCTAGCAGTACTGCATCAGCCGCAAAGAATAGGATAGGGAGAAGGCAAGAGTCCACATAAGGAGAATCTCTGAGTCTAGACGAAAGAGCCAACTCTATGTTATTAGTGTACAAAGAACAAAGAAATGGGGCAAGGACACAGCCCTGCCTCACACCATGTTTAATTATCAAATGGAACAGTACACTCCACCTCTCTATCATAATGAACTGATGCTTGCTTCTCGGAGTAAAAATAAGACAATATTGGTATAAAGTAGGGAAAAATACAGATATGTTATATAACTCCGTGAAAACCTTAATTGATCACTGGAGAAAAGTTGTGTTACTTCTAGCACCAATGCCTTTTGTACACAAATGCATTTTTGTCACACTTTGTCGCGCTCCTCCTCTAAAAAAAAATAAAAAGACAAAACATATAGTATACAATTTTAGCACAATACACACACTAAAACACACATATACATTACATCAAAAAAGTGTCCAATTATACATATCAATTTTCCAGAGCAAGGTACAAAGTGCAACAGATGCTGCACTTGGATCTTCCTTCACTATTCCAAACTACGGCCTGTCAATCAACTTTTCCAAAAGCAGTCCACTGTTTGAAGTAGTAATGATAAATACTGTCACTGATTGGTAATTTTTCCCTGATAATTAATTGTGGTATAGTCTTATTTCATCAACTTTGATTCATAAATTCGTAATATAGCTCAGACTGTTGGTCGACGCAGTTCGGCCCATAATCCCTATAGGCGTCAACAGATATTGGAAGAAAATCAGTACCTAAATGTAAAATCGCACATGTATGTACCCATTATTATAACTATATTAATAACAATACCACCAGGGTCACATGGCACCCTATTCACCAACAAATTAATTATGCACCTTGTGATCAGCCCCTATCTGCTAAAAAATTCAAGGAATCCATCATGCTTCTTTGATAATAGTAATTGAAAGAGCCACATCCATGAAAACTACACATTCATAACAACTGGAGTATATGGTCAGGTTAACACTCTGGTGGTCATTCCAACCCTGGCGGTCAATGACCGCCGGGTTGGAGGACCGCGGGAGCACCGCCGACAAGCCGGCGGTGCTCCCAAGGGCATTCCGACCGCGGCGGTAAAGCCGCGGTCGGACCGGCAACACTGGCGGTCTCCCGCCAGTGTACCGCCGCCCTTTTGAATCCTCCAAGGCGGCGCAGCTAGCTGCGCCGCCGAGGGGATTCCGACCCCCCCTACCGCCATCCAGTTCCCGGCGGTCCGACCGCCGGGAAACGGATGGCGGTAGGGGGGGGGTCGCGGGGCCCCTGGGGGCCCCTGCAGTGCCCATGCCACTGGCATGGGCACTGCAGGGGCCCCCGTAAGAGGGCCCCTACAAGTATTTCACTGTCTGCTTGGCAGACAGTGAAATACGCGACGGGTGCAACAGCACCCGTCGCACCTTCCCACTCCGCCGGCTCGATTACGAGCCGGCATCCTCGTGGGAAGGGAGTTTTTCCCTGGGCTGGCGGGCGGTCTTTTGGCGACCGCCCGCCAGCCCAGGGGAAAAGTCAAAATACCCGCCGCGGTCTTGCGACCGCGGTACGGTATTTTGACGGCGGGACTTTGGCGGGCGGCCTCCGCCGCCCGCCAAGGTCCGAATGAGGGCCTCTGTCTCCGAAAACCCAATAAACAGAGATACACCATCTGAAGTGAATTAGAAGAAAAACACAATAACGCCCAGGTGGAACACAATTACTTGGAGAGAACCTAAATCTGTGATTATTACCTATGCAGGCTCACACTGACCTTTACACAGTATCGAACACTAAAACCAGCCTTGTATTTGTATGCAGGACACTCCAAATCGCCTCATGGGCACCTTTCTCTTAGAAGTAAGGGGAGGTGGCGTTGCTACATCATATCCTATCCAAAGCGGAGGACGCCCATTCGGTGAAAACTCAAGTAAAAACTAATAATATGAGGCAAAGTGGGAAATAATCCAAATTTTAAATCCTCTATGTCAGTGGTTCCCAACCTGTGGTCCGCGGACCCCCAGGGGCCGTGACACATTCCCGGGGGGTCCACAGGCCTGGGCTGGGAGGAAGGCACTTCTCCAGGTGAGGCCTCTGACAAACACGTGGGTGCATGTTTTCATATTTATTACTTCCTTTGTTGATCACTTTTAAACTCACTGCAAAGCTCCTTTACTGCAAAAATAAAAGCATCAAGCTAACTCAAGTGATTAATGTATCTGCTGGAGAGAGATGGGAGTTTTGTGCAGTGGCAGTTTTGACTCAAGGGTAGCCAGATAGTTAATATGCCTGCTGCAAAGAATGTGTATAAAGCAAAGAACAGTATATCATGTGCATGGCACAGTGGGTTACTGCTTTTGTCACAGAGATTCTTTTGTTACAATGCAGTTCATAATCGTGATCTAGCACAGTGAGCTGTGAACTGCCATTAAACAGCTGCATGCAAACCGCATGGCACAAATTAGAAAGTTGTTTTTTTCCTAGTCTTTCATTTTCCTTATGCTGCTAAAAAAGGTTTGCGTGTGTAGAAATACATTCTTATTGCTAACGCAGTGCTTAATTTGTGCTTGTTGTTTCCAGTGCGGAGCACCGGCACTTATTTTTGAGGGCCGGGGCTTATTCTTCTGCCTCAAGCATTTGCTGCGAGCAAAAGAGACATGGGAAAGACGGAGGAAGGGAAAAACGAAAAAGCGTCACACAGGGAGAAAGAAGAAAGCTGCTAGAGTGAGCTGAAGGGGAAGGGAGTGGCTTTACATGGATTCAAGAGTCCCAAGATGGCTTCAGGATTATGCTGGCTCAGTATTCCGTGTACCCACATTTAATTGCAGCAGACGCGTGTTTAAGAGAAGGGCTTCCGGCACTGGCACGTTTTTATTTACAAATTAACCACTGTGCTAGCGTCATCGCTAATCACTGTGCGGTGTTCTGAATCCTAAGTTTTTGCTTCTCTGGACCAAGCACTCTTAGAAAATGCCTACCAGTATGGATGTCATATGTATCCTACACCTTGTAGTCCCCTGTAAAGTGCCCTGACACCCTACAGTGGTATGAGATGTGCTATAAAACAAATGAAGTACATGTGACAGAGAGGCTAGGGAGAGATGAAAGGCCCTTATGGTTTACTTCCTTTCCCGCTTCACTTATTTATGTGAAAAAGCTTTCTCAGATCTTGCATACCTAAAAAATAAAAACAGAAATCGCTCCAGAAATGTAGAATCTGACCTGAGGATTCAACTTTCCTATATAAAACCAAACATTGAAAAGGTAGTTGCCGAGATGCAGCGCCAACCTTCCCAATAAAATGTTTCGATTTTTGCACATCTTTTCAATATAAAATAATTTTATCTTTAGTAACTTAAGTATTTGTTTGGTGTGTAGTTCTATTTTTTGCGCATTACTGTTTTAATGTTTGCAAATTAAATTGTACAAATTGCTGGGGATCCTCAGCTTCCAGTAATGATTCATTGGGGGTCCTCAGGAGTCAAAAGGTTGGGAACCACTGCTCTGTCTCTCTCACAATTTTAAACTCATAAATAAATGAATGGCCCTCCTTATTTCAAAGTCTCTCCCAAATCGGCGGTTAAATCACAAAGTCTTGAGGACACCTACATGATGCCAAAGGAAACCGATGGTATGAGAGTGCTAGGTCATCATTGGTTCCCGAAGAGGCCTCCTCCTAAACAGCTGCACCCCATCTATTGTGTACTCTAACTTCCCATTGGTTGTGGAAGCCTGATAAACCATGGCGGACATATTTGAATGGGCATCAGGCATGTGCTGGAGCAGCACCTGGTTCCCGAAGGGGCCTCCTCCTAAACGGCTGCACAGCAACTATCGCATGCTCAAACTTTCCATTGATTGTGGAAGCCAAATTAACCTAGCGGCCATATTTATATAGGCACTGGGCATACCTTCAAATATAAATAGGGACGCATTTTGACTGGCCCTTTTTCTAATACATCTCCTTAATACAAAAACATGTACCAATACCCCATGTCCAAACGGCTGCTACTGATCCCATAAAATCCTGTAAATTAACCTCCTATTACCCATCGAGGGAAAGAAAGAGATAATGTTTAATGTTTACAAAACAAGTGATAACCTCACCACTGTATGTGCATTGTTATACAATCGCACATTAAGAAACAATCTAATGATTATCTATGGCTATCTTAAAACCCACCCCTAATCATACAACAACAATTATAAAGAAATATTTAAAAAATCCAGAAAAATGACACATAATATACAAAAAGAACACATGAATGTCAGCCAATTATCTATATTCAACATCTTATCAGGGATCACATCTTGTTTAAATCTTTCAGACCATGTCGAGCTGTACCATATTTTTCAATAAATCTGGCTTCCATCTTATCCAAAGTGGATGTAACACCAGTTCCTTGGTGCTTTGTCTCTGCCAAAAATAATACTGACCACCAAATATCATGCTCTGAATGATTTCTACTCATATAGTGTTCTACAAGAGGAGCTCCTCACACAGAACCTTTGATTCTAGACCTTTGTTGTAGACTATGTGATTTAACTGGTTGTTCTGTTTGTCCAATGTATGTTAACATTCATGGGCATCTTATACAATATACAAAATGTTTAGTGTTACAGTTATAAAATCTAAGTTGTTTATGTACTTTTCCATTGACCTCAATACTTTTTATAATCTCTGTGAAACTGCAGGCAGTACAAGTATTTTACCTGTAGTGTCCAATCACTGGAGGTAAATTAAACATTTCCCTGAGGTCTCTTTTTCTTTCTTTCTGAAGTCAAAGAATGGAGCAAAGAGTCCCGTAAGTTGCAACCTCTTTTAAAGGAAAAGAAAGGTTTAGGTACATCCAATGGGGCTAAAATTTCCCAGTTCTTTTCGATATTTGATATTACCCTGTTGGCTGTAGGGTTATACGTTATAACACATGTCAATGGGGTTTCTCTGGTATGAATCTTTTTAAGCAACAATTTATCTCTGGGGGTGTACCATGCGTGCTTCCAAGCTCCTTTTACAAATTTTATCGGGTACCCCCTATTTATCAATCTAGATATTAAATTTGCAGCATTTGCGAAGTAGTCCGCCTTATTTGTACAATTTCTACGTATATGAAGGTACTGCCCATAAGGCAAATTCTCCCTCAGAGGAAAGTTGACTGCTGAAAGTGATAATATCATTATCAATACCCATTTCCAACATGAGTGCCCATAATTTAGAGTGTGTGACACAATCAAAGGAGGCAAACAGGTCCCTAAACATCATGAACACAGACCCTTTTTTGGCAACAGTGTATTTAGAAATCGACAAGCTCAGATTCAAAGACTGGTCAATGGTACCCATGCCCTTCTTAAACCAAGATTGAGTATCTACCAGGACATTATTATGATTTGCCCACTCCTCTAATCTTTGGAGCAAGACAGGCCCCATTATTTTAGCTGTAGACTCGAGCAAAGATATGGGCCTATAATTAGTAGGCAGGGTCCTGTCCCCCTTTTTATCAATGAGAATAATGAGAGATGTTTCCAGGAGGGTGGAGGAGCCACCTTAACAACCGCATTGAATACAAAAGTTTATAATGGGGCCCAAAAGTCCTGATACTCCAGGAATACATCCGTCAGAACCCAGTCTCGGCCGGAGGCTTTCCCTGTGGTACATCCCCTAAGAACCTCCACCACCTCTTCTAAATCAAACTGTGATTCGACTGGGGGCAGGTTAGACAAGTACCCCTCAATAACTCCTGCCACTTGTTTGCACAAATACGTATCAGAAAAGTGCCTCAGCCACTGGCTGTCCTGCATGTGCACTTCAGCAGCGGGATCAGGTTGCTCTTTCCAATAGGGGGAATTTATCACCCTCCAAAAGGCAGCGCTAGCTTTAAGTTGACTCGCCGCCCTAAGATCTTCCTATGACTTTTACCTTATTTCCCTGCCCCTCACTTCCCTTGCTTTTTGATACTCTGCCCTGGCGACCTTAATCAAGTCTTTATCCCTTGGTTCACCAGCTTGGGCAGCACGAAGGTTAGCTAAAGCTATAGAGCATGCCTTGACAAACCAGCCCCTAGTTTGAGGAAACATCCTAACCTGCCGGCTCCTGAGTGCAGGACTGATGGAGTTTGCAATATCAGCAAAGACTATTATTTCTGTAGAACCAGCATCAGGATCAAGGCACACCAAAACGGCCCACTGGTTTTCCCGAATCAGGGGGCCAAAAAGTTGGCCCTGTCTGCCTTGGCCCATTTAATAGTATATATGCTGTTCCTACCCAAAATAGGGCGGAACGCTGCCTTAGCTCATGGGGTCATCACTCCCACCCCTTTCAGATTTCAGGACAAATAAGCATGATCACTGAAGCCAGTTTGTGTAACTTGAAAATCCCAAAAAAGAGCTCTCTAACAACTCAGAGCTAAACATATAATCAATGGTAGAAGCAGAAATCCTACCCCAAAACATTGGTGCCAAAGGTTCTTCCTCCCCGCAATCATTTAACATTTTAAGATGATATATTGCCAGCAGGTGATTCAAGGCATTACCATAACTACCATGCCTAATGATCCCAAATCTCTCCATACTACTACCACAAGGCCACAGCCCGTTTTCGTAAGAAGTGGGCAGTATTGGGCATTCAAATTACCTACCCATAAAATCTACAGTGGTTTCTTGTGTAACTGATTTATTTGTTCGATCTCTTCCTCTAATGCATCTACAACAGTTGAAGCTGACTCATTAAAGACATTATTATAGAAGTTAATTAGAAGAAGATCCCAATCGCGATCCTGGACTGGGAGCACGGGGACACAACAGAGTGTAAAGACACCTTCCCCATAAAGGGTTGGATATAAATGTGACCAGTCCGTTCTTAGCCCTACCTGCCATCTAAACTGCAGACATTGGTTGCCCATGTCTCTTGAAGACAAATAATTTGATATTTTCCCAAAAGGTCTACCCACTCAGGATTAGCAAACTTTTTAATTAACCCGGCTTAGTTTGAATATAAAAAACTTGCCCTATTTGATGAAGGGGATTTCAATTATATCGTGCCCAGTGGATACTGCTCTACTACCGTATCCGGTGAAACCCTATTTAACCTACTAGAGAGTCAGTCACAACTCTCCAATCCTCCAAGTGGCTCAAACCTGTTTGTAAGGGATAACAATGTCAAGGCAGCACGTTTGTCGCATTTACTGGCCATATTATGCAACTCCTGAATTGACTCATAGGCTAACAATGAAAAGTGGGGAGGTTTATTAAAGAACCCCAGCGAGCATGACACAATAGATGAAGGCCAGAGTAAAAATGTAGACGAGTTGTCCAATAACTTATCAACCACCCCTGGAGAGCTAAAGTCTCCCACAACACAATCCTCCAAACACGTCTTAGGAGACGTGCCCACCCAATCCACCCTTCTGGCTATTAGAATGTGATCTGGCCTAACATGCCCCCTACCATAGACAGAGCCAAACCAATGGTTAACTTTAGTAATTAACTGGTCAGTGGTTTCAGATTGGTCGGGCCTGAGGCAAGGGACACTAGTAAGTATTAAAACATAAGGACGCGAAGCAGGCGGGAGGTGTAGACTTGTGGGAGCGGCATTACTCCTCAAAAATGAACCTTGTATTGGACCATGCCACTTGAGACCCAAGTTAGTGTATGTCGCCTCTGGGACACCAGAATCCAACGAAGTTCCCTTATTTATACTGCAGGATAAGCGATGGAGTGTCTTTTGTTTGGAATTAGTGGGCATGGCAGTTGCTGCCACTAGAGCCGTGCCCTGTAATAAAGAGATTAATTCTGTGGAATCCGACTTCCCACTCACATTCACATTTACAGAGGCTGAGGCTTCGTAATTATCCACTCTACTGCCCCCCCCCCATAAACTGGTAGGAGTTATCTGTCTACACCGTTATTTTGAGAGGGCAAAGGTGCCATGCTGATCCAACAGAGCGAGCAGCTTGAACTCAATACCTTCCAGGCGGTCCTGTAATGGTTTTAGAAGAAGCCTTAACCTGGACTCCACCCTTTCACAAAGTTCATCAATACAATTGGACTCAGCAGAGCCAGTTGAGATGGCATTTTGTCCTTAACAGTAGCAAGGGCTCTTGTTCACCCGGTTCCCCTTTTTTCTTTTTCATGGCGGCCCACTTGAAGATTGCGAGTCAAGATGCATCAAACCAGAAACAGGCGGATGGGGTACAGATTCAGGGATACTAGCAGGGATACTAGCAGTCACAAAGCAGCCTCCGGGCTCCATCCCAGCAATGACATCAAGTGGGAAACATCACTACCCACCAACGACAGACGACGCTCAGTCAACTCTATCTCATTTGAGAGGACGCCCGCGACTCGCAACAAGGAGTCTAGAGTCCTAATGTGTCCCGCACAGAGTGTCCTGCTGTTGTTTTCCTTTTGCCCATAATTCTGCCACTTTGTAACCAACTCAAGGAGATCAGAGGTGGGATGAAAGAGGTAAGGGTTGGGCCGAGAGGAATGACCCGGCCTGACCTCCATCAGCAGCGGACGGGCGCTTATGGGCCTGCTCTTGGCCCGGTCTTCGCCTGGGCACACACCTGCGCACGTCCTGCGCTGTGGGAGCGCTACCAAGTTCAAGTAGCCTGCGCCTCCTGGCACAAACCAAATGGCTGGTGGGTTCACCAAGGGGGTCTGGTCCCTGTAGTCCCCAGGCAGACTGGAAAGTCTGCTGTCAGCCTCCGCTTGCGCAGCAATAGTCCCTCAATCTCACATCTTTACCTCGAGAGAACAAGGTTCAGAGATCTGAGGTACACATGTATTTAACAGACGAGGACTGAATTGATGGAAATATTCAGAATGCACTGGTGGGGACCGCTGGATGCACTGGCTTCTGAGAAAAGCTCGCCAGTGTTGGCATACGGCAGGATAGCTCTGTCTAAAATGATTATTCTAACACCTCTGTTACATCTACTTACTGCAGTGCCAGTCAAATGTCTGAAACGTTCGTTTGGTAGGATCCTAGAAATGCTATTAGACCTGGTATGGGGAGATCATCACCCCAGACGATCTTTAAAGAAATGACAGTCCCTTAGAGTGGAAGAAGGACTAGGAGCTCCAGATATAGAACTGTGTTATTTTGCAGCGCAGCTGCAGTGGGTGGCCGAATAGATGTCAGGCACTATCAGTGAAGATGTGATTTATGGGATGTATGGTTGTGAAGATAGACACTATCTGCAAAGTTTATTTGAACACAGTACAAAATACACAAAGTATTCAAAGCTAATGGCGGTCGCGAGATACTACATGACCTGAATGCTGTCACACGCTAAGTTTAAAGTGCCTTTTACCCCTACCGATATGGTCATTGGCAGCATGAGAGTTCGAATAACTAAACAGCTCAATGCACCTGCTGCAGAGAGTTGTGCATAGCTCGCTAGTCGCAGGCTCAAATACAGGTAAGATAACAGTGACATGAGTGTTAAGGCATCTCCAGCAACTATCCTTGTGTATAATGCAGGCCCTAGGTTCAGGGAGTGTCAGTGCTTTTATACCTCTCAAAGTCATTTCATACTGGACAGCTGCATAAGACAACTAGAGGGAGAACCTGTTTACCGAGTTATAATGGGATTCAGGGTAGTAGGCTTTTTTTCTGGACCGTGTTGAGATAGAAGTTCAGTGAGAACATGAGCTTCCTTTCATCATTAATAGAAGACCCTGTTGAGCAAGAAATAATGTGTTATTCCAGTGATATGATCAGGATAAAGATGTAAGGTGTTTTGGTTTTTTTATTGTTTTTTACTGCTGTGTGAAAATCATCATTAATTCTAAGTACCTGAAAATAAAATAAACAAAACAGAACTTATGTCTCTTGGTTTCACAAATGACAAATCAATATTATTATGTTTTACCAAGCACACACACACTTTATCTAGGTTCGCCTCGAACAGATTTGTGTTTTTCAACTGAAACAATAAACTGATTGATTGACAAATCAATAGTTTAGCCACAAGTAAATGTATGTATGTGTGTATGTGTCCTCCATGTTCAGTGATTTAGATTTTTCAAAGTATAGTATGTATATATAAATACATATGCAGATGTGCATAATGTAATCAGTGGTGTAGCACAAAATGATGGGGCACTTCTGCAGAATGTGATGAGAGGCCCAGAGTCTTCCATATCTCATAGAAATGAATCGGTCTTGGACTCAGTGGTAGCACCCTGAAGGGTTGGGGGGGCTAAATAGACAGGACCCCCTGTGCCGCAGGGACCTGCAATTCACTCTGTACCTATCTTCATAGTCTAAGCATTTCGTTGGGTAATCGGCTGGAACAAGGAGGTTTATTACAGGCTGAGAGGCTTTGTTGAGCCATGTTTCAGTCAAAAGTAGTAAGCCTTGATTGTAAGTTTGGAAAGTGACAGGGACCTCAATACAATATTTTGTAGCAGATCTACTATTATGCATCTTATGGGGGATCCTATCTGGTTTCTGGTTTGGGTGAATGAAATCTCGTCCACTATAACATTGTTAAATTAGGTCTAGGTAGGGTTTACCTTTTGCGTTCTTCTTCTCATAAACTTGCGGAATGTTAGGGAAGCTTGAGGGGTAGCTAGCTGTGCAGGGGAACCACAGGTTCATAAACTCTCAGTGTCATCTTGTGAGACAGTGTGGCAGTCTCTCGTTGTACTGGGTTCTTTGTTATTGCTGGTAGCATAAGGCACGCTGGTGTAAACCGATCGAGTGTGCTTTACTTATAGTCAGTAATTACAACTGCACATCTCAAGTTCCTGAAAGTGGTTTATGTGGATCTACTTTCTCTGGAAATATAGGGCGGATAATTTGTGAGACTTGTTGAACTCGCTGTTTTAAAGCATTTTGATTTCACAATCTACTCTCCTCACACATCGGGTGGGTACGTGGTAAGCACAGAGACACTGCCAAAAAGAGAGCTATCATACAAAGGTGTTCTGAAAAAGTATAATGGCGAGGAGAGCCTGTCTGAATTCTGTGGCTAGGGGTGATGTGGACTGTGCGAGGGAGAGTAGTGGAGATGGGTATTATGTGACAGGTCTTGATAGAGGTGGAACAAGATATCAGGAGATGAGGTGATTTATGCTGAGCTGGACAGTGGAGTTATTGCATTGATTGTATTAGTATGTGTGAGTTGAGGAAAGATGTGTGACTCTGATAGGGAGAGGGGAGGCTGTGTGTTATTGCTGTATTTCCACCTATTTAGTAATGTCCAGAAATGTTTGTCTGGATTTTCTGGTTAGAAACAGAAACCCATTTATAGTTTGGCGGGCAGCCTGCCATTCTGCCAGGCGGGCACAGGTGATACCACCTGCCATGTTTAGAGAGCTCTGCTGGGTGGTGGAGAACACTAAGCATTCGCTGCCACAGCGGTTCCTATGAGGGCACTGAAAGTTGGCTAAGCAGCCACCATTTTCCCACTGCTGTTCAGCAAATTGTTTGGATTTTCAAAAGAAACGAAAAACTCCCAAAGAGTGAGTTTGTTTTTATAAAACAAAAGTAATGACCCTACTGTTCAGAACCAAACAGAAGATGATAACTCGGAACTTCCACCCTGATGAGAGGGGACAGACTGGGGTACCGGGGTACTCAAACCAACACCCACGCGCTCTTCAGGCAGTCGGGGTCTGGATTCCCCCCGCAGGGCATTCATTAGCGGAAACGTGACAGGCCCTCAACTCTAAAAAGAGCGGGTGGACCATTGGTTTGGCAAACAGGATACTCTGCCAAGTTTGTGTCAGAGTACCCTGTCTGCCAACCTCTAAATGGGGTTCAGAGCATTCTTGCAAGAAAAGCAAGCATTTCTTGCAAGATACGTTGCTTTGCTGTAACAGCAAGAAAAAAATGGTCCCTGCATCTTCAAAGAGTTCAGTTCTAGTAGCGGCTTGCGGGCCGCGAAAGGGGCGAGGAGGTGCTTGGGGAATGGTGGGGGGAGGGAGATTAGCTGGGAGCTCCCAGCCAGAGCGCTCCCAGGCAGACTGGGAGTCTGTGCAGGCTCTCTATAGCCCGGCAACGCCGGGCTGAAAACAGCCTACAGTGCATGTGTGTTTGCACGGCCCCAGATGGCCGGCCAAACACACTAAAGAAAACGATAATAAATATTGTTTTCTTTAAAAGGTTTTGCAGCTGCCACTGCTGGCGGGGAGGCAATGCTCCTCCACCCATACGGAGGAGCCGCCACTGTTCAGTTCCCCACGATTGTACTACAGATTATCGTGGTATCATAATATCGAAGACAAATTATTGAGGGACAAAGGTAACTGCATATAGAGCTGTGGTACTCAAAGTACGGGCCGGGGGCCACATGCAGCCCCTCAGGCCCTTGCATGCGGCCCCCTGGTCAAAAGCAGCACTGACCTGCTTTTTATCAGACTGAGCACTAACTTAAATAAAATGTTAACTGAACAGGTGTTTATTTACAGGTTAATTGCAGTAACAAAAGGATATAACTAGGGTATCCTGCACCCCTTAACTTTAGGCACACTTTAATTTTTTAAAGACATCTTGCAGCAAAAGGGTAAAAATATAAGCCTCTTCAGAATTGAAAAAGTGTATTTAATTAATCTGCAGAACTGTTTCACCTTGGTAAATCAGATTATATCAGTACACGGAAAATTGAGAAGTTTTTTATTTCTTTATTTTTAAAAGTG
Organism: Pleurodeles waltl; assembly: GCF_031143425.1. Classification (NCBI taxonomy): domain Eukaryota; kingdom Metazoa; phylum Chordata; class Amphibia; order Caudata; family Salamandridae; genus Pleurodeles; species Pleurodeles waltl. The sequence goes on from NC_090451.1 coordinate 533,287,442, forward strand.
ATTTTTTTAAAAACATGAATCTAGAAACGTTCATTCTTTCCCCATCCTGGAAACAATGCCAATAGAGAACTAAGAGGCAAGTCAGTGGTTATGTGGCCCTTTAAGTGGCCTGGTTTTGTGTTATACATGAACAACAGTATTGTTTTTTAAATCAGACACAGGGGAAAGTTTCATACACCACTCATCCTGAAGTCCTGTGTTTCAAGTCCTTTTATATGTGAGAATGGAGGGAAAGTGGAATAAAAAATTGCATAGGATCACACAGTTTCGTAAAGTGGGGAAGCCAAGATTAATGCCTGGTTTTCTGGTTTGACTTTGTGCATTTCAGCCACTTGATGTTTATGCTTTACTCCCATAAACCCACCTTACTTCCAACACCCCCCCAACCACGACTACCGCCTTGCTCGCTTCAATGAGGCCCTCGGTCACATCAGAGACCAAAATGTTGGCCCCCGGGAAAATCTTTGCGAGTACCCATGATATAGAGGAACTATAGGTTTATTATTCTTTACTCCACATATACGTACCTTGAAGATACATTTATTGTCAAGGTACATATATGTGGAGTTAGATATAGAAAATCTATACATACTTACCTTTCATATTTTGTCCCTCAATGTTCTATCGACAATATTAAGGTCTCATAATATTCCCTACTAACTATTTAGGAGGCACACCTTCCCCACTTGACTCCTCCAAAAACAAGCTTTGTTACAATCCTCCATGAATTTCTCACAGACCTTGAATTTTGGATTTGTGTTCTTATTAGGCCTTGTGATATGGGATGGCTAATTTACACCGGAAGTCACATTTCTTAGATCTGTTCAAAAGGGCCTACCTAGAAGCATAATTTCTGTGGCTAAGTTTAGCTGTCTCTTAGTGACCGTGGTCACTCTAAAGTTACCTTTCTTGCTGGTTGGCAACAGCTCACTGATTGTTTAAATGCTTTACCTTGTGGCACCCTGCAGTCCTGTCTGCTTGTGTCCATCTAAATACCAGAAAAAACCAACAGGTAGTGGTCCCATCACATTTCTCTGGCACCAAAAGAACCCTTTACTTTATCCATCGGGCTTTTGAAAGCATTTGTGAAATTCCTCGGTCCCTGTGGGGTTGAATGTTCCTGGCTCTTTGTACTGGTGAAAATCTGACACTGATTTTATTGTTCTGGCAGATCTGGTATGTTTTCTTGTGCAGGAGACCTGTTTCACAAATTTCCTGACTGTGGGCCAAATTTAATTCTTAGCAATTGAGCAGTTCCCACCTGGCAGAGGTCCGACCGCCAAACTTATAAATGTTCACCGGCCCGGCATTGCTTAATTTGTGCTTGTTTCCGGTGCGGAGCACCAGCACTTATTTTTGAGGGGCGGGGCTTATTTTTCAGCCTCAAGCATTTACTACAAGCAAAAGACACATATGGGAAAGACAGAGGAAGAAAAAAACGAAAAAGTGTCACAAAGGGAGAAAGCAGAAAGCTGCAAGAGTGAGCTGAAGGGGCAGGGAGTTGCTTTAAATGGATTGAAGAGGCCCGATATGGCTTCAGGATTACGCTGCCTCAGTATTCCATGTTTCCACATATAATTGCAGTAGCTGCGTGTTCAAGAGGAGGGCATTGAGCACCGGCACCTTTTTATTTACAAATTAGGCACTGTGACCCGGCAAACATTTCTAGCAATAACAGGAACCACTGTCAAGGCGATTCCTGTGAATGCATTGGAATTTTGCCCTACAGCTCTGTCAAACATGACAGAACTGCTATGACAAAGTTTTCAACTTTTTTTATTTTCAAATACAAAATACACAATGCCCCTGCACCATGGGAGTCATGTGCTATGGCAAGGGGGGCATTTTTCGTTTTTTACTGCCCCTTGCCACCAGGGTTTGCCTGATAGTGTTGGGCAGTAAAAAAACTGCTGGTTGTCCACACATGCTACTTAGGCGAACAGGCATATAGCGATTCTCCAACTGCCCGTAATCCGTTGAGCCTTCAGAGATGTTTGGCCACGGCAGAGATGATGTAGTCCCTGCTGTGGTCAAACTATGGTCCGTAGCTTTTAAATTTAGCAGGTGGACCTTCATGTTGGCGGTAAGCACACTCCATCACCGTTGCGATGGAGTATGCTTATGCCCACATTTAAATCAGGCCCAAAGACTTTGTTTGCTCACCAACAGTGTTAGACTCTGTTGTACCATGAGGTACACCCCAAAGTTGTGGCTACCGACCCCATGACCAGGCTAAAACACTACTAAGAGTTTGTTGCAACTAATTATAGTAGTGTGGTGCAGGCCTTTTCACGTGGACCAAAGTGGGGACACTGTCTACTCCCTCTTCTTGGTAAATCTGTGCTATGACTGGGCCCACTCATTAACCTCAGTGTATATCGTGTGCATAAGAGTGCTGGGGTGCATGAGAGGCGGCACAGTCAAGACAAGTGGTTCCACTGGAAGTATTCAATCCCAGTGGCTGTAGGGTGCTCCAGAGAATTGAGTGGTGGACAGTGCTGCTGTTTCCTCTGGTCCTTGCACTGATCTATGTTTACCCTCTTCCCAAGTGAGTGTGAAGTGAGTGTGAAGAGAGTGTGAAGCCAATTACATCAGTCTGAGATCCAATACACATCTTTTGGGTGAGGCAGGAAGACCTTTTGTTGCTTCCTTAGCCTGGACCAAACCATTCGAGAAAGGCAGCCTCCGGCCACACAAGGAAAACTCAATGAAGTGGCCAAAAGGTATGACCTAGTCTCCACCCGTAATACAAGGATGGCTGGCTACTTGCCACAGCCTGTGTTGTATCCAGCTGGTTACAGATGGCACCTGCAACAGCACATGATTGGCAGAGATTTGTTTGGAAGCCAGTACACAAACAGAATCTCACAGTGTCATTACAGCTCTTTGCTATGGATCTCTGAGACACCTGGAATCAAGTGCACTTTGTCACAATGCATATCCTTAAAGAGTCTAGGTCTAAATCTGAGTTTGGGTGGACTCTTAGATGCAGAACATTTGTTCTAAGACAGGATGCAAGCTGGACTTTTGTACTTATCCATTGTTCCACTTGCACATGAAAATCTCTGTACACATGGCACTTTGCTGCTGGCTTTAGGACACTGGAAGGCCTGGCCTCAGGAAAATTGCAATTTATAAAGCCCCCCCTTTTGCTTTTGCTGCCTCAGCCTTGTATATACAAATCTCCCCACAAGTGTGAGCAGGGGCACAGCTTACTCAGTGAGATTTGTGGGGGTGGGGGGAAATCTCAAATTTTCCAACTGAAAAAGCTGTGGGCTGCAGGGCTAAGGGGTGAGATCACGAAGGTTCAGGATAGACTGTTTCCTTGAGGAACAGGGTCAGTACTGGTTTACATTAGGTGGTCTTCTGTCTAGACAGGCACAGTGGGTGAAAACTGATGGTTGGGAATGCCAACGAGCAACTGCCACTAGTTAGATTATTTGCAAGCATTCATCCCATCACCGTTTGGGTGTTTGATTGCCATTAATGTGCCTGGAAACCTGAGACTGGTACAGCTTTCCAAGCCTATTACTGCCAATGTCTATGAATTCCATAAAAGAATACATTTACACCTGTTCGAGGAGTACATCTAAGGGTGCAGATTTAATATTTTTTGGTAAACCAGTCACTATATATATATATATATATATATATATATATATATATATATATATATATATATATATATATATATATATATTTAAGTTTCCACTCAAAAAATTTAACAAGTTAAAAGCTGTTTGTGGAATGAGAACAACAAGAACAAGCATTGGCATAGCCAATAGGTCTCACTTTTGGGTTCTTATAAGTATTTAGCCATGCAGTATATTACATTACATTGGCAGATGAAACATACCATAGCTGACATTGGGCAACCACTTTTGACCCCCCCAGAAGGGCCAACCAAACATATCAAGATTGTTCAAACAGTCATAGTGTAATAAGGATGTTACGTTGGCATGAATCATGGTCATAACTGCAATAAGGAGAGATCAATAAAACATATACAATCTTCATGCAAACACAATTAATACCTTTATCAGAAATAAACGTTCTGTTTGTGCATTCCTTCATACACTTGGCATTATACAGTAAGAACAGCCTCTATAGGGCACCACAATAAAAATAGCATTTCAAAGAAACATGGTCATGTAACCATATAGTTAGCCCCTAGAAGGCATAACCACATGAAAAGAGAATGGCAGAAAGCAATGAAGAATAACAATATATTCATCCCCAAGAGGACATAGTGTTGTATAGCTATTTTAGCCATATTTTAGACACATTCTTTTAGCAGACTAGACCTGCCATTGTGCACTTTAGCCTAGATACATTTTTATTCAGCATTGCTTTATTTCTCTAGCATTAGCCACATTTGCTGTGTTGTTTTATTTTCTCTATCTATTTGTTCCTTCGCCTGTGAAAGCATCATGTTCTCGGCATTTCACTTTGTGCATTCCTCAAGGCTGCAGTCAGATACGGTTGCCAGCAAAAGTGATATGCTGTGACTCCAACATTCACAGAAACAAACATATTCCTATGTGGGGAACTTTTCTTAGAATATCAACTGTTTTATTATGAAACACTCCTTTGTCCCATACACGGTAGAGGGAGATTACAGCCAGATGACCACGACTGCATGCTGATTACTGATTATCTTCGCTGCAGCTGCTTGCTTATACTACAGAATCCCTGGCCTATATGGGGACGGTGTCTCTCTAGACTACAGGCTTCCTTGCTCAGGTATGAGGGATGATGTCTTCCCAGGGGGGAAGCCTGAAGGGCGGATTAATACTTATAATGCTGTGGTCTAACATAGCTTATGTAGGAAAAGTATATATCACTCCTAGTGACAGTATGGTGGGACTGTTTTTGTGTTTCACTCTCCTTCTCACCCTTTTGCTTGTAGTGTTTTTATCATCCTGGTTTTTCCAATACATGCTATTTTATCTAAGATGCAGTTACTTCAATGAACCCTTATTGAAATAAATTCTGCCTCTGTCTTTGCCTGTGTGAGACTAATTTAACAGAGAGAAAGGGATGAGATCTGATCTACCACGATTTCCCTGAGGAGACTTCCTTGTCATGTGCCCGATTGCCACAATCATCCCTGTTCTTAGGCAGAGATGAGGCGCTGCTAGTTACCCGGAAAACCCGGATTAGGCCGACAGGTGTCACATAATGTGGAATTGTACTCAGTACCCTACAATTCAGGTGATTCTGCTGCCCAAATCCTGTAGCCTCATTAGGATAATGAGAACCTACGCAACAGTAGTGCATTACACATTTTCAGGCCCAGCAGGTCTACTAGAATAATATGATAAAGAAAGGACCATATTACCAGACTGGCGGTCGAACCACCGCACTTCAGGGGGGCCCACTGTCACATTACGCCCCAGGCATTTGGACCGCCATGCCCGCAAAAACATGGTTCCCGATGAGCTGACGGAGGTCAGAGTCGTGCTCAACCATGGCAGCGCTGAGTTCAGCACTGCATGCTGATCACGAGTCCAGGTTCCGCCTGCCTTTTTATGGTGAGGACCCCGCCATGAAAAGGCTGGCAGAATCACAGTGTAGGGGCCACAGAGGGGCCCCTGCACTGCCCATGCCCACCACCCTCGGAATGCAAACTGTCTGCTTGTCTGCTTTGGCTCAAGACCAATACCGTGACACCGTTCTAGCGGGGCTAACCAGAGGGAGTGTCTTACTACAATATTCCTGTCGGTCAGCCTGGCGGGAACATTGTAATACGACTGAGGGGGCAGCAGGTATGACGGCTGCCTCCACCCCACAGCTTTAGCGGTCAGGTAATTCCAACTGCCAAAGTCGTAATGAGGCCCCAAGCCCTTAAACTGCAAACAAAAAGACACTAAATGGTGGGAGGGGGTATTATTTTGGGGTCCCCCAACCTAGAGTGGGGACCCAAGATGACCTAGACAGAAACAGTGTGTTGTGCTGAACATTTTGATGGTGGTCCCATTGTCCTAGGACCACCACATGGTGAATTATGAACCAAAGTGTTTTGTAAAAGGAATGCCCCACAAAGCATTATGGGGTGAGTTTCTAAGTGCAGCAAATACTGTAGTGTCTTGAATGTAATGCTCAGAACAGCCCCTAGAGGGCACGACAATAGAAATAGCATTTGGAAGAAACATGGTCATGTAACTATATAGTCAGTCACTAGAAAACATAACCACATAAAAACAGAATGGCAGACTGTAATACAGTGTACCCATATATTTAGCCCCTAATGGGCGAAGTGCATCACTCATTTTCAGGCCTTCTAGAATAATATTACAAATAAAGCCCTCAAAACACAAGCTACTCCCAACTGGAAAACAAAAGTTCCAGCAATGAGAGAGCTTAAAATGACACTGAATAGTGGTAAGAATTATTTTTTGGGGTCCCCCAACCTAATGTGGGGGCCCAGAGATGACCTAGACAGAAAGATCGTGTTATGCTGAATGTTTTAATGGTGGCCGCATTGTCCTAAGTCCACCACACAGTGAGTTATGGGCAAAAATGTTTTGTAAAAGATTCAGGTTACATGTACTATAGCAAATATCTGTTCTCGAACTGCTTTACAAGATTCATACCAAGTTTGGACAGTTTTCACTTTAAAGTGCATTCACAGACAAAACATGCTGTTCCTGTACCATTTCACCTGCAGAGCACAGCCTGTTATAAACATGGCTGTGCCATATTCCGCTGTCTGCCTCTTGTGCTGTTTCCCGCCCAAAGTACTCCCAAACGAACTGCATCATGTAGCCCCCCCCGCCACACCTGTTGCCTCACGTGGTGAAGTCCCCACCCTTCGTGCCCGATTCCTAGCTCCAGTCAGAACCTTTGTCAACAACTGCGTGCACCTAGCATCACTTTTTAAGTGTCCCTCGAAACATTTGGCGAGCGGGTGGTAGTATGTTGGTTAGGGGGCAGTTGAATATTTTTCATGACGTCACTGTGGAGCACTGTTGGTATTGCTCACCGTGTGAACGTTTGAAAGTTTATACTTTAGCGGTAATTAATTAAAATCATTGCAATTACTGTACAAAAGGAACATTAAAAACACCATAAAACCATTAATACATTCCTGCTTTCTTTATGATTCGTTGGCCAGATAAGCCCTATTCACGTGTTGATCATATTGAGATGTATAGTCATGCTTACTGGATCAACACTGAGTCACTGACTGGTAAATTAGACCTGCTCAAAGGGGCTCTAGGTGATAAACATCAGAAAGCGTTTTTTTTTAACTAATAAAATATAAGTTTTCCAAGCCACATGTGGGGTATGCAAAGTGCAGTTGGTGGAAATGCTGCGGCCATTGCTCTTAAGTACGGAGCTGACAGTGTTCATTTCCTATGCCAGCATTTTGTAGCATGTTTTAAGGAGTGTTCAGTTTTTAAAATACATTTTGCAAAACAGGCCATGTGTTGTGGAGTCAATCCTTTCAAACTAAACAGGATAGCCTGCCGGCATGTTCTGATACCATTGGCATTGAAGATGCTTTTCAGATACAGCTTTCTCCAGGGTAGCAGATGCGAGGCAAATACAGAGGATGTGTATGAAGTCTTCCCGGTGATGTGTGCAAAGTCTGCATCTTCTGCTGTTTGTGGGTCTACGCCATTTTGGTGTGGCCTCCAAAGAAGGTAGCAGTCTGCCATGTAGTACCTTTATTTTTAGTGACGTTTTTAATATTTCTGGCATGTAAGGCTGTACTGTCGGAGCCTTATATGTGTTAATTGTCATCCAAGAGTGTGATTGATTTCTGAACCTATCTTTGTCCTTGCTCCAGGAGAGCATCTTGATGGTTTTTTTTAGTAATTGCTTGACATTTTTATGGGGTAAAGACTTTTGCCATAGCTCTTCTGCCTGCTGATGCTTTATGGCTGAAGCGATTCTCTTTGGCCATGGATTTGAGACTTACGCCTGGTGTGTGTTGATTTCCTCCCAAATCAGTGCCTTTAATGTGTTTGGTTGGGCCTGTCTTGACATGGAGGCATATTTGAGCAATGCCCTGTCTTGTGCAATGCTTGGTCTTCTAATCTGAATTCCAACCTAATCTGCGCTGGAGAGGAGCTGTATGGAAGGCAGAAGAGAAGGCGAAAGACTTTGCTCTGTGCGAAGTTCATGAAGTTGTTTAGTTTACCTAGAAATACTTCCAAACCGTATGTTAGGGCTGGCAGTAATTTTGCTTTGATCACTGTAAGGAGTGGACACCAGATTGGGCTTTGTAGTTTTGAAGCCAGCGATATGACTGATGCGAGTAGAGGTGCCAACCTAGCTTTCAGGGTGTTCAGGTGCAGGTGATGCAACCAGCGCTCCTGTAGCCAGACGCCAAGGTATTTGTAGCTTCTGCTTCTTTCCACAGATTGATCCCAACAGAGCCATTTGTTTTTCTTAATTATCCGTTTGCCAAAGATGACTACCTTGGTTTTCTCCATGTTTACCACAAGCTCATTAGTCATGCAATATTGATTGAAGGTGTTTAGCACTTTTTGGAGTCCTGTACCTGAGAGATTCCGAAGGCCGATGTCATCTGCATATAATAATACTGTTAGAGGGTGGTTGCTCAGTTTTGGGGGATGGGAGCTAGTGGTGTTCAGTTGTGTGCACAGATCTGCCAAATAAAGGTTGAAGAGCATGGGGGCCAAAACACAGCCCTGCTTGACACCTCTGTCTGTCTGAATTCTGGCAAAAACCCTTCCATTATTTCCTACTTTCACCCTTGCCCAGTTTTTATGAGTACAGAAGCTGTATTCCTTTTAGCAGTTCTGGTGGGATTTTGAGGTTTGCTAGTTTCCCCCACAACATTTTCTGGTCCACTGAATCAAAGGCTTTGGACAGGTCCACGAAACAGGTATATAGGGCCACTTTTTTGTTTCTATAGTTTTCAGCGAGCATGGCTAGAATTATCAGGTTGTCAGAAGTGCTCACAGAGGGCCAGAAGCCGGTTTGATTTAGAGGTATTAGATTGAGTATGTTAGCCCATTCTTTAAGTTCCTCAAGCAGGAGACCCACAAATATTTTTGTGTCAATGTCAAGCAGTGATATTAGTCTATAGCTGTCTATGTTCCTGTAGGGACCCTTCTTGTAGATTGGGTGAAAACTGGCCCTTTTCAGGAGTCCGGAATTTTGTTTTCGGTGCTGCTGACACTGAACAGATTGCAGAGCCGGCTTGTCAAGAGGGCAGGGTCGTGTTTTAGTATTCCTGCCACAAGGCCATTTGGCCCGGGAGCCCCACTCTATCTGCACCGTCGTAGTTGTTCCTCAATGTTTTGTACTTCGAAGGATAATGGCTTGGACTCGCAGCTTGAGGTAGGAAATGGTTTCTCTGTGTTAGGGCTGCCGTAGAGGTTGGAGATGTGTTCAATCCACTTTCGCTCCAGAACCACGTTACTTTGGATCCCGGTTGTCCTGCGCTCCAGTTGATTGACAATGGACCACTGCAGCCATCTGTTTTTTTCTTTGGTGGCTTGCATGATTCTGATCCATTCCTGATCTATGTGTGCCTGCTTTGCTTCCCATATTGCCTTCTTGTATTCCTTTTTTAATTCATGAAAGGTGCACTGGTAGCTGTTACCTGGTGGTTGTTTCTTTAGGAGCTTGGTGATTTTGTTAAGTTGTTGTCTTTGTTGCCTTAATGTCTGCGTGAACCATCATTTTCTGCTCACCAGGGGGCCGACTTTGGGCGGCTGATTAGGCTCTAGCTGGTTCCTTAGAGATGTTAACGTGGCCTCCTATTCTGAAAATATGTCCACCTGCTCCGTTTGATCAGATCTTAAGTTGGCTTTCCATACTTCATATTTCTCCAAACATTTGTTGGACCATCTTATGCGATGTAGGTGGCTTCCTGGGTCTTGTTCACCATATTTAACTTAATTAGTTATTCTAGACTACATAATCATATAACCAATGTGTAGATCTCCAGTGGGGCTGATGCACAGAATTGTTAAAGTGGTTTGCTGGTGAACAGCTTTGTGCACAACCCACTAATGAGCCGTTTAAGTGTTGTTAATTAATAAATGGCACGCATGAGGTGGATAGGCAGAAGAGAGCAGACAGCACCATGACGGAAATACAATTCATTCAATTAAAATGTGCAGACTGGACTCGTGGTTTGAAAGTTGTTGATGTGTTTTAGCGCCATTTCCTGGTGTTTTCGCTAGCAAATAAGTGAGCCCTTTCACCTGTTTTTGACAGGCAGGACTGAGAATGGTGTACTTATAAACTAGCATTTTTCGTCACAGGATCTAGTTTTAAATATCAGTCACAATACCAAAATGTCGCTCGTGAAAAGTAGGTGTAGGATGTGCAACACAGATAGGGGTTTCTTGACTGGATTGTTGTAGGCATCTTAGTTTTAACCAAGGGATTATGAAATAGAAAAGAGATTAAAACATGTTGCTGTTTCATCCGCTTTCATGCTTCATAACTCCAGGGTTCCCCTAGTCCCTTTGCCCTTCAAACAGAAGGGGTAAGGCAAATATTAGGAAGTTCTGAGGAGGTGCTTTGGTATGTATTGCCAGGGTAGTTTATGACAACATGAGTGGTGTCAAGATCACAGAAGGGGACTTCCTCTTCAACTGCATGTCCCAGTGGGATCCTTATGCTCTCATAACTTGAGTGCTCTCAAGCTTCTCAGCTTTTACTCTTTAGTGCTCCTCAAACGTTCTTCGCTATCCTTGTTTTCGTTCTGGTATTTCTTTTCATTTTAGTACTATCCAAACATACTCAGTGTACCTTTTTGCCAAACTCTTTGCCCACTTTTTTGTCTTATGAACTTCCCATTAGCACTTTCCACCTAAGGGAAAGGCTAAGGGAAGTACTTGACTTAGGCCACCACCCTACCGTGTGATCGTATCAAGGAACTTAGGCCCTCATTATGATATTGGCAGTAAAAACCGCCTACCACCGCGGCGATGGCCGCCAAAAGACTGTTGCTGCAGCTACCAGCCGTCTGCCGTATTATGACCACAGCCGAATTTCTGCCAGAAGATGGCGGTAAGTTGGTGCTGCTGCCACCAGCAGCACCATGACGTAGACCGCCGCCAGCTGTATTATGACCCATATTATGGCCTGGCGGGGTTCTGCTGGTGGACGCTGCTGCTGGCAGCAGTGCCCCATCCCGTCTCCTGCTGGAGGACTCCCTGAACACAGGTAAGTGGGTGCTCCAACACGGGAGGGGGTGGGGAGGTCTTGTGTGTTTGAATGTTCGTGCGTGCGTGTATGCGGGTGTGTGTTTCGTGTTGAATGTGTGTGCATGTATGGAGGTGTGAGTGCGTGTATGTTGTGTTCTGTGAATGCGTGTCTGCGTGTATGTATGAAAGTGTGTGCGGATGTGTGTGTGAATGGATGTATGCATGCGTGGATGCATGTGGGAATGGGTGTGAAGGAGGTGTGAATGTAGGGGGGGTTTGGAGAGGAACTGGGAGTGGGGGATATCTGGAGAAAGGGGTGGGGTGAGGAAGACCTCTATCAGTGCCTACCGCCATGGTTTTCGTGTCGGTAAGGAAGCCAAGGAAACCATGGCTGTAGGCGGGGTCATTATCCCACAGGCGGTACAGTGACGGCCACCGGGCTGGAGATTGATATCTCCAGCCCGGCAGCTGTTACCGCTGTGGTGGTCGGTGTGGTACATTGGCGGTTTAGCTGAAGCCAAACCGCCAATGTCATAATATGGTGGAAAGTACCGCCAGCCTGTTGGCAGTACTTTCCACAGTGTTACTGCCGAATGCCAGGGTCTAAGTAACTATCTCCTAGTGTTGACTGGGTCGGGGGCACTAAGGCATAGAGCCTCTTCCTCTATCTGATTGCCACCATTTGTCTTGTCTCCAACTACTGGCTCCTCCACAATTCCATCCTTACCACCATTTCTCTGCTCTCCTGCTCAGGTGTCCTCCTCCAGGTCTACTGCTCTGGTCTCCTCCTCCATGTCTCTCCCCTCACTGCCTCAACTCGTTTTTCCTTCTCCTTTCTCCTCTTCACCATTTTCCTCCTCAACACCTCACCTCTGGTTTCTACTTGTGTTTATTGCTTCATGTACTTGTCCTCATGTCTTCCTCATTGGTCTACTCCACATCACTCTCCTCAATACCATTAAAGTCCTCCTCATCTCCTGCCCACCTAGTTCCTCTCTTTAAAACTGATACTATACAACCTTCCTGGTTCCATCTCTCCTGTTGTGTCTTGGTGGTTCCAGATGTCCAGTCTATGCTACTCCCTCTCCAAGAAGTTGTAATCCCTGGACCTATTAAGTGACCAGAAGAGTTCAGAAACTATAATCTTCATGTTGGATTCCTCACACTGTGGACAATAGTGGATAACCCTGTCACAAACTTCTCCTCAGCAAGTGCGAAAGATGGGCTCCACCAATTATACGTCACAACATTGAAAACAAAAATAGAGACCTTTGACAATATGGTGTGTAATTTATCAAAATAAGCTTACAAATGGGATTGTAGATTTACTATTTTAACTCCACCTCTACTTACCTTGATGATATTGGGCAAGTTGACTTCCTGCAGTCAATATTGTTGCAGACCAATATTTCAGTGTCAAGATTGTTGCACTTGACCACATCAGCAGAGGAAGCCCACATTTGTTTAACGTTTACCATAATGGTGAACAATCTAAAAACAAATATGCTACAATGCTAGGAACCACTGGAATATACAAGGATTAGTATCCTTCGCACATGCAAAATATGCTAAGGGAGTATGATTAGTGAACATGATGAATGTATGCCTCAACTGGTAGTAGGAATAAGAAGTCAAGGACACATTTGGTTCTAAGCCATTTGTTTCAGTTTCTGAATATCACGTCACAACAAAGCCCACAACTCTGCTCCAGAGGCATCAGCCTCTTAATTGGAAGGAAATGAGAAGCTGAGCCCTCAGAGGACGGAGTCCTTGAAAATAAGGCTTTTCAATGCAGAATAAATTATAGAATGACCTGGAAACATGTGGAAACTAATTAGAAATACCTGTTGGTAATAAATCCTTCAAGGGGGCTACTAGACTAGCTTATGGTAATACTCCACTAATCCCAGGAAAGTGCTGACATCTATTGTTGTTGTAGGAAAGTATATGTCTTGTATGGCCTAAATTTCATCTCTTTAGGGTCGTATTTTGCTTTCCCTGATACAGAACCTAGGTAGCAGATGTTCCTTGCGTCTAGGAGGCTTGTCCTATACTATTATGCATACCAAATTCTATAGTGAGAGCATTTTATGTAAATGAGACAAATGTGATTGCCATTCTAGGCTATATATGATATGTTGTCCAGATAGGTGGCATCATGATTTTAATGGCGGGTCACCATGGCGCCCATGAGGCATTGAAACGTGGCAGGAGCCTACTCTAACCCAAAGGGAGAACAAAACCTACAGGATGACAGGCTAGAAAAAGCTGTGTTCTCCCTTTTTGAAGATTCGGGTGGAGTTTGCCAGTGTCGTTTTATAAGTACATCCTGGTCAAATATAGTGGAATGCATTGAGTTAAATTGTTTCATCATTGTATGGCACTGGTTATGTGCCCAACGGTACCATGGAACTGGCTTTCTGAATGTCTGTGCAAAGCGAATACTGACACATGATTTGGAGAGACGACAATTGGCAAGATCTGTGCACTAAGAGATGGCTTCTTTGTGCCAATTTCTAGCACCCTTTGTATCTCTTTATCTATTACCATTGGACTCCCTTGGGGAATCTTGCAGAGATGTTATATTTTTATGGAGTTCAGATATTATAAGATGTAGTATCTGTCTGGTTCTTTCTAGAGTTTCGCAGAACAAGTCTGGCAAATCTACTATGAGATGCTTGGAGTCATCCTATTCAGGTTTAGTCAAATGTTCCCCCAAAGATACCATGGACTTTTCTGATGTTTCTACATTGGTGGATTCTAGGTTCATGGGAGTGGATAAGGTCTCCATAAATGAAGCACAGTTTGGATCTGACATACCTTCTCTCTGGCCTTCACTCACTTTCAAGATGTTTACATGATTCATACGTGTTCATTGTCACAAAACTAATTAGTATACTATTAGACTATTACTCCAAATGGATTGAAGTTAATATAGTGGTTTACCCCTATCAACAATAATATTTCATTTTTATTAAAGAAGTAGTCAGCAACTGACTTTGTTGTAAAAGACTGTGATCAGTGGTCTGTTTGTTGTCATTTAACAGTTGAAGAGGTGTTATTAGCTATATTATTTTCTCATTGTATCACACCACATTGAGCAACTAAAGGAATTGCTGTTCCAGTTGTTGAAGGGCTCTATCCAGGTTGGATACACTGGTGGAATTGTCACAATATTGTACCCATTGCAACCAGTGTGTGGTGTAGCCGAGCATATAAGAAAGCTTGCTAATTATAAATGTGTACAGCATAAAAGCGTGGATGCTGGTGACTGAGTAACAATTTGAAATCCTGGTTTTGTATGGAAGGGGGAAATGTAAATTATTTCGTCTTTGTCAGGTGTGAACAGTGCAAACCAGTCCTTTTGTGTACATAGCAACGAGATGGGGAATATGTGAAGTATGGTCAAGATGACTCCTTGTGGCGCTGAGGCACACAAACACATAGACTAGCTGTCGTGATTTAGGGAAAATAGATTGACAATAAATGGCTCATCAAGAATCCCACTCCTTCACTTTTTCGAACTGTAATATGGTGTGACAAAATATCTCAATTAGGAACCGGGGGAATATAGAGGAGTGGGAGACACTAGAGACCCTGGTTAAGAACAGGCATTGGATATCGGCTCAGGACCTTAACTGAACCATATCTGGATACTCTTTGAAAATGAACACATCACAGACAAACCAGTATTCTCTAAAGACAAATATCATACAAATATGTTTTGTACTAAAAAAATAAACAGTTCTGCACTATTGAGTTCTTCTCCAACTGGGAACCAGTAATGAAACACAGGCCGCTGAGAGAGGGCAACCAGGCTCAGCTGGAGTCATATGAAGGTAAGATTCACTGTTCTGCAAATGTCCATTAAGACAGATGTCAGGGTAAGGTCAAAGGAAATGAAGACAAAATAGAAAAGGGGAAACACAACAAAAGTGCATGGGAAACAACTAATAATAAGCAAAGCAGCAACAAAGAAGTCAAACAATAGGTGAATGTTTTCAGGGGCGTAATCTAATCTAGGCGAAGGTTTTATAATGCAGTTTTTATTCCCAAGATGTCCTGAACCTGGAACAAGGAAGAGATTCCCTGTATATCAAATTGTGTCCCGTGCACTAAAATCTAACTCCATGTCTTCTATGTTCTCCGTTCTTGACCTCTCCTGAGTTTAAGTGATGCATGGAAGTACTTAATACAGGATCCATATTTCAGTTTTCATTACCTACTGTTGTCCTGTATTGCTGTAAAAACTAACACCATTGTGGTGGTGTCTAGTTTGATCATAAAAGGGATGCTTGTGCCACCAGGGATAAGGTTATAGCATGTGCAAGTTCTGATGTTATTTTGAGTACATTTTCAAGTGAAGAAAATGGTGGAGCAGTTGATAACTTTTTTAAATCATAATAAAACCTTTCTCTTAATGGAAATTCAACTGACAGCGTTCCAGGCCAAAGAGCTCCACATAAATATTCCTTACCACCAGTGAAGCACAAGATAAGGAAAACTAGAACGTTTGATCATTGTAGAATATAATAAATAATGTATTTCAATCAGTGGGAGGAAATGTTGATGTATGAACTGGTTTTGGGATGTACAGTTCAGCTAGTTAACTGTAGAATTTTCATGTATTTTATAATGTTTTTCTTCACCATGATATTGGGAAAGTATCCAAAGCTCAGTCAGGAAAATTTGGGTGGCGGACGTGCAGGGAGTGAAGGAAAATAGATACTGTGATTAAAGGAAACCAAAAATGTAAAATGTGGTATGCTGGGGAAGGTAAAAACTGCCATGTCTGGTCACTTACTCCATGTCATGCTGTGTAGTATTTGCTAAATGGCCATGAACCTGTTTTATCTATCTACCTATCTATCTATCTATCTATCTATCTATCTATCTATCTATCTATCTATCTATCTATCTATCTATCTATCTTTTTAACTGTCTATCTATCTGTCTGTCTATCTATCCATCTTTAAACTATCTATCTATGTATCTATCTATCTATCTATCTATCTATCTATCTATCTATCTATCTATCTATCTTTTTAACTGTCTATCTATCTGTCTGTCTATCTATCCATCTTTTAACTATCTATCTATGTATCTATCTATCTATCTGTCTATCTATCTATCTATCTATCTATCTATCTATCTATCTATCTATCTATCACCGACTGGCGGTCGCCAGTAAGTGGTTATAGTTAGGACCTAGTTTCCATAGGAAAATCATTTTTAGTTTTGTCAATAATATTGGTGCTATTTGACAAATCTTCACAAAACCTTCTACACTAGTTTGACAGTCAATTCAGCTGCTGTGTTGAATGTTTTGGGGTTATTTGTTAAATGGGGGCCAAGAAAAAGGGGGGCCCAAAAGTTTTTTCCCAATGCAGTTTCCATTAGGATTTTTAGACATGACTACAGCATGAACCGCCTGCCGGAATTACAAATTTGGCAGAAAGGTATTTTTTGGGTCAGAAAGTCCCTTTTCGTAATTTGGTGTAAATCCATTCAGTAGTTTTTAAGATGTTATAGGAAAAAGAAATGTAGTTATCTAGGGATGCAAAACCCCCGTGGATTCGACAGTGCCTGTGCTGATATCTGATTGGTTGCCAACATTTCAACCAGGAAAGTGTTTGCAGCCATTTTGTGACTCAGACTCAGTCGAGTCCCAAACAAAACTTTAAAAATAAAGGAAAGAGGGCAGGGTAGCAATACCCTCACCCACTAACCCTGAAGCTGTGGTCGCCCTGGGTCCGCGGTGAGGGCCACAAACATTTTTCCTTCAATTTTGCCACAAAATTGCAGAGGATCTGCGAATCCACAGCAAAATAAAAAATAAAAAAGCAAGTGCGGTCTCCTGCACTTGTTTAGATTAACCTTTTAAGTGGGCCAGGTCCCAGGGGCATGTGCTGTATAAATGTTAGGAAGGGGTGCACAAGGCCTGAGGGCAACTACCTCCCTGAGCTTTATATAACAATTGAAGGCGAGTCGCACGGACCCCCCTCCACAGGCTCCTTAGAGCCTCAGGGGGCACCATCTCCCTGGGGCTTAACCGAAACATTGGGGGGCACACAGACCCCCTCCTTTACCTGGGAATAGTCCTGCGGCTTAAGTAATTTATTGGAGGGGACTGCAAGGACCCCCTCCATAGCCCTATAGGGCACCGGAGACCACTACCTCCTTGGGGCCAGAAATCCAAGTAAGAGGTGGGGGGCACACAACCCCCTCCCAGACCATATACAGCCCTAGGGACCACCATCTCCCTGGGTCTGGCCCTTGCCAAGTAAAGGAGGGGGGCCACATGGCGGCCTTCCTGTAGCCATTAATTGCCCTGGGGACCACAACACCCCAGGGCTGGCTCCCTATCTCCCTAAGTGCCCACCCTCCAGAAATAGCAGTTTGCTTTCACTTGGTAGGAACTTTGACAGCTCATGCCAAGCAATAGCAAACTGTAAGTTCCTTCCCAGCGAGTGGGTGTGGGAAAACTGCTCCCACTCGCTGGGCCTGGACTTTTCATCTAGCAGTCAGGAAAACAGTTTAAAGGATTGCTCCCACACGCAGGGAGCGGCATCTTTAGCTGCTTTCTGTGTGTGGGAGCAATGTCATGCAATGCTTCGCTAGAGGCAGGAGCTGGAAAGGACCTGGGAGGCCTTGAGGCTCCCCTCACGGTCCCCATCTGAAATAGTTTATGAAGGTGTTTGCATCATTGCGTTTTCATGCGCAATATCTTATGTAGTGACTTCAGCAAGCGGGTTCTTTCTTGTTATCTCCTGTTGAGAACAGATCTTGTCATTCTCTTGTTTAACCACAATGAGTATGTATACAATGACAATGAAGCCCAGGCCATTTGGCCCTGCCACATATACGTTAGTGGTATGCAACTTCTTCCAGTCTTTTTCCAGGATGACAAACAGCTTACCAAAAGGACTCCTCAGCTCATTTCCCAGTGATTTTGGAGTTGCATTCTTGATGGAGAGGAATATGAGCATACCTCCACCAAACAAAAGAAGCACTTACTGCATTTAATTGAGAGGAAGTACCCTTGTTTGGTAGAAATTCAACTCTTTGAAGTTTAGTTGTTGTCTCTACACAAGGATTCATGTTATTGCATATTTCTGTATGAAGACATCGAGGAACAATTATGTTGCCAAAAGTTCAGACACATACGGTCACTGGAGACATTATCTCGTGGTCCTTTACACAGTTGTAGTGTAGCAGATACACTATACATTTACCCAGCAAGGTAGCATTTCTATTTAGGCAATAGAAAGTACTCCAGTTGGGTAGATATTTAGCGCAAAACTGTGGCCTCTTCTTAGATAAATAAGCAGGGCCGAATGCATTCTGGCACCAATGCTCATTTCACAGCAATTAATTCTGAACCTGGCTGCAGACCAAGCCCTGTGGCTAATCCCCACCGTGCACGGCAAAAGGCAGTGCGTGGTGCAGGGTTTGATGCCTATGGGGGTTGGCTGCCTGAGACTTCACGTGGGACCGAAACGTCCGGCTTTTCTATGGCACCTATCACCATGGCACCTGCAAGACCCTTCATACAAGGCATTGCTATGCCAGTGCATAGTTGAATACTTTATCTTAAATTCCACATCGAAGACCACGGCGCCAAAACTGTGGGAGGCACTCAAGCCAACACTCCATGAAGTAGATATTAGCTATTGCATAGGAGAGTGTAGGTGTAATACCAAAGCACTTATAGACCTCGAGACAAAAACACAGACATTGGATAAGCGTGGGTGCCAAGCAGATGGTTGCAGGGCACAGAGACAGCTGAGCTTGGCCCAGCAACAATACCAGCAGCTGCTTTTGGACGATGCCAAAAAGGCGTGGCAGGCAGCCCAATGCCACATATATATCAATGGGGTGATAAATCTAGCAGGATGCTACATCGGCTGTGCAAGGCCGCTCGTGACTTTTCCCCTATACCGGTGATCTGAGATGCCCAGGGCAGATTATTACAAAGTTTCGCTGAGCATTTTAAGTCAGCCTACGCTCGGAGAGAAAGAATAGAGGTGGATCAAATCATATAATTTATTGAGGCCCTATACCCAGGGTCTCTTACGGATGCATCCAGGGCCCAGCTAGAGGAGGTAATTATGGAGGAGGACCTTTCCTCGGCGTGGCGGAGTCACGGGTGGGAAAGGCCCCAGGACCAAATGGGTTCTCCAGGGAGTTTTAAAACATCTATGCTGCAACTTCTGTGACATCTTCTGGGGGTGATTCATTCTGCCCTCAAGGTGTCAATGCTCCCGCCGGATTGGAGACAGGCTGAGATCATCATTTTTCTTAAGCTGGGTTGTCCTCCTGAAGAGCATTCCTCATATCACCCTATTTCTCTGCTAAACTTAAAAGCGAAGATCCAAGCCAAAATCCTAGCCAGTAGGCTAATGAAATATATGCAAGATATAGTTCACAATGATCAAGCAGGCTTTATGCCTTAAAGAGCCATGTGCCATTACATTAGGTGCGTCTACAATGCTCTGGCAGGCCAGCGGCAGTGCTATTGGCAGATATAGACAAAGCTTTTGACTCCATCAGCTGTGAATGCCTGTTTCTCCTCCTTGATCGCTTGAACCTAGGCCCCAGATAAATTTCTTATATACGCTTACTCTAAACTAAATTGTCCGCCACGATCAGAGTTGTGGGTGCGGTATTCGATCCCTTTCTGACCTGCAGGGGAACAAGTCAGGGGTGTCCACTGTCTCCATTGCTGTTCGCTCTGGACATGGAGCCTTTGGCTACATCGGTAAGGGTAGATTCCCCGGTGCGTAGCTTCGAAAGGATGGGTACATTATTAGATAAGGTAGCTTTGTACGTGGATGTTGTCCTGTTCTTCCTCCTGGATCCTGCGGTCTCAGGGCATCTTATCCTGTAGATCATGCAGATCTTTGGAGAGACCACTGGGCTGTATATGACCGTATCGAAGTCAGTGGTGTTCCCGGCTGGAGATTGCAATTAAGACCTATGGTGGACATTAGGATTGACCCTAGCTGCTGGGGGGTATATTTATTTGGGAGTATATGTCTTCCCGGACCCAGGCCTGGCGTATACCCAGCACTATGGCGAGTGAAAGAGCAGGAGAAGAACTTGTCATTCCTGCCACTATCTTTGTTGGGTAGATCAATGATTTTTTAAATGGTGTCCGTGCCGCGATTGCTATACCAGCTTCAGAACTATCCCTCTGCTTTTCCTATGTCATAGTTTGGACAGATAAATTAAGTTTTGGGCAGGTTCTTGTTGGGGGTGGGGCGACGCAGGTGACCCTCAGGACATGTTTTCAATCCACATACTGTGGAGGAATTGCCACTGGAGATGTGGGGTCCTATTATGCCGCCTCAAATGTCAATGAACAGTGGTATAGACTCCAGGGAGACACGGTGTATGTGTTGGAGCATTGGGTGATAGGTGACACCCCCCACTTGAATATTTAAATAGTAGAATGAAAATGAGATCCGGTGTAAGCATTGGAGCGTTGGGTCCCCCCACCCACCTGAATATTTATATAGTAGGAAGAAAACGAGATGTCTTCCTCTGGCCGCTCAAGTAGTCATAAACATGTGGAAATGATCTCTTCTACAGAAGAGGTGGTGACGAAACTGACACAGTGGACACCCATGTAGCTAGTTACAGCCCTTCATCAGGTAGCTCTCCTAGATGGTTTCCAAAATGGGATAAAATAGGCATATCCACTTTGGGGGATGTTATGCAGAATGGTATATTAAAATCATTCCAAGAAATGCAAGATGATTTGCAGATGCATCATAGACAATTGTATCAGTACCTGCTGTTTCGACATGCCATATCCTCGTACATCTGAGATCTCTAGAACCTGCCCGAATTTAACCAGCTGGAAGAAATGCTCCTGATGGGAGAACTCGATACTCATAAAATCACAAAAATATATCACTTCTTGATGACAAACTGTTCCATCACATTACAGAAACTACAGGAGGCATGGGGGCAGATATTGATACCCTAGAGGATGATGACTGGACAGAGGCCCTGCGGGCCCAACGCACAGCGGCGAAACCAAGCAGTCTCCCTTTATTACAGTTTAAATACCTACATAGAGCCTTATTTACGAACCATCACCTCTGGCACATGGGAATGATTGATTCCCCAATTTGCCTGTGCTGTGGGGCGGGAGAGGGTACATTCTTTCACACAATGTGGAGTTGTAAGGCGTTGACACAATTCTGGTGTTGGGTGACATCCTGTCTTGTGGAGGTCTTCTCCTGGGCTATCCCATTGGACCCCAAGCTGATCCTGCTTCATAGTGTGGAGGGCATTGGAGGGATCCAGTATAAAAGGCACCTACTGTTTCTGGGGCTTACGTTAGCAAAAAGGGATATTGCTAAAGTATGGAAGGTATATACTTCTCCATCTCTTGGGGTATGGAAGAAGGGGATGGATCGTAGCATGGGCCTCGAGAGAATGGTCTTTCAAGTCAGAGGCTCCCCTCAAAAGCGCACTAAAATCTGGCAATGTTGGGCCAACTACAGGGGCATAATCCTGAGTCTGGTTTGCTCTCCTGATTCCTTAATACACACCAAAGTGCAAAGTTACGGATCCACAATGCTAGAGACTGGGGTGTATGTGTAATGTGTTACATGACCATGGAATATCCTAGTAATGTAAGGTATACGGGTGGGTGGTGTTGGGATGACTCTGCCACTTATTGTGTCACAGTTGTTGACATGAGGGATTTGTGTTATAGTCTCCTCTGTGTGTTTGGAGGCCAGTTGGCCTTACTACACCGCAAAAACTCAATACAATTTGTTATTAAATAAAAAAAAAAACAACAAGCATAGTACAATGTTGAACGAGTCCTGCGACAGAATCCCGTTGTCAGGAATCTGGCCGCTAGGCGCAATCCCACCACCCTGACGCAATGGAGTGATAGTAACCAGCAGAGGAGTCCGCCAAGCCGTTGGCTGTGAACCACTTGCGCAACGGAAAACACTCTGTCACCATGGACGGAGGTTCAGCCAACAGACATATAAATAGGGCAGGCGGGAATCCATCAGATTGATGGAGTACTTGTAAACTCCACCACGGAGGAACAACAGGAGTTCTGCCAAGATCTTAGCAGGCCCTAAGTTTTTTTTGTGAATGGAAATGGTCGGAAAACTGATACATCCTCAAAGATGGTGAACTGGACCAGCACAATGAAGTATTAATGATGCTGCTAACTGCTATAAAAATGTACCACACCAAGATGGAGAGTCTGGAATCTTTGGAAAGAACCAGAGCTTACAATTTTTAACAAGCATTGGCAAAGCCAATAGAACTCGCCTATGCTAGAGCTATTGGCTTTGTCACTTTGTTTAGCCACATTGTACATCAGTGTGGCTTATGTGCAACAAGGCTAAAACTTAAGGGAGAAAAGCTACGACGTGGACAGTCCTGGCCAAGTTGTAGTACTTTTTCTGGCGAGAGGGGCACAAGTAACGAACAGGGGAACAACTTGGGGAGGGGGCCAGAGTACAGGGCAAGCAACAATTAGATAAATGTGCTTTTTGCCCAGATATTGCGTACTGTGCAGAGGAAAGGGGAACCCTTACTCTGTACATAATGGTTTCATATTCCTGAGACAAATTAAAGATCTTTCCCTATTTTGCAAATCCACCGACCCCTAGCCAATTGGTAAAGCTAAGTCCACTGTCCACGTTTCCCAGACTACAGGTCTCAGAAGATTTTTTTGAAAATAGCTAAGGACTGGATGAAATATTTGGGAGAATTATGTATCCCAAAAGGCATCCTCCATTTAGTAACAACAGGCAAGGGACTCCCCCTACCAGCATGCAAAAAATGCAAAGAATGAATTGAAAATGGGTTGAACTGGTCTTAAGATCTTTGAACTACACACCCCAGAGTACATCCTGATTCATCCAGTAAAGCCTTCCTTTCACACTGCAAGGACAAGCATGAAAATATACTAAAAGAAGCAATAATGACAGGAGTGGGGAGAAAGGGAAGGAAGGGCAGCGGTAGATGCAAACAACTGCGAGAGAGTGGTGGCTGCAATCAGCAGGTAGCAGATGAGGAGGAAGCAACAACATGATGGGAAAGAAGAAGAAAACAATGGGGAAAGCACTATAAAGGGATCAGCAGGCAGCAGGAGTGAGGGGGGAGAAATAGTATGTCAATCAACTTGGGAACAGCGGACAGGCACTGATTAAGTTAAATCAATCTGTACTTGGTCCGTTCTCCACAACACGCATCAGAAGGGACGATTCGGCTGCACTAGCCAATTAGGGATGCAGCAAAGAATAGTGGCGCTAAAATGCACAAATGGTAAGCAATGTGAGGGCTCCAAGCCATTTTTGTAAACAATAGTGTCTCACAAGCAAGACATGTGCTGGCGCAGGCTCAACCCTAAGACAAGATCTAATAAGGTCTACTTTATGTTCCTTTCGTGTATACATCGAACAGTACCTGACTTAATTGCTTCTAGGAGCACTTTAGGAAAGCATCACAGTTACTGCTATGGAGGGTTGGGAGATGGCATTACACCGAATTTGCGAAACGATAAACCTCCCATTACCAGGTGCTGGGTTTCCTGCAGGTAATCTTGGTTACATTGACCACATTTCATTCGTAAATATTTCAAGTGCAATTTATGCAGGAACACATTTTCTATCACTGTTGAATTTGACTATTTTAAAATGTTTCACTTTTCACAGACACCAAAGGCCCGCTTGGCTCATGTTTGAGGCATTGTAGAGACAACTACAAAACAATTCACAAAAACCTGCCGCTTACCTAAAGAGCTCAAATTTGGAAATATTTTAACGGTTTCTCTATTGCGCAATAACGACTATGATAGCTACTCTTGGTAAGATACGAACGGGAGAGACCAACTGCAGGTGTGTTACTTGTTTTGTTGTCCATATTTAATTTAGTGGTTTGTTCCACCGTAGAATCGGTAACACAGCGCAGGCGGCATGTCTGCTATTGGAAGGGGTGTTGAAACAAGCAGGAGGGCTTGGGTCCTCATTCTTTAGGTGGTCCTGAGGGGTCGTGGACAAGCTGAAACCGAGAGGCTCCCACATGTTTGCAGAAGAAAGTAACCTTCGACCTGGAACATACCTTCCAACATGTAGGAACCAAGCATCAATTACAAATATGTCAAGTAAGTAACAGCCAAACATCCAGCACACTCGGGAATGGTGCTGAAGGGTAAACAATGTTACTTGTGAGGATCAAAATGTAACCATTCTTCAAAACTAACCATTTATCATTGTTTGGACCAATGGCGTAACAAATATTGAGCCCCCACTGCAAAATATATGAAGCGGCCAACCTTCCCCCCAAAAACCCCCACTCCCTGCCCACCACCTACCACTTTGCCCCATAGCCCAAATATCTGGTTTATTTTTTACTGTGTACTGTGCTGAGGGGACCCCCTGGAGCTCTCCATCCTCCAGGCCCCCC
This sequence comes from Pleurodeles waltl, assembly GCF_031143425.1. NCBI lineage: Eukaryota > Metazoa > Chordata > Amphibia > Caudata > Salamandridae > Pleurodeles > Pleurodeles waltl. Next base: position 533,312,035 of record NC_090451.1, read on the forward strand.
CCCCCACACCATGGGGACTGCGAGGCCTAATGTTACACCACTGGTTTAGACACATCACGAGTGCTGTTACCACTACCATGATTTAGATGAGACAGTGTTCTCTGCAAGAACTTGCTTCTTAATCCTGAGACCACAATTAACCACCAGTGCTAGAATTTAACATAGTGAACCACAATTCTCCCTCGTATCATCCTAAACCTTCCTCTCTAACATTACTAAGTGTTAGTATGTCCTAAAGGGTGCATAGCATCAAAGCCCTCTTCAAAGCCACCGCAAGAGGTGTTAGCAGAGCGGCTATGCTGGTAAAAGCCAGAACAAAACTGTAGGTAAGCCAACATGTGGAGCAGGTGAGAGTGTGGCACACCCAATGCAACTACAGACATGATATTCCGTCCTTATGGTAAGTGCTTCATAGCCTATGTGTATTGTAATAAGGTGGATGGGATAACCTTCACGGTTGTGACTGAGGACCCTTCCGCCAAACTCCAGACCCCTCGACTCTATGACCCAGTATCCAGTCAGGCATATGACACATACAGGGCTTGTAGGCCAGAGAGAGTATCAGACTCCACATCAAGTGTTCATGCGGGAGATGAAACATCGGGAATGGAATATTTCCACAAACAGTAAAGCACACATTCTCTCTATTAAATAATAAATAAGTGTGTTATTAGTTTTGAATAATGAGTAATTCTTTTATGTAACCCTTGATTTCTTTGTATCAATAAATTCGTGTAACAGAAATAATGCATTTTTCAGCTTAAAACCCCTTTTCAGACCAGACAGTGACTACAGTGCAGCATCTTCTTAATGCAAGTCTCTGCACACACCTCGCTGCCTATATATTTTCTCTTTTGGGACTGTTGGCTAAACTATATGAAATAAAACAAGCCATGATGGCGCTTTCCAGGTTGGACGGAGCATGCTACTGGAAAAGGAGGGGCCTGTGGTCTTGTGAACGGGGAGAGTAGGTTGAGCGTATTAGCTTAGGGAGAGTGGTATCAACTGAGGTAGTATCTTGTATGATGCCTTTCACGAAGCTAACCTAAGAGTTTGCAGTGGAGAGTAATGATGCATATAGCAGCGTGTGTAGGAGCTTTGGCATTGTGCAGGCAACTGTAGAAAGGGAAACAACATCACTGGCAGGGATACAAGAGAAAAGCATAGGAAGCAATTGGGGGTTAATGCGCTTGTATCCTGTATTTTGCAAAACAAAATTGAAAACAGTGCCCCTATTTGTGTATTATGAGGCGTGCAGAAGCCACAGGCCTCCTACCTCTTCATTTCTGCCAGTACAGTACTTTTCAATCTGAAAGAAAACTACAGGCATGACAAACACTGCAGAGTATGAAAAAAATCATTTTGTCTATTCAACACGAGCATAAAAAGTGATAATGTAGCACATACAAACATTGTTAACTTAAACAAATACATCTGGAAATCCCACACTGATTTAGGCCCAAGAAGCCTAGGTGTAGGAAAGAAGCCTCTTTCTAGCTTGGTTACCCCCATTTTATTCCTGTCCTCAGTGTGTTTGACTGTGTTCACTGGGAGCCTTCTAACCAGGACCCCAGTGATTATGCTCTCTCCTCCAAATCTGGTTGCTACTAACCTTTTCTCCCCACAATTGGCATAATGGTGCCCTCATGTAAGTCCCTAGTATACGGTACCTAGGTACTCAGGGCATTTGGGTTCCAGGGGATCCCTATGGGCTGCAGCTGTTATTCTGCCACCAATAGGGAGCCCATGCAAAGGGTTCTGCAGGCCTGCCATTGCAGTTTGCGTAAACTGGGTGCACGCACCCGGTTTCACTACAGGTCACTGCATCAGGTCACTGAAAGTCACCCCTATGGTGGGCCCTCTCAGACCAGAGGGCAGGGTGCAGGTACCTGTGTGAGGGCACCCATGCACTAGCAGAGGTGCCCCCACGAACTCCAGCTCCATGTTACTGAACTTCGTGAGTGCGGGGACGCCATTTTACGCGTGTACTGGACATAGGTCACTACCTATGTCCGGCTACATATTGGTGTCTACGAACCTGGGCATGTTTGGTATCAAACATGTCAGAATCATACCCCAATACTGTTGCAAGTATTGGAAGTATGACCCCCTTGTACTCTGGGGGCTCCTTAGAGGACCCCCAGCATTGCTACCACCAGTCTTTCAGGGTTTCTTGGGCGGCCCCGCTTCTGCCATCCCTAAGACGGGTTTACGCCCTCCTGGTGCTTGATCTGATCAAGCCCAAGAAGGCAGAACAAAGGATTGCTGATAACTACACAGTTTTAAAGTCTGTTCTGTTAGAAGGATTTGGTCTTACCACTGAACTGTACAGAATTAAGTTCAGGGAGACCAGTAAAGAGTCCTACCAAGATGGAATTGATTTTGTGGACTCCTCTGTAAAAGCTTTGGAAGGCTGGTTACATGGTAGCAAAGTCAGTGACTTTGAGGGCTTGTGTAGTCTGATTTTGAGAGAGCATTTACTGAACAACTATGTGTCTTATTTGTTGCACCGGTACTTAGTGGACTCTGATCTGACCTCTCCCCAAGAATTGGGTAAGAAGGCAGACAAATGGGTCAGAACAAGGGTGAGCAGGAAGGCTCACACTGTTGTGTAGCCGTTTTAGTTATAGCTACATGCACGTTATTTTAGCACACTAGGCCTGCAGCTGTGCATTTTAACATATATATATTTTATTCAGCTTCATTAATTATTTTAACAATAGCCACATTTGTGGCCTTGTTTTATTTCTCTCTATCTAGCTGTTCTTTGCCTAGGTCAGCACTGTGTTCTTAAACAAGACATTTCTTTCACTCTGTGCCTTTTCAAGGCTGCAGTAAGATAGGTTGCCAGTAAACATGATAATGCTTTGTCTCTAGTGTTCATAGAAACATACACATTCTTACTGAGGGACATTTTCTCAGAACATTCGCTGTTTTATTATGAAAACACTTCTCTGTCCCTTACACGTTAAAGGGAGATTCCAGCCAGATGACCACAACTGTATGCTGATTGCTGAACGCTTCGTTACAGCTGCTTCTGTAGGCTACAGGCCTCTTGCTCAGGTATAAGGGATGATGTCTTCCCAGGGGAACCTGAAGGGCAGAAATAGAGATTACTATGCTGTGCTCTAATATAGTCTAGGTAGGAATTATTTGAATGATTCTAGTGACAACATGTTAGCGTTATTTTTATGGTTTACTCTCCTTGTCACTGTTTTAATCCTGTCATGCTTTATCGTCCTGGTTAATGCAGAACATGCTTTATTATCTAAGATGCAGTTGCTTCATTAAAACCTTATTGAAACATATACTGCCTCTGACTGCCCTTGTATATGTGAGACCAATGTAAATGAGAGAAACAGATGCAATCTGAATGACCACGATTTCCCTGAGGAGTCAACTGTGTCATGGGCTCGGCTGCCCAATCATCCCTGCTCTTGGGTGGAGATGAGGCACTGCTAGTTAGCTGTAGCAAAACCCGGATTAGGTCGACAGGTGTCATCTGTAGTAGGTTAGACTTAGTCCCCCACAACGTAGGCGATTCTGCCACTCAAGTCCAGTAGTCTCATTAGAATAATGCCGCCAAAGTTTGGTCAGGCTCTACTTTTCCGGTCCTCCTGAGTATCTCTGTCTCACTACATACAAAGACACCTCAGAACTATATTCGGAGACGTTCGTGGTATTGAGGATTTTCCTCCTCAGCTAAGTAGGGAGTACCTAACTAACGCTGGCGGTTGTTCAAGCTTGAACTCTTAAAAGGATAATCCCCATTTGGTTTGCTTATCTCTGAACAAATTTACCATTCATTGTGGCGAACCCGCAACAGTTAATATGCGACCACCCCTTACTGCACATTTATTGGCACATAGCGTAACGGCCCAGGGGGTCAAGTTACGTTTGTTGTTGAGGCTCACTCAGCCTATAGAACAGAATTTTTTTATTCTTGGGTCACATTTCCAGCAGCTGATGGGAACACAAATACATGTCATCACTATACAACTGCAAATATACCTGCACAATACAGAGCATATGCATATCTATAGAAACCTCTATCTTATCAAGAACATAATAATTGGCTTGATGGTGCCCTACCCCACACAATTGCACATGTTAGGTTAGGTCCTTTAAGTAATGATGGTCCTACCTGCCCTTTATTGGCCACTTATGCACCTCATCCTGATGCAGCAACCTTGACGTAGCTGAATCTGCTACTTATATGCTAAGCTGACAGAAATATACAGACGATTAGTATAGTTTGTAATGCAAACATTGAATACAAACCCAGCACGTGCTGCTCTGGCGCAACCGCATGCAGTAATGCCAGGCATTAATCCTGTGACTGTACATTCAATCATGGGTAAAGCCACGGACAAACGAGAAGAAATTCCGTTTTGGTTAGCTCAAAAAATAAATGCTCTGGAAGCAGTATTTCCCCATATGGGACCTCAGGATAAGCATAGAATATTAACTATGTGCTTGCCATTTGGCATGGTTCCCACTACAGATAACTGTAATACATGGGGCACAGTATTTACCACGCTCTATACTACCGCACACAGTACACCAACACTTGCCAATTTACCGGAAGTGTTGAATCAAATTCAAGATGAACACGTGGCTGCCCCGGCCCTGGACTTGGGGATGCAAATAATGGGCAATTTTGCCACAGTATCCTCAATTATATTAAGTAAACTTAAAGGGGAAGAAGTCTCACTAGTGGTGCGCATGCGGCTCCGGAATGTTCCTCCACAGGATCAGGAACGTGAGCTGCCAAAGATTATTGTGGAGACCTACTCTAGCATTGGTTGAGATAGTCTGGGAACCAGACCTACAAAACCACAATTACAGGATAAATCTAATAAAGATTTTACCAAGCAAGCTCCTGAGGGTACTAAGAAACTCTGGGAGAAAAAACAACAAACACCTAAAAAAGAAAGGGGAGAATCTCCGCATACGAAGACCCCACAAAATAGATATAATTTCAGAAATAGAGATAATATGAAAACATCTGACAGATATCAATATACTAATACACGCCAATCTCGTTCCTTTTAGGACTCACTGTAAAAATGCAGTGAGAGAGGTGGGCTGTCAGAACGAAGACCTGAGTACGTCAAACTGAGACAGAAATCACAACACTCAACAGAAGTTTCTGTTAAAAAGAAGAGAAACTTCCCCAACAAAAACCCCAATTCAAAAAGAAAAAGGTGGCAGCAGTTGCAGTCCAACATGCCACTCAAGAAGAGGGCTCTATTGAAGAACAAGAAGGGGGCATTAGCGCTATTAGGCAGCGCGGCAGAGGTCACAGTAGTTCGCTGGAATCTTCTAGAGCATTTGGAGGTGAAAGCAACTGATGACTTCCTACAAGTTAAAACTGCTGGCATGCGTGTCTCCATGCTTGGTAGGGTGTACAAAGTAATGGTACAGTTAAAAGGAGACATTGAACGCACAATCGACGGAGTCTTTTGGGACAGCGTCGTAAACCTATATGATATTCTACCTGAATTTGTCCGTACTTGGCCATGTGGGGAAGATGTTAACAAACCTTCTTTCTCGGCTATTGTTCCCGATGAGCTCCCAGAATCCTACGCCATCGATTGGGCATTGGCGCAGGCATTATATCGCAACCACATAGGATGTGATAAAGATTCCCCCATCATGTAATCCCTATTAAAAATCAACCCCAACCACAACCCCAATATCCAATAAAACATGATGCTAAAGCACCCGTAAGGGAAATCCTTACACAACTAGAGTCCCAGGGCGTAATCGAACCCTGTGTCCCACCAGTGAATAATCCCTTATTCCCAGTAACCGGACCATTTGTATAGAATAGTCTTGGACTACAGAAATGTAAACAGTCACACAAGCACAAACGCTATACAAAATTCACATAGCACTGCACTCATGAACAGCAGAGTGCACAAAAAATACAAAACAACACTGGACATTTCCAATGGTTTCTTCTGCCAAAATATAGCTCCTGAGAGTAGAGAGTTAACAAGTTTCAGAGCACTAGGCTCCCAGAAAAATTCTGTAGTTTACCCCAGGGGTACAAGAACAGCCCAGGACTGTTCACGGCTCGTGTGACTTCAATATTGTACGACAATGACCCTGAAGCATTGTCTTATGTAGATGATATTTTTCTCATGGATGATCAATTACTGCAACATTTAAGACGGGTAGCCCACATTGTTGTGGGATTTGCCAAGTTCAGCTACAAATTCAATAAAAAAAAAAATAGCCTTCCTTAGCGTCCTGATTTTGGGATATAAGCTATCAAGTGGAGGAAAGAACGTAGCGCCACAATTCTTGGAAAAAGGCGCGCAGTTACAACCTCCAAATACAATTAAAAAACTCCAATCCCTATTGGGTTTCCTACATTTTGGCAGAGCTTACATTCCTGATTAGGCATCACTCATAAAACCATTATATGACTTAATGCGTCCTGACTTTTCAAGTAAAATTTAGCCAGTCGGACACACACGCATTCTCAGAGCTTTGGAGAAAGACATGCTCGCAGCACAACACTTATACACAAGGAACAAAAAAAAACATCTGTTCATCTGAGTAATTGCTAGTGCCATTTGTTTCACCTGTGTAACTTTCAATGAGGGTGAGACAGTCCCGACTGCATACAAATCACATATGTATTCAGCAGCAGAACAACGCTTTGCTCCCAATTAGAAAATTCTCACTGCTGTTCAGATGGCTGTCATTAAAGAAAGACCACAAGGCCAGGGGAAACGCATTATTGTTGTCTCTCCAATTCCAGCCCTTGAGACCAAAGCAAACGTTCCAAACGCTAAAGCATTACATCCAAGTTGGATTCAATGGGCAACGTCTTTGACAGCCACTGATGTTGACTACATTTTTTACCCAAAGTTACAAACTCAAGAATTTTTGCAATATGAGCAAGAATACCCAGTCCCAGCAAATACACTGCCTATTGATCAATATCAAAGAGTCATGTGCACCGATGGCTCAGCACAATCTGCAATTGGCACAAAACATCAATACTCCGCTGCTTGCGTGGTTGTAAGTAGCTACATGGAGGATAATACATTTTGCCCCCAACATACGTACATGCAAGCCCTAGGGGATTGCACAGCACAACTAGCAGAGCTAAAGGCTCTGGTGATGACACTGGAACACACGGATCCTGCACAGTTAACACTGATTGTCTGTGATTTGTATTATTATGTCCAGCCCTTCAATTAATACCTGTATTACTGGTGCCAGAATGGGTTCAGAGATTCTAAAGGCAACACCATCAAACACAGACTTCTGTGGGGGAAAGTAGCAGATCTGAAGGAAATGCTAACAAACGTCCATGTGGTACATACACTTGGACACCAGCGCATTGGAATACACGTTGCTGGAAATACAGTGGCTGATGAAGCCGCCAAATCAGCAGTAGCTACGGCTGCTGTTGCTGCAGTAACCCGTTCTGGAACGAAACCAGACGGTGACATATGGGCTGCTGTGAAAGCCACGGCTGAAGGCACGCCCTATCCAAAATCATTTCCTGCTAAATATTCCTACCAAATGGGAGGATGCCTTGATGCTGAGGTAAAAATACCAGGCGTGAGGGTTCGAGTAATTCTCAACAAAGACATGAGATCAGAGTTGATTAAAACAGCGCATGAGGGAGTTGCACCTGCTCATGCTGGTGTGCCAGCTACAATAGCATTATTGCAAGCATGTTATTGGTGGCCAGGTCTATACAAACAGGCCAAGTAGTATGTCCTTTGTTGTGACATCTGACAACAAATTAAGGGTTACACTGTCAAGCGCCCACCACAGACACCCCTCCTAATTTCCAACAAACCATTACAATGTGTGTACTTGGACCATTGTGGTCCCCTAACACCGGACAGTGCATACAAATACATTTTAGTCGCTGTTGACTCTTGCTCCAGATTTCTATGGGTGTGGCCACAACGCTCGGCTGACGCTCGGACTGTTTTTAAAGATTTGCGAGTCTTTAACAGTACACATGCAGTTGCGGCTTTCCATTCAGACCAGGGCTCTGCTTTCGCCTCACGGGCATTCAGGGACTCCATGGCTCTGTTAGGGGTCCAACTCCACTACTCGTCTACATTTCGTCCCGAGGGAAATAGTGTCATGGAGTGACGAAACCGTGATTTAAAGCAGTCCTTAATAGCCAGAGTCTTAGAGGTACGGTTGTAGTTGGCTTAATCACCTGTATGGAGTCCAGAGAGCACTTAACAATCTGCCTAGAAGGTCCCTGGCAGTTCGTACTTCATACAAGTGCCTGTTTGGAAATCGAATGTATGTTCCATATCTCGATGGTCCTGGCATGGAGTTGCCAGAAACACTTTTTGACATAAATGAACGTGTCACTGTCTTGCAGGAATTACAACAGTTCCGTGACACCAATGCTTCCGCCAGTGCTGCCTCCACAGTAATTAAGGATGTACCAATAACACCTACCAGCTGGATTCCAAAAATTGGGGATATAGTACATGAAAAGGTCGCTGTGAAAAAGGAGTTTGGTCCTTCTTATCGTGCACTGGTCCCAGTCTTGGGAATACATGGTACCAGAACTGTCATTCTACTGCCGTTGACTGGTGCTAAAGAAAATCACTTTGTATCAATCGACAATGTCAAGTTATACCATGTGGCAGATCCTGCACAGCAGATCAAGAGAAGCAGCCAGTAGTTCCTGAATCCCTCTCACTACTGGTCAAGATGTCCCTCTACAAATTTTTTGCGCAGCAACACTGAAACTTCTCAGAGCGTGGGGAGATTGGAAAATGATCTTGCATTAGTTCCGCTAACATCTGTTACAACAAACAATACTAAAATTACTGATCGATTTGATACAACCGCAACACAGACGGATGGCATCATTTATTATGAACCACCTCGGGAGAACCCTACCAGTTCTCCTCCCACAAATACTGCTCCAGTTTTTGCACAAACTGCTTCTGGATACTTCGACGACGTCAACGACACTGTCTCGGACTCATTTGTCTCTTCTACATCCGAACTGCCAAAAACACGTAAGCTGATAAACTGTCTTAAAACAAATTATTTTATTTTCCCATGGAACTATCTGTGGCTTTCCTTGACTGTATTAGCTTTCCTTCTTTGGATTGGCTTTGTAATAACATTCTTTCTATTGATACATGGTCATTTTCTTCCTGAAAGATAAACAGTTAAACTGGTGGATGAGTCCTAAACCCCCATTTTTCTTCTCACAAGGTCCACAGAGACTTGTCTTTCGTGAACATTTCCGCTATACCAATTCCTGATGGGATTGTTTGAGATAAAGTCAAATTTGATATATACGGCCCCATGGAGGTCATTCAAATACCATATGTGTTTAAACTTTCAATCAATGATGTAATAATACCTGGAGTTGTTTCTGATGACTAGGTTGTGAAAACAGTTGATTCTATGATGCAGTATTTTACTGTATTTGAAAGTGAGAATGTTTATCAATCCAAAGAGAATTGTGGTGATATGTTTTGCTATAATTATTATGGGCACTATTTCATTCACAGAGCAAGTACCCCAAAGACTATTTTTAATTATACACAATGGGAACATTGTCCAACTCCACCACAAGGGAGTTCTAAAACATATTTGAAAAGGTTTGCATATTTTTCTGGGTACAATGTTAACGATGCTGAGTCATATTATTTTACATTGCCACCAATGGAAAATGTACATATATTAATGACAGATACAAAATGTATTTGTGCGGATTCCTTTGTTTCCCGGTTGGCTATAGAAGGCTATAAATATTGGTTGATGTTGATTGACTTAAAAAGTGTGTGGGGAACAAGACATCGCCAAATAAGGGGGGAGGAAGCTTTATTTAGAGCATGCCTGATACCTGTTAAAATGATATTTTTAAATGAAACTGTACAACAAACAAGTTGGGTAGATTTAGCAAAAATTAAGGATTTGAATGAGCCCAGTATTCCTGCCCCTGCAAAATTTTACAAATGGCAAAAGTATATAAATGCAACTGAAGATCAGCTTGATGAATGGGTCCACAATGGTACGTGCAATGCTTCACTGTCACGTCCTGGCGGGTGGTAATTCTGGCCAATAGATACTAATGGGTGTCATAAATGTTTTATAAACTCCACAGGGGGTTTTAGAACAAGTAGGCGGCACCCTTGCTATATGTCTTCCAAACATGAGGGCACAGTAACAACATAAAGTGTAGGAAAACTATGCCATCAATGGTTGAAGAGTTCCTCACTAGATGCTGTTAAAGAACACCTCAGTCTTCTGTCTAATAACACTGACTTACAGGACTTCCTGTCAGGCCCCAGAAAACAATGCAGAAAGCACTTCTTATATACAGTCTATAATGAAATTTGGAAGCTTTCTCATCAAGAAGCTGATGTCTGGTTAAGGCAAAAAGATCCCGAAAACTTACAGAAGGCATGAGCTGTTGTAGATAATGGGATTAATACCCTGTCCGACCAGATATACACCTTAAACAACATTGTTTCTTATGCAATAGACATAATACAAAGTGATATTACACCATGGACAGAATCAACTAAGTGCCATTATGCAGTTGGGTTGGACATTACAAACATTAAAGGCAGGTCACGTTCCCTGGCAACACGTTAGCGCAAGAGACATATTTTCCACATTTAATTTAATGTGACAACAACAACTAATGGCTAAGAAAGAAGCGACTTATGTCATGTTAAATATTGAAAAGTTGCCTTTCACTGTGGCTGAAATACCATCTGCTGAGTGGTCAATTCACGTCCTGCTTAAAACACATTCCAGTAGGCAGATATGAAAGGCTATAAGATAGTTACATCCATGAGGTGTGGGAGCTGCCCTTCTTGTACAAATGTCTCAGTGGCATGAAAGAGGTCTTTCTTAGCGGTAGTAAATTCGAGATTTCTGTCAGCCATTCGATGGTTTGCAAACAGCTGTCCTTGCAGGGGGCGTGTAACGCTTTGGCAGCGAACTTGGCTTGTTATCTGAAGGGAGTTCCAGTCCCCTTGATTAGATCTGTGTTCCAGGTGCTCTCAAATGGCAGCTATGTCCTCCTCAATAGTGAAAACTGTTGTGGGATGCGAGCCGGAATAGTTTATATTGTTTCAGTCTCTAAGGTTGTTACATGCTGTGGCAACGTACTTTTTCATCGTACTCGACAGAGGGAAGTAGCTTAGATTTGGCCCCATATTGCTACTTCAAATGTGAATTTTGACAAGTTGAGCAGACTCAAGGCATTATTGTTCCAAAAACATGTGGCGCTTATATCTGCACGCAAGACCTACGCGCTTCAGGTGGCAAGGTCATCAGCAGGGATCTAGTCCCTTTTGAGTACTAACTTTCCGAGACACTTTGGTGGGCTAATGGGATAAATAGTTAATGCATCCAGTACTACTGGAATTGCAAATTTCTTTGAGGCTGTTGGTTCTGGTTTTGTTCACACCTTCTCCATTCGGTTTAATACCATCAGCCATCCACTCACTATTTTACAGTATTTTCGGGGGATTTCCGATAACTTTGGCTATAATAGGTGGCATTTTGCTATTGCTATTTTTTCTGTGCAATGGCTGTCCCGCCGCAACAAGGAGGACTGAAAGTGCTTCCAACTGCACAGCTATGTAGTGAACGCATGATGCAGTACTTTGGCGCAACACTCCTGGAGCAATTGGAGTGTGACTGGTCTCTGTCATTCAGACCGGTTTTGCATTGTGTGCAGCCGTTTCGGTGCCTCTGGTGCTCATTCAACATACACTGATAGATTGTCTTTCTACGCAACACTTGCTTTCATTGGACACTGATCTGTTGATGTTCTTGCTGAGGGCTCATTACCAGACATGCGCGTGGAGGGTGCGTTTGCTACGGGAAGCTGCTTATGAGTTGCCCTTCGTGGAGGATGCAGCTCTAAACTCATTGTTGGGCACACCACAGAATGCTTCTACCTTGGCTGGTCAGGGTTTGGAACACGAATGCTCCTTGGTTTTTCTTGGCAATGAGTTTCCTACTTTACCACCTGCGGAAGTGGAAGATTTCCTGTCTTCAATTATACCGGATTCGATTGTCAACTTCCAAAATGACTCTGATTCTTGAAATTCTGCCTTTTTTACACCACAAGTTAACATTTTAAATTGTCCTTTTACATATGCTCGTGTCTTTTTAACTTGTCATTATTGACATTTTTATATATGCCTTAGGTTAGCTTTTAATAGCTTTTATATATTATTAGGCTTTGAAACGGCAAGGGGAGGCTGTTGTGTAGCCAATTTAGTTATAGCTACATGCACGTTATTTTAGTACACTAGGCCTGCAGCTGTGCATTTTAACCTAGATATATTTTATTCAGTTTCGTTTATTATTTTAACAATAGCCACATTTGCGGTCTTCTTTTATTTTTCTCTATCTAACTGTTCTTTGCGTAGGTCAGCACTGCGTTCTTAAACAAGACATTTCTTTCACTCTGTGCCTTTTCAAGGCTGCAGTAACACAGGTTGCCAGTAAACATGGAAACGCTTTGTCTCTAGTTTTCATTGAAACATACACATCCTTACATAGGGACATTTTCTCAGAACATCAGCTGTTTTATTATAAAAACACTTATCTGTCCCATGCACCTTAGAGGGAGATTCCAGCCAGATGTCCACGACTGTATGCTGATTGCTGAACACTTTGTTACAGCTGCTTGCCTCTTGCTCAGGTATGAGGGGTGATGTCTCACCAGGGGAACCTAAAGGGAAGAACTAGAGCTTAACATGCTGTGCTCTAATATAACCTAGGTAGGAATTATTTTAATGATTCTTGTGACAACATGGTAGCATTATTTTTATGCTTTACTCTCCTCGTCACTATTTTAATCCTGTCATGCTTCATCGTCCTGGTTATTGCAGTACATGCTTTATTATCTAAGATGAAGTTGCTTCATTAAAACCTTATTGAAACATATACTGACTCTGACTGTTCTTTTATATGTGAGACCAATGTAAATGAAAGAAACGGATGCGATCAAGTGACCACGATTTCCCTGAGGAGTCAATTGTGTCATGCGCTGGGCTGCCCAATTATCCCTGCTATTAGGTAGAGATGAGGCACTGCTAGTTAGCTGGAGTAAACCCTAGATTAGGCCAACGGGTGTCACCTGTAGTGGGTTAGACTCAGTCCCCCACACCGCAGGCGAATCTGTCACTCAAATCCAGTAATCTCATTAGAATAATGAGAGTCTACGCGACAACACTGGGGGTGACAAAGATAAGAAAAAGGAAACAGGTAAATCTCAGGACATGGGTGGGGGCAAAGACAAAAGTAAAGACTCCTCATCAGACCCACAAAAAACTCCTCTGGGGGTGGATCTAAAACCTCTTCCTCCTCTGCACACAGTAAAAGCCTTGGTGCAATGTGTGCAGAAATAAAGGCCATAGGCCAGGGGACAGCTCCTGTCCTGGTACAGGTTCTAAGCCGTCCACCACTACTACATCCACTTCCACTCCTAGTGCCCCTAGTAGTAGTATTAATAGTGGTGGGACTACTGGCAGTAGTCATCCCAAAAGTGTAGTTGGGTTCACCTTTGGGTCCATAGTGGAACCTGGGCTATGTGCAGAGACACCTAAGACAGTTTCTGTCTCTCAGGGTGGCACCGGCCTTGCCACCATAGCTGCTTGTCCCCTTAATATGGGTAAGTACAAGCAGCACATTCAGGTAAATGGGGTTGAGGCTGAGGCCTACAGGGACACAGGTGCCAGTGTCACCATAGTTACTGAAAAGTTAGTGTCACCTGCACAACACCTACTTGGTTACCAGTACCAAGTCACTGATGTGAATAACTCCACCCAGTCCCTCCCCTTAGCTGTAGTACACTTTAGCTGGGGTGGAGTTACTGGCCCTAAACAGGTGGTAGTCTCTCCTAACCTACCTGTTGAGTGTCTCTTAGGTAATGACATAGAGACCTCAGTTTGGGCTGAGGTAGAGTTCCTTGCCCACGCAGCCATGCTGGGCATCCCCAAACATTTGCCCCCTTTAATCTCCAAGTAGAATAAAGAGCAAAGTAGGGAAGGAACCCTGGAGCCTGGAATAGTGGCCAAGGACACTCCTAAAAACACAAGCAAGCAGGATACCAAATTATCTACTGCCCACCCTCCCACTAAGGATCCCATTCCTCTGAGGGAATATGCCACCCCCAGGGTGGAGCTAGTACCACAGGAGCCAAAAGCTGCCACAGCTGAGCTCCCAGGGGTAAACTTACCCCTCTGGAAGGAACCTAAGACAGAAAAGCAAATCTGACCTGTCTTAGAAAACGTGGAGCAGACATCCTGCCCTCCCAGAGAAACTCTTTTGCAGCAACCCTGCACCACACCTGACACCTCAGGACAGGAAGCCTGTCCTTCTGTAGAGCCTGTAGGACAGTAAACCTGTCCCAACATAGAAACCCAGGGAGAGCCATCCTGCCCTGCTCTATCAGTTTTGCCACACCTTATAAATAGGGAATCACAGGGTCCACAGTTTAAATGTACTTCAGGCAGAAGTACCCAAACAGGATGGTTTACCTCCCCACAGGGTAGGAACCACATAGTGGATGATAAAGGGAGAATCAACTCTACAGCAGAGCTACTTTCCACTTATCACCACCTAGACAATAAAGTGTCAACTGGCCAAGGTTAGCCTTATTGTCCTTTGTTTGGGGGGGGGGGGGTTGTGTAGGAAAGTAGCATCTTTCTAGCTTGGTTACCCCCATTTTCTGCCTGTTGTCAGTGTGTTTGACTGTGTTCACTGGGAGCCTTCTAACCAAGACCCCAGTGGTTATGCTCTCTCCTCTAAATCTGGTTGCTACTAACCTTTTCTCCCCACATTTGGCATACCGGTGCCCTCAAGTAAGTCCTAGTATATGGTACCTAGGTACCCAGGGCATTGGGGTTCCAGGGGATCCCTATGGGCTGCAGCAGTTATTCTGCCACCCATTGGGAGCCCATCCAAAGGGTTCTGTAGGCCTGCCATTACAGCCCGCGTGAACTGGGTGCATGCACTTGGTTTCACTACAGGTCATGCACCAGGTCACTGCAAGTCACCCCTATGGTATGCCCTCTCAGCCCAGAGGGCAGGGTGCAGGTACCTGTGTGTGAGGGCACCCCTGCACTAACAGAGGTGCCCCCACAAACTCCAGCTCCATTTTACTGGACTTCGTGAGTGCAGAGACACAATTTTACGCATGTACTGGACATAGGTCACTACCTATGTCCAGCTACATAACTGTAACTCCGAACCTGGGCATGTTTGGTATCAAACATGGCAGAATCATACACTAATACTGTTGCAAGTATTGGAAGTATGATCCCATGCGCTCTGGGGGCTCCTTAGAGGACCCCTAGCATTGTTACCAAATGTCTTACAGGGTTTCTCAGACAGTCAAGCTGCTGCCATCCCTCAGATAGGTTTCTGCCCTCCTGCTGCTTGATCTGATCAAGCCCAGGAAAACAGAACAAAGGATTTCCTTTGGGAGAGGAGGTAACTCCCTCGCCCTTTGTAAATGAGTGTGACTGGCTTGGGAGGGGTAGCCTCCCCAAACCACTGGTTTTGCTTTCGAGGGCACATTTGGTGCCCTCCATGCATAAACCAGTTCACACCGGTTCCGGGACCCCCAGTCCCTGCTCTGGCACGCAACTGGACAATGGAAAGGGGAGTAACCACTCCCCTGTCCAGCATCTCCCTAGGGGTGGTGCCCAGAGCTCCTCCAGGTTTCAAGGTTCCAAGGTTGGCAGGGAACTCTGGAGGATCTGAGTGGCCAGGCCAGGCAGATGACATCAGAGGCACCCTCTGATAGGTAGTTACCTGCTTAGGTGACCAAGCCCTCTCATTGGGCTATATAGGGTCTTCCTCTTGGGTGGATCCCCAGATTCGGCTTGCAAGACTACAGCAGGACTCCTCTGCAACCTTTACTTCAACTTCTGGCCTCTGGAACTGCAACTGGACCCTCCAGGAACCTACAAGCTGCAGATCCACGAGGAAGACTCTTCTGCAACTTTGTATCCGGAACTCCTACCAGCTTTGCAACATTTCTCCAGCTGTGCATCCTAAGAAGACTGCAGCTCTTCAGCCTGCATGAGAAGAAGAATTAATCTCCCTTGGGGTGAAGGCATCACTCCCATGTAACCACAGGTACCTGGCTGCATCGACGACCAGGTGCGTGGATCTATCCTCATCCTGAGTGACGTGGGCACTGCATCACAGCTGGTGGTCCAGAGAGTCGCCCTTGATCCTCTCTACCAACTGTCGCACTTTGGTGATGGTAAGTCCTTTACACTCCATGCAAGACAGTACCCCCGTGCACTGCGTCCTTTGCAGCTGCCAAGGCTTGTTGCTTCACCTCCAAGAAGAACTTCAGGTGATGTGTAGCTCCATCCCCCAGCACTCCCCCCTGCAACTTCTGGACCTCTGTGTGGTCCTCCAGCGACATGGGAGCAACTTCTGTGGTGCTGCATGGACTGCTTCAGCAACTTCTGTGTCCCTGTCCTGTGGGACACCTATGGGTGCTGCCTCTGCTGCTGTTGGCCTTCTGCAATGCGTAGGGTCCCTTGTGACTCCCCCTCCTGGGTAGAGTCCTCCTGGACCTTCCTGGTCCCTGGCAGCACCTCTTTTTCTCCAACCGCAAGTTTGCCTTTGCCAAGGCTTTTTGGTGGAAATCCTTCACCAACACCCATCTGCAATCTAGCTTCCACGGTGGGACACCTTCTGCATGCATCAGGAACTCTTCTGTGCTGCAGTGCTGACCTGTCTTCCTTCTTCGTCGACCAACTCCAAAAGGTACCTCTGGGTGGGTAGTATCTCCTATTCCCCCTGGACTCCACAGACACTTCTGGACTTGGTCCCCTCTCTCCACAGGTCTCTATCTTTGGTTTTTCACTGCTGGTTCCTTGCAGGATGTTCTGGGTGTCTTTATTTTCTTCTTTTCATCCTTTCGGGTGGTTTTGGAGAAATCCAGTGTTTTACTCCTGCATTCCTGGTCGCTGGGGTGTACTCCATTACTTACCTGTGTGGTTTCCTAGTACTCCCAGCTCCACTCTACACGATTTACTTACCTAGGTGGGGGCCCTGTGTTCGCATTCCACTTTCTTAGTATATTGTTTGGGTTCCCCCTAGGACTACTATTGCATATTTGCTATTTTACACTGTTTTCTAACCTTTTTATGCCTCCTACTGTTTGTTAGTGTGTATGTATATATATATATATATATATATGTATATATATATATATATATATATATATATATATTTCTATTTACTTACCTCCTGTTGGAGGGTTGTCTCTCTAGTGTTTTCTGATACTGTGTTCCAAAAATAAGTACCTTTATTTTTGTACAACCAAGTGTTTTCTTTCATGTGTGTAAGTGCTGTGTGACTACAGTGGCATTGCATGAGCTTTGCATGTATCCTAGATAAGCCTTGGCTGCTTACCCACAGCTACTGCTAGAGAGCCTGGCTTCTAGACACTGCCTACACTTCACTGAGAGGGGATACCTGGGCCTGGTATAAGGTGTAAGTACCGTAGGTACCCACCACACACCAGGCCAGCTTCCTACACTAGGTCTCGAATACTTAAAATAAAATAACCCAAATCCATACTTTGCATAAATATGAACATGGTAGCATACATCAAGGCCTGTAATACATGTAACATCTAGGGACACATGAAAGCATGCTCACCCAAGACAGTGTCAGATAAGCACCATAATAGAGACCAAGAGGACTTTCTTCAAACCTTGTTCATACAGAAGAAAGGTAACAGTAAAGACAGTTTTACTGATTCAGCAACTAGATGTCTGGTAAAAGAGCAGAAAAAAATAATGGTGGCATTAGATATGGGCAATGTGGAAAATCCACAGCAGCAATGGAATACCTCCTGGTCTCAATCAAGCAGAAAATGAAGGGTCTCCAATCATCCTTTAGGTCAGCGGAATCTATAGTTTAACAGTGTGGACAGAGCAGTTAGAGGTAAAGGTTTGTGGATTGTTCCGTGGCCACATGGGGTATGTCAGGGTTATACTCTTGCTTGATAGCAGGCTCCCTTCACAGGAGAGAGATCCCCAGACAGACGGGGGATTTCTAGATACAGCTGATGGCCGTACGCCAGGGCAGTGGACGACATCCATGAGCTGAAATTAGGCCCATAATCTGTTGATGTCACTGATTAATTGATATGAAGCTTCTCAAGTGTAAATGTTATCAATTTGGGAGAGGTCTGTAGATTTGCATAGACTGTAGTCTTTGGGCCTCTGCTATAGATGCTCACCTACATATTTTACTATTTTGTTTGCTTGTTTTCCACGTCAGAGGGAACCAAGCATCACCCTTTGGGCCAGACTGTTCTTATTGGGAAAGGAACAAGGCTAATTTGTATGTGACTGGTTCCTGCCTCAGGTGGCACAGTAGGCAAAACAACAATAAACTGGGATGAGGCCAGAGTAATTACTAGAGGTTGAGATTAATTTAAGCATTCCATCCAGCATTTTTATTTATCCACTGTAGGGATGGCACGTATTCATGATGATTATTATTAGACAGGCACAAGTTGCCACAGATGTGGATGTTGCCAAGTTGTTTTGGTGTCTTAGCAATGATGAACTGAAAAGATTGATGCCCTACACATTGGATTTTCTCTCAGACCTGCTTGTTCAGCTTGTTTTTAGCAGGCTTCGCATATGCAAGGATATTGTATGGTGAGCATTATGCAGTTGGATGCAGTCACACATTCATATGAACTTGTGCCTACCACCCAATGGGGCTCATGACTTTAGAAAAAACAATTTGTAGGGGTTGCATGTGACTGTGGCATTAAAGAACTGGCCTGAGGTCCACCTATACAGAAGACTGTTTTCTTTAATTGTAGTGAGTCTGTATCTGTGAAGTTATTCTAAGCCTGATACACTTTTGCTTATTTTTGCTTTAGTACCTATTACAGAACCCAGTACCCATGAGCATATTCCTTTTCCTTGGTTTTTCGTTTTGCCATGTTTTAAAGTTCTTGTCTTTTATAAAAGATAAGTACCGAACTGTACAATCATTATTGTTGTGTTATTTCGTAACTGCTGAACTATGAGTCTCTGCTCCCCATCTCCCTTCCTCAGAAGGCTAGGGCTGCTTACCTAAAAGCCCAGTAATCCCTCCTTGCCCCATGGCCCCAAAACAGGTTCTGTGAACTGGCTGCAAGTGGTGCAAGAGCTGTAGATTCACATTCCAACTGTTACAACTAGAGGAATACATTGAGTTCTGTCATACCATTATGTGCACAGAGAAATGATGAACCCAAAGTTTGTGGGACTGACTATGGCACCCTGCCCTTAGAAAAGTTGAAAGGGCTGTGTTTGGAGAAGGAGAGAAGTATGACTGGTACATACAAGACTAAGGTTGGGAGAAAGTATTGCAAAACTCAGATGATTCTCTCTGATTCTAATGGCACAGGCATGCTGGCCAGAAGAGATGGCAGGCTTGCACAGGCTGAGATAGAGGTCAACCTCAGGACTACCAAAGTCATTGTGGAGGTGTGATAAAAAAAGAGGGTTGTAAATGCCTTTTGATTGTGTCCCAGCGAGTCCCATGGTCATAAGCCTACATGGTTTAGAGAATGTTAGCTCAGCTTACCAAGGCACAGGGAGCACATCAGTTTCAGGAGGGGACAGTGATCTTCCTAGGTCTGCAAGGACTAGAAAATGATAGTGAGCAACCTTGAGCATCCTGGTTTAGAGAATGTTAGCTCAGCTTACCAAGGCACAGGGAGCACATCAGTTTCAGGAGGGGACAGTGATCTTCCTAGATCTGCAAGGACTAGAAAATGATAGTGAGCAACCTTGAGCATACTGTGAAAAAGCACAGGTAGTGCGCCTACTGCTTCTGTCCCAGTTGGAATAATGCCCCGAAACTGTGCAGGTGTTGAAGTCTGGATTATTGCCACAGCTGCAGGATTTGATAACTGCTGGAGGACTAATGCAGGAGTCATGCCAGGTGTACGCTGAATGCCGTACACTTTTGGGACTTCAGAGAGGAAGCCTAGGAACAATTCAGCAAAGGAGTCGTCAGGAAGCATTATATTGGATGTGAAGATGGACTGCTGTACTGTAAGCCCATGAATCCTGAGCCAAGAGCATTCCGTCAAAACATTGTTTCAAAAATATTGTGAGACACAAGTATTGTATCATAATATGTTTCTTCCTTTGGAGTAGGAATAGTAAATGCAACCCTTTCAAAGTGCCACACTTTCCATACTATTTCTCAGGTTGTACTGGTAATAGTAAATATATATGACCCCCCCCCCTGTCCACAGTCCAAACCTTTTCCCACTGTTGGATACTTTGGGGTACAAATAGTAAATCTGATACCCTCCAAAGTCCAATACATTTCCTACTATTGCATCAGAGTGAGAATAGTAGATCTAACCCCTCCAAAGTCACTTTCCGTACTGTTGCTTATGTTGGAGCGAGAATAGTAAATATGAGCTCTCCAAAGTTCACCACTTACCCTACTGTTGCTTTCGTTTTAGTGGGAATAGAAAATGTGACCCCTCCAAAATCCAACACTTTCTGTACTGTTGCTCAGGTTGGACTGGGAATAGTAAATTTGACCCTATCTAAAGTTCATTGCGTTTCCTACTGTTGCATATGTCACAGTGGGAATTGTAAGTATAACCCATCCAAAGTCTAGCACGTTACCTATTGTTGCTTATGTTGGAGTGGGAATAGTAAATCTGACTGCTCCAAGGTCCGAAATTTTCCCTACTTTTGGTCAGCTTGGAGTGGAAATATTCAATTTGATTGCTTCAAATCTAACTTTTTGAATTTTTTTCTTACATTTTCAAATTTTTGCGAATATTAAAAGTTAGTTTTGGGTGCTTTTTATTATTTTAAGATAATATTTTTATTTTAAGGTTATTGTATATATTTTCATTTTTTAAACATGCATTTGAGTTTATATTTATCATTAATCTTTTTACATTATTAATGTTTAAATATTTGTATCTTTTAAATACTATGGCCCTCATTATGACATTGGCAGTAAGTACCGCTTTCCGCCAAGCTGACTGCCGCCAACATACCGCTGCCACAGAGGATTACATCTACCCATATTATGACACACACATGGCATACCGTCACTATACAGCCACACACAAGTCTGCCAGCCCAAAGGTCAGTGATAAAGTGGCGGTAGCAAAACCCACACCGTTACGCCAAAAGAACTACGCCCACAGCATTATGACCCACGAATCACCTCAGCGGACATTCAACCAAGGTAAACCACTGGTGGTACATACTGCTGTGCTCAAAATACACACACACATACAAAACAACACTACATTGGACAATTTGAATAACACACACCTGACACCCTTACACACACCACACCCACACCACTATAAAACACACACCCACATTACCCAAAACCCTTTACGACTACAAACAAGTGCCGCCAGAGAGATAGCAAGACCATAGACAAAACCACAGACACACACGACCATCACCTATACACCATCCAAGCACCTTACATCACACACCCCAACACATCACCCCACACACCCTCACCCACACGACTCACACTACACCCATGGCACCATAACGACACCCCAGACACTCAGAGGAGGAGCTAAGGGTCATGGTGGAGGAAATCATTCGGGTAGAGCCACAGCTATTTGTACACAGGTGCAGCAGACATCCATTGCTAGGAAGATGGAGCTATGACGGAGAATCGTGGACAGGGTCAACGCGGTGGGACAGCACCCCAGAACAAGGGACGACATCAGGAAGAGGTGGAACGATCTAAGGGGGAAGGTACTTTCCAAAGCACCAAGACACCAACTAGCTGTACAGAGGACTGGCGGTGGACTCCCACCTCCTCCCCCACAACTAACAACATGGGAGGAGTGATTCTTGGCAATCATACATCCTGAGGGCCTGGCAGGAGGAGGACTGGACTCTCGTAAGTCAAATCTCTATTACTATCACCCCCCTACCTGCATGCCATCACAAACCCCCACCCTTACCCTCACTCCCATCACTCCACCACCTCATACACACCCCACCATCACAACCCACCCCTCCCAATACCAAGCCCTGCATGTAACACCAATGCACGGACCCCATCACAGACCTGCATGGACACCCATCACTAAAGCATGCACACTAGAGAGAATACCTAGCCCACCAAATAACTACTCACACAAAGCAAAGCTGCCAGGGCAATAACAACTACAGAGGGCAACACACCCATGCACAAGATGTCACACGCAGAAACCATAACACTGCATTTACAACCCCACAGGTCCCCCACCCAACGTCACCAGAGAGGAGGTGCCAGCAACATCTAGTCCCCCCCAGAAGAGGCCCACAGTGATGACAGAAGCTCTGGACACCTGGATCTGGATAACCAACCTGGCCCATCAGGGATCTCCGGACAGTCGGTTACCTAGGCACAGTCCCATACCATCACAGAGCCTCCCCCCTCAGGAAACCCCAGCACAATACCCATCCAGCAGGCCCATACCTCTGTCCCATGGACACGTCAATCAGCAGTGTGTCCACTAATACAGGGACCCCAGGGCACACCACAAATACAGGACGATCAGAGACCTGGGGTCAGTGGCAGTGGGCACACGGTTCAGGGGACAGAGGCACAGGACAACAGGGAAGCTGGGAGGTCTGCTGTGCAACAGGGGGAGGACAGGCCCAGAGAACCAACTCTCCAGGAGGCACTCATCAACATCCTGGGAGCATACCACCATTCCCAGGAGACGATGGGCCAGATACTGGGCAAGTTGCAGGAGACCCAGCGGCTGCAGGAGGGACAGTACCTGGAGATCAGGGAGGACTTGAAGGACATCAACACCACCCTGGTCACCATTGCAGGGGTGCTGGCAGACATGGCCAACACCATGAGGAAGGCAGTGGCACACCAGCGGGCCCCTGACACTAGTCAAACTGATGAACAGCCTTCCACCTCCGCTAGTGGACAGGAGGACCCGCCACAGGACCAACAGGCCACCAGCAGAAGGAGAACCACCCCAAAAACGGTCCCTGCGATTCAGGCAGAAGCCAGAGACAATTGCCAAGACCCCTGCCAGGAAATAAGACTCTCCTGATTGTCACCCTTGTGTCCCACTCTGTCACCCTGTCCACCTTGAACTGACATTGCTCCACTTCCTATGCCCCCTTGGACAATGCACCTGTGATACAAATAGGCTGGACTCTATCCTGGACATTCCTCCACCATCACCCCAGCCCACTGCACACCCTCCTCTACTTATTAGCACTTAAATAAACACCATATAAATAAATACAAGTATGGAGTCTGTCAAATGATTCAAATATGTATTCGTTTAACAAGCTTTAAACACTGCAATACAACTGTACAATAATGTATACATAGGAATGACCTGTAGTTGGCTGCAGTCAACACACCTGGAGCGATAGTAGGGCACAAGTATCTGAAAATAGAGATGCCAAAGGGTACAGTAAGTGGCCATAGAAGTGGAAAAATCAGCCTGCCAGTGACGATGTCAAACACAAAACTGTCAGTTAAAAGTGAAGTTACACTGTCTTACCTGTGTGTCATTGGAACAATTGTCATGTTATTGCACTGCTGTTGTCCTCATCCTTATCCTCTGCCTCCTCATCTTCACTGTCCACAGGGTCCACTGCTGCCACATGCCCTTCTCCAGCCTCATCCTCCTGCAGAAAAGGCACCTGGCGACGTAAGGCAAGGTTGTGCAACATACAGCATGCAACGATGATGTGGCACACCTTCTTGGGTGAGTAGTACATGGATCCACCTGTCAGATGGAGGCAACGAAACCTGGCCTTCAGGAGGCCGAATGTCCTCTCTATGATTCTTCTTGTTCGCCCATGTGCCTTACTGTAACGTTCCTCTGCCCTTATCCTGCGATTCCTCACTGGGATCAGTAGCCATGAGAGGTTGGGGTAACCAGAGTCACCTGCAAATATTGAGGGACAACTGTTAGCCACACTCTAACCCTTAGGGCCCACACCATACCCATACACCAACAACTACTGGGTGGGAACCAGGGCTCACCTATTAGCCACACCCGGTGCCTCTGGAGATGAGTCATCACATATGGGATGCTGCTATTCCTCAGGATAAAGGCATCATGCACAGACCGAGGATACTTTGCATTGACATGGGAGATGTACTGGTCCGCCTGGCACACTATCTGCACATTCATGGAGTGAAAGCTCTTTTGATTTCTGAACACCTGTTCATTTGTCTGGGGGGGACAAATGAAATATGTGTACCATCATTTGCCCCAATAATGTTGGGGATATGTCCCATTGCATAGAAATCAGCTTTCACTGTGGCCAAATCCTCCACCTGTGGGAAAACGCTGTGCATGTGTTTAATCAGGGCATACAACACAATGGTCAGCACTATTGAGAACATTGGCTGAGACATTCCTGCTGCCAAGCCCACTGTCACTTGGAAGGAGCCAGTTGCCAGGAAATGGAGCACAGATAGGACTTGCACAAGAGGGGGGATCCTGGTGGGCTGGCGGATAGCAGATATCAGGTCAGGTTCCAATTGGGCACACAGCTCTGTGATTGTGGCCCTGTCCATTCTATTGGTGAGGCTAATGTGCCTGTCCTCCATTGTTGCCAAGTCCACCAGGGGCCTGTACATGGGGGGATGTCTCCATCTCCTACTCATCCGCAGCGGTTGCAATCTAGGAGGCAAACGGTGAGCAGCTGGTCAGTATTCCATATTTCCAAACACTACACAGCATTGCATGTTGTGACTGTAACAGTATATTGTTGGATAGGCCCAAATGGTGCCTATGTGTACTGTGATGCATTTAGGTGCCATGGCCTGCTCCCCCCCTGAAATGGCGTCTGCCTGTCCTGTATGGAGGGACATGTGGAAATGAGGTAATTCCGCTGACGTTGTGCGCTGTTGCGGGAGGCGGTCGAGGACCACTGTGTACAACTCCTCATTGGATACCATTGTGCGCTATGGGTTACAGTGGTCAATGGTAATGTACGTCGACAGTGACGGTACGCACCGCCGCGGACGTGACCGCGATTTTCTATCTGTTCATTCACTTGCTACTTGACCTTTAACAGGAGAGGACCTACACTGCAAGTTCTGCTGTGACCTGTGTCTAGAACCGACCATGGCTTGTGTTACTGGGGAAATGGCCCCTGCCTTCACCACTGCGGAGTTGGAGAGACTGGTGGATGAGGTCCTACCCCAGTACCGAATGCTGTATGGGGCTCCAGACCAACAGGTGAGTACACCGTGAGCACGATGCATGAGGCATGAATGCATGGAGTGCTGTGTGTGAGGGCCTTGTGTAGGGGGTGGTTGGTGGAAGGGCCCTGGGCAGCGTGCTGCATGTATGGTGGGCAATGTCTGTGCTTAAAGGGATGTGAGGGCTATGGTGGGCCATGAGTGTAACAGGCAGGACGGTCTGACTGATACCTTTTCCTATGTGTATTTCTCTGCAGGTCAGCGCACATCAAAAAAAGGTATATGGCGGGCCATCGCCAAGGACGTGCGGACCCTGGGGGTCTATGGCAGACGGGGCACTCATTGCTGCAAACAGTGGGAGGACCTGAGACGCTGGGCATGGAAGACAGCAGAGGCCCAGCTGGGGATGGCCTCCCAACGAGGAAGGGGTGCCCGTCTAACCCTGACCCCCCCTGATGGCCTGCATACTGGTGGTGGCCTATCCGGAGCTGGATGGGCGCTTGGGGGCATCACAGCAGCCACAAGTGGGTGAGTACAGTGCCCCAATATACTATTTGCGCGTGGAGGGGTGGCATCCGGGTGGGGGATGTGGGCCTGTGGGTGCCGCCAGGCCAGACATTGCAGAATAGGGCCCATGTTGGGCAGGGTCCGATGTAAACCTCCTCCAACCAAGCGAGTAGGCATCCACTACTGGGCGGGGTCTGTGGGTCTCAGGTATGCTGCAATTGGCGTTAGGTATCCCGGTCCATGGGCTGGTGACTACCATTGTGACTGTTATTGCATTGCCTAGTGCGTAGGGCTGTTCCCTGTGTGTGTGTGTCGTGTACTCCAATGTTGCCGCCATTGACCAAGGGAATCCTCCTTCTCTCCCCCCCACTTTTTGTTTTGTCCTCCTGTCTTTATGTGCATTAGCATCATCTGGCAGAGGAGCAGAGGCACCGGCGACGGGGAGAGCTGCATCCCACAGGGCCAAGGTGGCCGAATTCACTGATGGTGAGGCCACCAGTGGGGCAGAAGGCGAGTGGAGCACCACAGCGGAGACTGGAGGGGACAGTTCTGACAATGATACCTCCTCCAATGGAAGCTCCCTGGTGGTGGCAGACACCTCTGTGCCCACCCCAACTACAGTTACAGCCACCACCCCCTGTACCAGCACGGCCCTCCCAGCAGCCCCTCAGCATGTTTCCCGTGCCCACTCACCCAGGAGGGTGGGCATCTCCTTCACCTCAGGCACCTCAGGCCCTGCCCCAGTTAGCCCTGCTGCCCTGAGTGAGGAGGCTAATGACCGCCTGTGATCCATCTCTGTAGGGCAGTCAACCATTGTGAATGCCATCTAGGGGCTGGCAGCCCATTTGCAACAAACAAATGCATTCCTGGAGGGCATTCACTCTGGAATGGCGGCCCAACAGAGATCAATCCAAGCTCTGGCCTCTTCTCTGATAGCAGCCAATGTCCCTGTTTCTAGCCTCCCCCCTCCAACTTCCTCTACCCAATCCCATTCCCCTCAACCCCAACCTATCTTAAGCACACAAGCAGACCAGCATGCACACAAGACAACACACAGGATTGTTTCAGGCAAATAAGGCACTACACATCATCCCACAGGCACTCACACAAACAACATCCAGATAAAGACATACCAGCATCCACTGCTTCCACTGTGTCCCCCTCCTCCTCCTCCACCTCCCTCCCAGTAGCGTCTACATGCACAGCTGCATGCACTACATCCTCATCCACTACCACCATCACGCCTATTACTACATGCCCCTCACTGGCAGTGACCACCCCCATATCCATGCACACGTCCCCTGTGTCCTCTCCCACTGTGTCTGTGCCCCCTTCTCCCAAAGGACACAAATGCAAGCACTCTGACACCCAACAGCCATCCACCTCACAACAGCATCCAGCCCATGCACCTGCATCCAAACACAGCAGACAAACGCCTCCTACAACCACTTCCTCTTCCTCCACTCCCAAACCTTCACGCTCTTCCCGCCCTAATGTCCCTAAGAAGCTTTTCCTCTCCACCGTTGACCACTTCCCTACCACTCCCCCTGTCCTTCACGTCGGGCCGGGTGGTCAGAACCCAGGCGAGCACCTCACCTACCCAGTCCAAGGCCACAGTAGTGACAACACTGAAAGGGTGCCTGAACCAGGTGCATCAAGGAAGGGCAAGGAGGCACCACCAGCTGAGACAGGGAAGGGCAAGGAGGCACCACCAGCTGCGACAGGGAAGGACAACGAGGCACCACCAGCTGCTACAGGGAAGGGCAAGGGGCAATCCCCCGGCTGGTGACAGGAAGGGCAAGGGGCCTGCATCAGCAAGCAGGAAGGACAGGAGGACTCATTAGGAGCCCCCACCACCACCCATGGTAGTTCAGCCATCCGAGGCTGCAAGGGAAGGGCTGGAGCCTCCCCCCACCACTGCCAGCACTGCCACCAGCACCGCCACCAGCACCACCACCAGCACTGCCACCAGCACCACTGCCAGCAGCAGCAGCCCCAGTGGGCAGCCGTCCAAGGCTGCAGAGGATGAGCTGGAGCCTCCTCCCACCACTGCCAGCACTGCCACCAGCACCGCCGCCAGCACCACCACCAACACCGCCACCAGCACCACCACCAGCACCACTGCCAGCAGCAGCCCCAGTGGGCAGCCGTCCTAGGCTGCAGGGGATGGGCTCGAGCCTCCCCCCACCACTGCCAGCACCGATACCAGCACCACTGCCAGCAGCAGCAGCCCCAGTGGGCAGCTGTCCGAGGATGCAGGGGATGGGCTGGAGCCTCCACCCACCACTGCCAGCACCAACACCAGCTCCGCCACTGCTACCACTGAGCAGCCGTCACTGCCGGCGGACAGTGTGTAGTCCTGCCTCCATGGGCTGTTGTGCGTCCTGGACCTTGCAAATCCTGTGGGCCTGACACCCAGGTGAGAGACTGTGACCTTGCACTCCCCAAGATCTGCATCCCAGGGCAAAATGCCCCCTACAGAACCAGTGGAGAAGCCATCCACTCACCCCATCCTTCCCAGGATGAAGCACACTGGGCACTATGCCCCCTCCAGAACCAGTGGAGAAGCCATCCACGCACCCCATCCTTCCCAGGATGAAGCACACTAGGCACTATGCCCCCTCCAGAACCAGTGGAAGAAGCCATCCACTCACCACATCCTTCCCAGGATGAAGCACACTGGGCACAATGCCCCCTCCAGAACCAGTGGGGAAGCCATCCAATAGTGAGACTGTGGCCTTGCACTCCCCAGGACCAAGCAGTGGGCAAACCACCCACTTGAGAGACTGTGGCCTTGCACTCCCCAGGACCAAGCGGCAGGCAAACCACCCACTTGAGAGTCTTTGGCCTTGCAATCCCCAGGACCAAGCAGTGGGCCAATCACCCACTTGAGAGACTGTGGCCTTGCACTCCCCAGGACCAAACAGTGGGCAAACCACCCACTTGAGAGATTGTGGCCTTGCACTCCCCAGGACATCGCACAGAGCATGCAGCCCCCTCCAGGACCAGTGGTACTGTACCATCTTCCAGCTGAGGTGCCCCTTCCTTCCCCGTCCCCGAGGTGCCTGTGTATTTTTGACCTCATGCCCCTGCAGTCTTCTCTCCGTTTTGTTGCAGGAGTGAGGTGGGGCCTTGGCCTGTGTGTTGTGGCCCTGTGGCCCACAGACATTGAGGACTGGGCAGTGTCCCTACATTTGTATATATTTATCTACGTTTGTATTTTGATGCATTTATTCATGTTATTTTCTCGTTTTGCACTCACTTTCTTCAAATCGTTTTGTCCTTGCATTATTCCTGAGGAGTACGGGGTGAATATGTAATGTTTGTGCATCTGGTTGTGTGTATGGTGTTGGGAGTGGTGGTGTTGCGTGTTGTGTGTTGCGTGTGTGTGTGTCACTCTCTTTTCTCTCCCCCCTCCCTTGTGTGCCAGACGGCAGTACTCATAGTGGTCGTCTTCGCCGGCATTGATGTTAATAATGCAGAAAAAGGTAGACGAGCATCGGAAATATGTGCAGCTCGGGCTCCATGGCATTGTGGTTGTTCCCTGAGTCTCCACAGGTGAGTCCTTTGACTTCTGTGCAGGGTTTCCGCCATGCTTTTGGTGTTGTTGGTACCTCCCCAGAAAAGGTGGCGGATAGGCCGGTTGTAATAGTGTAGGCGGTACATTGTCTTCCGCCTGGCTGTTGGCAGTTACCTCTGTGGTGCTTGTTGATACCGCCGTGGTGGTCGGTGTGTTAAAGTGGCTGTCTGTCTGGGCGGTTTCCGCCGTGGCCATAATTCCTTTTTGGTTACCGCCGGCCTGTTGGCGGTTTTACTGCCGCTTTATCACCAACCGCCAGGGTTGTAATGAGGGCCTATATTTTTATATCTTTTACAAATATTCTAAAGTTTGTATTCTTATTTTGTTTGTAAGTTACACATTTTGTATTTTTTTGTTTTTTAAATGTAATATTATCTTCAAAATTAAAATATGTATTAAAGTTAATAGTGTATTACAGTTAAAATCCAGTATACCTATTTTATGATGCTATTGTTTTTTTACATTATTTTTCACATTGACATTGTTTTTCAATTTACAAGCAAAATATGTAAAGTCTGTCTTTATGTTCCCGATATTTTTGTCCCCAGAATTTTTAATGGAATTTTTTTGTTACACAACCAAGCCAGGAGCTATAAAGAGACTAGTGATTCCTCTATTGCACAAGAATTTCATGTCATCACTAGATCATACAATTCCATTAACCGGTTACTTGGGATTTAGTAATACACTAAACAGGTTGGACCCTCTGTTCTTTTGGCTAGGTAGGGCAGTGATCCCTCCTGTAGAACCTGTTGGGCTTAACAAGTGAGTGGTAAGTCAGTGACAAAGAGCACTGTCTGTGCTTTTACTTGGAGTAGGTGTGCCATTTGAGCTAGTGGGCATTAACATTATTGGTCCCTCTGACCACACCTCTGCATCAAGCCAGAAGAACATCTTGATTGTGGTAGACCTTGCCACCAGATACCCCAAAGTGGTATATCTGAGGAGTACGCCTGCTAAGGTGTGTGTGTGGGCAGCCCTAATGATCTTTTCCTAGTAGGATTCCCTAGGACGGGGACTACTGACACAGGAACAAGTTCAATCTCCTCATATAAGAGGGAGATGTGGGAGCATGCTGGTGTCACCTATCACTTCCCTACAGCATACCACCTGCAGAGTAATGGATTGCTAAAACTCACTGACAAAACCCTTTAATGCATGATGGGAACTCAACCCGAGAATTTCAGGAGGACATGAGACCTTCTATTGACATGGCTCTTGTTTGCCTACCAGAAAATTCCACAAAAGGGAGTATGGATTATAGATTTGATCTGTTCAGGAGCCCACTCACTATTGTAAGAGAAGTTTGCAAAGGTACTCCTGCGGCCACTACAAAAAATGTAGTGGACTATGTGACTAGCCTCAGGCAGCTAACAGAACAAGCAAAGAAAATCCTTGAGGCTAGATAAACGCTTATGAAGGAGTGGAATGATCAGACAGTGATGTTTACTAGGTACCAAGAGGTTCAGGAGCTAGAGGTATTGAAGTCCATTTGTCTCAGAGCTTTGGAGGATAAATGATGTTGGTCACAAAAGGTGGTTCAGAAAATGTTTGAAGTCAACTACCTGGTGGGCACAGGCACCACACAGGAACAATATCTCTAGAGTGGTTTCACCATGAAACTCCTGGCAATGGCAGAGGACATTAAGGAGGACACTGAGTCACTCTGACTTTTTGCACAGTGATAAGAAGGATGATCTGTAAAATGGGTAAAGTTTGCCCTTGATCTGAGTCCTAAAAAGCTAGAAGCATGCAGAGAGGTCCTGTGATATTTTTCCCATCTGTTACTGCTGAACCCATGGTTAACATGCATCTGTGTGTAATACACAGACAAGAGGGAAAGGGTGCCCATGAAAAACAAGACCTCCAGTATGCCAGAAAGGGTCCAGGAATGCACCCATGAGCAGATGCCTAAGATATTAGATGTAGAATTGACTGAGCACTCTCATTGCCCATCGGCCAGCCCAGTCGTCATGGTTCCTCCGCATGGATCGACAAACCTACCCTCTTGCATGGACATCGGCTTCTCAATGCGATGACCAAGATAGGTACACACATGATCCCACAAGCTGACAAAATAGTTGACAGGCTGGGTGATGCCAGCTTCTTGAATACCTCTGATCTGACCAGTGGGTACTGATAGATTGCACTGGCGCCTAGTGCCCAGGAGAAGACGGTGTTGTCCTCACAAGAGGTGTTACACCAGATCATAACCTTTTAGCTGGAGAATGCTCCTGCCACTCTTCAGTGCCTGATGAACTAAGATTTCAAAGTTTGAAAAGTTCTGCTGGGCCTACCTTTCTCACACTGCCATCTTCAGAAATTCATGGGAGAACCACCTAAAATATCTGTAGAAGGCATTACTGAGGACTCAGAAGACAACACTTACCATCACAGCAACCAAGTGCCAGTTAATGCTGCCCTCTGTAGGCTACCTTAATTATTAGGTTGTCAACAGGAAGATGCAACTGCTGGATGCAAAAGTCCAATCAGGGTTGGATTGAGAAGTCTCTACAACACAGGCCCAGGTGCAAGCCTTTCTAGGGCTTACTTTACATTACAGGAACTTTCTGTCTAACTACCAGACCACAGTTGAGTATGTGTCTAACTACTAGTAGCAGCTTGTGGGCTGCGGAAGGGGCGGGAAGGAGGCACAGGGGGGGGCTTTAAAATGTAATTTAATTACATTTTTTTTAAAACACACTTACCTATTCCACTCGGTCCCGCGCCGTGGTCCTCTTCCTTGATGGCTGGACGCAGGCAGAGGCTCCCAGCCTGCCCTGCAGCCAATCCTGACGCTGCCCAAAGCAGCGTCAGGATTGGCTGGGGGGCCCAGCCGAGGCGCTCCCAGGCAGACTGGGAGCCTGTGTGTTGCCGGGCTGGAGACAGCCTACAGCGCATGTGAGTTCGGCCGGCCCGAGACAGCCGGCCAGCCAAACACACATGCACTCTGAGAGGGAGTGCTGAGCACTCCCCCCAGTGCACGTCACCCCGCCTTCTTTTAAACAAAATGATACTAAATATAGTTCATTATCGTTTTGTTTAAAAGGTTTTGCAGCTGCTGCTGCTGGCGGATGGGGACGCTCCTCCGCCCCTACGGATGACCCGCCACTGCTAACTACCGGGCTATATTTGAACCTTTGGCAGCCCTGACTTTCAAGAAAGAACCCAGGAAGCCGATCTGGACTGCACAGAGTCCGAAAGTCTCTGAGGACCAGGAGCGGGTGCTTTCCAATGCTTCTGTGTTGAAAGCAAGAGGATGGTCAGCCCTTCATTGTGCAATCCGATGCCTTTGACAAGGGAGTAGGAGCCATTTTAAACAAACTAGATGACAAGTGGAGATAGAGTATTCTGTTCCATTTATTAGTCACAGACTGTTCCTATGAGACAGACGAGGGGTGCCATTGAGAAGGAGTGATGAGTGAAGTATGATACTCTGGGTGCTTCAAAGGTTCCGGCACTGAGTTCATAGTCCAGGCAGTTCACAAGCTACTTACATAGTTGATGGCAATGAAGGGTGAGAACCTCAAGTTGTTCCACAGGTTTATTTCCTTGCAAGGATTAGACTTTCCTGGGGAACACAATGCTACACTGCAGAATTGGAATGGAGAATGCCTTTCCTGTTGGCTCTGCTGATCAGACAACTGGACTTCTCCAACAGCGGACTAAGGATCCGGGCAGTCATATCTGCCAGAGGAATCTGTTGGTATGGGAATGTCCCCTGCATAATTTCACTGATGTGCACCACTGCCCTCAGTCCTGAACTATAGATTTTGTTTGTGGTGTGATTTTTTTGTGCTACAAACGATTGACAATAGCACGCTGACCACTAGGTTGTGTGAAAGATTCTGAGATACAGAGCCTAGCTATATGGTGTGGAAGGGCGCACCAAACGTCCTTTCCTATGACATGGAACTGTGCAGGAACCAAGCTGAGTGCTGGTGTAGGTCTCTCTGCCTCCAAATTGCTGATTAAACCATATTGCTGAGTTGGACTGGCTAAGGAGGAAAGAGCGTGACCACATATGTGGACTCCAAAGAATACACCCTACATCTAATGTACTCTGCTGACTGCCAGTGAGTGAAGTATTGCTGAAGACTGGAGAATCATAAAGACCATAAGGTGGGCTCTGTACTTACTTGGCAGAGGGGGTTTTGCTTTGAGTTTGCTTTCTCACTGGAGGTTGCATCCAGTGACCAGTTGCAGTCTGCACTGAACTGCCGAACAATATGGGTGGAAAGCAGGGCCATCGCGCACACACATCTGAGGGTCTCGTTACGAGTGTCCGAGGACCACCACACTCTGAGCGGTCTAACCACCCAATGACAACCTGGCAGGTGGGCCTGCCAGGGGGCCGCTCTCCCTGCCGGGAACATGATTTCCGATGGCATGACGGCAGTCCAAGTTGTACTCAGCGCTGCCTGGCTGATTACAACTCCCCTCACCGCTGCCTTTTCCATGGCAGTTTCACTGACATGGAAAGGCTGGAAGTGAGGGCGTGCTGGGGGCCCCCTTGCCCACCACCATCAAAATGCACACTGTTTGCTTTGCAGACAGTGCACATTCCGAGGGTGCTGATCGGCCCCCTCTGTGCTACGAGATAGCACTTAGCTCTTTTAAGGGAGCCATGTGCTATCTTGTAGCACTGTTCCTGTTGTTCTGACATGGGAATGCTCTTTTGCAATGTTCCTGCCGGTCAGACCATCGGACCATTGTAATAGGGCAGAGGAGATGCCACCGCCATGGTGGTGGTGTCCTCCCTGCGGCTTTGGCAGTCCCATGGTGGGACCGCTAAAGTTGAAAGGAGGCCCTGAGTCCCTGCTGGGGACCTCACTGTAGCGATGCTCTGGTAACTTCCACATCCTTGGCCTTACTTGTGTTCACCACACATTGGCCTCTTTTGACCTTACGAAAAGCACGGTGGGGTTCACCTATTACTAGAGCATTGAAAGACTGGCCTACAGGCCACCGACACTGCATTCTGCTTATGCTAAGAACAGTGAGCCTGCACATGGGAATATTCTAAGCCTGATATATCTAAGTCCAAAACATTTTCTCTGTGGTACCTATTATTGAACTGCTAACATTTTGTGAGGTGTTTTGTTTTGGTATAATAAAGTACTTCTCTGTTTTTAAAAGATAAGTAATGGATTGGACAATCATTATTGCTTGCTATTTGGAAACCATTTAGCTTCAGGTCTCTACCCCAACCAGAGGCGGGTCCTCTGCTAAGGTGGAGGAGCGTCGCCCCACTGCTTTCAGCAGAAAAAAAATAAAATGACAATAACGGATTGTTGTTCTCATTTTACTTTTAGCTGAAGCAGCAGGATAGGGCAGCGCTGGAGGGGTCTGGAAGGAGGAGTGGTTTGTGCATCTTAAGTGCGCATGCCTGGTTGGGCAGCCGTGTTGGGCCGGCCAAACAGATATGAGCATTTTGCATTTCTCCCCCCCGGCTGTATTGAACAGCTGGGAGGAGAAAGTGTACAGGGTGCCACCCCCTGTGTGAGCGCAGAAGCAGGGAGCTCAAAGCAATCATGGGGCTGCTGTCATGCTGATGATAGCAGCTTCGTAATTGGCTGAGGGGAGTCTGGGAGCCTGTATGCTCCCGGGCGACGAAATGGAGGTGACGAACCTGGTGGACAAGGTAAGTGTTTTTGTTTAAATTAAAAAAACATGTTTTTTTTCATCCCCGCCACTGCCCCTAACACTACCTCCCTTAAAGGCCTTTGACTGCTCATCTCACTATCCTGCGGGTCAAGTGCTGAAAGAGTGCGCTTGGAGTTTAGTTTGATGGTCAGCTTTCATACTTTAGCATGTCAGGCCCCAGCACCGCAGTGGTAAATAGTAACGGAAACATGTTTTCTCACTTTTTAGTTCAGAAATCTCAATCTTGGTTGCTTCCTAAAGTTGGACTGTATGCACTGTTAGTTACAAATACATCGAACCAAGCAAAATGTGTCATTAAAGAGTACCTTATGCCTGGCTCGCTGGGTTCATGTGTGACCTGAAATGGGTCTACATGACAGCATGCTGAAAGAAACGGTAGTCTGCTAAAACTCAAATTTTTCTGGGAACATATAAATGGAAGATTTCGAAAAATATGTTGCATGAATCAGTGCTGAAAATGAGGGGAAACCATCCAGATTCCATATCCAGCACTTATTACTGAACCAGATTGAAGCAAGCCTCAGAGAAATGTGCTAGCTTTGTGCTGATGCAACTTGATGACACTAGGGCACATTCAACAGCACCAGTAATCAGGAGAGGCTTGTAGGGCTTTGTTGGGGTGGGGTGGCGCGGAGGGTGCGGGTGAATTAATAAAAAATAAAAGAATCACTCACCTGCTGCTCTGCCGCTACCGCCGCGCTGCTCCTCTGCTGCACTGCAGGCAGAGGCTCCCAGCCTACCCTGGGACCAATCCTGACGCTGCTCAGAGCAGGGTTAGGATTGGCTGTGAATGCCCAGCCAGGGCCCTCCGAGGGAGACTGGGAGCCTGTGCTTGCTCTCTCCAGCCCGGCAACTGTGTTGTTAGACTGGAGAGAGCCTACTGCGCATACATGTTTGGCCAGCACGAGACGGCGGGCCAAACATAAATGCGTAGTGAAGGGAGTGCATAGTGCACTCCCCTCATCATCTTCATACCCAATGCCCTGCCCCTTTAACAAACAGACCGATAGTAAACATGGTTTATGATCATTTCATTTGTTAAAGGTGATTTGCAGCGGCTGCTGCTGTCGGGGGGGGGAGGTGACGCTTCTCCGCCCTAATGGAGGAGCCGCGCCTGCCAGTGATTTGCCTGATTTGTTTTCAGAGCAGCAATCTGCCGGAGGAGAGGAAGGTCTCTCACTTTCCCTTCCAGCTGCTCACTTAAAAGTTCCAAGTACACCTTGTATTTGGGTCC
The DNA here is from genome assembly GCF_031143425.1 of Pleurodeles waltl. Lineage (NCBI taxonomy): Eukaryota > Metazoa > Chordata > Amphibia > Caudata > Salamandridae > Pleurodeles > Pleurodeles waltl. The sequence continues at coordinate 533,348,247 of NC_090451.1, forward strand.
CATTCCCCCGGGGACTAGCTGAAGCTCAACACCTTGATCTCAGTGCCACTGAGGAAACGAAGTCTCAGCTTGTCACTTCACAAGTGCTTGAGCTAAACTATGATTGGGAGGAAGGTTTCTGGATTTTCTGAGCTCCTTAAGAGAAATGTATGTACTTTAAGGTCATATGTATTTGTCAAAATGAGTAATTACACAAATAACATGTATATGGTGCTTACCAATAAGTCTTTATAACTATCCAAAGGAATCCTCTTTAGCAGACATAACTTAACGTAAGATTGAACTTAAAACAGTAAGGTTCTACACTTACGCTTTGCAGTTTTCATGCAGCTCCTTGAAGCTGGTTCAAGGTCCACTGGGCTATATTGCCAGAATTATAACTTGTCTTCTGCAGGTAACACAAGGACCTCCACAACAAAATCAGTGACTCCCTGAGATGTATACATGATACAAATATGTGACCTGCATACTATACATTTTGCTTGGCAGTAGGCACATTAACCCTCTATGCCTTTTTATGATGAGTCAAACCTGTGACTAGACCGCACACAGATATTTCCAGCAACTGCATTGACCACCAGAGTTATGTTACAGTAAATGTGCCCTGGAAAATGTGGGGTAAGAAAAGATCTATGCAGCAGGTGTCTCAATCAGTACGACACTTAAGAAGGCCAAAACTACTCTCCCCGGAGATTCAGGGTTAAATTACACCCACAACGCACTCCTGTTCCCTCAGATACTGGGACAGACTTTGAGTCATACACACATACTGAGTTGGTACAGGGAAAGGGGAGTCAAGGGGTGGGGGGAGTAGAAGGAGAAAGAGAGTCACTGAGGGTCGGCAGGAGGGAAAGAAGGACAGATGGACATAACCACAGGGAGGGGCACAGACAGATGATGACAGAGAGATTGGGCAATTACAGAGACTGAAAGAAACAAGAGTTAGACGCAATATAGGCAGATAGGAGACAGATGCCGACATAGACAGCTAAGATACCTAGAGGCACATAGCAGTACAGAGATGGATAGAGATAGAAAGTGGAAGAAGAAGAAGAGGAGGATACAGACAGAGATAGCTGGAGGAGGCAGAGTTAGAAAGAGGCACACAGATATGTAGGTAAATAGAGACAGGTAGGTGTATATAGATAGATAAATAGGTGCAGATAAATAGATTCCCTTAAATATAGATAGATAGATAGATAGATAGATAGATAGATAGATAGATAGATAGATAGATAGATAGATAGATAGATAGATAGACAGATAGACAGACAGATAGATTCAGAATCAGGTATAGGTAGACAGAGGCAGACACAAAGATGGATGAATTCAGGTGGACTGGGAGAGGCAGACATATGACTACTTAGAGGTAGATCACTAGCTAGACAGACATACAGAGGCAAACATGCAGATACAGGCAGAAAGATGGATAGAGTTCAAGGCAGACAGATAGATTAGACAGACAGAGGCGAATAAATAGACAGCTAGACAGACAGGTAGGTAGACATATAGGCTGGTAGATAGATATGTCAGTAGAAAGGTCAGTAGATGTCTATCTATAGCCCACACTTACACTCATAGGCATTACGCCCCAAGTACAACCAGATAGAGAGAGAGAGAAGGACAACCTGAGATAGAGATGGAAAAGGGGAGCAGAAAAGCAGAAAAGATTATTCTTCAGATGTTTACAGAATCCAGTGCAGTTCCAGAGCAAGGTTTATCCAAAGAGAGCGCGGGAGGGAGCAATGGACGGCTGGACAGATGGACAGATGGGTGAACGGACGGATGGATGGATGAATGGACGAATGAACAGACATGTCAAACCTGATAAAAGAAATCGACAATGGAGAATACAAGAAAGGTGATGGGACACAAAGTCGGGTGGACAAGCAACGCGGATAATGATGTTCTTGTTGGCAGGTCTGGACAAATCTTAATCTGAACGAGTAGCTCTGCGATCTCTTCCGAGCTCACTTTGGACAGAAAACCTTACAGATATGGAAAGATCAGTTAATGGGCTTGTAGTAAGAGTTAGGCAGACCTGTAGATATATAGTGGGATATAGAGACAGCTAGAGATTAGTAGGTAGAGATTGCTACACGTAGAAAGAGCGTAAGAGAGCTAGGCGTAAACAGAGGTGCCTAGAGATAGGTAGACAGGTTCCACCACCGTGACACAATTCATAAGACATGACACAACAGTCTGCCTTTCCTGCAGTCAACTTCCAAGACCATTTTTCAGCCACCATCCTACTCAAAATGTTTGCCCAGTGATCATCACGCCTCAGCAGAACTGTGGCATTCAGCTCTCTCTGTCTTTCCATGTCTCTCCCTGTCTTTGACCTCTCTCCCTCACTTCATTTCTCTCTCCTCTGTCTCTCTCTCTCTCTCTCTCTCTCTCTCTCTATCTATCCATCTTTGTCAGTCTCTCCCTGCCTGTATCATTATTTTTCATTCACTGCATCTCTCTCTCTGGAATACTCTTTCTGTATTTCTATGTCTGTCCCTCTCTTTATCCCTTTTTACATCTCTCTTCTCTTTCCAACATCGCTTTGCTCCTCTCTCTTCACGTCCTTCTCAGACTTTGTCTATCTCTTAATTTCTCATTTTGTTTCTCTCTCTTCCACTCTGTTTCTTCCTGTCACACTCCTCATCTCTCCCTGTTTCTTTGCCCTGGGGCCTTCTTAATGTATTGTATTGAATCGTAACATTTATATAGACTTAATACCTCTGTGTTAGGTGTTGAAGTGCTTGGCAGTTCTAGTAGAATGCGCCATCATTCCGTTGTATGGTTGCACGGGTGTGTTTAGGGTTGAACCTGCGAGCGCGTGCGTCTCGCATGAGAAACTCTGTTGTGTTCAGTAAAGGGCTTGGAGCCCAACTGTAGCTCACCATTTGTTGGTTTATGTGGCACTCTTCTTTACAGCCTAATTCGGCAAGGCATGCCTGGCATAATTTCCGTTCCTCTGTGTGGAGCAGAGATCAAGCACTAATTAATTTCTATTTAAATAGTGGCCGTCCGCTGCTCCCGACATGATCTAGGTACTATTTTGTTCATTTTAACTTCCAGTGCCCTGCTAACTGAAGGTTTGTGACTGGCAAAAATGTGCCCCGCAGGACAAACAAAATTGCAATGTTTTATTTTTTAAAGCTAACTTTCTTTTATTTTATTTTTTATTTTGTTAAGTCGTCCCACTCAGTTTCCACTCATGTTTTCTTTTGTTTTTTGCTCATGGGCACTGTTGTCAAAAAATGACAGTTAGCTTGTTCGAAATATGCGAGAACTTTGCAAATGCTTGGTTGTTTTGCTCTTTTGTAGTAAGTGTTTCTAGGTCATGTGTTGGGATCTCAGAGGTGAGGTTATTGTGTTACTGACACAGTACGTAGCACTGTCATGGTTGAGGAAGTGTGTGAAACAGATGATGACTTAATGGTTAGCAGTATGCCTACAGATTTCATGAGCTCTTCATGTCCACTATAGCATGCATTTCCGATCCCTTTTTAAAATTCCCAGCTTAACTGGGGGGTGCATATAAACGGGGACATGTGGGTGCAATAAGGCTGTTTTGGGGGTTCAACTGTTGTTTTTGTCCTGACAAATGTGTAGATATTAACACAAACGCTCGAAATGTGGAGGCAGACACCCCTCACGTTATTTTGGTGTACTGTCTCGAGCTAGGAGAAGGAGGAGACAATCGAGGAATACACAGGTAAAGAATCAGCTGAGAAACTGCAATAGGGGGTTTCAAGAGTGGTTCGTTCGAGGTACTAAGAACCTGGTTAACAATGGTGGGCAGGTAATTAGAAATTAACAAAGGATACTATTGCAGAGAGATCGAAGAAGGAAATAATGTAAGGCAGGAATGTGGGCTCATTTTTAGAATGGGTGCTACAAGACCTAACAATTTCAATGTTAGTACTGATTCCTGAAAAAACCGGAGGAGAACATAACTTGAGTCTTAATTGTTCGTGGCCAGAAGGGGTGTCGGAGAACAATTTCATATCAGAAGATGATTCTAGTGTGTGTTATGCTAATACTAATGATGGTATTAGGTTGGTTAGGATGCATGGGGAAGGTGCAAAGTTAGCAAAATGTGGTAGGACATCTGTATTTTCCATACTGCTGTTACATCAAGCAGATTTTTCTTTTCTAGGTATGCAGTTTGATGGAACTATTTCTGTGGCCCGAGTGTTATAGATGGGATGTGCACTTTCTTGCTCCTTATATGAAACCCTTCATACTTTTGCAATGGGGATTATCTGGGAAGACTGGCTATAAACTGGTAACACATTATTCGGATGACCTATTTGTGGGCAAGGCTAAGTCAGGTTATTGTGGGAGATAATTGTTGAGTTTTAAGGAGATGTCAGAAGAGTTGGGGGCTCCCCTGAGCTCAGGGAAAACAGAGGGGCTGTGCACTACATTGACTTTCAGACATATAGAACCTAATACAGTTAACACAATAGCTAGGCTGCAGTAGGGCAAAGTGAGAGAGATAAAATGTTTTTTGTAGGAAGTGATGCTGGGGAGATATCTGATATTGTGGAAAATACAAAGCCTATTGGGATACCTTCATTTTGCCCCTAAGGTGATTAGGGCTGGAAGGACTTTCAGTATAAATATGGCTTTTGCCATGTCAGGGGCTGTTTTACCACTTCACAGGATTAAAATTACAGTGGCAGTGGCACAATCTTCAGAGGACTTTAATGGTGCATCAATGAATTTTTGGGAGAATGGCACAGTATTGCAGGTGCAGATTTTTTTAGATGTTTAGGAGCTAAAGGTTTTGGCCGTTTTTGGGACAGATGCTGCTGTTTTTGTCCTTGTGGCCCTGACGACGTTGAAGGAAATCCAAGGAAACCCATCCCTAAAGAGAAGAGACACGGAAGATATCAAGACCAAACTATAAAGAGACGAACAGATAACAAGATAAGAAAGAAGGATAGTAAGAAGCGTAACGGACTGAAATCACTTACCTTTGCATGCTCAACTTTAATAAACGAACTTCCATATATTATTATGCTTTTGTTAAGTCAATTTTTCTTATTATCCTAAATAATAACCAAAAAGAACCCACTACATTGGTGTCAGAACTGGGATTTGGTGTGAATACAGAAGCTAGTAATAACAATGGAAGGTAAACCCACCCTAGAAGATATGATGCAACAACTGGCAGAAGGTCAACAACATCTACAATTGGTTTGGGAGGAACAACAGAGAGAGGCCCGAAATGATCGGGAGACGCTACAAAATGCCCTAAAGAGTCAAGCCACTATAATAGCTAATAACCAGTTGGTACATGAGCCAGCACTACAAAAACTAACCTACACCATTGCTGCTAGTCGCGTTCATCCCAATTTCCCAAGTTGAGTATTACAGAAGTTCCAAGAAGGAGAGGATCCAGATGCATTTTTTACTAATTTTGAATGACTAGCCGCTTTAGCCACCTGGCCAGAGGATAGGTGGGGACAATATATAGCTCCATTACTGACTGAAACCTTACAGGCCACATATCAGGCAGTGTACCCTGGAGGTACAACACCTTACCCAGAGATAAAGAAATCAATTTTAGAACTGGTGGAATTTGATACGGAATACTATTGTATCAAGTTCAGAAAAACAAAATGGAGTCCCATGGAAAATCCTCGTGCTCTATATTATAGAATCCAGGCCTTAGGGCTGAAGTGGTTAAGCCCCATAGGTACCGACAGAGATGAAGTAATACGGATTATTCTACTCGAACAATTTTTAGAGGCTGTACCTCCACAAACCCGTAATTGGATCAAACAGCATCTGAATGAAGACACAACAACTGCAATAGAATAAGCTTGTGCTTCTCATCAGGCTCCCAAATTCAAACTAGAAACCAAAGAAGGGCAATCTGTGGGAAGCAGCGTTTCCAGTCCCCCATTTCGTACAAGACCAGTAAAGAGTCCTGAGGAAGTTCCCATGTCTAGAACACCGGACAAGGATCCAGATCAACTGCCACAGTGTTATAATTGGGCTGAATGGGGACACATAGCCCGGAACTGTCCCCACAAAATAAACACACCTGAGCCAATGGAAATTGGAGTCACTAGAGGTAGAGTTTTCTACACGGGCAAAGAAGTCTCCCGCTACATCAAGGAAATGTTAATAAATGGGAAACCCACCCGAGTATTAATTGATTTAGGATGTAGTCAGTCAGTGATTATTGCAGATTTAGTGCCCAGGGAAATAACATCAAATAATGAATGTGTCTCCATATGCTGTATTCATGGAGAGATGAGACAATACCCTCTGGCAGGACTCTCAATTGAGTGGAGAGGACAAAAAGAAACACTTATGATGGGTATAATCCAACATTTAGTCCAAGAAGTTATCATGAAAAAAATTCTGATCTTATAGACAGTGTACATGACAGACAAAAACCAGACTTATGGTTGGACGAGGCTCCTTTTTCCCAAACGCAAAAACAACAAGTGATGGACGGAATGCTGAACATTGTCAAACATTCACCCCCAGTCACAGATCTGGGTTTAATCCATCGTTTTTTTGCTGCCCATGCCATTCCAGTTTGGACCCAGCGATATGCAAATCAGCCTTGACCCTGTTCCCCATGGGAACAGTCCAGCCCGAACTGCTAGGCCAGGTCTTCCCTGGACTGAAAAAAACTCCTATCAACCCCAATAAGGAAAAACCAAAACTAAGCAGAGGTGAAAAACGAGAACTAAAAAAATCCTTACGAATGGATAACCTATCTATAAATACAGCGGACAAACCAGTTTTGGCGACATTACCCCCTTTTCAGATTAGCCAACAAGAAGACCCTACACTACAACATGCCTGGGGAACCGCAGTAACAGAAAAGACGGGACAGTTGGGTCCATATTTCCTCGTTCAAATGGGTCTTTTAAATAGAGTGACCTAACATAACAACCAAGAACAAACGCAGCTGGTAGTTCCCCAACCATACCACACCCAGACCCTACATTTAGCACACAGTCAAATGATAGGTGGCCATTTCGGACGTGAAAAGACAGAAGAATACCTGTTACGACGGTTTTATTGCCCAGAGGTATTCTCAGAAATCCGTCTGTTTTGTCAGCAATGCTCGAAATGTCAACTCATCAATCCTGGACCACAAAGAAAGGCTCCCCTTTTTCCTTTACCAGTTATTGACATTCCTTTTCTCGGGTCGGTATGGATTTGGTAGGTCCCTTGACTCCCTCCTCAAGGGGTTACATGTATATTCTCGTTTTGGTGGATTATGCAACCCAATATCCTGAAGCCATCCCTCTTGTTAGTATGACCACCTAAAGTGTGGCACATGCCATGATAGGGTTTTGTTCCTGGGTTGGATTTCCCAGGGAATTACTCACAGAGCAGGGAACACCATTTATGTCCTGATTGGTGACACACATATGTCAGATACTAGGGGTTAAACAAATCTGCACTTCTGTCAACCACCCCCAAACAGACAGGTTGGTAGAAAGATACAATCGTACCCTTAAAACCTTATTAAAAAAAACATATCGGACTCCGGTACAGACTGGGACAAAAAGTTACCCCTGGTACTCTACGCTAGACGGACCCATGTCCAAGCATCAACTGGTCATAGTCCGTTTGAGTTGGTATTTGGAAGACAACCGAGGACCCTACTAGATATGGCTGCAGAAAGATGGGAGGAGAACGGTACTGAAGATAAGGATATCCCTGAATACACACAACAATTAAAAGACCAGGTCCATTCAGTTTGGGAAGATGTGAGAATACATTTAGAGGGGGCCCAAGAGAAACAAATAAAAGACTATAATAGAAACACTACTCTCAGACAATGCAAAACAGGAGATAAAGTATTAACCCAGTTCAGAGAATAAATTACTAGCCAAATGGCAGGGACCCTATAATATATTAGAGAAAGTGAGTCCTGTTACGTACAGAATAGAAATATCCAAAAGCCCTAAAAAAACAAGGATTTACCATGTTAACTTACTAAAGAAATGAGAAGCAGCAGATAGGCCCCCTTTACCTACAAATATTGGGTTCCTTGTCAACAAAACAAAACCCCTAGAAATTAATTTATGTCCCCAATCTAAAGAATCCAGTGCCTGTCTTCCCTCGATTAATTCTTCTATTTCCCACAAACAACAAAGTCAATTAAGGGAGATATTAACCAAATATAATTGTTTTCTTTGATTCCTGGGAAAACCCTGTTAGTACAACACTCTAAAAAAGGGAAGATCATTTGTCTCCGACCCTACAGAATTCCTGAAGCACGTAAGAAGGTAGTAGAACAAGAAGCACAAACCATGCTACAATTGGGTATCATAGAACCCTCTATAAGTCCCTGGTGTTTCCCAGTTGTTCTAGTTCCAAAACCCAATGGCTATGTACGATTCTGTATTGACTTTCGACAATTGAATAATATTTCTCAATTCGATACATATCCAATACCCCAGGTGTACGAGCTGCTCAAACAACTAGGCAAAGCAAAATACATGTCCACCCTGTATCTCACGAAAGGCTACTGGCGGTTTCCTTTAAACCCCCCAGATAAAGAAAAAACAGCCTTCGCTACCCCATCTGGGTTATATCAATTCACAGTCCTACCTTTCGGTTTACATGGGGCTCCTGCTATGTTTCAGAGATTAATGGACAAACTCTTGGGTGCCAACATAGGATATGCTGCTGCATATCTTGACAGCATTGTAATACACAGCGAAACCTGGGAAGACCATTTACAACATCTAGCTAAGGTGTTCCAATCACTGCAAGAGGCAGGGTTAACCGCTAATCCTGAGAAATGCAACCTGGCACATGATGCTATTGCATATCTAGGCTATCAAATAGGGAAAGGACAAATACAACCCCAATTAAACAAAGTTGAGGCTATCCTCAATGTACCCCCACCTACCACAAAAAAAAAGAAGTAAGGTCATTTTTAGGAATGGTAGGATATTACCGTTGATTTATCTCAAACTATTCAACTATTGCAGCCCCTTTTACTGATCTATTAAAGAAAGAACGACCCTCCAGGATCAAGGAATTAAATTTACACCAACTCCGTAGTTATGAAACACTTTTAAAAAGTTTGACTACAGAGCCAGTATTACGTTGCCCCGACTTCAAAATAATGTTTTATTTAAAAACGGACGCATCTGATGTTGGTATACGTGCCATCTTATCACAGAAAAATGAACAAGACACCAATCACCCCATAGTTTTCATTAGAAGGAAACTACTACCCGAGAACAATGGTAAGCTGTGATAGAGAGAGAATGTCTAGCAATTAACTGGGCGATAGAAAGCCTTCAATATTATTTACTAGGCCACCCATTTGTCTTATATACTGATCATGCTCCCCTCACTTGGTTAGCACGAAATAAAAATATGAATCTGAGAATACTAAGATGGTTTATGGAGCTCCAACCGTTTATGTTCCAGATCCAGCACCTCCTGGTAAGTCATTTGTCAACTGCGGACTATTTATCCAGATATCCTGTGGAGCAAGGCCTCGATCAGCCCTTCTCAAGGGGGAGTGTATGTAACAGGGTTGCGAAAACCCTTCACCGCACTATAGACGCGCGCCGATATTGCTGTACCCCGGGGGCACTATGAAAAGAAAAGAGGGCCGGGCTCTAGTAGCGAACCTGGATATCCGGGAAACATAGATATATAGACTGAGGGAAGAGAATGAACAGAAGTAAATCAGAAAAAGCTTACCTCTATTTTTTGGCTCCACTTTGTCACTAATCTCAATTGAAAGAACTCCTCACTGAACACTATTTGCATTTTTTTTTCTCTTTTTGCCTACACACGGGGTCTTTCTTTAGTTCTTCCTCTTTAACCCTCCCCCCCCCCTTAAATATATAACAAGTAAAAGAGGAAATAGAGTCCACTTACTTTTTCTTTTCCAGGTTCTGTTTTTGTCCTTGTGGCCCTGACGACGTTGGAGGAAATCCAAGGAAACCCATACCTAAAAAGAAGAGACACCGAAGCTATCAAGACCAACCTATAAAGAGATGAACCGAAAACAAGATAAGAAAGAAGGATAGTGAGAAGCGAAACGGACTAAAATCACTTACCTTTGCATACTCGACTTTAATAAACAAACTTCCATATATCATTATGTTTTGGTTAAGTCCATTTTTCTTATCATCCTACATAATAACCAAGAAGAACCCACTACAGGGCAATAATATCTGTTCTGCTATTCTGTGTTCCCCAAACTCTCCCGATAAAAATGGTACCTCACTTACGTGGGTAGACCTAATGCCCGCGACAGGAAACGCAACATAGACACATCACATTTTTCCATTGAAAACTGACGTGTTTTTTGTAAAGTGCCTAGCTGTGGATTTTGGCCTCTAGCTCAGCCGGCACCTAAGGAAACCTAACAAACCTGTGCATTTTTTTAAAACTAGACACCTAGGATAATCCATGATGGGGTGACTTGTGGGGCTATTACCAGGTTCTGTTACCCAGAATCCTTTGCAAACCTCAATATTTGGCAAAAAAACACTTTATCATCACATTTCGGTGACAATAAGTTCTGGAATCTGAGAGGAGCCACGAATTTCCTTCCACCCAGCGTTCCCCTAAGTCTCCCGATAAAAATGGTACCTCACTTGTGTGGGTAGGCCAAGTGCCCACAACAGGAAATAAACCAAAACACAACATGGACACATCACATTTTCCCAAAGAAAACAGAGCTGTTTTCTGCAAAGTGCCTAGCTGTAGATTTTGGCCTCTAGCTCAGCCGGCAGCTAAGGAAACCTACCAAACCTGTGCATTTTTTAGAACTTGACACCTAGGGGAATCCAAGATGGGGTGACTTGCGGGGCTCTCACCAGGTTCTGTTACCCAGAATCCTTTGCAAACCTCAACGTTTTGCAAAAAAAACACATTTTCCTCTCATTTCAGTGACAGAAAGTTCTGGAATCTGGGAGGAGCCACAAATTTCCTTCCACCCAGTGTTCCCCCAAGACTCCCAATAAAAATGGTACCTCACTTGTGTGGGTAGGCCTAGTGCCCGAGACAGGAAATGCCCCAAAACACAGCATGGACACATCACATTTTCCCAAAGAAAACAGCTGTTTTTTGCAAAGTGCATAGCTGTGGATTTTGGCCTCTAGCGAAGCCGGCACCTAGGGAAACCTACCAAACCTGTGCATTTTTTTAAACTAGACACTTAGGGGAATCCAAGATGGGGTGATTTGTGGGGCTCTCACCAGGTTCTGTTACCCAGAATCCTTTGCAAACCTCAATATTTGGCAAAAAAACACTTTTTCCTCACATTTCGGTGATAGAAAGTTCTGGAATCTGAGAGGAGCCACAAATGTACTTCCACTCAGCATTTCCCCAAGTCTCCCGATAAAAATGGTACCTCACTTGTGTGGGTAGGCCTGGTGCCCGCAACAGGAATAGATCACACAACGGTCAATGTTGGTCCTTACATGAGGGCAACTGTTAACCCTGGGGTGATCCATTCCTGACGCAGGCACTAGGTACAGGCACTCAAGTGAGGTAGTGATTTTATCAGGACAGGTGGGAAAACACTGGGTGGTAGGAATTTTGTGGATCCCACCATATTCCTGTAGTTTGTGTGAAAGAAATGCAAGAACAAATAGAGTGTTTCTTCAACATTTCAGCTTTGCAGGGTATTCTGGGTAAGAAAACTTTGGGGAATCCACACAAGCCACACTTCTGTGGACTCCCCCGGATGTGTAGTTTCCAGAAACATCTGGGTTTGGTATGTTTCCCTATATGGCCGCCGAGCCCAGAACCAAAAACGCAGGCGCCTGCCTTACAAAACCAGTTTGTTTTGTGATAGATAATTTTGATGTCTCCAAAATACAATTTGGGCAGTGGAATTTTGGGCTGAATTAAATTGAGGAGCTCCCAAGAGAGCACTCTCTCTGTGCTTGCCGCCGCATGCACCTGCTCTCTGGGTTGGGCTAACCCGCTATTGTTGCGTTGCACAGACTGGTCTTGTGAAGGAACAGCAAGACTGTCCTCATCCCCTCCCTCATAATCACTGGAAGAGGAGTTATCGAATGGGACTCCTCTGACTGAAAAATCACTCTCAGAGCCTGGGCCATTGTACTATCCCTCAGATGCTGTCTCAGTATTTGCTGTCTCAGTCTCTGATCCTACGTCAGAGCTGTCCTCTATAACCTGAGTGAGGGCTTGAGCAGCAGTCATCCAACGAGATGCCATCTCTTCTACTCGCTAAAGTGTTGCTATAAAACACTAGCCTACGTAGACAGTCACAAAATTGCTAGTGGGTATGTGTGATACGGCAACAGTAGAGGTCACCTTACCTTTGCTTCTTCCCTCAGTCAGCAAGTTCTTTCAAGACACTCAAAAAAAGACACACTATTACTTCACCTTGTCACATACCAATCTTCACAGCCTTTAGCACCTCTAGCGCCCAGTCCAACAATCATTATTGGTGCTCCCACTCCCATGACTTCCTCCTCGGATTCCCTCACTACCACGCAGCAAAAGTGCCCTTCATCTCTCCTTACCATCAGGTGAAGAATTTGCACCAAAAATAAATGGTTAGATTCACCAATCCTTACAACAGGATTCAATCAGATAAGTAACTTCTTGTCTTTAGAACAATTCATTATTGTTACCAATGTACAGGTTGCTGCTTTAAAATCATGTGGTTGTGTTAATCTTTTTGTAGGATTCAAATGGAGGCGAAGAACAGAAGCAGTCCTAGCCACTAGGTCCTAATCAGGTAAGTAAACGTTTGTCTTTAAGCACAAATTGTAAAGTTACCAAATGAATAGGATGCTGCTTTGAAATAATGCCTTTTGTTTATGTGTCCTTTTGAAGGAGTCCAAAGGAAGAAGAACAGGAGCAGGAAAATCTGCAATCCTGACAGAAAGGAAAACCCGCTGTAAAGACGCTCAGCCCTCGGCGAACGCGAGGCAAAAGCACAGGTGAGTACTGAAGGGGGTACAGATGACAAGCAGTCATCAAAATGCAGCACATAGCCAAAAAAGACTACGTGCTCTGTCTTAAAGGGCCCGCAGCAAATGCATGCAGCACCCTACAGGAGGTAGGCGCATACCATGCACTTAGGATTGCAGGGGCCAGGGGCTACAGCCAGGGCTCTCCATGATCTCAGGGGAAAGTATTTGGGAAAGGCAGACAAAAGCACATGGCAGGCAGACCAGCACAGCATGACCAATGATCCCAATGACAATCCCTCCTTGCAGATCCACAGTGCCTTACAGGACAGAATCAGGGAGCAGCTAGCAGCAGAGTAACACACAGAAATGCAATCCAGGGAGTCCTTGATGCCATCCAGCAGCAGAAGGTAGCAGGGCAACCAAAGAAGAGCAGTCCAGATGAGTCCTTTGTGCAGACCAGCAGTCTTTCTGGCAGACGTTCCATCCCAGTCCCAGAAGTGCTCTAAAATGCATGCACCCCGCCTCCTTCTCTCCTAGCCCAGGAAGACCATCAGGATGCAGATGTAACCCTGTCACATCTAACCCTCTCTGATGGATGGCTGTCTGGGGAGTATGCTCAAAGTAGAGCTGTCACCCTGCCCTGGACGTGAATCTGAGTCATGCTGCAAAGCACCAGAGTTATAAGCACAGAGAAATGCACACTTTCTAAAATTGGCACTTCTAAAATAGTATTGTAAGTTTTACCTACAACAGTAAGCAGGATTTCTTGATACCATTCCAAACATACCCACGCTACTCCTTATAGATCAGAAATTGCCACTTAGGCATATATAAGGGAATTCCAAATGCAACCCTATGCGAGGAGCAGCACACACAGCAGTGAAAAACGAAATAGGCTGTTTGTCACTGCTAGGACATGTAACACATACAAATATATGTCCTATCTTTTATATACACAGCACCCTGCCCATAGGGCTATCTAGGGCCTACCTTAAGGGTGCCTTAGGTGTATTAAAAAGGGAGTTTATGTCTTGGCAAGTAGTTTGACTTGCCAAATCAGTGTGGCAGTAAACTATGCAGGCAGACACTGTAGTGGCAGGCCTGAGACAAGTTTGAAAGGCTACTTCACTGGGTGGCACAATCAGCGCTGCAGTCCAAATAGTAGCATTTCATTTACAGGTCCTAGGTACATGGTATAGCACTTTACAAGGGACTTACATGAATTAAATAAGCCAAACAGGTGTAAGTCGACTATAGCAAGTTTTATGGTAGAGAGGCCACGCACTTTAGCACTGATTAGCAGTGGTAAAGTGCCCAGAGTCCGAAAGGCAACAAAAAGAGGGTCAGAAAAATAGGAGGAGAAAGGCAAAAAGTTTGGGGATAACCCTGCAGAAAGGGACATTTCCAACAATATAGGTTTTGTCCCAGTGACTAAAGCTAGTAAACTGATGGGGATATAATTTTATAGAAAGTTGTGGTGGGGTTATGGTCCAGCAAAAAGTGAGTTAGTGAGGCGAGTGCTATGAGGTTGAGGTATGGTAAGGTGTTTGTGAGAGAATGAGGAGAAGGACTTACCTGAATCCTTGTATGTCATTCTGTAGCAGGGAATAAGAGACACCACACTTTCAAAAGTTGAAAATGAAAGTAAAGATGATGTCAAGGAAACAGATAACGAACAAAGACTAAGAGGGGAAGAGAAAAGAACAAAAGGAGAAGACAGACTCCTTCAAGGAACTCAGAGAATGACACAGATCATAAGGATTATGAGGTCCCAGAAGGACTCAGAGAAGTTCCGAGATGAGAGGAAGAAGACATGATTGTAGGCACCTGCAGGAGAGCCAGAAGTTGACAGTGCTAAGAAAGGTATTGTATCCAGAAGGCGAGAGAAGGCGAGAGAAAGAGCACTGCAAGCCAACTGCCTCCCAGTTCGTCACCCAGCTGGACCTGCACTGGGCTCCCTCAATGTTCAAGGAGGAATGTGGTTCACACGGGTGAGTAAACCGGTGCGAGGTTGGGGACACGCACTAACCTGGGATCAGTGGGGACTCTTGTGCCAGAGAGAAGACATCACGTTAAACTGTGGCAATCTTGCCAATTGAGGGGGGAAGAAGGGCATAAGGAAAGGAAAAAAGGGGAGAAAACGTAGTAAAAGAACTTAGTAAGAAAATAAATTACCTGATTTTATGGTTTCTTTCCTCGGGGAGTTCATATAAGTCTTGTGTGAGGAATGAATCTCCTGGAGGGAAAAAAAGAAAGGGGACCACCACTTCTTTGGGAGAAAATTCCAGAGTGTTTTTTTTTTACAATAAATATTCAAGCATCCTGACTCTAGTACATGATTCATTGGTGTACTCAACCGAACCTGCAACATGGTTACACAAGTAAAATGAGGGATCCCATAACTTTCGATTTGTTGCAGAGATTAATAGCTATTTCACCCAATTAGTATTTTGACAGATTTGTAGACAGTATTTTTAAGTTTTGCAGGTGACCCATGATGGGGCATTTCTCGTGTCTGAATTGCTCTCTTCCAAGGACAGTGCAGGTTTAAACACGGAGGGACAAACGTAAAGTATTTACCAATGATAACAAAGGATTTTTGAAAGGCAAGCCCACCAACAAGTGATAGTGATGGGCATGAGGTGGGCGTGGTTAATAGCCCACAGATAGATTACAACAGGCCAAAAAGAAGAAAGTGAAAAGGAAAATGCAGAAAGTGGATTTGGTTGAGGAGTTCAAAGACATATAAAATAAGCAGAGGAAGGTGGGTGTTTGAAGACAGGAGAGGAATATGAGTTTTGTCCAGTTAGTGTGTGGCAAGATTTTCCGGTATGGGCTGGGAGAATGTTTGAGGAAGTTTTTTGTCATGCAAAGGAAACGAGGATGACGTCTTCGAATTTATTAGGAGTTTTAAAAAAGGTGTTAAGCTTACTTGGCCTGCAAGCAAGAAATTGTGAGGCTCACTCGTACAGGATTGGGGCGGCGACAAACGCAGCTAGATTGGGTGTTCCCAAAGAGAATATCAGAAGAATTAGAAGATGGAAGTTGTCCTGTTGCAACAAGCATACTAGGAAATGAAAAGTTAATAGGGAGAGTGGTCAAGCTGCTTCATAAGTTGTTCTATGTTTTACTGCAGTTTGCGTTAAGGTTCAGTTGGTGAGTAAAATGATTACGTGGATTGTTTGGCATTCTTTGATAAGATGAGCAGCGCAATATAGGAAAGCCTGAGTATATGACTGCTCCCTGGCACTGCCTTGTGGGAGATACCAGGAGGTATGGTGGGGGAAATTCGACATGCGATTGGAAAAGTTATTGCCTTTCTTGGCAGATCTCTTTGTAGGGAGAGGATGCTCGAACATGTTTTTTTTTATTATTTAGGAGAGAATGAATGACTTAGAACAGTTGTCGAGTTTAACATTGATTAAGCAGATGAAAGGGGATTTGCTGCTGCTGAAGAACAAATGCGCTGGGGCGTGTTTAGTGTGGATGAAATGTGTTCCTAGAAGAACATGGAGAGGGGTACACATATAGGCAGCTGTAGACAAAGCAAGAAGGAAGTTAAACAGGGCAATGAGAATTTTTTGCAAGATTGCTGGTCTGGAGGTTTTGACCCATGGAAACATTAAGGAGGAAGATTCTTACTTATACCAGTCTGATGGAGTACATTTGTCACTGTCGGGAAACACATATTATGTATTAGAGTTGTAGGAGACGTTGGGTAGACTGTGGCATGAGTAGTTGTGGTGTGAAGGTGTCTGGAAGTGCTGAAGCATTTTGGTAGGGTGGGGCAGGAAAACACTTTTCAGGATTTTCCTGGCTGGCCCCAGCCTGGACTTGACTTGGAGATGTTTCCAGGGCGTAAGGTTGGGTAAGCATAGGAAGGGTTCTGGATGAAAGAGGAAGGAAGGCTGTTTTGGGATAGGGTTGGGTTGATTGGAGATTGCTTATGCTTCGGAGAGGATTAAGGGAGTATCAATATCAGACACATTAGATCCATTAGTGAGGCTGCTTTAGTGATTTACTGAAGGTTAATGAATTAAGCTACAGACCTGTTAAGATGAAATTACCTTTAAGCTAACAAAGGAGTCTGTGGTTTGTTGTGTACTAGACACTTCAGAGTCTGTTTGCAAACAATTAAGGCAGAACAGTTTTAGTGTCACATTTGTCCTTGTGTCAAGTTTTTTTTTATAGCAGTGTTTTAAAGAAAGCATAAATGTACATGTTGAC
Organism: Pleurodeles waltl; assembly: GCF_031143425.1. Lineage (NCBI taxonomy): Eukaryota > Metazoa > Chordata > Amphibia > Caudata > Salamandridae > Pleurodeles > Pleurodeles waltl. The sequence goes on from NC_090451.1 coordinate 533,365,382, forward strand.
GATGAGACTGTGTTCCTCGTGACTCTAACCCTTGCAATCAAACCCCTCTCTATTGCCACTGCTGCCCACAGCTGCCAAGGTTTCAAATTGCTATGTGTGACATTTTCATAATTTCAGTATAATTATGAGTGACATTTCAATGACTATGAGTGACACTTTCTCGCGAGCCAAACCAAGCAATGAAGACAAGGGAAACATATAAGGTGGTGCTGATTATAGGCTGAGGAGGAGAAGCTGGGGTTGGCCTGCCAGAACTGACTTCGGCCAGCGCTCTAATTGTAGTTGCAGCTGACACCTAGCGCTCTAGCTTGCTGGGAACCATTAACCGCACAACTCCCACATTTCTTCATTCATTACGCTATAACTGTGCATTGGGGGTTCTCATGCACAGCAGGGAAAGACTTCCCCACACAGCATGAAAAGAAATACAACAGCTTTCCAACCACACACCCTAAAATGGTGTAATATTCTGCCCATAAGCACTTCAAGGCCCCATATAGGTTTAGTAAATGCTATATAAATGTAGCAGTACAGTATGACAAAACATGTACTGTAAATGTTTTTATCCACGTTTCTGATCACGAGCCCACACGCACCGACCCATGCTAGAGCGTTACCACTTAATAATTTACCTGTATGTGGACGCTCTTAGGTCGATGAATCTTTTGACCAAGTGGGACTCTTCTTACCCGGAAGTAATCAATCAAATCAATAATCGATAATCAATAACGAACATAAGCAATACCTTGATCAACATAACACTTCACAATTAATCCAGAATACATTTCGGCGAAACCATGACCTTTGGTCATGAATAACCACACCAGTTTATGCAAAGTTAATGAATTTATTTCCCTATATTAACAAAGCTAGCACAATATAAATGTGTCTCAACACCAAATGATATATGTAAATGAACATTAATAGCTGTCCATAACGGCGAAACAGATGCAATCTATGCAGCTTTTGAATAACAATGCCTTCTATAATGGCAACGCAGACCACTAAAACTACAATCTGTAATGGGCTAATTGCATACATTTAGTCAGCATAACAAGGTCTCAAATTGCATCGTGCATCAAATGAATCCTCATCTAACCTCAAATTAGCATCAGCATGTGGGTCTTCATGCAAAAACAATTTAGCAACATTAATTTGGAAAACTCCTAACTAGGGCTCTTATCCAAAATCAGCAGTTGGTTACCTAAAAAGAAAACACAATGCAATTGTACAATTTCCTTTCATATTTACCAAATTCAATCAGCATTCAAGGAAGTCTTCGTCTCATAGGTACCGGTTTCCGATCAGCATGGGACGGGGCAAAGGGGCAGGGTGGACGGGGCAATTGCCTCACAGCGGCAAGACAAAAGGACAACTATTACTTCATGCAAAGGGCAAATCCCAGTTAAAGTCTCTAGGGCGAGAATTACTCAGAGTCTCTTTCTCTCGATTAGAGAAAGCATCAAAGTCTCTCAAAATGGCGTCGAACATCAAAGATGACGAGTAATGGCTGCTGGGTGCAATGGCAGGTAATAGCTACTTTCCTCTCGTGCACCTGGTTTTTATAGACAATAGTTCAAATCCAGTAGGGTCTTCCATTGGAGGGTTCATAGGTTAGCTTCAAATTGTCCAATCAAAACCAACAGTTCTCAAGCTTTTACTTAAGCATACATTATCCTTGGAGTCGGGAACGTAAGTTGCAACATATTTTACCAATTAACTCACTTTCAGAGCGTCCATTGTCTGCACCTGCAGATTGACCTTGGAGTGAAGAAGAAAGATGCCAGGCTGGCACGAAACCTTAAGATAAGCATGTGAACGATCCCACTGGAAAAGTACAGCTTCAAGCAAAAATACACGTTTATTAGCACAGTGGAAAAATACGAGCATCTAAATCGTGAGACGCGGCAACTAGGCCAAAGCCTCCATTAAAGTCATGCTAAGCTAAAACATTTCTAACAAGCAAATCATGGCACACGTTTACGATTATGTCAAATTAGCACGATTCTAATACATCACGTTATATAAAGCACGCTTATAAATGTTGGCAAACTACTCTGAGGGCACATTTGTCCCCGTACAATCTTATTTAGTTCGATTAAAGTCACACTTGATTATTGCTACTCTACGTTTAAGCGCTAATAAATGTAAAACCTTCATTTCAGCTTCATCAATCCCTCCTCTGATGACTACTTGTCATCACACAAAACTATTCCCACAAATTTTATTCCGTTAAAATTCTGTCAGTTCCCTCTGCCTTTTAGTTCCCCTTGTCCTTGCTTTGTATTCTTCTGCCATTCTTTTCATCATTTTCTCTTCCTTCCTTCTTTTAATTCTTTCCATGATCATTAATATTCCTCTTTTTATTCCCCAAATTCCAAATATGCAAATTATAACTATTAAAATTCCCTGTATTATTTTTAGCAATATTCCATTCCAAATGCCACCAAGCCAATTTCCCACTGAAGCAAGTCCCTTTCCAACCTTCTCCCACACTCCTGGTTCTTTCAATTCCTTCAAATCTGCACTCTCTTTTGTTAGATTAGCAAGCATTGTTTTAATTTTCACACTATTATCTGGTATATACGTGCAACAGTGTCGTGCACCAAGCATTTTGCAAACGCCGCCATCCTTTGCTAAAAGAATGTCTAAGGCAAGCCTGTTTTGAAGAGTCATAGCTCTTTCCGCTGCAAGTTCAGCATCTATCAGGATTATAGCACCTGAAAACTTTGTCAACATGTTATCCACTATAGTAGACAACTTTCTTATTTTGATGGAATTCAACACAACTCCCAATGAAGGAATCATGGCTCCAAATATATCTCCTACCACAGCAGCTGCGGTCTCTCTTTTCTGGATACGATGAGATCCAGATGTCTTTGGAATCACCGATAGGTCATCCAGTTGATAAACCTTTGGGAACACTATACCCAAATAACATCTCCCCCACCATCCCTTTGGAAGACGATAATAGGCATTATGCCCACAAATGTAATATACACCTGGTATGACAGGGTCAAGTCCGTTCAGCATGAATGTCCATTTGGCCTTAAAGATAAACGTATGTTTACACTCACTCGCTCCTACAAAAATGTTGTCATAATAAGATTCACCACGATATATACAAAATTTTCCTACATGCCAAGCATCTAAAGCTATTCTCCCTTGTGTTTTTATTGCGGCAAAGTCATAATTGTCTACTGAAGTCCTCTTATGTAGCTCTTTTTCTAATTTCGCATTCATGTGTGCCCTTCTATCATCTGTGCGATCTAAAAAGCTAATTTCTACTGCAGAGAGGGAGCAGGTAAGATTCTCCCTATGAGCGTGAGCTGTTTCAAAAGGTTGCATTGGCTCGAAAAATTCCCTCATTATTTTAGCATCCCAATCTTTAGCAATCTGGCTAAGCTGCGTGATTATAGGAACATATGCAAAGGTAACATCATAATTTGAGTAAAAATACTGTATGTTGGTTTGACCATAAAATCTAGAAGTTACTATACTACATGTAATCCCATATGTAAGAGGCATGTGGTGATAAGTCACCCCTTCCGTTACCGATGTCGGTATCTGTGTACACACATAACAATCTTTCGCATCCATAGTCTCAACATATTCTGTTAGCAAGCGATAGAAAACGTTATATGAAAGTTCCTTCTTTTCATGCAAGTGTCTCTCATCTAATTCTAGTCTTTTCAGTGCGGTTAGTTCAGTGACAGTAACAGGAGCAAAAGTAGAAGCATCAATTTTCTCATTCTCACCCTTACCATGCATTCCAAGCACTATTGCCATTATTATTAGTATACATGCAGCTATTAAGCCTATACACACATATTTACAATATTTCTTTCTACTGTTTTGCGTAGCGTACCTAGTCATGATCTGTATAGAATCAGAGAGCTAGAAGCACCTGTAAAAAAACGAGTTAGCAATTCAGTTACAAAGCTGAACGAGCGCAATGTTCACACAGTTTTCTTCAGGAGCCAAGTCACTTATCGGTTAGCAGCATTTGTCTCAATTCGGCAGTAACTCAGTCTCAATTCGGCAACAACTCAGTCCTTTTTTTTTTTTTTTTTTTCAAAAATTCAATAACTCACTCTCTTTTTTTTTTTTTTTTTTTTTTTTCAGTTGGCAATGTTGTCTCAAATCGTATTTAAAAGTCAATCAGGTTTTCAAAGTCTTATCAGGTTAACAAATGTCTCATCCGGTTTAGCAATGTCTCAGCTGGTTGTATCACGTTATATTATAGCAAGCAATGTCATTTATCAGTTTTTCAATCAACAGTGTCCATAAAACTTTTCTTTTCTATTGGTATCTCTTCTTCTTCGTTCTCGAGGCTAAGAGATACAAACTCATCAGTCCAATCGTCATGAACTACATATGCCCATTCAGGACCGGAATATCTTCTGTTCGGTATCCTTTTCCTTTTCAATTTTGCATCTCTCTTTGACTCTGCCTCACTGGTACTTTCCTCTTTGGTCAAGTCTTTTCCTTCACTTGAGGTTGGTACCACGACAGACACTTCCTTTCTTTTCTCTTTCACTCTTGGCCCTTCACTGTCGTTTAACGTTTCTCCAGTTCTTACTTTTACTGGTGATATACTTGGTCTTTTCTTTGCACTGTGTCTACTTGAGGGACCTGCGACCTCTCCTGAAGGAGTTTGAACAGTTGCGTTCGGTTCTGCCTTGTCCCCTCCTCCTGGGGAGACAATCAAGTTCTCCTTTTCTTTATCTGTACCGTCTGCTTCTGGGAAAGCCATCCTCTGATCAGGCTCTCCTGCTTTTTCACCTCTTTCGAGCCCTTCGTCACCGTTACTTTCTTCAGGCTCTTTGTCACTTTCAGCTGCTTCAGGCTCTTTGTCACCTTCAGCTGCTTCAGGCTCTGTGTTACCCTCAGCTGCTTCAGGCTCTGTGTTACCCTCAGCTGCTTCAGGCTCTTTGTCGCCCTCAGCTGCTTCGTCGCTGTCTGAGGTTTCTCCTTGGTCTTCCCCAAGTGAGTCTGTTGCTTCGTCCTCAGAGAATATTTCTCTCTCCTCTATATCTGCCTGTTCGCTTCTAGTTCCGTTTTGCTCTGTCTCAGCGCTCGGCACTTTATTATCTGGTACTGGCAGTTTCAGCGCTTCAACTTCCTCATCTGTGGGACACAACACTTTCTTTGTGTGACTGGCGTGAATCCAGTTGGGAACTCCCGCACACTTCACAGCGGTAGTTGTTGTCAGGATCACTTGGAAAGGGCCTTTCCAACGGGGTTCCAGACACGACTTCCTCACGTGCTTCTTTATCACGACCCAGTCACCTGCTTTCAGTGCGTGTCCTGGACCTTGGATCGGTGGCAAGGTGGTTGCTTCCACCTGGTGAGAGAAAGAGCGAACCACGTCAGCCAGACCTTTGCAGTAGTCTAACACCATATCATCTGTAATATTCAAAAGCGCGTTTGCGGGAACTGCAGGAAGTCTCATGGCCCTGCCCATGAGAATTTCGTGTGGAGACAATCCAGTCTTTCTGTCGGGGGTGTTTCTCATTGACATTAACACCAAAGGCAATGCGTCGGGCCATTTCAAATTTGTCGATGCACATATTTTCGCCATTCTTGATTTCAGTGTACCATTCATTTGCTCCACCAGTCCTGATGCTTCAGGGCGATAGCTACAATGCAGTTTTTGCTCAATGTTCAGCGCTGCGCAAAGTAACTTTATCACCTCGTTATTGAAGTGACTTCCCCTATCTGATTCTAAAGAGATCGGGAATCCGAAACGTGGTATCAACTCCCTCAACAATAGTTTTGCAACTGTAAGGCTGTCATTTCTACGTGTGGGGTATGCTTCAATCCAGTGACTAAAAATGCACACAATCACCAACACATACTTCAGACCTCCATGCACAGGCATCTCAATAAAGTCTATCTGCATTCTGCTGAACGGGCCACTGGCCCTGCCAATGTGGCTCGCGTTCACAACTGTTCCCTTTCCCGGGTTCATCTGCTGGCAAATGACACAACGATGGCAAACTGCTTCTGCAGCTTGACGAAATCTGGGGTTAAACCAATCAGTTTTGAACAATCTTATCATGGCATCTCTCCCTAGGTGAGCCTGCCCATGATAGAACCGCGCTAGCTGCGATAAAAGACAATTTGGTAAAACATATTTTCCCTCATTTGAAACCCATAACTCATCTGGTCTCTGGGTACATTGTGATTTAATCCAGGAAGCCCTTTCATCCTCCCTGACACTATTCTGTAATGCTTTTAGTTCATCCATTGTATCCACGACCTTTAAAGCAAATGCTTCAGCTGGTTCAAGCTCAGGCTCACTTATCGAATTCCATTCATAAGATTGTTCAAAACTGATTCGTCCCTGAGCAGTATACAGTTCAAGGAACAAAATCTTGCGACTTGATCCGCATACGCATTTCCCAGAGAAACATAGTCCTGCCCTTTTGTATGAGCACTACACTTCACCACTGCAATTTCGGCTGGCATTTGAATGGCGTGTAACAATTCCCTTATCCTCTCCCCGTTTTTCACTGGGGACCCTGAAGAAGTCAGGAAACCTCTCTGTGACCATAGTTGCCCAAAGTCATGCACAATTCCAAACCCGTACTGACTATCAGTGTAAATGGTAACCTTCATCAATGCAGACAGTTGACATGCTCTTGTAAGGGCTACAAGTTCTGCTACTTGTGCAAAATAGACTCCTTGGAGCCAGGACGCTTCCAAGACACCTGTTACAGTACATACAGCATATCCTGCTTTCAATATTCCCAATGCATCTCTTAAACATGACCCATCAACAAAAACAATTTGGTCATTTTCATCAAGCTTAGTATCCTTAATGTCAGGTCGAGGTTTTGTGCAAAATTCAGTCACCTGAAGGCAGTCATGCTCGACGTCTTCAGCGTTCTCAATTTCAGCATTTTCACCGGGAAGCAACGTTGCTGGATTCAACGTAGTGCACCTTTTCAGCTGCACATTCGGTGAGCCCAGAATTATTGTTTCATACCTTGTGAGTCTTGCTCCGGTCATGTGTTGCGTTCGGGAGCGGGTCAAAAGTATCTCAACTGAGTGAGGGACCATGACTGTTAATGGATGTCCCATCAATATTCCTTCACTCTGAGTGAGGCTTATTCCAACTGCTGCTACGGCGCGCAAACACCCTGGAAGTGCTGCTGCGACCGGATCCAAAGTAGCTGAAAAATACGCTACTGGTCTGTTTATGCCACCATGGGCTTGGGTCAAGACAGACAAAGAACATGCATCACGTTCATGACAAAACAATGTGAAAGGCTTTGTGTAATCAGGCATACCTAAAGCTGGAGCTCTACACATGCATTCTTTCAATTCAATTAAAGCATCCATCTCATCTCCTTTCAGCTCAATTTCATCCAATGCATCCTTCTGGGTCAGTTTCAGTAAAGGCTTTGCTAGAGTCGAGAAGTTGGGAATCCACTGGCGGCAGTAGCTCACCATTCCCAAAAACTTCCTCACCTCCTTCCTCGTCTTTGGTGGACTCATTTGAAGTACACTTGTTATTCTTTCCTTCATTATTCTCCGTGACCCTTTCTCTATCTGATGACCCAAGTATTTCACTTTCTTCTGACAGAACTGCAACTTTGAAGGAGACACCTTGTGTCCATTCCTTCCCAAATGGTTCAGTAGGGCAATGGTGTCGGCTGTGCAGCCACTTTCTGTCTTGGATGCAATCAGTAAGTCATCAATGTACTGTACTAGGACTGACTCGAATGGCAATTCTAACGCTTCCAAGTCTTTCTTTAGAATCTGATTGAATATTGACGGTGACTCAGAAAACCCTTGAGGAATTCGACACCAACTGTAAACTCTGTCTAAGAATTTGAAACAAAAGAGAAATTGGCTGTCCTCATGAAGAGGCACTGAAAAGAATGCTTGTGACAAGTCGATGACTGAGAACCACTCGGCATCGCAAGGGACTTGAAACATTATCACAGCTGGATTTGGCACTACAGGGCAGCATTTGACTACGATGTCATTTATTTTCCTCAAGTCCTGCACAATTCGAACCTTTCCACTTGGCTTTATTAGTCCCATGATTGGTGAATTACATGGACTGCTCAATACTTCTTTCAGTACTCCCTGTTTTACGAACTCGTCAATTAGTTGGGCGACTTTCATGAGGATGTCTTGTGTCATGTGGTATTGTGGGGTCTGGGGAAAAGTTACATTGGGTTTTACGGTCACTTTCACTGGTTCCACTCCTTTCACCAATCCCACCTCTTTTCCTGTCATGTCCCACACTTCCTTTCCGACTGTTTCCCGTAATTCAGATGGAATATCTTCTTCAGTTATCATCGGAAGAAGGTTAATCAGAGGATATTTTTCATCGACAACTTCCATCTCATCCCCTTCTACACTGTCCTCTTCTTCCCCATCACTGCTCGTCTGAATTCTGATTCCATCGTACGAACACATAATCGAACATCCCAATTTGCACAATAGGTCTCTCCCTAACAGCGCTATCAGGCTTGAGTCACATACCACAAAATTATGTAACCCTTGATAGTTACCAATTCTGACTGGTACTGGATTTGTGATTGGGTTCGTCAGGTACCTGTTTGCTACTCCCACCACTTGAACTGTTCTCCCTGAGAGGGGCAAATTTGGTACTTCAATGCTCCTAACAGTTGAGCGTGTGGCTCCTGTGTCAACCAAGAATGAAACACGATGACCCATAACTTTTCCCTCTACATATGGACCCTTTCGGTCAACTTCCAAGGATGCTGCAAGCACACAATTTCCCTCCTCATCTGAACTTTCATTCTCCCATCCATCGTTTATTCCATTCTCACTATGTAATGGGAACTGTTGTACTGTGCCATTCGTATTCATCACCTGACTCGAGACCTGTGGAGGAACCATCACTTGCTGCTGATTCATTGGTGCCAAAGGTATTTGCATTTGCTGATTAGGTACCATGGGTAACTTCTGCTGCCTTGGCTGCATTTGCGTCATCTGCATACGGGGCATTTGCATCTGCTGCGGCTGCATTGGCTGTAATCCTTGCAGCTGATTTATGGTCTGAAAATTTGGGTTTGGACCTCTCATTTTTGGTCCCCTCATTGTCTGGAATGCATTGACATCATTGTTTTGCTGACCAATAACTGCACCTTCCTGCACCATCATCGGACACTCGCGTTTCCAATGTCCGACTATTCCGCACACGTGACACGGCATCACCTTTTTCATTGCCTGCACACCATTCTGAATCACCACAGTGCTCAAATCCGGACCATTACTCCCAAAGCCTCCTTTGCCTCTGCCTCTCGCCTGTGGTTGAAACACCATATTTCCCTGCGGCTGCGGCTGCAGTTGCGGTATCTGCTGTTGGAACCCTTGCAACCCTTGCAAACCTGTCTGAGCTGCTTTAAGCTGCATCATCATCACCTTCTCTTTCAACCTTTTCTGTTTCACCTCAATCTCGTCACTACAGTATTTCGCATAATTCAACACCTCATCAATCGGTTTCGACTGCCAACAAATCAAATGCGTCTTTATCATCTGACTTATCTCTGGTCTCAGCCCTTCCACAAATCTAAACACAAAATGAAGCATGTCCTTCGCCTCTATTGTTTCCGTACCACTGTAGTTCTTGAACGCCTTCAACAACCTCTCATAGTAACCATGAATCGACTCTTTAGCCTCTTGGGCAGTTCGATCAATCTTCTGCCAATCCACATTTTTCACGGCAACCTTCGTCTTCAAGTGCTCAATCACCTTGTGGTACAAGCTCATCACCATAGGTGATGGTGCACCCGTATCCCTGTCTCTCTCTGGTTCACTTGTCGGCCAACCTACAGCCCTTTTGCATTCCTCCCACAAATCTGCCGGAACCACAATCTCAAAGAGGGTGTTCAGGTCTTCCCAAAGACATTTTGCAAGCTTCACAAACCTATCAGTCTGTTGATACCATTCAATCGGTTTCTCTTTCAATTTGGGAAAATCGTCCGTAAAGGACTGAATGTCACTTCTGTGCCACGGTACATGTACTAATTTCCCCCCTGCTGTCTCCCTCATTGGTAACATGGTTACCGCATCACTACTCGGTGGTCTTTTCTCCTTGTGCTCTGGGACACTGTCTTTCTTCTTTTCCTTTTTCTTCGCCCACCTGCTTTCCCATTTGTCTAAGCACCTCCACACTTGTGCACTCTGCAGCAATTCTCTAAGGTGCGTCTTCATGCCTGCTGACCTCATGTGTTCAAAGTCTGTGGTCCCGAAATCCAATCTATAGCTCCTGCTCAAGTGTTTTGTCTTGTCTATCTCAATCCCGTTTTTGTCAGCTATCTCTTGCAACCTTTTATGTACCTTGTTCACTTCTCTCGTAATCCTTGGACATAGATACCTCAGCTCTTCTTCCGAGTAGGACTCTAGCCTATTCACACCCATAGTCCCTTCCACCAACTCTTCTGCTTCCATGCTCAACCTTACCCTATTCAGGTAGTCTTCCCCCTTCCCACTTGTTGAGCTTTGTGTGGAATTCAGACTGTTGAACCACTGTGTTAGCTGTTGCGCATTCAACCCCATCAGTGTAGCATTCACATCGACTGCCATTGATGGTTGCGGCAACTTTTCAGTGTTCGACGTTAGAGGTATTATCAGTGGGGGACTCGACCTCACCACTGTTGACTGAGCACATATGGGACTAAACTCCATCAAGGACCCAGATCCAGTTGGCTGAGCCGCTATCGGAGTTACCTCGGGAGTGTTTTCTATGCACCTCCTCTCCGTCCCATTCTGCAGCATTGATCCTTGACTGCTCATACCTAAGTTAGGCTGGGTATACAAAGGTACCGGTGGACCTACAGTAATGGGTAGGGTTATCGCATCTGGGTTCTGTCCATTCCCCAGGTTCTGAGGCATGTTCATTCCCACACCATGGGTCATCATTGCCGGCATGCCCGTCTGACTCCCCGTCATCTGAGCATGTGCGTTTCCCCCATGCATCTGCTTTTGGGGCATCAAAAACTGGGTTGATTCAGCTTGTGCCAATGTTGAGTTGTGACCATTCTGTACTCCCATTACGGTTGGATCTAAAGTCATTCCCGTACTGGTGTCACTGTTGTAGTACCTTGGGACCTGCGGCTGATAATTTTCTGCTGGTTTCAATATAGGTACATCTGGATATATTCTCCTAACCTGCGGTATCTGCGGGGTGAACAGTAAACTCGGGTCCTTAGATCCCGATGGCGTTTCTGAATTCGGAGTTTCATTATTCTGTACCGGTGGCGGAGGGGCAGAACTGGTACTTGGACCTTGTCCACTCTCTGCATAAGGCGGTGGACGGTCGTTCAGCAATTGCATGATGAACTCCTCATCATCTGACTCTTCTTCCCTATCTTTGGAACACCTCCTGGTTGTCTTACAGGTAGCTTTCTTGCCTGTCTCCTCCTCTTCCTTAGCAATCGCGGGAAACAATTTTATCCCCTGCAATACATCTGACCTCCACACCTTCTGTGCATTATCCCACCTAGCGTCCGCTAGTGTCTTTTCTACCTTTCTCATCCTGGTCTCGAACTTCTTTTGCTGTTGCTGTCTAGCCATTAGTTCCCAAATCGCTAGAGCCTCAAACTGTGCTGGCCTTGGAGGCACCTTCATATCGTACATCGCAAATCTCAAATTCTCTAGGATCCTTATATTGAATGTCCCATGGATCGGGAACGCTACGCTCCCATGTTTCTCTGTCAGCTTGTGCCATTGCTTTAGCCAAAGGCACGGGGCTACCCCTTTTTCCTCCATTACAATGTAAGCTGGTGTACCTTCGGGTGGCGTCTCCTCTCCTACGCTCGCTTTAATGTAAGACTCTCCCTTCATCGCACTCTTTAATGCTTTAAAAAATTTCATTTTCTCGTCTTTTATTTCACAAAAATATGTAATCAATAGGTGACTTTAATTCCCGGAATACTCTTCGCTTGCCTTTCCCCTTCCAATCGAGCCTCACGGACTGCGTCCAATCCGTGCGCGACCCTTCTTACCAACCAACCTATCCCAGCGCGGCTCCTAGTGACGTCACACTCACACACACTGCGGCTGACAAAGCCTCGCGGCTAGTCCTCCTTCACTCAGCTCCTCTCGTAACCACTTCTAGCATGTATCGCGAGCAACCAAAAAATAGTAAAACAGATCTGTCGGTTTACTACAGGAAGGGTAACACAATCGCTTCAGGACCTTAGGGATTTTTCACTAGCCTCGGCAGTTATTCCATCTTTCTCGGTCCCCACTTTCGCAAGCAAATCTGACCTGCAGACTCTGCTCTCAACTTGTCAGTGATCTATTCTAGTGCACTTAGAATTTGTCAAAGCCCGAAGGCGAAGTTTCTTTCACTCCCTTAACACACGTACTGACTCGTTGACCACGCCCGATCAACCTACTAAACCGACCAGACCACAACATAAAACAAGTGTCTCATACACTTTTCAACATACTCCGGAGTCTCTTGACCTCGCAGGGCCCGTCTCAACAACAACAACCATGTGGACCTTTTTCTGCACAAAGCGCCACACGCACATGAAGTTCGACGACTTCCCTACTCTCACACTCGTAGTCGCACCTCCGCTATTTTCTATGAAGTTCGACGACTTCTCTACTCCTACACTCGGAGTCGCACCTCCGCTATTCTCTAAAATCCTCACAACCTTTTCACACAATCTGCGGCAATAAGCTGTGCAAGCGCAAAATCCTAACTTCACTCATACCATCACTAGTACCACCAACGCCGATTCCACACCTCCGTTCTCTCCATTCGCAAGCTCCGAGATCCCGGGAAAGTCGCGGGGGACTTAGCCCATCATCATTCTGTCAATCTGTTTTACCCAAGAAAAATCTAATTCAACTTCTCGAATAGGGTCTCAAAGGGCGTAACCGTTAATTCCACACCATGTACTGCTCGACTAAGGGGTCCCAAAGGGCGAAACCGTCCTCTGCTACCATCTACTGCTAGAGCGTTACCACTTAATAATTTACCTGTATGTGGACGCTCTTAGGTCGATGAATCTTTTGACCAAGTGGGACTCTTCTTACCCGGAAGTAATCAATCAAATCAATAATCGATAATCAATAACGAACATAAGCAATACCTTGATCAACATAACACTTCACAATTAATCCAGAATACATTTCGGCGAAACCATGACCTTTGGTAATGAATAACCACACCAGTTTATGCAAAGTTAATGAATTTATTTCCCTATATTAACAAAGCTAGCACAATATAAATGTGTCTCAACACCAAATGATATATGTAAATGAACATTAATAGCTGTCCATAACGGTGAAACAGATGCAATCTATGCAGCATTTGAATAACAATGCCTTCTATAATGCCAACGCAGACCACTAAAACTACAATCTGTAATGGGCTAATTGCATACATTTAGTCAGCATAACAAGGTCTCAAATTGCATCGTGCATCAAATGAATCCTCATCTAACCTCAAATTAGCATCAGCATGTGGGTCTTCATGCAAAAACAATTTAGCAACATTAATTTGGAAAACTCCTAACTAGGGCTCTTATCCAAAATCAGCAGTTGGTTACCTAAAAAGAAAACACAATGCAATTGTACAATTTCCTTTCATATTTACCAAATTCAATCAGCATTCAAGGAAGTCTTCGTCTCATAGGTACCGGTTTCCGATCAGCATGGGACGGGGCAAAGGGGCAGGGTGGACGGGGCAATTGCCTCACAGCGGCAAGACAAAAGGACAACTATTACTTCATGCAAAGGGCAAATCCCAGTTAAAGTCTCTAGGGCGAGAATTACTCAGAGTCTCTTTCTCTCGATTAGAGAAAGCATCAAAGTCTCTCAAAATGGCGTCGAACATCAAAGATGACGAGTAATGGCTGCTGGGTGCAATGGCAGGTAATAGCTACTTTCCTCTCGTGCACCTGGTTTTTATAGACAATAGTTCAAATCCAGTAGGGTCTTCCATTGGAGGGTTCATAGGTTAGCTTCAAATTGTCCAATCAAAACCAACAGTTCTCAAGCTTTTACTTAAGCATACATTATCCTTGGAGTCGGGAACGTAAGTTGCAACATATTTTACCAATTAACTCACTTTCAGAGCGTCCATTGTCTGCACCTGCAGATTGACCTTGGAGTGAAGAAGAAAGATGCCAGGCTGGCACGAAACCTTAAGATAAGCATGTGAACGATCCCACTGGAAAAGTACAGCTTCAAGCAAAAATACACGTTTATTAGCACAGTGGAAAAATACGAGCATCTAAATCGTGAGACGCGGCAACTAGGCCAAAGCCTCCATTAAAGTCATGCTAAGCTAAAACATTTCTAACAAGCAAATCATGGCACACGTTTACGATTATGTCAAATTAGCACGATTCTAATACATCACGTTATATAAAGCACGCTTATAAATGTTGGCAAACTACTCTGAGGGCACATTTGTCCCCGTACAATCTTATTTAGTTCAATTAAAGTCACACTTGATTATTGCTACACTACGTTTAAGCGCTAATAAATGTAAAACCTTCATTTCAGCTTCATCACCCACTAAAATCAGTCTCACAGTTCCCACACACCAAAGAGACGAATTGCATTTCCAAATCTCTGCAATATAAGTTGCTACAGAAAGAGTTAACTAAAACTTACATATAATCACGCCACATTCATTTTATTTTATTTTTTCAATACAAGCAATGACTAGATCAATGGGGAGTTATACAATCGTAATTCGATCATGGTGATCAGATTTTTTGAAACATTGAATACTTTTTAAACAGTGCAAAGAACACTTCACAACAAATTTCAGTAATGTGTGCCTGAAATTCGGTACTCGTTGATTGAAAATGCCCTTAGGTGCACACAGATCGCATTTTGTTCTACATAGTTTGGAAATACACACCTCTTGGCAATTTCCTAGAGAGAGAAGCATAAACTGACTCATTACCCATGGTTATATTCATAGTAAAACAAAGTGGCTGATGTTACCTTTTTATTGCAAAACCTAAAATCGATCTCGGGATTTAGATTACCGTTTGTCATTGGGACATCAGAAGTATTAGGTGAAAAGTTGACAACTTCTCCAAAGAAAGACCGGCAGGCGGCTCCCTAGCAGCAAAGTCAAGACCTCATGGGGGCAGAACCCATCTGCAGGATTCAACAGGCAGACAGAGGACTGGCTGCCAGGCTTGCAAAAGCAACGACCTGCAGCCAGCACGACCCTCTCCTCACAATATGAGCAACATTGATGGGGTCATGCACAAGTTCTATGCTCAGGGGCTGCTCACTGATTGGTTGATGGTGGGCAAGTAAAAAATAAAATAGCAACCTGCCACCTCTGTGTTCATCTGTTGGGCCACTCATCTCCTTTCTGAAGTCACTCGTGGTGGTATCTGTGGCACAGGAAAACTAAAAAAAAATGAAAGGTGCCTCCCAAATACACCTGCTGCAGTCTGTCCGGCAGCTAAAGTGTGCTGTTTGTTTCACTCTGATGAGAGACCACGTGGTCTAGGACGGACAACCAGACCTCGAGGCTGATTCTGGCTAGATCTGATGCCATGGGCAGGTGCAGAAAGACTGCACAGACTAGCTGCAGCCAAAATGACAATTTGTGACACTTATACCAATTAATTTGTCAAAGGCATGCTTCAGAGCAAGCCAATGTGAGCGCACTGGCAGGCTGTTTATACAGTGGAGGTTCATCTCTGGAATTAGCGTACCTCCTGGAGAGTGATGCCAGGGGTGCTCCATGCGTAATTAATGCATTTTAGTATGGTGATGCGGACACCAGTTCTAAAATGCGTTGGTCTAACGCCTAATGCGTTGTACTTGACAGAGCTGGCTGCCACTCCCTCCTGTGATCCCAGAATACTTTTTTTTACATTTCCTTATTAGCATGAATTGGCTTGAACTAAGTTTTACACAGTCTAAATAAAAGAATCTTTCGTTGTCTAAATCGGGAGACTGACACCTACATCTGCAGTATTGGCATACATTAATAGAGCATACTTCTTAACTAATGACATAATGAAAACAGGGTTGAAAACAATATTATTTATTTTTTACTTCTGTTAAAAAGTTAGACTTTATTTGTGCCAAGTTCACGCTTGGCATTTGCTCAGTTCCTGTGGAGCTTTGCATTATTTCTTCTGCAATGCATTCAGCCTCTTATCGTTGAGTGGATGTCCTCAGCAGCACAAGTAGCCCACAAGCAACAGCAGGCATCCAACGTTTATCTGTCTCATGCGTGTAGTGTTTTACGGTAGTGGACAAACCTTGTGCTGAGGTTGGGTCTGGTGGCTAACGCTCGTTACGGCAATAAAAATGAGCCAGACATGGTGTTCGTTGCATAATCAACAGCAGGCAGGACAGCCGTCTTTACTACCTCGCTATCTGTCTGTCTCCTGCCCTGCCTGCAGGCACACTTTATTTTATACCCCGATCTCATGTGACCGAGAGTCACTCACATTAATTAACACAAAGGCAGGGGAACTAACAAAATCCCCCACTCATTCCACGAACCAGTTATGGTAGTGCCTGCAACCAGTTGCGTCACTGGTGTGGAAAATGGATTTCTTAACTTGGTGTGAGGGCTCTATTTTATCTAACCCTTAAACTCCATTCTGTATATGTTACGAGTAAAATAGTATGCCTTCGGCATCTGTACTTCTTTCGTTTCTTAAAAATGTGCTGGTTTCTCTTAAATGTTTTCGAAACTTTGCAGAGGGCCTAACCGCCTCTTGTTCTCAGAAATGTTATTTCTATGCTTGAACATCCTGTTCTTGTGGTTCAACGGTGTTACAGGAAATGTTTGCTTGAATGTGTTTGGAAATTATGACGCATGTATAGTGTGGTAAAGTAGGTACTGCAATAAGACATAGGAAGGGGGGAGAAGAGGTCTGTTGCACTTGGCCACAGAGTGTCAGGAACACTCTTTGAGGGCGACCTGCTGCAGCGAAATAAAATGCTATCTTGAAGCCTACTCCGTATCCTTGTATTCTATCTTGTGGACATTCAGCCTCCTATAAGAAGAGGCTCGTAAATTTATTTAACACTGGCGCGACACTACATTCCTCCTTAAAACAAAACAAACATTTTTTTTAAACACAACATAACACATAATGAGAAATAGTGTCAACTGGGCTCACACCAGATGTTCTCGTAGCTTCTGCGAAGGTACCGATTTTCTCTCAGTCTGTATCTGGTACACATAGATCGGGTGGAGTGATCTGCAGTCTGCCAACCTTGAAAGCTTGCTCCTTGACAGTCTTGTTCGAGGACTGGACTCAGTTCGGGGGATGGAGATGACAGAGCTGGCAACTAAACATCGCTGTCATCGGAATTCAAACTGGGACTAGACCCCTGGATAGATAGATCACTCTCCCACGGGGGCGGGCAGGACGGATGGTGAAATCTTTTGAACACTGAGATGTTCCGAGTGATGGTGGCCGTCCCTCTCTGTGAAACGATCATGGAACCCTGTCAGCGAGTGTAGTGCTTTCCTCTTATCTAGTTTCTAAGCACTAACATAACACACCAGAAATGCACTTCTGAGGTCAAAGAAGACTTTTATTGTTGTTAATTCTTCCCCAACCCCAATTTTTATGTATGACGAATTAGTAGCTTTCAAGTCCGCGTTAATCAAACAAAATATATCAGTTTGCAATATACACAGCAGGTTATATTTATAAGATATTGAATGCAAAGCAAAACAAATACTTCACCGTGTGGGAACTATCTACAGCTTCATCTTTCTAAGGTCTGCAAGCTGATGACCCCTGTCAGCCGCGAGAAAGAGATTCATCTACCCACACAGGATTGCTGGCAGCTGGCGCCAAGCTCCAGCACGAGGTCCGGCAGATTTGAATCTGACCCTCTGCAGCCTGTTACATTCGTTACAAAGGTGTGCCCCCTCCTCTCAGACCTGGGAAACTAAGCAAGCCTTTTGGAGACTGGCCAGGTCTCCAAGACTACTCCTGTTCCCAAGCTCAAGCAGAGAGAACAACACCATGTACCCTCTCTTATCAGGTCTAGTCTACTGTGAGAAAAACATCTTGGTTCTCTGGTGCAAAAACACAGCTTGGAAAAATACAGCTTGGATTCTCAACTGCAATGTCTAACTCCACGTTAAAGGCAATAGGCAGCTAACCTAGATATCAAATGCAATATCTAGTGTCATGTCAAAGCCAATAAGCATCTAAGCTGAATACAAAATGCAATGTCTTATATCATGTCAAAGCCCATAGGCAGCTGAGCTGAATACAAAATGCAATGTATAATATCATGTCAAAGCCAATAGGCAGCTGAGCTGAATATAAAATGCAATGTATAATATCATGTCAAAGCCAATAGGCAGCGGAGCTGAATACAAAATGCAATATATAATATCATGTCAAAGCCCATAGGCAGCATATCTAATAGCATGTCAAAGTCAATAGGCAGCTAAATTGAATACATCATGTCAAAGTCAATAGGCATGCAATGTCAAAGCCAATAGGCGGCTAGACTGGATACAGCATGTCAAAGCCAATAGGTAGAATACAGAATGTAATGACTAATGCCATGTCAAAGCCCATAGGCGGCTCAACTGAACAAAACATACCATGTGCTACTGGTGAACATTGAGCAACTAATATGCGCAGTGGTGAAACACAAAGTCATTGGTCAAAACAAACTCCATCAAATGGCAGTACAGCGAGTGATTGTCCAGGGATGTTCCTCAAATGGTAGTCGGAACTTACTACCTTGGGACTGATCCTTGGGGAGCACTAAGCTCCCAACCTCCTTGGCAGAGAACACATATCCAAAAAATTGCAGCCTTGGCCTCAGAAATTGGCACTTCTGGCAGTGAAGGGATAGACCAGAGTTTTTCACTGTTGTGAACTCATCCAAGATGTTGGCCATGGATTTCTGTTGCACTTCAAACGTGAAGGTAACAATGCCAAGTTCTACGGCTGCTCGGCATCCTAGAAGCATTCCATGGCCACGTTCCGCAATGTAGACTTGTGTCTCGATAGAGCAGGGTCCATTGGTAATAGTCGTTTTGAACTGACCTCGCAGGGCAATTGGTGCTTGTTGTCCATATGCATACACCTTGATTGTGGCTAGTTCGATTCTAGTGGTCGGGTTCATTTGGTCATAAATATCAGAAGATATGATATTGATGGAGGCGCCGGTGTCAATGACGGCCACAGTAGGGTGCACACCGACGCGTATTTGGCAGCGCGGTAGGTGCTGCGATGTTTTCATTGCTTTCCCGATGGCGAAGATGGAGTGGACGGTATGTTGCTCATCATCGTTTATATCACTGATTCTGTCTGGAGTGTTCTGGGCCATGTTGACGTTAGCTGAGGTCATTCATGCTGTGCTTGAACAGCATACTCTTGCAAAATGGTTGATTTTGCCACATCCTGCGCATTGCTTACCTCTGGCTGGGCAATTGGCAGGTCGGTGTGTAGCCCCTCCACAGTACCTGCAGTTTCGGGATGATGGATGTGCAGTCTTGGATTTTTGCTTGGAGGGTGTCCGCATGACGGCGTTGACTGGTTCTTCTTTGATGGGTCTTCTGCAGTCAACTCTTGAAAACCACGTGGCACGAGCACAGCTGCAGGACACTCGGCCTCCACGGGGTTTCACGGAACATGGTGGGTTGGTATGCACTTCGTTGCCAGTGTAGTGTTTTACGGTAGTGGACAAACTTTGTGCTCTGGTTGCGTCTGGTGGCTAACGCTCATCGCAGCAATGAAGATGAGCCTGACACTGTGTTTGTTGTATAATCGCCAGCAGGAAGGACAGCCGTCTTTACTACCTCGCTATCTGTCCGTCTCCTGCCCCGCCTGCAAGTGCACTTTATTTTATACCCTGATATCACGTGACCAAGGGTCACTCACATTAATTAACACAAAGGCAGGGGGGCTAACGAAATCCCCCTCCCATTCCAGAACCAGTTATGGTAGTGCCCGCTACCAGCTGCATCACTGGCGCGACACTACACATGCGCACCCTTTGTTAAACAGAGACCTGACTCATGAGTCCTGCTTGGGCATGTTTTCATCGCAAAACAGAATATACTATGACAGCCCATAAGTATTAACACCTCCTGAAAGTAAAATCTGAGAAATAAAATGTAATATTTAACTCTGTGGCAGTTAATATTATAAGCAAGCAAAATAAATAAAAGACAGACATAACTAAAACGTAGAAAAGTATAGTCTTCGAGTATGCTCTGCATTTTGCGGGAAATTTCATGTAAAGCTGAAAACATGCTTATTATTGTGCTGGCCTGTATGACATGAAAAAGACTAGTCCAAGATGGCCGTTTCCTTCTCGGGCAGCCCGCCGCTCGAGTGGTGGGCGTAGACCACGCCAGTCCGCTGTCTGTGGCTGCCAGTAGCAGGGCGCTGTGATGGAGAAGGAGGGGTTTTGAAGGATGAGGAGCAGCTGTGGCAGAGCAGGCAGGGAGCCTGGGAGCAGAGGATGGGCAGTGCCGTGATCTGTGCAGGAGGCCAGCCTGAGGTGAGCGTGCGTGCTTGGCATAGGCTCGGTGGACGCTGCAGAGCCTAGTGGCGCTTGGGTCCAGACCCACGTCGGAATGTAATGAGGAGTGCTTATACCTAACACAGACAAAGAAGAAACATGCACATGCAGTGGATAATTCTGGATGAGAGGCGAGGGTCGCTGGGGGGCGGGTGCAGCGCTTTGATGCAGCTACTGTCTTGACAGCAGCACCTGGGAGAGCAGTGGCAGCCCTTTTATACGGGCTGCATGCGAGCTCCTCCTTGGGAACCCTCCCGCTTTGGATCCATTAATACCCACTATGATTGAGTCAGGGCTATGATTCATACTCGGGAGAACGGGCGGCGAGTGATGCTTCCAGGTATTATCCTTTCAGGAATGTGCGTCGCGCTTTTGCTCTTTGTTTTGTAAAGGGAAGATGCATTGTCTTCCTATCGTGCTATTGCTTATACTTTACGTATGATTAATTCTCTGAGGTACACATGACCCCGTGGATGGATTATCCTCAAGGCTTCCTTTGGAGCGCCTTACGGTGCATCTGCATGACTCAGAGCTGCAGTTTCACCAGTTTCCATCCCCGGAGGGAAATAAAAAAATATTACTAAGTAGACAATATTGTGCCGTCGCTTAGCAGACTGGTTACAAAAAAAACTAGACTCTTTTTCAGCCTAAAGCAGCCACCGGAAGACTGCTGCTATACTCATCCCTCTAGGCAGACCCCAAACCCTCCCCCCGCGCCACATACTTAACAAGGGATCTCCAGACTGATTTCATCCCCTCACCCGAAGGTATTCCCTGACCCACTCTACCTCTTTAGTATTTCACAGCAGAGTCGCCCTTCTCCCCCAAGAAAAATAAACTTCCTTTACAAAGCTCAGCAGAAACCTCCTAAGACAGCCCGGCTGACTTTCCCCATCTTTTTCTAAAGAACCGCTGACAGCCCCGCCCCCTCCCCTCACAAAAAGCATCTCCTGGCGGCCTTCCATCCTCACTCCCTACTGCAGCCCCTGGCACACTTGCGCCCCCTCCTCTATTCCAGTGAAACCCCAGCAATCTTCCCTTGCTGTCCGCTGCAGGAACCTCCCTCACATGCTCTTTTACAAGCATCCATTACCCAAAGGAAATACTAAATATACTATACAAGTAACCGCGGCCGGCAGACTGCCACCCCATTCCCTTAAAAAATAATAAAAAAAACAAACTCTAGTAGAGTCCACCCCTCTGCCATACCCGCCCTGGTGCTGACATCGGCTTTACAGAAGCCAGCACACTCTGTACCCTGCGGCCATACGTCTATATTACATACGTTTCACTCTCACCCTGGGGCCGCTTTTAGAGTTCTCTCAGGATGCAACTCCTTGGCCCCGCCATCACTTAGCGGAACCGCCAGCGAGGGCCGACAGAAGAGGGCTGGGTCCTGTCACCGGAGACGGCTGCTGGGGGCATTAGTGAGGGTGATGGAAAGGCGGGGTGCAGCTTTAATGTAATCAGCTGCAACTAAAACTGCCAAACACGCTTAATGACTTAATCCCCATCTGCACGGTTCGGAGTCTGCGCGCCATTATTTACCCTCGTGCGTTGGAATTTTATGCAGCACCGCATCTCGACCGGTTAATGCGCCTGCTGCATAGAAGGGGAATCGTTTCCTTATAACATTGCGAATCCGGGTGAGACCTAGTCAGTGGCTCATCTTAGTCGTTAGGGTATTTGCAGTGTGTTCTGTTTGACGTGTGCGGATGAGTGCGTGAACGGGAACCGGCACCTGAGGTGATTCGGGGCGTGGCGCGTGGGGCACCTGGATCCAGTAACTTGGCGGAGGGAGCTTTTTGTTGCCTCGGCCTCAAGGTGGCAATGATGCACAGAGCAAGATATTTCGGGTACACGGTACATCCTTTTTACACGTAGACGCCCGGCTGGTTATCTCTGTGCAGGATGCGACACCGCATCTAAATGTAATGTATCCATCCTGAAGCTACTCCCAAGTCCTGTGTGCACCACTATATAAAACCCCAATTCCCAAAATAAACGTCTCAAATGTGTTTTTGAAGTGTTTACTGCGATTTTTATATGCGGCTGATTCGTACAGACTTGGAGACTGGGGGACCGGAAAAATCAGTTCTTTCGGCCGGTATCAACAGTAACGGACGTGTTGGAACCTGGCATTTTTTTAACACTGGTTTGTTGGTTTCACAGCCAACAACATAACCACTGGCTCAAATCACACATAAAGTGGGGTACACTGCGTTTTTGTATGAGAGATGTTATTTTGAGGGATGGGGAACAAATGTCTGACTATCGCTGATAGAGACTCTGAAGATATAATTTTCTTCAAATAAGGAAGAGTGTATTTATTTGCCCTTCGCCTCCTTGTTTCGGATCCCATTAGAAACCGTAGAGCCGCTGTCTAAATCCACTCTAGTTATTGTGTATACATTCTGATTCGCACGGCTTTACGTGGGGAGGGTCCCTCCTGGTCCAAGACCCGGCAGGTACCGAAAATTGAATTTGAAATGGGTTTCTATGGATACTCCATTAACTTTACTCTTATAAAACTGATCGTTTTTGCAACAATATCTGTAAAAAAAAATAAAAAAAAATAAGATAATATGTCAGTGAGCTATGTATGTATGCATACCTTGTTTCTACACTACAAACCAAGCCAAAAGGCACAAAGTCAAAGACCAGCATAAAGGCAATGAGAAGCAGTAGAGAAACCTGGGGTGTGGACGGTTAATACACTGTGAAGTAGTGTACTTTAAAGAGGCGAGTTTTGAACTCTTTCCTAAATCTGAGGGGTGGTTCTTGTGGATACAGGGCTTTTGTTCCAGATCCAGGGATGATAGATGGAAAAAGCTTGCTGTCTTGTTTCTTTTTTCTTTGTTATACTCCTTAGTCCACAGTCTCATGGTGTCCTGGTGCGGGTGTGCAGAGAATCTTCAGGCATGGTGAATCTGTCTGCAAGATGAGCAGGGGTGCTGTTAGTGATGGCTTTGCAAATGATGCAGCAGGTTTGTAGATGGTGTAGGCCAGCAAGGGAAACAATTGGAACTCCCCTCAGGATGGGAATGATGTGATCCTATTTTATTCTGAGGTGTCCTGCAGCGTGATGGATGCCCCTACTGGGTGCCAGTGTTGAGTCTGGGAGACCATGGAGTTGGGTTTAACCACCAACCAGATGCAAGAGTACAAGTGCTTAAACAGCAGTTTTGTGCAAGCAACTGTTTTTCTTTAGAAGAGAGAGCCGGTACCAGGCTATATTGTTTTTTTCCATCAAGGCGTTCCTTGAGAGTGAGGTTATTGTCCAGGGTGAATCAAACTGACTTGACATTCAGTCAACGTCAGTTTCATGTTATTGAACTAGGTTTGTACAATAGTTTTTTTGTTCTTGGCAAATAGCAATTTCGTCTTGGTTGGGTTGAGCTTCAGGTAGGCACTTTTAGATCTGTTTGGATTATGTGCAAGCGGAGTTTGAGATACTGGACGTCTGAAGCAAAGCAGACTTTCAAGCAGAGGTGTGTGATCGACATATTGATGAATCTGAGTAGAGCACCGAGTTTCTCCATGTAGAGGTTGAAGGTGACTGGAGATAGTATGGAACCTTAGGGAACTCCACAGGTAATGGGGACTTTTGTGACCTGGAGATGCCCGTGTGAATGAGCTATTGTTGGGTGCAAAGGTAGGAGGAGAACCAGTGAAGGACATTGCTGGTGAATCTCATTCAGGACTTCACGGTGTGTAGGTGGGTGGGATGGTCAAATGTGTCAAATGCAGTTTCGAGGTCCATCAATATCCAGAGGCAGGCATCATCTTCATCTGTGCTCATGAGTGCATTGTGTGCGATGAGTAAGGTAGAGGTCTCTGTGAAGCAGTGTGATCTGAAGCCAGAATGGTTGTTTGGTGGTTTCTGATTACAATTCACACAATTTACTTAATCCTGCATTCCCCTAGAGTATTTTCTTTTCCCTGGAAGTTTTTTCATGTACCATATTATCTTGCATAGTGCTTGCAGTGAACTGTGACAACTCTTGGTGTCTGGGATAGGTGAGGTGGTTGATGGGTGTTAATAATTGGCCAAGGTTGGGAGCTCTGGATAAAGATAGTGCAAGTTTCTCACATTTCCTGCCAGTTGGTCATAAAGGTGTTCAGGATATATGTTCATCTAAACCATGGCATGCTCTGTAGAGCTCACAGAATAATGGCCAAATGTGTTAGTTATTGTGATTGTATGGGAAAGTATGTGAAGGAGGTACAAGGCTCTCGAAATATTGACTGGGCGAAAGAAAATGCAGTACTTATAAGGGAGGGAGGGTGTAAGTAGTGTTTTGGGTTGTGGTGAAATGAAGGAGAGAGTGAAAAGATGCACTGAAAAAGTAAGGTACTGCATGAGACATGCAGGTGGAGCATTTCAGAACAAAGTGGGGAGGAGAAAGACGTCTGTGTCTAGGAGCAAGAGACTGCAGAGAAAAGTGGTGCAAAGGGGAGTAACTGAGACACTACAAAGACCACTAGTTAATTCACAAACTCATGTTTTTTAGAACAAAAACGTTTTCATTTTTAATTATTCACTACAAAATTATTATTTCTCATTTATTTGTTGCTACTTCTACTTACAAGCGCTGACAAAACCAACAGGTCTGGCTTGTTTCAGGTGCATGTCTGTTATGTATATGTCCGTATGAAATAACAGAAATCTCAGAGAGGCACCAAAATGCAGACCATCTGGCACAATCTAAGCAGCGCAGGATTTAATTTACGTGTTTTAAGACGCAGCCTTCATTACATAGGCTGCCTGTTGGAAACGATTCCTAGTCGTGCTTCTTCAGCAACGTCCCTGTGAGAGTCCCCATTTCCTTTTTCATACCACTTAAATCCTTGGTCTGGGCAATAATAACATTAGTTTATTGGAAGCTGCATCTGAGCAGATGTAACTGCGCAAAATGGGTTTAAGTGGAATGGAAGCGATGCCGTGCAGTAAGGCCTCTTTTTTTTTTTTTTTTTAAGAGCAAGATGATGCAACTTGCCATTTTGTAGGGGTATGCATGCTCTAGCACTGAGGCTTACCTATAAATTGATACCAGCGCCAAATTCAGTTTTATTTACCTATCTGACATGAATTGGTTAAACAAAAAAATAAATAAATAGAAGTGGAGCAAAAGAGCTTTTAAGGCGGCTTGGAGGGCAGCAATTTTCTTCTTGGTCCTCTGCAAAAAAAAGCAGAAAAAAAATACTCTGTGGAGGAGAGGGGGATTCGAGTTGGAGAGTGCGAAGCAATCGGGAGTGAGTGGGGAGGGGGAAAAGTATTATTCTTAGGGGAAGCACATGAGCAAGAATGCATCTGTGGGTGAGAAGCACTCAAATGAGTGAGCGTGGCATGAAGGGCGAAGGGGAAGCACATGGGTGAGGGAGTGCAACACGGAGTGCGTAAGAGAGGGTAGAAGGAAGCTACACATGAAAGGCAGCTGGAAAACACATACACTCTCATGGAATGCTTAACCAAGAAGAAAAACGTAGTTCCAAAAATGCAAATAGTGGAATGACACACAGCAGAGGTACACGTCTGTCCACGCAAAGCAACAAATAAAAAGCAAGCTGGTGAGTGACAAGTCAGCCAATGGTAGGCAATAGGTGGTCTCTGCAAGTTCACAAAAGGTCTTTAACAACCAGACAACTCGACCTGAAAATGATTTGCATTGGTGAACCTCATTATATACTTAATAGCTGTGATAAACCTGGTCAACCCTAATTCTCACCAGAGTGACAGCACTTACAGGAAACCAAACACTTAACACAACCAGGAGAGGGCATGGAGGAATTACACCTTGAAACAAATGCGGACGTATTCATGCTGTAGCAGAGCAACGGAAATGAGAAGCAATGCACAGGAAGAGCAGCAACAAAATGTTGTGCACAAAGGTAGCTGGCCAGCAGTCGCTTCCAGCGTGCAGAACTGTTGCTGTCATCATATCGTCTGTTAGTTAAATCGCAGTAACGTTAACATATTTTGGGCAAACATGATGGAACCTAACGTTTGCATATTAGCAATTACCTGGTTTTAACATAGCGCACTTCAGCATGTTGTATGCAATGTATATAATTATTACCCACTTCGATAGCACTTGCTTTATAGAGTTCAGAAGAGGGGTTGCTGCGATTCGAACCCGTGACCGGCCCATCGGAATGTTTTCAGGGGTGAGCCGTAATGTCCTGCTGGGCTCTCCCGCCAGCTATTAGGAAACGCTAGTAGGTTTCAAGCAGATGGAAATGCTGTGATGAATTATTTTACAGTTGGACTTTTTATGGCCAGAAAGCACAATTTCTCCATGACTGCTTCTGAAGTTTGTTTTCAGGTGGTTTAATGCTGTACTTCGCAGCAAAATGAGATTCGCATTTGTACCACAGATTTTGGACTTCACAAATCCTGACTGTAGGAAATAGCACGCCGGTGGGTATTGTGATGTTGACAACGGTAGCAAAGCGCTATTTTCATTCTTTGCTTTTTTTCAGTATTAGATGAAGCATGTATTGCATGCCGCCCCACGGGAAGTCTTGCAAGAATAGTTTATGATGCACATTGCATATTCTTTTCTTTAATGTCTACGGAACATTTCGTTGTTCCTCACTTAAAAGAAATATATTTCCACGATAACCAAAACCTTTGGAAAAAAGTTAACGTAATTTTGGTTTAAAACACTGATGAGCGAGCTTCTCTTAAGTGTCTGATTTAGAAAAGGACGCCTCTGACATTTCCCGAAGTAAATGAAGGAGGCAACGAGCTAACTGTTAGATTTTGTAAGAAGATCCTTTGACGGAGCTGTTTTGTTTTGCACAATTCTGGAGCTGTGTCGTTGGTGTGTTCTTATATTTTTTGGGTGGTTCACTCGTTTTCTTCTTCGGCCCTTGCTTTCATTGATTCTGTGTGAGGTCCAGTGAGGTAGGTTCCTGAGCTCAAGTTTTGCTCTGCCCAGCAGTATCCAGCCTAGAAGCAGTACTGTTGCCCCTGAAGATGAAGCAATGTAAAGGAGCATCCCGACACTCCCAGCTGAAGAGGGAAAAAATACGATCTCTCCATCCAGTTACTTTCCAACATATCTCATGCACTCCACCCAGCAATATTCCAATACACCTAAAAAAGAGACACCAATATCGATGCCTCAACATGTCTAAGGAGGGAACAACCAGTATATTCCTACCCACCAATGTCCTGATACACCACCCTTTCAGCAATATCCAAACATGCTGAAGGGAGTAGGTGACTTGTATGCCACCCATCAACTTCTGAACATCCATAATAAGGAAAAAAACACGAGTTAATTCTCCATCTAGAAAGACAGCATACCTAAAATAAAAATACTCAACGTGTATATTCCTACCCAGAAATCTCTTACTTTATCTAAAGTGTGAAAACAATCATGTAACTCTGCATTGAGCAACATCATAAATTAGGTAGAGCAAAACAATCGGTTCATGCCACAGCATCCCTAGAGACAAGGGAAACCAGCAAATACATTCTGGCCAGCAATGGTCTGGCATTTTAAAGAGACGGCACAATTTCATCTTGCAAAATCCCATCATGTTCAAATGGAGAAGTCAACCTGCATGACACTGAGAACTTCCCAATGTACCTAGACTGAATAACTGATCCATACATGCTACCCATCCAGTAAACCTAAAAGAAAGCATATTTAGCGAAGCCAGTAGAGCAAGGTGTTATTTTTTTTTTTTTTTTTTATTTTTTTTTTTTACAGATGAGTGCATTAGGAAAGGGAAATGGGGTAAAACAATACTGCAGGGGAGAAGCAATATGGCAGGTGAGGTGAAGAAACAAAACGATGGAGGGGGTAGAGAACACAAGTGAGAGAGCAACACGAGTGAGGGTGGCAGAGTGAAGCACATATGGTGAGAGTAGGAGAGAGAGTGCAACATGGGGAGGAGAGAGAAAAGCACAGATGGACAAATGAAAACACATGGAGACGATAAAAGGAAGCATAGAAGCCAGCTAATCAAAGAGATGGTAAAGAGGCTGTGTTGTGTGGGAGGGACAAACACAATATGGAAATGCTGAAACAAGGAAAGCTATCCAGTAGAAAGTAAGCAAATAAGAGTGACAGTAAAGCCAACCAATGGTAGGTTACAGGCAGACTTCAAGGCCTTGTTTGTTCTTGGTAAGCCCACAATATGCCTTTTGTTATTGGACCACTTGCTCTGTCTGGTAGGCTTGACCGGAAAAAAATTCACGTCCTGGGTACTGAGTCTCATCTACCGAGAAAAGCCACAGCATATTGGAGAGAATCTGCATGCACACTCCCACCCAGCAGTATCTCAACACACAAAATTTAAAAGAAGCATCTCCACTAAGGGCCGTCCCACCTTAGCTAAACAGAATAAGCATTGGCAAAGCCAATAGGTTTTGCCTTTTAAACCTATAGGCTTTGGCATTTTCTATGCTGATGCTGAAGCTGCGCTGTAGCGGCAACGATAAACAAACCTGAAAAAGAGTGATGAAATGCCATATGGCAGCTCAGCAGGAATATGTATACAGCATGACGTAGTCACCATTTTATTTATTTTTTAATATTTACCACACCAAGCTGGCAAACACAATATTTGGAGTGGTAATTTACAAAAAAAAATCTAAAGGTAAGCAAATGCGCTTTTGCAAAATGGAGTGGTCTTCCAGCAAATGGCAGTAGCCGGACTTAAAAAAACAACAAAAAAACATATATTACCTACTGGCGCTAGCCATAAGGTAGTTATAGTTGGTACCTAATTCCCCATAGATGAAGCATTCTTTGTTTTGCCAGTAACTTGATGAATCTTGATGACATTTTCAAAACTTGTACCCTGAATACTTCAGCTGCTGTGTTGAAAGTTTTGGGATGGTACATCCAGCTGGGGCTGAGAAAAAGGTTGGGGTGCGGATCACAAAAATGTGATTTCCCTGTGCAATTTCCCATAGGTATTTTGAACAAGACTACAACCCGAACCAATGAAGTTAATGATGCGAAATTAGGCAGAAAGCTAAATTTTGATCCAGAAAGATCTTTTTGTGATTTGGTGTGAATCCGTTCAGTAGCTTTGGTGTTACTAAAGGAAACAAATATGTAGGTACCTATTGTCGCAGATCCACTGCGGATCCATCTGTGGGGGATCTGCAGATCCTGGGTAAAAGCAAGGCCCTAATTGGCTGGCTGCAGCCTGACAGGAAAGTTGTGACGACCCTTTTTTTTTTGCTCTTAGGCCCAGGGAGGGCAAAAATATAGTGTAAAAACAAATGAGGGATCTGGATACAGGTATCCTGACCCAGTAGGACACATGCAGTGATTTCTGAGGGAACTCTAATGTGCAAAAACGTGCAATTTCTTTCCCCCCCCCCCCCCAATCTGCAGGTCTACCTTGGGGCTCACTGTGACAGCCACCCCATCCCCAACACCCAGTGTAAATGTGTGATGGATCTAAGCCGTGCACAGCAGTACTTATATTATTGTACAGTAATTATATATTACTTTACGTACAAAGACATCCATTTAAAAAACCCAAAGGTTACAGGGACGTTCTAGTTAGGTTCAGGTTTTATGCACACAAAACTATAGCAATTCAGCAGTTCTAGTTATACTTACCTGAAGAAACTATAACTCGTTCCCGAAAGTAACTTGAGGCTGTGAGTTATAGTTACTTAACATAAGTATAACTGCTGAATTTCTATGTTTTTGTGTGCCTAAAACGTGAACCTAACTATAACGTCTCTGCTGTAACCTTTTGTTTTTTTTTTTAAGTAAAAAAATAAAAATAAAATTTTATATATATATATATATATATATATATATATATATATATATAATCATTATTATTACTTTTTTTTTATTTTTTATTATTTTTTTAGGGAGAGGTGCAATTGAGGAGCGAGTGAGGGGACCAGGGGGGGCGATGTAAACATTGGGGGGAGAACCAGGATGAATGTGAGGCAGTAGTGGAGGAGCTTATGGAGGGGGGAGAAAAACAAAGCAACAAAAATTAGATAGGGGACGCAAGTAATGGGAAATTGAAAAAGGAGGTAGAAGTACGGAGCGTGCAGGGAGGGGGCTTGTTATCTGAGTCTGAAAGTGGCACATAAGCACGAAAGCACATGCGCACTCCAGTGATAAAGAAACTAGTTCTGTGAATGTGAGAAGTGGAAGGGTGCATGGTATGCAAATAAAATGAGCTAAAAAAAAGGTCTGTAGACAAGACCTAAAGCCAACATTTTCATTCCACATATAGAAACACCACAATACATCTAAATACTGAAAACCAGCACATACAGTCCCACCCAGCAATATTCCCATCTTACCTGAAGGGAAAACTCTCCCTTACACCGCTAATCAGCAAGGTCTAATCTTAACTATAACCTGCACATCTCATTCAACAATGTCTCATTTCTAATGAGAAATGTAAACTTACTTGTAAATCCCCACCTAGCAAAAGTCTGACTGACCTGTCCTAAAAAAAAAAAAAAGAAAGAAAGAAACTGAGTCGTACATCTCCAACAACTATTTTCGGAGTGTATCAATCAATCAAAGAGATTTATAGAGCGCGCTACTCACCCGTGAGGGTCTCAAGGCGCTGGGGGGGTGGGAAAGGAGTAGGGGGCTGGGGGATCACTGTTCGAAAAGCCAGGTCTTGAGGCTCTTCCTGAAATGTAGGTCCTGGGTCTTGCGGAGGTGGTTGGGGAGGGAGTTCCAGGCCTTGAAGGCTAGGTAGGAGAAGGATCTGCCTCCGGTGGTGGTGTGTTTGATGCGAGGGACAGAGGCGAGAGATAGGTCGGCGGAGCGGAGGTGGCGTGTGGAAGGTCACTCTTTCGTTAAGGTAGGCAGGGCCGGTGTTGTGGAGCGATTTGTGTGCGAGGATGAGAATCTTAAAGGTGATCCTTTTGTCTATGGGGAGCCAGTGGAGGGATCTGAGGTGTGGTGAGATGTGTTCGTGTCGGGAGGTCGAGGATGAGTCGTGCTGCTGAGTTCTGGATACGCTGTAGTTTGCGCTTGAGTTTTAGTGTGGTGCCGGCGTAGAGGGCGTTTCCGTAGTCAAGCCTGCTGCTGATGAGTGCGTGAGTGACTGTCTTTCTGGTCTCTGTGAGGATCCACTTGAATGTTTTTTTCAGTATGCGGAGTGTGTTGAAACATGAGGAGGTGAGGGCGTTGATTTGTTGAGTCCTTGAGAGGGATGAGTCCAGGATGATGTCGAGGTTGCGTGCGTGGTTTGCGGGGGTGGGTGCGGGGCCTAGCGTGGTGGGCCACCATGAGGGGTCCTAAGTATTTTTGTGTGGGCCAAAGAGGATTATTTCGGTTTTGTTGGAGTTGAGTTTAAGGTGATTGGCTGTCATCCATGCGGCGGTGTCGAGGAGTGCATTGTGTAGGTTGGATTTGGCGGTGTTGGGGTTGCGGGTGAGGGAGAGGATGAGTTGAGTGTCATCAGCGTATGAGAGGATGGTGATTCCGTGGGGTTTGATGATGTTGGCTAGTGGGGTCATGTGGATGTTAAATAGTGTGGGGCTGAGGGAGGAGCCTTAGGGGACTCCGCAGGTGATTTTGGTGGCGTGGGATTGGAAGGGGGGGAGACTGACTTTTTGGGTTCTGTCAGTGAGGAAGGAGGTGAGCCAGTCCAGGGCTTTGTCTTATCCCGGCGTCGTGAAGGCGTGTGCTGAGTGTGTGGTGGCAGACAGTGTCAATGGCTGCGGAGAGATCCAGGAGTATGAGTGCTACGGTTTCGCCCATGTCGACTCCGGATCTGATTTCGTCGGTGCATGCTATGAGAGCGGTTTCTGTGCTGTGGTTCTTGCGGAACCCAGATTGGGAAGGGTCGAGTGTGGTTTGTCTCGAGGAAGTGGGAAAAGCGGGAGTTGACTATTTTTTCCGTGACCTTGGCTGGGAATGGGAGGAGGGAGATGTGGCGGTAGTTGGAGAGGTCGTCTGGGTCGGCTTTGGTTTTTTTAGGAGCACAGTGACTTCTGTGTGTTTCCAGAGGTCTGGGAAGGTGGCGGTTTAGAATGAGCTGTTGATTGTGGCTCGGAGTATGGGGGCGATGGCAGGGCTAGCTCTGTTGTATATACGGTGGGGGCATGGGTCGGAGGGGGAGCCAGAGTGAATGGAGTTCATAGTAGTTTCAGTTTCTTCGTCGGTGGTGGGGGCCCAAGTGGTGAGTAGGTTGGGGGGTGTGTGTGGTGGGTTTGTGTTTGGTGGGTGCGTGGTGTGTGTAGGATGTGTGTGGTGTGAAGCTGTTGTGTATGTCCAGGATTTTGCGGTGGAAGTGATCTGAGAGGGAGTCGCAAAGGGTTTGTGTGTGCGTGGGGTCCTGGTTGCTGGCCTTGGGTTTGGAGAGCTCTTTGATGATGATAAAGAGTTCCTTGCTACTTTGGGAGTTGTTGTCAATGCGTAGGCAAAAGTTTTTTGTAAAAATTGTGCTTTGAAGAACAAGTTTGGGGGTGGGGTGGGGGAGGTGTTGGCAGTGATGCATAAAATGCCATAATCCACTTCTACATATAAACAACCACATCTTGACACGTTTTGGAAGATCTCTCAAAACACACCTGCTCCCTTACAGTTAAGAACCACATCTGCAAACAAAACCCTGACCTAACCCCCTCAGTCACTCATGACTGATAACTGCCTAAAGAATATTACTCTCTTGAACATGTGTGAAGCACCGCACAGACCAAAACAAACCTCTGTTGCAGCCTCCGTTTAACAGGATTGCCCGCTAAAGTTCGGCGGTTGCAAATCTCAATTCTGTGAGGACAAAGTCTGCTAGATTTCTGTGTAGTTTTCTAATAACACCTTACAGTTTTAAAAATATTTACCCAGTATAGCACTCTTGAAAGTGTTTGAGTGGCGGGGAAATTCACCACACAATATTTTGTTGTTTGTTTTATGGTGGCATCAAGTTGTTAATTGTGCAGCAAAATCTTTCCAATTTTGGTTGAAACACCTTTCTCCCTAGGGAGATCTGAGGAAAAAATCATGACCTGTTTCAAGACTTCAGGTGTTATTTCTTCAGTGGAGCCTACACAAACTGCGCGATGCTCCCTCAGCCCAACTGGCATGCGCTTCACTCTTCACAAAAGGCTGTAACTTTGAACAAGGCCGAGGGAGATTGGAGAGGTCCAGAGTCGGGCAAGGCACGGTCTCAGCCCAGGTCACTGGCCCTGTGCGCGGTCTACTGCTACCGCTGCAGGCCTGCAAGTCTGCAGGACACCTGAACGTATGGAGCACCACAGAGGCTTCCATTGAAAACCTTCCCAGGATGGTCCCTGTGTTGAAGAATGAGATGGGGCAGGTAAAAGACACGAGGCAGAAAACTCCATCCTGAAATTGTATTCCCCTTGACTAAGGTAATCGGCTCAATCCAAACATTAAATGCAAAATATGTAAAAGTTATGAAAGAAAAAAGGCATCAGAGGCCTGCCGATCGCACACGACACAAGCAGCCGGTTCAACTGGGGAGAAACTGTAGGCCGTGGGCATAATTCAGAGTTCGTTTGAATTAGTAGCTGGTAATTATGCCCCAGAGTAAATCTGATACCTGCCGATGGCGCCAACACACGTCTGGGGAATCGCATCTGGAAATACTTCTTCCTGGTGCATGAATCGTTGCCTCTCAGTTACCAGTTTACCTGTCTTTACTTACAAATATTAAAAGCAATGTGCCACGTGTGAGTTATTTTAGAATCTGTGCAAACTTGGCTAATCCTGGGCAACCAAATTGATAGTATTAAAGTTTGGAAAATCTGTGTTAGGAAAACTAAGGCAGTTGGCGTCCTTCAGGATCTGTAAAACCAGTGGCAGCGGGAGGTTTTAACAGGGAGGGGGCGGGCGGGAAGCACACTCACACTTTCACGCATGCACGCACATCCAATAACAACACTCATCAACATTCAAACATGCACGCACCAAACATTCATTTAAAACGATCTCTCTTTCTCTTTCTCTTATTCTTTCTCTTTCTCTCCCCTCCCCCCCCCCCCTTTCTCTCTCTCTCTCCCCCCCTTATTCAGCGTTGGAGGTCCCAGGAGGGTTGAGATTGCTGCCTTCCCTCACTGGCTGACCTTAGTTCAACCAATGAGGGAAGGCAGCAGTCCCAACTTCGTCACAGAGTGGGATGGGGTCAGTGACACTGCTGACCCCTCCCCACTATTTGACAAAGTGTCACTGATTGACACTGGCCCTGGGCGCTTCAGGGCTTAAACCTGAAGCACCAAGGTTGAAGTCAATGTGTGACGCTTTCCTTGTCACCGGGGGTGGGCCTCGAGGTACCTTTGCTGACTTGAGGCGGTCACGCCCATAGGAGCTGTGACCTCCTCAGCCCAGCAAAGTTCAGCTCAGGCAGCCAGGAGTGTGCGCAAATCGCGCCTGGCTGCCTGAGCTGAACATGAAGAGTGTCAAAAGGTGGGGGAGCTTGGCCCCTCCGCCCTAAAGGACAGTCCAGCTGTTGGAAGTGGGCCATGATTTACTTCCAAATTTTGACAATCGAACCAAGTTCCTATCATTTTTTTAATCCCTCCTTGCACAACACAGATTTGTGTAAATGGAGCGCACTCTGAGGAGCCGGTGTACATCACAAGCCTGAGAGGAGTCTCTGCCTCCATGCTGCTGGTCTCCAGGAGGACTCTACAGCGGACACAGAGGATCTCAGGCAGTGGTGCGTCCTTTAGTAAGCGGGGCTGTTCATCCCGGCTAAGCCTTCTGCAGATCGTTGATAATAGCGAGTTTTGGGAGGTGATGATGATAATCTCGTAGCCATAAATAGTCAGTGGGAAGGGGTAGGTAAACCATGCTGCGCGACTGAAAGTCCGACCAACACTGTCATGCCCTGTATGAAAGATTTGAATAGTGTGTGTCCCGCCATCGGTGTAGTGTTTACTTCCCAATTCTACCCGGCTACACTAAGCGCACGATGCAGCCATGCAGTGTTTCCAGAATGTTCTCGTCTTCCCGCTCTATCTGCCACAAACTGTGGAGTATTTCCAGTAGGTCTGCCTGCTCTGGAATATATTGCAAATGGTGGATCACTAAAGAGGCGATTTTTCACTCTTATGTTCAAATCAGAGACGTTTTAGGAGAGGGCTGAGAAAGCACTGAAGGACCAAAGTTGTGAAATCTCCTTCCAGTTTTGTATTTTCTGCTTTGCGTTAAGTGCAAACATCAAATCATGGAATGCTTTTATCGGTATGTCTGCCTTCATTCCTGATCTCATAGTATAGAGTTTGCCATATGCAAATGGTGCAGTTTTGTACAGTTGTTGAGCGTGCACCTTCATGAAGCACATACTACAGTCCTCCAAAAACACTTAGTAAACGAGCTCCACAAGTTGCACAGTACCTTGTGCTTACGTCCTTGTAAACATGACTTCACCATTGGAAAACTGTATCTGGAGCGGCAGCACCCTGTTTGAACCTGGCTAATAGGAGTTGGTGTTTCACAACGTCATGCGCTGCCCATATATCGAGTAACGGTAGGCTGGTAGGGTTCCCTTATCGACTGATAGCATGAGGTCATAGGTAATAGTAGCTGGAGCATCTTGCTTACCATGTGCAGGTCTAAAACTGGACTGGCAACTATCCAGGCTACTGGCAGCCTCCAGGTGCTCCTGCCCTCTTTTGCTCTGCGTGTCGGGAGCGCCTCTTGCAAGCACTGGAGTATTGGAGATCAGCCTTGTTGGACTTCACCTCAGGATCCAAAGTCAGACTATTTCTGGATAGTTCTGATAATGGCATCTTTTAGCAGGGTCGGAGTGACATTAATTACATTGAAAGGGTATTTGTGAGAATGGCGCTGCCTGGAATATTATTTGATAACTGTGCTGGTGTGGATCCAAGTCGCACGATATCCAACTTATAGTGTGATTTCCTGTTTCCTTCGGATGTGTGTCGGCACAGCATAGTCACATACCGTCAACTTAAAAAAAGAATACTGATCTTTCACATTATTTTATCAACTTCTGTCAACTTCTGTCCTCATGTTCAAGTTGCACAAGATCCTGTGTAAACAGCTTTATCTCAAATTTTGTTTAGGTCAAGCACACAAGCGTTCTGGCCTGTTGTAATACCTCTGTGGGCTTTTAACCACACCCACCGCACGACTATCACTATCACTCGTTCTCGGGCTTGCCTTTCAAAAATCCTTTGTTATCATTGGTAAATGCTTTACGTTTGTCCCTTCTTGGGGCAGTTTTGTTAACGCCTTGACCATCGCCCCGTTACATGGATAACTGCACATTTGCCGATATGTTTGACTGCGAGCAAACTTCTTTTTCCTTTTGTGTCTCTCCTTGGCGCTCACTCTTATGGCAGCCGTGGCACTTTGAATTTTATGACAACTGTTTTACTTTTCATTTTCAATTTATGTGGCAAGAAAAGTCCAGTTAGGAATTTACAACGCTAATAGCTTTAACTCAAGCAAACGCGAGATCCATTGCATTGCAAATGCTTGTTTAATGTAAGTTAAAGGCAAAAGACACGAACGTGCTAGTAAATGGATCTCCAAATGGGTTAGCTACGGGGAGATTCTCTTAAACTAATCTCTAAATGTTTGTAAGGTATGAAACAGTGTAGATGATTAAATAACAGAAGCGTTCTGGTGATGTAAAGCCTGGTGAAATATTGCATGTAAGATTTCCATATGACGCTGTGCAAGGACACAATTTCCAAGTCCTGGGCTCTTCTTTCACAAATAGCTGTTTTCAGAAGTGCAGGTTCTCTTGAATCAGAAGTGAACCGTGATTACAGCTCACAGGAATTGAAGCACAGTGTCCATTGTGACGTGGAGTCCTATGGTATCCTTAGTTGTTGTATGTAAATGGCATAACAAGAACCTAACCGGAATACAACAGACGGCAGTACATGGTCTTAGGCAAGCTTAGTCAGTGAGCAATACGGGAGGAAGGGATTGTGGACAGTTAATGTATTGTGATGGTGTGTTCTTTAAAGTGTTACGTTTTCAACAAGTTCCTAAGTTGCAGCACCGCTAGGAGAGTCCTGATGGATCTGTGGCATGTTGTTTGGCATCCTGTGTGCATAGATGGAAAAGACCTGCTGCCTGTTTTTTGTACACTTCTTAATCTGTATTCTGATGGGGTCCTGGCAGCGGCCGGCCGTACGGAGAAGCACCAGAGATGGTCAGCTAGTCTGCAAGATAATCTGGGTGCTAGTCGTGCTGGGAGGAGTGTTTATGCTCCTGGGATATTCAGTGCCCGAGCTGATGGATAGAGACATCTGTGTGTCTGTCTCATCTTTTTGAACTAGTCTGGCACTAAAGCTCGAGATGATGACCGATGATGACCGTGGCAGCCACCACATAAAATTCATCCCTCCTTGCTTTGGAGGGCCATGGATTTTTGTTCAGCTTGTTTGGTATGTTAGAGGAAAATTGCACAAACCCTCTCCCGATGGTGTCTTTACCTTGCTTGACATGTTTTCTGGAGGGCAACAGATTGGGAGAGAGAGCTAAAAGCCTGAGTAAAGTTAGAGGTAAAACGTAATATAAACGTAAATCTACAATTTTCATGTGGGTGTGAATATTGTACACATTTACACACGTACTACCCTTTGAAGCAACATTGCAATTTTGACAAGTGTATGAACTTGGTGGCGGAGCCATGGAAATGCAATGCACATCAGGTTTATACCCAGACAGTAGCATTTTTTGTATTAAAAATCATTAGGAATGCACTTCCATTTTAGGTGTGGCCCTAATGTACATACTCACAATCCCACACATACATATACATGCATGGTAGGGAAACCTGGACACAATTCCAAACGGTGGTGAGCTCTGCATGTGCACAGGAGTGTGTTAGAGTATGTTATGTGTTGCGGAGGCAACATATTTAAATATCTTTGTGAATCTGAACTCAATGCTCTACATATGGTAGACCCATGTTCAGGCCAGATGAGATGGCATGGCCTTTAGTGTTTGAGGTCATGGAGTGCAGAGACTGTGGAAGTGGTCAGAAGGGATCCCATTCAGTATGATTAGATGCTTCCGGTCTCTTGGGTTTATATTTGCAGGGTTTTCATTTGCTGCTGCGAGGCCGCCCATCTAGGCACCAACTGGGTTACAAAGTGAAATATGTGCTTCACAGTATTATTGTTCTGTACAGATGCCTGTGCATGATTTGGGGATACCATTTCCCATGAGTAGGATCAATTTGGGTATGGTTACTTGAAGACCTGGTGGAATCTGCCTGTCTTGACTCCGACAGGTCGAGGCAATGGCACAGCACTTTACAAACACAACATAACAAATTGAGATTTTCCTAGCCTTGGTGTCTGAAAGGCTAGATTTTATTAAAGACACGGAGGCGAGTATTATGCAGTCTTTTCTTGCTTTAATTTCTAACAGCAGCCAAGTAAAAGAACTACAGTACCCAGAAAAAACACAAACTACAACAATGACATCATAGCTGAACAGCCAATACGGTATCATACAGCAATACTAATATCTTAACTGCGAGCAACAAGTCCTCTTTTCTTGATGCAAAACTAAAGAGGAGAAGTAACAAACAAAACGGCATAGAAAATGGAAACCAAAGTCATAATGTCCATGCAACAATCTCGAAAATGGCGAAAGCGGAGTGCCTTCTGGGAGGAATAGACGTTGCAGGGCGAATCCAAAATCGGTAGGAGTTGTTCGTGTGCATCATGCCGAGCCAACACTGGAAGAGGTAGTTGGCACTGAAAGAAAGATACAGGGTGGGTTAAAACAGCGGTGGGATAATACTCGCCTCAGTGTCTTTAATAAAATCTAGCCTTTCAGACACCAAGGCTAGGAAAATCTCAATTTTATTACAAGACCGGAGGCTCATATTATGCATGTTCAAAGCATAGCAATGACTGAATCTGAAACATGAGAAATCGGTTTACAATAAAAAGTTCTAAACGTACTTTAATTCGACCAATCTGCAGACTTGAGAATATCCTGTAGAGAGGATCCTGCCCAAAAGGCGCGAGAGGCCATAGCACCTCTGGCCGAATGGGCACCGAAGGAACTTATATCAATGCCAGCTAGGGACATGACCCATTTAACCCAACGAGCCAGAGTAGGGGAAGAAACAGGGTTATGTGGTTTCTGAAAATAAATAAGTAGTTGGGAGGCAGAGGACGATCTCAAATCTGCAGTACGAGTCACATAACTTTTCAAACAATTTCCAACACATAGTTTGGGTTGAGAGGGAAAAAATTGATAATTGACACAAGCTAAATTAGTCTTTGTACGTCTCTTGACCTGGAAAGAAACACCAAGGGGGGAGAAGAAAAAGGAAGTAACATCCAACGCTTTAACGTCTGAGACACGTTTGATAGAGACTAGACATAAAAGCATGGTTAACTTGGCCGAAAGCTGTTTGAGAGAGAGCAAATCATTATTAGGCCAAGAGGTGAGAAATCGTAATACCAGATTAACATCCCACATGACAATATATTTAGGAGACAGTGGAAAAACGTATCTTACTCCCTTTAATAATTGGCATACGAGAGGATGTTCCCCAATTGGCCTACCATCGACTCTTTGATGTTACGCAGAGGTGGCAGATCTGTACATGTTAATAGTGCGATAGGCCTTACCTTGAGAGGCTAAAGAAGCCAGGAAATTTATAACTAAAACTACATTCGCTGAAAAGGGATCTGAATTCCTGTCCAGACACCAGCTGCTCCAAAGGGCCCAAGCGGACTTGTAGGCTCTGGAGGTTCCAGGGGCCCTGGCCTGCTGGATGAGTCTAGCAGCATCTTCCGAAATTCCTGGGGTTCTCCAGGACGACCTGAAATTCTCCAGGCTATGAGGAACAAGGAGCCGCTGAGAACTAATTGATGTTGTTGGCCTTGGGGATCCAAGAGGAGGTCGGGAAAGTGAGGAAGCCAGATGGGTTGATCGATTGCCTACTCCAATAGAGTTGGGTACCACGGTTGGGTCTGCCAGAAAGGGGTTACGAGTACCAGAGTGGACAGTTGTCTGCGTACTTGAGCAAGAACCCGGGGAATGAAAAGGAAGGGAGGAAATGCATAAAGAAGGGATGACGGCCAAGTCTGAAGGAAGGCATCTGTGGCTAGAGCCTGCGGATCTGGCCTCCAACTGAAGTAGGAAGGAAGGTGAGAGTTGAGGTGAGAAGCGAAAAGATCTATGGACATTTCGCCAAAGATGGAAGAAAGATGCCTGAATATTGAAGGGTGCAATTGCCAATCGCTGGAATCGTGAAGATGTCTGGAATACCAATCCGCTACTGTATTCAGCCTGCCTGGCAGAAACACTGCCTTGACTGAGATCCGACGAGGAAGACAATACTCCCAAAGATGCTTCGCCAATGTGGAAAGAATCTTGGATTTGGTACCGCCTAGGTGGTTGATATACCTGACCGCGGACAAATTGTCCATCCTGAGGAGGATGGTGCAACTTACTCTGTTTTTTGCAAAAGTGCGGATGGCAAAGGAACCTGCAAGCATCTCTAAACTGTTGATGTGCAAGAAGGACTCCTTCAGAGACCATGCGCCCCCAGTCGAGAACTGACCACATCTTGCGCCCCAACCAGTCCGACTTGCATCGGATTCTAATACAAGATCTGGGGCGGCAGAGAAGATAGTTCTGCCGTTCCAGGCATCTAGATGTGTCAACCACCACAGAAGTTCTTCCTTGGATTCGGCGTCTAGGACC
The DNA here is from genome assembly GCF_031143425.1 of Pleurodeles waltl. Taxonomy (NCBI): domain Eukaryota; kingdom Metazoa; phylum Chordata; class Amphibia; order Caudata; family Salamandridae; genus Pleurodeles; species Pleurodeles waltl. The sequence goes on from NC_090451.1 coordinate 533,406,544, forward strand.
AAGGGATCCGAATAAGCGAGACCCTTGTGAAGATGACAGATCTTGAGCCGCTGAAGGGCGCGATAATGTAAAGGACCTGGGAAGATGGCTTGGATAGAGGAAGCCAAAAGTCCTACTAGACGTGCCAGAGTTCTGAGGGAGATATGAGGGAGAGGTAGGGATTGACGAATCTCTTTCTTGATTAAGGATACTTTGTGTTGAGGGAGCTGCAGCACCGACCGAGTAGTGTCTATTAGAAAACTGAGAAACTCCAACTTTTGAGTCGGAATTAGGACCAACTTCTGCACATTGATAAGAAAGCTTAGGCTGAGAAGTAGGTTCTGACAAAGTTGAAGATGGTCTAAAAGCAGACGTTTGTCCTGTGCCATCAACAAAAAATCATCTAAATAAAGGATTAGACGAACCCCGTGAGAACGGAGAAAGGCTGCGACGGGTTTGAGAATTTTGGTGAAACACCAAGGTGCGGAAGAAAGCCCGAAGGGAAGAACTCTGAATTGATAAAAGGAGTCTAGCCACTGGAATTGAAGGAATTTCCTGTGTGAGTGATGAATTGGCACTGTGAGGTAGGCATCCTGAAGGTCTAATCTGACCAGCCAATCGTGCTGAAGCAGAATGTCCCTGAGATGGAGAATAGTTTCCATCTTGAAGTGTCGATAAACTATAAAGTTGTTGAAAGCTTTTAGGTTCAACAGCAGACGAAATTTCAGATTTTTCTTTTGGACGAGGAAGATGGTGCTGAGGAAACCCGAAGGGTCGAACTGGACGGGTTCTATCGTGCCTTTGGAAAGGAGAGAGAGGATTTCGACGCGCAGAAGCTCGGTTTGATCTTGGGAAAAAACTAGGGGCAGAGGAACGCAGGATTGAAATGGGGTTTGATAAAATTCTAACAGGTACCCTTGAATGGATTGAATTACCCAGGGATCTGAGGTGAGAGAAAACCATGAATTCAGAAACAGAGCCAGTCTGCCTCCTACTGGAGGAAGGCCAGAACTGGAAACACTTACCGGAGGTTTGGTCTCCTCTGTTGGCGTAGCCCCTGTGACGGTAGCCTCTTGATCGACGGGGATAGAATCTTGGTTTATATCCCGTGTAGGTCTCAAGCTGGGATTGCTGATTGTAGAAGTCTCTGTTGGCGTATTGGCCTCTGATGGAGCGGCCGGCAAAGCGACTCCTGCCTTTGCCGGCCCCGGCAAAAACCCGAGATGAAAAGATCTTTTTCATAGAAAGTTGGGCCTTGTCCAGGGAGGCAAAGGTGGACACATATTTCCCCAGATCTTTGATGAAAGAGTCCCTGAATAATTGGCCCTTAGCCAACGGGCCATCATCCTTGGAGGCTAAAGAGGCCAGTTTAGGGTCAATCTTCAATAGTAGACTTTTCCTCCTCTCAATAGATAGCTGAGTATTGGCATTCCCCAGCATGCAGATAGCGCGTTGCGCCCAGTTCGAAAGAACCTCAGGATCTATAGGACTGTTGTCCATTTTAGCCTCTTCCGCCAAGTCAAAAATTCTGGTGAGAGGACCCACCAAATCGAGGAGCTTGTCCTGACAACCTGACCAAGCTCTATCAACGCCCTTCTTGGGATCTTTGCCAAATTTGGTGAAAAACATCAGCATGTTGGGATCAATAACTGGAGTTGCCGTAATGTTATCTGGTAGTGAGGGACGAGGACACTCCGACTTAAGCTTATTGCGAGTAGCTTTGTCGAGGGGATGGCGTAAAAAGAAAGAAACCTAATCAGCTACATGATCAGATGGATATCACTCCTTTGAATTTGGATGAACCATGAAGGAAGGGTCGAATAAGGGTTCGCCGGCATGGTCAACCAAAACATGAGACACAGGGTGAACGGCACCACCGTCACTCGGAGAAATTTTACGCCTTTTCTCCAGAGGCCCACACAAAAATGGATCTGCCGATCCATCCATATCGTCATCATGACTAGAATCATCATCATCATCATCAGTGTCTCTTAATTGTGTAACATGCACTGGAGAAGGAGGGGGACCCGATTTAGAGACCTCTCGGGTGGAAGGACCAGAGGAAACGCCTTTGGACGGCACTGGGAGGGTGGCCGCACGTTTCTTGCCTTTATTAACTGGCAGTTTGGAAGAAGACATAATTTTGGAAAAGGAGGCTTCTAAATTTTTTGTGATATCTGACATGGAAACAGTCACTGCCTGTTGTACAGAGTCCTTAATAATGGACTTTAAATTTTCTTGAAAGACTTGGGAATCTTCTTCCTCAGTCATAATGACAAAGCCAGTAAAATATACTAAAATAAGTATATAAAATAAGTATATAAAGATAACAAACCTAAATCTGTAGGAAACTGGGGAAACGGGTTAAATGTGAAGAAAATGGGAGGGAGTGGCTGAAGGGGCAGGAACCAGGAAATAGGGGCGGTTACCGAAATGAAGACAGAAGCTGACTGACACCGAAAGCGTCAGAGCGGTTGAAATGAGGTGGAGAAAGGCAGCCGGGAGAAAAAACGAGCGAAAATACGCTCGAAATGCCAGAATATTAGACGCAGTGTGGGCCCTGTCAAGAAAGGTATGCCGAGTATGACAGGAATGTCAGGAATGGCCGCGCGTGTCTACAACGGCCGAAAAACGACAGTTGAAAGACGCGCTGCAGAGAGAAAGGAAGACGCGCGTTTAAGCAGGAATAGCAAACGCGCTGTTATACAGAAACATAGCACATGTAAATACTTGAAAACAGTTAGTGTAAACAAAATATAGAACAAATAATAAAGGTACTTATCTTGACTGCGAGCAGCAAGAAAAGAGGACTTGTTGCTCGCAGTTAAGATATTAGTATTGCTGTATGATACACTATTGGCTGTTCAGCTATGATGTCATTGTTGTAGTTTGTGTTTTTTCTGGGTACTGTAGTTCTTTTACTTGGCTGCTGTTAGAACTTAAAGCAAGAAAAGACTGCATAATATGAGCCTCCGGTCTTGTAATAAAATTGTATTTGTTCCTAAATCTGTAGATCTGGTAGGTGCAACTTTTCAACATCGTGGTATTTACAGGTCTTTACCATAAGTTCATAATTCATGTTTTACTGATACATTAGTAAAAAACAAACGAAGTTTGTCCGTACACATTGACGCATATGTACAAATTATGTTAAGGTGTCATCTGTAGTAATGTGGTCTTTTTTTTTTTTTTTTTTTTCGGCCTCGTCTCTAGAAAGGGAAAGATTGCCTATGAGGATGTTTTGTTTTGAATTCTGCATGTTGCTGCATCTTCACAGCACTTCTTCACCAGGTTGACTTAATGATGCAAGTTCTGATCCTTTGTTATATCAGCTGTTTCATTGTATGTTTTTGTTAGGAGAGCCAACCCTGGAGTGTTTCTGATTTGTGCTATTCCATCTGATTGGTCCCTGAGTAGGCGGGAAGAGAACTGTTAAAACTAGAAGTACCAAAGAAACTGGTGCACTGTCCGTACTAAGCACTGTAGAACATCTACGTTGTCTCTGTGCAAAGCCCTTAGGACATCCTGTGTTTGTAATTAGAAGAAAATATGCAGCAGAAAGTGAAATCTGGACCAAAAATTGAGATAGGAAGCCCATTGGAGGGGGATAGAAACCTGGGCCTGACACAGTGCTGGAAATCATGGAGGGTCTGGTGGAATAATGCATTCTCTGCAGGAATCTGTGTTCGAACCAAGGGCCACAAGTTCGAATCCCAGTAGCTCCACTGCGCCTTTCATTCTTCTGAGGTCCATAAAATGTGTACCACTGAGTTGGGTAACTCTAAACAGCTGTTAGCTGTCAACACCAGCAAGAAACTCTATTGGAGTGAAGGTGCTCTGCATACATGCCTGTTATGTTATTTGACAGAAAGTAGGTCCTTACTCTGAAGCCAGAACTACCTCCTCCTACCCCATCATCTTAAAGTAATCAGGTACTTCCAGCCATCTCCTTCTTACTGATAGTTTTGCCCATGAGCCCTTGATCTTAATACGGGGGCTTTACGTTAATCCATGTTCAGGTGGTGCGCAAAAAATGATAGTTTGTTTCTCTGCTACATATATACATACATGCCAACCCTCCGATTCAAGCGGGAGACTACCGATTTCAAGGCTTGCCTCCCACCTCCCGATTCCTGCACCCAGAAACCCGATTCAGAGTTTTGTAATACAGCCAAAAAACAAATGTTGATACCTGTAGGAAGTTGGTTCTGTATGTACTATCTCAAAGTGAGAGATAGTGTGCACAGAGTCCAAAGGTTCCCCTTAGAGCTTGATAGTGGCAAAATTAGATAATACTAATGCTCTATTTTGTGGTAGTGTGGTCGAGCAGTAGGCTTACCAGAGGGCAGTGTTAAGCATTTGTTGTACACACACAGGCAATAAATGAGGAACACATGCTCAAAGACTTAACTCCAGGCCAATAGCTTTTATATAGAAAAATACATTTTCTTAATTTATGTTAGAACCACAAGATTCAAGATTTGAGGTAAGTACATAAAATGCAAGGTACTTCACACAGGTGAGTATATAACTTTGATTTAAAACAGTAGTACACACAGTTTTGGTTAAAATGGCAATAAGCTATTTTAAAAGTGGACACTGAAAAAATCAACAGTTCCTGGGGGTGGTAAGTTTGGTTAGGTTTCTCAGGTAAGTAAAGCACTTACACAGTCAGTCTCCTGGGCTTAGGCAGCCCACCGTTGGGGGTTCAAGGCAACCCCAAAGCCACAGCACCAGCAACACAGGGCTGGTCAGGTGCAGAGGTCAAAGGAGGGCCCAAAACACATAGGCGCCTATGAAGAACAGGGGTGCTCCGGTCCTGGTCTGCTTGCAGGTAAGTACCTGCGTCCTCTGGAGCGGACCAGGGGAGTTTTGTAGAGCACTGGGACACACACACACAAGCCCACAAAACACACCCTCAGGGGCGGCCGGGTGCAGTAGGCAAAGTAGGCGTCGGGTTTGCTATACAAAGCAATGGAGGGACCCAGGGGTCACTTAGGCGATGCAGGCAGGGCACAGGGGGGGCCTCTTCGGCCAGCCATCGACTGGGCTAGGATGAGGGCCACCTGCTGGTCACTCCTGCACCAGTAGGTGGTTCCTCTCAGTCCTGGGGCTGAGGGTGCAGTGCTTGGTCCAGGCGTCGGGTTCCTTTGTTACCAGGCAGTCGCGGTTAGGAAGAGCCTCTGGATCCTCTCTGCAGGTGTTGCTGTGGGGGTGCAGGGGGGGCCGTCTCAGGGTGTCCACGTTGTTGGAGTTGCCTGGGAGCCCCCTCTGTGGCGTTTGTTGTCCAGGACTCGAGCCGGGGGCGTCAGGTGCAGAGTGTGAAGACTCACGCTTCTGGCGGGAAGTGAGTCTCTTTAAAGTTGTTGCACAGTTGCTGCTGTTTCTGAACAGTGCTGCTGTTCTCAGGAGTTTCTTGGTCCTTTAGGTGCAAGGCAGTCCTCTGAGTCCTCAGAGGTCGCTGGTCCCGTCGGATGCGTCGCTGTGCAGGTTCTCAGAGTCTGCAGACAGGCCGGTAGGGCGGGGGCCAAGTCAGTTGGTGTCTCTGTCGTCTCTGCGGGGCTTTCAGGTCAGCAGTCCTTCTTCTTTCTTCAGGTTGCAGGAATATGATTACCTGGGTTCAGGGTCGCCCCTAAATACTCAATTTAGGGGTGTGTTTAGGTCTGGGGGGCAGTAGCCAATGGCTACTGTCCTGGAGAGTGGCTACACCCTCTTTGTGCCTCCTCCCTGAGGGGAGGGGGGCACATCCCTATTCGGGGAATCCTCCAAAACCAAGATGGAGGATTTCTTAAGGCAGGGGTCACCTCAGCTCAGGACACCTTAGGGGCTGTCCTCACTGGTGGGTGACTCCTCCTTGTTTTTCTCATTATCTCCTCTGGACTTGCCGCCAAAAGTGGGGGCTGTGTCCAGGGGGCTGGCATCTCCTCTAGCTGGAGGGCCCTGGGGCATTGTAACACGAAGCCTGAGCCTTTGATGTCACTGCTAGGTGTTACAGTTCCTGCAGAAGGGAGGTGTTAAGCACCTCCACCCAGTGCAGGCTTTGTTTCTGGCCTCAGAGAGCACAAAGGCTCTCACCCCAGGGGGTCAGAAACTCGTCTCAGTGGCAGGCTGTCACAGACCAGTCAGTCCTGCACTGAAGGATTAGGTAAAATACAGGGGGCATCTTCTAAGATGCCCTCTGTGTGCATTTTGTAATAAATCCAACACTGGCATCAGTGTGGGTTTATTATTTGAAGTTTGATACCAAACTTCCCAGTATTCAGTGTAGCCATTATGGAGCTGTGGAGTTCGTTTTGACAAACTCCCAGACCATATACTTAATATGGCCACACTGTACTTGCATTGTCTAAGAATAGACTTAGACACTGTAGGGGCATATTGCTCATGCAGCTATGCCCTCATCTGTGGTATAGGGCACCCTGCCTTAGGGCTATAAGGCCTGCTAGAGGGGTGACTTACCTATGCCACAGGCAGTATTTTGTGTGCATGGCATCCTGAGGGGGATGCCATGTAGACTTTGCCTTTTTCTCCCCACCAACACACAATCTGCAATGGCAGTGTGCATGTGTTAGATAAGGGGTCCCTTAGGGTGGCACAACACATGCTGCAGCCCTTAGGGACCTTCCCTGGTCACAGGACCCTTGGTACCACTGGTACCTTTTACAAGGGACTTATCTGTGTGCCAGGGGTGTGTCAATTGTGGAAACAATGGTACATTTTAAGTGAAAGAACACTGGTGCTGGGGCCTAGTTAGCAGGGTCCCAGTACACTTCTAGTCAAGTCAGCACCAATATCAGGCCAAAGGTTGGGGGGGGGGGTAAGTGCAACAGTGAGCCATTTTCCTACAATACCTGTTAAGCATACTCCAATCTCCCTCTCCAAGAATTACCTCTGACATGAAAGGTTAACGCTTTGCCCTTAATTCTTGGGGGGTAGATTAGAGTATGTGTCAGGCCTGACATTTTATTTTTGGCAGTTTTTACATAGCGCAAACAAAAAAGGGTTTAGAACACTGTTATTGTTTGCTGTCTGCCAGTGGTTCCCAACCTCTTGACCTCTGTGGACCCCCGCTTTATCATTACTGGAGCCCGGGGACCCCCACTAAATCATTATTGGAATCTGGGGACACCTCACTTAGCCATTACTGAAAACTGGGAACCTAATCTGTTAATATTACTTCATTTTCTAAGCAGTTGCGGACCCCCCTGAGAATGCTTCAAGGACCCCCAGGGGTCCCCGGACCACAGGTTGGGAACCACTGCTGTATGTTATTAACTGCCAAAAATGACTGATTTTCTGTCACCATGCACACCCATACTACCGATTCGGGTAGATTGCCTCTGCTGCACTATGTCAGTGGGGAAAATACATTCTCCTGGCAGATTTTGTCAGAATAGGATTTTTTAATTTTCTTTCTGGAATGTAAGCAAGATTGGGGTAGTGTTTGGTGTAGAAAGAAATCCATTTCGGAGTTGTCTACTTTACAAGAAAAAATCATGTTATCTTTACTCATTAGCTCTCTGAATTTTCAGATTGGTAATGGTGACTCTGCGGGTTAATCTTTGACCACATGGGATTGCAAACCAGGCTATTGCTACAAAATCTTAAAATTATACTTAGAGGTGGGTGCACCAGGAATTGTACACAAGGATTCAAATCTGTATAAAGTGGATAAGCAAAAACGTATTTAGCCCAGAATTAGGATCGACCACAGTCTTGGGGTGTCAGCAATTTTTAAATCATTGTTAACAGCGAGGGAAATTGTCATTGTGTTTTAATTGTGGAAATACAGATATTTATTTTACCTGCGTACAGTGCTATAGAAAATTAATTACACACGATCCTAAAACCTTTAGACCGTGCAGGTCTACACAAATACAGTGAGGGAGGTGAAGCCATTCCAGTGGCAGGGGAACCCTGGAAAATGAATCGCTTTCTGGCAGGGTCCCAAAAATGGGGAACTTCCTCCCAACAAAGGTACACATGGCCTGTTCCCTCACATTATTCATGGCCAGCCTGAAGAATGACCTACTCGGTTGGTTTCGAGTTCTTGCCTTGTGCGCCTGTCTTCATTTGTAAGCAATCCTAACAACATGTTGCAAATTAAATGTTTCGCGTAACCTGCTTGCATGTGTGTTCTTGGTATGTTGAAGATGATGGATTTTAATGTATTTCTCAATTATACAGAGCACTTAAAACGCTTGGCTAGATTTTCATTTGTGCTATACAAAAACGAAAAAAGATGTAAATACGCTATAGTGTTATACTGCCTCTGCTTGCCGTTGCTTTATCTTTTCAGGGTCTTTAAAAGCTGAGGCTGGCAGCTGTGAAGTGCGTTTTTACACTGCGCAAAACACTAAAATAATTTGCGACACGTTTTTAAGCCACTCCGAGTTAAGGCTGCAGGTTGCGTGCCCTTGAAGCACGTACAAGAGACGTGCTCAAGTTAAAAAGCTGTCCTTCTGGAGTGCGCGTGATGAACACGTGCTGGTGGAATTTCACACTTTGGCTACAGCACACCTTCTGGACGGTTAAAGAAGTGTTTAAAAGTCTTGTAACGTCGACCTAAGATACTTGAGGCTTTCAGTGGTTGTGTCTGAAAGCTTTAATCGCCGTAAGAGCAAACTTCCTCCTTTGACTACTCATACTGCTATTACATGGATATAAAACAAATCATTCTTGTAACTCCCTTAAACTTCCGAACTTCTTTGAGTGATAGTCACGTCCTGCTGTAAGCTTGTCTGAAGGTCTCTTGGAACGTGAAGCTTGACTCGCCCAAAAGCCATCTGATGGCAGATGGAAGCCATGGTCTACTGGCCTGGTGAATTCTCAGTGCCTGGAGGTCATTTTGGGGGGCTTCGCAGACGAGTAGAGATTCAGTGGATTATTTACTTTTTAAGACGGCAGTTCTAGTTTTTACTGTAATTAGGAGTATTACTGTTCACACTTTGTACTGTGACTTGATATCCCCTGGGAGCATTAATATTTATGGCAGAGTAATTCTAGCTTTCATGTGCTTCCAGGGAAGTTGAGAATAACCTCAGCCTTAAATATGCATGACACAACTAAGCCTGCATGGGATTTCCTAATTTAGGCAATATTTTAAATTAAGGATTTACGTAATTGTGTTTTTAACTGTACATATTTTAAGAAGGGACAGATTTCCTGCTATCTGATTTTTGCTTTCGGCCATTTTTAGGTAAGCCTGTTGTCTCCAATTCCATCGCAAAAGACTAGAGTTGGATATCTAGCTGGTGATTAAAAACTTTTTTTTTTTTAAATGCAGTATTAGCCAAAAAGATTTTTTCGTCAGCTCCTCGTCAGTTCCTCAGCCATTCATTGGGACGCATACCTTCTGCAGGCCTAGTTGAACTATAGTACTTCCCCTATGTACAGGGAGAGGGATAGTGGGGTATGGGGAGACTTGGCCACACCTGGTTAGAAGTCAGTGAGTGGGGTTAGTGAAGGGAGACCTGGTAGGTAGGGCCATAGTTACATCTACAGTGGCTTATAACCTTAAAAAGGTAACTTCTAGGCTTATCCATGCACAGGATATCTGGATGTTCCCATTGTGGAACAGGTGTGGTCAGAACAGTCTTCCCCAATTGATATGAGCTTCTTGGGGCTCTTCTTCGTTTGCCAGCCCCTTAAGAGTGACTGTCTGGCTACTCATTTCACATGCACCAGGAGGATGCAGACTTATCGGGTCTTGGCAGGAGAAGTACACATCTTTGCCTACATGTATGCATGCACTTGCCCGTATAGTCTTTGAAAGCTGATTACCGCTTAGGCTTCACAATTAAGGAGGGACAATGAATGTTGCTGCAGTATTGAAAGGACTTCTAGGAGTATTTGAAGAAGTTACTCCGTTTCAGAAGTGAGCAGTCATTTCCAGTGGACACTCAGTTGGATGATGACTTGGAGTCCCAAATGTTTTATTTAATCGGAGGGGTGGGAATCTTGGCACAGGAAGCCTTGAGCACGAATGCTTTCTAATTGCCCCTCTGGGATGCTGGATTTGTTCCCTGTCAAGTAAGCTGATCACCAAAGACTTGAGCATTGTGTAAAAGTTCTATCTGTCCTGAGTTTTTACCTTTTTGTGCAATGGATTTCCACTAAGAGGAGCAGGGAATTTGCTAAAAATAATGCAATTAGAGGAGGTTTACAGGCCTATATTTCTTTGGATTGAACCTCAAATCCTCACCATCCGAATGACCAATGATAGTGCCAAAGTTTCCAAAACCTTTCTGAGGCACTGAACGCTCCCATACATGGGTGAATTGTCATTGTTTTTAACTGACATCGGTGCAATCCCGAAATTCGACATGTTTTGCTATAAGGTGCGTAGAGATTGTTTTTTTTTTTCCCAGCTTGTTAAACTGGCTGAAGGTATTAATGTGCGACTTTCCCATAACAGCATCACAGAATTTGTCTGTACTGAAATTGTTAGTTTGAAAGTGAGTGTTATGGAGGGAAGTGGCTCTGGTGCATTGTCAAGCTTCCTTCTTTTCTAATTAAACTGCACTTTGGAGGCAGAGCAGTAGTCTGAGGCAAGAAACCCAGGACCAACTTCCAATTTAAATGTATCTTGATTGCGTTCAGGATCTCTGTTGGTCACCAAATATTTGCATTCTGTCAGGAAGGTTGATCTGAAAGTGAAGTCTTCAGTTACAATAGATAATAGTTGAGCACTACAAAAAGTCAGTTCATACCTAACCACGTTGAAACAAATTATCTTTATCCTATATAAATTTAAAGAGTTAATTAAAAGAAAGCTTTTAACTGTTGCTGTGCTATGAGCTTGGATTTCTTTTTGGCCCACCTGTTAAACCTGGCATCCTTGGGGTGGCCGCCTTACCCTAGACTTTTTGCCTTTCCGACTTTCCCTCGTGTTTTGTTTCTGTAGCTTTTGTTGGCCTTAGGACTCTGAGCACTTTACTACTGCTAACCAGTCCTAAAGTGCATGTGCTTCTCCCCTGAAAGCATGGTAACATTGGTGTATCCACAATTGGCATCTTCATTTTGCCTGTAAGTTCCTTGTAGAGTGGTGTATCATTTGGCCAGGACCTCTAAATTTAATGCTACCAATGGGCCGGCAGCACTGATAGTGCCACCCACTAAGTAGCCCTATAAACATGTCTCAGGCCTGCCACTGCAGAGCCTGTATGTGCAATTCCACTGCCACCCTGACTTGGCATTTAACACCCCTTGCCAACCCCTACACTCCCCTTTTCTTACATCTAAGTCACCCCTCAAGCCGGCCCTAGGGCAGGGTGCCATGTAAGTAAAAAGGCAGGACATATACCTCCAGTTTCCATATCCTGGTAAAGAAAAACAATTACAAGTGGTGTGCCATCATTGTGAGGCCTACCCCTCTCATAGGCCAGCATTAGGAACTCCTCATAATATATATTTAAGTTGTAAATCCTGATCTGAGAAGAGTGGCTGGGTCATGTTTAGTATCATTGGAATGGCAATAATAAATCCTCTTCACTGGTAAGGTGGAATTTATTACTACTAATCTAGAAATGTCACTTTTAGAAAGTGGACATTTCTGTGCACTCAACGCCCTGTGGGCCTACAGCCTCCCTCCAATAGACGTCTGGCTTAAGTGGGGTGATAGTTTCACTTGTGCATTCCCTTCAGACACCCACTACGCAGGACACTCTGTCATGTCTGCATACTGATGGGTCTTCCTGGGGAAGGGGCTGGGAGCATCTCACACCTACATTTCAAAGGGTAAGGCTGGTTAACTCCCACCGGCTGTCTGGAGCCGACTGGCTTGAAAGGGGGACGTGCGCACTTCACAAGAATTTTTTTTTGGTCATCTCCCACATGAAAGGCACTTTTCTGTATTAATGGTGGGCCTTTTGACCCACTCAGGAGTACACCTCTGGACCCCACAAGACTGTGCTTCAGCAAAGACCGATGTGTGCCAGATTCACCTCTCTGCCCGACCTGCCTGTTCCCAGGAACCGCCTCTGGCCTGCTGTGCTGGCCTGCTGCCTGTTGATCTCTGCCTGCACTTTGGAAGGATTCATAAGCAACCCCAGAGTGACTCTAGGACCTGCCTGGCATGCCCTGTCTGTCCAAGGATCCTAAATCAGCGCATGACTGCCAGTCCTGACCGGCCCTCGTCAGGGTGGTACAGATACATCTCGGCCCCCTCCCGTCAGTTTGCTGGGCTGTTAACTATGGAATCGGCCCCAGAGCCATCACTCCCGGTGTCCATGTTAAGCTCCCTATACTCCACGAGGATGTGGCTACTGGATCAGCAGCGCTGCCCAGATTCGCTCTCTGACCCGGCTGAACTTGACACCTGGGGTTGCATACAATTGAGGAGCTGGCCTGCTGTCACCCATACCAGTGATTCCCTCCCCTCGCCTGCTGCTCACCTGATCCAGCGAGGCCGAGGGCTGTACTGGGGCTCCAGAGCGCCCTCAAACTCCGTGCCGGATCCGGACCTCCGCGGACTCCCCCTTCCCGCCGCTGGAGTGGGGGAGAGTGCGGCCGGGGGATCCCTACCATAAAGACCCGAGGCGAGGTCCCTCCACCTTCTTCTTTCCTCGATCACTGTTCTTTTTGCTGCATCGCAAAAAGAGGACTGGTCTTTCCCTGTAACCCCTTCCCCGGGCCCTCCAGCCAAGAGAGCGTGACCGGGAACCTCTGCCTAAAGACGAGGTGAGCGCCGCCAACACCCACCGACCATACCAAGGGTTCGAGCTATGGTTGGGGCATTCTTCTCCAGATGCTCACGTAAAGGAGAGCACGACCAGAAGATTACTGTATCACCCTAAAGAAAAGCGCCACGCAAATTACATGTGACACTGCGAGTGTGCCAAGCCTGCCGCCACTGATCAACAAATTATCGAGTACTGATCCCAGAGTGGTGTTATTGAGCACTCCTTCCAGATTATTGTTATTGAATACTTATTCCTGAATATTATTAGTCAGTACTTACTTCAGTGTATTATAATGGAGTGCCCATTTGCTAAAGTACTAGTAATTGGATTATTACTGTTTTGAAATATACCCAAACATATAAAGATCATATATATATATATATATATATATATATATACATACATATATTTCTAATACCGTCTGAAGTCCTTTTTGTGGCGGTTCCCTGGGTCACTGTGGGGGAGGACTTGCACAAATACTTTACACATTGCCTATCCAACCTACCAGGGGGTGAGGACAGGCCAATTTAGTGGTGTATCTGACTTACCCTGTCTAGAGGGGGTGGGTTCTGCTTGACTGAGGTTCACACCCTAGCCAACCAGAAACCCCCACTTCTAACACCACCCCAGACCCAATGCTGTAATGCACAGTTTGAACCCCTACCCCTTAGTAGGCTGGTGCCAGTTAAAGAGCATCTGTCCCACAACTGGATCCAGAAAGAAGTCTGCAGTCAAACAGGTGTCTCGCTTGGGCAGTTTTCTGCTTTGCAGAAGAATTGGAAAAAGAAAGTAGAGACTCGACTTTTCAAACCTCTAAAGCTCTGCAAGTATCAGTCACTGTTATGCTTACTGCCATAGTCATCACTGAACACTCAGGTTAGATTCAGTGGAGCGCAACCTAAGATTGTGACACTGACCTGGATTTGAGCCCAGGAAAGAAAACCGGCGGCACACTTTCCGAAAATAAACATGCTGTGCTACTACAATGAAATTACTACTTACACAAAAAAGGTGATGGCGGGAGCACTTGCAAATCTAAACAAAAGGCAGTCGTGCTGGGAAGCATCCCAACCACTGTTCCACTCTAGACAGGCCCGCCTGATACATTTCAGTCTTGGCCCGGTCCTCCTGGAGATAGTCTAACCTGAACTCCCAGGCGAGACCTCCTCCATAAGAGAACTCAACCAACCCAAGACAAGTTTCAGCCTTGCTAGGCCTGGTCAGTGAGGAGCAGCCTAAAGTCCCATCCAGGGAGATACTTCGAAGGTACAAGCGATTGAGGCTGCTCAGTGGGGACACAGAGTACGTACTGACCATCACCTCAAAAGCCTCCTGTCCAAGCCTTCCATCATGTAGTAAATCGTGACTACAGCCTCCATCAACCACTTGCAGGTTGCTGCAGTAAAGAGGAGCAAGGCACTAGCACTGTTTTAAAGATCACCAAGCTAATATTAGCTGGACAGTGATTATGTCTGGCTAATCAAAATAGATAAGATACTCTGATTAGTTTGTAACTTTACCTGGTCAGGGCCACTGTAATTATGCGATTGTGCGGCCGCTGCATTTTTTGCATGATTATAGATTTGCCGCATTTGCCACATAAAATGTGCAGATTAACAAAAATAAAGATTTCCAGCCAAACGGTACAAAAATTACTAAAACGCAGTGACACGTGTTCTTGCACCGTGGAAGACCCTATGCAAAGGTTGACTGGTCACCCTTCTTTCGTCCTTTACTATCTTTGGATGTTAAAATGGTACCATTGAGGTTCAACGAATGCCCTAACAGTGTAAAAATGACAAAATAATGAAGTAATACTATAACAATATGCGCTGCATAATTTTCCTTTTCATGCCGTATAATTTTCTCTACCCTGCCCCATAATTTGGCCCTCCTCTGCCACATAATTCCCGTGTTCCCTTCCGTTTCTGAACACAAGGATTGATGTTTACTCCTTCAGAAGGGGCAGCCAGGTAGGGCTGACATCTGCCGTGTTTGCAGTCCTCCGAGGATGGCTCTGCAGAAGCATTGGTTGCGAAGCAGAAGTAATTTTCTTCCATCACAGAATATAACTTCAGAAACATTATGCAGCTGCAGACATGGGCTCTTCAATAATGATGTGGAAAGATATATTTCACACCTCATGTCCCCGGGAACTGACAGAAATGCTGGAATAATGTATCCTTGTCCTTTTCAGTATGTCCTGGAAATAATTTTGAAGTATGACGTACCGGCCACTTGTCATCCCAAAGTATTGTTGCTCGTAGATGAGGCACACGGTGTTCTTTTCTGAAGAATTATGCCGCCTCCACCCCCCAAAAATTCCGTGCTGTAAATGTTACAAATATACAGAGGCTGGAGAATACAGGGAGTGCAGAATTATTAGGCAAATGAGTATTTTGACCACATCATCCTCTTTATGCATGTTGTCTTACTCCAAGCTGTATAGGCTCGAAAGCCTACTACCAATTAAGCATATTAGGTGATGTGCATCTCTGTAATGAGAAGGGGTGTGGTCTAATGACATCAACACCCTATATCAGGTGTGCATAATTATTAGGCAACTTCCTTTCCTTTGGCAAAATGGGTCAAAAGAAGGACTTGACAGGCTCAGAAAAGTCAAAAATAGTGAGATATCTTGCAGAGGGATGCAGCACTCTTAAAATTGCAAAGCTTCTGAAGCGTGATCATCGAACAATCAAGCGTTTCATTCAAAATAGTCAACAGGGTCGCAAGAAGCGTGTGGAAAAACCAAGGCGCGAAAAATCTGCCCATGAACTGAGAAAAGTCAAGCGTGCAGCTGCCACAATGCCACTTGCCACCAGTTTGGCCATATTTCAGAGCTGCAACATCACTGGAGTGCCCAAAAGCACAAGGTGTGCAATACTCAGAGACATGGCCAAGGTAAGAAAGGCTGAAAGACGACCACCACTGAACAAGACACACAAGCTGAAACGTCAAGACTGGGCCAAGAAATATCTCAAGACTGATTTTTCTAAGGTTTTATGGACTGATGAAATGAGAGTGAGTCTTGATGGGCCAGATGGATGGGCCCGTGGCTGGATTGGTAAAGGGCAGAGAGCTCCAGTCCGACTCAGACGCCAGCAAGGTGGAGGTGGAGTACTGGTTTGGGCTGGTATCATCAAAGATGAGCTTGTGGGGCCTTTTCGGGTTGAGGATGGAGTCGAGCTCAACTCCCAGTCCTACTGCCAGTTCCTGGAAGACACCTTCTTCAAGCAGTGGTACAGGAAGAAGTCTGCATCCTTCAAGAAAAACATGGTTTTCATGCAGGACAATGCTCCATCACACGCGTCCAAGTACTCCACAGCGTGGCTGGCAAGAAAGGGTATAAAAGAAGGAAATCTAATGACATGGCCTCCTTGTTCACCTGATCTGAACCCATTGAGAACCTGTGGTCCATCATCAAATGTGAGATTTACAAGGAGGGAAAACAGTACACCTCTCTGAACAGTGTCTGGGAGGCTGTGGTTGCTGCTGCACGCAATGTTGATGGTGAACAGATCAAAACACTGACAGAATCCATGGATGGCAGGTTTTGAGTGTCCTTGCAAAGAAAGGTGGCTATATTGGTCACTGATTTGTTTTTGTTTTGTTTTTGAATGTCAGAAATGTATATTTGTGAATGTTGAGATGTTATATTGGTTTCACTGGTAATAATAAATAATTGAAATGGGTATATATATTTTTTTGTTAAGTTGCCTAATAATTATGCACAGTAATAGTCACCTGCACACACAGATATCCCCCTAACATAGCTAAAACTAAAAACAAACTAAAAACTACTTCCAAAAATATTCAGCTTTGATATTTATGAGTTTTTTGGGTTCATTGAGAACATGGTTGTTGTTCAATAATAAAATTAATCCTCAAAAATACAACTTGCCTAATAATTCTGCACTCCCTGTAAAGCCTGCAATACAGTGTGACTCGGCCGGGGCAAAAAGGTGTATTTTTTTGTATTTCTTTTTATTTTGCCATTTCATGCAGAGCCGGGAGACCAATCAGGATCTCGCGTGACTTTTGCACGCGAAGCTTGCCCTCACTTTCACTTTTGAAATTGGATACTAGCCAAGCACATGTGACTCAACATATGCAATTTTGCCCAATGTTTGTGATGAGGTTTCCCCGAAATAAAAAGAATGAACTGTAATGAAGCTCATGTTCTATTACACGGAGCACAAAGTGCCTCATGTGAAAATACTTGTTTCACAAGATATCCGTCAGTTGCACAGAATTTTGTAATCTCGGGATGGCAATGTACCCCGCAGGTTAGAAAAAGGAAAACTAGGCCTCTTGTTACAGCACTCTCAGTTCCAGAGAGCTTGCTGGATCGGGCTTGTGGCGTCCCTTCTCCTTGCCCGGTGCTCACTGGCCAGGGACTACAGGGGTGATCCTCGTGCTCTGCACAGTTCGTTTTCGGTGCTCCAGGCCTTACAGGCTCGCAGCGCTAGTGCTACTGTTCCATAAGCGCTACTTTACATACTTACCGCTTCTCTTACAGAGTGTAGGAATTAAGCTTTATAGAACTGTGCCCAAGCCTTGGCTCACAGGCCTTACAGGCTCGAAGAGCTTTCCCAAATTACTCCCCGCAGCAGATGACGTGCGTTTGCAAAGCGCATAGTCATCCCATAGGGCCTGATTAACCGGGCATGAATTGTGCATCAGGTTTCCTGTCTGTGCCACAGCACACCCTTGCTCCAGTGTACCTCTTTTCACTAAATATGCGCTTCCTCGGTGCAGGCGCTATCTGTGACGGAGCCCATTAGTGAAAGAAAGCTGTGCTTGGAAAGCGCGGCTCAGGCTTCCACGGAAGCCAGGCAGGCCTCTGTGCAGACAGGGCAGACGCCCACCCACTCATCTGCAGGGATGCCTGCGGGGTCTGTGCACACCTGACGCCTTCGCATAGGCGCACAGTCGATGTGCCTCCTGACTGTTTCTTTCGCGTTACACCGCGCCTGTAAGTGTGCGGGTGCGATATCAAAGGGCTCCCCCAAGAACCCTTGTGCTCGTGCGGGTGTACATCCTGCACCGGTACAACCTATGGGACAGAACCGGCGGCCCCAGGATTGCGGATTCGTTCTGTAACACCAAGCTGCCCCAGGGGTTAAAACATTGGGGGCGTACACACTCAGTGAACCCCTGTTATTCAACTCCAGATGTCTGTTACCCAGCCCAGTGATTTAATTTAGTCACACATAGCACACACAGTAGGACTTGTTGTTGCTAAGAAAGTTCAAATCGGTGGTACACAATGTCAACCAAGGCAGCATAGACCCACCAGAACTCCAACCTGTGACCCAGTGCTTAATTTGTAAATGAAAACGTGCCAGTGCCAAAGCCCTCCACTTAAACACTCGGCTGCTGCAACTAAATGCGGGAACACGAACTACTGAGGCAGCGTAATCCTGAAGCCATCTCGGGCCTCTTCAATCCATTTAAAGCCACTCCCTGCTCCTTCAGCCCACCCTTGCAGCTTTCTGCCATCTCTTTGTGACTCTTTCTTATTTCCCTTCCTCCGTCTTTCCCATATGTGTCTTTTGCTCGCAGCAAATGCTTGAGGCAGAAGAATAAGCACCGGCCCTCAAAAATAGGCGCCGGTGCTCTGCAGCGGAAACAACAAGCACAAATTAAGCACTGCTCTGACCATGAGCTCACGACCCATTACTGCATTGGAGATTACTGGAGCACTGGGCCACTGAGCCGGCAATCTAATGAGCCACCAGACCAGATGCACAGTTAATATTTCTGTACAGAAGCTGCGTTTTGGGGTTAAAAAGACACTGGTCCTCTTACGCAGAACTTGCTTCGGGTTAGCAGGAGCCAGCCGTCTTCTGCTTGGTTCTCAGGTCTTATAGCGCTATGCCTCTCCCTTACAGGTGGGGGACCGCATCGATACCCACAAACAAAAAACAGTTCACACTGGTTTTCCCTCTATGATCCACTGCTTAGAGCAACATACTTTATGTTCACAGTAAACAAAGCAGACTGAAACCTTCCTGCAATAGAGAATATAACAATTCTCAGGCCGTATTTATTCACAACCATATAAACACGACATAAAAAACATCATCATATGTACAGTATTTCTTTTCATCCTTAAATTTCCATAATTATTTACAATATGCATCTCAAATCTTAAAAAGGAGTCATGGTGGTCCACCCACCAGGCACCTGTGGCATCGTCTGTAAACTGGGGGCCGTGTTCCCCCCCAAAACCAATTACGCTTCACAAGGCGAGACTCACCTGCCCCCTCAAGATAGAGGGGGCGCGGGCCAGCATGAAAACTGTCCCCCAATCCAACCATGCCAGAGCCAACCCTAAGCAAGGGATCCCCCCTGGCACCCAATGGGAATGATACTGGGCAACCGGGCCATACCTTGGTCCCCTGGCGCAGTCTCATCCCCCCAAATAAAAAAATTCCAGGGCCATGTAATGGAGTACCGTGGGGGGAGCTATGGACATTCGCAGTAGCGGTCGTCCCAAGCCCCTTTCCTAAACCCACAGCACCGCCACCCTGGTTTGAGCCAAAAAGCTCATGATACCGTCTTGAGTTCGCCTGCACTAGTATTCTTGATGCCAAGGTTATCCACCTGTTTTGTGCCAAAACATGACTCCTTCCCTCCTAAGGTCTTCCTAATCCTGCTATTCTTTGGGGATGGGTGGGCGGGAAAGAATTCCTCCAGTCCTCTGGAGGAGTGCGTCGATCGTCAGGGGCAGCCCAGGGTCAAGAAAACAACCTGACCCTAGAGGGACTTGAGTCCCCCTTTTAACTAACTTGGGCTGCCCCTGCTGATTACCTGGGAGCCCCCACCACACCCCCTCCAGCCAATCGGCTCACCCCTCAGGGAGAGCGCGATTTTCAAAAATTTCGCGGCAGCCACAGTTGGGCTGCCGGCCGAAACCGGTCCGATCCGGCCCGCACCTGTATTGGGGGCGCACTATGCCGTGGTGCGCGCGCCCCCTGCCCAGGTCGCACGTTTCACAGACCTGTGTCACATAGAGCTGCGCCTCGCCTGCTGTACATATCTCGCAGAGCTGTGCCTCACCTGCGTCTCGTCTCGCAGAGCTGTGCTTCAGCCGTGTCACATGTCTCGCATAGCCATACCTCACCCACGTCACAGGTCTTGCAGAGCTATGCCCACTTTTACACAGATGCATACAGGTTTACACAGTTATTCCTCTTGTTATGCAGGAAGGGCTGATTAAAACCCTGTGAGGCAATGAAGGTGAGGGCCGGCATGCACCTGCTGAGGTGGAATCCCACCACAAACCCAGTGGCGGGTGCATCTCCGGCCCATCTTGGCATGAAACTGTTGAGAGGTAAATGGGTGGAATCTGTGCAGTCTGCTCGGAGGGAAAGGAGACGGGCCCCCTGCTCCCGGCGTGACTGGGGCAGACTGTACTCGGTGCCACTGGAGCAGGAAAGGTCAGGCTAGGCACCAGGGGACTGCGGTGATGTCAGTTGCTCACCTAACCCATCTTGATACTCAGAACAAGGAGTCTAACACGTCAGCAAGTTGAGTCCTGGTATGCAGTTCTGAATTATCCAGTTTTAAGATAACCACCTCCTGAATACACGTCTGTCTGACGCACCCATTACTCATGTGGAGTAACCTTTTTTGTAGTACTGTATTTACTGGCATTTTCAAAGTTGTCCTCTCATATACCTGGCTTACTCGGCTTAATTTTCTGCTTATGTTGGTTAGGATAATCTTGTTTCTACCCCCACTGGTCCCATGCATTACATATGCAGTTAGTGATTTTTCAGAGTCTACTCTTCCCTGGCACTGGTGGCACCTCCCCACTCCCTGCCATCTCTGCCTCACTTTTTCCTTTGTGGGTCACATAGCTCGGTTTCCGGCTTGAAGGCAATCCCTTCTGTTGCAGATCTTGTGTGCTGGAGGCGTTAATAATGTACAGCGAAGGAGGGATATTGTCCCAGTGCCAGGCCAGTCCACCTTCTGTTCGGTATCACTTATCGGAGGGAGGAAGAGGGGTGAATTCAGAAAGACCCAGCATCTGTCTGCTCAGTGGGCCTCTGAAGTGATTCCAGCTTTATGGAACCTCTAGCTAAAGTACTGACCCGGAAGAAGAAACCTAGCGGGACGGGATGGAGGCGACAGGGAATGAGAAGGGGCTTACTTTGAGGTTTAATAGAAAGCTGAACTAGGGAATGCAAGAATGTCCTTGAAGCCGCCCTAAAGCTATTCTGGCTGAATTGCAAAGCGCACAGGACAATACTGTTAGAGTAATACAGACTTTACTGGCAACCACAGCTGTGAAAATAAATATGGGTTCTAGGTTTACTCAGCGGCGGTGGCCGCAAATGTCAAACGGAGGCTAATTGTTTTATTTTTTCATTTTTTATTTTTATATAAAACATACCTCTTCCTATCGCCACTGCTTCCTGCCACCTCGGTACCTCTTCTTCTGATGTCCCAGCATTCACTGGGACACCAGCACAGACTCCCCAGAAATCCTGGCCCTGCTGTCATGCTAAACTTAGCATGAAAGCAGCATCAGGATTGGTCGGAGCAGCTAGTACTGCTACTCAGACACTGCTCTGGGGTCTGTGCAGTTTCTCCAGCTCGTCTTCATCACAGCTGGGTTGGAGAAACCAAAGTGTGCATATGTGTTTGGCCGGCCTAAGATGGCTGGCCAAACATACATGCACACTTAGGGGCACTCCCTCCTCCTCCCCTCTCCCATGGTCAGCTGTACCCCTCCCTTCACATGCTGCTGGTTGAGCCAGCAGCTGAGGGACAAAGCAATAAAAAAATATTGTTTTATTTTTCAGCTCCTGGCTTAGCCGGGAGGGGGAGGGGGCTGGAGATGAGGGGACGGGGGTGAAGTGCCTTTGCCATTGCGAAGGAGCCGCCCCTGGGTTTACTGGGAAGCTGGACAGCCCTGGCGCAAAAGGGCCTACTGGGTAGCTCAGCTGTGGCAGCACTCGCTCAAGTGAATGCTCGTGAGTGAAGATGACGGACACTTGATAACGGGTCAGGGCAGTACAGAGCGTACCTTGAGAGACGCTGTGAAAAATAAATCAACATTTGAGCATGGCCTCCATTTCTTGGCTTAGTGCCCAGGAAATGGAAATATGTTTGGGCATCTGCTAAATTTTAGCACTAACATATTTTGGCAAAGTCAGGAATAGAAGTCAAATGTGCAGGACCACATCTGTTGGCAAGGTTGGTGCGGTCTGCCCATCTCGGCGAGTTACATTGCTTACCTTCTTGTGAGTCCAGTAAAGTTTCTGAAGAGCGCACACTACTTAGATTGAGCCAGATTCTACACACACTCAAAGTTTTTCACGTAAGGTACTAAAGACAGATGGAGACGGAGGCCTTTTGTCATGTTCCTGCTGCAATAGGTAGTTACTGGATAGGAAGTGGTCGATGCTGCTGTTTGCCATTGGTGTCCCAGAGACTGAGATGCAATTTTATTCCACCTGAATAACAAACTTATCCTCTTTGTTATTTTTACTTTCTGGGGTAGCCACAGGAAGAAGTCAAGGAGTCACTTTTATACTTTCCTGGTTCAGCAATCATTACATATGAATCAGGATAATGGTGATGTCTATAAACTGTCTGGTTGCCTGCTGATATCTGTTATTCTTTATCCACTAAAAGACTATTTATAAATTTGTTAGCACATCATTCTATTGCAAATGTATTATTAGGTCATGTCCCAAGTTGGACTAGCCATGCCTCTTTTAGAGGATTCTTGGCTATTTGTCATAGCCTGAACCCACCAAAGAGCCGCACCTCAATTCCATCTCATCCAAAGTGCCACTTGGGGTACCAGAAAATGGACCCACCAGAACAATCCAGACTTATATGGCTACTGCAGGACATAGCTATGGCAGTAGTGGGTTTGCTTGAAGCGCTAGGTATTGTAGTACATCTATCAGAATGCTACAAATCACTGGCAGAGCCTTGGAGAAGAACATGTCCCGGTTTGAAATAACACGTAAAGGTGAAGTGACCACAGACTAAAAATGGAGACTTTCAGGCCACAGCAGTGAAGCTTGGGAGAAATAGAGACTAGTGCTTAATTTGAACCAGTAGTTTCCGGTGCTCAGCACTGGCACTTAATTGTCAACACCTGCACTTATGAAAGTCTGCCACATGCTGGCGTTGTCTGTCTGATTTAGAACTTGCCACAACAGTGATTTATCAGTTTACTGTGCATCAAAAATGACTGATACCTGCTGCCCAAGCCATCCTTCTGGCATTGTGGGCCTGGAATGGTCTGCATTGTCTCACTTGTAGGTGTGTGATGGCAGTAGTTCTGTTAGTACTGTCATTGGCAGCTCTGGAAGGGGCAATGGGTGGTGCATACTGCAGTAGCCACTTGATGAAGGCCCCAGCACTATTCTTTTTTTTTTTTAAACAAATTAAGTACTGATCAAGGCCTGAGTCTTTCTTCAGGTAGCATGCCTGAATTCCACCTTCCTGACCATCTCTCTCACTGAAGAACAGCCTTCTAAACAAACGATTCAGTGGGGTGTGAGGGAGCTGTGAAGCACATAGGTGAGAAAGCAGCATGGAGAGTGGAGAGCAGAGACTCACAAGGGGCAAGAGACGAACACTCTGCTGTGGGAGTGAAGCAAACCAGCGAGGGAGAGCACTACCGAGCTTGTGGGGGGGCAGATGGAAGGAAGCAAAGCACATGAGGAAAATATGCACTCGGATGGAGTGCTTAAGCTAAAAGTGATTTGCTAAAAAACAGCAGTGGTAGGTATAAAAGCCAGCCAATGGGAGATAAGGTAAAGAGGATGTGGTCCTGGGAAGGCACAAGATTCACAAGCTGCAACACTGAAAGCCATTGAATAAGATGCAAGTGAGGGAAATTAAAGCCAGCAGGTATTGGCACAGCCAACAGGTCTCACCTATGTAAGAGATATTGGCTTTGCCAATGTCTTTTAGCCATGTTGCATAGCAGCGCGGCTCGTATTCAACATGGCAAATAGTGGTGTGGCTTAGAATAGAGTGGCATTGAGTGGAGTGGCATAGAGGAGAGTGGAGTGGCATAGATTGCCATAGATAAGATTGGTATTGAGTAGAGTGATATGGTGTAGAGTGGCATAGCGTGGTGTAGAGTGCAAAAGGAGTGGTGTTGAGTAGTACAGTATGGTTATAAGTAAATAAAGTGTCAATAGTGGAAGCAGATAGTTTGAAAGGAATATATGTAAAAAGCTGTATGCCTGTGCTAAAATCAGGCACTCATGTTGCATGTCCAGGAGCAATAACATTTTAAAACCAGCATTTGCAGTGCAATGGGTCTCACTTTTGCTCGAGATAGAGCTATTAGCAGCGTAAATTCATAACTGGACTTTTCTTGACACACAAATTGAAGCTGAAAAGTAACTTGACATGCTCGAGCTGATTCAAAGCGTCACAGCCGCCATGAGCATGAGCGCAAAGGAGAGATAAAAAAGGAAAAAGAAGTTCGCTCACAATCAAACATATTGGCAAAAGTTCAACTATCCATGTAATAGGGTCGATGGCCAAGGTGGTAACAAAACTGCCCCAAGGAGGAACAAAAGTAAAGCGTTTACCAATGATAACAAAGAATGTTTGAAAGGCAAGCCCGAGAACGAGTCAGTGATGGTCGTGCCGTGGGCATGGCTAAAAGCCCACATAGATATCCACACATCAGAAAAGCAGTGCTTGGGTGCTGCCAAGATTGCTGTGTTCCAAAAAGACGAAGAACCTATATGTGGAAGAACACATACTTGCTCCAGAGAGGAGCTAATGCAGGAAAGGAAGGGAAGCCTACAGGAGCTAAACAATTGAAAAATTGAAAATGAGAGTGACAACAAAATAAATGGTATACTGTGGGCAGGTTGCAAGCCCACTGAATTGTAAACAATACATCTTACAGCACAGTTCATGTGCTGTGTTGGTGAGACCTAAAACTGGTAAGCAGTGGGCAAACTGTATCCCCAGGAAGCTCTTGGTAAGCCCATAATAGGTACTTTGCAAGCAGACAGCTGTGCTTTCTGGTAGCACACATGCCAAGGTTTTAAAAGTATAAAGTGGGAGATTATGAAAAAACAATAGGAGGTGCACATTTCCACCACTGACTTCTTATATTAAAGTAGTGGCAATAGTAGACATGAGACAGAACAAGATAAAGCCATGTCTTGCTTAAAACATTGTCTGTTGGGACGCATGTAGTAGGCTCGACCTAAAAAGATTCTACATTCACCGCCCCACATATATTTGTCATTCCTTGAGGTAAAATGATCACATCTATTGTGGAAAAAAAACATAAGCTGTGGCAAAGCAAATGGGTTTCACCTATGCAAGAGTTATTGGCTTTGCCAGTGTGTTTTAGCTGTGTGGTACACCAGTGTGTCTGCTGCTCAGCATAGCTAAAAGTTATAGTTTAGAGGAGAGCGCCACAGAGTGTTGTAGAGTGGAATGGCAAAGAGTGGAGTAGAGTGTTATAGGGTGGAGTGGCAGAGAGTGTTGTATATTGGAGTGGCGTATTGTAGAGTTGGGTAGAGTGGCATTGAGTAGAGTGTAGTAGCATTTAACTCGGCAGCATCATAGAATGCAGTGGCGTAGATTAGAGTGGTGCATAGTAGAATGGGGCGGCATTGAATGTAGTGGCATAGAGTGGTGCAGAGTCAAGTGGATTAGACTAGTGCAGTGGCTTAGAGTGGAGTAGTGCAGAGTAGAGCGGCATAGAGTACAGTGATACAGAGTGGAGTGGTGTTGAGTAGATTGTTTCATAGTAGAGTGGAGCGCAGTTGCGGTGCAGGGTAGAGTGCAGTTGCATAGAGTGTAATGGCGTAAAGGGGTGGAGAGTGCAGTGGTGTAGAGTAGATTAGAGTGGCGTACAATGGATTTGCGTAGAGTGGAAGGGCATGGAGTTGAGTATTACAGAGTAAAGTATGTTGGGGTAGTGTGTATTAGCATTGAATGCAGTGGCGTAGAGTGGAGTTGTGCAGAGTAGATTGGTGTGGCCTAGACTGGAGCGGTGTAGAGTGCAGTGGCAAAAAGTATATTGGCATAGAGTAGAGTGGTACAGGGTAGAATAGAGAGGCGTACAGTGCAGTGGTGTACAGTAGTGTAAAAGGGGAGTGCTGTAGGGTGCACTTGTGTGGAGTGGCATAGAGCAGAGTATGCCTGGTATGGTAGCGCACTGCCATTGCAGACAACATATTTTCGATTGAAAGGACCATTACATTTGCACAGACATACATTTTTACTAATACAACCATACAGTGCACAGACGAAAATGTGTGGAAATTGCATCTGCTAATGTAATGATTTGTTGTGATCATATTAAAGTATTTGTTTCCAACACACTTCAGAAATAACAAAAATGTGCTTCATTTGTGTTCCTAATTCTACTATATTCTGAAATACATACACAGTTCATCTAAATGTTGTTGTGTGCTAGTAAGGAAACTCTTTCCTACCCAGAGTATCCATCAAGATTGTCGCATAAATCCTCTCACTATGAAGTCAATGAAAGAAAACCCTCAGGAAGACTGTGTCTGACATTTAACCTCGTTCTTTGAATGAATAACAAATGTGACTAGATACGAACAAGATTTACAGGCCTGTTTACAGAAAAGGAGCACTCAGAAGGATAGGGTTAGTAAAGTTTGGGCAAGAGAAGGCACAAACTCAAGCTGGACAGCCTAAAACAAAGCTAGCAAATGTAAAGCTAGAAAATGTGAGTTACAAACCTGGAATCAAATGGCAAGCAAGGGGCAGAATGCATTCCTAGAGCAACTTTCTCAATTTCCCCAAGATGTCTTTAGCTGCAACCTAAAAACTAGGGAGGCCAAACCGTTTCATTCTGTGGGATGGGTCCTAGTTGGATGGGAGCACAGCAGTTGCCTGTGCCTTTCTGCTGATCAGACAAAGCACGTAAAGGAATTATATAGCGCTGGGAAAGGAGATGTTCGCACTTTTAATTCAGGTATACTTCATTTGTACTTTGTCCGTTTACTTTGGCAGCACCTGCCTGGCATGGCATGCCAGTACGTGTAGTGAATCCCGTATCGCATTACTTTAATTGGACAGCGGTGAAGTAATCTTCAAACATGCCCTGGCAGTGCTTGTCCCAACGTGCTAGTTAGGTTCGAGCTGATAAGAAAAATGTATCTCCTTTGGGAGCTCCAGGTTTTGTGATGTGAGAACGCTTATTATTGCTCCTGCAAAGGAAACTGTCGATTAGCTGAGAGAATGTCCAGAGAACAGGCAGTCCGAAACCATCGGGTTTTACAGGTCAGTGTGCCGGTTAACAGCAGGGCCATTTTGTGTAGGTGTTTGTAAGTTGAAAAGATGCTTGAACGTATGAGTAACAGAAGAGGTAACACATTGGAGGCAGTAGGGCGTACCTTCTTCTCGCACACAGCGAAAGGTGCCTTGGCCCTTGCTGTACCTGTGTTGTATGTTAGTGAAGCTTGGTGAAAGCCTTTTCAGAGCAGTGTGCAGGGAATAGAGAGATGGTATATGGGGCCTGATTACAACTTTGGAGGAGGTGTTAATCCGTCCCAAAAGTGACGGTAAAGTGATGGATTTACCACCAGCCGTATTACGAGTCCATTATATCCTATGGAACTCGTAATACGCCTGGTGGTATATCCGTCTCATTTGGGACGGATTAACACCGCCTCCAAAGTTGTAATCAGGCCCATAGTGCCTTGGAGCTGCGCAGGGTCTGTGTGGAAGCAGCCTGAGTCCAAGGGAGTTGCAGTGCAGGGTCCCAGGGCAGGCTGCCTACTGTACCGAGGAATGTACTTGCCAGTCCGCAGAAGTGGTATTTCAGCATTGCAAGCTTCTCTCACACTCAGAAAAGGTGCAGCTTGGCCAGCAGCAGTGCAAGCTTCCTGCCCTCGCAGAATAGGTACACATGGCAGCCCCCACAGAATCCACACACAGAAGCGGCACGGTGCTGCACAGGACAGGCCGTGGTCAAAGCAGACGGCGGCGAGTGCTGCTAGTGATGCCTCACTTGAACCAGTGACCTAACGGAGCAACTGTGGAGTAAGCCGGCTTGCAGTATCATGGGGCCCATTCCATAGAAATGGTTATGTTGCGGTATGACTAGATGAAGTCTTTAATGTGGAGATTGTAGAAGCAGTGATCATTGGCCAGTCAAGTGAGGTTGTGAGCAGATGTGTCCCAGAGAGGTGCCTCCGCTGAAGAATGTACCTCTTCACTATTTAATGAAGATGGTGTATTCAGGTAAGATTAATAGGATACTGTTACAGGCCTGTTCGTCATGCATGGGACAGTCCTAGCTCAACAGTAGATTTCCATTCGTTTGGATAAAGAGTCTGTGTGGGTGGAAGGTCTTCTTGTGGGCTGGTGGGTTGTCAAGAGCACAGAGGTAAATGCCGGTGTATTGTTGGACTAATACCCTTGAAATTTGAATTAATTTGAGATTTGGGCCATTTTGTTCTTGATTAGAGCCCTCTTGCCTTTCTGTTTGTGTCTTTATTTATTTATTTTTTATTTTTTTATTTTTTTTATTAATGTAGTTTCAGCGGAGGGACCACAAATGATTTGTACCAGATTCTAAATCCTATATTTGTTGAGGGTTCTTTTATGAATGTCATGGAAGGCAAAGGTAGATAAGAGGGCATTCCCTGCCACCCCAAAGTACTGCACCCCACAGCCTGCCCCCTCTTCCAAGGATGATAGCTTATGTTGCACTTGGTCCGCAGAAATCTCCTCAACACCTGTTATGGTTTAGATTGCGCCTTCTTTTTTTGATCAAGTGGCCGTCACAAGAGAAAACTTCCAACTGTTTGCTTGACTGGTCTGCTGCTGAAGTAAGGCCAATGCCATCCTGTCCCAGAGTTCCTCTGCACCCCCTGCTGGGACTCTGCTGCTTGTCTGTACCTTTGTCTCATGAAACTTCTTGCAGGAGCTACAGGTTTTTATGGTGCATATTCTGGTGATGTCCGCCTAATCTGCTGCTCTATTAGGTTGCACCCGTTTAGCTCATGTTTGTCCATTTCTTGCTGCTTGACACTTTAGGTTCCTCTCCATCGCCTGCCAGCAGGTGTGAGTTTGCCTGACAGATGGTTTTCGCGGTGGGCAAACAGGAATTGCTGGGTTGTGTAAATGTGTGATGACGGGTTTAAGACTGTGATTGTTTTTGGAATCGCAGTGCTGCATGAGCAGTCTCGATCACCCTCGTGGGTATGGGTGGGAGATTTCGCAGTGTGATCTTTGTAAATCTAATATTTGCCTGGAGTGTTTGTTACTGGACTTGGTTTTAGAATTGTCTTAACTGTTTGTTCCCTGTGCACTTTTAATCGTGACCGATTTCTCATTTTCTAGCCATTTTTCTCTTGATCCGTGTGTTCTTTTGCTGGCGTTTAGCAGTTCGAAGTATCAGTGTGTCCGAGGGTCCCTGACCAGTGTTCGTGTGCTCCCAGCCTGTGCCTGAGAAGAACACACAGACACACCCCTCACTGCAGAGACATTTACCACAGAGCCCAGCACCCTAAAAAGAGTACAGGACATGGTGACTAGAAACTTGCTGGTCCTCCATTGCACTGCCCTCAGCATTACTCAGACGGCAAAGCTCACTTACTTGGTGTTTGGTAAAGGTAGTTGCCAAAGGGATACCAGAGTCGGAGGCAGGACTGGAAAGAGAAGTGAGTAGTCATTGATGTGCAAAGTGAGCTGCCTCACTTCAACTCAAGAAAATGAAAGCCTTATACTTCCTAACTCGCCCTTGCGTATTCTTCCCCTGTGACGAGCTCACTCCAAATTCAGGGGAAAAAACTTCCATATCCAGCCTTAACGACTGCCCTGAACTATCCCGCTCCCCGTATAACCTCAGCCTTCACCAGTCATTTTGTTCAGCTTCTAGGGCCCACATTGCTAAAAGCATCCCTGTCTCCGCCTGCGCTGCTTCTCGCTCGCAGCCACCGCCACCAGTTAAGGTGGAGCCAGATGGGAAACAGCATAGAGATCCATGTTGCCACTGGGATAAAACACCTACGGGCCGATCTTTACTGTAAGTGCCAGGACTGGTTCGGTAATGAAATAATTGTGGCACAGTGAGTCCCAGGTACCACTGCACCCCTAGTGAAAGCTGCACCCTTGGCACCTGTGGTTTAAATGTGCAGGTACTGCCCAGTACTGAGTACCTGCACTTTCCTTCATTTGAAAGGAAGTGTACCTGCACTTCTCAACACAGCAGCAATACATGTAATGGTAGAGTACTGGCACTTCTCAAGGGCAAACAGGCACTTTAACTCATGAGTACCTGCACTTCTATAGGTACCTTTGAAATTCTGGCTGGCACAAATTCGTATGCTGCAAAACGCTCACTATCACTTCTACCAACAATGTGAGCGTAAGTAGCTTTGCAGCAGGTAAGCCATTTTTCATTAGATCAAAACTATTGAATATGACTTTAGTCAGTACGGGCCAATATTATGGTAATTGGTGCATTTGGACATGACGCTTCTAAGGGGATTTCCATGAAACCTTTTAGCTTTTTCCTCTCCCTGTTTTTGCTGACTCGCTGTGCGTGGCCTTAGGACTCTGGGTACTTTCCTCCTGTGCCGTACGGGGAAAGTGCGCACGCCTTTTCTACTCATGCCGGGAAAAGGTGATTATGTTATTGGTTGAGGTGCCATACCCAGGAGTGCCCTGTAAAAAGGTACACCACATACCAGATTGGTTATGGCCCTGGCCACTAGTGGGACGTTGCACTTAGTGAGCAACCCAGCAAGGTATCCTGGCCAACATGTAATGGGCCTGATAGTGGAGGCCTGTGAAGGTGCAGGTGTTGCTGTATTCGGGGTGAAATTTTCTCCTTTGCGGCCAGTCCTGAGTAGGCCTTCTTCAACCCCTGGAGCACCCACTGGAGAGCAGAGCAGGTGGTAGGTAGAAGGCAGGGCAGGTACACAAGGGTGTCCCATGCCCTGGTAGGGGAGGAGATTGGCTCTTCCTTGAGGGTTTGCTGATCCTCTGAGTGGCCTTAGGCCCCAGGACACTTTCCCACTGTAAGTACAGTGTGAAGGTGTGCATGCGCCCTCCCTACATAAGTTAGAAAGAGGCGCATACTACTATTTGCACACTTGCACATTGGTGTTTTTGTGTATATACTGAGCCTGGCATGGCTTGTCTATATGCGCACACTTGCACATTAGTGTTTTCATGTATATACTCAGCCTGGCAGGGTTTGCCTATAATCCATGCTGCAATAGTGGATTGCAGTGGAGCAGCCTCATCATGTTTACTATCATTAGATTCCCAATGACAAACCCTTTCCAGTGGTGAAAGTGGTTTTGTCATTAATATCTTGGAAATGCCACTTCTAGAAACTGGACATTTCTATGTTCTAAAATCCCTTTTTGTGTGCCTTTTCAATTCAAGCTTCATGTCACTGGGGCTTGGGGGTAAACACATCTCTGCATTCCCAAGCAACAATAAAACTTGGACAACTGAAACAACAGACCTCTGCCATCTGAGGGACTGGCTGGGTAGATTGGAGGGAGAAGTTTTGACTCTTTTGACTCTTGGACCCAGATCATGGCCCCCACTAAAGATAAGGAACTACATTCCAGGGCCTCATGGCAGACAAGACTGAAGTTTGAGGGAGACAGCTGCAATTCAAAGCGGAACCCTTTGAACCACTCCAAACTTCAAAGGCGCACTTCAGAAAAACTAGGTGGACCACACTTCAGCAGTTTAGAGATACACTTGCAGGAGCACAGGACAGAGTCCCCGTACTGCGTGGTGCACACTGCCAGAGGAATCTGTTGTGCACAGGAGTATTTACTGTCCTGGGAAGGAATCAAGCACTCTTCCTGCATTATGGTTGGCATGGGCAAACTACTTGTTGCAGTGTGACACTCTGAAGTGTGCTCTCCAAGGGCTTGTTGGCTTTCCCCCTGTTCTGCGTGGATGTTTCAGGGACATCAAAGAGCTCCTGCGAGGGACCTACATTGTCTACTGTGTCATCTGGAGAGCGATATCTCCTGCGCGTCTGTCGTCTGCTGGATTCCCCCTGGTAGCAGAGGTGTGAGCATTGAACTTAGTATTGGACCTAGAGACTAGATTTTCCTGATGTGGGACCTGCAAAGTACAGCCTGCACTCAAGGAGCGTGGCCCTTCATCGTGGGGCCACTACACGCATAAACGTTTGGTTCATAGTGAACGGCTTACTGGTTGCGGGACTCCACGTGGCCTGCTGTTGTCGAGTATGCTGCATTTCTCTCATGCGTCAACTGACTGTACGCTCATTGCGTGCGGTGTCTGTGTCACTGGTTGCAATCCTTGGCGGTGGGGGGCGTACCCGGAATAGCGCCATGTTTTACATCATGCAGTACCGGTGAACAGATGCCTGTGTGTGTGTGTGTATGTGCACAGTTTCTGTCTGGTGCAGCTTAAGTCATTGATCACCAGACTGTTGTGCCTTATTCCAGGGAGGTCCGGAACGAGAACTGATTGTGTTCAGAAGTGTTTGGTGCCCGATGACTCTAGTCGCACCAGGTGTGGTGTCTCATTCCAGTAAGCCAAGCATTGGTAACTTTTCATGTGCAGCGGCATTGTCTGGTGCGACTCCGTCATTGAGCACCAGAGATTGTGCCTCATTCCAGGGAGGCACTGCATTGGTAACTTGTTGTGTGTAAGCGGAACTGTCTGGTATGTATCAAGTCATTGCGCACCAGATGTTGGGCTCATCCGAGGGAGGCCTTGCATTGAGCACCTTGCATCTGTGTTCCGAAGCGTCTGGTGTGACTTGGATTATTGCGCACCAGACTTTGCGCCCATACCAGGAGGGCACGAAATTTGTTAAACTCTTTGTGTGCAACTAACTAGGACACCTGGGGTGGTCCATTTCATTCCTCCTCAGACATGATGCCTCCTGTTCTGTGCCAAATTGGTAACTATCTGTGAAGTAGAGTGTCTGGCTTGACTGGTTGCCACTGTGGACAGCGTGTCCCAAGGCTACCCTCTCAATGTGTGTTACAGACAGGGGCCTGCGCCGGAAGATCGGTAAGAAGACCTCTGTGTGAACTTCTCGAGTGGGGACCAAATCTCCATTTGCCGACTGTTGCCTCATCAACCATTCTCTCCTTCTTCCCCCGTACCTTTGCCCCAGAATCTTGACTAAGTGTAACTATGTCCACGAGCAGCCTAGTATCTAGGGAAAGGTTACTTATTTTCTAACTCTGAGGGAGGCGGGAATTGGAGGGTGGAGGAAGGTTTAGGTTCAAGAGGGGTCTGCGAACTAATTTACACCTCACCTGCCGGTTGTCAGAGGACCCCATTATGGTGCTGGAAGTGAGTGCATGTGGGCGAGCGTGGCTGACATTCCTGGCACTGCGTAACAGTGATTGAGTGTGTGTGGGTGTGTCTGGGCTTGATTTCTCTATGTGACCAGACTGCCATGCACGTTGCTTACTAATATGTTTGACACTGACGTATACTGGTGCGGCCTAGGCCACAGAGCTATTCAAAAGTGCTGTAGTGTCTGTATGTATACATTGCTGATATTGTTGGAAACCAGGATGCATCCTACAACTGTTTTACATTGAATTTGGGTGATCGTAGGGATGAGTCTCATGCTTCCAACACAGTAGTATCGCATGTGGGTGATGGGAGGGAAAGTATTACTTTTCTCATGTATACATACTTCTTAGTTCTTAAGAGTGTTGGGCCTTGTACTATTAGTGATATTTCTGAATGTGATGTATGCCCAGATTTACACGATGTTCATGTGGTATTAATTCATGTGTGTGTTGAATACAAACTTTAATTACATGCAGCTCGTGTGAAGGCTCATCTGTGATGCTCAGTGTACTTATTGTATAGTCATG
The DNA here is from genome assembly GCF_031143425.1 of Pleurodeles waltl. Lineage (NCBI taxonomy): Eukaryota > Metazoa > Chordata > Amphibia > Caudata > Salamandridae > Pleurodeles > Pleurodeles waltl. The sequence continues at coordinate 533,440,055 of NC_090451.1, forward strand.
CCTTGCTAGTGCTTTACACATTGCCTCTGTGATAAGTCAGACTGCTTTGTGCGAAGCTACCCAAGGGTGAGCGGAGCATATACAGTGAGTGTAATCACCCACCCCTGACAGGAGTGGTAGGTTCTCCCTGGCTGGGGTCTCGCCTCAGCCAACCAGAACGTGCCACCTCCAACAGTGCAGCTGTAGTAAAAACACATTCATATATTTGTTACTACAGTGCAAATGTCAAATACCAGATTATTACCACAGTACAGAGCAAATGACACTGCTTGCATTTAAGAGTTACTTTACACATGGAAGCAACTCTCCCCAGAGTGGAGGCCTCACCCATTTGATTTTTACCTTGCTGCACAAATTCAATCACTGCTTCCTGGTTTTGGCTTAATAGCTTGCTTCAAACTACGTAATTTAAAACTGTTTTGAAAGTGTATTTGTTTACCGAAAAAAAGTATTTAACCAAAACTAGGATGCAAAGGGTTAATTTTGTTTAGCAAAGTAAAATTACATTGAAGAGCCCCGATAGCATTTAGGAGAGTTGTTTTTCTTTGTAAAATCCTTGTAGCATGCAAACTGTGAGCCAGTAAACCGTGAATATTTTGCTGTATTATGGTGCTTGTAGTTAAGTTGTTCCTTTTTTATTGTAGTACTAAATGTGCGAGCCTGTAATTATAGCTGCTGTTGCCGTTAATAAGTGTAATTGTGCCGCATTTATGGTATGTGTGAAGTCATTCCATGAGGATGAAGGGGGTGTGCGCGTGTTACATATAAATTAACGGGAAGCAATGCTTCTGTGAGTCAAAAAGAGGAATGCAGCTGTCGTCTGTTGGGGGTTGCAGGTTGTGTTCAATGCGGGACGCGGGGAAGCTCGGTTTTCCGTGGTCTGGGCTGGGGAGGGACGCGGGAGGGGCCCAGGCTCTTTGGAGATCCTAGCTTTGATCTGTCGTTAGTCAGACTTCTCCAAGGATGAGCTCACTTCCCAGGGGATTGCCTGCCAGATGTGCAGCTGTCAGATGGGGGATTACAAGAGGGAGGCACATCTGTGCCGAACGGAACCCCTCGCTCCCCAGCTCTTGGGACAGGCGAATCTGGAGCAGGCTGATACCCCTCACCGCCCAGCCGGGCCCTGGAGACGGGCAGAAAGAACTGACTGAGCGTTCCCGCCCTCTCAGACGCAGCGAGGAGACTGGCAGATGAGGGCCGCCCTCACTTCTCAAGGATGATCAGGGGAGGCGGAACAGACCTTCACACACCAGCCCGTCTCAGCGCAGCCTGGGAGCCCTCACCTCAGCTGGGCTCAGGAAGCCGGCAGGCTGCGGCCCCCCGCACATTTCCTCTCACAAGCCGACCGACAGCCGCTAGCACCGAGATAAGCTTTGTAAGTAGCATCTTTGCACGCACACAACTTCGCCCTGCTTTCATTTTATCTGATTTTGTTTATGAAAAACATAACGGGTGCCGCCGGAGCCGAAGCATCTCGACATTTGAAGTCTGAGCACGACCTTAACCCACTGACAGAATGGTATTGAAATGTAATTGCGCTTACATAGCGCTTACTACCCCGTTGGACCATTCAAACGCTTTGTGGCGAGTAGCACACAACTCCAGAAACCAATTTTAGTAGTTAATCCATTGCTCACTGGTTACTGCGGATTACTGGTACTAGTTTTATGCTGTCAAGGACCATGTCCCATGCATTTACTCCTTTATTTGTAGAATATGTAATTAAAATGAGTTATCTATGACTATCAGTGGCGGCTATGCCTTCCTGCAGATGGCTGGTGGGGGGAATAGACCGGTTAGAGGAGGTTAAGCATTGTTAGGCAGCAGTGATGCGCTTTATACAGGAAGTTGTGATCAATGAAATGAGTTTTTGGACAAATTGCAGAAATCCAGTAATAGGGTGATCTTCAGGCTAGCCTGAGGAGGCAATACCCTGAGAGGAGTGAGGTGCGCGGAGGGTGGAATGTAAGAAGAGGGTCACTGGAGAGAAAGGAGATGAAAATAACCTATAGTTTTAGGAAGGAGCAGTTTTTGATACAGAGTTTTAGGAATATGAGTGTTTTTTTTTTTTTTTTTTTTTTTTTTTTTTTTTTTAGAGAGGATGTAATCCGAGGATGTACAATTATAGGTACAAACACGATTCTCCGCATGTGAGATTGTTTATTGAATAGCACGTCTTACTCCTATGTGGGACTCCTATCCTCACGGACAGTATGTTACACCGGGTGGGAGTTTAGGTGGAAGTGTGATGTCTGCTTTGCGCAAGTGTAAGAAATATTTCCTTCCCATGGGTGATGGCCACCGAGGTGCGCTTGTCATGGTTTGGGATGCTGGTGGTGTGATGGATGAGTGTTAGAAAGATTCATTTTTATATTTCGTGACATGCTGGCAGCACTAATTAGTTCTGCGGGTCCCTCTATTGTGTTGGTAGTTTTTCTTTACATTCTCAGTCCCATTTCCTATTATGGCAGGAGGTCATCCAGTCTGGTTTTACGCATGTGGGAAATGTCCCTTTTGCAGGGAAGGGTGACTGGGAATCGGAGATGAGCCCATTTAAACTCGATTACAGTGTCCTTTATATGACTGACATTATGAGGTGTCAGTTAAGGAGATTGGCCAAGATGCACTCTTATAAATATCCGTTTGCTCTAATGGATTGGTGGTGTTCAGGGTACGTGACTGTGGAACTTGCAGGGTGGACTACGTAGGAGTCCTCTTGTGACCAGCAGTGTGTGGGAGACCCCTCCAGTTTTCACTCAGTGGTTAGTTAGGTGGGCTGCAGACTGTATCTGTGCCTGCTTGCAAGATGATTCCACAGGACATTTTATACATCACGTGGCTGCCCTGCTGCAGGTGAGGAATCAGGTATTGAACTGCTCTGTGGTATCATACAGTGACACAGATTACCTCAGATTGAGACAGGGACGGCCATCGGAAAGACTAGTCAGAGAGGCCTGTGGGGGCAGAGACCAGCTCAACTACCACTTGGAAGTAAAGATGAAGCTAGAGCCCAAGTGCCTCATTAGGAGGGCTGCACATTTTGGCCTGGTGTACCCCGGATCCCCTCCTGAATTATTCAGACCGGGGGCATAGTGATTCTGGAAAAATCTGCAAGTAATACTTAATTGCAGAATAATAAAAAATCGTTGCACACTACAACAATTAAAAGTATGTATCAGTAGTTAAAAACAATATTTTGACACAGCGCCCCTTATCATTAAAATAAACAGTTATACCCAAATAAGATTGAGTTGCAGGGTTGACGACATATCCTATATGACATGTGTGAGCTCCACAGGGTTAAAATACATATGGTCAAGCAGGGGTGTGAAATTTAGTAAAATATCTACTTGTCCCTGGGACAGGTTACTTCTTAAATCTACTTGTCTAGTAAAAAAAAAAAAAAAAACGACTTGTCTTTTTGGTGCCATGTAGTGCGGCAACAAATTATGGCAGCAATCTTAATATGTAAAAGCGCTGATAATTGCCTCCTCTCGGATTATGTCGGGGCTATTACTATAGTAGAGCTTGAATACTTGCAGTTTCAATCCCTACTGTAGCAATTCCTTATTTTGCCACCTTTCCACAGATCTACATACTGGGGCTGGAGGAAGCATTATACAATAGTTCCAGGGCTGAAATGCCTTTGAGTCTGCAAATCTATTAACTTGCATGTTTTAAGAATGTTCACCAACTCTTTTACAATCTTTTCCCATACTGAGGAAGGTTGGAAATGAATTCTTGACAGTGGCAGAAGAAGAGGTTGTTCCAGGATTGGGAAAAAAGTGGTTGGAGGGAAAGGGAACTTGTAAACGCTCAGTTTTTCACAAGAGCAGATCTACGCATGCATATTTACTTGTGCTAAAATACAGTTCACAAATATTTTCCAGGAGTACGATTTCCTGATCTACTTCTGTAAGTTCTTGTGAATTCATGAAATCCACTAATTGAAAGACCTTAACCATAGGTGCACTTTGTGACTTTCTTTAAAAATTGGGTCCCTAATTAGGTGTCTGCAGTCAACAAAGACTTTTTGTTTTTATTAAACTTATATTTCTCTCTCTCTCTATCAACTGCTTTTACTGTAAGTAATCCCATTCTGCTCTTCCAAAAGGAGACTATTGGCACACAAAGTAGTTTTGTTCAGTGCCAGGAACCACTGTGGCAATCAGTGGCGTAAAGAAATTGGCGGTCCCCCTGCAAAGAACATGGAGGGTCCCTCCCTCCAGACTCAAACAGGGCAGGTGGTGTGTTGAGGGGGCCTCTAGATGGGGGCTGAAGGGACTTTGTTACGCCACTGGTGGCAATGAGTGCTTTTTGAGACCAAAAAACTTTTTTCTTTTTGCCAGTGTTTATTACAGTGGTAAGGGTCTGGCAGCTCCCACAACAATAAAGTGTTAAAAAAGCTATGTCAAAACAAGACACACATTGACGAAACCAAAAGACTCACAAAAAAATGTGAGATCGGTTGACTTTGCCAGCGGTTGTTTGTTTTCATGCTTCCCATAATCTTGTTGAAAATGGTTACACTGATTTTCCATTCCATTTTTTTTTTTACTGGAACCACTGTCAGTAGTGAGTGTGACCTTAAAACGTTTATTTACATTGCCCACCCTAATAATGAAGGCTTTTAATTAATGAACCATAAATACAAGTTTGAACAGCCTTAATATATGGGCACACATATTCTCTCAACTGCAGACACTTCCCTTCTCTTTAAACTGGCAGCCAAAGGGTTTGTGCTGCAGGCGGTTGGGGCTACTTGTCCCAAGGACAAATTTAAACATGAAAACTTCTTTACCTTGACCCTAAACAATATGTCCCAGGCGATAGGGATTTCACATCCATGGGTCAAGAGATTAAAGCTATACCCCCAATCGATAAAGTGCACATTTTGCATAGGTTGTAATTAAATTGAAATCACCAGAGTAATTTCAAATAACAGCCACTATCACCAGTTTACTAGTAGATCGTAACCGCGAGGGTGTTCCTGTGAAGAGAGGCTTTCAAAATGTGCCATAGAATAAAAGGCAATGCGAGTGTTCAAGCATGATTCAAAAACCCAAAGAATGTAATGCCCTTGCAGGAAATAAGTATGGTTGTGGTACATGCTAAAATGTAATGGGAGAGAAAAAGATTGAGGCCTCAAAAATATAAGAACATGATTTGCAAAAAATACAGTATTGACCAATCACTAAAGTGCAGAACAGTGCAGCTCATGTTCCATGCTCCACTGTGCTCAAATGACATGACAACTAGTGGCAAGCTCAGAAGGTAGTCTATAAAGCCAAAGGTTAAATCACACAGGGACACCGTGTTTATTAACTAGAGCATGGGTCTCCAACATTTTCTGTAGTGGAGCTACGTCTGATCAGTGAAAATCATTGTGAGCTACAGAAGGCTAAACAACTCACACATTATTACCAGACACCCATGTGCCAAACGTCCTTGACTTTATGCTTAATGTCTATAGAGCCATCAATGGTTTGAATAAAATACTTTGACTAGGGGCATTATGACAGGGCTGCCATATGTGCCAGTTAGAGCTTGGTCTTTGGGGATGTATGAACATGTGCGCATATGAATAGGATACATGTGTATGGGTAACTGAGAGCTTGTCATATGTTGTGAAGCAGGACATACCTTTCGCCATATGAGGCGCCATTACATGTATAACACAAACATACTACTTTTTTTTAAACTGGAAATATTTAAAGTACAAAAATGTTCAGAATGTGGAACATTTTTCTGCAATCTAAATTTCTCCCATGGCTGTATTTTTCAGTTATAAATATGGCACACTGTTACTACTGGCCACCTAGAACAAGAGGCCTGCTGTTTGTAAATGCAACACTTTGGAAAAACATGAGAAAATTCAAATGAAAAGTTACCTTAAATACAAGGTAACTTTTCATTTTAATTTTCTCTGATTTAAAAGCATTGAGAAACATCATTTTGTTCTCAAATCCAGTATTGAGTTGACAAGGCCTTTTATTTAAGCTTTAAGTACCTCAGTGCTTCACCTCTGTGCCCTGGGTCATAAATCTGACTCCAGCACTGCTCATTATCAGGCACTGCTATCTGCAGCCTGATGATGATAATGTAAAAATAAACACAGCTTTCCCTTCACTTTAAAAGGGAAATTGTGGCCCTGTGCTTGTTTCAAAATGAACTCCATACTATGAATTACTCTGAAGGGGTCTGTGAGCTACTGGTATCTCACAATCAACTGGTTGGAAACATCTGATCTAGAGTGTAGTATAATGCCCCTTCTATTCTGGGATCCATACTCCTTAAATAACTAGTCCGCTTTTAAAGCGTTTGAAAAAATAAAAATAAAAATAAAACCAAAAGTTAAAACACACTAAAGTGCATTGTTTAAGGGGGTGAACAGCCCTTTCATGTGCAATAGAAATGTTGTGACTCTAGAGGTAAGCTGTATGTTGTGCCTGTTCAGAAGTGCCATCACAGCTGGGCAACAGGATCTAATTTGTGAAGCTCTCGGAGAGGGACATATCAGTTTCTTTCTCTTAGTAGTGACCGCCAGGCAGATGCAAAAAAATGTAGAACACTTTTTTTCACCAGGCCACATAAATGATAGTGGGGATCCGGCCAAGTTTGCTTCCAGGCTGGCACCAAGTCTATAGATGGAAAAGCTCCCATGTGAAATAGCAGAAGAGAATGTTGGACAGAGCCTGTAATATGAGTTGTTAGGTAAGGTTGAGGGCTCCAAGTGGTGTAAGAAGGGAGAACTGACCATCCATGACGTTGTCTGGCCAACTCTGCTTTGTCTAGCGACCAGGTGTACAGTTTAAATGCCTTATTAGCGTTTTTTTTTTTTTAAATGCCAAAAAATCGATATTTGATTGTGTAGGTTCAAATTAGTCAAAGCTTGATTAAGTGCAGTTGGCTAGGTACACCTATCACTAGGCTGAGACCCCCATTCCAGCCAGCATAGAGCAGCCAGCGTGTCCGCTGGAGCGGCTCTCAACTTTCAACATAATTTTATTATTGACCCCCACCTCACCAGTACTTGGTGGGAAAAAAACAGTCTCACCTGGGCTTGCGAGATGTACATCTGGGGATGAAATATGTGTTTAAACAGGACTGATTGGAGCTGGTTAAGCAAGGGGGCATCTTGCCCTTTTAATAGCTTAAAGCCTTAGATGAGTGAGGGAAGAAATTTCGCTCTGATAACCTGCAATAAGTAGTGCTGCGATGTGCTTACTAGCTTTTTATGTAGTTGTAAGAAAGCAAGTTGTAGTTTATGGGCCAGACCTCTCCTTTGCAATAGATGCTCTTTATATGATAATCTTGCATCCAGCAGAACTCACAAATATTTGTAGTGTTGGGCCAACTTCACCGGCTTACCAGCAGCATTCCACTTGAACTTAATGTGACTAGCATTTGACTTAGCTGAAAAGCAAATCACTTTTGTTTGATCAAGATTAGGTTCAAGGTCCAGCATTGCCATGTAGTCCATCAGTTTGGAGACTGGGTGCTGGAGACCCAACAGCGTCTGGCTGAGCAGCACAATATCATCCACATATTGTAAGCATCACACTAGTTTGTTTGTTAATTTGGGTGAGTCGCTTACCACTTGTGCTAGTTGAGAATCTAGGTCCGCCGTGCAGATGTTAGATAGGGTAAGCGTGAGCATACAGCCCTGCTTTAAACCAATGCACGCTGAGATCTTCCTGGTGATTCTGTCGCCATTATCTATCTTTACTTGCAGCCACGTGCCTGGGTGCACCTTGATCATTGTGTTAAAGCTTGCTTTGTTGGAGTTCCCAATGCACGCTGAGATCTTCCTGGTGATTCTGTCGCCATTATCTATCTTTACTTGCAGCCACGTGCCTGGGTGCACCTTGATCATTGTGTTAAAGCTTGCTTTGTTGGAGTTCCCAATGCACGCCGAGATCTTCCTGGTGATTCTGTCGCCATTATCTATCTTTACTTGCAGCCACGTGCCTGGGTGCACCTTGATCATTGTGTTAAAGCTTGCTTTGTTGGAGTTCCCAATGCACGCTGAGATCTTCCTGGTGATTCTGTCGCCATTATCTATCTTTACTTGCAGCCACGTGCCTGGGTGCACCTTGATCATTGTGTTAAAGCTTGCTTTGTTGGAGTTCCCAATGCACGCTGAGATCTTCCTGGTGATTCTGTCGCCATTATCTATCTTTACTTGCAGCCACGTGCCTGGGTGCACCTTGATCATTGTGTTAAAGCTTGCTTTGTTGGAGTTCCCAATGCACGCTGAGATCTTCCTGGTGATTCTGTCGCCATTATCTATCTTTACTTGCAGCCACGTGCCTGGGTGCACCTTGATCATTGTGTTAAAGCTTGCTTTGTTGGAGTTCCCAATGCACGCTGAGATCTTCCTGGTGATTCTGTCGCCATTATCTATCTTTACTTGCAGCCACGTGCCTGGGTGCACCTTGATCATTGTGTTAAAGCTTGCTTTGTTGGAGTTCCCAATGCACGCTGAGATCTTCCTGGTGATTCTGTCGCCATTATCTATCTTTACTTGCAGCCACGTGCCTGGGTGCACCTTGATCATTGTGTTAAAGCTTGCTTTGTTGGAGTTCCCAATGCACGCTGAGATCTTCCTGGTGATTCTGTCGCCATTATCTATCTTTACTTGCAGCCACGTGCCTGGGTGCACCTTGATCATTGTGTTAAAGCTTGCTTTGTTGGAGTTCCCAATGCACGCTGAGATCTTCCTGGTGATTCTGTCGCCATTATCTATCTTTACTTGCAGCCACGTGCCTGGGTGCACCTTGATCATTGTGTTAAAGCTTGCTTTGTTGGAGTTCCCAATGCACGCTGAGATCTTCCTGGTGATTGTGTCGCCATTATCTATCTTTACTTGCAGCCACGTGCCTGGGTGCACCTTGATCATTGTGTTAAAGCTTGCTTTGTTGGAGTTCCCAATGCACGCTGAGATCTTCCTGGTGATTCTGTCGCCATTATCTATCTTTACTTGCAGCCACGTGCCTGGGTGCACCTTGATCATTGTGTTAAAGCTTGCTTTGTTGGAGTTCCCAATGCACGCTGAGATCTTCCTGGTGATTGTGTCGCCATTATCTATCTTTACTTGCAGCCACGTGCCTGGGTGCACCTTGATCATTGTGTTAAAGCTTGCTTTGTTGGAGTTCCCCCAAAGCTGCTTAAGTCCGGAGTGTTTCCTTTTAGCTTTTTCCTGCAAGGAGGGAGAATGCAAGAAGATTAGTTGTAGTGTTCATTCCAGGCACATATCCAGTCAGTGTTTTTGGAATAATGTTGGCTACGGAGGCCTAAACTTCCAGGTCTGTAAATAAGTTGGAGGCGAAATTCTTGGCTTCCACATCTATCAAGGCAGTTAATTTGTAATTAGCCGGATCGGGCCTTGAGGTGGATTTGAAGATGGGATACAGGATACTGCCTCCCCACAATGTTGGTATGGCATTGGGTGGTAAGGGCCTTATTAAACAGCGAGGTATAGAACGAGGCGCAGAATATTGATCCTGTATAAATAAGCTGTTATGAAGTCCATTCAGGCCGGGCCCCGTCTGATGACAATTTCTTGAGAGTGAGCCGCTCTTGTGAAACGGGCAGTCATTGGGCATCTGAAGAGGTTGGCAACGGACATGCCACAAGAATATGTTCTGTATTTATAGAGGCGGACGACATTGCCTTTGCTGTCTGATCTCCTGAGAATGCTGCCGCTATATGGGCTGACCAGTCTGCTTTCGAAATACCTGTGTCATGATGGCGAAATCTCCCATTTGCAAGGGAATTAACTTCAGCCCAAAAAAGGTTGCTGTTTTTCATTTTACTTGCATAAAGCAGCTTTGACCATACTTGAGTCTGGTAAGAGTTCTTAGCTGACCAAACAGCCTTTTTATACTCTTGCCTTAAATATGCAGTTTGTTGCCTTGTCTATAGCCAGTCTGTGGATCAAGTTGCCGAAGCTTTCTAATTGCTCTGTTAAGTTTCCTCTTTTCCAGTCGGAGTGATTTTGAAAAGCAGGCTGCCCCCTTCCTTCGAGTTTTGCGAGATTTGGAGCAATTCCTTGAGAAGCACCCTATAAGCGCCACTGTAATAGTCTCCCAACTCAGTAAGGGCCCTTGTAATGGGCTCTTCTCGGCTACTAAATTAGATATGAAATGCATTATAGGCTCAATATCAGCTCCTTTCCAAACTAAGCACCTAAGATTGTAAGTGCTTGATGTCTTGAGTAAATAGTTTGTGTAGGGGGCTCTGGATGGATATAACTGCGAGTCTGCAAGTGGTCGCTCTCCCCTCTCTTACACTATAATGTGTAATCACTGGAAACAACTCTGAATCCACAAATGTATAGTCCATGATGGAGGAGGTGTTGTTCATAACCCTAGTAGAGGCCGCGGTTTGGTCCAGGGGAAGGTGGCCATTTAATGGTTAAAGATCCAAGCTTGCCAAGGTGCATTCCTTCCCAAACTGATCAAATTTGAGATAAGGTGAAATTGCCAGCTGGATTTTTGGAATGGCACCCATCAAAGGGAGTTGACTTTGATTAGTGTTGCTTTCCAGTAAATGCATATTAAAATCCCCCGACAGAACCAATCGTGCTTGGGGAAATGTGTGTTGTAAAATTTTTACTAGCGCTTGTAGGACTTCTAGCTTTCCCACTTTACCTTTCTGATTTGGATGAATATATACCTTACATACTAAGAGACTGAAATAACAATCTAGAGGTAATGTTGGCAGAGCTGAAATTGTAACACATTGTGCCCATGTTAAGCCCAAGTCAATTGGATCTTGCTGCCACAGCAGATATCGACATTCCGCCTGTAGCTCTACCGGTCCTAGAGGTTTTTGTTGCTTCTAGATGAAATGCCTTGAAGCTTATAATTCAAGTTGGCTTTTCTGACCAGATTTCCTTCAGCAATAAAAAGTCAAACATTTGTAGATAGGTAATGAAGTAGTCCACACCCACCTTACTAATAAGGCTGTTTACATTCCAGGAGCACAGTGATAAAGCACTGGGGCTATGGCTGCGTGGACTACGTTTATGCTACCACCCTGCCCCCTGATGCGACATGTGGATGAGTATAAAAAGAAGCTTGCCTCATGTAGTTAGGAGGTGCTGGGGCTGTGGTTTGTTGAATCCTGATATTCTGTGAAATGAAGGGTAATTGGTCAGTAGGGCCAATTGCTCCCTTTAGTTCCCCCGTGCTGAAGATGCCTCTCTTTGATAAATGATTCAGTTGTGGGTGGAGGAGGCTTGGTTAGAGCTCTGTAGCAGGTCTTAACAATTCAATACCCTATCTGGAAAAGCTGCAACAGTGTTGCCATACTGCTGTGGCAGTCCTTGGCTTTGACCAGGTGACGACTGTAATTTCACTTCCTGCTATGGCTGGATTGGGTTTAAATTGGACACATTCAATGTGGTCTGATTGAAGATTTTGAGGTTATATAAAGACCAGGCCAGTTTTAAGATGGCCGCCCAATTTAAAGTATTGCGTTTTTCTCAGGTCCTATAGTGCAGGATCATTCAGATCGTGACTAATTCTTGTTCCAAGCTATCTTCAACTAATTAAGGAGCCTTCTGACTAAACTGGCCAAAATTCCAGATAGATTGGGCTGTGTTTTGAGTTGTCTGTTCCCTTCCGGCGTTAGCCAATAGCTCTCAGTTGTGATTTGCTGTGGCCACCTGTTCTTGATGTCCTGCCAAGGCTTCTAAGCTTAAGGGGACACAGAGTGCAGATCTTGGTCATTAAAGCGGCTAGCACTGATCAGCGCACTTTGTGCATCATTGCTGCAACTGGAAAGAATCAAGATCCAAAAAGGCAATGGTTGTCTCACTTACAGAGCAAATCTGAAAGTTGGAGGAGAGAGTCTGAGATACCAAGAAGCGTTTGCACAGCTTTAACCATCGCTTTGTGGGGTTCCCTGAGCTGAGGGGGTTACGTGACAACCTCTGAATTGTTTCTGGAATGCTGGCTCAAACAGACCATAGATCCAAATGCACTATCCAAAGTGTTTGTGGGAGGGAGCGCTCACAGGTCTCTGACCACTAGGCCCCTGCCAGGCACCCCACCACAAACAATGATAGTGAAACTCCCGAACTAAAGAGACTGGGACACAATTCTGTGGATGGTGCGCGAATCAGGAGACCCGAAATATGATAACTTTGCCAAAAGCATCTTCCAGGACTACACACAGGAAGTCCCGTTACTCACCATTTTCAAACAGACACTGAGGGCCATGGAACTGCACTACACGCTCCTATTTCTTGCGAAATTGATGGTTCTGAGACCTCAGAGCTGGAGTCTTCGGTCCTGGCAACCGACGCCCTTCTACCCTGGGACCGTAGAGCTGGAGTCTTCGGTCCTGGCAACCAACGCCCTTCTACCCTGGGACCGTAGAGCTGGAGTCTTCGGTCCTGGCAACCGACGCCCTTCTACCCTGGGACGCAGAGCTGGAGTCTTCGGTCCTGGCAACCGACGCCCTTCTGCCCTGGGACCGTAGAGCTGGAGTCTTCGGTCCTGGCAACCAACGCCCTTCTACCCTGGGACCGTAGAGCTGGAGTCTTCGGTCCTGGCAACCGACGCCCTTCTACCCTGGGACGCAGAGCTGGAGTCTTCGGTCCTGACAACCGACACCCTTCTACCCTGGGACCGTAGAGCTGGAGTCTTAGGTCCTAGTTACTGAGCCCTTCTACCCTTTGGATAGGTTCTGTACTCTGATGTGTTGAAGGGGAGATGAGCGTGGTGCAAACCTTTTCTGACCGCTCCTCAGACCGTGTAGATAGTTGTATTAATTTGCATATAATGCATGGGAGCCTGCAATCCCTGTGGAACACTGCTTCTCTAATTTCCATATTACAGGCGACTTGTGACGTGTTTACTTGGCTGTGATAATAAATTATGTAACCACAACTCTCTGCCAGAGCAAGCAGCCAAGGTGAAAGCCGGGTCACGGAGCATCTTTACAGCTGTATTTTCAACTAGGAAAATAAAAAACGTACCAGGCTGTTTGTTTCCCCCTCACTTGGGATGTACATACTTTATTTAGTTTAATTTATATTTCTGAGATAAACTAAGATGACTGCCATGTATTCTTGCACACACTCAGCAGCCATATTTGAATGATTCTTCTTTTGGTTCAAGAAAAATTAATCAAAGGTGGCCACAACTGTAGTATGTGCATATATGGTGGCCATCTTATAGTGATTTTTGCAAAAGCGAGAGACGAATCATTTTAAGATGCAACCTATTATGCATGCAAACACAGCTGTCATCTTGGTGGGGGTAGGGGAAGGACGTTGATAAAGCTAAGACGTTTTATGGGACAGAACTATGGTCTTTGCCAATACTTGTGAGCTACATACACAGACCAAAAATTGCTTATTTTCAGTTTTTATGTGCAACTATCAATAAAAACGGAAAACTGTGAGTTTTCAAATAACACAGGGAGTTGGTCATAGGAATTTGTTTGAACACAGAGTATGCCAAACTAAACTGAAGTACTGAGCTAAGCAATGCAGGCCTTACCGAGAATGGGCAAAACATCCGCAAAACAGGGCCAGTTAACGAAATGTTTAATATTGGGACTACAAGTGCACGCAGCCCAAGCAGTGTTGGTCCTACTCTTGGTCCTATCGGAAGTCCTATTAAACTTAAAGTCCACCAGACTCAAAATCGGGTTGGCGCACCTTGAGTTTGGCAGACAGGATTCTCCATTGCTGTTGTAATATAGTGCCTGTCCATCAAACTTCAAATCGCCATCGAGGGCCACATAATGCAGATCCGTTCTGACCCGGCTCGTCATGGGATCAGTCCATCCTGAACCTCTGTCTTAACCGTCCATCCTGCGGCCTACTGCTTTTTTAGTTGGGAAATTTGAAATTTACACTTCGAATCTCACTGACTAAGGCCCTGGGGTTTTAACAGATGGCCTACTCACCTTGAAACACACTTGTGCCAGACGGGTGCCACAGGGACAAACCTAATTCAATGCTCTCATGGCTACTGTGAGACACAATCATTGAAAGAGCTACCAGAGTGTCCAAAATACTGGTTAAACGCCCACCGAGGACAGACTGAGTGACAACATTGGAAACGGAGGCGAACCATTTTTGGACAACCAAAGTTCGACTAGTCCAACAGTTTGACGAGGGAGAAGTACGAGGTAATACTTCTCCTACTCTGTCCTGCTTACCAAGGCTTTCTGACCCCTTGTTTCCTCTTATTCTGCAAAGAAGTTGAGGCTTCCTGTAAGAGAATGTACGGGGTAACGCGCTGCCTCTCCCTGATCGGGAGGAAACGGGGGCTAGCTAGGAACGGAAACTTCAATGCTGCAGCTTGGGTGAAACATGCCTGTGCAACATATTTGTCTGTCTGCTTAAAAATACAGATCTGTCTAGGAAGCGGTTTAGAAAGCAATGTACAGGATAATCATTTCTGTACAATTTTACTTACTCTTATATTTACATTGGCAATGGATGCCTGACTTGTCATGCCAATGAAAGCATATTTATTGTACAGTCGAGACCGGGGGATGGAAAAGTGATGTGTCAGGATGGGGTTCCGGGCATCACCGCTGAATCTTCCATCCGCCAATCTCCGGAGTGAGGAACTCGTGGCAGGACTTATTTTTAACATTACTAATGGCAAATGTGTGCCCTGAAGTTGTTGCTCACCGCACCGAGGTAATCTGTTCTGCTTCGGTTTAGCTATTTAATCTCCATTTAAACAGCACGAGGTGCACCATATGATTTTTTTTTTATGGCTTTGTTTATCACTAAACCAGGAGCAACATGCATAGATTAGTAGAAAAATTAACAGTTGCCTTTCCTGGGGCCTCGGTCATGTTAGGGGTGTCTGTGGTGGGGTTGGGGTGGGATGAAATGCTGAATAAAATCGATAAGATCACACCAAGCATGTGCAGTTGTAAACTAGTCCCCTCTCCGTAGGTCTCCTGATTGTACGCAAAGTGTCCCGCGGATGTAGGAGCTTATTGTTATTAAACTATTGCACCTTTATATGCCAGCACTTCGTTCTTTAAATGACAGGTGGCACTGATACCGGACAGTCCTGTTTTTTAACTTCAGAAGGATAAAATGTTTCTGCTTATTTGAAGTGCTGTAAATGGAAATGTAACAAAAATTGGCAAAGCCAATAGTTCTCAGCAATGCAGAAGTTACTGGCATCAATTTGGATGACTTTTGGACATGTTTTATAGCAGCACATCTGTTGAGAATGGCTGAAAGTCACAAAAGGCGCTGGCCACGTTATAGCAGGATAAGGAACATGCAGGGGTGGTAGACCGCGCGTGTGCTCTGTAGCCAAGACCTAAAATGAATGTGTCCTTGTGTAATGTAACTTGCTCATGCAAAGCACTTCAATACCCTCAGGTTGAGTTTGTGCTACAGAAAACTGCAAAAAAATAGATGTGGAGCTCATCACTGTGCCTGTGTAGCATGGCTGCCGACAGTGCAGTAGGGGCTGAGAGGAGACCGGAGATGGACAGAGGAAAGACTGACCACTTGTGAGGGAGGAGAGGAGTTGTTAAAAAAGTACAAATGGGGACTGGGTAAGAGGGAAAAGAAGCAACAAGGATGGGAGAGTGGGTGGAAGGAGAAAAGAAGCAACACAAATTGGGGGGATTTGGGTGGAAGGGGAAGGTAGCAACTGAAAACACAAACACAAACACAAGCACTCAGTACTCATGGAGTGCTTAAACACAAATAAAATAAAAAAGTAGCTCCAAAAACGGGACCAGTGGATGGGCACAAGTACTAGGTCCATGCTCCTGGGAGGGCCAAACACAAGATGAGGCATGACACATGCATGCCATGACAAATGAGAACGAAGGATATGAGAGCAACGTTAAAGGTAACAAATGGCAAGCTTATGGGCGGGCTGTAGCCCACGTGCTGTAAACAAAATGTCTTGTAGACTCTGCACAGAGAGACCTAAAATGCAGGTACTTGCTACCCCGGGCTACCTCTTGCTACTAGGTAATGCTGGTACACTTCCATTAAAGGCATTGCTTGAGGGCTGAGAAGTGCAGGTACTCCCCCTCTCAAATTAAAGACGTGTAGGTGCTTGGTACCCGACTGCACTTGCCTTTTTAAAGCCCTGCTTAGTCACTTAGTGCATTCTGTAGACTTAATGGCTTCATGACGTTTGAGCAGAGAGTATCTTAGTTGCAGACGTGCAAGGAGGCAGTTCCTGGACATTTATGTTGATGTCTTTGTGCAGCGGGAAGTTTTTATCACTGCCCTACATTTACTGTTTCGTTCCTTAGTCCAGTGGATGGCCCAGTAGAGTCCTTGGTACTGTTAAGTAGATGCTGCTGGAGGCTGCAAAACTGGCAGTGGCAGCGATGTCTCACTTCAGTGTATTCAAAGACTGCCTGGAGTGGCTGTTTGCCATTCTTGGGAGCATTGTGCAGGCGGTGTGCTGACTCAGATGAATGGAAGTGGTTAGGGTGCAGGCGAGAGGAAATATGCTGGGCAGGGGTGGAAGAGTTTGGTGTTGAGCTCAGATATGGTACATGTTCTCTTGTTTTCTTCAATCGCACCGAGCTGGTAGCTTTCCGTAGTCCATATATGGAGTGTTCCAGCGTTTGGGCTTGATGATGAAGAAGCCTCCATCACCTCTGCTTGGTTCTTGGCACCAGTGGAGGATTAGCACGCCAGTAAAGTGCTGATCGTGAGGGATAGTACTTGCTCAATGTTGTCCTGGGAGTGTTCGGAGGCAGACCCTTTCAGGAAAAGTACTTTGAAATTGATTCTAGGCTTAGTGTAAAGCCATACGAGGTGTAGGAGGCTGGGCTGGTTTGTAGTGAGTACCAAGGGGTACTTGCACCTTGCACCAGGCCCAGTTATCCCTTATTAGTGTATAGGGTGTCTAGCAGCTTAGGCTGATAGATAATGGTAGCTTAGCAAAGCAGCTCAGGCTGAACTAGGAGACGTGTGAAGCTACTACAGTACCACTTAGTGTCATATGCACAATATCATAAGAAAACACAATACACAGTTATACTAAAAATAAAGGTACTTTATTTTTATGACAATATGCCAAAGTATCTTAGAGTGTACCCTCAGTGAGAGGATAGGAAATATACACAAGATATATATACACAATAGCAAAAATATGCAGTATAGTCTTAGAAAACAGTGCAAACAATGTATAGTTACAATAGGATGCAATGGGGAAACATAGGGATAGGGGCAACACAAACCATATACTCCAGAAGTGGAATGCGAACCACGAATGGACCCCAAACCTATGTGACCTTGTAGAGGGTCGCTGGGACTATAAGAAAATAGTGAGAGTTAGCAAAATAACCCTCCCCAAGACCCTGAAAAGTGAGTGCAAAGTGCACTAAAGTTCCCCTAAGGACAAAATAGTTGTGTTAGAGGGAGAATGCAAGGAAAACACAAATCAGCAATGCAACAACGATGGATTCCTGACTGAGGGTACCTGTGGAACAAGGGGACCAAGTCCAAAAGTCACAAGCAGCTCGGAGGTGGGCAGATGCCCAAGAAATGCCAGCGGTTGGTGCAAAGAAGCTCTTACTAGGCTGAAGAACTGTGAATACTGCAGGAACGACAAGGGCTAGAGACTTCCCCTTTGGAGGATGGATCCCCCACGCCTTGGAGAGTCGTGCAGAAGTGTTTTCCCGCCGGATGGACGCCAACAAGCCTTGCTACACGCAAATCGTGCGTTTGGCGTTTTTGGACGCTGCTGGGGCCCAGGAGGGACCAGAAGGTCGCAAATTGGACCTGCAGAGAGAGGGGACGTCGAGCGAGACAAAGAGCCCTCACTGAAGCAGGTAGCACCCGGAGAAGTGCCAGAAACAGGCACTACGAGGATGCGTGAAACGGTGCTCGCCAAAGTTGCACAAAGGAGTCCCACGTCACCGGAGACCAACTTAGAAAGTCGTGCAATGCAGGTTAGAGTGCCGTGGACCCAGGCTTGGCTGTGCACGAAGGATTTCCGCCGGAAGTGCACAGGGGCCGGAGTAGCTTGCAAAGTCGCGGTTCCCAGCAATGCAGCCCAGCGAGGTGAGGCAAGGACTTACCTCCACCAAACTTGGGCTGAAGAGTCACTGGACTGTGGGGGTCACTTGGACGGTGTCGCTGGATTCGAGGGACCTCGCTCGTCGGGCTGAGAGGAGACCCAAGGGACCGGTAATGCAGCTTTTTGGTGCCTGCGGTTGCAGGGGGAAGATTCCGTCGACCCACGGGAGATTTCTTCGGAGCTTCTGGTGCAGAGAGGAGGCAGACTACCCCCACAGCATGCACAAGCAGGAAAACAGTCGAGAAGGCGGCAGGATCAGCGTTACAGAGTTGCAGTAGTCGTCTTTGCTACTATGTTGCAGGTTTGCAGGCTTCCTGCGCGGTCAGCGGTCGATTCCTTATCAGAAGGTGAAGAGGGAGATGCAGAGGAACTCGGCTGAGCTCATGCATTCGTTATCTAAAGTTTCCCCAGAGACGGAGACCCTAAATAGCCAGAAAAGAGGGTTTGGCTACCTAGGAGAGAGGAAAGGCTACTAACACCTGAAGGAGCCTATCACAAGGAGTCTCTGACGTCACCTGGTGGCACTGGCCACTCAGAGCAGTCCAGTGTGCCAGCAGCACCTCTGTTTCCAAGATGGCAGAGGTCTGGAGCACACTGGAAGAGCTCTGGACACCTCCCAGGGGAGGTGCAGGTCAGGGGAGTGGTCACTCCCCTTTCCTTTGTCCAGTTTCGCGCCAGAGCAGGGGCTAAGGGGTCCCTGAACCGGTGTAGACTGGCTTATGCAGAATTGGGCACATCTGTGCCCAACAAAGCATTTCCAGAGGCTGGGGGAGGCTACTCCTCCCCTGCCTTCACACCATTTTCCAAAGGGAGAGGGTGTCACACCCTCTCTCAGAGGAAGTTCTTTGTTCTGCCATCCTGGGCCAGGCCTGGCTGGACCCCAGGAGGGCAGCTGCCTGTCTGAGGGGTTGGCAGCAGCAGCAGCTGCAGAGAAACCCCAGGAAGGGCAGTCTGGCAGTACCAGGGTCTGTGCTACAGACCACTGGGATCATGGAATTGTACCAACAATGCCAGGATGGCATAGAGGGGGCAATTCCATGATCATAGACATGTTACATGGCCATATTTGGAGTTACCATGGTGAAGCTACATATAGGTAGTGACCTATATGTAGTGCACGCGTGTAATGGTGTCCCCGCACTCACAAAGTTCAGTGAATTGGCTCTGAACAATGTGGGGGCACCTTGGCTAGTGCCAGGGTGCCCTCACACTAAGTAACTTTGCACCTAACCTTTACCAGGTAAAGGTTAGACATATAGGTGACTTATAAGTTACTTAAGTGCAGTGAAAAATGGCTGTGAAATAACGTGGACGTTATTTCACTCAGGCTGCAGTGGCAGGCCTGTGTAAGAATTGTCAGAGCTCCCTATGGGTGGCAAAAGAAATGCTGCAGCCCATAGGGATCTCCTGGAACCCCAATACCCTGGGTACCTCAGTACCATATACTAGGGAATTATAAGGGTGTTCCAGTAAGCCAATGTAAATTGGTAAAAATGGTCACTAGCCTGTCAGTGACAATTTGGAAAGAAATGAGAGAGCATAACCACTGAGGTTCTGATTAGCAGAGCCTCAGTGAGACAGTTAGTCACTACACAGGTAACACATTCAGGCACACTTATGAGCACTGGGGCCCTGGGTTACCAGGGTCCCAGTGACACATACAACTAAAACAACATATATACAGTGAAAAATGGGGGTAACAGGTCCCAGTGACACATACAACTAAAACAACATATATACAGTGAAAAATGGGGGTAACATGCCAGGCAAGATGGTACTTTCCTACACGAGGCCTTTGAGATCGCTTGAGACAAGTAAGTGTTTTTTAGGCTGAAGATAAAGTGCCGGCACTTTTCGAGACTTCTGCTTCTGCAGCCTTGGTATGATGGGAGGACAACCCACAGCTTCAGAGCTGGAGTTGGGAGTGAGGGCTGGAGTTGCATCAAACCACTCCCAAGATATGTACTTCAGATTTAATTTGCCACATTTTCTTCAGAGTTTGACCCTGGGTGTAATTTATCTAGCTGATTGACGATGTGTGGTGGGCCAACAATTAGTATCTTTGATCCGGGCTCATGGACTACTAGATTTGATTGCCCCATCTCGTTTCTGTTACTTCCATGGTTTCCGAAAAGGCTGCTAAATGGGCTGGTAAGTCGTCGATTCTGGGAATGATTTGTATGGAGTTTGCATTGGAGTGGATGTGCAGGTAGGTTCTGTTGAAACTGTTCATAAGGGCTTTCATATAATTCATATTAAAAAGGGGATGGGTTAGAACGAGGCATGTGAGGGGACCTAAGGTGTGTGAACGAGATTTTCTGAGCCTTACTCGGGGTGCAGCAAGATAGGAATGACAAACCTTTGAGTCGTTCAAGAACTTCGCCACTGTCCAAAAGAAGTTGTGGCCCAAAATGTTAAGTACATCGGAGAGGTGTAATACAAATGGCATGAGGGAGCCAAGGTCTGATCTTTCGAACAAGTTGTTTTAAACAGTAGTGCCTGCAATCTCAGTACCGTAGCGTGGGTGAACACATGGAGGGTGCTTTACGCTTCAGTGGTAGTGAATCTGAGATGTGACTTCCTTTTTTTTAAAGGAGTTGATTTTTTTTCGTCGGAGATCTGGTTTGAGCATTAGTTCTTGGGGCCTGCCTTGTACAGTACAATCCTTTTTTTACGTGGATGGTGAGGAATAAGGACCCCGTCTACTTGGATACAGAACAGACAGCTGTTGATGAATGCTTTTAGAGTAGAACTGGATGTCTGCATAAAGCACAGTGGGGCAGAAGTCTTCGGATACTTTGCGGTGTCTGTGACAGTATTCAGATGAGCCCTTCATTAGTGGTAATGGGTGCAGAGTAATTTCCCTGATAGCTGTGCTGGTTTGGAAGGATGTGTTTGTATAGTGCTTCTCATCCTGAGGCTCCCAAAGGATGGGATCCGACCGGCTGGACCGAAACCTCAAACAAATGTAGGACTAAGAGTCACGTTTTTCGGGGTCTTTTCGAAATGTTAAATTTCGCCTTTCGGTGCTGTCTTTTTTTTATGGGAAGTTCATTCCAGAGCCGTGCCTGGTGGCTAGGGAAGCCCTTCCCATCCCAAACTTACCCTATGAATAATGGGTCGTGAAATCAAATTTTTGGTCCTGAATCTTGGATATCTGTTGGGCTGGTAGAGCTTCCCACCTGCCTGAAACATTTCTAACTGAGGATTGATGACCCCTTGTCCGTCCTTTGAACATGATTCGAGCCCTGACTGGGAGCCACTGCTTATCCCTCAAAGTGGTTATTGTGTCGGCTTTGGCTGTGTGTTGCTAAGCTTCTGTGTTTTTGGGAACGCTTTATGTGAAAAAGGTGGCGAGGTTCATGCCAAGTTCTTGTATTTGAGTAACGTATGAGAGGCGGTACAGCTGTTGGTAACTTCATCTGTCTTTCCAGAGAATTACTGTTGATGACTTTAGTTTTGGAGTTTAATGAGTGACTAGCTTTTCCAACAGAGATACGTTGAAGGGTAATGTATGGTACATGGCATGACTGCCAGTTTGTGTGCTTACGCATTATAAAGGCATGGTGATTGCATTGAGAAGTGGTGACTAAGACCAACACTGACTGATCATACGTATAGGTTGGGCAACTGGAATTATGCAGCTGTGGAGGACCGCATTAGGCCAGGATGTACACTGAGTGAAAAGCCAAGTGATGCTGCACAATACAGCACATTCCGGAGCACTGCTACTGGACTGTTTTATCATTTTGACACATTAATACTGTCTGGGCTAAAGTTACACCTCATTAGTACCTTTTTAAAACCTGAATAGAGCAATTAGTAACTGACAGGTTTCCAGTTAACCTTTGCACCATCTTAGTGCAGCATTACACGTGGCGCAGTTCATAGAAACGTTTAGTCTGTTTAAACTAGAAATATTTTATTTGTAGAAATTAGCACATTATGCAGTAAAGATTGGATTTTGTGTGTACTGTATTAAGTCCATTATAAGTCGGAAAAAACCAAGGCCACAGAGATTCATCACTCCAGTGGGACTACATACTCAAAAACACACATTTATAGGTCATTTTAGCTGTTGTGAAAGGCGATATATAACCCCTGTTGAGACGCCGAGGATAAGGAGAGGGTAAAGCAAAGAAGTGTGGGATGAGGGAGTTTGTTTAAGGATTCAATTGCAGGGAAACTCTCCCAGGGAAATGGGCCAAACAGACTGATTTAAATTAGCATATGGCGGATTGTTGGTGGAAGGGCATCTGGCTCCTGTGTGTGTAGGAAATTTGGAAGTGTCATGGATACTGGGATTGGAAGTTTGTAGAAGGCCTGGTCCGTCATTGGCAGCCTTTCCGTTTTTTTGTTGGTAGGCGTTTGCCTCTAAATGTTAAACAGTCCAGTGTGGGAAAATGTATTACCTTACCCAAGGAGGATTGGCGAAGTTGGGTAGATTGACTAAGAGGGTATTAGAGCACTTATTTCTGTTTCCCTCAAGGATATTCATAAGGGCCTTGTTGGTACTGAGATTAAAATTCGGGTGGATTTTGCGAATGTGATTCAAGATTTGCAACAACGTCTTGAGCTCCTTGTTGGACTTAAGAGACCGCCACATTTTCTGGTGGGTGGAGATGCAAAAGGAGTGACATGGATAGCTCGGTTGCTTAGGAGGATACAGGGAAATAGACTCTCACTGTTTGGCATAAGTGACCAGAGGTCCATCCAGTGCCAAATTGCATCTACGTCATTCTGGGACTCGAGGCATTTGTAATAGGTGAAAGATGGCTTTGTGGGAAATGATGCTGGCATGCTTCAGATGCAGAGGAGTCCATGGGGTTGTGCGATGTGGATACCAGCTGGCAACCAGAAAAGGTAGTGCGTCTGTGTCTTTGAACCAAGGGTTGCTGTGAATGCTAAGTTTGCCTTTTCTTCAGTGCATGTTGAGTTGCCCCATTAGGATTTACATGTGAATTGCAACACACCGTCCCCATCACGCACACATCATTTACTCACCACGCAGGAACACCCCCACACACTTAATCATGCAAGTCTTCTGAGAAAATCTCTAACTTCTCCCCGCTTGAGCTTTCCAGAGTTGTACGCAGCAGAGGTTTTTCAGCCTGCCACCAGTGAGACCCATTCCAGGTTGCAGAGGATGATGAACATCCTGGTGTGTGCAACATTTCAGAGAAAACATGAACGCCTCACAGCGCTGCTGAAAAGGCTTCAGAGGCAAGGGTGTTCACTGCATGTAAGTTAATGAAACGGAATTAACAGTTAATCGTGTATATTTTAGCCCGGAATATAGTCTTTGACACCTGAAGGTGAATGACATTCATGGTTCACCGCACCTCCGAGTTTTGGTCCAGTGCAAAATTTATTTGCCATGGTTTGGGGGGGGTTCATTAACAGGGTTGTTACCTGAACCCTTGCAAGACAAAATTAAGTTTAGGTTCCTTGGACTGATACAGCTGTAGGTTCTTCACGACATAAACATGCTTAAGGCAGATGCAACAAAGGCTTACGTCTGGTGGTCCCCGAGTAACGGAAGCAATTGTTCTTGAGAATGAACAGAATTTGAGCACAGACTGACTCTGCTAGTTGGGCCCTGAGCTCTGCTGCGCAGTGGAGCAATTGACTTTCCCTGAGATCGCTCCATTTCCGCGCAAATTTTTAAGGTTGCCCATTCTGTCATTGGGGATACAAAAGCCACTGTTCAGGATAATCGCACCTTATACTCTGCTACAGATTGAGAAATGTGTACACAAGCTACAGAATTGCTGTTCAAGGTAGAACATCCTTCGGAGCTGAAAACCCTGTTGCTGACCTCTCTGGAGATCCTAATCCATAAACTTTTGGCAAATGTAAGAAAATTTACTGCACTGAAGAGCCCACAGTTCTTTTGAGTCAAGGGCCACATCCCAAGCTCTCACAGTGGACGAGGTGATTCAAAGAACTGCTCAAGGTGAGTGTCAGTAAGTTGTGGTGACAGCGCACAGAAAGAACAAGTGGAGAGAAAGCCAGGTAAACAATCGCTCGCACAGCTGAGGGCAAGGAAAATGTGTAAGCGTTAATAAACAGTAGCAACAAAATGCCTGTCTGCTTAGGGAAACTCGACAGGGGCTACCGCATCGCCATATAAGAGTCTCACACGAAGCGGAGTGTGCAACTGGCACATGTCTGGGAGGATATGTTTAAGACTTCCGACACGTGTATGCTGTCTAATGGGATAAGTCCGAGTGACACCAATGGTTGGCCCCATTTTCGTCCATAAAACGTGGACTCCAGTCATCCCAGAGCCATGTAAAATAGAGAGGGAAAGATGGAAAATACCGAAACCCAGAGGACACATAGTACTCTGAAAATATATCTTCTAGTTCGGTACTGGTCAAAAGCTGACATGAGCGAGTGCAGTTATGCATGCTTTTTTAATGTCTGTCACTGACTGGGAAAGGGGCGCAAAGAACCATTGGGAACCACTGCCAGAAGAAGCACCAGAAACACTAGAATCTTATCTTATGTTCAGCGCCACTTAAATGGTTCAATTCAGCAACTACAGCATTTCTGTATAATTATGGATTTGCTGCACTTTCTATATAACCCATCATCATCTGCATAATTTACAGATTTTAACAAAAAAGTGTTTCTAGCTCAAACTGATCAAACGTTTTTAAAAAACGTTACGCACATATTGCCATGGAGTGGTGGTCCTTTTCTCACGCCGACGCAGGCCATCTTTCAGATGCTGATTGCTGTGTTTAGTTGTTAAACTGATATTAATAAGATGAAACCTTTCCCATACTGTCTTTAAATAACGTGTGAAACTCACTAAATAGTGAAGTAGTAGTGCTTCTAAGTGTGCCGTGTTACGCCACGTAATTCCAATGGCCATGCTTATGTTCAAAAAGTTGAAGTGAAAGAGGACATCCTTTGCAGCACTGGTTGAAGTGGGTGGGATCTATTGGGATCAACTCAACCAATCTTTTATTTACTTTTACACTAACAGTTCTCGTAGTTTGTTACCTTGGCCCCAAATTTGCTGATCCGACCTCATTACACTTATCATAAATCCCAAACTTTTTGTGCACTTAAACTTCTGCTTTACAGAAGAACACCGCTTCAGCAGAACTGCCCACTAGCAACACATACAACATCTGTGAATTCACGCCTTGCTCACCCACCAGATCCCAGGGCTCAGGAAGGTGACAAATGAGTACATCTCAAAAGAGGGGCATTGAGCATGAAGGGACAACTGAAGTAGCGTCGGAGTCAACAGGGCAGCCTTTGAAATGGGTCAACTAGGCTCACACTTGGGACATCATCATTAAGAGGGCTGCACTGACGTATGACCTGATACCCGCACACATGTAGGGGGGGTTTGGTCAGGCACAGCCATGGCAGGATTCAAATTTGCCCATGCTGTTCCCCATTTCACCCAGAAATCGACCCTCATAGGTGGTATTGATGTCTTATATTCATGGTTTTAGCAAGGAATGTTCTTTTCTGACATCACTTAGGTAGACATCCCCAGATCATACTCACCCTTGCCCATAAAGGTGGGTGAGCCCTTAAAAGCTCAAGCCTGACTCAAGCCAGATGCCCGGCTCGGACTCTGCTCAGGGATCCTCATAGACCCTCAAGCCCAACACGATCCGAGCCCAGCCCCTACCCCTGAATCAAGAAACTATAAATACGGATGCATTTTCTATTGTCCTCTTTTACCAATTTACACTGCACTGTGTTGGTGTGTTTTTTTTTTTTTACTTGTAACAACTTGTTGGTTTTCACAAGTAGTGAAACTCAGCATTGTTGCAACTCTACAAGCACCAGCATATCTGTCTAAAAGACAGTGTACCCTTGTTTATTTTTTTGTTTTGGTTTTTTTAAGTTGTAAGAGAATGCGGTGGGTGGATGTGGTGTTAATGGTTAGCACTGTCGACCTTAGACGTGGGGAACCAGGTTTGAGCCTCGGTGTGTCGCTCAACATCCCATGATTTTGGGCAAATCACGTTTAAAAGTTTTAAACATTATTGCATAATTAATAAAAATCATTGCAACCAGCAACAAACATAAAAGCGTTACCAACTAAAACGGAAAACCAAGAAATGTCCTACTGGGGCATATAATTCTCATTGATTTAAGCTTGAATACCAAGATACGTTATTGGTCCACTGCTTAAAAAAAGTTCTGTATTTCAACTCAAGGGCAATAGCTGGAGCTGTCCATTCCAGCTCCATGCTATCAAAGTTCTGTATTTAGGCTGATCTTGTAAACTGCGCTAAAAATGTTACTTAGTCATAAACTGAATAGCTCCATCAGCTTTCACATTATGCAGCGCATGCTTTAAAAGGTGTTCCGCTTTTAATATGAATTTTGCTACGTATGCCATGTGTTGAGGTGTCATCCCATAGAGACTAAATAGGATAGCTTGTCGGCAAGATCTAACGCCACTGGAGATAAAAATGTTTTTGTGGTACGGTTTCTGCCAGGGTAACAGTGCAGGGCATATGCGTAGAAGATGTAAGAAGTCTTCCTGATGGTATGCACAGAGCCTACATTTCCCATTGTTTGAGGATTTGAGCCATTTTGGAACTGCATCCAATGAGGGGAGTAGTGAAATCTGGTGCAGCACCCTCATTTTTAGAGATTTTTAAAATATTTCTGCCAGGTGTGGCTGTGCTGTTGGAGCCTTGTATGTGTTAATTGTTGTCCATGAATAGGATGGTAGCCACGATAGCTGCTTGATTTCCTTATTTATTCGTTGCAAACCACATAATCTTCCAGTGCCTCAAAAATATGTACTATTACTGGTGCAGTTGTAGAACGCTCCAATACCTTTGGTCGAGTTTCCGCTATATAAAACTGTAAAAAAGAAATGTTGGTTTTCACAGGGTTTGGATTGCAGAATTGGGCTAAAACTGTAAAAATAGCACCACAGGAAGGAAGATCTGCCTTTTAGCACCTCATCAGTGACCCCCAGCCCAATGCGGAGGGGAAAAGGCTGTGTTATTTACTTTATAATCAGCCTGCCCTGCACATTCTTCAGTTTTTGTGGAGCTGGAAGCTGTGATTACATTTCCATGGTTCCCATGCTTATTTTTTTTTTTTTTTTTTTTTTGGGGGGGGGGGGGCTTTGCTGGTACCTGACCTATTAGAGCCAAGCTGGACACCTTACTTTGCTCTTTCTCAATTAGTCTCATAAATATTTCGCTCGCACCATGCATGGGACAGGCGAATAGCTGAAGGGAGTTCTAATGCCCCATTCACTCTTCTCTACGACGCAAGGCCACGAGATACAGAAAGAAAGGGGGTGTTACAGTGCAACAGAAGAGAGTAGGTGGTCTGTGTGGCCATTTTCACCGGAGTTCGAGTCACGCCGCTTGCTCTCGTGTTTCTTTACCTCGTGCTGGTCAGCAGTTTCAAGACTCTGCCTCGGGCTGACCGCACGGCTGGGGGACACAAAAATACAGACGGTCATATATTCTGAGGGTTGTTTCTGCGGGGTTTGGTACACGGCGGGGGAGCAGTCTGCGGCCGGCCGGTATTTGTGCTGCGTGCATTCAGCTCGTGCGGTTTCTGGCAGTGCGTTCCGGTCCCGCACCGCGCGGGGGTCGGGTTCCCTCTCCGGCGCCCCCGCCCTGCACCATTGGTCCCCGTGTCCTCCCGCCCGGATTTGCCGGCGG
The DNA here is from genome assembly GCF_031143425.1 of Pleurodeles waltl. NCBI lineage: Eukaryota > Metazoa > Chordata > Amphibia > Caudata > Salamandridae > Pleurodeles > Pleurodeles waltl. The sequence goes on from NC_090451.1 coordinate 533,467,785, forward strand.
TATTAGTACATAAGCCCCTGTCCCGAGCCGTCCTCCGCGGGCGGCGCACGGTGGGATCCGCTGCAGCCGGAAGGATTACGGGTCGCGGCGGGAGCGGGAAGCTTCCCTCCGTTCCCGGGACTGCGAAATCCTTTTCGGAGAAACGGCCGCAGAGGCCCGCGCGTGGTTTGCAAGTTATTCACGTGGGCCTTGCCAGGCAGCCAGCCCGGTTGTCAGGGTCGGCTGCACACTTTAGGGAAGGGGTTGTCAGGCGTCAGTTTAGGGGTCAGGGGTCGGGATGGTGTTTGCTGCGCTGGGGCTGCATCACCTTTACTTTGGGGGCTGGGAGGAGAGGGAGTGAGTCCGAAGGACACGGGGTGATGGGGGAGACGGCAGGTGCCCCCTATCGGAGCAGATCTGGCACAATAAGCCGTGGGGTGTGCGGTGAACAAGGGGGGTTTAGAAGTATTTATAACCAGCTGAACTCAGCAAGTTCTGTACCCATAATCACAGGTTACTACCCGTTTCAAGACGTACAGCACACCCTCCACAGCTGGGGACTAAGGTCATGCTTTGGCAGACAACTTTAAACATCTCTCACACAGGATGAGCAGGAGCACCTGTGCGGCATCAGTGCCCAGGGATCTTGCTGAGGTCCTAATAACGATACAGGGGAAATAAGCACTTTACCATAAGCAAACTAAAGAGAAACGCCTGTTGATGATACGGATGGATGAAAGGAAGCAGATTAAGGAGAAGCAGGTGAAAATAGTCTCAGGTGCACTAGCCTGCTTCCTGAGCCCAACTACCCACTGCAATGAGCAAAGTAAAAGTGACCATATCACCAAGCGATCTACCACTGCACTACGTGTGGCACGTTTGTTATGTAACTTGTGATCCATTTGAACGGTTCTACTGCAAATTGTGGTAAATGCAGTTAATCCTTAACTGTGCCGAAAACATTGTAGCTGCTGATTTGCCTAATTCAGGTGGCCCTGATTATGTCCAAAAGTGGCCTCAAACAAAGTGAGGGCTTTGAGAGCTTCCTAATGGTCACTAGTCTCGGGGGTGGCTAAACTCTAGCTCCTGCCAACTTCTTAAGTACTGTTTCCTCCAACAATGCTGACCACCGTCCAGTGACGGGTCAGACAGCCTCAATCTTTGGTTATTGGAGGCATGTTTCCTGTCCCTAAGGCAGTTTTGTGCCTTTTTTGGACCAGGACAGCAGCTTCCATTGGTGCAGCAGATGCCGTGGCACCAGGACCCAGAGGCCTGAATTGGACCCTGCTTATTGCTGTATTTTATTATTCAAACAGCAGCCAAGGGGGTCCATTTAATTCTTTGCACTAGAGGCGGGCAAGCCACTAGAAGCTTGAGCCAGGGTAGCTCAGCTCGAGGTCCTATTGGAACCTTGAGCCTATAACGAACCGAGCCTGAAGTGGCTTCTGCCTGCCACCCTTCCTCTACCCAGAATGGGACATTACAGCCTGAGCTGCCAACGTTGAAACTGAGGAGTCCGACTCGAGTCTGCGTCAACAGCATACGGTGATTCTATGCAAATCACTCAATCTCCCGTGCCTCTAAAAAATGAATCTTAGCTGGTGTTATGTACCTGGTACCCTCAGAGCAGTGCATAATGTGATGTAATAATGTAAAAGCTTCCACATGTCAAAACACTTTTTAAATTTGAAGAGACGTCATATTTTACAGCATGTTTGTTATATGATTTACATAGCAAACATTTTCAAGGCTAGGCTCATGAACAGGCTCTGAGATCCGAGCCAGAACCTTGACTCTGCTCCGCCCTTCCTGTTAAATGAATCACTGGATAAGTAACTGGTTCCAATATCAGTAGAGCTGATAATGTGAACAAGGTCTTCTCGGAAATGTAGCCTGTGAAGGAACCTCTTGAAGCAGCTAATGGATCCTGGCTGCCTTGGATCCGGTTCTGCATCCGAGAGTAAGGACTGGATGTCGCAGTCTGGGCTTCAAGTGTACTGAAAATACAACCGCAGGCTACAAGACTGTAGAATCCTAAACTGTAGCCGCACTAGAGCGATGGTCTTGACTTGGGAACACTAGAAGAATGTCCCTCTCCTCTCTAAGTCAAAGGTGTCTTCCCTGAAGTAGCTAAAGTCTCGCCCGTGCATTAAAAACAACCGCTTTGATCCTCTGAAATAAAGTTGATGCCCAGTAATGTTAGAAGAGATGGCAAAAAAAGTTATTCCTCATGATTTGTGATCATAAAATTACATTTGAGGTTGGTGTGGCTAAAATAAATGGCCTTTCAGCGCCTTTGAATGATGTTTGACTCTGAATTGCGCTTTTACCGATAGTGTTTACAATTCAGTGTTTTTTGTGTGTGCGGATCTATTGAAACCGTTTTCCAGCGTTTCGCATTACAATGAATTCCTTTAAAGAGTTGACTTCAACTCGAGGACGTAATATGTGCTCCATTAAATATAAATTAAAGAAGTCAATCCATGCTAGATTGTGGACATGTGATTTTATTTCGGAACCTAGGGTTGATATCTGTTTGGAATAGAGGCGTGCTTGTTTGACAATTAGTTGCACAATGATTGTGTGCTTGCGTTGAAGCTGATGTGAGGCGTTGTGTGCTCTCCACCTGCGTGTGTGTGTGTTCGGGTGGGGACACTTTGGTGCAGTTGCCTTCTCACAGCTGGGAAGATGGTGGTACCACCGATGGACATCTGCAGGGTGGCGGTACCCTCATTGCACGTTTGTGTGGAATCCTCTTCCCATTAAATGAGGCAGTGTCAGCTGACACCATTGCCACGCAGTCCTCGCAGCTGTAGAGGGTTGGGTAATTCGATACCGTTGTGTTAGAGTTTAAATGTTCATGTTCGTTTTGGGAGCGAGATGATCGTGACGCTCCCTTGAATTTAAGAAATATTGACATAGCTATAGCTTGAAAGTCTTTCCATCTTGTTAACTAATGGTGAATACTTTAGTGTTGTTCATTCTGTTATTAATTTAATATTTGATCTGATGAAGATGAAACGGTTTGATGCCTTCTGGCACTGTGTATAAGTGTTGCTCGTTTAGTCTGAATGCAGCGGGATACACTAGGTTGTCATAGGTCGTCTCGGGGTCAGGAGGTGGAGAGAGGCCTATTGGGTCCCGCTCACCTCTCTATCACTGCAGAATGACCGAGAGTGCAGCACAAACCTGACCGAACTGAGAGAACCGTGTGTTCAAAGCGTCACATCCAGCGTTTAGAGTACGACCTCCATAATGAGATTAGCATGTGTAACGCACCCTAAGAATTAAATCCACACTCGGCTCCAGAGGCCAATTGTTTTCTGATGAGCGGTACGAGGTGATGGGCGCTGCTGGGGGGGGGGGGGGGGGGGGGGTCTGGGGCTCATCTGAGCAGTGCCAGACATCATGCAGTTCCAGCCTGTGTGTTTTGGACCTGCTCGCATCGCCGAGCAGGGACAGCCATTGGGTACTTTCAGCCTGTTAATTCAACACTGTGAACTGACTCAATCAGTGCGCGACATTGGGGATGTGCTTGAAAAAAGTATCTTTTTCTGTCTGTGTGTTTTTCCATGTATTTTCAAAGGGCATCGGAACACAGACAAGTACGTGCTTGCCTTGTACATGAGGCTGGGGCCACACAGCGTGTGCTCTCTCTGAAAGAAATATTTCTGCCCAAGCCTTAAAACTGATGGTGAGGGGTTGAGCAAATTCTGGCCTTGGTCGATAGATAGCGGTATACTTTATAAGGTGTCATGGCTTGATGCAAAGAGGCCTGAAGCAACCCTGCACCTATGGTATAGACAAGCTGCCTTCGCTCCCTGACCCTTAGTGCTTGCTAGACCATGTCTTTGATAGTGTACCAGTGGGTTTATGGGGTGGTCGATGTAAAGTAGAGAAAAATCCATCATTTTCGATAGCTGGCTCACTGTGCCCATAACCAAATGCTGTAGTTGATTTGCTCAGTGGACAATGAAAGTATTGTTTTTCAAGGGTGATGCATGATCTAAAAACAACCTTGCAGTATTTTTCTACTTCAACAGTGATGATATTGTCGGGGATTTTGACAGCACACAAAGCAGTATAGCAAGAGCATTAATCAATTTGTCTGCATCGGCAAGAACTCCGTTTTAGTGGCATTTCGTTTAAGGAAGCAATTTCCCATCCATCTATGGATGTCTGAGAAACATTTCCTGTACGATAAAATTCTTCATTTTGTTTGTGCATGTCACCAGTAGGCAGCAGCAGTGGCTCATATTGCTGTAAGGTGCTTTTTTTTGGAGAGGGTAAATAAGTTTGTGGCCAATGGCGAACATCAGCTCTTTTGAAGGAAGGGGGAGGAAGGGAGTTTTTTTTTAAGTTTCTACTGATGTTTGCAGGTGGAAAGCACCGGTAACTCATTTTGTGGGGACTGGGGGTTATTTTTCATCATCCAACTTTGATCGAGAGCAAGAGAGAAAAGGGCAGAAATGGAACAAACATTAGCAACATCGGCAGTCTTGCCTTTTTAGCCTGCTGGCTTTGGAAGTGCTTTTGGTTGGTGCTGTGCAGCGTGTGCAATGAAGAACAATTCTGCATGAATGCACACGTTTGCATCAAGACGTATGTCTGTTCATGCTGCATGACATAACCACCATGCTGTTTAGTTTTTTATTGACCCCAGATGGAAAATGCCACTTGTAGCAGTAAAAAAAGAATGTAAACATATGTGAAAGCACTTTGTAAAAACAGAGAGGTCTGCAGCAAATGGCAGGGACTGGACAAGTGAAATAAAATGGGGGGCATTCTGAAATAACCATGACTGGGTAGGGATTAGGACAGTGAGTAGAAGTGAACAAAGTTGGGGTGGGGGCTATGGTGAGTGGGCCGTGAACCAACAAGGAGGCAAATTAAATAAATTAAAAAAGCTGAGTTTTGGAAAGTAATATGAGTGCAGTGGGAGGTATTTGTGGGTCGAAGTAGCACACAAGGAAGAGAGCAAGAAAATGCATAAACGTGCGAGCAAGATGGCGCTGGGGAGAATGCTTTGCAGTTTGCTCCTTCCCGCTCCAGTCATCTGAGCCTTGCAGACAGAAGGGTTGAATTCGGGCGGTCGGCCCGTGGACTAATGCTGGTGTAGCCGGGCTGAGGTATGAAGTGGCGTGCCTGATTTGTTTCTGTCCTGGTGCAGGGGGCTGTGAAGTGTTTTCTCCAATCCGGTGTTCCGCGCCCTCTTGCTGGCGCGCGGCTCCTCTCAGTGGTGGCTCTCGGATTACATGCTGGGAAGCGACACAAAGGTCAGCAAGCTCTGGCTGGCAGGCACCGTGGATGCGGTTTCAGCTCAAGGCTCCGTCGGGCCAGTGGCGTAGCGTGGGGGTGCAGGGGGGGCCGGCCGCACCGGGCGCAACATCTGGGGGGGGGGGGGGAACTCGAGTGCTAAAATCCACGGGTTAGGGGGCGCAAATTACTTGCCTTGCCCCGGTGCTGACAATCCACGCTACGCCACTGAGTCGGGCAGGAGCCTAGAAAGAAACCAGAGGGCCCAACCGAAATCCCCATGAAGACCCGAGGACCAGATGCTAGAAAGCATCCGGGTGGAGGAGACTCTGGGAGCTCTCAGGGGTCTGCCCCTCAGCACCGAGGTCTTGCCTTAACGCTAGGTATAAGGGATGGCATTCAAACTTGGGTGACAGCTGAAACAAAATCCCGGGGGTAGGGGGGGGGGGGCGTTGGGGGGGCACCAGCAAGGTTCTGTTGCTGGCAAGTTGGTGACATAAGCCGCAGGGGGCACTACTTTCGTCCCTTGTAGGGGCTTTGAAGGGAAAGAGATGAGTTATTGGTAGGGCAGGGCCCTCAGACTTTGGGGAACATGTTTTTCCATTGACTGACGGGTCTGATTCGTCCAACTTCAGCAACGCGTTCTCTCTTGATGATAATGTTTCTGACTTCGCCATTAGTAGTGCCCCTGGGGGTTTTCTTGTTGCAACTGCACGGAGTGGTGGGCGACCATGGCTGCGAGTCTGATGCGAATGTCACTCACAAACTCCTATGGGATTATTCTGTCACACAGCAGGTACACCAAGAAGGGAAAAGTGACCTGACTGTAACACCAGGGCCCCGGTTTTAAGAATTTACGATAGAATGGCCTCTCCTTCAGCACCCGAACCCGCTCTGTCACTCATACTGCAGTCAATTAAATATTTACAAGAGGACGTACGGAGTGACAGCAGTCAGGCACGGTTAGCGTCCAAAAAACATTCAAGGTTCTATCCATAAAGTGAGCAGAGCATGTTCTGAAGTTGGTGAACGGATTTCTGAAACTGCTGAACAAGCCAGGCGTGAGAGTCTGAAGTGGGGGCGGTGAAAGTCTGGCAAAAGTCCCAAGATACGCCGATGATGGACGTTATGTGGAAGCTGGAAAATGTTGAAAATCCCCAGTAGAGTAATAACCTTCGATTTCTTGGGATAGCTGACCGGGCAGAGGGAGACAACATCTGTTACTTTATGTTGACTCTATTGAAAGGGGCATTCCTCGAGCTCTCACATTGGGACTGGGATTATGAGGTCATAGTTTTCACCGGTTCCCTTTCTTGCTTACGAAATGCCAGGACACAGACCCTAGGAAACCTAGGGCTATACTGGTGTATTTTGGGCATTTTCTACTATGTCAAGTTATTTACCATAAAGCTCACCCCAGTGCCAAAAGGGAAGCTAAGGGGCACTCCTTTTTTTTGTTAGAGCTGACTTCTGTAATGCTACGGTGAAGCGACTGTGGTGTTTGAGGCAGTTTATTGATTCATTTCAGAAAGTGGAAGGAGATTCTGTATTGCTGAATCCGGCCCGGCGGAAGGTCAGGCTTAATGGGAAGTCTCAGGTTTTTAACTCTGAAATAAAAGCCCAGGAATATTTAAAGGAATGTACTACCCGGGGGTATGACAGCAATTGAAGAGTCATGTATTAGGGTGCCCTAGTTCGTGTGGGGTGTGTGGGGGGGGGGGGGGGTTGCATGGAGCTTGACCACCTATAGGCGGAGGCTACTACTTATCTCGTTTCTTCTCTCCTCTTTTCTTCTTTTTGTCTTAATGATGTTGGCTGCGAGTTTTGGGGGGGGGGGGTGTGGGGTGGCAGCCGAGGCTCACTTTTGGGTGACATCTTTCAGGTTCCCAGGCCTGATTGCTCAATGTGGATGGGGTGTGGCTAGGGTGAGGGATTGGATTGAGGGTGGAAAGGGGTGGGGAAGGGTGGTAACCCATGAGGTTGGTTGTATGTTTTTTGTTGTTGTTGTTATTGGCTTCTATTTCTTGTAAAGGGGGGGCCAGTGGAGTCGTCCTGGGGAGGGTCTGCTCATGATCATGGCCCACAGTTTTTTTTAAATTTATATTCTGATTGCTTCCATTAATATCTGTGGGCTTACTTATCGGGGAAAAAGGGCAAAAGATTACCTTTGAGCTTCAGATGGTAAAAGCAAATATTCTATGCCTCCAAGAGGCACACTTAAAAGGTGCCTAGCGGGACATCCTCAAATCTTTTGGTTTCAAATTAGATGGGGGGACTTTGCAAGGGGTTAAGACTCAAAGAGTTGCAATCCTCAACAGGCCTTCAATTCCAAATGCACACATGTGGATAACCGGGGTGCTGTGTGATCTTAGAATGCCATTTGTTAAATGGAGTATTTACACTCCGTTGTGTGTATGGCGCAGTGGTGGTTGATCCCACGCTGTTTGCCTGGCTTAATGAGTTGGCTTTATGGCCCTCCCCCGCAATCGTCTGTTGCGACTTTATTATAAACGCCATTGGTGATTGGTCCGATGAGTCTCTTAGAAAGTATTCTGGTCGGAAATAAAGGGTGTTTCTGGGAGTGTGTAACGTGGTCTGGGATTATGGAATAGTGGATGTGTGGTTGGGAAAAAGGACAGCGGATCCTGGGTTTACCTATTTCTCTGCTTCACATCAGAAACATGCCCGTTTGGATAATTATTTTGTATCGCATTCTCTTTCAACATTCTAGAATTGTAAAATTTCCCTGGGTGATGTTGGATCATAGTATATTAGTGATAGAGGTGGAAGTCGAAGGATGGGTTAGGCAAAACCTGAAGTGGAGCTTTAAACGTTCCTTATTGTGGGATGAAGATTATGTAAAACATATTAAAAATTGGACACCGATTTTTATGAAGGATCATATTAGGAGTGCTCCCATCGGGATAGTCTGGGATTCTTTTAAGGCAGTTATCCGGGGTGAGACCCTCCGATTTAGCTTTAGTCAGTTAATGAAGTAAAAACTCAAAGAACTTGAATTATATGAAGCCCTTTCTACTGCTGAGACCAATTGGGTATTGGCTACTGTACCAGGGGATAACGTTCAAGAAGTCTTGCATAGAATGGCAACTGCTATTGCAGAAATTACTGCAATATCGGTAAAAAAGGCAGCTGATACATTTTTGGCTTGGAAACAGAAGTCTTATGAGTTCGGAGAGAGGGTGGGCCACTTGCTTGCTATCCCTACCGAACAAAAACACGTCCAAGGGAAAATTGGAGGGATTAGTGATCCTGTTTTTGGGCTAGTTTCCGATCCTGAGGGTATTGGGGGGACCTTTCAGATGTTCTACTTGGATCTCTATACTGAAGATTCTATATGGGAAGACGACGAGGTGTTACAGTTCTGGGACCAGGTCTCAGTTGATTTCCTTGGGGTGGAGGATTGTGACGCTTTGGAGGGTGAACTCTTCTGAGAGGAAGTCCTCTGTGCTATCTCTAGCCTGCCTTTGGGCTAAGCAGTTGACACGGACTGTATTCCCTGTGAAATCGATGGGGTGTTTTCCTCTACCTTAAAGGATTGTCTCTTGGCTTTATTCACACATGTATATAGTGGTACTACCACTCAATCTTGGTCTACTGCCAATATTGTTTTTTTTTTCCCCAAAAAAGCAAGTCTCTGCAAGATCTTGGCTCATACTGCCCAATTATTTTGATGAATAAGGCCACAAAAATCTGTTAAATCATGGCTTTTCATCCTTCAGGGGTTATCAGTAAAGTTGTGTCCCCAAACAGCATGGGTTTATACCTGGGAAAGAGACTACCGATCATGTATGAAGGGGTATCTCCCTCTTGATTTCTCCGCAGTCGTTGGGAACCCTGTGGCGTTAATCTTGTTGGCCGTCGAAAAAGCATTCACTAGGGTCTCCTGGCGATATCTATAGAACGCTATGCAAAGAGTTTGCATAGGGCCAGGATTTATTAAGGCAGTTTGCGCTCTGTATTACATTCCGGTGGCTAAGGTTAACGTGATGGGCAATCAGTCGGGCCCAGTGCCGATTCAAAGGGGTACGCCTCAAGGTTGCCGTGCTCCCCTTTTCTTGTTTCGATATAGATTGACCCTTGTATTCGGAGACTGGACGGTAACCCCTTAATCTCGCAAGTCTGTTTCCAGGGTTGGGAGACTAAGATCCTATTTTACACTGATGATGTTGCTTTGGTTATGTCAGATACCGGCAATAGCCCTTAAAGAGATTGAAATAGAGTCTTGAGTGTCATCTGAACAATGATCAGACTCAAATTATCGATAGTAATACCCTGTTGACAGATACCGGAGTAGTAGGGAGTGCGGTTTACTTGGGGGGGGGGTCAACATATTAGCTGATGTGGATAAAATTGTTGGCCATAACCTTGGTCCTCTAATGAAGAAAGCAAGAAAGGATGTTTTCAGGATTAATAACTTGCACCTCTCCTTGGTGGGTAGATGCAATATTTTGAAAATGCTGTTTCTTCCCAGGGTGTTATATTTTTTTCCAGGCCATCCCTCTAGAAATAGAGAATAAATGGTTCAAGAAGCTTGACAACGTCATCACAGGTTTCTTATTGGCTTATACCAAGGCTAGGAGAGCTATGCAGTTTCTCACACTTCCGCAAGAGAGGGGTGGCTGGGCAGTCCTGAACTTAAATTATATTGCTGGGCTACAGTACTACAACAGAGCTGTATACTATGGCAAGACAAGGTTGTAGATGACTAAGCAGTAGTAGGCATCCCCTCCCGCTTTGAGTTATTGCTGGGGAAACAGGCATGGGGGTGTATATGGAGACAAATTAAAAATGGCTATTTCAAGACTCTGCAGGGAGTGTTCAGGATATGGTCTGTACTGCATAGGGAACGGGCATCAGTAGATTGAACTGTAATACCCCACGCTGCCCCAACCCTTTATTACCAGATATATTTCAAGATCTTTGTATGCTAAGATGGAAGGTGCTTGGTCTTAGTCGGTTCGGGGATTTCTATGATTACTTAGGTATTGTTTCTTTTGAAGAGTTAAGAAATTTGCTTAAGATGGGGCATGTGGAGTTTTTTAAATACTTTCGGATCCAAGATTTTCTTAGACGGAAGGGTGGTGGCCCTCTCGGGTTCTCCAGAGTAGATTTGGTGGAGGCTTTAATAAGCTGAAGGCTTTGCCCCATCGGAGAGAGATATGGCTTCCTGAACTCGCGTACGAGAGATGATCTGGCAGAGCATGCTTTAAAGTGGCAGGAAAAATTTGCAACGCAGATGCCCACTCTGCCAGAGTCTCTTCACCTGGCCCAACTGGTTATTCTCTTTGCAGATACAGCACTGTAAAACCTGTTTCGACCTTTTTATTCCCCAGGGAAGATAATTAAGTGGGGAGGGCCGAAAGGGATTCGGTGACCTCGATGTTAACTCCTCGGGGCTGAGGTTTATTTATTAAAAAAGAAAATAAGTTAACTGACTTGACTGCTGAAAGCAAAATTAGGAAGTGGTTCCCTGAATGTGGGCAGTGGAAGGATATCAGTAATCAAATGAAAATTGTAGTAAACTACCTATGCTCAAGGGGTAGGGACTAGTACAAGAAGAGTGAAGAAAAGCCATTGGAAAAAAAAGCAAACAAATGAGAATGATAGGAAAGCCTGTTACTGGCAAGCAATGGAAGCAGGGGTCAGGCACAAAGCACACTGTAAGTTTTGTATGGTCCACAAGAGGCCTGTGACAACAAGCGGCTAAAAGCTGTCCATAGGTAAGAGCTAAAAAGGAGAAGGAAGAGAAAGGAAAATAATGACATGGGAAACAAATCATGCATTTGTGGTGAGCGAGCCATGGACCCTAAAGCAAGCAAGAAACATGGGGCCCATTTTTTTGCTTTCATTGTAAACAACTAGCAATAATTGAGATGCACGGAGGCCCTCAGACCGCTATGTCCGGTATCAGTGCACCTGCTGCACTTTTGACAGCAATGCCCCTGTAAGCAAGGTTCAAAAGCACCTGTAAGAGTGAGATAAAGAGACCAAAATTATAAGTTGGTGAAGAAAGAGGTATAAATTGGAATCAGTAAGAGGCTATCTTGTTTTTTGCTGGACTGGATTGTAAGAGAAGGTTTGGCCCATGCACTTATATTTTTGCTCTTTCAAATTATGCATGTAGGCCAGTGTCAGTAAGAGGTAGGCTGTGTCTAGCATTTACAACGTTGTACGACTGAAATTAACTTTACCACATGAGTTCTTGTCCAGAATTGTTACTCATATTAATTTGAAACACCCTGGTAGGATTGTGTTGTGTACCAATGGAAAACGTCACTCTCTGGTCAGCACACACCAGCTGTTTTTTGTGTGTTTTTGCAGTGACCGAGTGATTGAAAAGAAAACTGTGTGACTAATCAGGCTTAGCACTTCACCACCACCATCTTCGGTTGTTCTCTGATCAACCAAGCTAGTTTAAGTGGCCATTTTGGGAGACCTTGGTGCTCTAGCCCTACAAATGTCAACTGGAAGTGAATGTATACAGGGCTGTAGGCTACCATTATGCCACCAAGTGCTGCAGAGCTGTGCCACTGGCACACCTAAGGCAAGCCCTCCTGTACTTGTCTGTTTCAAGTCTGGCCAGTTGCTAGCTATGCTGATTAAATCTGCCATGTCAAGGTGATTTTTTTTAAACATCAAGGAGCCGGGAAAGTACTTAAAAGTAGTTAAAGCTCCCTAAAAGATAACTACATATGTGCAGAGAGGCACTGATATCTGCCATGCACACTCCACCCCTAAGCCATCCTTTCGATTGGCCCTCTCAAACATTAGATCCTTTCCGAAACACAGATGGGGGTGTTCTTATTACTAGACGATCAATTGAACAGTCTCTTCCTCTGAAAACATGATTGAGGGAGTGCAAGAATCCAGACCCATGTATTGCCACCCCTCTGGACTTTTAAGGTTCTGTGCTGCTGTGACTGGGTAGGCAAACAGAAAGGAGGGGTGGCTATTCTATATCTACCTAATTCGAATATAAATGTTAACACCGAATTGATCTCATTAATCCCGGAGTCTATGGTCTAAAGCTGGCTCTCTGTGCCATCCGTTTTCAGGGCTTTCCTAGTAGCATATTGACCCAATTCAGAAGAAAGTTTTAGAGAGAAGTTCCTAGAGCATGTGGGCTGATGTCTCTTAGTTATGCTAGTGTTATCTCCTGAGATTACTTAGACTATTGGGGGGAAAACACTAATGATTCTAGATTTTTAATGCTTGCTGACGAGCTAGGGAGGCAGGGTTCAAGCAGATGACATATGAGCCAATGCATAATATTAGTCATGCTTTGGACCTTATCTTTAACAAATCTCTTAGTGCCCGAAGAGAAAATAAAAGCACACCAGTAGTTCGATCTGACCATTTTCAGAATAATTCTTTCCTTCACCTGACTTCTCAAAAGGGAAGAACTTACCTCCTGGTGGATCCCTGGCAGGCACAAAATTAGACTGAAGTATATAAAAAAGTGATGACAGTAATGCTTTAATTAATCTCAGCCACTGTTAATTACTCAGGCCACATCGTAGTCCATTGTTATTTAACACACCGTGCCATCTCAGTTTGGGCCCAGCCATAGGCATACAGTCTCAGCCCTGCTGCAATGGGAACAGTCCAGCCCAAACTGCCAGGCCAGGCTCTCCCTGAACCGTAACACAAGCAACTTAGGACCAATTGTACCCTAAGCAGGGCTCATCAGCCAGGTATAGCTTAATTCCAAAGACGCATTGTTTGCAACATGGGTCCCCGTGAGCAGCAAGCTTTGGCAGAAGCAGTTAAGCTTTGGAAAACATGGTTAAAATGTTCACACTGGTCCAGTAAATTTTCTTTCTCCTAGTAATGTTAACGTTTTGAAACAACTGTGTTTTCCAAAAGTTTGCTAGGCGATGGAGCTATAATTTTCCCTCATCCTAGGTTCCAGTGTTGACTCTTTGAGCAGTGCAACCATCTTTATGGCGGATTCAACAAGTGGATTCTTTCTCTTTGTAGGGACTACAACCATTTGTTTTGGGTAGACCAGGATGAGGGGGGCTTCTTTCACACATTGTGCAATAAGTGGGATTATGGACAATCGGATTTAAAAAAAAAAAAAAAAAAATTTAAGTAATTAAGAATGTGTCTGATCCCCAGGTTCGGATCTCCCCCAATTTGTGCAGGATCTGCCGGTCTCAAGTCTCTCAGCGGAAGATAAGGCCTCTTTAGAGCCAGATATTTCAGTTGAGAAGTTAAGGGCAGCCTGCCCCAGAAAAATCCAGGTAAAGCTCCTGGACCGGATGGCTTCCCACCTGAGTACTGGTGTCTGGTGTGGCTGTAGGTTGGCCAGCCTATGCTGAAAATATTCCAAGAGGCCTTGGGAAAGGGCAAATTACCCCTGGATCTTCGGACGGCAAACATTGTGGTGCTACCCAAGCCAGGTACTGCTGGCCATTCTTGGGAGGACTTTCGCCCCATTTCACTCTTTAACACAGAGGTTAAGATGTGGGCGAGGGTGCTGGCCAACTGACTGGTAAAGATCATTACCCAGCTGGTACACTCAGACCAGTCTGGGTTTATGCCAACACGAACTACACAGCATAATTTGAGACAAATGCATAATGCTATTGCTCTCAACAAAGCAGAGGAGGAACACAGGGCCCTGCTTTCTGTTGATTTTCAGGAAGCTTTTGATTCAGTTGACTTTGCGTACATGTTCACCCTTTTCGAGTGAATTGGGTGTGGACCCCAGTTTTGCAGCTATGTAAGACTTCTGTACACTGATCGCAGGACTAGGGTGCGCATGGGGGGGCAGGTTTCAGAGTGGTTTCCGGTGGAGAGGGGTACGCGCCGAGGATGTCCCCTGTCTCCATTGTTATTTGCAGTAGTGATAGAGCCACTGTCAGCCTGGGTGAGAGTGGAACCATTATATAGGGCTTCCAATGGGAAGATGCTTTATGTGACAGAATATCATTATATACTGACAATGTGCTCCTGTATCTGGGGAACCTGGAGGCATCTGGACCGAGGGCACTGGAAATCCTGGGAATTTTTGAGGGGTACTGGGGGCTTTGTATTAACCCACAGAAGTCTGTGATCAACCCCATAGCCCAATGCCCAACTAAAATGAAGTGGGCGAATGGCCTCGCAATTCAAACAGAAGGGTTGAAATACCTGGGAGTGTTTGTTACAGGGAAAGAAACCTTTCCCATGAGAGGAACTTGACACAGTTGCTAGAGAGGCTGTCCAAAGACATTCTGATCTGGCAGGCGCTCCCTTTGTCCCTACTGGCATGCTTGGCCATATTCAAGATGGTTGCACTGCTGCGCCTTTTGTACCAGCTACAGAACCACCGGTTTCCCATTCCTAGGTCCTTTTTTTCAGAAAGTGAACACCCAGTTGCGCACGTTGCTGTGTTGGAGTGAGGTCCTGCGTATATCCCTAGAAAAATGCTGCTTATTGGTGTTTGAGGGGAGCATTGCCACACGGGAAATGAGGTTCTACTACTGGGCAGCACACCTTCTTATAATTAATGGCTGGTGGTTTGAGGTTTTCACAGACCCGGCCTACGCTCTTAAGCGAACAGTCATAGGAGTGCAGGGTCTCCCACATCTGTTATACGGGGGCTGCGGGGAGGGAACAACTCGGGTGGTGCTAGAGGTATGGGAAGAGGCAAAAAAAGGCTACAGGTGGAAAAATAGACTGACTTTAGAAACACCAGTATGGCAGGGCACTTACCTCCTGCAGGTCGTGACCATGTAGGGTTTTGCGGCCTGGGACCTGGTGGGGATTTCGACCCCTAGGGGTTATACTGGACAACGGCATATTGAAATCCTTTCAAGACTTACAGAGTAACTTTGCGCTACATCGCACACAATTTTTAAAATACCTACAACTCTGGCATGCCCTGACGCCCACACTTCTGGCGCTTCCAGGGGGGCTGAAATTTTTATCCCTAGAGGCCAAGCTCCTGTTGACACATATGAAAGACCAAGGCCTGTCTTCACCGCATGGGATTTCTGGCCACCAGCTCTTGTTTACGCTGTGGGGATACACCGGAAAATTGTATTCATATGTTTTGGCACTGCCCTGCTCTCTCTCTGCTTTGTGGGAGAGGGTTCTGGGACAGGTGGAGGTGGTCTTGGGTTTGAAAATCCCAAGGAATCTCAAATTGATCCTTCTGCATGTCACTGATGGGCTGGGAGGCACAAGATATCAAAAAGCTCTCCCTTGGCTAGGATTGGTGCTGGCTAAAAGATATATCGCCAAGGCATGAAAGGTGACACACGCCCCCTCAGTTGAGGCGTGGGCCAGAGGCATGGATTTCGGCATAAGACTAGAGAAGCCTTTATATGCAGGAAGGGGATGCCACCAAAAGTAATATAAAATGTGGATTGGCTGGGTGGAGGCACGGGGGATACACCTGGATCCAATTTCAGATAACCCATGGACTCTTAATAATTATTGCGGGGCACTCTTGGACATTGGAAACGAGGAGGCATCACTGTGTTGGGGGGGCGGGGGAGATATGCATTGTTTGTACTGCCGTTCTCAATGTCTGTTCCAGAGGCATACCATGTAATGATACTGATGCCAAAGTGCATGTAAGGCAAATGGGGCAGTGGGTTACTGCTTTTGTCAGAGAGGTCCTTTTGTTACTTACTGTTCTTTATTAGGATTTTAACTTATTAACTGTAGATTATTAATTGGCATCAACCAGCTACAGGCATTCCCCAAGGTAATGGTAGGTCGGTGTCCGCTGCCTTCCCCAGCTTTTCTGGCTGCTGCTGCTGCCCCCTCTGCCTCTTGCCTGGGACGAACTGAGAGTCTCCTGACTCTCAGTCTGAGGCCCTCCTCCACCTGTGTTTTCCTTATTTTTTCTTCTCTTCTCTCTGTCGCTCTTTCACTCTTGCATTTTCTGCCTTTCTCTTCTATCATTTGCCTTTAATTTTCTTCTTTTGTCACTCTTTCACTTTTGCATTTTCTGCCGTTTTCTTCTATCACCCCTAATTTTTCCGTAGTGCTTTTTCCTTTCTCCCCCCCCCCCCGCAAAGCACCTTTCCTGCCCTCCCACCTCCGAGCTGACTGCTCCCCCGCCCCCCCCTCCCCTTTTTAATGTCGACCACGTGCTGCCTGCACTCTGAAGGCAAGCCCGCCTGCGCCAGGACCGCGCCCAGCGCCAGGAACCCTGGTGGCTACGGTTAAGGCTCCCCCCCCCCCCCCCCCCCCCCCCCCAACGCCTTGAGACCCTCCCAGGTGAGTAGATGTGATTTATAAGGATTGATTGAAGGTTAAGATTAGAGTGTTCTTATTTTTTTCCACAGTCTTTCATAATCCTAATGTTGCAAAAAGGGTTTGTTTGTGTGTAAATCAATTCTTATTGTTAAAGAAAACCCCCAACCATGGAGTTACATTTTAAATTCTGAGTTTGTGCTTCTAAACTATACAATCTACCAGTATGGATGGCGTGTGACTCCTACATCTTTTAGTGCTTCGTCTTATGCAACAATTCTTATAGACTGATTCACACACATGATTCATTGCCTCCATGTAATGTGTGTGCGCTGTAACGTGCTCTGGCCCCCTACACTGAAATCAGTCTATAAGAATTTGCCCTGTGCGATAATGTTGATTGCCACCCCCACAATGACCACCTCTGCCACATTCCCTCACTACCACCCTTAAACAGTTTCCCTCAAGTCTCCATAACCACTCTCTCTTTGATGCATTTTAATTATTCTTTTGGCCAGAGCCTGGCGCCCACCTTGGTATCACTTGGGGTCCCACTAGGAGGGCCGCCCCCCAGTTTGAAGACCCTTGTTCTAAACCGAGGTAGCCAGCAGTTTACTTGTAATTAAAACCAGCGACGCAATATGGGGCCGGTGATAAAACGTTTTTGGCTCCGAACTCGGCCCTGCACGAAGCTTCTAATCTGAGTTTCTTTGCGCCCTAGTCCAGGCAGGGCTGGCACAAAATATGGCTTTGCAGATAAGCAAAGGGGCGCCACCTATCTTGCAGTTAACTTCAATCGTTATCTAAAAGCTGCTTTGTTTGTTGTAGCCGGGAATGTCTCAAGTAATTTAGAGCTAACACACGGCCCAGATCACAGACAGTCTGAGGCCGTAAAGTGCATTAGAAGTCCGAGGCCCGACATCAAAAGCATTTCAGAGCGTAACTAGAAGGGAACAATGGCCCTCGTGGGCAGGAGAACGCCCAGGGCAGCACCTTTTTGCAGACGGACTTGCATGTTCCTACAAATCGGAAAACATCCGTCAGCCTGCATCTGGGATGGCCGGTAACGCAGACCACTACACTGACGCCTGTTTATTTGTACTCATCTCCACAGTGATCAGGGTGGACAGGATTTAGCGTTAGCACAACAGCTACCGACTTAGGAAATGTTGAACCACGTTTGAGTCTCGGCGTCGGCTCAGCATCCTGTGATTCCAGGCAAATCACTTCATCTCCCAGCGCCAAATGATTGTGCCCTTGTGTAATGTAACTGGTGCCCTTGTGAAGCACTCCAATGCCTGCCATATAAAACTGCAACAAAAAAACCTGCTGCAACAATCATGGTACGTGGATTGATGGTGTAAGGGTCACACACACCCGTTTGCCTTTTGGCGTACTCAGTGCTCGCTTTGTCATGGTTTTTGCAAAACATTATTGTTGTGGACCTCTTCAACTTTTTTTTTTTTTTTGTTTTTTTTTTATGGCTTAAGGCTAAAAGTAAAAATATTTTTTGGTCTCACAAAGCCTACATTGCCATTGTAGTTCTCAGCCCTTAAGATAACTGCTTTGTTTGCAGCGTGCTCCATGTGAAACGGTAAAATGGCGTCACCCAGAGAGAACTTTGCAGATAGAAGTTGGTTGACCCACTGTCCCATGCTGTGTACTGTAGTCAGCGGGAGAAAAATGTGAATGACACATTAATAGACCAGAGGGTGAACAGGGCTGGCTGAAATGCCTATTCCTATAAATATTTTATGTATACGTTTTATAAAATCAAACACATTGGAAAAAACACAGTGGGGCTGTGGTGCAGGTCGTTGCGACGGTCCAATGTAAAATGCACATTCTTCTGCTCCTAATTTTTTCCCTCTTAGCACATTAACTGCTGTGATATGATAGGGGGACTAGTATGGTCACTCCTGCACAGCACCAGCACACCTCACCTAGACCCCACTCCAAATACAGCAACCTGCCACCCAAGCACATCCAGATGGCATCGAGTGCTACCTGGCCCGCTGTGAGGGACAATGAAGCTCATACAGACGCAGTTAGTCTGTCTCCCATGCAAGTACCATTGTTAATATACTAGATGAAAAACGGAATTGAGAGCATTATGACTCAACTTTTTGATGTACATATGTAGTTTAAGTTTATATAAGAAAAGTAAATTTAATTTTATTGTCATTCATTTTGCGCTTACCATTATTGTGGCATTGTAGCACATTCTCATCTTGACACTCCCACATCTGCCTGAGGGGACCCCATCATTCAACTGCACTTTGTTCCTGTTTGAACAATCCATCTACTAACGTCACACAAACAATTTCTAGTTTGGAAGTTTGTTTAGGAAGAAAGTAAATTAACTTGGATTAAGGACAACCTTTGTTGTGTCTTGCGTGCATGGAGGGATGGATGGATGATTGGTTGGAATAGATTGCTTTCGTTATACAAGCCTCTCAGTCTTGCTCTGCAATTGTGATGCTGTGTTTTCCTCATGATGGTGTGGTATATTTATGCTGGTTTTTGTCTGAGTGTTTGGTGTATGTTGCTATGTTGCATGATCGTGCTATTTGTTAGGTAGCGCTTTGCGAACTAAGGGCAATATGTACGAACACCTTTCACCTGAGAACACCTGGGCCTGTCCAGCATGTGAGTTTTGATGACCATTTGCAGGTGAGTTTGAAACAATTGTGTGTGATGATGTTATTGTGTTGAATCCAATGAAAGCTAGACTGGAGTGTTGGTATTGTGTTGGGTGTGTGTTGTCATGACTATCTATAGTACTGACTGGGTGAATGTGTGGTATGCCTTGGCTTTGGGAGATGTGTGCATCTTAAAAGCTAGCTGCTCCTTAATCCAAAGACATCTTAATGATGGTGGGCCGTTGTGAGCACCCCTAGGGGTGAATGATCAGTCCTTTAGGAGAGATGCAGAGTTAGGCATTGCAGTTTTAGAATGATCATTCTTTACCTGCCTGGAGTGGGTAATGCAGTGGTTTTGTCTACAGCTTGACTTGGAAATACGGTTTAATTTATAGGAAGAATATTTACTCTAATGTACACACGTGATGGTGCCAGTGGTTGTGGCTGTGTTCTGTTGCCATAGTGAAGCATGAGTGTAAGTTGATGAAAGTGTTTTGAGGCAGCAACAGCCCCTTATGACCGGGAAACATTTTGTGTGCGCTAGTGCCAGTGGTTTGTGTATGATGTATGTTGGTGTGTGGAAAGACAGGATTAAACTGTGATATGGAGGGTCTCTTGAGATGCCAATTGCTTAATCTAACTGCATGGTGTGGAGCCGTGTCATATGCAAGATGCAGCCAGTAGTCTGGACTCGAGAAGTGCTTGTGAGGTAGGTGTTTTGCTTCCTATGATCTGCTTTATGGGGGGGGTTCTTCTGTGGAATAAGATTCACAAGGAGCGGCAATGCAAGTTTTAAAATCGCTCACACACAACCCCCCAGCAGTTATTTGGTTGGACTTGGTACATAAAGATTAAAAAGGTACATTTCCTGTCGTTTTTCTCCCATTTTGTAATAGGATTCACACTGGAAAGTTAATTTAGACCATTGAAGCTGAAGCTGTGCTGGGGGATTTAATTTCCAGATAAGTCTCCACTTTATTTCAGTGTGGAACTCGTGTTCTCTCCAGTACTTTCAGCAGCATGAACGAGCAGAACGTCCGTCCTATTTGAAGGCACCAACATGAAGTTAAGGTAGCCTGTGCTGCATTCGGGCAGTAAAAGCAGCACATGACATTGTTTAGAGCCGACAAAGCCGATCCAATGCGTCTGCCCGCTTATCTAGCTTGGGTTCAGTCAGCTGACTGCATTCCAGTTTTTAAACCGGAGCACAAAGGGCTGCATCAGAGCTCCGCTGTCACCAGCCACTCGCCACAAAATGCTTTCTACAAAGTATAGCTTAAAAGGAGTGCATCGCCAAGACGAGTCTTGTGCCGGGTAGAGTGTGTTACATCACGTGGATGAACGAGAACAGCGGCTACGGATCCCGCCCAGCTAAAGCCAAGCTCTCATCGGTTTGCCTCGAGTGGCATGGGGGATCTTGAACCACGCTCTTGTCTCCACAAAGGGCTCACCGTTTTGTTGATCTGCCTGTTAATTGCGGGGATCCGCGGGTCGTACCTAGATCAGCATTTGAATAAACTTTGCTCAGTGATCCCTCTTCATCAGGGTCACTAAGCATGGTCTGTCCTGCAGATGAAATGTACTCAATTCATTCCCCATAGCAGTCGTGGGGCTTTTTGTTCGTAATTTTGGAGAGTCCCCAAGGCCTCCAGAGAGGGTCAGTTTCCATCAATACCTTTAAGGTGGGGCTTCTCGTGTGCTTTAACTGTCCCTTTCCAGGGTGTTACCACGCGTGGTACAAATGCGCTAACACCAAAACTCTCAGAATAACAAAGAGCGGCTGTCCCATTCGCCGTTGTCTTGAGAATGAATGGGAATCCCTGCAGCCAGGGTGCATTGAAGGTGCGAGTGAAGCTTACAGTTTTAAGTTAACCGCAGGCCGGTTCCCACACTAAGCGGGAAATCTTAGACGTAACATCTGGAAAACGAAAACGCTGAATACCGCGGGGCGGACCAAGGGGCAGACTTCCCTGCAGTCCAGTAACCGTGCCAGAGGGCCAGAAGCAGCCTTGGCTGAGATGTTCATATTAGCCAACTCTGGCACGATTTGAGCGAGCTTAGCATGCAACCCCCTGCAGCAATTTTTTGGGGAAGGATGGATTCGCCACTTCCCAAGAAAATTAAGGAACAATGGGATCAAACTGTGGTGTAAGAAGTAGGATTTTTTTCCAATATATCCGACAAAAACATAAAAGGATTACTGTGAGTTCTGAATGAAGTTAACATTATTTTCTTCTACTACAGGGTTTTCTTTAGCGCCATAAGATATCTTTATAGCAGAAAATCATTTATTTGATATAGGAAAATGTA
The DNA here is from genome assembly GCF_031143425.1 of Pleurodeles waltl. Lineage (NCBI taxonomy): Eukaryota > Metazoa > Chordata > Amphibia > Caudata > Salamandridae > Pleurodeles > Pleurodeles waltl. The sequence continues at coordinate 533,489,189 of NC_090451.1, forward strand.
TGCCTAGTGTAGGAAGCTGGCTCTGTATATACTATATCAAGATGAGATATTGCCTCGGTCAAGCTTCTTGGGGAACCCATAGACTCTGTTCGGAACTATAATAGATAATACTAATGCTCTATTTGTGGTAGTGGGTCGACCAGTTACGCTTATCAGAGGGTAGTGTTAAGCATTTGTTGTACACACACAGGCAATAAGTGAAAACACACACCCAATGACTTAACTCCAGGCCAATAGATTTTTATAAACAAAATAGTCTTTTGTTAATTTATTTTTAGACCCACAAGATTAATTTAGCAGGTAAGTACATTAAATGAAAGGTACTTTGCATAGTAATACTTAGCATTTTAAATAGATTCAATATCATACACAGTTTTCTTTAAAATGGCAAAAAGCTATTTTAAAAGTGGAAACTGCAATTTTCCACAGTTCCTGGGGGAGGTACGTAAAGTACAGTTTCTGAGATAAGTACCACACTTACTGGTTCGATCTCTGGGGCACAGGTAGCCCACTGTTGGGGGTTCCAGGCATCCCCAAACACCCAGCTAACACAGGACCGGTCAGGTGCAGAGGTCAAACAGGAGCCAAAATAATGTGGGCACCTATGGAGACAGGGGATAATCCAGTTCCAGTCTGCTTGCAGGTAAGTACCTGATTTGACAGAGGGCAGACCAGGGGGGGTTTGGAGGACTACTGGAGGGGCCCCAAGTAGGCATAAAGACCACACCCTCAGCGGCACGGGGGCAGCTGGGTTCAGTGTGCCAACAGGGTGTCGGGTTCTCAATAGAACTCTATGGAGGGACCCGGGGGTCACTGAAGCGCTGCAGGCAGGGCACCGGGGGGCCTCTCAGGCAAGCCACCGACTAGGCAAGGGTGAGGGCTGCCTGCTGGTTGTTGCTGCATCGGTGGTTGGTTTCTCACGGGCCTGGGGGCTGCAGGTGCAGTGCTTCTCCAGGCATCGGATATCTTCATCTCGGGCAGTCGCGGTCACGGGGTCTTGGGGATTCCTTCTGCAGGCGTTGTCGTGGGGGTGCAGGGAGGTCAGCCCTGGGTGGACACAAGGGAGTCACCTGGGGCTCCTCTTTGGATAGCTGGTTTCTCTGGACACGGGCCAGGGGCGTCGGGTGCAGAGTAGTAGGACTCCCGCTTCTGGAGTGAAGTGAGAGTCCCTTTAAAGTTGGTTTCTTGGTCTTTTCTTTGGGCAGGTCTGCTGCCCACTGGAGTTTCTTGGTCCTCTGTGATGTGGGCAATCCCCTGGAGGCTTTTCAGGGGTAGTTGGTCTGGTCCTGCAGAATGGTTTGCTTCTTTTCCTGCAGCTCTTCGAAGCAGGAGACAGGCCTGTAAGTCTGGGTCCGAGTCAGTTGATGTCTCTTTCTCTTCTCTGTGGGGTTTTCAGCTCAGCAGTCCTTCTTTCTTGTGGTCATCAGGAAATCTGATGATTTGGGTTCAGGGTCGCCCCTAAATACTAAATTTAGGGGTGTGTTCGGGTCAGAGGGCAGTAGCCGATGGCTACAGTCTCTGAGGGTGGCTACACCCTCCTTGTACCCACTCCCTCTGGGGAGGGGGGCACATCCCTAACCATATTGGTCCTATTCCTCCAAAGCAAGATGGAGAATTTCTCAAGGAGGGGGTCACTTCAGCTTTGGTCACCTTAGGGGTGGACCTGGCTGGAGGAGTGACTCCTCCTTATTCTTCTCATTATCCCTCTGGACTTGCCGCCAAAAGTGGGGGCTAGTCCGGGGGGCAGACATCCCCACTGGCTGGAGTGCCCTGGGGGCATTGTAACACCAGGTCTGAGCTTTGGAGGCTCACCAACAGGTGTTACAGTTCCCGTAGGAGGGAGGTGTGAAGCACCTCCACCCAGTGCAGGCTTTGTTTCTGGCCTCAGAGGGCACAAAGGCTCTCGCCCCAGGGGGTCAGAAACTCATCTCTCAGTGGCAGGCTGGCACAGACCGTCAGTCCTGCACTGAAGGATTGGGTAAAATACAGGGGGCAGAGATGCCCTCTGTGTGCATTGTTTAATAAATCCAACACTGGCATCAGTGTGGGTTTATTATTCTGAGAAGTTTGATACCAGACTTTCCAGTATTCAGTGTAGCCATTATGGAACTGTGAAGTTCGTTTTGACAGACTCCCAAACCATATACTTAATATGGCCACACTGTACTTACAATGTCTAAGAATGGACTTGGACACTGTACGGGCATATTGCTCATGCAGCTATGCCCTCACCTGTGGTATAGTCACCCTGCCTTAGGGCTGTAAGGCCTGCTTGAGGGATGACTTACCTATGCCACAGGCAGTGTTTTGTGGGCTTGGCACCCTGAGGGGGATGCCATGTCGACTTTGCCTTTATCTGCCCACCAGCACACACAATCTGCAATGGCAGTGTGCATGTGTTAGGTGAGGGGTCCCCTAGGGTGGCACAACAAATACTGCAGCCCTTAGGGACCTTCCCTGGTCACAGGGCCCTTGGTACCACTGGTACCATTGACAAGATACTTATCTGTGTGCCAGCGGTGTGCCAGTTGTGGAAACAATGGTACATTTTTATTGGAAGAACACTGGTGCTGGGGCCTGGTTAGCAGGGTCCCAGCACATTGTCACGTCAGCAGCAATATCAGGAAAAAATTGGGGGGGGTGGTAACTGCAACAAGGAGCCATTTTCCTACACCAAGTATAACCAGCATTAGCAATGCCAATAGGTCTTGCCTAGGCCAATGTGTTTTAGCCATGTTGTTCACCAGCTTGCCTGCTGTTCAGCGTGGCCAAACGTTAGTGGCATTTTGAAAGTGGCACGGAGTGTCGTCGGAGTGTCGTAGAGTGGAATGGTGTTAGAGTAGAGTGGAGTGGCAGAGTGTTGTGTATTGGAGTGGAATAGTGTGGAGTTGTGTACAGTGGCATAGAGTAGACTAGTATAGAGTGCATTAGCATAGAGTGCTGAGGTGTATAGTGACTTAGAGTGCAGTGGCATTGAATTAAGTGGCAAACACTGCAGTGTCGTAGAATGCTGTGGCATAGATTAGAGTGGTGCATAGTAGAGTGCAGTGGCGTAGAGTTGAGTAGCACAGAGTGGTGTAGAGTATAGTGCCATAGTGCAGTGGCATAGAGCCGTGCAGAGTAGAGTTTAGTGCCATAGAGTGCAGTGATGTAAAGTGGAGCAGAGTAAATTGCAGTGGTGTAAAATGGAGAAGTGCAGAGTAGAATGGAATAGAGTGGTGTTAACAGTAGTGGTGTAGATAACAGTAGTGGTGTAGATAACAGTGGTGTTGTAGAGTACAGTGGCTTTGAGTGGATTGACATAGAGTGCAGTGGCTTAGAGTGAAGTGGTGCATGGTAGTGTGCAGTTGCATAGTGTAATGGTGTACAGTGGATTGGCGTAGAATGGAGGGGCACAGAGTTGAGTGTTACAGAGTAAGTGCATTGGCATAGAGGGTATTTGTATAGAGTGCGGCGTAGCGTACAGTGGCATAGAGTGGAGTTGTGCAGAGTAGATTGGTGTGGCGTAGAATGGAGTGGTGTAGAGTAGCGCGCTACACAGTAGAGTACAGAGGCGTAGAGTGCAGTGGAGTGGTGTAAAGTGAAGTGGTGCAGAGTAGACTGCAGTGGTATAGAGTTGGCTTAGTGTGGCGTATTCATGGTGGAGTAGCACACTGCCATTACAGACAGCACATTTTCAATTGAAATGACCATGACATTTGCACAGACCTACAGTTTTACTAATAAAACTATGCAGTGTACAGACAGAAATGTGTGGAAATTGTGTCACCTAGTGTAATGATTCGTTTTGATCATTGTAAAGTTCTTGTTTTCAACACACTTCAGAAGTAACAAAAAAATGTGCTTCATTTGTGTGTTCATAATTTTGGTATTTTCTGAAATACTTGTACAGCTCATTCAAGCGTAGTGTGCTAAAAAAAAGAAAAATCTTTTGTACCCACATGTGTGAAATAAATTCGGTTAGGTTGAAGTCAGTGAAAGGAAAGTAAACAAGAGCCCTTGAAAGACAGCGCCTGACATTTGGCTGCGGTCTTTGAATGCACAGCAAATGTGACGAGACAAGCACAAGATTTAAAGGTCTGTTAACAGAAAGCAAGTTCTTGGAAGAATACAGAAAACACGGTTTAGGCAACAGGAGTTACAACCTGAACCTGGAGAGCCTAAAACAAATACAACCAGCAAATGGAAAGTCAGAAAGTGTGAGTTTCAAACCAGAAAGCCAAGGATAATCACCAGTGAAATGCATTCCTAAGTCAGCTCTCTGAAAGTCCCCAGAATGTCTGGTAGGCTGCAACCTTAAAAATGAATGTGTAGCAGACGGAAGTTTGTGCCACATGAGAAACAATGCTTCCCTTATACATTGTGCTCCAAAGAAGAAAAAACCCTATAAAAACACTTTGCCAGAAGAAAATGCTAATTTATATTCTGTTCCAGGACATAATGCCCGTCACTGTTCTTGTGCCAGTTAAGTTCATAAAATTGTCTGTTACAATATGATGCTAAATAATGCCTCATTGTACTACATATCACATTTCTCTACAGTCTTTCTGAAAACTCCCACCATTAAAAATAGCAACAATTGTGAAACTGTGGAGAGCTTGGCAAGCTTCTGGAATTATTACTTGAACTGATACATAACAGTGTTACATAAAAAAAAAAGGCCGACTATGTAATGCTTTACAATTTATGAACATTTTACATGTTCTTTCTCATTTTTACACTAATTAGTGTGTGGACAAAAGTCCACTTTAGGATCCAAATACAGCAATAAGCAACTAAAAGCTGACCACTCAACCTTAGCTACTCAGAAGTACGTGCCACTGCATTTTAGTAACTTCTGAACCATTTAAACTAGAAACAAATTTGTTTTGGTAAAGTCTGTAAATGATCCAGAAGATTATAGATTATGTTGCTGCCAAATCCGGTAATGCTAGTGGCCCGGGCTATGACCCACACTTAGGACGGGCCATGTGAGCTGTTTTCATGAGCCCGCTGGCACAATCTGTGTGAGGCTGTCTGGCTTTGGGTCTTCAGGGAGTCACTCTTTTCTTTTCAGTAGTTCGGTTATGCCCTGGTCATGTCACAGGACTCTTATGGGAGAAAATATGGAGTGAGTTGAAAGAGGTTGGTATTCTTCGCCCAAAGATATAGTGAACTATTGGAACCGAAATGTGGTATACTTCCACAAACATGCAGTCACCTGTAGACACAAATGGGCCACGCCCTGAGACAAGCGTGGAAGGGCCATATGTAGCAAAGGTTTTTACCCATTCTGTGTCTATGGGAAAAAGTGTTCGTACATATGGCCCGAAGTTCTCTCCTCTCCTGCTGGCAAGCATGTAAAGTCATAATCTGTGCTGTCTCAAGGGCCAGACCTTTCGATAAAAAGCTTAATATGGAGGATAGCTGAAGCAAACCTCAGAATGTGGCTGCATGGACCCACAGAGTGGTACTTGGCGGTCTCACCACTAGTGCTGTGTAGGGGTTGGGATATTTAGGAGTAGAGGGGATTGGTGGTGTTGCTGATGGGTGGGTGTCTCTGAAACTGTTTGAAAACACTGCAGGGCAGCTCAGAAGGGGTCATAGAATATTGTGAAAATAGCAGCATGAGAGGGATAATAGCTGTCACTCTCTGACCCATGAGACAGGAACAAGCAGTTTGTGTGGTTAAAATGAACACGCTTTTTGTCCGTGCCTTTGCTGCCTCAGGGAGAAGCATCCGTGGAAGAAAAAAAAATCTCCTCCAACTCTTTTCCTCCTGTCCTGGCTGCTTTCTTTCATCTCATTTTCCTTTTTTTCCATGCTTTGTTTTTTTTTCACCTCCCCTTTCTTCGTATATTTTCCTTAAATCTCTTTAATTTCTTCTGTTTCTTCCGATTCTCTCCTTCCTTATTTTTCAAGTATTTTCTCGCTGTCCCTCTGGTCTAAGCCCCTTCTCACCTTCAATCTGGTCCAATCTCTTGCTCCCACTTCCTGTCCCCCTTCCATGCCCATGGTCGATGCGTCACTCCTACCCATCCATGTCCTCCAGTATATCTGCTACCACGTCCTGAGACACTTTACTTTGGGGGATGTCTTCTGACAGTTAAGATGTGCACTCTGAGCTTTGGTATATCAGCATATCACTTGCTGCCTCAAATGATGCTGTCACTTATGTAGACAGCTGTTTGTAGTAGACAGAGCTTGGTTCCTAAGTGAGCGTGGTAAGTCCTATACCATGTGTTCAGACAGAGCTGGTAAACAATGCCATTGCACAATGGCTAGATGAGAGAACCTTTTACCTACAGTTTGTCTCCAGTGGTATTCAAACTGGTTATGAGGTCCCTTCTTGGAGGATCTGAGTAGTCAATAAATATGGGGTCATTAGATTATCATGGAAACACAGAGTCCCTAAATTTTTGACAATTTTAGGATGAAACTGAGTTGAAGATCACTTGAAGCTCATTATTAACTAAGTTAAAATCCACTTGATCTGCGGTGACCAGTTCTATAACATCCTGTTGAAGAATAATTGTTGATCGGGCATTGAAGATGGCCTCAGGTTTATGGACTTGTTTTGGGGTAGTGCCCAAGTACAGAATATCAGCGTTATCAATAGTGGAGTTAACAAGTGCTCCTTACCGTGTTCCTAAAATGGGGGGGTGGAAATAGGGTGGATTTATTTATTTAGGCCTACTAGGAGGTAAGATCCTGTACCTCATGTGTTCAGCTTTCCTAAATGTTTGTCTGGAAGCAACTCTATACTACATTTTATCACCTAAGGTTAACCTTTGACTAAAGGGGGAATCCCACTAAGGAGGGAATGAGTCAATGAGCATATCAACCAACCTGTGCCATCAGTCTTCCATTTATTCCTTTATTCAGTTGTCCACGGTTGATATTGGTGCCATGAAGGCAGAAGCACAGAATGTTTGCATTTGCATGCCCTTCGCTGGCATCTATGTCATTGGCATTGAACGAAACTTTAGCCATCGGCTTTCTATGGGGACGACCGAGGATCTGAAATGAACATTAAACAAATGCAGCAACATAGGAGTCGCCCTTGGAACACCACACTTAGGGCCATATGTATCAAAGGGTTTTACCTATTCTGTGTCCATGGGAAAATGCTTTAGTACATACGGCCCTTACTGTGTAGTAGAAGAAATGAGTGAAAAGTCTGAGTGGCCAGCGGGAAGTCTGTGGAACGAAAGATACAAACAAACCAAGTCTGTTCCATCAAATTCCAAAGGACCCATGCAAACTGCATATTAAAGCCTATGTGTCAGTGTAAGACAACATGTTGTACATTTCTTATCGGAATTCTGCAGGCCAGCTGCGAGCCAAAACGTGCGAGTGCTCCTAAACATTCACGCTCCCAAGCAGGCATGGTTATTTGTATTCGCTAATCCTGCACACTTCTTCTCAGGACCTCATTTAAGCTTTGTTCTACATTTTGACATTTAACGAGCACTTACTACCCCGGGCCCGGCTCTAGGATGTATGATCTGGAAGGGCCATGAAGAAGCGTGGGGTTGTCCCAGGGTCTGAGAGCTGGGCCTGGTAATGCAGGGTGGTCTTGTGTGGGTGTGAGCTGCATACTGTGCCCACTGCCAGGATCTGTCTACTCGTTGACCTGTGCACTGCTAGAGGCTTCAACCTATGGGACTGATCCCTTCTGCTCCCTCCACCTCACCCCCTTTCTCTCCATCCTCTCTCCTGACTTCACTCTCCTTTTCCCTCCATTTCAAGAGGTGGTTCCGCTCACCTCACCCTCTGCTTCTCCCCACCTCACTTTCTTCTCAACTTCACCTTACACTTTCTCAGCCTTACCCACCTGTTTCCCTGCTGTGCCCTTCTTTCAACCTTTCACCCTCCGATGTCGCTCCTGTCACTCGCCTCTCCCTGCCTTATTCTACTTTCTCTCTCTCCTGACCTCATCGCCCTCTCACTGCGCATCACCTTACTCTAACTTCACATCACCCTTCTATTTCTACCTCCCCCTTCTCTCTCCACCTCACCCTCTTCTCTCGACCTCACCTTCTTTCTCTTCCTTCTACTTCTCTCTTCCTTACTCTCCCCTCTCCTCCTTTCGCTCTAGCTCACTCTCCTGTCTTTCTAACTTGCCCACCTTCTCTCCCACTCATTTTCATTTTGTTATCACTATCCTCCCTCAGCCTCCTCCATATTACTGTCCAGTCTCTCTGCTTCACCTCACCCATCTCTCTCTCCATCTCACCCTGGACTCTCCACCTCACCCTCTTCGGTCGGCTCACCTTCACCGCTGCTCCCTATGGGTAATGACTTTGTGTCCGTAAAGGAGTGAGGGCTGTGCATTTCTTGCGTGGGTATATGCGAGTGTACATAGTCGGGCCTGACCCTGCTTTGTCTGGATCTGTTCTTCACTGGTGGCTCTCCATATGCTAAACACTGGCCGCACCAGGGCCTGGATTATATTACTCGTACTCATGAGATCTACAAAGACCTGGAGTTCTGCGTATTTTAACTAAATAAGCGAGGTCATATTTGGAGGCATAGTTTTAACTCTTAAAGGTGCCAACCAGAGCAAAAAAAATAAACCAGATGTGAAATGTGGGCCTGTTTCCACCCCTGTCTGCCCACTGTGCCAAGAGTACATCTTCCCAGGATGATGACTAGACTGGTAATTTGATGGCTAATTTGTCAACCACTATTTTGTAGTCAGTCTTTTGAGCAGAAAGTATCTTAAAGGAATCAAAGATAAGCGTACAGCTCATTGTAAGTGCCTTAAAATGTAAATCTATCTCCTAAATACTGACTGGCATGCTTCCCATTCTTTCACTCAGAATCTTATTTTATAAGTTTTTAGGACCCCCCCAGGAGTAGCACTATATTGGGCCACCGGAATGATGCAACAAGCGGAGCACTAAATATGCAGAAGGGCTGATTAAATTACGCCCCATAATGCGTTGTGCTGTTCATTTATTATTTTGTCCTTTTTTTTTTTACGTACACTGTCTGGAAAAGTGTCATCTTATCAGTACCAGTTTAAAACACAGCCACAGCCATAGCAATCTTAAAGGTGACCAGTAAACCTTTGCAAAGGGCCTTCCACTGTGCAGGAATATGCCACTGTGTTTTTAGTAACTTTTGATCTGTTTAAAATGGCTTTTTTTTATTTTTTATCAACGTCTACAAATTATGCCGCAGATGATGGATTATATGGCAAAAGTGACACCCATAATTATGAATAAAATCCTGCATCTCCAGAATCCATAATTCCAGTGACTATAATCCATTTCGGTCTATTCAAGTGAGAAAATGAGAGTTTGTTGGAGAGAGTGAATAACGCTTACTGGTGCCCGATAGTGAGGTGTCTATTTTTTAAGTTCCTTTTAATTGTATTAGCAAGCTCCGCCTGCAGTGAGCACCTAGAGCAGGCGGGACTGCAGCAGCACATGTTGCCAGTGCTGCCATGGAATTGGTTACATTGCTTTCTATGGACGAGCGCAAAGCGCTTCGTCCATTCTGTAATCTCTCTTTGGGCTTGAAACCACGCCCATGCCACGTCAGTCACTTACATTGGTTTGTGGGCTTGCCTTTTAAAATCCGCTTGCTTTCATTTGCGAAAGGCATACATACGTCATGCTTTTTCCGCTGTTTAGCCCACCTACACAGCACCGGTAAAGTACTAAAAACATAAGAGGCTCGATGTTTTTAGCCTGGGATCCGGACTACTTTATCTGTTTATTTCCCACACAGCACGATTGCGCTGCATTTTACATAACACGATCGCGCTGCGTTTTTTTGCTTTACAACGCTAATAGCTCTAACTCGAACAAATGCTAGACCCGTTGCATTGAAAATGCTTGTTTGTATAATGCTCGCATGCACTGCTCCTTTCCATTATCTACTGGTGTTGTGTTAGTGGAACTTAACAATTTATTTCACTAAGGAAGGGTCGAAGCTGTGCCATTATCAGTGTGTTTTGCTTAATAGGGCCACTGGAATTATGTGATTCTGCTGCTGCTGTATTTCCTACATAAATGTAGAATTGTTAAATGTGTTACATAATACAACATCTGCTGCATAGTTTACAGCTGTTCACAATAGAAAATGTTGTTTCTAGCTCAAACAGATCGAAAGTTACTGAAAAATGAGTAGATGTGCTGCTGTGCTGTGGAAGGCCCTTGGCAAAGGTTGACTGGTTTTATTTGCCTACTGCTGTATTTCCGTGGTACTAAGGAGAGGTAACCTTTTCCAAGACAGTGTAATTGTGTAAAAATAATGAAGTAATACTATCAGAAAAATGCACCACAGTATGCTAAGTTATTTGCCTTTCTTTGAAACATAATTTAGTCAACTCTGCCGCATAATTCGTTTTTCCCCAGCCTCATAATTCCAGTGTCCCCGCCATAAATTACAAATAATGTCACACCAGAAAGAAATATAACAAACTACTACAAAGATATAAAATATATCCTGATTGTATGCTTATTTTCACTTACTTTTCTTGCAGTGGCAAAAAATTTCACGCATAAAACCGTTTTCATCTCTTAATTACTTTGTGACAGGAGCTTGCAGTCTCAATATAATGGGGGTATCTCGGGCACCCCCTTCTGTTTACACATGCACAATAATATCAACCATTTCCTGCGACCTCTCCCCTGACTCTAGGCACCTAAAAGTACCCCAAGGCATTGGCATTACTGGTGGAAGTTGCATAGTTATGCGTTGATTTCAAGTCTGCAGGCCCATGTGTTTTTGTTTCATTACGAAAAAGAACAGAAGACCGTTTTCTGTTTGCGAATGGGTCATGGGTGGCCAACAGCGCTATCTTGGGAGAGCCTGGCTACCCTCTAGAACCGGCCTGTGTTGTCCCGGTGTGGGGTGCTGAAGTGCTTACCTGCAGCGTTGTCTTTGTTTTGAGACTGTGTGTGGTGTTTTTATGTCGTGCGAGATGACCACCGAGGTGCCGTTGTCGTGTAATGAGACTGTGAGAGCAAGAGGCACATTTTATAATTCCGTGGCATACTCATAGCTCTGTATATAACACTGTTTGTAGTGTTTTTGTATGTTCTCATTCAAGTGCCTTATGCGGGCTGCACACTGGGACAGTTCATATCCTTGGCAAGTTCAGCTTCGGATCCTCATATACGTTTAGCAAGTTCTCCCTGGAAGTTGGGGCATTATTATGCATCGGAGACGCTCACGAATGTCAGTCTCCGCCCTAATAAAATATAGGGGCCAAAAATGTCCCCGACTGCGCCGGAAGACACTCCAGGTAGACGTTCTTATCAGGGTCATGTTTTTACAACTTCTCATATCGTGTGGAGACTGTGGGTAGATGTGCCCTTGGGATCAAAGGCTTGGCCATCTCTGTTCTCCGTCGAATTCTTTCCCATAGTAGGTTGATAAAAGCTGTTACCCGGCTCCGGAGGGAATGCGGAAATGACGCAGTGTAATCTCCAGCCACAAGCAGTCTTTCCCCTCGGACTCCCTACCCTTTGCCATCAGTTTGAGCCAGAAGTGAAAGCTCAGCATTTTCCCAGCCGCGCAGAACTCCGCGCTTCCTCGAGCTTCTGGACCAAGCGCAAAAAAAACCTCGCCGCAACCATGTTCCCACCCACAAACTAGAACCGCAGCTTCAAATTACGTTCCCATAAAATGCCTCAGATCGCGGCATTTTTGTTTAACGAGCCCACTTTTCCTGAGTACCTCAGTTAGTTTGGCTCGTGCTTTCTACAGCCTGTGTTCATTGAATGTGTGGATTTGGATGACGCGTGTGCCATGTGCTCCTCTTGTGAGCCTGACCTGTAAATCCATGTAAATAGCTGCTGCAGCGCAGTGTGTCCCCACCATAGATCTGTTGTTTTTGTGACTTTGTTTGGGATCTGTTGATGTAAGGTAACCAGATTTGTGCCACCGTCACTGTGTCTTTTAGTAACGAGATTCATGTGTTTTTTTTTTTTTTTCAGGTTTGATTTCCCATCTGCAGCTGGCGGGGCTGGGCCAGCGAATCAGCGAGCGCTTCTTTGCAGACAACGAGAGTGGACTAGGTGGGGGACGAAGGCCGGAAACAGGTGTCATTTATTAATCGCGTTGATCGAGGGAGATTGGTAGCAAGCTGCATCTGAAGAGCCTTTCATCTGCCTGCAGGGAGGGAGTGAGTGAAGGTAGCCTGGCTGTCTCCCAGGCAACTGCATCTACCAAGGCGAGGGAGTAAACTGTACTCGAGATGTGGAGGGGATGCACCGCGGAGCTTCCAAGAATGGAACCTCCTGGGAGCGAGGAGGGGTCCGCGCAAGGAAGAGGCGCCTAGTGTCTGGACCACGACGCCTCTGGCGCTTATTTTTTCCCGAGAAGCCTACAGTGTGGCCAGAGCAGTGTTCCGGAAGAGATCATTTCATGGTGGCCACTTTCGGAGTGATTGCACAGGCTGCTACTTGTTGGGTTTCAGGATAACCCTGGATCGTCGTCCATTCCACATGGACATGTGCGCTGTCTGGGTTTCGATAGCAGAGCCCTGCAGGGTTGCTAGGGACCAGGATTATAGTAGGTGACCCAGGTGGAGCTGATTCGGTGGAACGAGTAAGAAAAACGTTGGCATCCAATGGTCATCCTTGAAATAGCGTGTCTCGTCGAAGAAAGGGACTGCCTGCCCTGACCTCTAGAAAACTAGAGGTTTCTGGAGCTTTCCCAAGCGGGCACGTCTTAACAGGCCCATTAAAGATATTCAGAATTGGCCATTTGTTCCCTATGCCGAACTATCTTTTAGCGGAGTCAGCAGGAGGATCCCAGACGCGGAACGCCAGTTTGCAAGCTCTAGAGGAAAGTGGTGGAGGTGTTGACCCACCGCCACTGGGACCCATTGCCTGCAGCCATGAAGTGCTCCCTACGCGTCTGGTTCCTCTCCAGCACCCTACTGCTAGTGTTTGTCATGTCGCTGCTCTTCACGTACTCTCACCACAGCAATGCTGCCCTATCCTACCTGGACTCCAACAGTGTGGACGGCACTCACCGGGTGAAGCTGGTGCCTGGTTACGCAGGGATGCAGCATCACAGCAGCAAAGTGGTACTGCCCAAGGTCTGCGCCTGCAGCAAATGTGTGTGGGAAACTGGGGCCTCCGAATGGTTCGACAGTCACTATGACCCCACAATCTCTCCCATTTGGACTCTTGAGAACATGGATTTGCCTCTTGACGTCCAGATGTGGTGGATGGTAAGAAAAGACTACATTCAGATTTTTTTGATGCTTTGTTCAGATGGTAATTGTAAGAAAATATGTTGGGCCAAGGGCATGTGCAAGACAACCTTTCCCCTTGAGTTCATAGTTTACAACAAAGTGACTACCATTAAAGATCTCTCATAGAGGAAGACATGATTTAACCAAGTGAGGGAGTGCAGAAGACTTTTTCTCAAGCAAGAATAGATGCAGGAGAAGTGTAAATGAAGCTTACTGAGTAAAAACAAGAGGGGGAGAACACTGTCTTCTACAAGATCAGTAGAATGTCCCTTCCCAACCACATGGGAAAGTGAGGACGTGCAGGAAATAGTATTCCATTGAACAAGATATTGAGGCTGGACTTCAAAGATCTTTTCCTGCACTCAACCTTAATTAAAGTTGGTACAGCCAAAGCATGTAGAAAGAAAATGCAGGTTGAAATGTGTTTGAGGAAGAACAGAACAAAATCTATCCAGCAACGTGCAGAGGTCGTGCAGGGTTGTGCAGGAAATAGTATTCCATTGAACAAGATATTGAGACAGGACTTCAAAGATCTTTTCCTGCACTCACCTTTAATAAGAGTTGGTACAGCCAAAGCATGTAGAAAGAAAATGCAGGTTGAAATGTGTTAGATTTTGTTCTGTTCTTTCTCAAACAAGCAAACATTGGAATATATGTCCCTTTTGGCCAAGATAGACTCTTTAAAAAGCACATATAAGGTGCAAAAGGGTTGAATGTAAAGATCTCTGCTCAAGAGGTGCAGGAAAATATCCCTTCAAGGGCAGAAACTGTCAGTCTTCGAGGAAGTGCAGGCAAACATCTCTTGAGAATGTGTGCTCTGAAATGTCTATGCTATCAAGGACTTATGGTTGGTTGTCGCTGGAGAGAGAGGAAGAGCTGGTGAGATACAACATTCATCAACAGCGGGTAGATAACCCAGGAGAAACGGTGTGTTAAAACAGCTCGAATTAAGAATTGGGTTAACTGCAGAATAAGTTTTGCAGCATGAATCATTTTCTGGCTTTAAATGGTGTGCATCTATTCCACCATTTAGTGTTTGTGTCTGGAATTGTCTTCTCTTTTATTTTTTTGTGTGGGTGTGTTGACCATCCCCTGTATGACATCAGATGGTGCCCCGAAGTTCCTGTGCATGGCAAACGTTCAAGCCTACTCTTGACACCAGCAGTCACAAAGGAGTGGGAAAAGGGAAAGCAGGAGGAGGCGGCGAAGGGCAAAGAGCTCAAAGGTCCAAAGAGGCAGGCCTCCTTGAAGATCAATGCTGAGCATTTGTTGAAGGTCGAGAAAAAGCGATGCAGACTCAAAGCAGACATGGTGGTGCATCTACAGCAGGAAAATGAGTTTGATGACTCCCTGTAGGTGTTTCGCATACCCACAAAACTCTTGGAGCTGAGTGAAGTTGACGACTATGTAACCGACATCAAGTTGCCCTCGAAACCAGAGACACGTGAAGAGGAGCAGGAAAACCTCTTTGACTATGAGGAGGATGAGCCCATCGTGGTGGCGAGAGAAGGCCAATTCGATGCCTAATGGCAGGATCTCAATGCTGAATCACCTGAGGAAAGTGTCACCCGCTAGCCCACGAGGCACTCGCCCCCCAAGACAACCTGTTCATATACAGTGGACTAGTCAAAAGGATAGCAGACACGAATGGAGCCCATTACAAGGAAGAAAGGGAAGAATTGTGCTTCCTCCTGGAAACCCTGATGCTTTCACAGTAGGCAAACCTGTACCTCCCTACGCTTCTCGGCATACTAGATCAGGGTAAGAAAGCCTTCAAGGAATCTGCCACAGCCAGCACAGTCAACCCTCGAGTGTAAGAAAAATTGCAAACACTCCAATCAGGAGCCCCGAAACATTCAGAGCAATGTAACAGCAGACCCTATCATAGTGCTGACAGCGAGGAAAAGGAATAACACCCCTCATCAACCAGGCCGCCATCAGAGAAAAAGAGCAAAAGGCTGGACTTGGTGGGTAGAAAAATGGAAAGCGAAGCAGCGGCACTATAGAGGATTGCAAACTCCAGTGCCCTCCTTCAGAGGTACGGTCACTAACAAGGGGAGGAAATGCGAGTACCCATGCAGAACCTTCCAAAGGAATTCATGAAGGTAGTCATCCAAGAGGGCAGGAACATTGCCAACACCTGCCTCAAATTGGCGCTAGATGTGCCAGATACTGCAACACACAGATGTGCACGGGCACCACCATCAGGAGACCCGCATGGCTGAAGGTCTCTAAATTCAAACCTGAGGTGCTGACATCCATCACAAACATACTGTTAACAGGATAAGTTCTTTTTGGGACTGCTGTGGACAAAACACTCCAGCAAATATAGGTCAATAAAACAGCCAAGGCCATGGAGGAGGGGGGTGAGGAGGGGGGGGGGGGGGGTTACAGTTTAGCGGTTCCTTCAGGAGGGGAGGGAACCTCCAGAAGAAGACAATCCAGCTGGGCCAGCTTCTCACCTGCCCAACAACAACACCAGCAGCATATCTTCAACTAGCAAGATGCACACCAGCTAGCTTAACAGCAGTGGCAGCACCTGGTGAGGCAGCCCTTTTGCACAAGCCCAGAGGCAAAGGGCAGCCCGTAAGGAAGGGGTGGGGAGTGACAAGCAAATTACTCTTCTCCCCAATAACCGCACCACATGACACCAGTGGGGGGGAAGAATAGGAGAAATGGAGGTCAACCACCTCAAACAATTGGATCTTAAACATAATAAGACCTGGTTACTGCTTAGAATTGACCAGGCTGCCACCTCAAGTTTCTCCAAAGACAAGAACCTTAATGGAATAGGAGGTTGCACAGCTGCCAGAAGAGGACAAGGAACTCATAAAAAAATGAACTAAAGGAAGTCCCACCAAAGGAAACAGGTGCCAGCATCTCATCAGCATGCTTTCTAGTACCAAAACCAGACTTGACATTGAGACCAATTCTAAACTTCAGGTACCTAAACAAACTGATACAAACGCAACACGTCAAAATTACAGTGCTTCAAGAAGTGATCCCACTTTGATGCTACATAAACATGTAAACAGTCATGAAGTATACTACAAAGCCTCTGGTTTACCATAAGCCACGAAAATTCATCACCATTCCCAGAACAGGTGAAGGTGTTCCTGGGTGCAACTCTGGACTGCAGGATAGCACAAACATATCCAGTCCCCCAGAGGGCATCTATAATAGCAGACAAAACTCTCCTGTACTGGAAAGGACAGTTTCTGACAGTGAAGACTGTAATGAAATTGATGGACATGTTGGCATCATGCATCTCCCCTTGTATTGCATGCAAGAGTGCACTTGCAGCGTATACAGGGATGGCTCTGCAGCGGATAGTCACAGGCCACTGGGAACTGGGAGGATCTACTGGTTGTCAATCAAAGATCCAGAAGGATATTGACTGGTGGAATCCGACAAACATGAGCGTAGGGAAACCTTTCAAACTGTCAGCTCCCATGGTGACCTCAATGACAGACACATTACACAACGGCTAAAGAGTGCAACATGGATAACCTTAAGGTTGAAGGCCTCTGGAACCCTACAGAAGCTGTGAAGCCCATAAACTATCTGGAATGAAAGATGGCCTTCTAGTACTGAAAGTATTGCAAGCACACCTGAAGGGACAGAACCTGTTTATCCAGACAACACAACTACAATCTTCTGTCTCAACCAGCAGAGGGGAACAAAGTTGTTCCTCCTGTCGAAACTAGTCCAAGAAAAATAGAATTGGGCAGTCCAAAGCAACATGAGCCTGGTAACAATACACCTTCCTGGTAAGCATAACAGAGGGGCAGTCAAGTTGATCAGGCAAGAAAACACCCCCCATGAATAGCAGATAAAGCTGAAAGTACTGGACAGCATGTTCAGATGGTGGGGAACACCAAGCATAGACCCCAGAAAATGCTAAATGCCAACACTTTTATCCAGGTTTTCACAGCAACAGTACAAGGGGAATGCCAGGTTAATAGACTGGTCAAAATATTTGTCTATGCTTTTCCACTGATTCCCCTGATACAAAAAGTACTGGAGAAGACGAGACAGCCATGGGCAGCACTCATACTCATCGCCCTGCAGTGGGTGGGACAAGCTTGATAGTCGGGATGTCCAGAGGTCAAATCATACAAATCGAAGCAACACAGGACCTGTAAACTAAGCACAAAAGAAAATGTCACCCAGAACCAGCCGCACTCAAACTAGCAGCTTGGCTCCTGAATCCCTAGAATTTGGACACCTACATCTGCTCCATGACCATGGAGATCCTGAAGGAAAGCAGAAAGCCAAGCTCTAGGAAGAGTGACGTGACAGTGGACTGGATACAGGCACTGGTGCAGGGAGGAACAGAACCTAGAGACAAAAACAGAGCATGGCATGATGCCAATGTATCTCACACACCTACTGGACAGCGGCCAGACTAGTGCTTAATTTGTAACAAACATAAGGTCAGGGCCCTTCTCAGGAGTCCACTGCAGCTTGCGCCACCTATTACCCTGCCAGTACTCCACCACTGCAGTCCTAAAAGTGTGACCATTTAGGCTATTCCAGGATCAACCAAAACTACATGATAGGTGTAGATGGTAAGAATGATTCATTTTTAATGTATATTGAATTATTAAACACTACTGTTGTGCTCATCATAGAATTAGACAGACAGGGCCACCATGTCGTCGACTAACATTAGTGTTGTTGCTTGGAATTACGTGCTGTTGCCGAGCACTGGAAATCACCGGCCCAAATTAAGCACTGGGTCTGATCTACACATCATTAAATGTCCACCTGTCTGCAAAAGTGGCATGCACCAGAGGTGCAACAGGGAACAGGCTCTTAACATTACCAGTAGTGAAAAGATTCCTGGAGGGATCAGAAAGAGTGGCGCTACCTAGGACAGTATCGACACCAATGTGGAACCTGAACACTGTACTCATACGATTGACAATGGAATAATTTGGGCCAGTCCACAAAGTGGAGTTTAAGTTTTTAACCTTAAAGACAGCACTCCTAATAGTCATCACATCTCTCTGTAGAGTTAGTGAACTACAAGCACTCACGATCCAGGAACCATCCCTTCAAATCCATAAGAGCAAGGTTGTCATACAAACAAACCCACAGTTCCTACCAAAGGTGGTATTGTAGTTTACATCAACCAAAGTATCCATCTACCAGACTTTTTGCAGGATCCAAAGTCACAGGCTGAAAGGGTGCTACACACTCCGGATGTGCGAAAAGCACTCAAGTTCTACCTACAAAAGGAATTTTCAAGGGGATCCAACTATTTGTATCCTTTGATGGAGTAGGGGACAGATCTTTGCTCATAAGCAGTTCCAACAAAAACATCTTTGATCTGGTGTACGAGGAGGGGTAACCTAACCCTGTGCAGACTTTCACTCTTTTGGGTGGAAGATGTTGGTGTGGGTGTTAAAGATTCACAGAAAAACAACTTTGTAGATGTCTGCTGTGGTTACCTTTGCACCTATTAAATTAGTGATGGTTTATAAAAATTTAAGAAATTCCAATAAAAACGTTAGCTAAAATGCCATTATAGTTACAAGGCAAAACCTAAATAAGAACCACTGTAATTCCAAAATTAAAGCAAGATGCACAACATTCGATTCAAGCCCCCACTCTGTGCTGCTCATGACCTCACCTGTGACGTCACTAACATTTCAAAGTTATGGAAGACATCGCAGATATCTGAAATGACACCCTTGATGAAATTAACAATACCAATAACAATCTGGTATGGACAAGGGTATTGTGTGATGCACAGTGTGCGAACTGGTCACGTTTGGAAATGGCCTGCTGTGCTGGCCACTGCCCTGCACTGAAGTGGTGGGCGCAAAGCCTCTTTGCCCCGGCTCTGTGCCCACCCTTGTGTCATCCGGATTGGTTACAAGGCCTGGCCTATGGCCACACTCGCCTTCCAGCCCCCGTGTGGACATAACCAACTGCGTATGACCCATGTGCATTTTTTGTAATTTTACATCTCATCGTATGATATTGCGTCACATGGGCCCCCCCTCCCCTTGCCCACTAGAGAGGGGACCTAGGAGGAAATCGCTATACAGGCTCTAAAGTGTGGACAAGGGGCTTCCATCTTCACAGCAGCGTATTGAGACTCCTTGGAACCCACAAGTCATCACAAACCCTAATCTCGACTCAGATTGCCTACCCTACACCCCACTCACTCTAACTTCAGTTTGTGACCTGCCATTTGCATTCTCCTCGTAATGTTGACACCTGAGGGACAAAACTCTCCAGCTAATTGAAAGCCATCAAAACATCCTTCATAGACAGACCCAAAACTTCTGATTTAAAGGTGAGAGTTATAACCCCAAACAGGTCGTTAAGCCAAGCATGCCACCTTCGACTGGAGGAAAATACAGAAAGAAAATAAAGAAAAGTTATAACCCCCAGATGTTTTTAGAGATTTATGCTTTCTTTAATTTCTGTGGGCAGTGTCATCCTACGGGGCAGTGCTCTGATCGCTTTGGGAAACTTTGAAACTCGTTGGCTCTGAAAACTTTCTCTGTTAGGGGTACAGGTGCCTTGCTTCTTGACCGAGTCCTATTACGTTGCAAACAGGGGGCATTTGGCTGGACTGCTCACTGTACTAAACCCTTTCTTGCATGAAATATACAGATACTCCAAAATAAGTAAACCTAAAATTCTACATCCAAACAACAAAGTTACAGAGGCAGCTCTCAGTCTTCCCGAGTTCAGATGTTCACTTTGGTGATGACCAGGGGTCCCTGAAGTCTTACAACCAGTGAAGGATTCAATCGATTGTTTTAACAAGGCAGGTTTAGTCTGGAGCGTCAGGAACCCAGTGTCTGACTTAAAACCTTTTAAATGTTGCTAATGTTTAGTTTGATTTTCATTGCGACACTGGTCTTCAGACATAAGTCTGTAAAATCCACTACAAGAGAAACGAATGATGGAAGTGTGGGGTAAAAATGGTACAAGAGCACATCATCATGTCATGTCTCTATCAAACTATCCTCCATTCTCACTCTGACTCATCCCAAATCCTTTCTACTACTTTCATCTCCTAAATAACTCTGCCTAAGCTCTTCCCTACGCTTCCACATCGAACTCACCAAACCTCACTCTACTACTGTGACCTCCCACAAAACCCTACTAAATTCTCCCGCATTTATCTCACCCTGCTACTATGCTCTCCCTAACCCTTCCACATACTCTTCCCTCCTCTATCCCCCTTTACTCATCCCAAGCCTTTGGGTTGAGTAAATTAAGGATATACTCCCAATTAACACTTCTGGATTTCTTTCCTCCTCCACCCCTCCATTACTCCAGTCAATCTAACCAACAAACTCTCATATCCGCTGCTCAAATTAACTCATAATAATACTAAAACTGTACTCATTATTTCCCGATACTAATCCATCACTAATTCTTGTTGGGTTTCAGAGTAGCGTGCTACTCTCCGAAAAGCGCTTGGACGCCTCGTCAGGGGTAGTAAGCGCTATATAAGTACGATTACAATACAATACAATACATGAAGGGAAAAAAGAGTGGGTGAGTAGGCGGTTGAATTTAGAGGTGGATGGATGTATGGCACAACAGATGAATTGGTAGATGGTGGGTGGATGTGGTGTCTGGATGGAGGGAAAGCTGAATAGGAGGATGGGTGGTATGATGGAGAAAAGTCTGGAATGATGGAAAGAAGGGTGGATTGAATTGAAGATGGTGGATGAATGTGAGGATGAAGGATGTAGCGAAGCATCGATAGGAGGGGTGGATGGAGAGAAGGAAGGGTGGAGAGAAGAATTAAGAAATAGGTGTATGAATTGTTGAATAGATTGGTGGATGAGAGAAGAAAGGAGGTGGATGGAAGAAAAAAAACCACTGAGAATGCATGTGTAAACTGAATGAGTTCTGGGCTCACTTGCCTCACTCACTGTCATTCAGAATAGGGTTCAAACTTGAGAGGTGTTTTATTTTTCTGTTAACGCCCTTGAATGTAGTAGTGGGTTCCTTAGGGTAGGTACCTAAACTTTAGAGGCTATCTTCTGATCTTTTGATAGTGTGCACCGTTTTCCAGTCGTGGTTGCACCCAGGGGCGACACCTCTGCTATTGTGGAGGAAAGTTGCCCCCCAAGCAGCAGCTGCAAAACTTTTACTATAAAATGATAAACTACGTTTAATATCCTTTTATAATAAAAAAAAGGGCGGGGACATGGGGCTGTGATGAGCACGAAGGGCGCATGTATGTTTGGCCGGCTGTCTCGGGCCAGCCAAACACACATGCACACTCTGCTCTGTCCAACCCACACTGTGTTGTCAGGTTGGAGACAGCAGGCAGAGGCTCTCACCCTGCCTTGGAGCAGTGTTCGGATTGGACACTGGGCAGGCTGGGAGCCTGTGCCTGCAGTGGAGGACTGTACCGAAGTTGATTGACTGGGCGTGGAGAAAAAGTAAAGTTTAAATATAAAAAAAAAAAAAAAATCCTGTAACACCTTCCCCTCCCCCGTGCACAACCCCACCCCGCTTCACCACACCCTGCCCCTTTTCCCTCCTGCGAGCCGCCCCTGGTGGCTCCACGTGAACTCAATAGCATCCCTAGTTCTCAGTGGAATATCAGACCTTAAACTTGGTGCTGATCCACAGCTTTGGTATCTGTGGCTCTGCAGGGGCTACAGAGAGCTCCAACTGGTCCGGAATCAGGGCAGCCTTCTCCAGTCACAATAGCTGAAATTTCAGGAGACTACTTCGTGGTCCTTCTGAACTAGGAACAGGGGAGAAATGAACACCCTAATCTCACAGGTGTGTCAGGTGCTGGATGAAGACAGGTGACCATTTCTGAACGTTAATGAGGACATTTGCCCCAACTATAAGTCACTTTATCCAGATTCCTGCTGGAAGAACTCTCTTAAATCTAAGGGGTGACAAAGGCAGGTGTTACTGCTGAGTAGTAAGTGAGCCCCGACCGGGTATTCGGCTAGACGCTTCCTGCAGTTCCTAGTGGCTCGTCGGACATGTTCATTGGTTCATTCAGATGCTCCGTACTGGTAAGATGTTTACAGTTGGGCAGAGGGCACTGTTCCAGTCATAAACTTCCCAAGAAAGGGAAGCAAGGCTTTCTATGCATTCATATTGTGTTTTTTTCCAAGAAACGCACGAATTCCTAAATAGACAACCAGCTTCATGCATGATGAACATTGCTTTATCTTTGTTTGTGGGGATGGAAGCAGCTCATTTCGATTATATAACCATATATGTATTACTTTGGGCCCTTGAGAGGTGAACGGACTAAGAACGCTAACGTTACCCATGCGATTGGGGCGATCTCGCTGCCAGAGGGTTCCCAGGCAGGCATCACCCCTTGATACAGCAGAACACACTTTACCACCTAAAAAGTATTTAACTGCCACCTGCTAGGTGACCCCCACAAGGGGGCTTTTTAGACCTCCTTACTTAGGTCTCTCATGTTGTACATCACAAATTACCGTCATGAGGACAAACCAACAAAGAGGGCCACAAAGGGGTACCCAGAGGAAGAAATTGGAAAAATTGAAGCAATGCACTAGCTGCTCACTCATGGATACTTTTGATCTCACACCCATCTTGTTTAAACTTCAGTCACTTCTTCTTACCTCTTTTCCACCTTTTTTTTTACCTCTGCACGTTTCCTTTCAGACTTTTTTTTCCCTCTTGCCTTTCCACCTTCTCTGCAATGATTCTTGTTTAGGTCCCGTTGCTTTGTTTGGGTTAGTGCCTTATTCATTGAATGGTAGCTCCTTTCCAGTTTGTGATGCTAGTGCAAGTGTTGTTTTTTTAAATTTTTTTTTTTTAAGTCCGGCCTTTGAGATAGCTTAAGCTATTTCGTCGGTCTATTGTTTAAAAAAAAAAAAAAGTACGTAATATACACACATAGAAGGGCTTTTGGCCATCAAGCGTTATCCATTGGTCAGTTAAACTGCGTTAGTATTTTGCTTCCTCCCTCCAGAGCATATGCCTTGAGGCGGCGTGTTAGTTCACTTTGCCCATTGGCTCCGTTCACTTTGACTGCACAAAGCCTGTGCACATCTTTCACATCCACCTATAAAAGCTCCTATCTTTTCAGTGATAAAACTGGTAATAAGTGTAAACTTTAATTTTAGTTATTTTTATATGAACTTTAGTTGATTTTAGATTAAGTTAAAATAGCTGCTATTTTGCCTTCACTTTGAGTCCCCAGTTAGATTTATTTTCTGTCGCCTTTGTACAGTTATAAAGTGTTGAAGTGACCTTATAACACAACAGCTGCCTGAATTTGAGTGATTGGTTAGCTGGTGATTTATTATTTTCTCCTTCACAATTAATAATAAAATGCATGGCATGAATGAAAGGCTTATATATTAAATAAACCTAGTAAAATTACATCAGTGAATGTTTATTTTTTAGGTTTGAATCTGTTTTATTGTTTTTAACAAGAGTATAATACAATATCCCAGCTACATTGGGAGGCCAGTGAGGGACAATAGGAAAGAGTACAAAAACACAGTGCCAAGGGCTGGCGGGAAGGGGGTTGGGGGTGGGTGGTAAGGTGGTCAAGGGAAGGAGAGTGGGTGCTAAGAAGAGCCTGGATTGCACTGGGTAGGTCACCATGATGGCAATGGAGGAGGAAGTATCAGAGTGGGTCATCTTGGTGTATCAATCAGTAACTTAATTTGTCTGCGTGAGGCGGAGTATTTGGAGGTAGGCTGGACAGGTCAGTTATTTGAACTCGTCCGCAAGTAACCTTATACAACCACCCCCACCCCACCCTTTTTTTTAATTAAAAAAAGCAAGCGGCAGCCAAAGTTTTTTTTTTTTTTCTTCCTGCCAAGACCGAACCTATTGACTTTGGCAATGTTTGTTGATTGTGAATTTAATATAGTCTATCTGAAATCCCAAGAAGCAGAACAGTTTGTTTACTTTTTGCAGTGCAATAATCATAAAACCTAATTATGTTTTCATAATCTAATCAGCGATGTAAGCTGTTAGGCAATTATTTGAACCTAAATTAAAACTTCCGTGGGCATGAAATGGTGACTGGTACAATGTGCCTCAGTTTAACAAACGCAGTGTGTTTTGTTTACTGTGACACAGCAATAGATTAGATTTAGCAAACAAATGACAGGATGTTGAGAAATTAAACCTGGTATGCAATGCAAAGTTTGGAGGGTCGCAGCCTATTGTACTTTTGAAGAAGACATTGGTGGTGTCGTTCCTCAAAGACTAAAACAAAAAGAAATCAAACCAGTATTTTTTTAAATATAAAGTCCTGCAGTTGGGCTAAGAATTCCAGTCTACGACAAAGGAACACACTGTGTAATCAGTGTGGGTCCTTTCTCCATTGGAATGGACTCTCATGTCTTTGTCTGCTTGGCATTATTTCCCTTTTTGAACAGGCCCTGGAGTGACTACTTTAGGGAGGACTGTGCTTTCCTCCAGAGTCGTGTCACTGGAGTAGTGGCGGGTGGCATCTGCTGTCCTCGCACAGAGCACTGGGGGTTCTTGCTCCCAGGCCCCTCCAGCAAGTGTTCCTGAGGACTTCTGGCTTTCAAGCTCATGCTCTGCATTCTGGTGGAGTGTGCTTTGCTGTGACTCTTTTTGTGGCAGGGAAGGATCTACCTGTCACTTGATGTTGAAATGGGAAGTAAATCGATGGATGTTCTGTCTTCCACTCTTGGACTGCTGACGGGAAACTCCAGTTAGAACACTATGTTTACTGATTCCTCTTCTCACTAGTAAACCTTTGGTGATGAAGTGCTGGCTCACATTTTGAAGATTTTAAAGTAGTAGGGGTGGGCTAAACTTCCTCTCTCCCTAAATCACAGTGGCTCATCCTTCACTGCTGTTCCATAGCATCCTGAGAGAAAGGCAGACCAAGTCTGCTTCAACTTCTGCCATCAGAGTTAGTAAAGTTTGGAATCCCAAAGAAGAGGCACTCATCTGTTGTCCACGGACTGTTGGCGAGAGGGTGCAGTATTCTTATCTCCTGTACAGGATTTCAAGTATCTGCTTACCACTGCACTTGTTGAGTTTTCTGTACTTTTCTCGCACATGGAAGTGGATGTAATTGCAAGAGAAGGGTTGACACTATCTCCACATATGATAAACAGTCCGCTCCCTGCACTCTCGCTATTCATAGATAACTGCTTCTTAAAAAACATATCGGCACCTGAACATGGTCATTGTGTCTTGGAGCTCAGTGAATCTCATCCGACCCAAACCATGTCTGGTGTAGGAACGTTGGTACTATAGCAGACATAGCCCCTCCCTGTCCACCATAAACCATCCCCCGCTGGAATGTATCCGTTCATGCTTATCAGTGACATAAAATACCAATTGTCTCCTCTCACCACCCTTTTTCACATCCTTTTATACTTGGCTTAGAGCGTGCTTAGCACTGTACCTGTCAAACCAGAAATCTGCTAGCTTAGCCTCATTCTTCAGAGAAGCAGGACATGCGCCTCTTTTTATTTCTTTCTGCAGATGGTGCGGACTGGAACCTGATTTGTGCTTGAGCAGGGTATTTTTATGGTCTGTTTCGGCAACGCAGGTGTCACCGGACAATTATGCGAGAACTACCAGGAGAGGGTCTTTGACTCCCACATGTTGGGAGCTAGGAATACATGTTTTGATTGGGCAGAAGTTGTGTGCTTCCAAAAAAAAACACACTTGCCCTCCAAAGCTGTGATCATTTTTTTAAATGTATTTATCCAGCTGCCTGAACATCAGTAGCGGCTGTTGACATTTGAAAGTGGTGGGGTGTAAAAGTCTGGGTATTACTTCTATCTAGCGAATGAAGTGAGCAAGCTCAGTGGAGAAACATGGGTCCAGGATGGTTCCTCCTCCCAAGAATTGTTTTAAAAAAGAATGACAAATTGTGCATTTGAAAGGAAATAAATTTAGTGAGAAAGCAAGGTTTATAAAGCAGTGGGAAGGTATAGTCTTGAAATATTAAACACATTAAAAACTGCCTCATATCTTACTGCATTAATATGTTCACCCTTGAATTTATACACTGCAACAACTTCAGGCCCTTTAAAGTGGGTGCTTACCCAGTGTCTTGCAATGCACGCAGCATAAACTTTGGAAGAAAATGCTCTAACCAGGCATCAGGAAGCACCACAGCTGCTGGCTGCAATCAGTCATACAAAATATGGGCACACAGGTCTTTGAGTGGGATGAAAAAAGTGGGGGCTCTCTAAATGAGAACATGCTAAATACATTTCTGTGATTCCTATTGTGCGCCACCTGGCCTGTATTTTGGTTTCTCTTTGAAACGTTGTTGCATCCAGAAATAAAGCACAACAACTGACATACACCTAAAACCTGTCAGTCATTTATCTTAAAGGGCTAACAACCACTGACTAAACCAACAGTACTAACAACAATGATTAGTTATAAATAGTCAACATTAGAAATGTTTCAATTCTGAAATTGTGAGACTGTGAATTAAATATTATTGAGGCCTTTCGAAGGAGTAGGGCCTTCAGTTATGTGTGCTTTGTTAGATAGGTTTACCCTTTTTCTCTTCACAGCTCACCCATCTGCACGTTTTCAACCTTCTCTCTCCTCTTCAGCACCCTTTTTTCACTCTCTCCTGAATGCACTTCTTCGCATCTCACTTATTTTGCCAACGACCCCAAACATACACTTCTCTCAATCACATTTAAGCAATTTATTTCCTTTTGCTTTGGCCCTCTAAATATTTTAACCTCTGTGCACCCTCTTCACACACACTTACACCGAATTTCAATTGTAACTGGAATACATGACCATTGTTCTGTGTGCCCTGTAAAGGTGCCAACACACTGATGGGCACTTTGCTTTACCTTCAGTCTCAGCACCAGTGCTCTCAATCAAAGGCCCTCATAAACACCTGGCATGAGTCAAAGTGTGCATTTTGCAAGAGTAATATAATGTATGAAAAAAATACAGAAGCAGAGCTTGATGAAACAGCTAACTCCCTTGGTGAATGCAACATTAAGTAAAACGTGAAATACAAGAGCAACTAAATTGCTTTTTAACATTCATTTTTTGCATATCAATCCATGTTTTTGGCATTAATGCTAAAGGCATGACGATCTGGCCAGTTTTAAAGCCAGCAGATAATTGCCATTAGTGTAAGCACATATTTTGCCCTTTGCGCTTGAGTCTGATATTTGGATCATTTTCACAAGGGAACAAGAACCCAGATTGTCTTTTGGATCGATACTGTGAGGGAACAAATACAGCAGCTCCACTTCTAAAGGAGCTAGGCATGGGGTGTCACAGTGGGGGAGGTTAGCGTGACAAGGGTTCTCAGTACAATAAAAAAATAACACAAGATTAGCATTATAACACTTACCGAAGCCAAGGCACTAAATCACACCTGCTTGCATCCACTCCTTCTGTGTTACGAGTGGGAAAAAGGTGGGATCTATGCTTGTGAATGATGGATGACTTCCCTCATGCTGGTATGAAGACTCCGACACCCGAAACCATGAAGCTAAAACTGTCACTGGTCTGTAGTGGATGCTGCCATTGACCACAATGGAAATGAAGGGCTTTAGAGCAGTCAGACCTGGTCGTGCGTCACAGTGAAGAAAGTTGATTTATTGCCTGGCTTCCATCTTCTACTTCAAGGTGAGGTGGGCCAGGCAGCCTGGGACAGACGGCCTAGACTTAAATGCATTGATTTGTTTAGAGTTACGACCGCATCTCTGAACAAATCCATCGATTTTATTATTTTTTGCTATAAATGTGAAGGAAGTTTAGAGGCCTGCAGCCCCTCAGCCCTAAAGGAGATACCGCCCCTGCTGAGCTTCAACTTTTAAGGGGCACACACATGCGATTGTACTGCTATGAAAGTGTTTTAGAAAACAAGTGATGTTGTTCTATTTCAGCAGCAGGGACAGGAGGAGGCAGTCAGTAACATACATGGATTTGTCGCTCTGGCTTGACACCGCATTCATAAGCTAGTACTATTGGTATTGCCAGTGCTTATGTAGTGGTGTATTAACCAAATACATCCCATTTCCTTCTGTTTATTGCAAGGTTTTTTTTAGCCTTCTTGTGCTGCTTCTGTAAGGTTTTTGCAGCATGTGTTTGGAGTGCTAGTCAGTGGCACAACCAATATGTAATTGAAGAACTTTCTCAATATAGCCATGAAGCTGGGTGCGAACATTGTTGCTGCTACGTTTCTGGTCAAGAGAATCCATCCTTTGGTCCTGTACTGACTTCCATCCATTCAGATACAAATTCTTGTTTTACCTAAGTAGTAAGTATCTTTTGCCTAAATAAATACTAAAGCTTTCAAGCATTTATCCTTTATTCCTAGGTGACAGTCTTCTGAGT
Organism: Pleurodeles waltl; assembly: GCF_031143425.1. Taxonomy (NCBI): domain Eukaryota; kingdom Metazoa; phylum Chordata; class Amphibia; order Caudata; family Salamandridae; genus Pleurodeles; species Pleurodeles waltl. Next base: position 533,517,717 of record NC_090451.1, read on the forward strand.
CACTGATCTTACTTTCATTGGTTCCGGTACCTGCTCGATGGTGGTAGATTGCAGTGTCCAGCTCACGCCTCTTGTGATTTCCAGTGCATCCCTCAGTACCACTTATTGCCCTTGTTGAAAAGATTCAAACCAAGTCTGTCAAAAACCATTGGCAAAGCCTATGATTTGACCCTGGAAGGCTAGTGCAATGGTGATATCTTTTTATTGCAAGAATATTCCACAAAAATGAGAAGACGGGCAAAAGCAAAATTGCTGCTGGCTAAACATGGTAACCGTGTGCTTGCAATAAAACTGTAAAAACAAATTTATAATTTTATATAATTTAATTTTACAGTGCAAGTGCTGCCTGGAAGGCAGATTATGTTAGAAAAGTTACAAAAACTAATCTGATTTTTAATCCGTGTCACATGAAAATATGATTCTTAGTGGTGCAAAAAAAAGTACAATTTGCTTTGAATTAATGAAACCGGAAGACCTAGTTTAAACACTCAAGGGTGGATTGAAAAAGGGGAAAAACAATGGAAGGAAAGAAGCATTGGTAAAGTACTGCCCAGCAGTCCTGGCACCCAAGTGTTCTTCTTTTTATCACAGATGTGCACATGTTATCAAGAAAATGCTACCTCACAGTGCAAGGGAGCAAATGACTGAAGTCGACGGACCCATTGCCTCATATTGTGGAACGAGACAGCAAAATGTGAATGACGTTTGAATAGACTAATCGATGATGAGGACTTACCCAAAGCTTCTCAATATGTGTATTTGAAATTTTTTATGATTTTTAGTTACATGAGGCATCAGAACAGATAAAAGCTGAATGTGGCGTAGGTTGCATGGCTTAAAAACGCTATGATGCAGTCAATGCTGTCTGTGCCATAGTGCTTTTTTTTTTTATTAACTTCAAGCCATGTTACACAGCAGCCAGTGCTGCAGTGCAAATGTCTTAAAAAACAAACAAAAAAAGCTGATGACAAAGCTTATAGAACTGCCATAAGCGCGACCTATTGGTTTTGCCACTGCTTGTTTTTTTGTGAGTGAGCTACATTCTCCTTGCTTTTGGTGATCAAGCAATGTACGCAGATATCAATCTTAAGGAAATTGATGCCATCGTAGCTCAGATGTCTGTTGAGAGAAATGCTGCTGTATAAGCTTTGTGAAAAACACGAGATCTAATCGAAGCCGTTTTTTACATTTCTGACAGAATTTCATCTATAACAGGGTCTCTTATGAATGCAGAAAACGGAGCTTGTGTGTCATGTATTCAGGGTATAGGCTGTGGAGGTGAGATTTACTGCTAGGAAAAAGTGCAACACAAGAAGAATGCAACCACTTCGTCTGTCTCGCTTTGTCCTGAAGTATCTCCCTTATTGTGTGGCTCTTGCACATTTATTGCTGTTTAGAACTCTTTATTTTGTTCCCTTTCCTTCTTTTAACCACGCATTTCTTTTATTGTCACGTTTTCCTTACTATTTTTTCATTTCTGATAATTGTACAAAATAGTGTTACATCTGATTTTATTTTTTTTAACCCGTTTGGTGTACTGCGATTTAAAAACACCACAAAGGATGTACATGTGTACCTTTGCTTTACCCTTTGCTGTTCCTTTTTTTATTTTTTTTATTTATGCTTTTCAACACTTCCAGATACAAAAAAAGCTATTGCACCAACATGCAGTAAATATTGACATATAACGCAGAATTATGCAGTTCCATCAGTTATCCACAGCTCTGCTATTTCGAATATCCCAGGCCTCTCATCACACATCTGACCATTCCCACCCACACATGTATGGGCTCACATACCCTCCAGCTCACCAGTTTCTTTACCAACCAAATATTGCTTATAAATGCCCCAGTGCTTCGCAGGCCTACTAGTTGGGGGGAGCAGCTCACTATAGGTTTCTGTTTGCGTGTTACAATACACCATATCCCCATGCCATTCTTCCACAGTTGGCACCGGACCCCAATCCCAGCGCATGGCTATACGACGTTTAGCTAGTAGCAGCCCAGTAGCCACCAACCACCAAATTAATTTTGGTAAGTCTCTATTCCAGCCCAGTAGCCGCAATACAAGTGCACCACTTAGCTGATGCCCACCTATTCCCTCCAGTTCCTCGGACACTAACCCCCAAAAGCGCTGTACCTCAGCACAGGCCCAGGACATATGCAAGAAGCCTGCTGGCCCTCCCTACATCTGGGACAATTGGCATCAGTGCGCAGTCCATATCTGTAGAGTTTGAGGGGGGGTGTAGTATACCCTGTTTGTGTATTTGAAGTGTATCAAGCGATGCTGGCCATTCAAAGAAATTGTATGGGTCAAAGAACAGCAATAGCGCCACTGGTCATCTGTTAGCTGTAACCCCCAAATCCCCTTGCCACTCAAGTCTAGCTTTTGTCAGCTCATTTATACCTGTCTTCTGTAGGTGTGCATATAGACGGGACACCAAGCGCCTGAGCTGGTCATCCGTAACTACCATGGATAGGGCCTGCATATCTGGGGGCTCCTTCATATCCTCCCCCTAAAAGTACCGCCATAGCATGCCTTGCTTTGTAAAACTGGTACCGGAACAATGGGGTCAGCTCATCCGCCCGCTCCTCTATCATTTCCCATGTCTTCATAACACCCTCACCGAACAAATCCCCCATGGCGGTGATATTCAAAGTTCGCAGGGCCTGTATCAAACTTTTGTCTCGCCACAACGCATATCAAGCACACCATTCCGATGCAGTGAGTACAGCAGGGTCAGTCCTATCTATATAGCAGTGCATGCTAGGTCCGTGTGGTAGAGTTCAGAGATGCAAACTCTCCATAGCGCCCATCTGGGACGGAAAACATTTGACTCTGTAACGGAACCGGGCATGCCAGCTCACGTTTTGTTTTTAAGAAAGGAGTTTTGTGGGACCCGTGGATCCAAGTATGAGCGATTACAGTGTAGGCGACCATACAGAAGAACTCCAAATCGGGCGCATTAAGTCTGCCCAGCTCGTAAGGAAGAGTCAGGGTGCGCAGTTTGACTTGTGGTTGTTTACCTGCCCATGCTAACTAAATGAGTAGCGCTCTCAAAGTCACGAAATAGGCCTTCGGCAGCAACATAGGGATGTTCTGAAAAAGCAACAAAAACCTGGGGAGCATCACCATTTATATGAGGGCTATTCAGCCCATGAGAGGCAGCAGTAGTCTGATCCACCTCTCCACGTCACCTACCAGCGTCTTAAGCGCAGCATCAAAATTATCTGCCACCACTACCTTAGGACCTGTGTGGACCTTGACACCCAGGTACCGAACCAAGCCTACCTCCCACTTGAGAGGAAACCCCTCATCCACCGGCATGGTCACCGGCGTCAGGGGGAACACAATAGACTTGCTCCAGTTGACCCTTAGGCCAGAGAAAGTGCCATACCTTCTGATCTCCCGGATGACCGGTGCGACATTGCGCTGCGGGTCCTTGATATATAATAACGTGTCATCCGCGTTGGCCGAGAGCACAAGTGTGTAATTCTAAAAGCGAAGGCCACGATGCCCATGGTACTCTCGCAGCGCACATGCCAAGGTTTCTGCCACGAGCGCATACAAAAGAGGTGACAACAGGCGCCTTTGCCTGGTGCCTCTAATGATATGGAAAGCGTCAGTCACCATCCTGTTAACTCTGAGCCTCCCTGATGGTTCCCCATACAATGCTGACACTAAATGCAGAAAAATATCCCCCACTCCCAATCGCTGTAGTACCGCCTTCATAAAGCACCATTCTACAGAGTCAAAAGCCTTTTCGGTGTCCCAAAAAACGCCCTCAGCTCCATGTTTATGTTTTGCATTGTTCCAAACAGCGTGTGGAGGTTCATAGTAAGGCTGCGGCCCGGCACAAACCCTGATTGCTCCGGTCGGTTCAACTTCTGCATCAGTTTAGCCAAGCGATCCGCCAGAATCTTAGCATAGATTTTAACATCCACATTTAGTAATGACAATGGTCGGTAGGGTGAGCACTGCGTCAGGGGCTTACCAGGTCTAAGCAGCGTGATCAGCATCGCTTCATGCATCGACGGAGGCATAAGCCCTCCCTCTACCATCTCCTCATAGACCCCTCTCAGGTGTGGGAATACCAGGTCCTTGAAGGCCTTATAGAACCGCACAGTGGGTCCATCAGGGCCTGGGTCCTTGCCCTCTGCCATGCCCCTTAGCGCCTTACCCATCTTCTTGAGGGTCAGAGGAGCCGGAAGAGACTCCGTGTCCGTCAACCGAGGCATATCGATATGCGCTAGGTAATCCATTAGTGTCCCCTTGTCCGGGGCAATCCTGGAGTTGTAAAGGGGCTCGTAGTAGCCACGGAATCTGGCTGCTATAAGCTCTGCCTCCTTGATCTCACTGCCATTGTCAGCCTACACTGCTATAATGATGCTTTTCTCTCTATTGGGACAAATCAGATTTGCAAACACTGACCCTGGCCTCTCACCCTCCCCATACACACAAGCTGTGGCATATTTCCCCAGATGCTGAATTAACGTGAGTGCTGTGTCCTGAAATTCAGTCAATTTAGTGCACATATTACCCAGGTTCCGGCTATCAGCCTTATGTAAGGGTTCCTGCTCTAGTTGTGTGAGTTAAATTTCCAGTGAGCATAAGCGCCTCCTAATCGACCTCAGAACCCCAGCATGTTTGGCAATGGTGACACCTCTTATATACACCTTAAATGTCTCCCACACTGTGCACACACTGGCCACAGAACTCTTATTAATCCGAAAGAAGTCTCTAATGGCAGTAGCTAACTCGTCCCGAAAGACTGAGTCCAATAGCGAGTAGGGGGGGGAACCTCCACGTGAACGGGGGAACCGGTCGTGGGTGCAAAGTCATCATCAATGGGACTGGCGAATGATCCGAGTATGTTCTGGGCCAGGGAGCCTCTGACTGCAAACTGCCCAACAGGCTCCGAGAGACCAGCCACAGGTCAATATGTGTATACAAGGTGTGTGCAGCTGAATAGTGGGTGTATTTCCTCCCCCACCCAGATGCCTGTCCCTCCATATATCCACCAACCCCAGCTCTGTTGCCACCGCTCTGGCTGCGGCCACCGGTTTATGGTACCCACCTCCCGATCTATTGAGTGTAGGATTTAGTGTGCAGTTAAAGCTCCCCCCCCCCCCCCCCCCAAAAAAAAATCTGCGGTAGTCCCCCCAAGAAACCTCCTCTGGCAGCTAAATCATAGTATAATTGAGGGTTGTCAAAATTTGGCCCATAAATACCAATGAGTAGGAATGGAGTAATACCCCCACCGCACTGCACCACAATGTACCTACCACCCGGGTCCACCTCAATCTCCAGGAGGCTGATGCCGGAGGACCGGGAAGCCCAAACCAACACTCCCCACGAGTGAGACGTAAACCCCTCTGCCAGAAACTGCCCCTGCAGTCTTCTTGGGGTGAGCATGGGGCTGCCTGGTGCTAAATGTGTCTCCCGCAGAAGAGCTATATCCACCTTGTGCCTGTGCAAATAGGCCACAACATTACGCACCTTCCGAGCATCATTTAAACCTCTCACATTCCACGTGACCATTCGTAACTTGTTAAGGCCTTTGCGTAGATCTGGAAATGAATTGTTAGGTGCCAATAACTACAGAATGCATACAATTCCATGTCTGCCCCTTCGTATCTATGAATCTGCAATTGCTTTGACTAATACGTATATCACAATACAAACAGCTAAAACCCAAAACCTCCCCCTCCCAAACCCCACCCCCGTCCACAGCAGGCAGCACTCCAATGCACCTACCTGACATCTATCTTCCCACCCACCCACCCCAATTTAAGACGAACAACCTTTTCTTAATTCCATAGGTCTTACACACGCTCAGGTGGATGTTGCCCAGCCGCACCGTACACCTCCTGTATGTTGGCCACCCATAATATTACGATCAAAACAATTGCGTATTAGAATAACACATGCCTAGAAACCCCTACTGCTCTCATGTGCAGCTGATTATCTAACGCCATTGTCATTCGCTAGCAATGTACCAATCCACTGTTCCACCATCATCGTTCAGCCTGGTGCTTAGAGTCTAGTACTATATTCTCTTTTACAGTCACAAGTTAATATATATGATTCAAACATTGTCGTCTCGGGAACCAGTGTCCTCCAGTCTGTGGCCCCCTCCATCAGCCACTCTGTGTTTAAAAAACTGAGCACGTTTTTTGTGATCTGTGAAGAATAACGGCTTCCCGTCCACTTCCACACGCAGTTTAGCCGGGTATAGCATGCAATATTCTATGTAGCTCTCTCAGCTGTTTTTTTCCCGGCTATAAACTGCCGCCTCGCCTCCTGTACCTGCAGTGTGTGATCTGGGTAGAGTGAGATACCTAATGCCCTCATGCTGTAAAGTCTTTAGTTCCCTGGCCCGGCACAAGGCCACGTTGCGGTCCCTGAAGTTTAGAAGCCTAGCTATGATGGGGTGCGGAGGGGCACCCGGAGGCGGACGGGCGTCAAAGGAACGATGTGCCCTCTTCACCACAAAGAAAGTGGAGAAGGTGTCTCGCCCCAACAGCTGGACCAACAGGCGTTCTATATATCCTTCCATGTTGTCTATCGCAGTGGACTCAGCGATACCCGCTACGTGTAGGTTATTCGTACGGGATCTAGCTTCCAGATCATACACTTTAGTTTGTAAGGACACCAACTCTTTGCCCATCTTAGTATGAAAAGCGGACAACACTTCCTGGCCATCTTCCACTTCAGAAACGCGCCTCTCCGATTGGTCAAGCCGCTCTACATGCTTATCCAAATGCTCAGTCATACTGTCCAGGCGGTAGGAGAGGGAATCTATTTTACCGTCAAACTGGGTCAAGCTATGCTGCATTGCCACCAGGATTTGCTGCAAGTCTTGTTCCTCTCCCGATGACACAACAGTTCCTCCTGTCAAGCTGAGTTCTGCGCGATCTCCCGCAGGGCTGTTCGACTTATGCCGGTCAAACTGCAGCTTGGCCTGGTTCTTGTCTGCCTTGCCCATTGTGCGCGCTCTGGTGGACTTGAAGTTCACACTTAATAGAATTGTGCAGCCGCGAGACACCCTCCCTGTGGCCACTTTTGCAGGCCTCGTGACCAGACACCAGACTTGCCCACGGTGGGGCTGCCTCACCCCCTCATGCCAGCTGCCCCACCTCTCACCTCCGCAATGTCCCTCCAACCAGGATTCTTGCTGTGGTCATCTCTGGCCCCCCAGGCCGCCTTCAAATGCTCCACCACGCGCCCTGGGGGTGTGATAAGTGTCAATGTGCAGTGGACTGCTTCAGGTATCCATCGCCCGACTCCAAACCTCTAGCACGGATGATGTGAGCAACAGGGGGCCAGATTGCGATTCTGCTCTCTAGGGCATCGCGCCCTTGCCCTTAGAGCAAGTGGCCCCTGCGCACACGGCCCCTCCTTGTACCACTCTTGGCTCAGCCTCGGCCCAGGCCGCTCTCCAATGGGCCCCTCAACTGTAGGACTCGCCGCTTCAGTGCTGTGCCTCCGCGGCAGTGCACAGCCCTCGGGCCTCCACCTTGCGCTCTTCTCACCGCCGCCACCTTGGGTCCACTACAGGCACTGGCCCTCTGCTGCTGTTAACACCGGGGCCGCAGCGGTCACTGTACACCACCACGCCCCGCACGCCTCAGCCGACTACTACGTATCCACTGGGGCCGCTCAGCAGAGGGGTAATCCAACAAGGCCCCACTCCTCGGCACACTCACATCTAGGCCGCCCGAGGGCGCGGCCGGTCCCGCTCCTAGCAGAGAACCCCACTGTGTCCACCGACGTGAACCCCCTTTGCCAGAGCACTATTGCTGGCAACGGCACTGGCTTTTAGGGATTTCCTCGGTGCCTCAACACAAGATTTTGACACAGATTATGCGATGGCCGATGGAGCTCTTCTACCGCACGGCCATTTTGCGGCTGGGCAAGCTCTGCCCCCTACCCTTTGCTGTTTTTCATAGCATCAGGCTACCTATGCATCTTCCAAATCGGTGGCTTTTACTTGGGATTCTGGGACAGTTGGAGGCTGCTATGCCATGATTCCAAATTAAATGTCCAAAAACTCCCTTCTTGAGCTTTGCTGTCTCAAGACAGCGAGTTTGAGACCTCAAGGCTTAGAAATTCAGAATGAAACGTAGCACAAGGGATAACAGTTAATAATATGAATACTTTTCCAACTAGTACTTAAAAAGAAAAAGGATTTCAACACCAGGTAAGTAAATAGTACACTTAATTTTTTTAAATGAGGATACAACATAAACCAAAAGCTCTTTCTTGGCTAGAGAGCCATTCACAAACATGTTGCTTCTAACTAAGCACTAGAAATGGAGCTAAAACTGAGCCCAATAGCCAGTGTCCTCATATAATGGTATGTTACGATTGGTTTCTGACTTCTCAGAAGTGTTTGTGTGGCAGTTCTACTTAATGGAGCAGTGGTACCAAACAAACAAAGTGCATCATTTGTCTAACGAGTACATCCTTGTATCTGTCTGTCTGCCAGTGGCTGAGATAGGCTTGAGGAACCTGAAGAATGGAAACTGTGTTCATTTACTTGGACCCACCACTTTTCACAGAGCAGATTCCCACCCTTAGAATGGGCTTTTCCTGTAGGTGCTTCCAGTGTTCTAGTGATTTATACTGTGTTTTTCTTTTTAAAGAGATGGAGTGTGGTGCCCAGGATCTGATAGGCCATTTCCCAGCTACTGGAATCTAAAGTCCTACAGCCCACTTGACTAGGGCTGGGAATAGTGGTTTGCCAGAAGACCGGTACCCACTAGAAGCTGCCTTAGCCTTGGCTAAGGCATAATTTATGGCCCCTTTCAATCCATTTAGGATTATTGGGTGATACAAAAAGATGCCTCTATGACCTTGCAGATGTCCTCATGGCCCTGCACATTTCAGCAAGCCACCATAATCTTCTCTGTGGAGCTCCTAACCATACACTTCTCACTCCCAGACTGCCATGCCCCTTTCCACCAGATGTACAGACTTAATCCCATTAAGATGCTGGTTAAAAAAGTAATGGACTCCATCAGCTCTTTGTCCACCAGCTAACCTGTACAATTCCGTTTTTACGTAACAGTCCCAGGACGTTCCTCCACCTTTGACTTTCAAGTTTGGTAACACGTAAGTCAAATACTGCTTCTTTCAAACAAACCATCACCGAATCAACCCACACGAAGGTAAACATTCTCCATCTCGTCTTCACCATCAACGCAGTTGTTCACATGTTACCCCTGAGGTCCCTGGACTGTTTGGCTCATGCCACCACCATGCTCATTGTCACCCATGAGCAATCTACCCCCACTATCGAGCAAAAAACACAGTACTGCTGTTTTCATGGTAGTCAACTGGAAATCCCTTTATCAAGACAGCATCACACTAGAAGCGCCTTTGTCAAATCTCTTCTGGGCTCCATAAGCCTCACCCTGAAAGCCATCATTGACAGTTGCTTTGCTAAAAGTATGCTTTGTAAAATCAAAGCTTCCCAAACCGTGATGCGCCCAAGATCTCACCAGCAAGCAGTTGTATGTTTGAAATGTCTCCATCACTCTCAAGGGGATTTTATTCCCACAGTCAGAGGCACCTATAAAAAGCCATCTTTGCATCTTCAAAGCCATCTCACTTCTATCCTTGATCAGACAGTACCCCACTCAACTGGCAAGTGCATCAGTTACCGAACAAGATAAGATGTAGCTCAAATCAACAGCACAAAGCAAGCTGCAGCGGTCTCTACCATCCCTCACACTGATGTAGACTTCCTTAGAATTGCTCCCACTTACAGATACCAGCATCAGCTTCCCCATAGTGTGGTATGATATCAACGGACATTTCCCCAAAGAAGCGTTAACATCTTTAACACAGTAAATGCACCCCTTGCATTTCACAGTTAACTCAAAGTAAACCTTGACCTTTAAGACCTGTACAGCCATTGTCCCATCACAAACTTGCCTTTCCTCAAAATCCCAATCAAGTAAATGGTCACCACGCAACCACAGGACCAGGTTAACGTCAAGTTCTCCTACAAACCTCTCAGTCTGGTTTCAGACCAAGCTGCAACAGGGAGACAGGAAGCTTCCACGTCATGCATGGTGCCGTTCGTGTTAGGTAATAGAACTCCTCGGTGTTGGTCCTGCTGGATCTCCTTGCCTGATCTCTCAGCCATCTTCGATACCCTTGATGCTCAATCCAAGATTAATATGGTCATGTCACTTGTGGTATTTTATAATTGGGTACTTTACTGGTTCATCTATTTCTCTTAACGCTAACTCGACGACATAGGCCCCTCCATTATCCTAATGCTGTTGATAATTTGAGAAGTATCTGAAGAATCTGTTCTCTTCCCTCATGGTCTTCCATCGATACATGGAGTTTCTCTGAGACCTCCTGGCAACAACAGAATCAAAATACCTTACAAGGCAGCAATAACCAACAATCCATTTTACCAGGAAGAAAGCTTCTCATTTCAGATGTTAACTGTAAACTATAGAATCAATGAACGGCTAGATTTGAAAACAATACGTGAAAAAAAGAAAATAAATGAAGACATGCCTTTTGGAGCTCTGCAATTCCACTTTAGAAAGAAGCTGAAAGCTCATCTCGTGAGGGAGCACCTCATCCTGTGCCACTAATTGGATGCCCCCCACCTCCATCTTCTCCTGCACCCACACCTGAAAGCAGTGTCTCCATCCAACTCTACCTTACTTTCAGGGTCTGCTTCAAACACCAAAGCTAAAAGCTGCTCTTTAGGTTCCATAGGTTCCAAAGACCGTACACTCTCAGGCTTGTTACATCAAAAGTATCCACCAGGTTACACAGATCTTGTAGGCTTTAACATCTGATACCATCCCAGGGGTGTGGAATTTATTAAAATATCTTCTTGTCCAGGGGACAGGTTGCTTCTCAAATCTACTTGTCCTGTAAAAAGATCTACTTGTCCCTTTGGTGCCATGTAGTGTGGCGACAAATTATGGCAGCAATTAATAGCCTCTCTGATTATCCCAGGGCTACTACCATAGTAGGGCTTGAATACTTGGAGTTTCAATCCCTACTGTAGCAATTTCCTTATTTTGCCACCTTTCTGCAGATCTACATACTGGGGCTGGAGGAAGCAGTAAGCAATAGTTCCAGGGCTGGAATGCCTTTGAGTCTGCAAACCTACTAACCTGCATGTTTTAAAGATTTTTACCAGCTTCTCTCTAATATTTTCCCATAATAAGAAAGGTTGGACATTTACTCCTGACAATGGCAGAATTAGAACTTCTTCCAGGGTTGGGAAGAAAGTGGCTGGAGGGAAAATGAACTTGCAAATGCTCAATAGATTTTCACATGAGCAAATCTACACATCGTATTTACCCATGCTAAAATACAGTTCACAAATATTTTATAGGGGTACGACATATACCATGTGTGCACTTTTGTGACTTTCTTTAAGAATTTGGCGCCACAAGTAGGTAGGTTCAGATTTGTGACCTGCAAATTGCGAGTCGCAAATCCGAATGTAGGATGGTGTCCTTGACACCATCTGTGATTCGCAAGGGCTTCGCAAATGCCCACATCATGAATAATCATGAGGTGGGTCGCAATTTGCGACCCCCTCGCGAATGGTGGCCTGCTGGAGACAGCAGACCACCATGTCTGTGACTGCTTTTCAATAAAGCAGGTTTTTTGGGGTTTTTTTGTAATGCAGCCCGTTTTCCTTAAAAGGAAAACGAGATGCATAACAAAAACGAAAAATGAAACGTTTTCGTTTCATTTTTTCAGAGCAGGCAGTGGTCCGCAGGACCACTGCCTGCTCTGAAAATATGTTTACAGTGACATTCACAATGGGGGAAGGGGTCCCATGGGGATCCCTTCCCTTTTGCAAAAGTGTTAGCACCCATTTGAAATGGGTGCAAACTGCGATTGGTTTGCGCCCGCGTTCGCGGTCACAAAACAATCCTACATTGCACTGCGAGTTGCAATTAGGAAGGGAACACCCCTTACTAATTGCGAGTCGAAACCCGTTTTGTGATTCGGTAACCAGGTTACTGAATCGGAAAACTGGGTTTGTGCATCGCAATGTGCTTTTTGCACGTCGCAAACAGCGAAAGTCGCTGTTTGCGACATGCAAAATGCTACCTACATGTGGGTCTTTGTCCCTAATTAGGTCTGGTGTTAACAAAGACATTTTGTTTTTATTAAACTTCTATTTCTCTCTCTTTCGGCTGGCTTTACTGTGAGTGATCGCATTCTGCTCTTCCACAAGGAGCATATTGGCACACAAAGTAGTTTTGTTCAGTGTCAGGAACTACAGTGGCAATCAGTGACGTAACGAAACTGGAGGGTGCCCCTTTGCAAAGAACATGGAGGAGCCCCCTCTCCAGACTCACTCAGGGCAGGTGCTGTGCTGAAGGGGCCCCCTGGAGGGCGGCTGCGGGCCTTTGTTATGCCGCTGGTGGCAACGTGTGCTTTAAGAGTTCAAAAACTTTTTGGGGGGGTTTTGCCAATGTTTGTTACAATGTTGAGGGCCTGGTAGCTCCCACAACAATAAAGTGTTACAAAAGCCATGTCAAAACAAGACACGCATTGATGAAACTAAAAGACTTATAAAAATATGTCAGATCAGTTGGCTTTGTCAGTGTTTGTTTATTTTCATGCTTCCCATAATCTTGTTGAAAATGGTTACACTGATTTTCCATTAGAAATATTTTTGGGAAATACTAGCATGCATCAATACATTTTACTAAATGACACTTCATTTGCATATAATCAGAGAGCATTCTGGGAGCATTATACTTAGCCTCTTAGCCTAAACTTTTCAAACATGTGTGTACACGGTTTTTTTTTTTGTACTGGAACCAACGTCAGTAGTGAAGTGTGACCTTAAAACATTTATTTACAGCACGCACCCTAACAATGAAGGCTTTCAAATAATGAACCATAAATACAAGTTCGGACAGCATTATCTTTTGGAAACACATTACCTCAACTGCAGAGAGTTCCACTCTCTGTAAACAGGCAGCCAAAGGGTTTGTGCTGCAGGGGGTTGGGCCTACTTGTCCCAAGGACAAAGTAAACATAAAAACTTGTTGCCCTTGACCCCAAACAAGATGCATCCCTGCCATCCGTTAGGTTAAACAGATTGTATAGGGTGTATGGCAAATATTTGCGCTTAGCAGAAACATGAAGTAGTGCGATTCCCCTCTCCACTTGCAATTAAAAGGAAAACAAGTAGATGTCTAACATTTTAACTTACTTTGATAATTGGCATGTACATCTGGCATTGAGAAACCTCAGCACTAGGGTTATATTTAAAACACTAAGGCAAAAGGTAAACTCATTTGTAGTAAATGGTTGCACCCTTACTTGACAGGTTGCCTTTAGGTTAGAGATGGTGAATCCAGCAAGGCTAGGTCCTTGCCAGATTTTCAGGCTAACCCTTGTGTGCATGAGTTTCAACGAGAGGAACTCCATGTAAATGTATTCTCTTTGGATGTCCTGGTGGATTTACCAGCAATGCGGGCCTCACTCGCACACAGAGCAAGCACGTCATGGCAGGAACTGCACAATCTTCCAGCAGTCAACCACAGCAGACACCCAGGGAGCAGCTCTGCAAGCTCGCAGAGTGGGCAAAACGAAGGCAGCAGCAGGGCAGGGACATAGACAAGGTAGATCATTGTGCGCTGCAAAGGTATCCAGACTCCCCAATTGATTTCACATCTGTTTCTCTCCTTTCATTGAGCAGATTGTTGAATGGGGGATTATATAATAACATGTCGGAGTGGCCAGCAGATTGATTCCTATTTAGGAAGCTCTTGTGTTTGGAGAGGCTATCCTTTTACGCTCGATAAAAAAATTTACACTAAAAGACACTGTTCACAGTAATGAACACACTTTGCATATTCATATACACCTCTCAGTAGTTTGTGTAAATGTGTCAACATCTACTATTCTGAATGCGTGTATCAGTGGTTAGTAACAGTGCTTAATTTGAGCCGGGGGTTGTAGGTGGGGTCCACCGACACTCATTTCTAGGCATCATGACTTATTGTGCACCCCCAGCCTTTGGCGCAGAGCAAGAGGGAGAAAGAGGAATGGGAGAAAGGAACAGTAGGAGAAAGATGGGAAGAAAGTGACAAAGGGTTAAAGCAGGGATGAGAACAAGCCCAAAAAATGAGATGACAGGAAGTGTCTCTTGATTGATGAGAGGCATAAAGTGTAATCGGGGCTGGGGAGCCCTGGTCCCGAGAACGCCAACATTCGGCAGTGCTCGCAGTGGGCTTCGGACAAAAGCCTTGGGCTCCTGCGCTTGTCCTTTTACGGCTTAAGACTGGTAGTAACGCGGCACATAGTTTTTTACAATTTAAGACTGTTAGTAAAGTAGCACCTAGTTTCATAATTCGTGGATAAAACCATTGCTCACTGTTGTTGTTGCATGAATAAGCTGTGCAGCCTCTTTCCACAGTGATACGTGATAACGTGTTTAATATGCCGCTTCATATTGCATTTGTTACCATTTCTAAGCATTATAAGTAATTTCTGTTCTTAATGCCCAATATAATGGTATTCCATGCGAGTGTATTTTTTATTATTATTTTCCCTTCCGGAGAGGTGCTTTTGTTAACATTTAACTAGGTTAAAGAAACGTTAGAAGAAGACTCGTTTCAAAGATTTATTGGACTTTCACTCAGCACTCAGTCCCCCAGCGTACCCCGAAGAGAAAATAAAATGGCATTTGAAAAACAATTTGTTTCCACAGCTTGGATGTCATCAGGCACGACAGGGGCAGGCCAGGTCGAGCAGGGAGCCTCTAATCGGGGACGCTGAGCTAGGACCCACTTTACCGATAACTTAAACAGTTTGTGGAAGAGCTTTTATTTTGTTAACCAGCGGCCACAGTTGAGCTTTTCTGGTGGCGAGTCCATCTGCGGTCTGTAGCTCCCACAACAGACAAGGGAGTGACCATTGTCTGCTGGTTACTAGTCATCTTAAGAGGCTCTTCTCCGGTAGCAGCATGCCCCCTGCCACCCACCCTGCCCTCCCATGGTGCTTGGATTGTGGATCAAAGTGGAGGAGCAGATTCGGTGCACTTTGTTGAAGTCACCATACATTTTGCTGGTCTGGGCTGTTCCTTTGAGACTGTTGTTATTCCTTCACTGTGGAAACTCGGGCTGTCAGGGCTACAAGTGGGGGCCTACCTGCTCCTTTCTGGTTTTGGGCCCTCACTGCTGCCAGTCCATCCGTGCCTGTCCCTACCGAAGGTACTCGGCTGGGAGTAATGGATTACTATGCCCATTCCCTGCATTGGGGAGAGATTACAGATATTCCCACCTGATACCACCCCTGCTCCTATCCTTGTTGCGCCACGTCAGACAGGAGCACCACTGTTTAGGCTTAACATGAGTGTGCAGTCACAGGGCCCCTTGCACAGCCTTGCACACAACAGGGCCAGTGCAGTTATGGAACAGACCTCTGCTAGAAATTCCTTCTCCATAGCGCCCTTGGCCGTGTCACACATTCTAGTTAATACGTGGTTTCCTTATATGTCTATGTGCAGAACTAGGGGATTGAAAGGTGTTTAAATGTTTATTTTCTTGTCATGTAATGCATGTATGTCTTTTTTATGATCTTTTTATCAAAATCAACTACCTATTGATTGCTAAAAATGAATAAAAATGTCTAAATATTATTTAAAATGCCATAGTTTTTCTGAGTTTTTAACCCAACCTCATTTTCTGGAGTGGGTTTTGACTGCTTAGCCCTGGTAAAGTGAGAGGCATAAGTACTAAAAGGCAGAACTTGGTTGCTCAGCTTAAGGGATACAGCAATGTGGTCCCAGTAGTAAACTACAACACTTGAAGATATTGCCAATGCTCCTAGGACAGGCCTCACTGCTTCAAAGAAATAAAATGACCTTTTAGCTGCGCAAAGCCTCCCACCTCAAACTCCACATCTTTATTTTTGTAATTGCTCTTCAATACATAGTTGTATAGTACATACTCATCCCCATGCCGCTAATATTTGAAAACAGTATGCATAGTCAGTGAAACAATGATTTTTAACAGCTATTATTAAATATATATATGTAAATAAATATGAAAATAAACCGATAAATCAACATTTTACCCATCCAGAGCAATACATTCTGCTCTTTCTGTATAAGCATCTCCATTTATACTTGACCTCTACACATATCAGGGCATGATTTGACAGTACAGCTGTCGCCGGACATTTATGTGAGAATCATCAGGAGAGGAGTGTTGGCTCCACCCACATATGGGGAGCCAGGAGTACATGTTTTGATTGGGCAATAGTTGAGTGCATGCACAAAAAAAGTGCTTGCCCTCCATGCAGCTGTGATCAATTTGTTTATTTGTTGAGCTGCTTGAACTTTCAGTGGCTCACACATGCCATTGTAATGTTATTAAAGTGTCTTAGAAAACTAGATAACTTATGGAATTTTTCTCTGGCAGCAGCTCAGATGGGAGGAGGTTCAAGTACATGGATTTTTAGGTGTGGCGTGACAGCGCATTCATAAGCTATACATATTGCTATTGTCAATGCTAGTGACGGAAATGTTTTTGCCTCGACTTGCCTCTTCTAGAACTTTTGTTTGAAATAAAAAACCCTTCTTACATCTTTTCTCGCCATCGTAGGACACAGTATGCATACTGTGTAATCTGAGGAGCATGCTATAGTAATTTACAGTAGTGTTGTGGCTTAGTTGCATCTTGTTTAACCTCATGGTGGGTGCTCCACTGATTTGGATTCTAATGCCAGCATGATGGTGTCCCATTCATTGCCAGACCCACCATCTTTCTTCGCAGTCTGACCTCCCTTATGACCCAAGTTCTGCTGAAGGCTACAAGCTGAGGCACTGATTTGCAGAGCGAACTTTCCACGTGTACAACGATGGTCCCACTGACTTGTATAGAAGCAGCTGTAGAGTGCTTTTAAAACTTAACTCATTTTCTTTTCTTTCTTTTTTTTAATGCTTTTTAGCGTGTTTTAGTTGATAAAAGTATTTTGTATAAATAACCTTAATTGGATATTCTGTGATGCCTAACGCGGCCAGGGTAGGGTTTCCCTCCGCTTTGAACGCTGAGAAAACGAGGGGCGGGCGGTGGAGGGTGTATTTAATGTGACTGGGGCAGAGGAATTGCAGCAGAGGTGTGTTGAACAGTGCAGTTATAGAAACAGTCACCTTCACAGTTTAGAAGCTTTTACTGCTGCCAGCACAAATGGCACAGGTCAGATGGTGTAACTGACCAGGCTGCCTACAAGTGGGGATGGGTGAGACATTAAACACTTGAGCCTGGTTTGAGCTAATGCTAGGCTCCTCGTGGACTCCTGAGGCAAAACGGCTGGAGCTGAGCTGTGACATGTACAATTGCATTCTCCTAACTATAGTGCTGCACAGGAGGGTCTGCATGGTAAAGGAGTGCTTTGCTTTCTAAATGGACGTTCCCGGAGTGTTGTGTTAATTTTCATACAGTAGTCAGACAGCATGGCCGTTACCTGAACTTATACCCTGCATGTACGAAGTGCGGTGGGTGTGTAACCAGTTAGCATGGGACTTAGCAAGAAATTAAATTGTCCGTGCCATTGTGAACCCAACTCTCAGAGGTCGGAAACAATGCCTGCTTCGGAGGATGGTGTTCACACCTCCAGCAGGGTGGCTAGTGATTTAGCATACCAAGCCTATGGACTTCAAAGTCCCTGCTGCCTTTCATATGCGACCTTGGCATTCCCCAGACCTATAGGAGGCCACCCCCTGCCCTGAGGCCCATTTAGCACCAGGACAGGCATGAAATTAGCTATGTTAGGAGGTGTGGAATACACGCAGGGCAGACACACCCCTAAAGTGAGCTGCCTGATGTACCCCATTCTAAGAAAATTCCACCAACTTGGTGATGGCAGAATTAGGAACTCTGGGACAGAGTTATGCCCACTCCCCACACAAAGTGGTCATATCGGGGGTGTAGTGACCCCAAGGGTAAGTAGCCCATTGGCTATACCCTTCACTCGTTGTAAAGCCCCTAAACTCTCCTGCACTCTGCAGGCACCCAAGAAGATCTGCAAGAGCCCCGGACCGTGGAAAACCTGTCACCAAAAAGCACAACTGCAACCGAGCCCCCCAGCCTGAGTCTAAGTGGGCCAACGGGGTCCTGAGACCCTCCAGAGCTGAACCACACCTTGGGTTTAGCCTGATTAGTCCACCAGTTGCCCCCTACAGTCTCTTTTGTGCAGGAACCAAGAACGATGAGGAGTCTTCACGACGCAACCACGCCGGAAAAAAAAAACACTGCACACGCAGCCAAGAGGACCCATGTCGTCTGCTACCTTCAGCTTGTTCCTGCTTTAACCAAACTGCACTTTGAACTCTGAGACCTATAGTTTCACTTTAATCATTAAGAGTATACATTTGAAAGCCTAGAGCCACCTTTTATTGCAGTGCTCGATTCATAACTGAATATTTAGCACAACATATGTAACTTTGGTGATTTAGAAAATATTTGTGCAGTATTTACTTAACTATTTTTTACTGGATCAGCTTATGTTTTATTATTTTGTTTATTGGGTTTACAGCTTATTACACATCAGTCAATAATATTTCAACACCTAGGACACAGCTCACAAAACGTATATAGCGTAGCTGGTCATAACAAATAAACAAGAAATTTTACATTGGATGCACATATTGAGGAACCAATGAATACATACATCAATATGACTGAATTGACATGAACATCAAGATCTGTCATTGTATGACATAGGACACACAGTTTATTGTCACAGGTATTTTTAGACCTCATCACTTTAATGCTTACTTGGGCATTCCTTATTCTCTGCCATGCCCGGGAAGTATGTTCTATGTGGCAACCAGAGGCCTCTGGGCCTTAGCCGTGATTTCCCGTAACACTCCATCAGTCTATTACAATAGCTTAGCTCCCTAAGCCGTCCCCGATGCAACAGTGTACTACATGTAAAAAGCCTTCCTCATCGCTCCTAAAAGCAATTGCTGTGAATCTGTGAGTGCTCGGGTGGGTGGGGGGGGCGGGTGAATCTCCTTAAACAGCCCCATTAGGGCTACCTCGGGTCCAGTACGGAATACAAGTATCCACATATCTGAGGGGAGCACCATGTCCGGTGTAGAAAGCCAGCCTTGGGCACTCCACAGCGTCCATGCTTAGGCATCCATATCCAAGCTGCAATGCTTTAAAATTACTGGTGTGTGATAAAGTTTTGGAGATACTTAAAGTGGATCGTTCATCAATTACTCATGAGAGAACCAGTTTGTGCACAGCAGTAGCCCCATTCTTCGTCTGTTTAACTCATCGCCTAATTCTGCTCTCCCCAGATCTTTTGAGAGAAGGACAACATTCGGTGATGCCTTCTCGACAGCCATTTATGCCCCATACACTAGTTAGTTACTGATGTGATCACCATGGTAAATGATGAAAGTTCCATAGGCTGTTGCGGGAATCCCCGGTATTCACTCATACATGCAGCTCTAAGTCTATAATTTAAAAATATATCCAGGTGCGACTTCTACCAGGAAGGGAGGGGGTGGCGGGGGCAGCACGCGGTGGCGGGGGGGAGGGGGGAATGGCAGTTAAATTAAAAAATATATATATATATTTTTTTTTTACCTGCCCCCCCCCCCCCCCCAATTTATGCGCCGCTGCAGCCTCCTCTTCTTCTCTCCCCAACCAATCACAATGCTTCTTTCATGCTGTTACACAGCATTAAAGAAGTGCTGCGATTGGCCTGAGCAGGCAGAAATGCCGATCAGGGGGAGAGTTGTGCACTGCGCTTGGTCTCCACCCGACTGTAAAATACAGCCGGGTGGAGAGTTTCTAAGAAGGCATGTCAGTTTGGCTGGCCTTGTACGGCCAGCCAAACTGACATGCACACTTAGAAGCGCATTACCATTCCTCCTCCACTTGACGTGAAGGGGGCTGGCCCCACCCCACAAAGGCGGAAAAATAAAGGGGTAATCTAATACTTTTATTATCCCTTTATTTTTCAGCTTTTTGTCAGTGGGGCAACAATGCTTTGCCATAGCAGAGGGGCCGCTCCTAAATATATCTAGCGCTGTATGAGACGGTCTAAATGTGACAGCCTGGTTCAGCTTCTGCTTAGCTCTTAGAGGTCACTGGCTCAGCTCGGCTCTGCCCATGAATTCCCTGGCTAGCCCATTTCTCCATATAGTTCTACTTGCATCACCAACCGTTCTTGCTGTTGCATTAGTTATTGTGCTTAGTAGTGTATGTGCTTTTAAAAGGCTGTCAAGGTTTCTGCTCACCATCCGGATTGCCGGGCCTGGTCTCCTGTAATAATGTGTTTTTAATTAAAACTTGCATATCCCCAAGTTGCCATTCTGGCTTGAGTTTCACAATGCGGATAAATTCAGTAAGAGAAATGTAAAACTTGCCAGCAGAAACCGACGCACACAAATATTGCTTCCATTTTCTTACGATAATGGCATTACTCCTAGTCCTACTCCCTCGCCTTCCTTTTAACCAATGAGGCCTCCCGCCTCCCCTCTAGACCCTCCCTTCCCCTTTCAAAAACCCCCCCCACCCTTATCCCCTCCTGTACAAAAACCAAGCCCAAGCTGCAACTCGGACAGTCCGTACCGGGAGGGTGGGAGGGAACGGAAAAGGAAGGCGAGGGAGTAGGACTAGGAGTAATGCCATTATCGTAAGAAAATGGAAGCATTACCTCCCGTCCCTCCCTCGCCTTCCTTTTAACCAATGAGACATAGCAAGAAAACACACAGGAGACGGACATCGAGTTGCAAGACCTTTATTTAATATCCTGCACCAAGAACATCCCAAACATTATCTCATAGAGGATAAGACCCGGTGACCTAACACCGACTCCAAACTACCCAAGTCCGACAGCCTATAATGACGCACAAACGTCGAAGGAGAAGCCCAAGTGGCGGCCCTGCAAATTTCCACCACGGAAGTCCCCTGAAGCTCCGCCACCGTAGCCGCCATGCCTCTGGTAGATCTCCCCTGAATCCCTTGAGGAGGAACCACCTCTTTCAAGGAATAGGCCAACAGAATTAAAGATCGAACCCACCGACTCAAGGAAGCCGTGGAAGGTTTTTCACCTTTGCGAGCCGGACCAAAATTAACAAACAGTGAATCCCCTTTACGAAAAAGAGCCACCACCCGCAGATACTCCAACAAAACCATGCGCACATCCAACGAATGCAAACGGACCTCCTCCCTTGAGGAGGGATTCGGACAAAATGAAGGAAGGATGACCTCCTGCCGGGAATGGAACGAAGAATTTACTTTTGGAATAAAGGAAGGTACCGGAACCAGAACCACCCGATCGTGAAAAATCTTACAAAAAGGAAAGGAACAAGCCAATGCCCCCAATTCCCCCAACCGACGAGCCAAAGTAATGGCTACCAAAAAGAATGTCTTCAAAGATAGATGGCGCAAATCACAGTCCCCCAAAGGTTCAAAAGGGGGCTCCGTCAACACATCCAAAACCAAGGACAGATCCCATGAAGGAAAAGAACGTACCGGGCGAGGAAATAAATTAACAAGCCCTTGAAAAAATCTCGGCATCAAGCGCCCTTCATCCTGAAGATTACGCCATGGTCCTCTGAATGCCTGAATAGCCGCCCACTGCACCCGAAGAGATGCCACTGACAACCCTAAATGAGCACCGTCCTGCAGGAACTGCATCACCTCAAAGATAGAAGCGCAGGTAGGATCTTACTCACGACTTAAGCACCATGACGAAAACACCTTCCACTGTCTACCATAAGAAAGCAAAGTGGAACCTCTCCTCGAAGCCAGCAATGTAGAACTCAAAGCTACCGGCACCCCCAGACCTGTCAATCCCCGTCGTTCAACTTCCAGGCCGTCAAGTGTAACCTTCTCAATGACCCCAATGGGAGGCAGGGAAACTCCAGGGGAGACGGACAAAGAGGCAGAGGCCACATCCTCCCCTCCGCCATCAGCCTCAACAAGGGGAACCAATTCGCCCTCGGCCAAAGTGGCGCAATTAGGACAACCCTGGACCCCAAATCCCTCACACGTAACAGAAACGCCCTGAGTAGTTGAAAAGGAGGGAACGCATACAAAAGGCCCTGCGGCCAAGGACATGACATCCCGTCCACCTCCCATGCTTGGGGACATCGAAACCGGGAGCAGAAGCGATCCACTTTCGCATTCCCTACTGACGCAAACACATCCAGCACTGGAAGACCCCAAAGCTGAACCAGATGCTGAAACAGAGACTTCCGGAGAGAGAAAAGTTGAGAGGAAGGAATCACTCTGCTCAGCAGATCCGCCCGAACATTCACCACCCCCCGAATGTACGTAGCCCTGAGAGAAGGAACCCACTCCTGAGCCCACACAAAAATCTCCCTGACTAGATTGAACAGAGCCCTTGACCTGGTCCCTCCTTGCCGATTGACATAAGCCTTGGCCACTAAGTTGTCTGTGCGAACCAGAACCGCCGAACCCCTCAGGGAATCCTGAAAATGGACCAGAGCCAGGAATACTGCCCGCAATTCGCGCCAATTCGACGACCGACTCGCCTCCCGAGGGGACCAAAACCCCTGAATCTGAGCCGACCCCATCCATGCCCCCCAACCGGAGAGGCTGGCATCCGTCGTCACCACCACGGGTCTCAGAGGCGATAAAGAAACCCCTATCCTCAGGTGGTCTGCATCCAACCACCATTGCAACTCTCTGTGAATCAATCCGGACCCTGGAACCCTGTCCTTCAGAGAACCGGACCCTGGTGTCCACCTTCTCAAGAACCATGTCATCAAGCACAGGAGATGGAAACGTGCCCAAGGAACCAGAAATATCACCGACGCCAAATGACCCTGCAGACGCAACCATAGAAGAGCTCGGGGAGCAGACCGCAACAATACCTTCTTTACCAAAGCCTGTAGGACACCCAACCGTTTTTCTGACAGTCACCAACCCAAGAAGAGTCTGAAACCGAGCTCCCAGAAAAACCAGATCCTGGGACGGCACTAAGTCTGACTTCTCCCAATTGATTAAAAACCCGTGGTTTTGCAGGACCCCCAGAACATGGACCACCTGCTTCTGCAAAAGGTCTCGTGATTGGGCATGAATCAAAATGTCGTCTAGATAAGGATGCAGAAATACCCCTTCTGAATGAAGCAAAGCCACTAGAGGAGCCAGCACCTTTGTGAAAATTCGAGGAGAAGATTTTAGACCGAAAGGCAGAACGCAAAACTGATAATGGTCCTGACCCACAGCAAACCTCAGGAACTTTTGAGAGGATCTTGCCACTGGTACGTGTAGGTAAGCGTCCTGCAGATCCAGTGACACCAGAAAGTCCCTGTGTCTGACAAATGGAAAAATAGTCTGAATGGACAGCATGCGGAAATGCACTGTCCTGATCCAGGTATTCACCTCCTTTAGATTGAGCACCGGCCGAAATCCCCCTGAAACTTTCTGCACAAGAAACAAGACCGAATAAGTGCCCTGACCCCGTTCGTCTAGCGGAACGTGGGAAATGGCCCCCTTGACCAGTAAGTCCCGCACTCCGTCCAATAATGCTCTTCTCCGTGACCCCTCTGAAGGCAGAGGTGTGGGACGTACCCCTGAATCTGGAGGAACCACCACAAAATCTATGACATAACCATTGGCCACAATGTCTAGTACCCAATGATCGTTTACACTGTCCTTCCAAGCCGAAAGAAAGTGACTCAGTCTTCCCCCAACCGGCCCTCTGCCAGGCCCACAGTGATTGTCAGGACCCCTTCTTGAAACCACCCCGGGTCGCAGGAGCAGACTTCTTAGTTGAAAAACGCGGCTGAAAACGCTGTTTCCTAAATGAAAAGGATTTAGCATCCCTAGTAGGAGAAGATCTGGACTGTTTCTTCCACCCTTTACCCGAAGAAGAACCCCCTTTATAAGGTAAGGCATGCTTCCGTTCCTTAAAAGCCTTGGAAAGCATGGATGGCAATTGTTCTCCAAACAAGGTACGACCTTCAAACGGCAGTCTCAACAAGGCCGCCTTTTCCCCTGGATCAGCCTTCCAGGAACGCAACCAGAGGGACCTACGAGCCCCAATCAAAGACCCAGATGCCAGAGCCGAAGTACGGACCACATCCGAAGACACATCAGCCAACAATCTGGCCTGCTGCTCCATACCAGCCAGGAGCTCCGAACATTCCGCCCCTTCCTGTACAGCCACCGCCAGATTATCAAAGTCTTGAACCAATGACTGTGACGCATAAGCAGAATAAATCCCTGCCCTCAGCGCCAGATTCTCCGCAGCAAAAGCCCTCTTAAGACCCGAATCCACTTTACGGTCAGTGGCATCCGTAGGCACACAATCCTCCGGATTGACTGCCGTTTTGCCAATCAGAGTAGCCAAAATAGAGTCCAGGCGTACTGAAGGAGGCAAAACCTCCTCACCCTCAAGTAAGTAAAGTTTCTGAAGGAATCGTGGAACCTGAGCCTTATCCACATCCTTCCACTCACAAAACACCATATCCCTCACAGGTCCCTGAAAAGGCATGGCAAACTTTGAAGGTGTCTTATATTGAGGAAATAAATGAGAATCCGAGTTTGCAGGTTGAAACACTGGGAAACCCAAATTGTCCCGAACATGTGCCATCACTTCCCACATATCTTCTCTGGAAACATATTTCCCCCCAGATGACGTCGATGGGGCCTCATCCTCACTCTCCGATGAGGATTTCCTAGCTGCTACCGATGAGTGCGCACATTTAGACTGACCAGTCCTGGCCACGCCTGCTTGTAGTGCCCTGGTCACCGCCACCTCAATCATATCCTGAACCTCCTCTCTGGACATGAGGGGAGTACCCCTGCCAGGTACCTGTGAGTTCTCAGGAGTAGTAATGCTAGCCTCACCCCCCTCCTCCTCCGAGGAAGAAGAGACAATCCTACGTCTCTTTGCTGGAACTTTAGGCATGGTAAACAAATAATCACTGACTTGAACCCCAAAAAACTACCCTCTATATAGGCACCTGGTCCTCCCCCCAATCAGGGCTCCACCAATCCCTAAAGAGGTCACCTATTTCATCAAATACATAAAAACCACGGGCCGAACGCCCGTCCTACCTGAGAGCATCTCAGAATTGAATTCCCTCGGTTCCCCGCGGCTCCGCGGCGCTGAAACCCGGAAATCAACGTCCCAGCCACAGAGGGCCGGCTGACCCCGTCAGCCGGCCTCCAGGACACGCCTCTCGAGCAACCATGCTGCTCGTTCAAGACGCGCCCCAGCCGTAGCACTCCTCGCGGAGCTCCGCGTCCCGAGGAGTGCCTCCATCGACGACCTCCAGGCCCCGCCGTGCAGGTAAGAAAGGGAAAGAAAACCGTCTAGCGTGGGCTAGACAAAAGAACAGGGGGGGATAAGGGTGGGGGGGGGTTTTGAAAGGGGAAGGGAGGGTCTAGAGGGGAGGCCTCATTGGTTAAAAGGAAGGCGAGGGAGGGACGGGAGGTAACGTATTTTATCCCTTGGAACGCCCGACATACACCCACCGCAGCACTGATGTGCATTAAAAGCCCTCTGACGGAAGGCTTTAAACCACGCCGCCCCCTTCCCCATCCTTACATGGAGCAGGAGGGCTCCAGTACCCTGTAAGACCCAGGTCAGGACATATCTTCACAGGTGACTCAGACGCCAGTCACTAATGGAAACGCTAGAATGACGTGTCGAGGCACCTCAGCGAGCCAACGACGCCACGGCGTCATGCTCATGGCAGGCGCTGCGCTATGCACGTGCCAGTAGCAGAACACATGTAATACATTTGTAGTCGTAGAGAACCTGTGTTTCCTTTTCCAGCTGAATTCCACCCTGGAATGGATGTTCATTCCTGTTACTGTTAGGATGAAGAGAAAGGACATTGCTTATATTTTCCTTCCTAACCGCCGAACTCATAAGTAGAACTTTGGAGGTGACTTTAAATTTATATTGCTTCAAGCAAGTTCGTTCTTCGTTGCAGGCGTCGGTTTATTCTGCACACGTGGATTTTGAGGTTTCTTTGCAGTACCCTACACGATGCTTTTCAGTTTCAGCCGTCTTCACTGCCCACCCACATCCATCTTCTCTTGTCGGAAAGAGCATCACGTTTACTGCACAATCTGAAAACCCGTATACCCTGCCAGAGGGCTACATTAGAGTGCCCAACAGGCCTGCATTCCTGTCAGTGTAGTAGTATTATTTGGCCCCCGTCTGCCTTTTTTTTTTTTTTTTTTTTTTTTTTTTTTTTAAATAGATCCTTTTATTTATTTATTTTTTGTTAAAAACAAAAACCCAACTGAAATACGATTGGCCAGTATTTAATGTAAACATAATTTAGGTGCAGTTATGTGTGTGTGTGTCTCGATGCATATCACCGCTTTTATTAACAAACCTCCATAATAAAAATAAAAAAAACCTTTTTTTTTGTTAACCCCTTCGCACCTAGAAGCTAAGCCTTTTTTTGCTTATTTAGGGTAGTTCACTCTTAGGCCACCATAACTTTTTGTCCACATAAGCTATCCACGCAAAATGTGTATTTTTTTTTTTTTTTTTTCAATATACTGGGAATTCTAAAGGTACCTAGGGTTTGTGGAATCTCCTGGTGGGAGCCGATAAAATTGACAAACTATAGCTACATTTTGAGTTTTTTGGGAAAAATGGGAACAAATCCTGCAGACGAATGCGTCTATTTTTTTCCCTGAAAATGACATCAACAAGGGGTCGCAGTGCTAAAATCACAATTTTCCCAGCTTTCAGGAACAGGCAGACTTGAATCAGAAAACCTAATTTTTCAACATAGTTTTGGCATTTAACTGGGACATAGCACATATGTTTCCTATTTTTTGTGCTTTCAGCCTCCTTCCAGTTAGTGGTGGCAATCGGTGTGAAACCACAGGTGAATCCTGGAAAGTTATACATTTCTGAAAAGTACACACAATTCTGAATTCAACAAGGGGTCATTTGTGTAGAATATTGAAATTGAGTTGAAAAAAACAGCAATTTGTGTCTACATTTTAATCGGTCACTTCTAAATATGACAGATTTTCAAAAGCAACATACCGTTGCGTCTGCTGGACCCTTCTGGTTGCGGCGATATATAGGGCTCGTAGGTTCACCTAGAGCCCTAGGTACCCAGAGCCAATAACTGAGCTGCACCTGGCAATGGTTTTCCATTGTGTACCGGGTATACAGAAATTCATTTGATAAAATATAAAGAGGAAAAAATTGGTATGAAGGAAACCTATGTATTACTGAACTGGGTACAAGATACAGAGTTTATAAGTAGTGGTTATTTGCACATCTCTGAATATGTGGATTCCCATATTAGCATATGAGTTAGAGGGTATTTCTCAAAATGAATTCTTTCTTACACAGTGCCTTACATTTGGAAGGCGCAAATTCAGATAAAGACAAGTGGTAATAACACATGTTCTACTAATCTGTGTTCCTCTAAGTCTCCTGATAAAATAGTACCTTACTTGTGTGGGTAGGCCTTGTGCCCGCAGCAGGAAATGGCCCAAACCTCAACATGGACATATATCACATTTTTCCACCCAAGACTGACCCTATTTTTGCAATGTGGTTTGCTGTGAATTTTGGGCCCTAGCTCAACTGACACCTAGGGAAACCTGTCAAACATTTTTGAAAACTAGACACCCAGAGAAAACCGGGATGAGGTGAATTGTGTGGCTCTCATCAGGTCTCTTACCCAGAATCCATTGAAACCTCAACATTTGTCTAAAAACACATTTACCTCACATTTCTGTGATGGAAAGTTCTGGAATCTGAAGGGAGCCACAAACTTCCTCCCAACCAGGGTTCCCCCAAGTCTCCCAATAAACATGGCACCTCACTTGTATGGGTAGGCCTAGTGCCTGCAACTGGAAACCCCCCAAAACACAACATGGACACATCATATTGTTCCACCCAAAGCTGACCCTTTTTTCCAGTGTGCCTAGCTGTGAATTTTGGGGCCTAGCTCAGCCGGCACCTAGGGAAATCTAGCAAACCTGTACATTTTTTAAAACTAGACACCCAGGGAAATCCAGGATGGGTGAATTGTGTGGCTCTCACCAGGTCTGTTACCCAGAATCCCTTGTAAACCTACAAATTTGTCTAAAAAAAAAACATATTTTCCTTGCATTTCTGTTATGGAAAGTTGTGGAATCTGAGGGGGCGCCACAAGTTTCCAACCTCCCAGTTTTCCCCTCAGGTCTCCTGATAAAAATGCTACCTCGTTTCTGTAGTTGGGCCAAAGGCTCATGGCAGAGAAGGGGCCAGAACATATTATAGATACATCAAAATGATCTGTCACAAAACAGCCTGTTTTTGCAGGGGACACCTGCGTGTTTGGTCCCGGCTCGTTTGCCATCTAGGGAAACCTGCCAAACCCAGACATTTCTGAAACCTAGACACCTGGGGAGTCCAGGGAGGTGTGACTTGCGTGGCTCCCCCAAAGTATTCTTACCCAGAAATCCCTGCACACCTCAAATTTAGCAAACAAAACACTTTTTCCTCACATTTTTATGTGGGATCATCGTGCCAGCACAAATTTCCTACCAGCATTCCCCTCAGTCTCCTGATAAAAATGATGCCTCACTTGTGTTGGTAGACCTAGTGCTTGCGACAGAGAAGAACCAAAAACTTGAGAAAATTGGGGGGGAAACCAAAGCTGGTCCAAAAAGGGCAGTTTTTAAAATGTGTTTTTAGGCAGACTCTGCTTTAGGCACCCACACAGATGGAACAGAGCTTTTATCAGCACATAAGGGGCAATGCTAGGTGGTAAGAAGTTTGTGGATGCCTATGGATTCTGCAAGTTTTCATTACAGAAATGTAGGGAAAATGTGTGATTTCAGGCAAAGTTAGAGGTTTGCAGTGCATTGTTGGTAAGAAAATTGTGTGGGATACGTGAGAAGCACACCACCATGGGCTCTCCCAGACGTTTAGTTTTCAGATTTGTCTGGGTCTGGTAGATTTTTCCACGTGGCAATGAACCCAAGTCCAAAAATGCAAGTGGGACGATATTGGTAGTTAGCCACGCTCTCTTGGCCCCTATGCAAAGTCAAAACACAAAAAGGTCAAAGACCCTCTTCCTTGCCATTGGGATGAGATGTTTAGTCAAAGGGGGGAGGGGGCAGAAAGACTGTTGCCCACTTCTTTTGGGTATGGGGCGAACCCATGCCCATGATGGTGGGAGCCCCCACTCATTTTTTTTTTCTTCAATTCCCTGGCTTATATTATGCTGTCTGGGGTGGCTGATTTGGGGTAATTACTTCCACCTGTCTCCTGTTTGGGGGAGGCAGAAAGTCTGTGTCCCCATTTATTTGGGATGGGACAGGGCCATGCCTATGGCCAGCCCCCACACCTGTTTAAAAAATAAAATACAAAATATATATTCATATTCCCTGGCGTCTAGTGGGCTTTCTACCCACCCATTAGGTGGAGGGGGCAGATCAGGAGTAAATACCCTATCTGTCCCCGGGGGAGCAGAAATACTTTGGTCTCCATTTATGTGAGGGGAAGGCATGGCCATGCCCAAGGTGGGCAGCACCCAGCCCACTTTCATTAAAAATAAAGAAAAAATCCCTGGTGTCTAGTGGTCTAGAGAGTCTCTTTCTAATGATACCTCTTCCGTCTGTATCGGTGCTTGGTGGGGGTGAGATGATGTAAGCAGATAACCTCCCTAATTGAAAAAGTGGCTGGTTCCGATTGGCCAAGCAGCTCCACACGCAGGCACACCTAGGGAGTGGTGCAGGATCCAAGTGTCTTTGCTGTGAGTCTCACCTGTCATTTGTGTCGCTAGCACGGGGCTGCATGAGAAGAGAGCCCCAGAGATGGGTGTTCAGTGGAGCGGTTCAAACCATTAATTCAGCCGCTTGGACACAGGGCACTATGGCGCATCTGCTTGGTGTAAGCAGAGCATGTGCTGCAGCCATATTCGAGGGGTGTGGTTTCAGGAGGTGTGTTTGGAGTGTTATATTTCGCCCAATAAATGCATTTTCTGATAAATTGTGGGTACAGGTGCTTTCAGTCAGTATGATGAGGTGTCTGTTAGATTTCTCCAGGGACATTCACGTACACAGACAAAAAGCACACATACTCTCTCACTCTCTATTTTGAAAGTCTTCGAAAAAATTAGTTATTTTTACAAAATGTCTTTTTGCTCACTTAGTAGTCCTACAAATCCGCATTTCTGTCCTTTTCCACTCTCCTTTAGGCCCCTCTCATGCACCCTGCTTTTTGTATAATGTATTTGACCATTTTGTGCCAGTGTGATTGTTGGAAAACCTGAAGCTCACCCCGCCAATCTTACTGACCAAGCTACGCCCCTGTTCGAGGGAAGGTGTGTATGTGTGTGTACGGGGAGGGGTTTTTCAGGGTGTTACAGCCCCCTAATGTATTGTCAGGTAAATAGTTGGGTGCAGATGCTTTCAGTTGGGTATAGTGAGGGGTCTGTCGGATTTCACAGTTTCTACAGACGCGTGGGCAAAAACGCGCACACACACATCATGTCTGTTTTGAAAGTATTACAAATTTTTGGTTATTTTACAAAACATTGTTTTTTCTTCCACTTAGGACTCCAAACAATCCACATTTGTCTCCCTTCTCACTGCCCCTTTAGCTCCTCTCATGCACCCTGCTTGTGGTATAATGTATTTTAACATCTTACTGAATAGACCCACGCCTCTGCCACTTGTACTAGAACTGCAGTGCTGTGACTCCAGGCTGCCCTCTGCTTGCACCAGATGTCGCTTCACCACAGTGCCAGATCTAACGGAAGTGACCTCACACAGAAATATTAATTCACACCTCTATTGGGTAGGGACCGCTGTAAATAGTGAAAGCTATTCCTTTGTGATCTCTTTTCTTAACTGCAGTCCCCAGAAAGTAGAGAATATGAAAATAAAACAAAACAAGAATTGGCAAAGTCAATAGGTCATGCCTCTGGGACCTATCAGCTTTGCCAGGGACGTGTCACTATGCTGCATATCATTGGGGGTTGTGGTGGTGCGACTGGAGAGTTTGGGTGGCAGCAAAATGCTTTAACCTTATGTACAACATGAGTTTTCTATTTACCGGTCCAAGATAATGGATGCCTCTTTGATTGGTAAATAAAACAAAATTGTTTTGCTTAAAATTGCAAAATGAATAAAATAAAAAGTCTGCGTGTATGAGGGGGCAAAGGAGGAGTGGGTGGTAGAGCAGGATAGAATCAGCAAATGATGGAAAGAGCATCACAGGGGCTGGGAAAAACAGCAACTTGGGCCAAAGAACACATACTGGAGGAAAAGAACACATGGGGCAGGGGAGGGGAGAACCACTTGAGACAGTGAGCAGCACACTAGGGTGATGGCAACATGGGGGAATGGGGGAGAAGCACACGTGAAACAAGTAGTTCCCTAAATGTGAGTACTGGAAGGACACAAGGTACCCAAATCCAGAGGATTATAAAGAGGCTATGCTCCAGAGGAGTGACAAACAGAAGATGGGCAAGGCAAACCATCAAATAATAAGCAAGGAAATGGGAGTTACAATATAGCCAACCAATGGTAATTAATTGACGAATTTTAACCTCACTATAAATTCTAGATAATACTACAATAGGTCTTTTACAACCAAACAGCAGCACTGTCCACTGGGCTGGATTTAAAAATGTCTTTCTCTCCGATCATCTATCAAAAAATAGACTGACTGCTAAAATCCTAAATTATGGAAAACATAAATATATAGCTTTATTTTCATAAATTTCAGCATTGATTTTTATTTGATTTTTTTCCACCATCTGAATATTTTTCAGGTGCTATTCACAATGGTGAGGTCATATCCTATGTGCAGGGCCATCGGAATTATGCGATTGTGTGGCAGCTGCATTTTTTTGCACAAATGTGGATTTGCCCATTTGCCCCATAATCCACAATCTGATGCATAATCTGCAAATTTTAAACAAATTGTGTTTCTAGCACAAACGGTTCAAAAGTTGTTAAAATGCAGTAACACGTGTAGCTGCGCAGTGGAAGGCCCTATGTAAAGGTTGACTGGTCACATTTCTGTTGCTTATAGCAATATTTGGGTTTCAAGCTAGTACTAATGAGGTGTAACCTATGCCCAGACGGTGTGTTAAGTGTAAAAATATGAAAATAATGAACTAATACTTTGCTTTTTCTAGGTGCATAATTTAGTCAATCCTGCCACATAATTTGGCCCTCCCCTGCCGCATTAATACAGTGGCCTTGCCTAGGTGCTACTTTTCACCTTGTAATTTATGGCAAATGTACGGCAGCAAATTAATAATTCATAAATGTCATGTGTGTATGCAATTAACGTTTCTAAATGTCACGATTTTTTGAAGGTCATAAACGAAACACAATGTGATCCATTAATCTGCGCACACACAGTTTGTTCAGGATTTTATGATGAATTTTGTCTTCTAGTCTATTTTTTTATTTTTTATTTGTTTTTACTTTGAAGCTATCTGGCCCAACCCTTCAAGCTGCACCAAACCTATTGTTTCTCTGTCCTTACATACACAGGCGCTAGCACCCGGTGAAGTATCGTATGATTGTTCCCTTGTCCCGCCCTTGGTTCCCCCGTTTCCTGCTGAGGTGCTGGGGTAAGCCAAAAGGAAGGGGGGAGAACCACATAAACTAAATGGGGCTGTGTTCCTGCAGCCGCCTTCTTGGACTCCAGAGCCCAGTGTAGCCAGTCAGTGCCAAGGGTATCCACAGGCTCACCAGTTGTGGCAGCTGCTGGCCGTGGCTCTCCAAGCACTATTGAGATTTGTTCGTAAGCCACTTGCAGGGAAGTAACCTCAAGGGCTATACAAATCTCAGAATCTTTTCTAGATTCTGAGATTTGGAGAATCTAGGGGAACATGAGCAGAAACAGATTACTTGTCTGAGATGTAATTAGGATTTCCAGAAGACAACATGATTGGGGTTTTTCTTCTTCTAACTGTACCCCATATTTTTCTGCCGCATGTTTGATCACCTGATTATACATGCCTATGTCGTCGGGTGATGAGGGTCTTGATGGGTAAAAGTCCACTCCTTCCTCTGGGGAGTCGGTTTCTAACTCCTACCATTGTTCTGCATTCTCAGCTTCTGACCCTTGGATGCTTTCAGTTAGTTGTTCTCCCTCCTCTTCCTAGAAGAGCTCTTCCTCTTCTTCCTGAGGTTCTGGAGTAAGGAGGGTTCAATTTCTCAAGATCTTAATCCCCGAGATCCTTGGGCATCAAAACCTTCGTTGGGATCCTGAATCCCATCAGACTCTCGTCAAACTCTTCTGCTTTTGAAGAAGGGTGCACATTTCGGCCTCTAGTCTCTTTTGCTTCTTATTGATTTTGGCGACCCATTCTTTGAGGTTGACACTCAAGAGTTTTCCTTTTGTACAACGAAGAATCTTCCTAGAAGTCAATGATTTTTACCTCTTGCCCTGCTTCTTCAGAAACATAATCTTCCTCTTCACTGGAAAGGCCGAAGTCCCTCGGATGGTGCCATCTGCTGGCTCTCCATGCTGTGATGTGCCCTTCTCTGTCTCCCTTACCCTCAGCGTCTTCTGGATTAAGGTTGAGCAGGTGTTGCCATCTTCACTTCGGTGATGGTTAGGGAGACTAATATTGTAGACTGGATGTTTGTCCTTTTGAGAGAACTTGCGATGGCACTTCTGGCAAAACTAAAAGATGTTTTCTCCATTGAGTCCCTTCAAGAAGCCCCCTGAACGGACATTCTCCGAAGTTCTCCCGAATTTCAACGTTCCTTCTCCTAATGTTCCTCTTGTTCTTAGTCGGTGATCAAAATTAATAATTTCAGCTTTCTTCAAATTGTTTGTCATAATCTTCTGCTCTGTGCTCGAGATCTTTCATCAGGCTTCCAGACCCAAGGGTGTAAAAAAAGAATCTGAAAATGGTGACCAAAGGTGAGAGCTTCTGGAGGAAGCACAGTGATGTCACAAGTGACACCAGATGGAGGTACCATCGACGCTCACCAACAAACAAAAAACAAAAGAGAGAAGAAGGACTACATAATAGTGGAGAGTTCCAGACCCAACCACAAGATGACGGAATAATGCACCACATGTGAATCCATAAAAGAGCCACACTGCAAAACGGTAAATCTGTCATAAGACCCAAAAACCTGGCATCAACACATCATGTGAGATGGAATAAATGTTGACACAAAAAGTGGAGTAAAATTGAAAGGTGAGGAATCACTTGATGTGATTTTCCCATACTTGTGCAGATCGTGCTACATTGGATGAAAATAGTGGCATGGGGAAAAACATGCAATTTACTAGCGCTCCCAAATTTGATACTGTCTTGTTTAAATGAGTGTCAGTTGATAACATACCATGTTCATATCAACAAAGTGTCCATTGTAAAACTTTCTAAGTGAATTTTGTGTTTGTGTTCCACTGTTGCAATTGTCTGTCATATATCATATTATTTTGTTTGCACGGCTTTACCATCACCTCCTCATATCGTGGGACCTCCCTACACGCTTCTGGGGAATTTTACATGAACCTGACCCAATCGATTTACTTTTTTCTGTGAACTGGCTGCTGTGTGTTCCCCATCCCATCTTTGTCCTTTCCATTCTTTTTTCCAGGCCGGATCCCATTTTCATATTGGTACCTCCAGTTTCTAGCCCGCTCCTTGGATCCCTGGCTTTCTGTAAGCCTTACACGACCATAATCAGTGTGGGGAAAGAGGCCTGGTGCATTTTCAGTGGGAAATTCGGTCATACAAAGTGAAACAGAGAAATAACCACATATGGTCAAAACGCTGCATGATGTCAGCGCAACACTAAGGATTCATTCGTGTCCACTATTGCCAGCCTCAACGTCTGCCAAAAAGAATGTTTTTTTCCAAGACTAAAGCTCATGTCCTGTTCTGAGGCCGTGCCTCCTCCAGCACCCTTGTCATTAGTGCTGAAAAAAGTCTCTTAAGTTGTGAGCTTCCCGACCCGGAGTAGGGCCATCTTTACATGAAATGATTATTAGGCAAATAAAATTCTTCTACTTGGATACTTTCAAATTCACTGTTTGATACATTCAGAAAAACTAGCACTGTGATCTTGGTATGTTTGGCTCCGGCGTTAGCATTTCAATTTTACTAAGATCATATGTCTAATATTCTTATTAATTGTGACTTTCAACCTACCCTACTCAGCCATTTGTCTGTCGTGACATTCACATTTTTTCATATGCTCACTACAGCATGTAATCGTGAATCATCCCAGTTTAGCCATTGCCTAATTTCACTTCGAGTGACACCAGTCCACCCTTTCACAAGAAGTACATCCAGACACAAAGTAGAGCCCTTTACGGCCAGGGACTACTATACTAATGTGTACCTTTGAGGCCAGTAAATATGTCTCCTTTTAGTCATTTTTAGATCTCTCCTGAGATAGTTCATGCGCTGTCTTTTGCAAACCATTTTGTTTCCTTGCAAGAGCTTAGAGCCTGCCGTTGTTTAGCATTGTTTGGCTTCATCGTCACTCTTTTCCTTGCTTCTCCTTAGTGAGCGCATGTCGG
Source organism: Pleurodeles waltl (assembly GCF_031143425.1). NCBI lineage: Eukaryota > Metazoa > Chordata > Amphibia > Caudata > Salamandridae > Pleurodeles > Pleurodeles waltl. The sequence continues at coordinate 533,553,231 of NC_090451.1, forward strand.
CTTCACTTCTTGTTTGTGTTTGCTTCTCCTTTGGAGCATGGCCCAACTACTACTTCCTTGTCCAGTGTCCTTCCAATGCTTGCATTTTTTAGCTACTTTTTCTTTTAATTGCAGCACTCCATAAGCATGCCTGTGTTTGCAGGCTGCCTCCCCAGTCCTGCTGTGAGCTGTTGCTTGTCCCCTCTCACTTGTTGATTGTACCTGACCCCCTCCTGATTGTTGCTTGCCCCGTCCTCTTGTGTTGTTGCTTGCCCCGTCCTCTTGCGTTGTTGCTTGCCCCGTCCTCTTGCGTTGTTGCTTGCCCCGTCCTCTTGCGTTGTTGCTTGCCTCGTCCTCTTGCGTTGTTGCTTGCCCCGTCCTCTTGCGTTGTTGCTTGCCCCGTCCTCTTGCGTTGTTGCTTGCCCCGTCCTCTTGCGTTGTTGCTTGCCCCGTCCTCTTGCGTTGTTGCTTGCCCCGTCCTCTTGCGTTGTTGCTTGCCCCGTCCTCTTGTGTTGTTGCTTGCCCCGTCCTCTTGTGTTGTTGCTTGGCCCGTCCTCCTTTGTTGCTGCTTCCTCAGTCCCTCCTGCAATTCCTCACGCATTCTGCTTGCCCTGTCCCTCCCGTTCCCCTTCTACATTGTTGCTTTCCCCATCCTTCTTGCCCCTCCTTCATTTTTGCTCACAACCCTCCCATGTTGTTGCTTGACACTCCCTCCTGCCCCACTCCGGTGTCGTTGCTTGCCCCGTCCTGCCCACCGCCGTTGCTTGCCCTGTCTCTCCTGACTCACCCTGGCATTGTTACTTGCCCCGTCCCTCCTGCCCTACTCTGGCGTCATTGCTTGCCCAGTCCCTCCTGCCCCACTCTTGGGTTGCTTGCCTTGTCTCTCCCACTGCTCCTGCATTTTTGCTTGCCACGTTCCTCTCTGACCTTCATACATTCTTGCTCTTTCTCATCCTCCCGCCCTCTCCCATGTTATTGTTTGTTCCATTCCCATCCCACTCCTGCTGGAAAAAAAACATGTTTCCATCCTGGTGGGCCTTAGGACATTCTTTTCACACGAGGTGGAGCAGCAATTAAAAGTTTGAAAATTCCTGGTTTAAGAGAAAACAGACTAGGACAAGCAGAAATTAGAGCAGTTGGATCAGCACTTTACTCCGCAATATTAATGAAGAGGAAACAAAATCACATCGAAGGGAGTGTTTCCTCAGGAGCATTGGTCCCAATCCATTGGCTTCATCAGTGTCCTTACAAAGATCTGCTTGAAAATCAAAATAAAATTCAAAGTAGAGTAGATGTTTCAGGGTTAGAGATGATATCTTTGCTGTCTGCTCATGGTCAAATGATTAATTCTTTGTTGAAAGTTAGGGATGTTTGCCAGTTCTCTTCTTTTGTAATTTGGAAAAAGAAATTACAAGGTTGTTGAAGTCTTCGAATGTTTTTTCTCGATTCTAACTTCTCTGAATGAAGCAGTTTTCTGCGATTCCAGCACCCTTTCCTCTGCTTAATTTATTAAAACATGTCACGGTTGTAAAGAAATGGCTCCCTGTTGCAGTTACCCCCCACCTTTTGCCTGATACTGATGCTGACTTGACTGAGAAGTGTGCTGGGACCCTGCTAACCAGGCCCCAGCACCAGTGTTCTTTCACCTAAAATGTACCGTTGTCTACACAATTGGCACAACCCTGGCACCCAGGTAAGTCCCTTGTAACTGGTACCCCTGGTACCAAGGGCCCTGATGCCAGGGAAGGTCTCTAAGGGCTGCAGCATGTCTTATGCCACCCTAGGGACCCCTCACTCAGCACAGACACACTGCTTGCCAGCTTGTGTGTGCTGGTGGGGAGAAAATGACTAAGTCGACATGGCACTCCCCTCAGGGTGCCGTGCCAACCTCACACTGCCTGTGGCATAGGTAAGTCACCCCTCTAGCAGGCCTTACAGCCCTAAGGCAGGGTGCACTATACCCCAGGTGAGGGCATATGTGCATGAGCACTATGCCCCTACAGTGTCTAAACAAAACCTTAGACATTGTAAGTGCAGGGTAGCCATAAGAGAATATGGTCTGGGAGTCTGTCAAAAAGGAACTCCACAGCTCCATAATGGCTACACTGAATACTGGGAAGTTTAGTATCAAACTTCTCAGAATAATAAGCCCACACTGATGCCAGTGTTGGATTTGTTAAAAAATGCACACAGAGGGCATCTTAGAGATGCCCCCTGTATTTTACCCAATTGTTCAGTGCAGGACTGACTGGTCTGTGCCAGCCTGCTGCTGAGAGACGAGTTTCTGACCCCATGTGGTGAGGGCCTTTGTGCTCTCTGAGGACAGAAACAAAAGCCTGCTCTAGGTGGAGGTGCTTCACACCTCCCCCCTGCAGGAACTGTAACACCTAGCAGTGAGCTTCAAAGGCTCAAGCTTCGTGTTACAATGCCCCAGGGCACTCCAGCTAGTGGAGATGCCCGCCCCCTGGACACAGCCCCCACTTTTGGCGGCAAGTCCAGGAGAGATAATGAGAAAAACAAGGAGGAGTCACTGGCCAGTCAGGACAGCCCCTAAGGTGTCCTGAGGTGACTCTGACTTTTAGAAATCCTCCATCTTGTAGAAGGAGGATTCCCCCAATAGGAATAGGGATGTGCCGCCCTCCCCTCAGGGAGGAGGCACAAAGAGGGTGTAGCCACCCTAAAAGAACAGTAGCCATTGGCTACTGCCCTCCCAGACCTAAACACACCCCTAAATTCAGTATTTAGGGGCTCCCCAGAACTTAGGAAACTAGATTCCTGCAACTTAAAGAAGAGGACTGCTGAGCTGAAAAACCCTGCAGAGAAGAAGACACCAACTGCTTTGGCCCCAGCCCTACCGGCCTGTCTCCCTCCTTCAGAAGAAAACTGCTCCAGCGACGCTTTCCCCAGGACTAGCGACCTCTGAATCCTCCGAGGACTGCCCTGCTTCCAAAAGACCAAGAAACTCCAGAGGACAGCGGCCCTGTTCAACAAAGACTGCAACTTTGTTTCCAGAGGAGCAGATTTAAAGACCCCTGCAATCCCCGCAAGAAGCGTGAGACTTGCAACACTGCACCCGGTGACCCCGACTCGACTGGTGAAGAAACAACGCTACAGGGAGGACCCCCAGGCGACTCCAAGACTGTGAGTAACCAAAGTTGTCCCCCCTGAGCCCCCACAGCGATGCCTGCAGAGGGAATCCCGAGGCTCCCCCTGACCGCGACTGCCTGACTCCCAAATCCCGACGCCTGGAAAAGACCCTGCACCTGCAGCCCCCAGGACCTGAAGGATCGGAACTCCAGTGCAGGAGTGACCCCCAAGAGGCCCTCTCCCTTGCCCAGGTGGTGGCTACCCCGAGGAGCCCCCCCCTTGCCTGCCTGCACCGCTGAAGAGACCCCTTGGTCTCTCATTGAAACCTATTGAAAACCCGACGCGTGTTTGCACACTGCACCCGGCCGCCCCCGCGCTGCTGAGGGTGTACTTTTTGTGTGGGCTTGTGTCCCCCCCCCCAGTGCCCTACAAAACCCCCCTGGTCTGCCCTCCGAAGACGCGGGTACTTACCTGCTGGCAGACTGGAACCGGGGCACCCCCTTCTCCATTGAAGCCTATGTGTTTTGGGCACCACTTTGAACTCTGCACCTGACCGGCCCTGAGCTGCTGGTGTGGTGACTTTGGGGTTGCTCTGAACCCCCAACGGCGGGCTACCTTGGACCCCAATTTGAACCCCGTAGGTGGTTTACTTACCTGCAAGAACTAACATTAATTTACCCCCCCCAGGAACTGTGAAAATTGCACTGTGTCCACTTTTGAAATAGCTATATGTGTTTTATGTAAAAAGTATATATGCTATTGTGATTATTCAAAGTTCCTAAAGTACTTACCTGCAATACCTTTCAAATGAGATATTACATGTAGAATTTGAACCTGTGGTTCTTAAAATAAACTAAGAAAATATATTTTTCTATACAAAAACCTATTGGCCTGGAATTGTCTCTGAGTGTGTGTTCCTCATTTATTGCCTGTGTGTATGTACAACAAATGCTTAACACTACTCCTTTGATAAGCCTACTGCTCGACCACACTACCACAAAATAGAGCATTAGTATTATCTCTTTTTGCCACTATCTTACCTCTATGGGGAACCCTTGGACTCTGTGCATGCTATTCCTTACTTTGAAATAGCACATACAGAGCCAACTTCCTACAACGGTTCACCCCCAAACTCCCCCCCCTCCCCTCCAAAGTCATCTGAGCAGTCAAGCATTTTCCAAACACAGAAAATTAACATTATACAAAACTTTCTTAAAAATTCTACGTTTGTCCTGGCCTTTAATGGAAGAAAGTAGATCTAACATTTCAGATCTTTGAATCAGATCTCTGAGGTTATCAGTACAAAACTTTCAAACCCAAATCCACTGCAATGATTTATGTGATTTATAGAACCCATTCATTAGTCAACGCATGGAAACAGAATTTAATTTTAAAAATTGTACTCGTGATGTTTGTCTTGCAGATAGTGGCTTAATTTCATGTAGAGACTGAAACGTCATTTACGTTTTAGGATAAATTGACGGCCATAAGGGATCTTCCCTTCCCGGAAACATCATATCAGTTAGGGTCCCTCCGAGATACTGGATTAAATTCATAGTCCTTCGTACCATGCACAAGGTATTTTAAAGGAAGGGTCCAGAGTAGCTGCATTAGTTACTGTTAAACCTACCAGTCTTAGGGTGGTCTTCCCCCAAACCCTTTACCTTCACCACTTTTATTTTAGCTGTTCTCCTTTTCGCTGGCCTTGGGGCTCTGTCCACTTAATCACTGCTAAAGTGATTTTGCTCTCTCCCTAACACGTCGTGAAATTGGCCTATACCCGGTTGGCACATTTCATTTTGTTGTTAGTTCCTAGTAAAATGTTACTGCTTGTACCAAGGACATGTAAATTAAATGCTACTAGTGGGCCTACATCACTTAATGTGCCACCCACTTAAATAGCTCTTTAAACATCTCAGACCTGCCATTGCATGGGCAGGTTTTAAACTGCCATTTAGACTTGGCAAAACAAATCTTTTGCCAGGCCCAAACCTTACTTTTTAATACATACGTCACCCCATGTGTCACTTCTCAGGTAGGCTGGGGACAGCCCATAGGGCAGGGTGCATAAAGCACCTCCTCTTAGGATAACTCAGTCATTCATGTGAAATACCTTGTAACAGACAAAACATAAATGCCTGCCAACCTTGAAGATATGTATTATGCCTTTTATGTTTGTGAGATGATTTTCGCAGGAGCAGAGGAGATTGGGAAGGGAATTTAATATGTTTCTATGATCTTATTGATGAACTGTAAACCTGAGAGAACCTGCGGCTATTTAAACTTCTCCAGTATATAATGTTAAAACATCAATAAAGATTATTTTTATAAAAGGGCAGGGTGCAGAGTATTTAAAAAGTTGGACGTGTACTTTTAAGTTTTACGTGCCCTGGTGGAGAAAAACTCAAATTTGTTTTTCACTGTTTATTGACCTATCTCCTGTAGGGTAACATTGGAGTTGCCTTATTACATTTAATAAGCTGTAACTTCCAAATGGGAATATGTAAGGAATTCATGTATGTTGTCTTTGGAATTGTAATGACAAATCCTCTTATTGTAAAGTCGGATTTTAAAGTGCAGTAATGAAATTGCCACCTTTAGAAAGTTGGCATTTTCCTGCCTTACAATATAAAGGATTACTTAAACGATGAATACACTCAATAGGTCACCACAATCAAACAATTTTGATACCATGGGACTTTTGAGAAAACACACAGATCGTTTAATTATATATTCATTAGAAATACATCAGATAAAAAATCATTGCGTAGCACAATGTATGAGATTAACTAAGATAATATAAAAGTCAAATGTGCAAAACAACATTAAAAGAAATGGGAGAATTAAAAAAAACTCCAGTCAATATCTCAATCAAAAGATACACTTCCCCTTAGTGTGTCACTGGATGCAGCCCAATATGTTAATGACATATTAAAATCGTCCATGCACTCTGGGTAGTGTTTGTGTGTCCCGTCGACCTGGTTTTGTGGCCTTAACCCCTTAGCTGCTGGGCCTTCCCTTCCCCGACCCCTCCCCCCCGCCACCCCCACAGTGCTGAGCCTTTTTTGGGCTATTTGGGTAGTTCGCACTTATAGCTTTGTGTCCACATAAGCTATCCAAGCCAAATTTGCGTCCTCCCCCCCTCCCCCAGAGTTTGTGGTCTGGGTTTGTTATGTTTCCCTATATGGCCGCCGAGCCCAGGACCAAAAACGCAGGTGCCTGCCTTACAAAACCATTTTATTTTGTGATAGATAAATTTGATGTACCCACAATACGATTTGGGCTGTGGAATTTGGGGCTGAACTAAATTGGGGAGCTCCCAAGAGAACACTCTCTCTGTGCTTGCCGCTGCATGCACCTTCTCTCTGGGTTGAGCTAACCCGCTATTGTCCCGCTGCACAGACTGTGCTTGCGAAGGGACAGCAGGACTGTCCTCATCCCCTCCCTCATAATCACTGGAAGAGGAGTTATCGAATGGGACTCCTCGGACTGAAAAATCACTCCCAGAATCTGAGCCATTGCCCTATCCCTCAGATGCTGTCTCAGTATCTGCTGTCTCAGTCTCTGATCCTACTTCAGAGCTGTCCTCTATAACCAGAGTTAGGGCGTCAGCAGCAGTCATCCAACGAGATGCCATCTCTGCTACTCGCTAAACTGTCGCTCTGAAACACTAGCCTATGTAGACAGTCACAAAATTGCTGATGGCTGTGTGAGATACCTGCAACAGTAGAGGTCACCTTACCTTTGCTTCTTACCTCAATCAGCATGTTATCTCAAGACTCTCAAAAAAACAAAAAAGACACACTGTTACTTCACCTTGTCACATAAAGACTTTACGACGCATCTTCCCCCACCTCGGATTTCCACACAAGGTGCAAGCTACTATCTCGCTTGTATTATCCAAACTGGATTATGCCAATAGCCTCTACCATGGATCATCTCTATCTGTTATGAAAAGACTACAACGTATCCAGAATTCTGCAGCCAGGCTACTACTACGTATAAAGCCGCAAGCCCACATCTCCCCTGCCTTGAGAGCACTACACTGGTTACCCGTTGCCAGAAGATGCACTTTCAAACTGCTTTGTATCACCCACAAAGCTATACATGGAACAGGACCGCTTTTTATCAGAAAGAAAATTACCAAATACATCCAACAAAGAACCCTCCGCTCAAGACTGGCACCCCGCCTTAGAACCCCACCATACAAGAAAAAGACTGTAGGTGGTACATCCTTCTCTGTCCAAGCAGCCAAACTATGGAATTCATTACCCCCAACTATAAGAGCCACAGATAACTTTCTTGTTTTCAGAAAACTACTCAAGAGTTGGCTCTTTCCTTCATAACCACCTTTTTCAAACAACTATGAACTGCATATGCCTATGTGGATAAATATTTTTTCAGATTATATGTATATTTCTATTTATTTATAGTTTCTTTGGAAAATATGTATTGCTACTGTCATAACAATAAAATACACACACACTCTTTTTAAACCTGTCTGACTAAGTATTTTTTACCCATGATTCTAATTATGTATTGTATGTGCATATGTGTGTGTATTCGTGTGTGTGTGTATAAATATATATATATATATATATATATGTGTGTGTATATATATATATATATATATATATATATATATATGTTGTTTCTGTGCTTGGCATGTTTGTGGATCATTGCATGGCTCCTGGTTTTTGGGTTGTTATACTAGATATCTATGAATTTCTGCTCTCATTTTTCATCACTCTTATGTCATGTCTCTATCAAACTATCCTCCATTCTCACTCTGACTCATCCCAAATCCCTTCGACCACTTTCATCTCCTAAATATCTCTGCCTAAGCTCTTCCCTCCACCTCCACATCTAACTCACCAAACCTCACTCTACCTCTGTGACCTCCCACACAACCCTACTAAATTCTCCTGCATTCATCTCACCCTGCTACTATGCTCTCCCTAACCCTTCCACATACTCTTCCCCCCTCCGCCCCCCCTTTATTCATCCCAAGCCTTTGGATTGAGTAAATTAAGGATATACTCCCAATTAACACTTCTGGATTTCTTTCCTCCTCCACCCCTCCATTACTCTAGTCAATCTACCTAACAAACTCTCATATCCGCGGCTCAAATTAACTCATAATAATACTAAAACTGTACTCCTTATTAAATGATACTAATCCATCACTAATTCTTGTTGGGTTCCGGAGTAGCGTGCTACTCATCGAAAAGCGCTTCGACGCCTCGTCAGGGGTAGTAAGCGCTATATAAATACGATTACAATACAATACAATAGCAATCGTTAGTCTTTAGCGCCTCTAGCGCCCAGTCGAACAATCATTATTGGTTCTCAGACTCCCATAACCTCCTCCTCGGATTCCCTCACTACCACCAATAAAAATGCCCTTCATCTCTTCATAGCTTCCCACACATACATTTCCTTTGTATTATAGCACAGGTAATGGCTGGCTTTACTAATCCACTCAGCTATTCACATATAGTACAGTTTTGATCCTTGCAGTAGGCATATAAACCTTCTCCACTACTTTATGGCATCAAAACTGCCACTAGATAAGTCACATCCTTTTCTAGCAGAAAGATAATCACAGTTTTTTTTTTTTTTTTTTTTAACAGTTATATGGTTTCCTAGGGGCCATAGTTTCCCCCAGGGAATCATACAGCTGTTAAAAAAAAAAAAAAAATTGCCACAACCCTCCCCCCCCACTCCCCCCCCCCCCTCACTCCCCCCCCCCCTCCAAAAGGGATCGCCCTGCTCACGGGCAAACCTGTGTCCATTTCATTTAAAAAAAAAAAAAAAAAGCAACATTTTATTACACCCCTAGGGGGTGCGATCGCGCTCCCCCCCGGAGTAAACCTTCCTTTTGAAAAATAAAATGTGCCCAGCTTGGGGAGGAGGGGGGGGGTGTATGGCCTGTTTGCCAGGGGGGCCAACGCCCCCTCCCCCACTAAAGTGAAATCCCTGGTGTCTAGTGGGGGTTTCCTGGCCCTTGATCGCAGGTCAGGAATAGCGCATGTCGGGAATAGCGCAGTGTTACACAGTATCTGCTCAACATCAGTTGTCACTAAGAAGTTGACAGTTCACCAAAGATTGAGTGTGGGTTATCACCATTTGGAATGTTACTCAAGTACTTCACACATTGCTTCTAATTTAAGCCTGGCTGCTCTGTGCCAAGCTATTAGAGGGTTGAACACAGATCAATTTATGGTTTGTTTGTGACTTAAACCTGACAAGAATTGTGGTTTCTACTTAAGCAGGGCCCCCCTCAACCAGGAACACAATTTCTTGGTTATACGCCCAAATCCACCTCTCCCACACCTCCCATTTTGTGCCAAAAAGAAACTACATTCACCAAGCAGTTAGCCACCAGAAATCTAAAATACACGGAAAAAATTATCAGTCAAGAGGTTCTCAGTGTACATGACTGCAGACACCAAAATTCCCACAACTGACCGCAAAGTGCAACGACTTGCATTTTAGGCAAATAAAAAGAACAAAGTCCATTATTGTCCGCCCAAAGCCAGCTGAAGCAGTGCACAGCCCCCTTTGGATAGGCTTCACTTGATTGGTCGCTTATTATATGTATCACTTATAAGATCGCAAAATCTCCATCCAAATCCTTTAATGATAAATCTCTAATATAGCATCTTAATTTTCCTACAAATGTGTTGTTGGTGTTCGCTGTCCATAATGGCAGGTAGACTGTAGGTCACCCTAATCTCTGCCCCCTTTCTTATCGACTATCACACTCCGGGTTTTTTCTTACTTTTATAAAATGTGCCCTGAAGTGACCGTATTGCAACATGTTGGCATACTGCAAGACAAAGCGAATTGAGGTTAAATATTATGTGTTATTTATTTGGTGGCTCTTCTGTTTCTCGACAATCACGGATCCACAGTCAAGTTATTTCTTTACATGCCGAAGTTTGTGGCTCCATCCAGCTCACTGTTTCTATGGCTTTAAAACAAAAGGCAATATTTCAATGCATGCTCGTGGCCACAGGAGTCAGGTTGTTTTTTTAAGCAAACAGGAATGGTTTCTGTAAGAAATTTAAGAGGAGAGCGTCCGTGGAGGCATGTTTCAAGAAATCTTCCTATCGTGGAAATATGTAAAGAAATTATCAAGACGCGCGTCCACATATTGTGTCAACACCAGAGTCTGGATTCCAGTTAGAGACTGATGCTCAGGAGGACAGTGTGTCTATTTCCACTTGGTAAGGCACTCTCTACTAGATTTTCGAACCAAATCTTGTCCAGAATTCTCTTTTAAATGTATGAATCCATGAAAGATGCTTTGCTGTGGAGGATCTACAAATCATTTGATCCTGGATGCCTACAAACGCCTATCGGTTAGGGATGGCATTCGGTCCCTCCATTGGCTTCCTGTCAGGAAGCGTGTAACATTCAAAGCCCTTTGCTTGGTTCATACTGCCCTACCCTTTCAGGGCCCGCTTGCCCTAAGAACAGCCTTTCAGTGGTATAATCCCAACAGACTATTGAGGTCGTCTTCTATTAGGAAGATGAAAATACCAAGATTTCGGAAAGCCAGCTGAAGAGGGTGGACCCTTTCAGTAGCAGCCGCCAAACTATGGAATACGTTACACCCCTGCATTGCTAGTATCACTTCCCAGACTGTTTTTTCATAAGAAACTGAAAACCTGACTTTTCTCCCTTCCGTGATGGTTGTGTTGTTTTTTTCTCACAAAACATCTTCTTCCTTTATTGGTAGATTCTTTGACTTCCTTGGGTATAACACGCTTTACAAATTTCAAAATACAAATAGAAGAATTGTTGTACAATATTGGTGTTGGTAAGATGTGTAATCCTCCCATGTACTGGTGCGGTTAATGTGTACCATCCATGAGTTCATGTGCGGTGTATTACTATGTAGGCTTTGGAGACAGGAAAGGGGTGACCTTGCATAGTATGTACCAGGCTGTTATTGTAAATTTATGGTCATCATTGTCATGATCTTGGTGCTTCCAAATTCGTACCTGTTCGAGACTCTTCAATAGCGCCAGGGGTAATGTCAATCAAGTGTATAAATTCACTGAAGAAACTCACACTTCTCTAACTAAAACAGCCTTTTTCGCTAGTATTCATAGGTGTTTTGGTAGATGCATTAGGGCCCTGGGGAACACATGTGACACATTACAATATCATGTTCCTAAACACAGCTGTTCAGTCTGACCCTTGCACCAATGTCGCGTGTGCTGTTCCAGCTGTCTGTGTGTGAAGCTTGCACCGCTCCTTCCTGTGTGTGGTATGCAGCTGCTGCCTTTGCTGCAACACACTGGCTCCAAATCTCTTGCAAGTCCCTGTAATTCATCCTTGTGGGACTACCACCACTGTGTGGCAGGGGGCGCTCTACTGCGCTTACAGATAGCAGACCCTCCGGATCAAGCAAGCGTAATGCTGACCCTGGTGACTAGCTGCCTAATGCGCATGATTGAGTCTGCTGCCTCCGATGACTAGCCAATACATGGACACGACTGAGGCTGTTGTGCGGTGGCGCCCAGTGAAGACATTGCTTTTTGTTCGTTCCTTAGCTGGAGGTGCCTGCATGCTGATGCAGGCTCAAGACCCAGGATTAGCTTGCTGTGTGACTGGACCGGCCTGCTAGAATCCAAAGATCAAACTGCAAAGTCCCTTTGCTTGCTGCATCCCCGGGTGCCAAGGTTGGACAGGCCACACAGGACACTGGGATTTTCACCTGGCAGCAGGGGGTGGTGAGGCTGCTCCCCAGCAGGTGTAGACCAATAGTGCAGCTGGGCTCCCTGAAACGGTCTCATCTTCCTTCTGGCTCTGCCTGCCTGCTTCTACGGTACAACAGTATTCACAAGTAACGTGTTCCACTTCACCACCCATCTGTAAAATGCTGCTGCTTCTCCTAGGGTGCTTGTGCTGTAGAACCAGTATATACCACATAGAATGTGGGGCTGCCCACATCCATGCCAGCAAGGAGGGAGCCACCGCTGCTCCTCCACACCTGCACCTTTGGCCCTGCATCCGCCTCTCTGAGTTTGAGTCCATCCCCGCCACTAAAGCCCACCCACCACATGGTGTGGCCTAGCACTGACCCGCACCCCGCCTGGAGGCAAGGGTATACTGGAACGGAAGTGATGCTCTGCCTATTGGTGACCGTGTGAAAACTGGCATGGCATTGTGGGTACTGCCGCTGCAGTTGTGCTTTCCATACTTGAAGGGAATGTGTATGTGTAGAAACCGTACACAGCCACTATTAACGAGAATGTGCCAAAGTGTCCCTGTTGCACAGTGGACAAGTACCTGCACCATCCTCATCTGCATTCAACTAACATTAAAAATCATTAAATACATGACTGAGTAAGAGGTTTTGCAGAATTGATCATGACTTCTGGGGCTTTGCTTTCAAAGAGTGCCACACTGAGGTTCTCCACCTCCTGTCCTGTCTCGGTGTCCAAGGGATGGAGAGCATTCCTCATCTTAGATCTCTTGTCCCCACAGATGCTGCAGCCACAGTTCAAGTCTCACAACACTAACGAGGTACTGCAGAAGCTCTTCCAGATCGTGCCCGGCTACAGCCCCTATGAGTACCGGGACCCTACCGTGTGTCGCCGCTGCGCTGTTGTGGGCAACTCTGGCAACCTGGGAGGCTCTGGCTACGGGAAGGACATCAACCGACATGACTTCATCATGAGGTGAGCAGGGCAGGGACTTTACATTTGATTGGTGGTCACGACAGCGCATGATATCTCTGGGGAAGGGGGGATATTTTTAATTATATGGTTACATAAGACATTTCATGAACTGTACTGGCGATTTCTTCTTGATGGGGATGACGAGAAATACCTTTGTGATGTGGATACAGGAGCCTCTCATTAATTTGGTCGGAAAAGGCTCCTTGTGGTTCGGGTGGGGACAGCACTCTGATTTGATTGTGGAATGGTGCTCCATGAATGGGCCATGGAAGCTGCTTCACCTGAGCAAACGTTGAACTGTTTTGAGATGGTGATGGACTGGGAAGGGTGTTCTCATGATGAGAGGAAGAGGAGACTTTTACAGGGGTCAGCAGCAGAAAGAGCCCTCCTCTGTTGATGAGTGGGGGAAATAGGACATCTTGATAGTGCAAGTGAGCTGGAATGATGGGTGGCGATTTCCAGCAGTGAGCACGGGGCAGAACATTGCCACCAGAGTAATGTAATATTGCTTGAATCTTATTGGCACATGAAGAAGCACAGTGATCTGCGCGGGCATCGAACCGTGCGAATTGTCAAACGTGTAGCAATGTGTAAACTTGAAGGTTTCCCATGCAAGTGTAAGCACGCTTGCCTAAACGACACATGGCTGTTTGTGCATTAACAACGCATGTGCTGAACTACACCTATGCATGGTTAAGGCACAGAAACAGCCATGCTTTGTTCGGGAGAGGACGCAGTGAGGTAAGTGGGACTGGGGCAGAGTTGGGGTGGATTAAGGGATTGGGGTGGATGGAGGGCTGGGGCAGGCTTTTTTTTTCATTTTTTTTTTTTTTTTTAAAGGGTTGGGGAGAGTTTGGATATTTTTTTAAGGGTTGAGGGTGGGGGTTGTTTTTTTTTTTTTTTTTTTTTTAATGTTTTATTTAGGGTGTAGGACAGGGTAGTTTATTTTAAAAGGTGTGGGGGAAGGTTTAAGTAAGGAAGGGAGGAGAAAAGAGTACGGATCGGGAGAGGATGTGGTGAGGTAAGTGGGGTTGGGGCAGGATTGGTGGGTACTTTTTTGCGGTGGGGCGGATTTAGGGTTTAGGGTGGTTAGGGGGTGTCGCAGTGCTTTAGCTTTAGTTTTTAGAGGTGGGAGGGGTCAGGGTATTTTTATTTTTTTTACTGCTCAGGGTGGGTGGGGGTTTGGGATAATTTAGTTCTTAGGGGCTGGGGTGGGGGGATCAGGATAGTTATTAGTTTTTTGTTTTTTTAGGGCTTAGGGTGGGTGACGGGGGGCTCGGGTAGTTTCGTTTTTAGGGTGGGGAGTCGTGATAGTTTCTCTTTTTAGGGCTCGGCTGGTGGGGGGGTCGGGGTAGTTTTATTTTTAGGGGTGGGGTGCTGGGACAGTTTTTTTGTTTTGTTTTTTAAGGCGGGTGGGGGTCGGGATAGTTTAGATATTAGGGGTGGGGGTAGTTTTGGGCCTCAGGGTGGGTCGGGGTGGTATGATAGAACCACGCATGACGTTTTGCTTGCCGTTTCTACACATGCCTTTACAACGAAAATTTGTGGAAACAACTGCATTGTTAAGGCATGCATGGTTCCATCATACAACCATTAGTAGTTGTGTAGGTACTGTCATTGGCAGCGCTGGCAGTTGAAATGGGTGGTACAAGCTGGGGTGGCCTCCTCAGCATACTCAGATGATATTGAGTAAGACAGGGTAGCTCCCCACAGTGTATCTCTGGTTGCAGTGTCTGTTTCCTAAAACTGCTTAATACAAAACTTCAAAGGCAAAGTAGACGTCAAAATGGATGCTGTTAAACAGTTGACTCAGTTTTGAGTATAAATAGATTGTTTTTAGTCTTTTCATCATATAGTTCACTTTTTATCCTAAGATAATTTAAGATGGAACTTCCTGGAGGCCCAAGTCAGTGTCTCATGGAGAAAAGAGCCACACGTGTTTTGCTATTGTAAGGTGACTCGGGGCCATATGTACGAACACTTTTTCCCATTGACACAGAATGGGTAAAAACCTTTGCTACATCTGGCCCTTAGTTGCTTCCCAGGGGCTTCTGGTATGGGACTTTAGGAAGTTTATATTTAGAAATCGATATCCACAAATAATCTGTAGCACAAGCTTTGCTTTGTCTCCTTTGTTTCCAATTAATTGAGCACTTTGAATGCTATCATCCTTTATTTAGCAAACTTGTCAGTAGCTGTTGAAATTGATGCCTGAACTGAACATAATCGATAAGGTGGCATAATGGACTACTCCCACATAGCAACACCTTATAAATTATTCGAAGTTTTTTTTTTATTAAAATCATCCCAGGATTAAAAAATGTTTGACTCTAATGACGGAAATAATATAATCGGAGTATTTATACTCAAAGGGATTTAACTGTTTTTTAACGCCTCGATTGTCTTTGAAACTCAGCTGATTTCTGTGGCACCTGAGCCTCTCAAGACTGATGCTCTGTTACGTCCTCTGCTGGATAGTTCCTGTCGTCTCTGTTGTGGGAGTGCACAGCGGCCCATGTTGACGTGCACTGACTAATGCAGAGTAAGGGCACTGGGATTGTGCCATGCAGCCCACTGATTTTATCCTGAAGTGGTTTTAAGTAGACCGGTATGAGGACCATGGGACCCAGGTTGGTACTACACTTGACAATGTCTTTTGAGATTGGTCAAAGCCATATCCTCCGTTAAAGAAATGCTGTCTGCGTGTTCAAAGGATGAAGTCTAGTCCCATGTAGGTGCGAGTAGCTTCTGTAGATGCCATATGCCTGCTCATACAACCATACGCCCCTTGGTACTGGACGAATGCTTCCTACTAGTTCTGGTTTGTTCATTGCCATGGAGTGGAGCCAGTGCCTCAAAGGTATGGAAAGTTTGGTCAGTATTTCACAGCTTCCATAAACAAGCATTTGCAATGCAACGGGTCTCGCGTTTGCTCATCTTAGAGCTGATCGCGTTGTAAACTCCTAACCCGACTTTTCATCTATCGGCAAAAGTGCTTTTATGTACGTAACCCGAAAAAGTGAAATTAACTGTGTAAAGCGCTCGACTTCTGCCAAGCGAAATCGCGCTAGGAAAATAGAGAAAAAGTAGTCCACGATCCGACAGAAAACAGCGAGCCTTGCATGTTTTCTGTACTTGGTCGCTGCGCTCGAGGAGGGCTAGCCACCGGAAAAGGCATGACGTGTACATGCCTTCCACTAATGAAAGCAAGCAGATTTTACTAGGCAAGCCCACGAACCAATAAAACACACTGACGTGAGGTCGACAGGGCTCCGAACCCTTTTCTAAACACTAAAGCGTCTCGCTGCGATACGCATGCGCGAGCGCATGCAACGCAGGCTCGACCCTAAAAAGGGCTAATCAGACAGAGTCAAATCCCACTGTCTGGGTCTTTACTTGTTGAGTGTATCAGGGTTGTGAACCGCTCCTTCCATGGTTCGGCTCCCACTTGGCAGTGGTTTTTCCTGGAGATGTGGCTCATACCAAATCTGTTGAACAGGCTTCCTCTTGTTCTGTTCTGAAAATAGAAGACGCACAAAAGAAACATTATATTGAATATAGGCTGCTTTTGCAGTTTTGCTGCCCGCTCCCCTCCTAGCTCCAGTCACACTTAGTCTGAATCTCCTCAACAGAACAGAGATCGAAGGACAGGCGTGAGACGTGCACTCGCACCCATTCTGGTCCTTCAGACTTTCTGCACTGTATATTCATAGCATCTGTACTGTGGTTGGAAACATGGCTGCAGTGGGCACCTAAGCAAGGAAGCTGAGCAAAGAAGGCTCTTCTTTGCCACCCCACGGAGGTGCCCTTCTATCACAAGGGCACTAGAGTGGAATTTAAACAGTTAGTCATAAAACCTTTATTTGGATTTGTAAAAATCCATGAAACTATACAATAAAAGAAATTCCACATTTCATCAGCAAAAACGTAATGTATGTAATAATTAAAGTACAAAACAGGAACATTCACTGCAAAGGCAAATCATTTAATACGTCAAACATACATACTGGATTTCACCCCCTTTTAAAACTAACTGAGGGACACAAGTTCATATCTTTTTGTCAGCACCACTGATATCTTTAAAAATTCAGAATTGCCCAAAAAACATCTTCACTCCCCAACCCCTGTAGGTAACATAAACCATCAGAATAAGTTCTACATTTGCTTTCTGCAGCATAAGCAATAGAAACATGTGCCTTGGTACTTCATATGTTGGGCAGAAGAGTAAAAAGTGACGTGTTTTGAAACAAGAGTTGGTCACATCTGCAAGGAGGGTAAAGTCACAAGACCAACAAAATGGGGTGAGGAAGACCACCACCACATGGATCATAGAAAATATGAGAAGAGAAAGATACCGATGGCACAGTGGATTCATCACCCAAGATAAGTAAGGTTCAATGCCCTCTGTTGTCGACAGGGGGACATATTTTACCAGTGCCTGCATGTTTTTAGCTTGCTTTAATCTAGCATTGGACTGATAGTGAAGTGATGGAAGTTGGATTGTCATGCTGAACTTTTATACCTATCATTTCAAAGGTCAGGGAATATCCGCCACCCTTGTTAAACTTAGGCTGTCGGAAAGGGCTAACACTTCTATGCTCTAGTAGTACCTTAGTATCATAGGTATGAATCCTGACACTTAGCACTCTGACACTATGGTGGGACTTTTCTTGTGTTTCACTTTCCTTGTCACCGCATTGCTATTATTGTATTTTATCATCCTAATCATTGCAGTACATGCTAATTTATCTAGAACACAGTTGATTCAATAAAATATATTGAGCCGATTTCTGCTTCTGTTTGTCTTTGCATATGTGAGACAAATATAACTGAGAAAAGGATGAGGTCTGTTGCATCCCGATTTCCCTGAGAAATCAGAATGTCTTGTGCATGGCTGCCACAAACCACTGCCACTTTTAGGTGCTGATGAGGTACTGCTATCTTGCTGGAAGAGTTAACCCGACAGTTGTCACACGGAGTGGAATTGGACTCAAATCCCCATGCCCTGGTGGTGCTGCTGCCCAACAGTCTCATTTAGTATAATGAGAGCCAAACACGACCTGGCACCACCAACGTTGGTCAGGCACTGAATTACAGATCTCCCTGAGTGTCTGCCTCACTATTTGCTAAAGGCACCCCAATACTATATACGGAGACGTCCGTGGTATTGAGAATTTTCCTCCTTGGCTAGATAGGTAGCACCTATTTTAGAATGAAGGTTGTTCACGGTTAAACCTTAAAAGGATTAATCTCTAATTGGTGTCCTTATCTCAGAACCAGTATATTTACCATAGCAAACCTGCAGAGGGTGGTAATTGCAGTAAACATAAGGCCCCCTCACTAATCATTTGTTAAATAATGGACTTACAGCCCAGGTGGTGATGTTACATTTGTGGTCGAGTTTCATCCAGCTTATAGAACAGAAATTTTCTACTCATGGGTCAATTTTTCAGCCGTTGAAGTGAACACTAATACATTTCAGCATTATACTCATGCTAATGCACCTTCACAATACAGAGCATACGCATACATAAAGATACCTCTATCTTTAGAAGACCACCAAAACTGGCTTGATGGCGCCCTACCCCATGCAACACTGCATGTTAGGCTAGGTCTTCTGAGTAATGATGGTCCTACCTGGCATCAATTTGCCACATATACACCACATCCTGATGCAGGCACCTTGGCGATAGCCAAGGTTCGCCGCTTATACATTGAGCTTGTAAAAGTATATAGACTACAGCACAACCGCATCAAGTCACACCAGGCATTAACCCTGCAACGGTGCATTAAATTATGGGTAAAGTACCGGCCAAACTTGAAGAAATTCCGTTTTGGTTAGCTCAAAAAATAAACGTGCTGGAAGCTGTGTTTTCCCCTTACGGGACCTCACGATAAACACAGAATTTTCACAATGTGCTTGCCATTTGGAATAGTTCCCGCAGTGGATAACTGCAACACTTAGGGTACTGTATTTGCCACGCTCTGCACTACCACACAAGGTACACAAACACTTGCCAATCTCCTGGAAGTGTTAAAACTAATTTAAGATTAATACAGGGCTGTCCCGACCCTGGAGTTGGGGATTCAATTAATGGGCAATTTGGCTACAGTGTCCTCAATAATATTAAGTAACCTTAAAGGGGAAGGAGTAGCACTAGCAGTGTGCATGGGGTCCGGCATGTTCCTGTACAGGATCAAGAACACGATCTGCCTGAAATTATTGCCAAAACCTATTTGAGTATAGGTCGGGATAGTTTGGGAGCTAGTCCAAGTAAACCACAGTTACAAGGTAAATCCAATAAGGATTCTACCAAGCAAGCGACTGAGGGTTCTAAAAAATGCTGGGATAAACAAAAACAAACATTTGATAAAAGACAGGGTAGAATCTCTGCAAGCGGAGACCCCTGAGAAATTTTACAATTTAAGAAACGGGGATAATATAAAAACTTCAGATAGATATCAATATACTGATACACGCCAATCTCATTCCTTTCAGGACTCACCGGATAAACGTCATGGGAGGGGTGGGCGATAAGACCAATGAACAGAGTACGTGAAACCAAAAAAAAAGATTCACAACGCTCAGCAGAAATTTTGATTTTAAGAAGAAGAAAAAAATGGAAATTTCCACAACAAAAACTCAAGTTCAAGCAGGAGAAGGTGGCAGCTATTTCTGCACAAAATGGCATGCAAGATGAGCATTTTATTGATGAACAGGAACTGGGCACCAATAGAATCATAGCTATTCAAAGTTGGCACTGCAAGTGACAGGCCTTCGCTGGAACAGTTCTTGGGGTCTTTTGAATGACCTGTGAAAATAGCCTAAAGGCCGAGTCTAGGTTTCTAGATTCCTTGGATGTGATAAATTGGGTAAAATCTGCCTGGCCACCTCGTTACTTCTAAAATTCACCACAACACCATCTGCTGGATCTTCTTTAAGAATAGTCCCTACTCAGTCGACTCTCCTCACGCGATTTATAAAGCTATGGATTATTCTCTGGTTAGACTAATTTTTGTTCAGCCAGTGGATCACCTTATTTTGTTAAGTGATCATGATCTTCGGTTGCTCCAATATGTAGAGGCGGTACTCCTTTCAGTACAACATAAGGGGAAGCCTGAGGGGGTAACTGCAAGATATTTAGCATCAGCAATGTTCTTCTTGAGGACTCCTAAATCTCTGGTGACCCTTCCCTTACAGGACTTACAGTTTTGATTGATTGGTGGACAATGATGTTCCATGTTCCATCCTGAAGAATTGAAGGGTTTGGAGCCTTATTGTTTATCTCCCCTGATAACCCATCATTATTGCCCTGTATGCCCAGATGACCTCTGTTGTGTGTGGGAACTGGAACTTCCCTTCGCTCCATGTTCTGTACCGAATCGCTCCCTATGACTGATGGCTAATTACATGTGCCCGAAACAGAATAAGCATTATTTATGTATTTTTGTAAAAGAAGGCTGCGCTCTTCAATCTTGCACAAACGTGATATTATCAGGGCTAAGGCTACATTTAATACAATAGTAAGGGGAGAAAATCAGTCTCTTTAGTAGCCGCTGGTAGCCGCAAGGTCCCTATTTGCTGCAACTTTTGGTATGTATGAGGAAGGCTTCTGCTGGTGACTTGGGGCAGCTGGGCAGGATCTCTTTGCTTTCAAACTACCTCCATCCCTTTTCTCTTACCACAAACTAACTTTGGGGCTTCTGAGTGAGACGCTCCATCTCCAGTTACAGAGGCGGGGGGGGGCTTTCTTGACCTTCAGACAATAACTGATGGGATGAATCGTCCAACCTATACTTTAAAGCTGGAGTTCCTCTACCCTCCTAGGTGGGAGATTGTGATCTTGCCAAAGGTGTTGCTGGAGGGTAGCAAAAAGATAACCACCTCACCGCCACTTCTGTTTCTTTATTTAGCACCCCCGCCACCCGCTGGAGAAATCCATCAAGTGTAGACTGAGAATTAGAGGTAGTGGGGCCCAAAGATACTGCTGAAGTTGACTGCTTTCCTTTTGTCCGTTTTCTACCAAGGATATTTTTGAGGCCCCACCGTAACCCCACCCCACCAATTTACTTAAGTACCTTCAAATGAGCGGAAAGAGGGTATCCCAGTACGGCCTCCTTCGGCCATTGACGGGCGTAGACAGGCCCGGTCTTGACCCAGGCACATCCTGCGCGCGTCCCATGCTGCAGGCCAAACAGCGCGCTTTAATAACGCATGAATGTCTAAACCTCCTTTTCGCCACGCAGCTGGGGGGTGAAGTCTCACCCTGGCAGGCACAGAGACCAGATAGCATCCTGGCCCTCCACAGTCACATTTAGTCTGAATCCTCTAAGCAGAACAGAGGTCGAAGGACAGGTGTGAGACCTGCACTCACACCCATTCTAGTCCCTCTAACTTTCTGCACAGGCTATTCATAGCTTCTGTACTGTGGTTGGCAACATGGCTGCAATGTAGGGTGACCATATTTTGAGGAGCAAAAACCGGGACAGGTCCGACATAAAAGAAAGACTAAAGACGTTACTCTCGCTTTTATATCTGGCCTGTCTCGTTTTTTTGCGTAGCTTTGTGAATGTGTGCCTATACATGTGTGTAAATGTGTGTATATATATATATATATATATACACACACACACACATTTATAAGACTACATATATAAAATTAGCTATGGCTTAACCTCCCGCACTGCACCCCCAACCCACCACTCTCTGCTCCCCACTCCCTCTCTCTGCTGGGAGCAGACAGGGGACTGGGTTGCCTGACAGTAAACATAAATTCCTTTAATTATTTCATACTTTGTAGGTGTGTTTACCTTATGCTTCCCTAGATGATCTGACCTTTGTCCCAAAAACCGAGACATTTATTTAAATTTAAGAGAGGCGTCGGGACACCGGGCCAGTCCTCTAAAAACCGGGACTGTCCGGGGAAATCTGGGACGTCTGGTCACCCTAGTGGGCACCTGAGCAAGGAAGCTGAGCAAAGAAGGCTCTTGGCGCCCTGCGGAGGTGCCCTCTTATCGCATGGACACCAGAATGGGGTATAATAATTTACATGGGTGTTCAAGGAATACGCAGGCAGCTAGGGTCATGTATACGCAAGGGGGGCTCAGATGGAGAGCAGGGCAGGCACCGTCTATGTTCAAACTCTTTACTATATAAACGTTCTAGACTGTTAAGTATTAACAGTGAGTGCAGTAGTTCAGATTACGTTTTGTTATATTTGGCTAACAATGACCAATCTGAAATACTTGGCGTTTCACATTGCATTCGTTGGCTAGCTGGCCTTGGCGACAGCCAGGGGTGCGGGAGCTGTGCGGGTCAGGCCACTCCTGGCGGCAGGCGGAGGCCTGTGCATTTTACATGAATTAACCAGCTCCCAGTGCATGCAGCCTAAAACACGAGGCCCATTGTGCACTAGCAAGCGTTTCGAAGCCCCGCGCCTTCCGTACCCTCTGCATGTTTAATGATCAGTGAACAGCTCCTACAAGGGGGACCTTTTCAAACTGAACACGAGAAGACGGTACTAATGCCCTGTTATTGTATTGTCGATCCGTGGGCATGTGAGGCTTACCAACGCTCCCAGGTTGAAACACGTTTTCGCTTATTTAAACCAAAATGTATTTTTCTAACACTTTTTTCACTTTATCCCCTTCCTCCCATTTCCTGTGGCACTTCAAGTGACCTTATTGCGGTACAAGCGCTATATACAGTACACATAACACGGAGCACAGCTTTCGGACGCTGACTTAGGTTGGGCTGAAGAGGTGCTGACTTTCACTTAGCGGTCGAAGAATTTTAAACTACGTAGGCGAACTGAGATCCTGAGTGTAGTGTGGGCGAGTTCAGACGTGACTAAAAATAACAAAATATTCTGCGGCTATTTATACAATGTGATGTACCTCAGATGAAAAATAAATGCTTGTTAAAATAGTCTGTGAGAAATGCATTGTTCTGGTAGGAAAGCCCGGTTGGTTGGTGCAGTCACTTCAGATGTCTGTGATTGCAGCCGGAGGGTCGCTGATTTGAATCCTGGTGGGCAATAGGGACCTCTGTATTTATAGTGCTGTGAGGTCCTAGCCTGTAACAATAAGCGCTTTGAATATGAAAGTAATTGTTTAAAAAAAATGTATAGTACATAGTATAAGTTAGGCTGCTGCGATTAAAAAAAAGTGTTAGATGTAAGATAGGCTGCAGAGTAAGAGTGTCGTGAAATGTGCAGAAACTATTCAGATTCATAAGAGATTCAGTGTTTAAGTTAGAACTCTGCTTTCGGAAAAAGTTATTTTTTGATATTAGTGGTTCGCAGCCTGTACCTAGTGCAAACCTTGTTGTATTGGTTCCCGGTAAAAGGACGCATTCCAGAGCTAGTAACACCCTCACGGAGCCTCTGAAACAGAGTAACTGCCACCATGAAACCCCAAAGATTCGATTGGTTAGTGCCGGTGTTGGTTCCCAGGCGCCTCTTACCTGTACCGAGTACCCAGCTGCCCATGTCTGCGTTTGCTTCGGATGGGGCTCCCTGGAGAAGGGTTCGTTGCTTCCTTGTCTGTCCCCTTCTCCCTTTTACATCCGGGAGATGCCTCCTTCGCTTTCAATGTGAGGCAATCCACGCTCGGCAATACATGTCGTGGAGGTAGCGCTTTAACAAGGAATGGGGATTGCGTTGATAAAATTCAAAAACACAAAAGAACGAAAAACAGCCTGAGAACATCCTTCCGAGTAGATGGCGCCAGCTTCAACCTGCTTCTAGAGAGTCGTGGATGCTGACACGTTTACACCGCGACAGTGACATGGGGCGTGGGCGAGAAAACACTGACATTACCCTCAGGGCATTTGCACAGAGATATTGGCTCTAGGACATGGTGATAGTGAAAAAGACCTTGGTCATCAAGACACTGTGACACGGGGACATTGACAAAAACTCTGACAGCAAAATACTGACCTGAACAGTGTGATACTGACACGGCTGTGGAGCACAGGGCATGAAGACATGGGCCAGTGACAATCGGGGAATAGACATGGACATCGGTACGAGCGAAGGTTCTGGCCCCAGCTAAACAATACTGTCCACTGACAGCCTTCAGGGCCAAGAATCTGCACCGAGAACAGAGGTTGTGGTTTGCAAATACCTCCTGACCTCTAGTCATTTGCGACCGATCACCAAAGTGGCGGGTTGTGTAAAGGCCTTTCTTGACACAAAGACCCCGTGCTCTTGTTCTGCTTGAAGAGTGTGTCTCTCCCTACACCCCTCGCAGAATCTTTGCACTTGCATCCTATGTTGGCACCCTCTTACACACAGGAAGTGACAGCGCCGAACTGGTTCGATTGATGAATCTCTCTGCGCTCGCACAGCAGCCTAGGGGTTTTGTTCTCTGCTCAGGCAGTTCGCATCCTGCAGAGAGGACAGCAGAGGCTGAGCTTGCAGCATAGCTTCTGCTGATCTGTGACAAACGGTGAAGCTTCTCTATTTCTCTTTCCTGCTTCCACAGCTGTCTACTGACCACAGGGCTCGAGGCTCAACTTTATCCAGTACATTTTTGTAACCAATGACTGAAAAGGCAGGGATTTCATGTAAAAAGTGAAACTACAAATACCCTGAATCCAAAGGTTGCCTACAAAGCTAACTAGATAAATGGTCATTGTCCTGACAAGAGTTCACCTGGCATCTCTGTACTCCATCTCTCAATATGGGGAACATGGCCAATAAAAACATAATATGGCTGCTGAGCAGTTTTGGTTCTGCCAATTAAAAGGAGAGATGGCCGAGCCAACAAATTAACAGGGAGAGTTGAGCCAACTCTTTGGCTTGGCTGCAGGAGCCCATGCACAACTCTAGTCTTGAACATATTTGCATGTGAAACGTGCAACAAACATCATGTAAAAGTATGATAATTGCTTATATTTTTAATTTCTTTAGCATGGGAGAATGATTCACCTCAATACTCCAGTTTCGATCACTGCATTGAGAGGCGTTTATTAAGTTATAGTTTTTTAAACATAAACTTAAAAATATTCATAACCCACGCCATTACTGAACTAAAAAAAAAGTCGGTTGTTATTATATATGTGGCCTAGATTTTTATTACATCAAAACCAAAGGAGGGGGAGGTAAAAGTGAATTTTATTAGCAGACTGACTCCACTTCCCTTGTAATTATAACAAAACAAGAATGATAGTAGTGCCTAGTTAATTTCTGTTGTGTGTATCCTCTCAGAAAAGATAATCCTTTCAAAGGGACTCTGGCCAAGGAAGACTCTGTGGCCTACTTCCGCAGTGAGGCCTTGACCGGAATGTAACTGCACTCAGCGGGCTCACGCGCTGTAACCGAGGGAGCTCTTTAGATCTTGTCCTCACAGAGGGGATCTTCCCAGTTAAAATTGCCTCAAGGATTACCCCAAGGTTCACATTTTATTTGGCAGTTTCTTTGGAAAGAGGCAAAAACAAAAGATAGATGCCAGTGAAGTCTAACAGCTCTCCTGCATCAAACGGATGTCTCCATGTTTCCACCGGCTACTTACTCCGTCTATTCACCCAAATGCCATGGGTAGCAGAAGTGACATCACGTGACCTTTGACCTCCACTTTCACTCACACATACTTACACTACACACAAATTCTCACTTGCACACACATCCTCTCACATAAACACAATCACACCCTCAAGTACGCATACACCATACATTTAAAAGCATTTTTACTTTCCTCAGCTGCCATGGAAGGGCATATTTAAACTTATTGTCCCTTTTTTTTATTACACTAATAGTGAATAATGTGTTATTATTTACTATTAGTGTAATAAAATAGGCAGGAAAGTGAGTGAGTCCCCACTGAAGTCCATAAAGAGGGGCTGCCCCTTTCTTCCTGGCACTGAATGTGCAACCTCTGAAGCCAGGGGTCGCAAATGTAGTGCCAGGGGTCGGAGCTGCGACCCCTAAATGACTTCCATGCTTATTCGCCCAAACATGTCATGTGGCTTTCCTGGAACCATAAGAGATCGCTGAATTGTGCAGTATGAAATGCAGTGTTAGTCTGGATGGCAATCACCTTACTGGCGGAAACCGAATGTGCTTCAATATGCCCCATTTGCTACACGTTCCCTCAAAGCCTGTTTGAGTAAGAACCCCAAATCCACTGAAAGGCTGCACGTATTCAGGTTAAGTGTAATTTTGGTCAAGGTTTCTGTCCAAATACTATTTTAAATATACCACTTCACACTTATTTTCAATTCTGTCCAGTCCGCCCCAAAGTCACTCACCTCTTGCAGATGACAGTTTTCATGAATTGACAATGTTTTCATGACCGTTACCCTGCACTCCCTTATTAAATGTATATTTTTATCAATGTCCTCATTTCCGTAAATGTATACTTTTTATATTTATTACCAAATATTTGTTGATTTAAAGTAATAAAATACCTAAGTTTAAAAAAAAAATAAAAAAAAAATATATAGGAAATGTATCCTTCAAACCTTTAAAATCTCTCCCTTCTGCTGAAGACTTTTGTTGTTGTTGAGCATTACCCCCAAACATGTATTTCAGGTTACTGGCCTCACCTTGGTTGGTTTGGTTACTAGTCATTGTGAATGAAGCAAGATTTCCGTTATGTACAGAGGTGCGGCTACGTCTCTGCCAAGGTTCATGTTGTGTTACTGCCATCTGGTGGCGGTTTATGCAAACTGCGGATACTGCGCGAACCTTGCGACCTTTATTCCGTTCCAGGATCCGTCGCTCTTTGTCATTTTGAGAGATTGGCTTTCGGTCCGAACCGTCCGACTTCTCGGATGAGGCTTCACACTCGAACTTACTGCGCCTCATCGTGTCCTAAACCTTTCAAGGTGCTTCACCTCACATGCCTTTGGAGGTACTTCTTGGACCAGATAGTTGTTCACCGTGTCCCATAGCAGACCCAAACAATTCTCGTTTGAACCGCGCCTGGTTCCCTTCCAAAGGAAGACCATGACCAATGATAGCTCCTTTCAACCAGTGCTCTAGAGAGGTAAGTAATGCGCAGCGGCAAACCACTCGCCCTGAGCACCCCCTGCGCCCACAGGTTCCTGGTAATTCATCCCGAGCAGCAGGGAGCACATTCTAGCTTTTGGCTGCGAGGTCATGTGAACGACGTTGGCACCAAGATTGATATCTACCTGAAAAACCAAAACGATCCCCTGACGTACACCAGCCAAGAACATTCAAACAGATAACTCTCCGAGTTGCTCTCCTGGTTGCACCGTGAAATTGCTCAGAATTGGAAAAATACCGAGGCTCCGTCGTTATACTGCTGGAGGAGAGGAAGGCCTGCGATCCCCCCGCGAACATCCCAGAATATGAGGAAACTGGGCCCCATACAGAGATATCCAGATCGATCTGAACAGACCAAGCCCCGTGGTCAGTGAACGCAGAGAGCCGCAAGTATCAGGTATGTTGTAATGTTCAGGCCTGGGCTGCAAGGGTAGAGGTATCTTGAGTTCCCTATAACATGTAGCCCAGTGTTGTGGGTGACGACTTGTCAATGTATTTACATTCGGAGTTTTCAGTCTATTTAAACACATTTTATTACACTTTTCCTTAGCGACAAACGACCGAGTTTGAAGGTGCAGCCCGCTGGAACGATCCGTTGGCCCGTTGTACGGACAGGCAAGCCCTGCCCCAGGACCCAGGATCCGGGAGGGCCTTTAAGAAGCATGGGGCGGGCCATTATGAGAAATGGATTTATGTAGCTTCTCCCGGGTGTCTGAGACCTGGGTCCAGGCACGTTGAATAGACTTCTAGGGGGCGAGCTTAATGCTCTGCTACTGCGGGGGTCGTGCTTACTAGTTTTATCTCTATTTCTAGGGGGTTTTGTGTTCCCAGGTTTTTTATGTCTTTGGCTCCCTTTGTATCACTCTCCTTTCACTCTGTCTCACCATCCATTCTCCCCGTTTCACTCACTTCTCTCTCTCTCATCCTCCTTTCTCTTTCCCTCGTCCTTCTTTCCCTCAGTCTCCTTTCTCTCCACCTCACCCTGCTCTTCTCACCCTCTGCATCCTTCTGCCTCACCCGTATCTCTCCAACTCACCCTCCTCTCTTCAACTCACCCTCCCCTCCTCAGCTCACCCTCCCCTCCTCAGCTCACCCTCCTCTTTCTCTTCTTTGGACATCCCAACCTTGTGTCTCTTGACAGTGTCATCCTCTTTCTCTCCGTCCTCCTCACCCTAATCTTCCTTCCCTCACCTTACTCCCTTTCTACCTCCAGGTTCACTCTTTTTATTTCCCTATCCTCTCGCTACACTTGCACTTCATTCTTCTCTCACTTCACCTTCCTTTCTCTGCCGTAGCCTTCTCTTACTCTGTTCCTCACCCTCCTCCTCCTTCTCTTCACCGCACCCCCCCTCTCCTCCGCACTGTCCCTCCTCTCTGCCTCCTCTCTCCCTCTCAGACTCCTACCTGTCTCCGCTTCACCCTGTCCTCTTTGAAACACAGCCTTCTCTCTCCACCTCAAGCTTCTCTCTCCACCTCCTCCTCTTCTGCCAGTCTCACTTCACTGCTGCTGCCCACGGGGTTATACTGTGGAGTATGTGAAGGAACCTTAAGCTGCTTCCGCAAGGCTGCCTGCTTGTGTGGGTATTTGCATGGGCATACATGGAACTTGCAGTCCTGCTGGCCTGTGCCTGGTCCTTACCGGCAGCTCGCAACATTTACAAGTGCTGGAGCACCAGCGCCTGGGTATTCAGTGTCTGTGTGCAGAAGATCTACAAAGACTTGGGGAACATGCACATTGTAAACAGATTCCAAAAGACTGAGAAACTTTTTGAAGTTGTTGATAATGCCTTTTGTTGTCCATTTACTTCAAATATGGGTAATAAGAATTGGAATAACAGTCAGAGTTGGTAACTTGCCAACATCAGATGTGAGCTTGTTCCTTCCCTTAGCTGCGCGCCCTGCCAAGTGCACAGGTTCTGCGGACCATGACTGGAACTGGGATGGTGGCTAGCTTCTCAGACAATATCTGTCTGTCAGTCCTTTGAGTAGAATGTATTTTAAGGGGAACAAAGTGGACATGTATAGCTCATGTGAGTACCTCAAGACTGAACAGCCTATTCTAAATTGTGATTGGCAACTCCCCTCTTCTGCCTTCCTCTGTCTAGACTCCTATTCCATCACCCTCACTGTCTGTCACACTCCCCGCCCGTCACTCTCCTCTCCCTTGTGCTCTACCACTCTCCATATAACACTCCTTCCCTGCACCAACTCAATTGACATTTTCTCATTCTCTCCGCTATTACCTTTATTTCTTATCATCCTAATCATTTGTCAGCCTCATCCTCCACCCCTCCCTACTCCTCACCCTGTACTCACCACTCAGTGCTTAATTTGTCAATAAAAATGTGCCGGTGCCCAAATCCCTCCTCCTAAACATGTGGCTGCTGCAATTAAATGTGGGAACA
Organism: Pleurodeles waltl; assembly: GCF_031143425.1. Lineage (NCBI taxonomy): Eukaryota > Metazoa > Chordata > Amphibia > Caudata > Salamandridae > Pleurodeles > Pleurodeles waltl. The sequence goes on from NC_090451.1 coordinate 533,582,415, forward strand.
CGGAATACTGAGGCAGCGTAATCCTGAAGCCATCTCGGGCCTCTTCAATACATTTAAAGCCACTCCCTGCCCCTTCAGCTCACTCTTGCAGCTTTCTCCCTTTGTGACGCTTTTTGGTTTTTCTCTTCTTCCGTCTCTCCCATATGTGTCTTTTGCTCGCAGTAAATGCTTGAGGCAGAGGACTAAGCCCCAGCCCTCAAAAATAAGTGCCGGTGCTGAGCACTGGAAACAACATGTACAAATTAAGCACTGTCACCACCTGTCCCTTTCTCAGTTCAGGTCTATCAACCGCATTGCTCATTGTTCTGCTGCTATATCCTCCTTCATCCGCCTCTAACACCATCTTTACCACATTTTCTAATTTACGGCACACAACTCTCCTGCTCCTCTGTAATCAGCCCTTCTGTCATATTTATTCTCTTCCCTTCTACTCACTATTTGACTCTAATTTCATCCACCTCTTTCATTACCATTTCTTTTCTCCTATCCTTCCTTTTTTCCTTACCCTCATCTCTCCTGTCATCACACTCTTCTCGAAGTACCTTCCAGTTCTCATCTCTGTGCTGTTCCCATTACCACTTCCTCTTGTCAAGAATCTCGATTTTTTTTTTTATTAAGTTCATTGCCCTACAGAGCCACAGTCATGGAAGTGCTGGACCTGTTTTTTAGGATTTCTGACAAAAGGGCACCATCGCATCCACAGCTGTGAGTTAATGGATAGTTGAGTACATCAGTAGTCTAACCAGGTTAAGTGCTCTGCCTTTCGTAATGCGCTTAAACGCAATTACTTGAAGCCCAAATTAATGTTTTGTTTGTCAGGGTCCTGGGGCACCTAGAAGCTCCAAATGTTTATATTGTTGGTAGGACATACACATATTTTATGGCGCTTGCTCTCCTAATCTTGAATCCGAAATGAAAGACTGAATAGCAATGTTTAAATTTATGAAACCACAGATTGTTGGAACAACTTGGCAGTACGTGCATTCGCCCACTATATTATCTTATTGGTTTAGTATTGAGGGGTTACAGCGGCCCTATAAACCATTTTTATCTATGTGACATAAAAGTAAAATTTGGTGGCAGAGAAGAAATGCTCAGTCCCCTACCCCCTACAGGGTGCTGCCTGTGTCTTAAGCTCCTTCTGAATATGTTACACTCAGCTGCCCCTCTGGAGATTGGGAGTAGGCCATACAGTCGCAGTCCGAGGTGCCAGGGTGCCACAGAATAGCTGCCAATACTCCTCTTTGTATAGCAGGAACTTGCTCTGCTCCTGCCCATGCTGTATCTGTGTTTTGTTGGTGAAACTTGTAACCAAAAAAAAAAAATAGCAATCCAGAAAATCCGAAACTTGTGGCATCTGCAATGTCGTTTTTCAAACTAGTGTCACAAATGAAGGATAAAGTCTCAGCAGGAACAAAAAAAAAACACTACTAAGATATAACTTGGTTGTGTGTATTTTTTCAAATACTTTTCTTGAGTTTGCAAAATCCTATAAGATTATTTGTGCCATGTGCAGCGCCACTTTTATTATCCACCAGGGAGGACCAAATTATGCTGTAGGGTGTATTAAATTATGCCACAAGAAAAGGCTAATTATGCAGCCTAGTGTGGCATATTCTGAAGCAGTACACGTTAACACTGTATAGGCAAATATATCACCTCATTACTATCAGTATAACATCTAAATACAGCAATACAGAGTTAACCTGTCTCTTTATGGCAAGAGGCCTGCCACCTCGTGGCAACACATTGTATTGTTTTATTGTAATTTTTAATCCGTGTAAACTAGAACCCTTTAAAAAAATAAAAACAGCAAATTATGCAGGAGATGATGGACTACGTGGCAAGTGTGGCCGATCCATAATTATGCAGAAACGATGACGTGCTGAATCACAAAATTCCAGCGGTTCTAGCCATATACCATCTCTCAAGTACTCTGTAATGGGAGCTAGCTGGAATCTTTTGATACAATAGACGTGTCATAGGTACCTGTGCTTTTCACATGTGTTAACAACCACCACCCCCATGAACTTCACACCTATCCAGAAGCACTTCCAAGTAGCCCATCACACTGGTGTTTTTCATTGAAGTTGAACAGCTAGACTCAGAAAGTGAGCCTGGAGGCTCACAGGGAACATAAAGAAAAATAATTTATGTTTTCTACTTGCATATGGGCTCTGGGTGGGCCACGGAGCTACTCTGGGTGGGCCTGGGCCACCTGCCCACCACCCTCCCCCCGCTAGAACCGGGCCTGCGTACATGAGCAGTAGAACCAAGTTATTGCACAACATCAATCCACTTTTATCCTTACATGCATGAGTCTTTGGCTAGCAGATTCTTACCATCCAAGTTCTGCCAGAGCCCCACCTGAAGTGTGGCACTTCTGTTGGTTATGTGCAGAGCGCACATTCAAAGAGTGGCTCCTTAGCACTAAAGTCATCAATAAATGGGGCTGTGTGCGTTTCTGGAGGTCAGATGATTGGGAACAGTGCATGTGTGTCTGCTTGGGGAGTGTGTTCGGCAAGTCAGGGGCTAGACACAATTTCCTCTCTTAGAGGGCTTGGCACTGAGCTCCGAGATCATGCCCTGATTACTGTCCTCCATTTTGCTGCTATGAGAAGTTCTAATGAAGGCGGTGAAAAGTAGTCTCCTGTATGTAGGCCCTTGAACCCAATTATCTCGTTTAAACCGCCCGCCGTCTGTGCCCATGCTCCACTACTCTCTACAGCGCCAAAGTCCGCTTTATATAACTGTTCAGTCCATGTACCTCTAAAGCATGCACTGTACCCGCTATTTAAAGAACGTTCTTTAGGGTGAGCGAGATTTGTTCTGTCTCAGTTCTGTCACTCCTCGAGAGGACTCTGGAGCAGGCAATGACACAGCCACTCAAATAGCATGAACATGTTTGCTTGTTGTCAATATAGCTGGTCTCTTTTGTTCCCCTCCACAGCACATTGATGGTGCCCCAGATGTTCTTTACACACGAGGCACTCCCTTGTTTTTCCAGTGACTTTCATATCCCGTTCTTATACCCTTGCATCTTTTGCAAAGCCCTGAGCTCTAAGAAAGCCAGTTTAGATCTTCCAGCCATCAGCCCAAAGGTTGCTGGGAGTTGTAGTTTCTTTTCACATTGAATATTTGTCTCTACAAGTGCGAGCGCACTTACCGCTGAAGCCTGACAAACCGGGACTGACTGAAAGTTACCTCCATGAAATTGAGCGGGTTGACAACTGTGCAAGTAACTTAATTTGTTTTTTCAATATATGGTCTTTACAAGTATGTGTAGCACAAAGCATTGCAAATTAAATAAAGATTAATCTTGACAGATTAAAAAATCTAAAAGTAGCTCTAATCTCAAGCAATACTGTGCACTTTATGCCCTCCGTCCTAAGCATAGTGTCAAACAGCTTTTAAAGATAAGTTACAGAACTTTGAGATGGATCGCAAAAAATCTCAGTAAATATATTTCCACAGGATGCAGAGAGACATTCCAGATGGAAGTGCTAAACTTTAATTTGTTCAGGCATGAAAAGAACAAACCAATATGGAGAATCAGGGCTTGTGCGAGGGTATTTGGTTTTCCACTCTTTAAGCGGTTTAGAAATGCGGCCTTTCAGGTTTGGCTTCGCCATTCTAAGCAACCCTTGCGGAGCTCGACTGCCAATGTCACAAATCATTGTGGTGCAGGTAGGGGTGTGCTTTGGAACAACTATATATTGCCAAAGTCCCCAGATATCACTCTTGGACTTCTCGGCTTTGCCAATGTTGTTTCTCGATGCTGTGCACGAATTTGTGCGGATAATAATCCCCACAAATAATAATGCGGGAGTGAGGGAAGAAGGGCAAAGCAACACACGAGGTAGAGAGTACTGTGGAATGCCTGAACTTGAGGAGAAGCAGCTGAGAGAGTGAAACACACGAGGTAGAGAGCACCACGGAATGCCTGAATGTGAGGAAAAGCAGGTGAGAGTGTGCAGCACAGGAGGGAGAGAGCACCACGGAATGCCTGGATGTGAGGAGAAGCAGGTGAGAGAGAGTGCAGCACACGAGGGGGAGAACACCACAGAGTGCCTGGACATGAGGAGAAGCAGGTGAGAAAGTGTAACACACGAGGTAGAAAGCACCACGGAATGCCTGGATGGGAGGAGAAGCAGGTGCGAGAGAGTGCAGCACACAAGGGAGAGAGCACTGTGGAATTCAAATGCTTGGACTTGAAGAGAAGCAGGTTAGAAAGTGCAGCACACATGGGAGAGAGCAATACATTGCAAATGGACAAGGGGCCAAGCTGCCAGGTCGCAGGCACCGGAGACAGGTGTGGGCCGGATCGGAACGGTCAGGGGCAGATGCCAACAGTGGCCACCTTTTTGAATTGCCTTCTCTCCCATGGGGTGCAACCATTGGTTGCTCCCATCGGTGGCAGGGTCGCCCGGGCGGTCGTCAGGGGCGGCAGGGCATGTTAAGTAGTGGGCAAGGTTGCCCAGATTACACATCTGTAAGGAAATGCCTCCTTGGCATGGTTACCCCCTGACATTTTGCCTTTGCTGATGCTAAGTTTTGATTTGAAAGTGTGCTGAGGCCTCCTAACCAGGCCCCAGCACCAGTGTTCTTTCCCTAACTTGTACTTTTGTTTTCACAATTGGCACACCCTGGCATCCAGGTAAGTCCCTTGTAACTGGTACCCCTGGTACCAAGGGCCCTGATGCCAGGGAAGGTCTCTAAGGGCTGCAGCATATCTTAGGCCACCCACCCTGGGGACCCCTCACTCAGCACAGACACACTGCTTGCCAGCTTGTGTGTGCTGGTGAGGACAAAACGAGTAAGTCGACATGGCACTCCCCTCAGGGTGCCATGCCAACCTCACCCTGCCTATGCAGTATAGATAAGTCACCCCTCTAGCAGGCCTTACAGCCCTAAGGCAAGGTGCACTATACCATAGGTGAGGGCACCAGTGCATGAGCACTGTGCCCCTACAGTGCCTAAGCAAAACCTTAGACATTGTAAGTGCAGGGTAGCCATAAGAGTATATGGTCTGGGAGTCTGTCATGCACGAACTCCACAGCACCATAATGGCTACACTGAAAACTGGGAAGTTTGGTATCAAACTTCTCAGCACAATAAATGCACACTGATGCCAGTGTACATTTTATTGTAACATACACCCCAGAGGGCACCTTAGAGGTGCCCCCTGAAACCTTAACCAACTACCCGTGTAGGCTGACTGGTTTTAGCAGCCTGCCACACTCGAGACATGTTGCTGGCCACATGGGGAGAGTGCCTTTGTCACTATGTGGCTAGTAACAAAGCCTGTACTGGGTGGAGATGCTTATCACCTCCCCCTTGCAGGAACTGTAACACCTGGCGGTGAGCCTCAAAGGCTCACCCCCTTTGTTACAGCACCACAGGGCATTCCAGCTAGTGGAGTTGCCCGCCCCCTCCGGCCACGGCCCCACTTTTGGCGGCAAGGCCAGAGGAGATCATTAGAAAAACAAGGAGGAGTCACTGGCCAGTCAGGACAGCCCCTAAGGCAACCTGAGCTGAGGTGACTCTGACTTTTAGAAATCCTCCATCTTGCAGATGGAGGATTCCCCCAATAGGGATAGGAATGTGACCCCCTCCCCTTGGGAGGAGGCACAAAGAGGGTGTAGCCACCCTCAGGGCTAGTAGCCATTGGCTACTGCCCTCCCAGACCTAAACACACCCTAAATTCTGTATTTAGGGGCTCCCCAGAACCTAGGAACTCAGATTCCTGCAACCTAAGAAGAAGAAGACTGCAAAGCTGAAAAACCCTGCAGAGAAGATGGAGACACCAACTGCTTTGGCCCCAGCTCTACCGGCCTGTCTCCCCCTTCTAAAGAAACTGCTCCAGCGACGCTTTCCCCAGGACCAGCGACCTCTGAATCCTCCGAGGACTGCCCTGCTCTAGAAGGACCAAGAAACTCCCGAGGACAGCAGCTCTGTTCATCCAAGACTGCAACTTTGTTTCAAAGGAGCAACTTTAAAACAACTGCGTTTCCCGCCGGAAGCGTGAGACTTGCTACTCTGCACCTGACGCCCCCGGCTCGACTTGTGGAGAAACAACACTTCAGGGAGGACTCCCTGGCGACTACGAGACTGTGAGTAGCCAGAGTTGCCCCCCCTGAACCCCCACAGCGACGCCTGCAGAGGGAATCCCGAGGCTCCCCCTGACCGCGACTGCCTGCTTCCCAGATCCCAACGCCTGATAAAGACTCTGCTCCCGCAGCCCCCAGGACCTAAAAGATCGGAACTCCAGTGCAGGAGTGACCCCCAGGAGGCCCTCTCCCTTGCCCAGGTGGTGGCTACCCCAAGGAGCCCCCCCCCTTGCCTGCCTGCATCGCTGAAGAGACCCCTTGGTCTCGCATTGGTTTACATTGGAAACCCAACGTGTGTTTGCACACTGCACCCGACCGCTCCCGTGCTGCTGAGGGTGTACTTTCTGTGCTAACTTGTGTCCCCCCCCCCCGGTGCCCTACGAAACCCCCCTGGTCTGCCCTCCGAAGACGCGGGTACTTACCTGCTGGCAGACTGGAACCGGGGCACCCCCTTCTCCATTGAAGCCTATGCGTTTTGGGCACCACTTTGACCTCTGCACCTGACCGGCCCTGAGCTGCTGGTGTGGTAACTTTGGGGTTGCTCTGAACCCCCAACGGTGGGCTACTTTGGACCCAAACTTGAACCCCGTAGGTGGTTTACTTACCTGCAAGAACTAACAAACTCTTACTCCCCCTAGGAACTGTGAAAATTGCACTGTCTACTTTTAAAATAGCTATATGTGATTTATGTGAAAAGTGTATATGCTATTTTGATTATTCAAAGTTCCTAAAGTACCTACCTGCAATACCTTTCATTTAAAGTATTACATGTAAAATTTGAACCTGTGGTTCTTAAAATTAACTAAGAAAAGATATTTTTCAATACAAAAACCTATTGGCCTGAAATTGTCTGAGTGTGTGTTCCTCATTTATTGCCTGTGTGTGTACAACAAATGCTTAACACTACTCCTTTGATAAGCCTACTGCTCGACCACACTACCACAAAATAGAGCATTAGTATTATCTCTTTTTGCCACTATCTTACCTCTAAGGGGAACCCTTGGACTCTGTGCATACTATTCCTTACTTTGAAATAGTGCATACAGAGCCAACTTCCTACAACATCGCTGTCTGGGTCCCCCCCCTGATGATCTCTGATGCCATCCTTGGCCTGCTCAAGCACCTGAGTGCTTCCCTGTTCCCCACCCTCCCATTCCTGTGTTAAGTCCACTAGGGGTACGTTCAATCATTGTTTCTAGCGGAGGAGGAGTCATGTTTGGCCACTAAAAACAGGTAGACAATCTTGGCATCAAGAATATGTGTAGGCAAATTCAGGATGGAATTGGATTGTTTAAGCATTTAGCTCAATCCGGGGCAGGGGTACTGCAGTCACCACTGGAAGGCTGGGAACACCTGCTACCGTGATTGTCCATAACTAGCTGGGGTACTCATTACACGGCCCTGGGGATACGGGGGTGGTGGGCTAGTATAGGGACCAAGGTGTGGCCCGGTTGGCCAAGGCCCACCTCTCGATGGGTGCCAGGGGGAATCCCTGTATGGGGGAGCTCTGGCATGGTTGTTTGGGGGTACAGCTGTTATGCTGATCCCAGCTCCCTCTGTCTTGAGTGGGTAAATGAGTTCACCTTGTAGAAGACAACCTATGGAGAGACCAGCAGGGTGTTGTCCGGGGTCCAAGTCAATTGAATCAGTCAGCACAACAAGGGCCTGAGGGGTGGTCAATCATGACTCCTTAATTTGATATGAAATTTAATGTATTCATGTATTAGCTATGGAGTATTTGATAGGTGATTTTATGTATTCGATATGCCCATGCGAACAATATGCTGTACTATACTTATTGTGGTATTTATGTGGAAAACAAAACATTTGTCGTGTTTATGAATTGTAATAAATACGGCTGGAGAATGTTATATTCTCTAACGCAAGAAACTGGCTTGCATTGGGTCCTTCTTGTATAATTTGCCATATGAAGGGTGAGTAATTGTATGTCTGGTTGAAATATCACCAGTCTCGCTGCAGTCCCCCACCTGTGCAGGGGGTGGCGGGTGTTTAGCAAGAGGAAGCAGCATCGGAGGTAGACAGCTAGTAAATGCATTAACTCTCATGGAGTGTGGAAAGAAAAGAAGTCGTTACTTAAGTGTGAGCAGTGGAAGGATACATGCCATCCAGTTAGAAGTATGCTGAAGAGACTGTTCAAGCGGAGAGACAAACAAAAGGCAAGCCACTGAATGAGAGGCAAGCACATGAGAGCAACGGTGAGAGGGTTGTAAGCCCCCAGTAGGCCTTTGGCTACCAGACAGCTTGTGCTATCAGGTACTGGAGACATAAAAACTGCCCCAAAACAATGGAAAGTATTTTTATTTTTTTAAATTTTTTTGTGTGCACAAAATCTGCATCAAGAGTTGGATGGAAAGTAATCAAAACTAGATCCCCTTTAAGGATTGCTGGAAACTTCTTGCCAGCACAGAATTTCTGGGATTCCCCACACTCTTTAGCCCACTCTGGACGCATATTTACCAGCTACCACTGGTTCGAGGCGTGGACATTAGTGGCTGAGTTGTCGGCAATAGTTAGGACGAACTATGACGCTTCTATGAACTGTGAGCGTTTTCCTTGATCTGGGATTCCTAAAGTGGGATTCTGACGGTTCCTTTGGCTGTTGGGCAAGTCCAGGTTAGGAAGTGTGCAGGAAAAGGGATCATTTAATTGGTCAGACGCTGTGACTTCCGATTCTTGCCGAGGGCCCACCGAGGAGGAGCTTGGGCAGAGTGGGTCTAGCAAAGAGATTGTATCCTCAGAACAGCTCCTGTCCGAGGTGTAAGGCAGTTATATCCCTGCCTTACACCTCGGGCACCACAAATCACATCCAAAGCGTCCAATAGCATTCTGTGCAGGGACACAAACAGATGGAGGGAGTCCACACAGTTGTCATTCTGGAGCAGAGGTTGGCAAAGCAAGACCTCGATGTAACTTGTCAGCCCGTGACGCACACGTGTCACCAGCACTGTTCTTCACCTCCAGCAACCTGCGCAGGCGCAGAGGCGGCTGTCAAAAGAGCCGCTCAAATAGTTATTAAGGACGTACAGAACGCTGCCTGCTTGACTGTCATTCAGTCCCAGCATCTCTGGTCTCTTGCAGCCTCTCACACTACCAGTAGCTCACTCATTGCCTGATGAGGTACTGTACTGGGCGTGCATCGGGGATGCTGCAGTTCTCTACTAATCATGGATCTGGTTACCACGAATTGAGATCCCAATAATCCCAAAAGGTGCTCATGAGTCTGGGATCTGCCCGCACTACGGATCTCCTAACACGTCTGTTTTATTTTCAATCACCGAGTCTTCCCATCTGCACTGCGCGAGCCCTGGTCCCAGTGAATGTTAATGTGCAGAAACCGGTGCCCCTGCCAAGACTTTCTGCACACCAGGCCTGATGAAATGCTTTCTCGAAGACCTGCCTAATTGCACAGTCTCCTTGAAACGAGTAAAATCAATGTGTGCTGATCAGGTAGATGCAGTGCGTCTGAAGTCGCTCGCTTTTGTCTCCCGCCCACTCCTGCGGCTGCTTTACGTCTTTATTCGTTAAAAATCTGTTATTTTCCGAGATGGTTTGCCATTAAGTAACTAGGACATGGAGACTACGGACTGAAGGAAGGACCCTCTATGGATCAAGCAGTGTGATCTGTGGCACTTGATTAGCGTAGATCCTACCAATAGATAGTCCAGGATGCCCTCCTTCCTGGTGTAAGCCACTGCAAAGAAGATATTATTGTGACAGTTTCAATGGTTTTTAAGACAATTCGTGGCCCTTTGGTGTTACTGTCCGTGTTTAGGGGTGTCCGACCATCCTGTGCCGTAGTGACAGGGCTCCAGCTGCAAAGCCCGCTCAAAGTGCTGATTCACAGATGTGCCTAGAATCGGCTGCTAAACCACACATCCAGCTTTCTCAGCCCCAAGTACCCTCGGGCGCTAAGGCTGCAGTGCCTGTTATGGGAGTATTTCTGATGTCCAAGGGATGAAATTGCATCTGCTAAGAAAACCGTGATTGGCCTCACCGCAACCAAAGGTAGGCTTATAGCGCAGGTGTGATATACAGGGAGTGCAGAATTATTAGGCAAGTTGTATTTTTGAGGATTCATTTTATTATTGAACAACAACCATGTTCTCAATGAACCCAAAAAACTCATCAATATCAAAGCTGAATATTTTTGGAAGTAGTTTTTAGTTTGTTTTTAGTTTTAGCTATGTTAGGGGGATATCTGTGTGTGCAGGTGACTATTACTGTGCATAATTATTAGGCAACTTAACAAAAAAAAATATATACCCATTTCAATTATTTATTATTACCAGTGAAACCAATATAACATCTCAACATTCACAAATATACATTTCTGACATTCAAAAACAAAACAAAAAAAAATCAGTGACCAATATAGCCACCTTTCTTTGCAAGGACACTCAAAAGCCTGCCATCCATGGATTCTGTCAGTGTTTTGATCTGTTCACCATCAACATTGCGTGCAGCAGCAACCACAGCCTCCCAGACACTGTTCAGAGAGGTGTACTGTTTTCCCTCCTTGTAAATCTCACATTTGATGATGGACCACAGGTTCTCAATGGGGTTCAGATCAGGTGAACAAGGAGGCCATGTCATTAGATTTCCTTCTTTTATACCCTTTCTTGCCAGCCACGCTGTGGAGTACTTGGACGCGTGTGATGGAGCATTGTCCTGCATGAAAATCATGTTTTTCTTGAAGGATGCAGACTTCTTCCTGTACCACTGCTTGAAGAAGGTGTCTTCCAGGAACTGGCAGTAGGACTGGGAGTTGAGCTTGACTCCATCCTCAACCCGAAAAGGCCCCACAAGCTCATCTTTGATGATACCAGCCCAAACCAGTACTCCACCTCCACCTTGCTGGCGTCTGAGTCGGACTGGAGCTCTCTGCCCTTTACCAATCCAGCCACGGGCCCATCCATCTGGCCCATCAAGACTCACTCTCATTTCATCAGTCCATAAAACCTTAGAAAAATCAGTCTTGAGATATTTATTGGCCCAGTCTTGACGTTTCAGCTTGTGTGTCTTGTTCAGTGGTGGTCGTCTTTCAGCCTTTCTTACCTTGGCCATGTCTCTGAGTATTGCACACCTTGTGCTTTTGGGCACTCCAGTGATGTTGCAGCTCTGAAATATGGCCAAACTGGTGGCAAGTGGCATCGTGGCAGCTGCACGCTTGACTTTTCTCAGTTCATGGCCAGTTATTTTGCGCCTTGGTTTTTCCCCACGCTTCTTGCGACCCTGTTGACTATTTTGAATGAAACGCTTGATTGTTCGATGATCACGCTTCAGAAGCTTTGCAATTTTAAGAGTGCTGCATCCCTCTGCAAGATATCTCACTATTTTTGACTTTTCTGAGCCTGTCAAGTCCTTCTTTTGACCCATTTTGCCAAAGGAAAGGAAGTTGCCTAATAATTATGCACACCTGATATAGGGTGTTGATGTCATTAGACCACACCCCTTCTCATTACAGAGATGCACATCACCTAATATGCTTAATTGGTAGTAGGCTTTCGAGCCTATACAGCTTGGAGTAAGACAACATGCATAAAGAGGATGATGTGGTCAAAATACTCATTTGCCTAATAATTCTGCACTCCCTGTATAAAGTCATATTCGAGGCATGTGTGCGCTGTGGGGTAGACTACAGAGCAAGGGTTGCAGGGAAGCTGGCAGACAGGGGTTGTGGCATGGTTAGGCTCTCTAGTTTGACCCACCGAGCGTTTACCCTATTTTCAGACCACTAATCAAGCCTGCAGAGGGCATGGAGGCTTCCGTCTGAGGTTCTCGGTCTTCCTGTGGGAGATCCTGAGAACAGACAAGGGTTTCAGAGACTGGATTTCAGCAAATGATAAAAGATCTTCCCGAGATTGTTGCCAGGTGAGTGATGGGAGTAGATGGGTGCTAATGATTTTCGGCATGGGTGCCTTTGCTGTGGTTTCTTTCACCCAGGTGTTTGACTGTTACACACTAAACCAAGGAGCCTGCCTTTAGAAGATCCTGGGTTTCTGAGGGCCCTGAACTTCTGCCCTTATCGGTCCGCATACTCTCCAATAGAAGAACAGACTTTCTGCTTAGTAAGTGCTTATGTGGTTCTACATTAACCATGGTATAGCTCTCTGAGGATATCGTTTAGACTTCTCCTATGGTCTTGCTTAATCAGTCATTCGTGCACGCGGGCTGCAGCAAAGTCTTCGTCATCCCTTACCACTACCTAATCAGTAAAAATAATTCTACAGTAAAAGAAGATTGTTGGTAAGCCGGGTGGAGTGAATATTCTAATTGTTTAAGGAAGCTGTCCAAATAGTGCAACACTAGTCAATCATACTTGGAGATTTTTCGTAGTCAAAAAGCTCCTCTAAGTGGCATGTGTGCCGCAGATACATTGCTATCATTAACAGAAAGGATAAGCAAAGCTGCCAGAAACCTCCACAATCATGGTCGCATAAAGCCTGGAAGCTGCTTCAAGCCCACATACTGATGGCCAAGAGTAAATGTACCTTTTGCCTCAGATGCCACTAGGAAATATGAATGCGACTGTTTTGTTATAGAAAAAAGTCATATAGGACGCTGGTTTAAGGCCTTAAGGTATCCCCTCTAATTTCACTCAAGTGGGACCGACTGCCCCATCGACTACGATCGAATTTGCTGTCTCCAAGCCGACTTTCCAAATACGTTATACAGGAGGCAGCACATTCTGTTTGGAGCAAGATTGTGGAACCCTCTCCCCTGCTAATTCGTCTGGAACTGTCTTACACATTTTAGGAAAGCAGTAAAGACATGGATTTGATTCAGCATTGGTTGTGCATCACAAGTTTGCGGAATAATTTTAATGAAGAAGTAACGGAGATTCAGTAATATGTGCTAAAGTGATGTCCAAAGGAATGGGAGACTACGAGAGAGTTGTTGTGTTAGCTGTTTGTCTGTGGTTGAGGGTATCGTGCTTGTGAAGAGGATGAAAATATTTTCTGTTCCATCCCTGGAAGGTCACAGAGTTGGAATTCAAAGGACACGAGAAAAGAGATATGAGGATGCACAAAACGAGGGACACCTACAGCGTCTCTGCCTTCAAACATAACCTTGTTTATGCCAAATGCTGCACAGCCTGTGCTTCCTCTGAAGAAAGCCACTGTGCCTACGAGGGACCCATATCACCAACACCAGGGACCAGAGGACCATGTTGTGGAATTCCCATTAACACAGTGTAACAATTATTTCAGCCTCGAGGTCGGGTAAGCAATTCAGATGGTTGCTTCTGGACTTGGCGTTCCTTCGAGAGAAGGGTCATGGGGTGTTTGTGAAGTGGTATATTTAATTTATTGTGCAGATATTAAAATCCATTGCAAGTTAAAACCGAGAACAATCGAATAATACAAACACAGATTGAAAACCCCAAGCTACCAATAAAACACGATACTGATACCGAACATTATAATCACAGTAAAATACTCGATTAGTTTGTAAACGTTGTGGTCTTGTTGGTTAGTTATCGATGGAATGCACAGATGGTGGAAAAGATCAGCTTAGTGAACAGCAAGAGTTGCACGCGGTGGTAAATTGACGCATTGATGGCACACTGTGCAGTTATCCCCATTGCTTTCGCACGATGTAGCCTGGGAGAGGCTGACCCTGGAACCAGGCACCACATGCTTTGAAAACATATAGCGACCAGGGACAAGGCCCCAAAGGGGATGTATAAACTAGTTAAGCGCATGGATTATGCTGTCGTTGAGGTCTACAATATTTGTCTTGTACAATGTATTTGTCTTGAACTATGGCTATTTCTGTGTTTTTGTAGGAGAGGCATGGCTTTATGACTTTTAAATAAATACATTTTTCCCAGAATGGACTGGTACACCAAACTTGAGGAGCCCATCTACACAGCTGTGGGCTGTCAGCAGACACATGCCAAGGTCTGGGGTAAATGGCTCGAACACTACGATCTCGGTTTGAGAGATCCACTTAGCTAAGTGGAACAATGTATATGTAGATCTACACAGATGGCTGACCTGATCGGTTCCTGTTTTGTTTTAGTTGTATCGCCTTATTTTTTGATTATCTGCAAAACTAATAAAATTGTTTATAAAATATACTTTTTTTTTCTTTGCTTTGTGTCAAATATTTTAATATAATTCATTGCTCCTTCTGAAGTGTTTCAGGCCTCCGGCTACAACTGAAACAGACTGTTGTGCAGGGGGTGTGGAGATCTCAACCATGAACATGCTGTAGTGTTTGTTCAAAGTGTGTGTATGTGGGTGGGGGGGGGGGGGGTTGTCAGTTGCTGAATAGAAACAGCTTGTATCTTTATCAGGTGTCTGTGGCCCAAAGGCTCATTTTGCCAGCCACATCTCTTTGGTATTGACTACTTTTAATGTCATCTGATCAAGATCAATAACTTAATGTCAACAGTTCTCTTCTTTGCTTGTCTCTTAGAATGAACCAGGCACCCACTGCAGGGTTTGAGATGGACGTGGGCAGCAGGACTACCCACCACTTCATGTATCCGGAGAGTGCCAAGAACTTGCCTGCCAATGTCAGCTTTGTGTTGGTGCCTTTTAAAGCGCTGGACCTGCTATGGATTGCCAGCTCGCTCTCCACCGGTCAAATCCGTTTGTGAGTACAGGAGCCATGTGCTCAGAGGTACCGATAAAATGAGACTGGGAAGGGTGTATGCCTGGTACGGAGTGGACAGGAGACGGGGTATTGCCATGGTCAGATTTACGTGCTGTTGCTTGCTTGGAAGCAGTGACTCTGGAGTAACATGAATTGAAATCTTATTGAGGCCACTTGAACCTTACCTCACGTCTAGATTTCCGAAGGGCGCTCAAGACCTGGCTGTTCGACTGAGCCCACCAGGACCTACTAGTGCCTGGATACCCTACTGGGTTATTAGCAGTGCTATATAAATCTAGCTTGATTGACTGAATGTTAATTCCCATCACTCCCATTGCGGACATCACATCTCAGGCAATCAATGTTGTTCAAGTATGCCTGCCCAAACATCCAGCATGAAGGATGCCAGATCCATTTCAAGCATCACTATTAGTAAATCATAATAAAGTGAAATGTTTGTGTATCCCTAACCTTAGCCCAGTTATCTATGGCCAGATCCTTTCAAATCTCTGCAGCTTAAGGAGTCCGCTCTGTCATTTAGGGCCTGAGAGCAGGAGATCTGTGCAGGTGTTTGCCCATCCACGCCAATCGAAGGGAGGACCTCTAAACCAACTGAGTCAGTTTTGATTGTAAAATATTTGACTACCCCTAAACTGTGATATAATCACTATGCTATGGGCCGTCATAGGATACATACAACTAACAGTGTTTGTGTTATCCTGGATGGCTGGTTAAATGCTTCAGAAAACCACACATGGATTCTGGAAGCTGGGGCAGAGGAAGAGGTTAGGAGCCCCCTGCAATCGTTGGGGTCTCTAGGATAGCCAGTTCTCACATAGTCTCTATATCTATTGGCTAGAGAGCCCCTCAACCACTGATGTCCACTGCTATCTTTTTGTGTCAGATTTCTTATTGAGTTTATATGTAGGTTCAAAAAAGCTTACAAATCACGTTTGGTGCACATATCTCTAGTTAACCATTGAAGCAACATCACCTACATACTCTTGTGAATGCACGTTTATTGAAGGATGACTCCACTGAAGACGGGAGAAAAGATTGACCTGCAAAATAAATATCAGCATAAATTGTGGACCAGGATCCACCTTTTAACATAAGCAAAACTAAGGTCTATGTGGAGGTTAAACTTTACACTCTTAAGAAATAAAAGATGCATGTGTATTTATGCTAACAACCCATTCAGTTGGCAATATTAGGTTTGGCTTACCCACGTAGGGGCAGCTTCAGAATCAATGATCTTCCAGTATATGATGTATTATGTATTATGTATGTGTATTGTATTGCTATAGCACAAATTTAGCCAAAAGACAGCGGAGCGCTGTACAGGGTCATAGAAAAGCATACGATCAATTACAAGCCTAAGGTGTAGTGCTGGAAAAGTCTAAGTAACTATTTAGTACAAACTGATCAATAGAGCAGTCCCCTTTGGCCACTTGTCTGGGTACCTGAATGTGTAGTCTGGACATTTTATTCTTTCTTGCAGTGAGCTGACCTATTCCTGGGTGCCCTCCTTCCTTAAACATGTTATTTTACTGTTTATTGTGCTACCATCCACAACCCATATATGTTGAGCCTAGGTACTGAATAATCAGTGAATCTAGGTCAGGCTTCTTTAATGAGTAGCTCTCCAGCTACCGATAAGTTTACTCCCCCGTGTGCAGCTTGCAATACTAAATTGCAAGCCTTTGCTTGGTTGAAATATTACATGCATACCAAAGTAGAAAATCATGTATTCAAGAAGCATATGTGTGCATTTTCAGAACTCACAACCTAATGTCTGGGGAAAAAATGCTGAATTTGCAAATACATTTAGAGCTGACAATTCAGCGATACATCAGGCGGTGTTGGAAAGACTCGGTATGAATACTATTATCTTGGTGCCATGGACATTGCAGTTCTGGCTGTTATGTTTTACCTACCAAGAGGCATTCCACATTGAAAAAGCTTTTTTTCACATCACTGCTGTCAGCCACGCCCGATGAAAGGCAGTGATCATTGCAGGTAATCTTACATATGGTGGCCACTAATGTAATGTTGTCTGATGTGTTCACCTTTAATTTTAGTAGCTCAGGTTGATTTTCATTGAACATCAGTGGCTCCTAATATATAGAAAAGGTTGGAGTACCCACTACCTAGGTACTGATGAGTCAATGAATCTGCTAGACCTTGGACATACTTTGCCTTGAGTGAGACCTCTCTCTTATGATGGACCAATGGAGTCAATCCTTTGTTACGTTTGACATCTCTAGTGACTGTGTCATCCCAGACCAACATCTACCTGTTTTAATGTGTTAAGCATTGCGTTGGTTGTTATATTATTAAATACTCTGATTTCATTGTTTACTTGCCTAGCCAGCTGTGTTCAGTTCTAACATGTTTATGTGCAGAGCAAACCACTCCTCGGCCATTTGCCCTGTGCCAAAAGACCCATGTAAAGGCTTCCCATCATGCAACGCATGTGTCTGTTATAAGGGTCTCCTAGGGCTGAACTTCTAGGAGATGCCTTTCCTTCGTGAGTTTTTTCCATCCCTCAGTGTTGGATACTGAGATATCTGGTAAAGAGGAATACTCTTCTGAGCCCTCCCTTTGTGCTGCAAAGTGGGGTAGTGAACCTTCTGTGTGCGCCAGAGTGGGGTAGGCAAATGAGTAATGTAATTGAAGGGTGAGATCTATTGGCTTTGGCATAGCTGATATCTTAATATCGAAGCACAGATGGTTTATGAATGTTTGGTTCACGTTTATCTGTCTACCTTCTGTCTAGGGCGCAAGGTGCCCTATACACTGTAAAATGTGCTTAAAACAGCATCTGTAACATAAGTTGTCATGCTCTAACAGATTTCCTAATGTTTCTTTAGCCACTTGGAAACATTTTTAGCCTGTCTCACCTCTCAATTTGAGGTAAATGATCTTTCTTTTTATCTGCAATTGTGAATGCAGCATACAGTCGATTTCCCATATTTTGAAGACATTTGTATTTTTTGGAAAGTGAAAGAAAATCGATAGTTTTTTTACGAAGGTTGCAATCTTTGCCTTTCCACTTCTTTCCCAGAAATCCTTTTAAGGAACCTGTATGTGAAACCTTCACCGCTCTATTCCTTTTTAATTAAAACATGCAGGTCCTCGAGGTTTTCAACATACCTACCCCATCTCGGAGTACTGAAGGCTATATAAATAGTATAATAAAATACAAACGCAGTTACCAAATTATTCTGGTTCTCAATGATG
Source organism: Pleurodeles waltl (assembly GCF_031143425.1). Classification (NCBI taxonomy): domain Eukaryota; kingdom Metazoa; phylum Chordata; class Amphibia; order Caudata; family Salamandridae; genus Pleurodeles; species Pleurodeles waltl. The sequence continues at coordinate 533,600,393 of NC_090451.1, forward strand.
ATTCATTCAAATTTTCCAATTTAAAATAAAATCGACGAGACTCATTTTTTTTACACCTCAGTTGTTCTTAGGAAATATCAATTGGGGTACTAGTCAGAAAGATGCTTCATTGATTTCGATTATGAAGGTAGGAAAGAGTTCATCTGATTTAGATTTGGGCCTAGAGCTTGGCTCAGTAAAATATTTCTTGTGGAAATGTTTCTTCCAGGCGATTCCTCTATATAGTTTAGAGTATATGGTTAGTTAACTGGGATTTAGTTAAAAACTACACATTGTAGAGCAGTGGTTCCCAACCTGTGGTCTGTGGGCCCCCGGGTTCGGCAGCGCCTCCTCAGGGGGTGCGTGACTGTTTAGGAAATTAACTAATATTAAAAGAATTAAAAAGTATTTATAAAAAAGTGGCTAAATATATAATTGAAGATTTTCAAACAAACAGTGAATGTCAATGAATTTGAAATCGGAGGCTAAAAATTAAATTAGTATCCTCAGATTTATTTGTGGGAGCAGATTATACATCAAACAGAATGTAGCATGGATGTTATGTGGCTTCAATTGAATTTAGAAAAGCTCCAACCTCCCTATTAAAATTATTTTTTTCTAGTTTTGTTTGCAAATTAAATAAAATGTGTTATTATTTGTATATGTGTGTAATGGAATGCTTGTTTCTGTATTTTTGTGTGTATTGTTTTGCGGTCCGAATCGACAAAGTTTAGGCCTGGGTACCCAGCCTGAAGTAATGGCTCGGTGGCGGACTCCCCGGATTCCAGTAATGATTCAGTGGGGGTCCCCGGGTTCCAGTAATGATAAACAGGGGGTCCACAGAAGTCAAAAGGCTGGGAACCACTGGTGTAGAGGATTGCCCAGATGGTGTTGCTTTAGCCACAATCCTCCACTTTTAAGCAGTCCTGTAGTTGACGTGGCTTGCTGGTTACCTATCCACTCAAACAAGAGTGGTTTACGTGCACTCTGGCCTCCCCATCTTCCATTTATTTTAATAAGAAATATGTGTGAGCCGATTTGTGACACAGTAACGTTCTCAGGCCCCAGGAGATATGTCTGTTTTTGTCAGTACAAGGGTTCAGGATTAAGGCTACTTAATGCAATATCAGGGTTTCCACCTCGTGATGTCTCGCAGTGGGCGCTTTGTAGGCCATCAGTATAGTGCAAGGTAGCACTTCTGAGCACCATAGGTCAATGGGAGCAAAGGGCTCTGGCGTCTTTCAGAAAATAATACCTTGGCCCCTCGGCATTTCCAGTATTTAGTGCTGTAACATTTAGGGGGTGCCCTTTGGGGACAATGGGCTCTAGGTCCGGTGCTCCTTTAAACAGCTCTGGACACTAGGAGATCTGCACTCCTGAGGGCGCCGCGTGCCTGTCACTGGAGCTCGGAAGGTAGTGTGTGCAAAAGCTTCTCCGTCCCTTAAAATAGTGGCTGTCAAAGCTCGCTGACCGTTAAAGTAAAGTATGAATGTAAGGGCCCATCATAATATTCAAAGAAAACATCTCCAGCTCGGACGTCATTTAGGGATCGCCTGTGGTCGCAGCTGCGGCCCCTGGCACTGTCTATGCGATTCCTGGCCTCAGAGGTGGCAAAATCAGTGCCTGGAACACAGGGGCAGCTAGGCCTTATGGGCGTCGGTGGGTGCTCCACTTTTTCTCTAATTTTTTTATTACACTAATATGAATGTTTTTTTTATTCACTATTAGTGTAATAAAAAGTGGAGTACAATTAGCTGGAATATGACCCTCTTGGTAGCTGAGGTAAGTAAAAAAAAAATAAAAAAAAATGTTAATGTATGTTGTGTGTGTATGTTAATTTGTGTGTCTGTGTAAGCATGTGAAATTGAAAAACAAAGGGCTTGTGATGTCACTTCCACTACCCCTGGCATCTGGGTGAATTGACGTTCATGATCTCCAGGGCCTGGAATCACTGGGACCCCTTGATTTAGTCGTTAAGAAGCATCTGTGCTCTCCAGGTTGCATTTGGGAACACTCGAGGCATTTTCATGAGCGAGTGCTAGGAGTACCAGCGCTTCTAGCATTGCTTGTGCCAGAGATGATATGCCCTCAGAGTGTACCGGATGCTGGAACACAACCTGCATCCGCAATGGAGGCTGGGTACGGAAATGTGAGAACATGATTGATCATTCTGCGGCAGACGGTTTTCATTAGATATGCGTGAAGTTGTGACTGGTTGGGAGGACCCAATGTACTCTGCAGTGATGGATGCGGGGTGTGATTGGTGCCACTTAAGGGCAAGTCTGTGCAGTGCGTGTGATGGATCTTCTCACCCCTCTCTGTCACTAATGATACCGTTCTCCCCTTTACAGCACCTATGCGCCCGTGAAAGCCTTCCTGCGGGTGGACAAGGAGAAGGTAACGCCCGGCGTCATCTACTCGTTCAACATGCAGTGTCTAGCCAACTCAGTGCCTTTGTGTGAGAGATTTTAGTTTGTGTTTAACATGTTTCCACTCGCCCTTCGCTGCAACTCAGATCTGTTAAGAAGGGCTGTTAGGAGATTATCCAGAGATTATCCAGACGCACACATCCAGAATGTGAGCGCCTGGATGACGTTTTCATCTACCCTGAATCAAAGGATCAGAGTAGCGCTTTGTCTGAAGCAGGAGGGCGCCCTAAGAAAGACCAGGATGGTGGGATCCACGGCAGACATTCAGGACATTATCCTGGGCAGCACCAGTATAAATCAAAACTGTAGACACTGTAACAAGACATGAAGACAAATTATATGAGATCTAACTAAATACTCTTGTTCTGTAAATCACACAAAACATGGTAAAGTTCCCTATTTTCAAAGACTGATTCTCCACCTAAAGTTTTTGTTTCACTGGTGGAAAAATATAATCTTACTACAGTTTTCTCAAAGCAGACTTTACATCTGACTTTTAAATAATGTGTTCTTGGTCTTAAATTCTTTGAATGCTTCCAGTGAGGCACCAAATGAAATGGTTAAATGAAACAACTGTGAAGAAACGTTATTTTCTATTGAAGCCTGGACAAGTGGTGACTCCAGCAGCCTCTCACTAGGCCTAGCTTGCAAGGCTAGTTAACTGAGTGTAACTGAGGTGCTTAGAGAGCAGCATTTACGAGAGCTCCATCCCATTCATGGCTAGTGGGGCTGTGACCCTGAAAATTGATCGATTCACTCCCTTCAAATTGCACCATTGTGGCTGATGTTTAACTGTGAGTAAATCTGCCCACAGACGGGTTGTTACCGTTTCAGAATGGGGGATACCTGCACAGAAAACGGGTGAACATCCACAAGTTGGCAGGTTTGGGGATGGTTCTAAAACAAATGTAGATAGATTTCCACCCAGAAATCTTGTGTAGAGTACTGCTGTCAAGACCAGGACTATATTTATTTTCATTGTTTGAAAATGGGGGGGACACCCCCAAAGTTGGTGTGGGTGTAAAATAAGTTTCTTAATGGAAATAAATTTCCCTATGGGAAACCATAAAAAGTTAATCAATGGTAATACAATTGTGCATTACATTTACGAATGCTGAAAGGCAGAAGTGTTTCATTTGTTGCATAAATGTATACATTTGAGTAGTCCTGCTATTATCGCTGTTTCCCAAGACTACTGTAGGAAGTCTTTGTAAATTTCAAGAAAGTTAGACATTTAGAACAAACTTAGAAGTAGCCCAGCAGGAGCACATTTCAGATTTTCACCAGGCTGTTGACTAATCAGGCTTGCAGTGCACTCAGATTAAACGCAGAGGTAGACTCAAAACCAAAAGCAGCCATTTAAAAACATTTCAAACAACCTCCACACTGCTGAAGATCACGTCTAGAAGGTGGCCCTGTAGTCATAGTTGGGCAAATGGCAACGTAATCTGCTCTTAAAACAGCCGCCCACGCATGTAACCCATCAGGAAAATGCCATAGTGGCAGAATGGCCACGACTAAAACTCACAGTAAACTCCTCTAGCAGGTCTGAAGAACAGAATTACACCTCTTATTTCAAGAAGGTGTGCATGTGAGTTTGTGTTCTTAAGTGCTTGTCTTAAATAGTTTCCAAAGATACAAAAGAAGATGAATGGATTTCCGAAGGATGGAAATTCAAGAATTGTGTTTGTAGGAATTTGGCTCTGTACGCACTATTTCATAGTAAGGAATAGTATGCACAGAGTCCAAGGGTTCCCCTTAGAGGTTGATAGTGGCAAAAAGAGATAATTCTAATGCTCTATTTTGTGGTAGTGTGGTCGAGCAGTAGGCTTATCAGAGGGTAGTGTTAAGCATTTGTTGTACACACACAGGCAATAAATGAGGAACACACACTGAGACAATTCCAGGCCAATAGGTTTTTGTATAGAAAAATATATTTTCTTAGTTTATTTTAAGAACCACGGGTTCAAGATTTACAAGTAATGCTTTAAATGAAAGGTACTTCACTTAGGAACTTTGAATTAGTAAAATAGCATATACAATTTCCACATAAATGACATATAGCTATTTTAAAACTAGACCCTGCAATTTTCAACAGTTCCTGGGGGAGGTAAGTGTTTGTTAATTTTTGCAGGTAAGTAAACCACCTACGGGGTTCAAAATTGGGTCCAAGGTAGCCCACCGTTGGGGGTTCAGGGCAACCCCAAAGTTACCACACCAGCAGCTCGGGCCGGTCAGGTGCAGAGGTCAAAGTGGTGCCCAAAATGCATAGGCTTCAATGGAGAAGGGGGTGCCCCGGTTCCAGTCTGCTAGCAGGTAAGTACCAGCATCTTCGGAGGGCAGACCAGGGGGGTTTTGTAGGGCACCGGGGGGGACACAAGTCCACACAGAACGTACACCCTCAGCAGCACGGGGGCGGCTGGGTGCAGTGTGCAAACAAGCGTCGGGTTTGCAATAGGATTCAATAGGAGACCAAGGGGTCTCTTCAGCGATGCAGGCAAGGGGGGGGGGGGGCTCCTCGGGGTAGCCAGCACCTGGGCAAGGGAGAGGGCCACCTGGGGGTCGCTTCTGCACTGGAGGCCGGATCCTTCAGTTCCTGGGGGCTGCAGGTGCAGTGTCTTTATCAGGCGTCGGGTCTTTGCAGCAGGCAGTTGCGGTCAGGGGGGAGCCTTGGGATTCCCTCTGCAGGCGTCGCTGTGGGGGTGCAGGGGGGTCAACTCTGGCTACTCACGGTCTCGTAGTCGCCGGGGAGTCCTCCCTGTGGTGTTTGATCTCCACAAGTCGAGCCGGGGGCGTCGGGTGCAGAGTGCAAAATCTCACGCTTCCGCCGGGAAACGTGTGTTGGTTCAAAGCTGCTTCTTTGTTGCAAAGTTGCAGTCTTTGTGGAACAGAGCCGCTGTCCTCAGGAGTTCTTGGTCCTTCTAGATGCAGGGTAGTCCTCTGAGGCTTCAGAGGTTGCTGGACCCTGAGAACGCGTCGCTGGAGCAGTGTCTTTAGAAGTGGGGAGACAGGCCGGTAGAGCTGGGGCCAAAGCAGTTGGTGTCTCCGTCTTCTCTGCAGGCTTTCAGTTCAGCAGTCCTCTTCTTCTTAGGTTGCAGGAATCTATCTTGCTGTGTTCTGGGAACCCCTAAATACTCAATTTAGGGGTGTGTTTAGGTCTGGGGGTTAGTAGCCAATGGCTACTAGCCCTGAGGGTGGCTACACCCTCTTTGTGCCTCCTCCCTGAGGGGAGGGGGGCACATCCCTAATCCTATTGGGGGAATCCTCCATCTGCAAGATGGAGGATTTCTAAAAGTTAGTCACCTCAGCTCAGGACACCTTAGGGGCTGTCCTGACTGGCCAGTGACTCCTCCTTGTTTTTCTCATTATCTCCTCTGGCCTTGCCGCCAAAATTGGGGCCGTGGCCGGAGGGGGCGGGCAACTCAACTAGCTGGAGTGCCCTTGGGTGCTGTAACAAAGGGGGTGAGCCTTTGAGGCTCTACGCCAGGTGTTACAGTTCCTGCAGGGGGAGGTGAGAAGCATCTCCACCCAGTACAGGCTTTGTTACTAGCCACAGAGTGACAAAGGCACTCTCCCCATGTGGCCAGCAACATGTCTGGTGTGTGGCAGGCTGCTAAAACCAGTCAGCCTACACGGGTAGTCGGTTAAGGTTTCAGGGGGCACCTCTAAGGTGCCCTCTGGGGTGTATGTTACAATAAAATGTACACTGGCATCAGTGTGCATTTATTGTGCTGAGAAGTTTGATACCAAACCTCACAGTTTTCAGTGCAGCCATTATGGTTCTGTGGAGTTCGTGCATGACAGACTCCCAGACCATATACTCTTATGGCTACCCTGCATTTACAATGTCTAAGGTTTTGCTTAGACACTGTAGGGGCATAGTGCTCATGCACTTGTGCCCTCACCTATGGTATAGTGCACCCTGCCTTAGGGCTGTAAGGCCTGCTAGAGGGGTGACATATCTATACCTATAGGCAGTGTGAGGTTGGCATGGCACTCTGAGGGGAGTGCCATGTCGACTTAGTCTTTTTATCCCCACTAGCACACACAAGCTGGCAAGCTGTGTGTCTGTGCTGAGTGAGGGGTCCCCAAGGTGGCCTAAGACATGCTGCAGCCCTTAGAGACCCTCCCTGGCATCAGGGCCCTTGGTACCAGGGGTACCAGTTACAAGGGACTTATCTGGATGCCAGGGTGTGCCAATTGTGGAAACAAAAGTACAGGTTAGGGAAAGAACACTGGTGCTGGGGCCTGGTTAGCAGGCCTCAGCACACTTTCAAATCATAACTTGGCATCAGCAAAGGCAAAAAGTCAGGGGGTAACCATGACAAGGAGGCATTTCCTTACAGTGTTCCTATGTTTTAATGAAAGACCAAATAATTTATTTTTATTAAATAATATTTTGTATTGTATCACCTGGATGTACATAATTTTCTAACTTAATATATACATCGATATTTCCTAAAGAAGGGGGTTCCACAGTAGTTTCAGAAGGGCCAAATCCGCGCTAAAGTCATGAAGGCTGCTTGAGGAGGAGTCTTTACAATCCTTGAGGAAACAAACCATCCAGTACAAGCCCTGTGGGAACTGAAGGAGATAACACCCTGGAGGATAAGTCCTTGGGCAACTGGAGGATATGGCTCTTTGAAGATGAGCCCTCTTTCTGACTTTCCAACATGATTCTGGCCTTGAAGGTGACCTTCTGGGCAATAATCCAAATTCTGAATACAGTTGGCAAGCTCTGGAGCTTCATCCTCTTTTGCAGGCTTTCTCCATCAACGAGTTTTCACACACTTTTGAACGATCTCCAAGAGTCAAATTTTTCTCAACTTGACGATCTTCCAATACCAAAAAGTACTAGAGGCAACCCACCAATAGGAGGTAAGTAACACGCTAAATATATACACTAGTTATCAGCAATAGGCATAGAAAGTGATAGAAAACAGTGCAAATGCAATTAGACAATAGTGACCCTAGGGGGAGCCCAACCCATATACTAAAAAAATGGGATGCGAACACAGGACCCCCCACCTATGTAAGTGGAATGTGTAGAGGGGAGTTGGGGGTACTAGGAACCCCAAAGGTAAGTACCTCAGTACCCCCTAGCGACCAGGAGGAAAGGAGCAAATTACTAGATTTTCCCCCAAACCACTCAAGAGGACGAAAAATAAGAACATGCAACACCCAGACAAGACTGCAAGAAACCAGCGATGGATTCCTGAAGAGGAAGACCCGTGGAAGAAGGGGACCAAGTCCAGAAGTCCTAGAAAAGTCCAGGAGGAGTATGAGCTACTACCCACCCATCTGTAGATGCAGGAGTTTGTCGACGGTGAGACAAAGATGGTCAGTAATGCAGCCCTGGAGCAGGTGAAGAGTTCCTGGAGGATGCAGCCGACTTCCAGCGCCAGATGAAGAATTGTAGTCCGGTGTTGGAGCAGAAATTCCACCAACAAGCCTTGGAAAAGGCAGATGTCGTGGTTGGCGGAAAGTGGAGCTGCCAAGGACCAGCAAAGCCCAGGAGGACCCAACCTAGGAGAGGGAGTTCGAGGGGGCCCTTGCTGACACAGAGAGCACACAGGAGCAGCGGCAACACCCACAGGAGTCCCACAGGGTGGGGACACAGGAGTTGCAGTATAGCCCACGCAGCACAACTGGAGAAGAGCCCCACACCTCAGGAGACCAACGCAGAGGGCTGTGCGTCGCAGGAAAGATTCTGGGGTATGGAGCTACACGGTGCCTGAAGATCCCATAGAGGAGATGCAAACAAGCGTGGCAGCTGCAAGCAACGCTGTGCACGGAGGTAGTGTCCTGCGTGGGAAGGCAGGGGGCTTACCTCCACCAAAGTTGGGCAGCAGGCAGAGAGGACCAAGAGGACTACTCTGCGCCAAAATCCGTGATGCAGGATTCACACAGCTCAGGATGAGAGGAGATCCACGCAGCCTGTGGTCGTTTCAGTAGGTTCCTGCAGATGCAGGGGAGTGACTTCTTTCTCGTGCAGACTGAAGACTTGCCACCCACAGGAGATGCACAGCTGGGGAAATATTGCAAGAAGGTGGAAGGAGCCTTGTAAACAATGTTGCCAGAAGTGTCGGTTCTTGGAGGGTTCAATCGCGGTTCCAGTGGCTAGAAGTCGAAGTGAGGTTGCAGAGGAGTCCTGCTGGAATATTGCAAGCCGAATCTGAGGACCCACCCAAGAGAGGGACCCTAAATAGCCCTGAAAAGGGGATTGGTCACCTAGCCAGGTGACCACCTATCAGGAGGGGGCTCTAACATCACTGGCCACTCAGATACTCCCAGAGGTCCCTGCTAACCTTGGATTCAAGATGGCAGAACCCAGGGACCCTCTGGAGGATCTCTGGGTACCATCTTTGGGGTGGTGATGGTCAGGAGTGTGGTTACTCCCCTTTCTGTTGTCCAGTTTCGCCCCAGAGCAGGGACTGGAAGTCCCTGAACCGGTGTAGAAGGGGTTTGTGCACGGAAGGCACCAAATATGCCCTTCAAAGCATACCAGTGGCTTGGGGGATCTACCCCTCCCAAGCCATGTAACACATATTTCCAAAGTGTGAAGGTGTTATCCCCCTCTCCCAAAGGAAATCCTTTGTTCTGTCTTCCTGTGCTTCTGCTGTCAAAGCAGCAGGAGGGCAAAAACCTGTCTCAGGGATGGAAGCAGCTTGGGCTGACCGGAAAACCCTAGAAGGCTGGTAGAAGCAATACTGGGGGTCCTCTAAGGAGCACCCACTGTGCATGTAATCATGCTTCCAATACTGGCAACAGTATTGGGGTATGATTCAGACATGTTTGATACCAAACATGCCTAGGTTCGAAGTTACCATTATGTAGCTGGACATAGGTAGTTATCTGTGTCCAGTACATGCATAAAATGGCGTCCCCGCGCTCATGAAGTCCATGAAAATTGCACTGGAGTTCGTGGGGGCACCTCTGCTCATGCAGGTGTCCTCACACACAGGTACTTGCACCCTGCCCTCTGGCCCGCCATTGGGTTGACTGATAATGATCTGGTGCAGTGACCTGTAGTGAAAAAGCTGCAATGGCAGGCCTGCTGAACACTTTGCAAGGTCTCCTCAAGGGTGGCATAGTACATGCAGTCCATGGGGATCGGCTGGAACCCCAGTGCCCTGGATACCATATACTAGGGGCTTACATGGGAGCGGCAGTATGCCAAATGTGGGGTGAAATTGGAACAAGTTACTAAGTTAGAAGGGAGAGAGCATAATCACTGGGGTCCTGGTTAGCAGGATCCCAGTGAACAGTCAAACACACTGACCAACACGCAAAAAGTGGGGGTAACCATGCTAAAAAGAGGCTACTTTCCTAAGGTACCTTTAAATTAAAGTTTTCAAATGTGACTTGTGCCAAAATGTTAGACATGCAGAACAGCATGTCATGTTTATGTTGCGCACCATGGAGGCTACCTAATACCTGAAGCCCCGCTTTACATGTTACGAGTTGCATCAACAATATTACGTCTTTATGACCTAAAAGCTCTGTGTAGTGTAGCCTTCTGCTTTAGTAATGCATCACGTTACTGAAACACAACCTTAAATGTCCGTGCATAACTAACATATGAACATGCACAGATTTAAATGTCCAAGCATAGTTTTCATAGTCCCAGCTATAACTTCATAAGCCGTGTGTATCCTCAACATTCTCAGCCCAGTCTCCTTTGCCTTTCCATTATATGTGTACGTTGTTTCCAACCCGCTATTACCTTAGGTCTGCTGCTTTGGGAGTGCTAGGTGCCAGGATGATTCAGTTACGTATGGCAGCCCTTAGTGTGCCCACTATAGTGGTGACCCATCATCACGCTGGCCTGTCACTGCTTTGTAAATGCAGATGGCTCAGTTGGAGGACCAAACCTGATCCACCCGTACAGTAGGCTCCCGCCTCTCCCATATGGGATTTTATTACTGAGCCAAGTCATGCTGGTCTGATGGAAGGAAACATGATCATCATCATCAATCTTTATTTGGACTTTACACCATAAAAGGCAACAAATCCATCACTATAACATATACCATGACTATGTTACAGACTATAGGCACGATCACACCAGCCACATATTACACTAAAATAGTAATTAAATAAACATTAAAATACCATTCTTTCCTTTGCTAAATCATGGACGTTATACAATAAAACAAATAAAATATATACCGATACAAGATTCCCACACAGGTTAGTTAAAATACATCCTCCAAAGTAAAACCATTAAATATACATAGTATGCTACAGTTATGCAATTGAAAGGGAATTTAACAGTCTCCGCCCTTATCTCTCATCAATGAAAATAATAAATATAACCCAGTATTGCATAATAATTACTTCTCCATTAATTTAATCAAGATTACTCTATCATTTATACTCATCTTATACTAATATATTCTCACATTATTGTGAGCAATAGGAAAGAGACTAGACAAATTGGATAGAGACATTTGACAGTGCTAATCTCTTTCTTGTTCACCACATTGTAAATACAAATCTAGAAACTGCAAATGCTATAGCTTGGCTAGTATCGGTTTTTAAAATGTTGTGTACCTCTCTGTGCTTTAGGGTCCCGATACTCCTACACATGGGTGCTATCCATTTTTTTTTTAGCCCTGCAATAAGCAGGGCTGAAGAAAAGGACATGAACTTCTGTTTGTCTACAACCACCACATGATGGACACATTTGTTTTCCATTGGACCCTGTAGTTGCCTACCTACAGGTATGTGAGCATATGGGTAGAGTACCTAACCTGAATTGAACATAAAGTTTCCTGGCCGAACTGGGTTCAATTTTGTCCATAAATCTTTCAAATTTATAGGAGTCCTTAAGCAAGATGAAACTGCCTGTCAATGATCCCAACATGGAGCTAGCCAGCATCTTATTTAAAACATACGTTTTATAACCTTTCTTTAAGTCAGCTTTAGAAACTTGTGAACAAGCACTACTGCGGTCGACCCACAGACTGCCTCTCCCCATAACTTTCAAAATCTCTAATAAAACTGACCCAGGGTAGTGTACCTAAACCCTTCATCCCTGGTATTTCTTTCAGCGCTAGCCTGTAGGAAGGAAATATATTCTCAAACCTTGCAGTGTACCCTTTAGCCGCAAATGTATGGCTGCTGGGGGATAAAGAAGTGAAATAGGGTGAGCTCTTAAACACCGAACTATGCAACAGCCTCCAGTTGACTACTGAGTAACTAAAGAGTGGCATAACAAATACTAGGAACTATGAACAGCTTTCTTTAATTTCAGTTCCTGATTCTGCCCCTTCAGCCATCATTGCCAGAGTTTGCCAAGTTGCTAAAATAAACAAGGAATATGCTGAATTCCGTAGGGAACTGAGGTGATTATAAAATTATTGAGAACAGTGGTCTCTATAGTAACAATAGCAAAGAAGAACATATTTTCTTGATTTAAATTTCTTTCTATTAATCAGGCCATAGAACATCAAAGATAATAGCCTATTATAATAGCAGATTCAGTGATCAATTTTTGAGGTGCAATAGGTGCTCAGTACCCCAAGTTTAGTGATACAATTATGTGACGTGTACAACACAAGTATCATCAACTATAGACACTGCCCATGCACAAAATTTAAATTAACACCGGTCTTGTGCCACGGCGTTTCAATACAATATACGTGTGGGATCATCATCAGTACTGAAGTGAATATAGGCCTGAGACTGAGCTAAAAAATAGATAAAACCGACACATAAATATGAAATAAAAAAGATCACATTCAGAAATAAAGATAAAATAAATTAAATGATCTGACCACAACCAGACTATGTTTGCACAAAGGTTACCATGTACCTGGGACTACTTAAAAAAAAAAAAAAATGAAATAGGAGAACTCGTCCACCGGGGCAGTCTGCCTATCAAACCAAGATGGCCACGTTACACTGGAGAGGGTTGATAAGATCAAAGGGAGGGAAAGACAGTGGGGGCTTCCATGAGATCAAAATAGAAACATTGGAGGAAATAATAGTCTGCCTCTCAAACCATGGTGGTCAAAGGGGGTGAGTTGTAACCAAATATAGCATAAAGGAATCAGACGATGATTACAAATATCAAATTCCCAAAGAGAGAGAGGACTCAATCAGCTGAGGTAGTCTCCCTCTCAAACAGCAGCGGCCATAATGGAAGGGGGTAGATTGTATTAATTAATTACACAAGGACGCACTCACAGGGAAAGCTGGGCCTACTCCAAGAGAGGTCAGTAATATAATTTGCCAAGTTGACCAAAGTGGATGAGTCCCCTTAACCATGATTCTTTGTCCCACTGGGATTCATCTCCTTAGGACATCATATTATTAACCTTCCTTGGAGCATGCCCAGCTGTCCCTGTTAGCGTGTCCTCTTTCTGCTAAATAATATAACCTGCACCCTTCCAATATGGCCACGTGGTTTGAGAGAGAGACTAGCTCAGCTAATTGAGTCCTGCCTCTCTTTTGGAATTTAATATATGTAGTCTTTGTCTGATTGCTGTGTTCTAGATTTGGTTACAACTCACCTGCTTTGACCACCATGGTTTGAGAGGCAGGCTATTTTTTTTTTTGTATGTCCCTATTTTGGCCTCTCTGGGAGCCCCCACTGCCTTTTTCCTCCTTGGAGGGTGACAACCAACTCCCTTTGAACATAGCTGCTTTGGTGTTGGGAGGCAGAAAGCACAGTGGAGGAGGAGTCACAGTGCCTGGTTGCGGACTGATCATTTAATTGGCAGCATACTCCTTGACAGACCATCAGGAGGAATTCCCCATTGAGGAGGGTTCCCTTTTCCTCATATCCTGTGGATGCAACATTGAAGGTCCGGTAATCCCCATTTTCTTCTCAGCATTACCCGTAGCTGCCCGATCTCCTGACCCAAATACCTTGTATTTCCAGTAAAGACATAAGCGTCTGTCCCATTATGGAAGCTACTATGGAACCTGATGGCCTTGTGGCCTCTTAGGTTGGTGTCTCCTCTTACCATCAGCTATTAGTGGAATGCTTGGTTTACCATATGGGTATGATTTGGATGGTCTTATTTACTTAATTTTATGGCAGTTACATACAGCACTTGTTCTAAGAAATTCTGGCTGGGATAGTACTACATTTTCAGGATATACCTTACTACTTGTGAGTCACTGTTTGATTGCATCTTTATTTTTTAATGTTATATTTTTAATTTCACATTTGTCTTTTTTTTTGTTTGTCTGTTTTTTTTTTTAAATCTCAGTCTCAAACCTATATTTACATCAGTCCTAATGAGGATCCCTCACACATATTGTATTGAAACGCCTTTGACAATTGGCACAAGACCCATTTTAATTTTCAGTTGATGCATGGGTAGTGTCTACAGTTGACGATACTTGTAATGTACACTTCACAAAATTATATCACTAAAGTTGGTGCACCGAGCACCTGTTGTACCTTACTAATTATTAATTGAATTTGCTATAGATTGTTGCAGTTATATGGTCTGATTACTACAAATATATGTTCAAATCATGAAAAAATCCTCTCTTCTTTGATACAGTTACCACGGGGACCACTGTTCTCAATAGAGTTTGCAAGGCTGGCATGATGAGATTCAAATGAAAAATCAAGACCTGCCACTTCTAGCTCTAATGACCACAGTTTCATGCGATCTGTCAGATTGCAGTGCTTTGAAAATAAGATCTTTCTCCTACAGTCCTTCAAGATACTCCAGTCCCTTTAGCCTGCAGGCATGACTTCAGCAGCTCATTAGCAGTGGCCTGAAAGAACACACCATACTGTAAATGGTTGTTCCCTTTTTTCTCCTTTTAATCCTGGGCCTGAAGTCTTATAAGCCACAGTCTGCCTGCCAGTTGGCAGTGTGTTTGGCTCTTGTGCGTTGCATTCTCTCCCATTTCCTGCTCGTTCCTTTTTACCGCTATGGATGTGCTGGTCAATCTTGCCCTAGAACAACACAAATACTAGTAGTCTGTGCTTAATTGGAGCTGTTGGTTGCAGGTGGGCCCACCAGCGTTCATTTTGGGAGTGGGAGTAGAAAATGGGAAAACAGTGACAAAGAAAGCAGGGATGTAGAAGCTCATGAAAGAGTGAGCTACAGGGATAGGCACGGTCTGGAGGTGAACCAAAGGGACACGAGTTGGAATCAGGACTATGTAGGTTTGTTATTTGGCACCCTCAACATTCAATAGTGACGACCGTGGACTTCTGAGCCTTATTCTTTTACACATGAAGCACTGCTGATAGCTTCGGATAACACTGTGACCAGTTAGCAGTACTTCACCATTAATGAATACTGAAGGTTAGTGTGTGGTATACACAAGGAAATGCTGCTAAGAGACATGTTGATAGAATGATGTGCAGAGGGTAAATTTAGAGAGGTCCGCGCAGAAGTAATCATTTTGGTCTTTATTTTCATGACTTCAGGAGCAAATGGCAAGGATCCCTGAGGTGCGTTCCAGCTCTCTGGTTAGAGCGGGAAGAGAGCAAGAGAATCGGTGTATTTTGCTTGGTTCAATGTGTCTGCATGATTCCGGTCGTCCTTGGATTTTTCCCAATTTCTGTTGTGTGACTGCAGCATAGGACATACATTTATAACTGATTTTTGTGTGTGTGAAGGGTAAGAAAATGGGTAGGTAGGGCTGATCCACCTTGGGTGCTGCACTTGTTTTCACACATCTGTCCGATCTCCTCTCTCTACTCACTTCCCTTCTGTCCTCACATCACTTAAGTCTAGTGGCTATATTCCTGTCTCCTGACCGTTTCTTTCTTCTCGTCCTTCAGGTGCAGATTTATAATCCTGCCTTCTTCAAGTACATCCACGACCGGTGGACAGAGCACCATGGCCGGTATCCGTCCACAGGAATGCTTGTGCTCTTCTTTGCGCTCCATGTTTGTGATGAGGTGAGAGCCTGTTGACAGGAAGATTTGACAGGTCAAACTGCACGTGTGACCGGTCAAACACAGAGAGCATGTTTCAGTCACTTGAGATTCTGTCCCTCCTTCACAGTTTCTCACACATTCTTCAGCACACACCAGGACCATAGCTGCACTATGACCTTAATGCACTGTCTACCCAGTCATCCTTTGTGTAAAAAATACACACTAGCAGGAGCACTCAACATGCAATTGATGGACGGATATACAACCGAGTTTGGGATGAGGATATGATGTGTAATTTTCTTGTGATGAGGGGTTCTAGTAAAAAGAAAATGCCACGTACCTGAATGACTGGAGTGGATTTGTGTAGCAGCATTTCTAGACTATTCTAATAATTTAAATGTAGCATATACTATAGTGTATTTATGGACGCACAAAAGGACTTGAACTACGACTATAATATAGAAACATACATATTGAGTGCTCCGCTAGTATGTATTTTCTGTGATTAACTGGCCTGTGGAGTTTGAGTTTGTCTCGCACATCTTGGCAACTGGTGTGTTATGATGCTAGAGCACCGTTGCTGGCTTTATAGTACAATGCTCAAATTGTGAGGGATGTGCAACTGAGAAATCACTATTGCCTTCTTTCTGTTCCAGCATGCTCTGTGTAAAGTGGCTGATAATGCTTTCTTAACTTAGATGGAATGAGACTGGTCATGGATTAGTCTCCTGTTGCCTTACAGCATGTCTCTCCAAGGTGCCAAATCACACTCATCCTGTACATTCAGTACTCCTCCATGTTTCAGTTCACATTCTAGCTTGATTTTTTTTTATCTTCTGTGTTTTTCAGGTGAATGTTTACGGCTTCGGGGCAGACAGCCGGGGAAACTGGCACCACTACTGGGAAAACAATCGCTATGCTGGCGAGTTCAGGAAGACTGGGGTCCATGATGCAGATTTTGAGGCCCAGATCATCAACCAGCTGGCCATATCGGGCAAAATCAATGTCTATCCAGGCAAATAAAACCTGCAGGACCAAACATACATAACCCTGTGCATAACACACACTCCGCAGGCTATAGAGTCTGTTCCACAGTAGATGGAGCAGATAATCAATCACCCTGAAACCAATCAGCACAGTTAATGGTTTGGGGTTGCTGTCTCTTGCAACCAATCATCACCGGACCCATGCTTGAGCCTTGAACAAATGTCAAGGAACAAACGTCTGGGCCAGAAATGGTACATCCATTTGTGCAATTTTTGTTTTTTGAGGGAGGGGAAAGCCAGACTGAGTGAGGAGACATTTCAAGTGTGAAAAAAAGAACAATATAACCACTACCCTGGTAAGGGGTTTAAGCCAAATGCTGTTTCTTGAAACATTTTTGGGGGCACCAACTAGTGTTTTTTTTTTTTTTTTTTTAACTTTCCTCTCCTCAGCCGATTATATTCACAGGGCCAAACAGGAGCTGCATGTTTTGTTCTTTACCACTCAAAGTTTTTTGAGAAGTTTAATTAGTAAGTGCACTCCGGGAGCAGCTTTGCACTGTTCAGAGTGTATCTTTTATTTGCAGTGACACTACTGGTGGAAGATGCAGATTTCTTAACCCAGCCAAGCTGTGGACAATGTGGGAAATGAAGGATGTTGTCCTAAGTCTTGCTGGTTAGAAGTTTTTTTGTTTCCTGTTGACAATCGCTCCCCAATGAATAAGCGCACCCTGATGTGTTCAGTCTCTGTCCAGCTCCCTGTGGGTTCCCTGCGGTTAGCTACTCCTCACCCCATCAGGGAAACCGCCCTACCTCAGTGGTGAGTTGAAGTTGGTTGCCCTATGGATCTTCTGCTACCATTGGATGTAAAGCAGACTGAGCCATACCCACAAATACTCATCATGAGGTGCTTCTCTGCAATGGAAGAAGTGACCAGTTCTGTTTTTTTCCAGTGAAAGTGGGAAGTGCCCTAAACATAAAAAGGTGGTTTCACAAGTATTTCTGAACATTTATCCTTTTGCCAACTTAAGGCCCATAGAAGATTTCTTAAAATGTTCTGTTATCAATATCACATTTCTGTGCTCACTTCTAACCTCAAATTCCAGTGTTTGGTCATTTGAAAGAGGTGGCATTCATTTTGATTTTTTTTGTTACTTGAGAGAAGGGTGACAGTACCGTCATCCCCAACAAATACCATAGCGGGGTCACTTTATGTGAATTGTTAGTACAGCGAGCATATACCCTCAAGACCACTTGCATCTGTGTGTCCTGACTCCATATCGGTATAGAGGATATTGCTACTATGGACCTGCCCTGACCACCTCCATTGATTGCCAAAAATAAAGGGGATCCTTTTTTGTGCCATTTCCACTGTTGCAAAACCAACCAGGCTAACAAAGCAAAAAGACAGTTTTCCATAGGAAAGGTTTATGGGAATTGAAGCATACCTGTAAGGATCCAACACCTTTTGTGATGCTTAACATATTATCACTTTAGTCAGAGAAAAATCTGAACAATTGTAGAATTTGAGTACTTTTGGCAGATGTTCTCCTCTTCCCAAAAATATGAGTGAATTGGCAATTATTAAGGGACTGTCCCTAAAGGCTTTAACTTGTGAAATTGGTGGAGCAATTGCTACCATTATATTAAACTCTGGTGAATGTAGCGGCTGTGGCTTGGCAAAGTGATCAAGCGCTCTGTCCAATCAGCTCCATGGTTAACCCCATAACAGTTTCACTGGGTGCTCAGTGTTTTACTTTATCAAATGCTATTGTCCATAGGGATTCTGGGTGAGAGCATTTTATCAGAAGTGGCCACTGTATATTTCCCCAAAGGAACAATGTGTTCATCCTCAAAGGTGAACCAGAACTGGATGATTGAAGATTGGATCTCTTCGCCTTCCATACCTTTCTCACCTTTCCTCTTTCTTAACAATGCATGAAGGGAACACCAACTTGCCCAGTACCGCAGGCCACCGAAGTCTACCAATTAAGCAGCCAATGTTTGGTAAAGAAACCTACATGAGTCCAACCGCGCACTTCGGTCTCTACCTCTAAGTCCATGTTTGCATTCAGTCGTGCACATATGGGGGGAAGGGAGCCCACAGCAGTAGGAATGCAGCAGCTCAGCTGGATTAGCAGTGTGTTCAGAGCACATATCCTGTCTTTGTACAAGAATGCCTCTTCCTTTTGGAATGGGCCCCAGCCTCACAGACAATCCTGACGTAATGAAGCCTGAAGCTTTTTGTATTACTTTTACATGTATTCCAGTATTATGTTTCATGCTGTATTTCGATTAGTGGTGAATGTGTTATTTCATTCCTATGGTTTCCGCCTCGCCTCCAACAATTTGCGCACTGGCTTTAACCAGCTTTGGGAGGCGTTCAGCACTGGAGACGCGTGGGAGGTAAAGGGCAGCAAGAAGAGGCAGTAGACGTGTGAGTAACCCAACGAGCAGTAAAAGTTAGGAGGAAGTGGAATTTGTTTTTTAATTACTATTTTGATGATTTTTCAGTCAATAGGTTCTTGACTGTAGTATTTCCCACAACAGATACTCCCAACACCAGGCAGTATTAGACCCTCTGTGCCTGTATTGGCACTTAAAGCCCAGGGTAGTCTCTGTTTCAGGGTGCATGCCTTGTGTGCTGGGGTATTATTCACCTGATCTTTGGTCTGAATAAGGTGACGTTGAATTACAGTATTATTAGTTACCACTTTAGAGTGTCAGATTGTGCAGTGCATGTCTATTTGAGGAATGCTGGAGAGAAAAATAATTACTTTGTTGGTAAAATGGGAAGCGGCTTCATATATTATGTCTTTCTTCATCACAAATTCGAAGTATGGACTGAAAGAGCCTCCTGCCTCTTCCAGGCCTGACACATAATCCAGATAAGAATCATCTGCTCTACAAAAGCACTTTCCTAGTAGTTTCAAACCTCAGCACAGTCTGTGACACTCCTCCATGTCTGAAACTAGTGCAGACTGAGGCCATCATGTCCATATGTGACACTGGAGTTGACAGAAGGGGCTGAATCTTTACGAGACTGACTGGAGAGTTCTTCTTTCTGTAGTAGAATGAGTCACTCAGCTGCAACACTGCTGCAATGAGGCAAATGCTCAAAAGCACGGGTATGGCAATCCCGTGGCGTAAAGTACTGATGGTAAATCCAACCCATGTTTGTTCTGTGCCACTGGGGAAATATGCTAGTTTCTCTGTGACAAGCTGTGTGTGACACTGTGTTGGAATCTTCTCAAGCTGGACTTTGGAATGGTCTGAAACCTCTATTTCTAGAGGTTTTAAGTAGTTTAGTATTACAAGTGCATGTAAGGTATAGGGCGTGGTTAAGTATCTCATTCCCAGTTTTGGACCATTTGAGGCTTCTTTCTTTCTAGCAAAAACGCCCACACCCAACATGAGGCCCCACCGTATTTTATAGTGCACGTAAAGGACGCATCCCAGTGACTTCTGCTCCATGGTTGTCGTACTTGCTGAGTTTTGGGAGATTATTGTTTCTTGTGCTCTGGGTGTCTGTTTCAGCCTTCCTCTTATAACAGTACAATTGAGTGAGTTTTGCTGAACATTGTCCAAATATCTTCTCTACCTTTGAAGTTGACCCTCTCTTTTCTTCCAAACGTGTATAGGAAATCAGCACCTGAAAGTAATTCCGATCATCATTTCTAACCACCATTGTGCCCAGAATATTCCAGCACTTGTAATGGCATGGAAATGTGTCTAGGGGGATAGCTAAAAAGAGAAGTCGCTGTTGTGTATCATCTGCTCTTTTAAATCTATTGCATCTTTGTCTGAATGTTCTGGCACAGGTCTAGGTCTACTGCCATCGTGTAGTGCCTCCAAAAGCTAGACCTAAAATGGCATCCCTGGGTCTTTGTTGAAACCTGCTCAAACTGTTGAAGATTTCATATCTTCTAGGTTAGGACGTGCTTGTGTCCAAAGATGGCCAGCCATTCCTCTGTTAATAATATGGTAGTAGAAGACATGGTGTGCTCTTCTTACAGTGCCATGAGACCTCCTGGTACTGAAGAAGGGAGTCCATTATTTGCTATGAGGTAGTTGCAGGAAGGGAGGTAGGCAACCTACTTATTTGTAGAGAAGACGCACTTAAACTTGGCACTGTCGCAGGAGTTCTGTAGATGTAGAAGCCCAGTGGTTGCTGAAATGAGTTTGTATATATGGGGAGAGGGCATGTGAGGTGATGGTGGCGGGCATACTGCCATGAACACTGTTACTATTCCAGTCCAAGGGACTCTGACACTGAAGTCTATGGTACCATTGACAACTCTTTACGACAGAGCTTTACATTGTGGTTTTCTAAGCGTAAAGCAGCTTAACTGCTTTTCAGGGTGGTCCCCTTTGAAGGAGGAATAACACCTCTTCTGGAAAGCTGATATTCTTTCATCGCTTCTTGTTTATGAATGGGGTTGATTCCTGGGCCGGTACTCTCATCATGCAGTTGTAAAAGGTGATTCCATCTCAGAAAAACTGCAAGCTTACTCTAAAGTACAGTTGTTTTTGCATCAGTGGGGACAATTACAAAACCAGCGATTTGTTTTTTAATGTTCGCCATATCCAGTTATGCAAGTTGGGGGCCTAACCTGGCACAAATGTGAAAAACTTTTGTTCTGTCATCATTACTAATGAGCATCAGAGGTCATAATGTGTGTGGAAATGCACCCAAATGTGAGACCAAAACTGCAGTAAAGACTTAGCCTGCTGTTGTTGTCAGGTACCCCCTAAAAGAGTATGGAAATGACTCTTTGGCTGTCATGACCTCAAATAACGACTTGGAACTGTGACCTAGTGGTTTGTGCCTACATGTGACTCCAGAAGGACAGGGGATTCTGTGAATCTGATCTGTGATAGACATCCGACTGTCATTGAAGTGGTAGTCAGGAGAAGGATTAACTAGTGTCAATGTCTGTGTTTATAACCATCGGACGTTTCACAAAAGAAAGCGCCGCCACCATCCTCCTTGTTATTGCCTAATACAGTATTATTTTTTTTAAAGTGGAATGGCCACCATATCTCTTTTCTATGACTCAGCAAGAGAAGAGTTTTGAAATGTTTTGCTTTGGACACTTTGGCCCGTATTTATACTTTTTTTAGCGCCGCATTTGCGTCGTTTTTTGACGCAAAAACGGCGCAAACTTGCAAAATACCATTGTATTTTGTAGGTTTGCGCCGTTAGCCGTCAAAAAGCGGCGCAAATGCGGCGCTAAAAAAAGTATAAATACGGGCCTTTGAGTTTGCTGGACCGCGTCTTATTTTAGCTTGCCTACAGGCACACACGGTGTTGTTTCAAAATATGTTTTTTTCACTTGCATGAAGTTACACATGTGTGCTCACCCTGATGTATAAAGCAAAATGGTATGTTGCTTACACATGGAGTGATGATGTAGCTTTAAAGGAGGCTGCAGAGATGCCACTTACTGACGTTGGGATGGAATTTGGGTTATTTTTTTCTACGTTAGCCTTTTGACTCATACTTTGTATTTGTTATCGGTTTGTTTCATGATTTGCCAGGGAATGCGCTCCTTTTGGGCTGCTCCCATTTGTGCCACAGTAGGTTGGGGTATTGTAATCTCATGATCTGACACTGTCTTGCAGAATTGTAGAGCTCTAGCCTGTCTAGTCCCTGCACTTTACAGAAACCTACCTGTTTTGACCTTACTGTATTCCTCAGACCTTGGTGGGTACTGGATTTGAAGAGCCTTGCAGTCCAGTTATTGTGTCAGCTCCTTCCTCTCCTGGTTATTTGTCTGCTGCACATTATTCAAAGTATAGAGTAGTAGAGAAAACATCGTTAAAGACCAGTTACTTGCCAAGCTTCTTAAAATTATCATGTGATTCTCTGCATATGTCTTGGTTTCATTTTTTTTGTCTTGAAAACAAAATGTATCCATCATCTGCAGTAAAATGCAAGCATCTGTGTCGATGTGGGCATGCATGGAACCTCTATATACTATTGCAGAGCTTTTTAGGAGTTACTAAGGCCTCTAAATGGGAGATACAGTTGAGCAAGTAATGGAGCTGTTTAGAGAGTAACTGGGTAGCAAGTAACCCATTTAATGTTTAGGTTGTGAGAAAACAGGAATAATGAAATAGTATATTCCTTTGACTGGACTTGTGAAAGCCTAAGTTCACTATAAAAGTATTAAATTGGTGAGGTTCATTTGATTGGCAAATTACTACACATTGTAGCTTATGTTTAGTTGACGCTGCCATGGATTAGTTTATAAATGAAGTCATACTTAAAGAACACATTACAATCTGTGCAGTTTCTGCAAAAATGGATGAGGCGCTTTCCAAGAAGACCACAACTCTTTCCTACCACAAATATTTATGTGAAAAGCACTTAATGCAGACTAGGTTCCAAGTCTTAACAGTCTGATTAGACTATCCAAATTTACGATCCTTGGTAATATAATTTGTGAATTAAAATGCTGCACTTTAAGCCCCTAGACGGGACCTCGGTGAGCTCTGACTCCTGTAGTGCAGTGTTGGGAGGTGAGGGGAGTTTGAAACCTGGGTGTTGAGGGAGAGTTATTGTGGTAACTAAGAAGCCATGGCATCGGGTAAGGAGAAACATCATCTGCCATGTTCCTGGATTTGGGTGGGGTGGTAGAAGGCAGAGAGACTGAACAGTGGCTAAGATTCCTGATCCGCAGTGATGCAGAATGTGTTTTAGCTGGCTTCTTTTCCTCCCTGTCCACCCTCCAATACCCCATGCTTTCTACTGTGTTCAGCTTTCTGTGCTTATCCAAGGTCCAGTTGTATTTCACGGGCACTTCTGTACCGTCTAGCTATTGCAGGAATGATTGTGACTCCCCTTTCTGGGGATTTCAGGACTGATTGTTCCTTGTGTAGCGATTTCTGGACTGAATAGTGTTCCTTCTGAGTGGTTTTAAGGACGGATGCCTATCACTTGAGGGGGGATTTTAGAATGGCAGCATGTCCCTTATTTGAGAGTGTTGTCACTGTTTTCTCTCGGAGGGCTGATAACTGTCCAATTTGAGGTTTTCAGCTCTGATGCTCATCTCCTGTGTGGGTATTTCAGGAGTAATGATCGTTTCTGTGAGAGCTTTTCAGACTGGCGCACTTCCCCTATGTTGGGGATTTCTGGACTGACGCATTTTCACTTTGTGTATTTTTGGACTGATAATCATTCCCTGTGTTGGGGATTTCCAGACTGAGGCTCCCCACTATGTGGGGCTTTCAGGATTACTTCCTCACCCTCTGTTAGTGGGTACAGTCTGCACTTCTTTCAGGAATTCCTGTCCCGTACATGCGGATTATCACTGACACCCATCCCTCATGTGGGGAATTCAGGACTGACGCTGTTTTCATAGTTCTATGGGGAATTCTTTTTCAGTATTATACACACTTCTTGTAGTGTTCATATTTCTGTTATGCGTTATAAATAATTGCAGACAAAAACGTTTGTTGTATAAAATAAAACCATGTTACCTGTAAAATTTGTTGGTGTCGATGTTTTTCCCCCTATGTGCTTTCCAGGGTGATCCCACCAATGACTGTTGCAAGTAATTTGCGCAGTATCCCTGAATATAAATATTTTTGTTATCAACAACAGTTTAGATACACTGATAAATGTAATAGTTTGCGGTTTCTACTGTGAGCACTCATAATGATGAAAACAATCAATGTCTTGACAGGGCAGCTGTTTGTCACTACTTCTTTAAAAAAAATTACAGTGAGCTTCAGAGGAGTAATCGTCCCTTTAATCATGGTGTACAATCTTTGGAAGTTCTTTTGGTGCAATGCATAACGAACTACCTTACATTCCAAAACTACAATGAATTGTCATGTTTTATGTTGCTTTGAACCATTTACTACAAATGAATTCCAACAACAATCTATTTTGCATTTTAGCACATGGATTGAAATATGAAATAGTAATGCTAAATAGTAGTTCACCAAGGACTCAAAAGAAAACTGGATGGAAACAGTAAACAGATTACTAACAACAAAAAATGTTAACAAGCAGGTCAATAAAGTAATCGCCTACCTCCTCTATGTTAAACATAAAATTGAAATAAGGATATCAATCTTGGGGCAAAGTACGACACAAAACAACTGCTCGGTGTCAAGTGTGTGTTCTTATGTACTGTGGTCTGAGCATTAAAGCTGTGTGACAAATGAATGTAGCAGTTCACAGCTAGAACCAAAATTGGCATTAAAAACCATGTTGTAGTTCTATAATGATGGCAACTTTTCAGCTTCAGTGATAGCTTTTCAGGGTCTCCTCAGCACAAAGATGGTTCTGGGGTACCTGTACAAATAATTAAAAATAGGTTGAACATTGTATGAGTTATCTGAGGGCTACAACTAGGGTAAATATTGGTCAATAGTTTTGCAGCATGGATCCTTTTCTGGATTCACATGCTGTGCCTTATTCCGTCATCTAGTGGTTGGGTCAGGAAACGTTCTAGTCTTTTGTTTGTTTTTTCTATTTTGGGCGTCGTTGACTACGGTTTGATGCTAAGTCAGTCCTCCGTGTGATGTTGGATGGCGCTCTGGAAGTTGCTGCACGTGGTCTCCATCTTCAGATAATTTTTTCCAACATTGGATGTGGAAGCATGATGGAGGGACTTCGAAGAGGTTTCGAAAGGTTTTCAATTTATTATTGAAATTGAAGGAAAGGCAAAGAAATCGTCGAGGAAGGTGAGGAAATCTACAGAGGAGAGGGATGACCTGCTCGGCCCGACAGGGGACACCACTTGTAAAAAGAACCATAATCTGAGAATGAAGAGAGAAGTGACGGTCAAGGATCATGGAAAAAAAAAAACATTTTAAATTTTGTCCCAATTGCCATCATAAGTTTCCCAAGAGAGACCCCCCCACCAGGTCTGAAACCTTTGGCTGCTGAAGGACCACAGGGATGAAGATTGTGAGGCCTTTGCGGAATTCATGCCAAAGAGGCTCAAGGTACAACGCCAACAAAGACTCGCACATTACACTATGGCGATGACATAAAAACAGGAATTGGCCTCTCAAATGACAAGGAGGAAAATGTTGAGGAGGCCGAAACATCAAGAGGAGGAGATTCATGTGTTAAGCCTGTCACTGAAAAAACTCAGGCACAGAAGAAGGGGACAAAGGAAGCCAATAGAAAAAAAGTAAAGCCGCCAAAAGTCACAGAAACGAAGTTCTCAGACCATAGATTGCATAAAGCAGCCTCAACACTGAAGCAGTTGTCGACCAAAGGTCAGCTAAAGCCAAAAGAGCCACGTGAATCCCGAACAAAGGAAACAGAAGGGTCAAAGGCTCACTTGAAAGCTGCGACGCAAACCTCAAATTGAGAGGGAGTGAGAGAGAAATCTAGAGCGATGGAGACAGGGGAGCCGTTGACGCCACTCAACACCAGGCAAAAAGCGCTTGAGGTTGAGAAGAAGAGCAGAAGGCTTGAGGCCGAAATGGCGGCCCTCATACAGAGGAAAAAGGAGTTTGACTCCTTGAAGAAATTTCACATTCCTACAAAACCTTTAAAGGCTATGGAGGCCGAGGATAAGCAATCTGCCCTGGCGGCTCCAGCAACACTGCAACCCCATAATGAAAAACAGGAGTTCTTCAAACTCCGAGACCGAGTATGCACTGGCCTTTGACGACTTCAGCCGTTTCAAGGCCACATGGCAAGACCTTGACGCAGAATAGCCTGAAGAGGGTGTAGACGACTACCCTTCAAGGATATTACCTCCTGATGACCTGTTGATGTACAGCAACATTGTAAAAAGAGTTGCAGAGCCCTATGGGGTCTAACGAGAGTAAGAGAAGGGGGCGTGGCCAAGATGTCGATCGGAGCAGATGCCTAAAGTCCGGCTGTGCTCTGGGCCCAACAATAATCATCCAGTAATTGCCCTACCTGGACCCCCAACCAGCCTGAAATGGGGGCCTCCGGTGCCGACTGTGGCCTGTCTTCTGACAGCAGTGGCCTTCCACCACACGAAACAGCAGGAAGACGAGAGCTGCCATGGCCCGATCTGAGTGCCTGGCCACTTAATTCAATGGAGGGCTCTCAACACTCGACATCTGAGCAGAGACCTAGGGACCCAAGCGACAAAAGAGATTTCCCTGCGGGCCCAGACTTCTGGCGCTGATCGGAGCGGTGAGATTGCACAGAAGCGGTGCGGACATCTCTCACGGGCCCCGCTGGCCACCGCCATGGCTCGGAGTAGTATCTTGCCAGAGGCAATGGAGAGGATGAGGCATGGCGACAAAGTACACGGTGAGCTGTAGGGGCACCCCCAGGACGATTTGGTTGCCCGCGGCCTGGGTCAGGCTTTCTGAAATCAGTTTGGGCTGCTTGTTGCGACGCACTGAGCTCTCAGCTTGACTCTAAAGCCTCTAACAAGGCACAGCTGGCAGACCAAATGTGGACCTCTGAGACACAACTAATTCAGGAGCTGAGACCCATCCCCAGCGGGGAACGAATGCCTAGCAGACACCCACCCTGCGATTGTACACCACAATTAGCCTGCCTCCTCTGGGCACTTGGGGGCAGCCTCCTGATCGTGGGCCCTCTCCCCAGAGCCTTGCGCTGCAGCCCCATTGTGGGGATGGAATTAATAGTACACAGGCATCATTCAGAACTGGACTGGTCATGAGACATTGCTTGTTTGCCTCAGATTACGCTGGTTCGTCCAAAGCAGATGGTGGGGGGGGGGGGGGGGCGGATAAGGCACACTAAATGCACTTATCCATTGACATGTTGCACAATGTGGGATCTGCACACAATTGATCTACTGGGGGGAGCCCCTGACTGCAGGACACAGACATCTCAGGGAGAGACACTTTGAGACGCTGTCTCTGCTTCCTGCACTAAGTTGCCATGAGCACGTTGGACTGATTATATGACCTTCTGGAGTCACCAGTGCGATAATCCTTCCCAAAAAGGCTCTGACCCCAAGAGGTGCCCTCAACTTACCCCACCTATGCAACTCGGCCCATCCTCCCTGAATGTCACTAACTGGAACGCACCTCAAAGTTTGCAGTGATCAGTCTTATCACGGTCAAACTCAGACCACGTTTTGAAGTTACTGGCCACCTTAAAATCACTTAGGTCTATCAGGCCTCAAAATGGTGAAACCTAAAGCTGTGAAACTCTCCCTGCCCTCTGCTGAAATTCTGCCTAATTCCTCCACGGCCCCCACTGATGGCGCTATCACTCTTCAACAGATGAATGCCACTCTTCACACTCACTCTATCCAGTTCGAGAAGCTATATTGGATATGAAAACTACCCTGGAGACCAAAATTGATACGATATCCTAGGAAGTGGATCTCCTCATAGCAGGTCATCGTAAAATGGCTGACCGAGTAGACGACACAGAGTCCTCACTAGCGATTATGCAACCAACAGTTCAGAAATGCAGTCCCAGGTGTCGCAACTATGCGCTGAAGTGTCCTCCCTCCATCGTAGGGCAGAAGACGCAGAGGGACGCTTTTTTTTTTTTTTTTTTTTTTGTAATAGCTTTTCTATGTGTTTTTCTGGTTACTGCTACAGACAGTGTGGATTGAGTGGACAGGGATATAGGGGATGGGAGCTCACAGATGCTTTTTCTCTTTATCGATGCAGTATGTCAATTACTGGACACATATTTCAGGCGTATAAAATACCATGAGTACCTGCATCACCACGGTTTCAAAGCAATACAAAGTCTAAACATGAAATGTGAGGGGCATGGTGACGCACACCAAACAGCGGATTCACACATTCCTGAAATGTTGCCAAGCACACTCAAGGATACTGCAGGAAACGCACCCCCTAGACAGGGAATTACAAAGACTCAAACCCAAATGGAGGGGGCAAGCATATGACACGGCAACGTTGGCATTTGACTGGGGATTCTTAATATGGATGGCTCCTGGTATCCTATTCACCATGGAGTGTCTTACCATAGATAGTCAATACGTAATCGTGAAGGCTTACTAGATGGTAATTCAGTGGCAATAGCCAGGGTATATGCACTTAACTTGGGATACAGAGGAATCCTGGAATCTCTCACACCTACACTTTTCCAAGATCCTACTAACACTTGTCTATGGGGAGGCGACTTTAACCGCTTGCCTGATATATATCCCTGGACAGATCCCACCCACCACTTCTGAGTGCACCCAGCAGAGTTGTATTCCAGGGGCTCTGCTCGATATATGGCACTTAAGACACCCGCAGGAATGGGAGTACTCCTATTCTCCTACATAGCTTACATACTAGAATAGATCTGATCTTGGGGCCTGCTCACCTGGCCCAAGAAGTTGTGAGAGCAGAGTATTTGGCCAGGATCCTGTCTGATCATTGCTTCTGCAGGTAACACTGCAGTGGGGCAGACCACACACAAGCATCTCAATGTGGTGCCAAAGTCACCCTGAAACATTAACGGATTCCCTCATTCCATCAAGAGCTAGCAGACTGCATACTTTAATACTTCGAACGAAATAAGGCAACAACCTCATCATGGGCCACGGAGTGGGAGCACACAGTGATTGTGTGATGCCACTGCCTGTCGACTTCAGGGGGAATCAGACACACTCTGACTCATGAACTGACCTTATTAGAGGCCGACTTGCAGACATTAGAAAGGGATGTTACACACGGCAGCTCACAACCTGATACCCTCCACGATCTACGCATCCGTCATAGGGAAGTAAGACTCTCACCTGTGCAGCTCATTACATTACCAGACTACACGCGGAAGGGGACCACTCCGGCAGATTGCTGGCGTGGTTGGTCCATGGGGAGCAACACCACACTCCCATATCAAAATAGACGCTGGTGTGCTAGTTAACACCCAGACCTCCACTAATGACGCCTATTTGGCTTATTACCGCAAGCTCAATGCGGCAGGACCCGAGTCCTCACCTGCGAAACTGGCTTCCTTCTTGGACAACCTCCCTGACCCAACTCACTCCACTCCAGAAACAGTACCTTGATGAGCTCATTGGTCTCGAGGAGGTCTGGACTGCATTGCGCCAGCTAGCCCGAAACAAAACACCAGGCATCAACGGACTGCCAGCAGAGTACTACTCTACATTCGCTGCTCAAATTACGCAACGATTCTTGGAAGTGCTACATGAAGTAAAAAACCGGGGTCAACTCGGACTCCCAGCGGAAGGCGCTTATAGTGGTTTTGCCCAAACCCGGTAATGATCCCCAGGACATGCACCATTATAGGCCTCTGTTGTTACTTAATCTAGACTGCAAACTTCTGGGCAAAGTGCTTGCCAAGAGGTTGCTCCCACTGATTAGTCAGCTGGTCCACAAGGATCAGTCGGGCTTCATCCCAGGATGCAGTACCTTTTTTTTAATATCGGGCTCCTCCTGCGTCTGCTGAGTGGGGCTCCATGTGAGGACTATGATAGAGTAGCAGTATCCTTAGACATAGAAAAGGCCCTTGACACTCTCGGATGATCCTACCTAAAAGAGACACTACACAGCATGGGCTATGGTCCTAGGTTCCTGGCCTGGATAAGCATACTGTACTCTAACCCCATAGTCCAAGTGAAAACAGGCCACATTATCTCTGACAGTTTCCCCATTTGCTGCAGCACTAGACAAGGCTGCCCTGTCCTGCCGCTGTTATTTGCGATAGCAATCGAGCCCTTGAGCTTCTCAACTGTGCCTTTGTGCGCAGCAATGGGGAATCCTGAATCTGGATAAATATAATATTTTATCCCTTTATGCTGATGACGCACTAATATATCTTCGCAGGAGCCTGTCCTCCCTACCAAGAGTCATGCAATTATTTGATGCTTTTGGGGACGTATCTAGTCTGTGGGTGAATTGGACGAAGTCCTGCCTATTCCTCTTAACCCCCATCCCAGAGCAGCAATGGACCGCCCCCCGGGAGATCCTTTGCCATCGAACCATGTCCCCTTCAAATACTTTGGCATACAAATTTATCACACCACCACGATCCTCAGGGAGGGCAACCTGGACCAAGCTGTTCGCGAGGTACGAGGATCACTACCTTTCGGGTGATCCTTACCATTATCACCCCTAAGACATGTGGCAATCGCCAAGATGCTAATATTCCCCAGACTGCTGATTTTGTTTTAACTACGGTTAGTACTGCCCAAATCATTCTTCCACTCGCTACACGGCCTGATGTTAAATCTACTATGGGGGAATAACCAACTTTGGGTCGCCTTAACTACCGTGCACAACTCTCTCAAGGCAGGAGGTCTTGGTATGCCCCCAACTGTACTTTGCAGCTGCACAACTGCAATGGCCACTTCGCTGGTTACAGAACTCCCCCACAGCAGAGAGAATAATGGTACTCAATAGATTGGGCTCGACTGATGTATTGACATGGTTGTCAGATTGCACATATTTATATGCTTTTATAATTAAAATCGAAGCCAAAAACGACACCTGCCCTCCCTGAGCAGAGACAACAAGCTGCTAGCACAGTCCCCAGTTTCTCAGTAATGTCCCTCCCGTGCACCCTGAGCCCTAGACTACACATGTCACCCCAGCAGTCCCCTTCCCCAGCCTTCCCTCCAGGCGCGCCGGCCTCAACACAGTGCAACAATTCACATCCATTTATTACAACAATAGGGATTGGGCCCACTAGATAGCCGGCTCACTTACCTTCTGTCACATATGCCATTTCCTGATGATATCATGTCACGCACCTCCTTACAACATTGCAGTAGGGCCCCTGTACCATAACATACACTCCTTGCTGTAATGGAGTCAATCTCTGTAAAAGTTGGGATCTTTGTAATCGCTCATGTTAATGACATTATTTATTACTGTATGCTGCTTTCATGATCCTCATGCCACAGGACTCCTCCTTTCCTCCTCTTACTTTATTAATGCTCTCCAACACCCTGTGTTCTGTATTGCTTGATTCTATTGAAACTGCAAATAATAAAAACAGATACAAAAAAAAAAACTAGAAGAGGAGAAGGCGGGAGCATGCTTTCTCCTAGAGATTTTGCTGCCAGCCCAGAAGGAAAACGTATACCTGCTCATGCTGCTCAGCATTCTTGAGCAAGGTAAAGAGGCCTTCAAGGAACCTGCCACGCCAAGGGCAGTCACACCTAGAGTGGAGAAGAAATATACATTCCACTTAGGATCCAAAGTACATTCAAGGAAATGTTCCTGCAGACTCCATTATTGTTGCTACTTCGAGGAAGAAAAATAATGCCCCCACTTCCATGGGGCCACTGCATGAGAAAGAAAGTGAGAGGCAACACTTAGTGGGCAGGAAAATGGAAAGGGAGGCTGATACCCAATGGATGATAGAAATTCCAGTGCCCTCATGAACCTTTATGGACATCAACAGTGGGAAGAGGTGGAAAGTCTCATAAAGAAAACCTGCCTGATAAATTCCGGAAAAGGGCCAAGGCAGTTATACAGAAGGGAAAGAATATTAGGAACACCTGTCTCAAGTCAGTACTGGATGAGGCGAATACAGCCAGCAGACATATGTGCACAGGAACAACCCTAAGGAGGCATGCCTGGCTCAAGGTTATCAGGATTTAAACTGGAGGTACAGGCCTCCATAATAAACATGCCCTTCACAGGAGACACCCTATTTGGACAAACAGTGCACGACACCCTGCAGCATATCAAAAAGGATAATGAGACATCAAGGACAGTGGGAGCACTCCTGTTCAGGGGCACACCCAGGAGGGGAATCTGAAGTAGAAGACCTACTGGTAGGGCACCCTTCATGGCAGGGCAGCAACAGCAAAGTACCTCAATCATGCGTAACAACTGCTAGCATACTAGTAGTGGCATCACCCAGCGAGGCAGCCCTTTCGAGGAAAGGCAAGAGTAAGAGGCCAGCCCCTCAAAAGGGCTGGAACATCAAACAAGTGACTCTTGCAATGAAAACACCCAACAAATAAAAGCGGTGGGGGCAGAATAAAAGGATTACTCCAGGATAGAGGAAAATGACAGACAAGTGAAACTTAAATATAATATGTTACGATTATTGCATAAAGGTAAACGACGTCCACAAACACCTCCAAAACTGAAGACTTCCAGGCGAGAGGAATTAATGTAACTCAAGAAAGTCAAAGAATTAATTATAAAGAGGACTTTAGAACGTGCATCAAAGCAAGAGGAAAACAAGGGGAAATACCATATTTTCTGGTCCCAAAACAAGATCTCACCTTAAGCCCAAATCTGGACCTCAGAGTTACAAACAAATTCCCTTGAACACATTTCAAAATGACAACATTGCAAGAAGTAATACCACTCATGAGAGAAGGAGGTTATCTGGCCACCTTAGATCTAAATGATGCATTCCTACAAATACTGATGAATGAAAGACCCAAAAGATACCATTGTTTTGTCCTAGACAAAAGCACTACCTTCGGCATAAAGTCTGCGCTAAGGGTCTTCACAAAAGTCCTCACGGTGGTAGCAGCACGCTAAAGGAGACAGGGAATTCATGTATATCCTTACATAGGCAATTGGCTAGTAAAAGTAAAATCAAGAAAGAAGTGTCAGAAGGACATACAAAAGGTGAGACACACAATACAACTCCTAGATTTCAAACTAAACCACAAAAAATTATCACCACAACAAGATCAAGTGAAGCTGTTTCTAAGAGCTATGTTGAACTCCAAGACAGCAAGAGCATATACCCTATTTAGAAGAGAGCAGAGGTGATTGAAAAAAAGACTCGCCTCTACCAGACGGGTCACTCTCTCACAGTGAGGACTGTCATGAAACTCATGGGCATTATGGCATCATGCATCCCATTGATCACACATGCAAGACTGCACATGCAACCCATTGAGGAATGGATCTGCAGCAGATGGTCACAAGCCACAGGCAGCTGGGTAGATCTAGTGGTTGTCATAGCAGGAGTACAGAAGGAGATACAATGGTGGAACTCAACAAACATAAATGTAGGGAGACCATTCAAAACACCAGTTCCAACTGTGACCATAACAATGGACACATTCCAGAAAGGGTGGGGAGCACATACAGGAACCTTGAAAGCACGTGCGCTACGGAATGACAGATGCAGGGAAGCATATTCATTACGTGGAGATGAAGATAGTCTAGCTAACCCTAAAGGCGTTACAGACACATTTAACTGGCCAAAATGTATTGATACAAGTGGACAACACAACCACCATGTTCTATTTCAACAAACAAGGGGTAACAAAATCTTTCACCCTGTCTAAGCTAGTCCAAGAGATTTGGCAATGGGCGATACAACAACAGATATTTGTGCAAGCATTACACCCACCAGGGGAGCGCAATACAGTGGCAGACAAATTAAGCAGAGAGGAAACCAACTCATATGAGTAGGAGAAAAAGCAAGAAGTCCTGCAAAGGATTTTCAGCATTTGGGGCGTGCCAAGCATAGGCTTGTTCGCCACACTAAAAAAACACAAAATGCCAACACTTTGTCTCCAGGTTTTCTCACCCCTAGTCAAAAGGGAATGCCCTGTTTATAAGTTGGTAAGGGAAATTTGCATTTGCTTTTCCTCCAAATCTCCTGATCCCGAGAGTACTGGAGCAGGCCAGACAGTTGGGAGCAAGACTCATCCTCATAACACCCCCAATGAGCAAGACCGACCTAGTACTCGGATCTGCAAGAAAAGCGAATGGGTCAGCTAATCGCAATCAAACCAGTAAAGGACCTTCTGAGAATACACCATGGGGAGGTGAACCACCCTGAGCCAGTATCACTTTAGCCTAGCAGCATGGCTCCTGAATACGTAGAATTCGGACACATACAGATCCCCCCACAGATGATGGAAATCCTCAGGGAAGCTAGAAAACCAAGCACACGAAAATGCTACACGGACAAGTGGAAAAAATACATCCATTGCTGTACAAACAACAATAGGAGGGATTCAAGAACACATCAGGAAACTGTGCTAATATACCTGACCCACTTGCTGGACAGTGGCATCATCTATCCATCACTGACGTACAAACCCCCAGTAGTGAGGAGATTCTTAGAGGTCTCTAAGGATGGCACCATCAAGATCTGCTCCAACACCATTATGGAACTTGAACACTCTGTTAATTCAACTGATGTCCGAACCCTTTGAACCCATGCACAAATTGGATCTAAAAACAGCCTTTTTTATAGCAATCACACCTTTACACAGTCAGCATGTTACAAGCACTGACAATTCAGGAAACGTACTTGCAAATCCATAAGTACAAGATAGTCCTTAGACCCAACCCACACTTCCTACCAGCAATAGTAACACAGTTCCATGTCAACCAAAGCATACAACTGCCAGCTTTCTTCCAGGAACCAAAGACACAAGCCAAAAGAGCCATATACACTCTAGATGAATGAAGGGCTTTAATGTATTGCCGGCAGGAAACAAGGGAGTTTTGCAAGGTAAACCAGTTATTCGTTCACATTGAGGAAATCTGTGCAGCAGCAACATGGACATCTCCACACACCTTCACAACACTGTGTAGACATTTAAATGAATAAAGACTCACAGGTGGGACAGAATGTACTACGTCACTTATTTGCTAACTTATCCACATTTGATCCCAACCAGCCCAAGGAAGGGGATACCACTGTGTAATCTAAAGCACAGCATGTGACTCCAGAAAAGGATTAATGCTGCAAAACAAAATGGTTACTTACCAGTAGGAGTAGTTTTACAGCTTGAAGTGTTTTCTGGATTCACATGCAACCCACGCACCATCCCAGAGATGGGATAGGAAGCAAACAGGTGGGAGGGAAAAAAAGAAAGGAAGAACAAAATAAAAATCTGAATATGGTGACCACGCACAGGAACTTACAGTGTGCCGTCTGACGTCACAAAGAGGATGGACTTAGTACCAGATGGTGGTCAACAACGTCTAAAAGAAAGGAAAAAAAAAGACTAGAATGTTTCCGGACCCATCCGCAAGATGATGGAATAATGCGCAGCATGTGAATCCAAAAAACTCTTGAAACTGCAAAACTATTCCTACTGGTAAGTAACCATTTCATTACCTTTGCTTAATTGAAACGACTAGTGTGGGCACCCATCTGGATAGCCCATAGGTGAAAATTTCAAAACTCCTGATTGGCAAAAAGGGGGTTAATGGAAATGATTTAAAACCTGATAAATATAGAAAATGATGAGCACTCAAGTAAGTACTGTTGGAAGCTGGCTCCTGGTATAGTGTACCAAAATGAGTTATACAGTGCGAAGAGTCCAAGGTGTCCCTTACAAGTACTGTAGACAGGGGCTTGTTCTAGCAATTCCAAGGTGCTCTTTTAGGGGGTAGCTTGGTCGAGCAGCCTTAGGCTTAGCAGAGAGGAATGTAAGGCTCTTTAAGTAGGCACACAATCAATAAATGGCACACACAATTCAATAAGATCACACCCATTCATAAAAATATCAGGTATGTTTGTCATTAGGCACCAAAATAAATGCAATCAGATAAGTATGTTTTGCAAGAGAAATCTTTACAGGTTTGAAAAGTTGACAGTGCAATTTTCCGAAGCTGCAATTTTAACCTATGCAGGAAAAACATTTGGCAAACAGGTACTCATCATTGACTTACAGGGCCAATCTTCCAGACTTAAGGTGAGTACAGGGCCGTGTCCTAGGCAAGACCAACAGGTCTCCTCTGGAGGCACTGGGGTGGCTGGGTGCAGCCCTGTTGAAGTCAATGGGGATCGGTCGGGTTAGAAAGGCGCTGCAGATCAGAACTTGATGGGGTGGGGGGCAGTCCAGGTGAAGCACACCAAGGGAATTCACAACTTGCAATGTTCGGGGACACCTTTGGTCCTCTTCTTTTGAGGCCAGGGTGGCCAGTTGCAGGGGTGTCCTTGGGGGTCAGGTTTATGTCACCAGAGGCAATTGTGGAAGAGGGGGCATGGACTGGGGGTCCAGTCCAACCAAACCAACAAGTGGGCTTAGGTCTCATGAGGCTGGCGGCTGTGGGGACACCTTTGGTCTTCTCCTCTGTCCGGGGCAGGCGGGTGCAGAGGTGTCCTGAGGCATCAGTTCTTTGTCTCCAGGTCACTCGCAGTAGAGGGGGGCCTGCACAAAGAGGCTGCAGGCATTGTCATGAAGGCCACAGTGGGATGACCCAAGGTGGACCCTGTCTCTGGAGGGTCTGAGGACCACCCTGGCACCATTTGCCCACTTTGACTCAGGCTAGAGGGTATGGGTACAGTGGTGCTTTCCGGTGTTGGTGTTCCAGAGTCCTAACAGTTTGTCTTGTGTGCCTGCAAGATGCAGGGGAGCAGCTCCGCTACTCCACCGGAGTTCCTGGTTCTTGGGTAAAGGCTGGCAGTACTCCCTGGCTTTTGGAGGCACAAGCAGCTGCAGGACTTGGCATCTTTGACGCAATTGTCGTAGTCAGCAGTCATGCTGGCATGGCTGGCGCAGAGTCAGTCACTGGTCTTCAGTTCTTGCTTTTATGTCTCTGTAGTGTCCTTCTTTCAGGTCAGTACGATCTGATTTCTTTGTGCCAGGGGCTTCCCCAAATACTGAATTTAAAGGTGTCCGGGGAGTGTAGGGCAGTAGCCAATGGGCTACTTACCCCTGGGGTCACTACACCCTCTATATGACAACTTCCTGTGGGAAGTTGGCATAACCCTTTTACAGAGTTCCTAATTCTGTCATCACCAAGATGGCAGACTTCTAAGTTTGTCCACATCAGGTAGCCCAACTTAGGGGTGGAACTAGCCTGAAAGTGGGCACACTTCTCTCACTACTAATTTTCCCACCTTTCCCGGCGTCAGACTGGTCCTGGTTCAGGGGATCAGCTTCTCCTCATCTCTGGGGGAAGCCAGATCCGCATACTAAAAGTGGTGGCCTCTTTGAAGTGCCCTGACCTTAGAATGCAGATTTGCAGGTCATCCTGGTGGGAGGGGTGTGTAACAGTAGGCTTTGTTCCTGACCTCACCAGTGGTTGGTAGGTTTGTCGGGGGGCACCTTGTAACTGCCCTCTGGGTGCATGTAATAATAAATCTGTGAGAGTTTATGACAGCAAGATGTTTGATACCAAGCATCCCTAGTTTCAGTGAAGCCATCATGTAGCTCGGGCACTCATATTGACCAGTGTCCAGCCTATGTACTTAAAATAGCTTCCCTGATCAGTCACTGTCGAAGAATCGACAAAGACATAGCGGGGTCATATCTGCTTGTAAAGATATGTTCACACATGTAATGTAATATAACGCACCCAGCCTTAGGGCTGGCAGGCCTGCTGTTGGGGTATATTGCTTCGACCGACCACCGACAGCGGGCCAGCATGTGAGTACACTTGCCCTAACCCAGACCAAGACGAAACATAAGGCCTCGGGGACACCACTGCCGGAAGGCCATGGCTCCACCCAGAAAAAATAGACCGGTGACCAAGTAACACCTTCGGCACCGAAAAAGGTCACAACCGCTTCGAAGTCTTTGGACTCGAGTTGAGACACAGGCTCCAAAACCATACGGCACCGACCCATCGAGTCGAGATCCCAAAAGTCACTTTCGGAACCGAGGCCATCTTACACCACGGGGCCTTCGGTGCTGAGGAAACCAGCTTCGGAACCGAAAAGACAGTCATACACAGAGGAGCATGGACTTTCTAAACAGCTTAAAGAAAGCCATAGATTTGAGGAAGAGTTACAACAAATGGATGAATTTGATGACTGACAAGCCAGGGTACAGATCCACAAGGACACTGGCAAGATCCTCACAGCACCACCCCTCAAAATTAAAAGAAAACTGGCTTTTCATGGACGTTTGGACACTGATCAGCCAACGGCTAAAGTGCCAAGAGAGAAATCTCTGCCTCACCAGTTTTTCTCCTCAGCAGTCTCCTCCTCACTCTCCTCAACGAACTGTCTCTCCACCTACTACACCCACTGCACAGTCTCCTACACATACTATGCAGTCACACCAGGACACAGATCGATGGGATCTTTATGATGGCCCTCTATCAGATAACAGTCCAGAGTGCTACCCATCTAAGCCCTCTCCACCTGAAGATAGCACATCCTATACACAAGTTTTAGCCAGGGCTGCAGCTTTCCACAACGTTAGCATGCACAGGGAACCACTAGAGGACGACTTTTTATTCAATACATTGTCCTCAACACACGCCACATACCAAAGCCTACCCATGCTCCCAGGAATGCTTAAACATGCCCAGCAAATATTCCAGGAGCCAGTTAAAGGAAGAGCTATAACCCCAAGGGTAGAAAAAAAGTATAAACCACCACCCTCGGGCCCGGTGTATATCACAGCTGCCACCCGATTCGGTAGTAGTCAGCGCAGCGAGAAAAAGAGCTAACTCGCAGTCCTCTGGAGATGCACTCCCTCCAGATAAGGAAAGCAAAAAGTTTGATGCGGAGGGCAAAAGGGTGGCGTCACAAGCTGCCAATCAGTGGCGCATAGCTAATTCACAAGCCCTCCTCGCTAGATACGATAGGGCTCATTGGGATGAGATGAAGGACATTATTCAACATCTCCCCAAGGAACACGAAAAGAGAGCTCAGCAGGTAGTGGAGGAGGGACAAGCGATAACAAACAACCAGATAAGATCTGCGCTAGACTCAGCTGATACAGCCGCAAGGACAATAAATATGGCTGTTACCATTAGGCGGCATGCATGGCTCAGATCATCAGGTTTTAAATCTGAAATCCAACAGGCTGTCCTCAACATGCCTTTTAACCAACAGCAATTATTTGGCACACAAGTGGACACAGCCATAGATAAAATGAAAAAAGATGCCGACACTGCGAAAGCGATGGGAGCGCTATATTCATCACAATACAGAGGCACATTTCGGAAGCCTCAATATAGGGGAGGCTTCAGACCACAGCCCTCTGAGCCATCCACCTCTCAAGCCAAGCCCTCATACCAACCACAGTATCAAAGAGGTGGATTTAGGGGGTCCTACTGAGGACAATTTCCCAAGTCTAGGGGAAAGTTCCAATCCTCAAAGCAAGCCACTAACAACAAACAGTGACTTTATCAACACCTTCTTCCAACACACTTCCCCTGTGGGAGGAAGACTGGATATGTTTCACAATCAATGGTTAGAATCACAACAGACACATGGGTACTATCCATTATCCAACATGGTTACTGCATAGAGTTCATACAGTTTCCTCCGGACATTCCCCCAACAGCACACAAACTTTCATCGCAACATCTTGCAATGTTACAAACAGAGGTACAGGCACTATTACTCAAACAAGCCATAGAACTAGTGCCTCATCATCAAAAAGGAACAGGGGCTTACTCCCTGTACTTCCTTATTCCCAAGAAAGACAAAAAGCTAAGGCCAATATTAGATCTCAGGACTCTCAACCTCTACATCCGATCAGAACACTTTCACATGGTGACACTACAAGATGCAGTCCTTATTGCTGTGAAAGGGAGAATTTATGACAACACTGGTTTTAAAATATGCGTATTTTCACATACCCATCCATCCAGCTCACAGAAAATACCTCAGGTTTGTTATAAAAGGAAAACATTACCAATTCAAGGTATTACCCTTCGGGATAACAACAGCCCCCAGAGTCTTTACAAAATGCCTTGCCGTAGTAGCAGCATACATAAGGAGACAACATATGCATGTATTCCCATATCTCGACGATTGGCTAATAAAAGCCAACAATCAAAAACAGTGTCAGCATCACACATGTTATGTAATAGATACCCTATACACACTAGGGTTCTCGATAAATTACCAAAAATCACACCTGCAACCATCGCAAATTCAGCAGTACTTAGGAGCTGCACTCAATACCCAAAAGGCGCTTGCAAGTCTAAGCCCACAAAGAGTGCAATCGTTCCACACCATGTTGCCAAAAATCCAGCCAAATCAACACTACAATGTCCGTTTCGTCATGAAAATCCTAGGCATGATGGCATCATGCATCGCGATTGTCCCCAACACACGGTTACACATGCGGCCCTTACAACAGTGCCTTGCAAAACAATGGTCGCAGGCACAGGCTCATCTCCAAGATCTAGTGTTGACAGACCGCCCAAAACACTATTCGCTTCAGTGGTGGATTCCCACAAATTTAAACAAAGGGCGGCCTTTTCAAGACCCTGTGCCTTACTCCATTCTCACAACAGATGCATCGATGATTGGATGGGGAGCACACCTCAAAAATCGCAATATTCAGGGACAATGGCACAGCAAACAGAAGCAGCTACACATAAATCACTTAGAACTGCTAGCAGTCTCTCTAGCACTAAGCCTGTCAACCTCTTCTTGCTCACAAACAAATTCTTGTCAGAACAGACAATATGACAACAATGTACTACCTAAACAAACGGGGGGGACCCACTCATCACAAATTTGCCTCCTAGCAGAAAAAAATTGGCATTGGGCAATTCACAACAACATTCACCTGATAGCTCAATACATTCCAGGGATTCACAATCAGTTGGCAGACAACCTCAGTTGAGATCACCAGCAAACTCACGAGTGGGAAATTCACCCCCAGGTACTCCACAAATACTTTTTTCAGTGGGGGACACCAGACATAGATCTGTTCACCACCAACCACAACGCAAAATGCCAAAACTTTGCGTCCAGGTACCCACACCCTCAATCCAAGGGCAATGCTATATGGATCAACTGGTCAGGGATATTTGCTTACGCTTTTACCCCTTTCATTCCATTTTTGGTCAACAAACTGCGTCAAACCAAACTCAAACTCCTACTTATAGCACCAACGTGGGCATGCCAACCATGGTGCACCACACTGCTAGACCTGTCAATAGTACCACACGTCAAACTTACAAACAAGCCAGACCTGCTGATGCAACACAAACAGCAGATCAGACACCCCAACCCAGCCATGCTCAATCTAGCAATCTGGCTCCTGAAATCTTAGAGTTTGGCTATCTAAATCTTCCAACAGAGTGTATGGAAGTCATTAAACAGGCAAGAAAACCTACCACCAGACAGTGTTATGCTAACAAATGGAAAAGATTTGTTTTCTACTGTCAAGCAAAACACATAACACCTCTGGATGCGTCCATACAAGACAATGTAGGTTATTTACTCCACCTACAAAAAGCAAATCTAGCCTTTTCATCCATCAAAATACATCTCACAGCAATTTCTGCTTATTTGCAAAATAAACAGACCAAATCCCTATTTAGAATACCAGTCATTAAAGCCTTCATGGAAGGCCTAAAACGAATCATACCTCCAAGAACTCCACCAGTACCCTCGTGGAATCTTAACATTGTACTTACACGACTCATGGGTCCTCCATTTTAACCCATGCACTCTTGTCAGATCCAATTCTTAACCTGGAAAGTAGCATTTCTAGTAGCAATCACTTCATTAAGAAGAGTTAGTGAAATACAAGCATTCATTATTGAAGAACCTTTTATACAGGTACATAAACATAAGGTTGTACTCCGCACAAACCCTAAATTTCTACCAAAAGTCATCTCACAGTTTCACCAAAACCAAACAGTGGAACGCCCAGTCTTCTGGTAATCCTATATCCAAACAAGGCATAGCCAGATGGATAGTAAAATGTATACAAACTTGTGACCTCAAAGCTAAAAGACAACTACTCATTACGCCAAAGGCACACTCCACAAGAAGAAAGGGAGCTACACTGGCGTTTCTAGGAAACATACCAATGACAGAAATTTGTAAGGCAGCCACTTGGTCGTCACCTCATACTTTTACCAAGCACTACTGTGTAGATGTTAGCAACACAACAAGCCACAGTAGGACAGGCTGTACTAAGAACATTATTTCAGACAACTTCAACTCCTACGGGCTAACCACCGCTTAGGGGAGGATTACTGCTTTGTAGTCTATGCATAGCATGTGTATCTGCAGCTACACATGCCACCGAACGGAAAATGTCACTTACCCAGTGTACATCTGTTAGTGGCATGTTCCGCTGTAGATTCACATGCTCCCTCCCTCCTCCCCGGGAGCCTGTAGCCGTTTAAGTTGTCATTAAAAATTGTACATATATATATAAACATTCCTTTATTTAAACTTTGTAGATACATCTCTATTCCATTGCATAGACATCTCTCTCTTTACACTCTATCACGCCTACCTTACCCTTTCTGGGAAAACAATCTAAGATGGAGTCGATGCCCATGCGCAATAGAGCCGAAAGGGAGGAGTCACTTGGTACCGTGACTCGAAAAGACTTCTTCGAAGAAAAACAACTTGTAACACTCCGAGCCCAACACTAGATGGCAGGACCTGTGCATAGCATGTGAATCTGCAGCGGAACATGCCACATACATATGTACACTGGGTAAGTGACATTTTCCATACAAATCTAATGCTACAGCCCTTGGGGACTCTCTTTGGTACCCATGCCCTAAGTACATTGGGTAGCATTTACTGTGGACTAACAGTGGGGCCAAAGGGAGTGCCAGTTTGGGAGGAATTGTAGAGTTTTAGGTAAAGAGAACTTGCACTGAGGACCAGGATAGTAGGATCGCAGTGCACTTTCAGATGGAATTGCATCATATACCAGCTAAAAAGTGGGAATGACCATGTTAAAAAGGGACACTTTCCTACAAGTATCAATCCATGGATTACTCTACATTATATGAAGATGGGGGCAGTGGTCAAATCACTAGGCTGCTTCTAGCTAAAAGAGAAGTTAAAATAATAAGACAGAAATGCACTAAAGTTAAAGTGTGGGCTAACTAAATGTCGGTTTACAAAAGCGTGATAGAATTGGATTAGGAAGGCCTCAATCAAATTGCATTTCTTTTTACATACATTGGCTACGTAGGTGTTCTATTGGCCTACTCATTTAGTAATGTGTTAACTATCTCCATCCAGATTTTCGATGAATTCTTGGTGAACTACAGTTTACCATTCTGATGTTTACCTAGGGGACTGTGGCATAATGGGTTGCAGGTGTTTCTTATGAGTTGCACACGAAATGAAGTAATTTCCTACTAACACATACCAAAAAACATAATTGTGTCCTCCTGCTTGTATATAAGACACTAGTGTTGAAGCAAAATCAGCTCAGCCCAATCTGTGTAAAACCAATCACCAGCCTGCTCCTTAAATAAGTAAAGTTGTTTATTACGTGCACATGGAGACTGAACAGCCTAAGAGATCAGGCTCGAACAGTGTGAATAAGAAATTAATACACAATCTTATATATCATTCAACCACAAGCAAATTCGTACATTTAATTGGTTCTTGACATTGCTGTATAATCATTTCTGCAAGATTGCTAAAGTTCTTTATCATCAATTCTTCATAACGCACCATATATGGATAATAAATCACACACAAGGAACTTGCATAATATGTCCTACGTGTCTAATATCGCATGATACATCTATAAACAGAAATATGAACAATAAGTCCACAGGATGGTACTTTTAAGACGGAAGATTGCTTCAGCTAGCGGGCGATTATATTTCATGATGGCTGTAGAAATAGCAAGCCTTGCAATTTAATGCATTCCAGGCAGAATCAAAACATATCAAAAGCACAGTTCATGATAGGTT
This sequence comes from Pleurodeles waltl, assembly GCF_031143425.1. Classification (NCBI taxonomy): domain Eukaryota; kingdom Metazoa; phylum Chordata; class Amphibia; order Caudata; family Salamandridae; genus Pleurodeles; species Pleurodeles waltl. Next base: position 533,644,120 of record NC_090451.1, read on the forward strand.
ATAAGTTGTTCAACAGAAACAGGCCTAGTTGTCATTGGGTATCACAGGGCCCAATAGGCCCAAAATGGGACCCAGGAAAATGCGATTCCACATTGGGCTAAGCTGATTTCGCTTCAAAACTAGTTGTGCATGTGACATACATTGGTAACGCATATTGTTGCAGGGTACATAAAAACTTAAAAATGAAAAAAAAGGCAAAGTCTGCTTTGAGAATGCAAAAACAGCCGTTTACTGTTGCGAGAGGGCGATCGCCCCCTCCTCACAAAGGCAGGCAGTCGGTCTCAAGTTGCTGTGGCACAATAAGCCTTTTATCTACAAAATCACACTGCTTTATTACAAGACAGTAAATAATGATTGACTGGCCAGTCATAGATTGAAACAGAAAACATTTGAACACCTGTGACCCCGTAACCCCTTAACTCCGAACTAATCTTTAACACATTCGTCACTTGTGGTTTTAACAATGCTGGACAAACTAACGATTCTTCACTCTTGAATACATACATTTCTATAGCAAAAACAACTTTATTACCATGTGTGCCTTATCATTGTAACCCTAAGACCTCTGTGTAGTCTGAGCCAATTAGATTGCTTGCACTCATTGTCTAATCAGGTTTACAATCTATGTAGAAACACAAAGTACGTACCAGTGAGCCTGTGTGCTTAGAGTTATAAATACCTTCATGTTTGCTAAACATGAGTTAGCTTTTAGCTACAATTCTTTCAGGTTATTTATTTCAGTATGTCTTCAAGTGAACTCTTCACCTTATCCTGGTCAGCATTGGATTTGGGCCTGCAGTGTTCTTTTATTTCATACACCTGCGTAGCGCATTTTGGCATTGTCTGTTACGTTACAGGAAATGTAGAAAATGCACATCAAAATGTAACATTTCTCCCTCTAGTTGATTTTTTAACTATTCAATCTAAGCCTTGGCCTTCTTTTGGCACTAAGTGATACACATTACCCTGAGAATCTACTACACATGTTGGTGTCCTAAACTGGAAACATCCCTCCTGCATAAGCACCTAATCTTTTACAACATGGTAGAATCAATTGAATGACACAATATATTAATGATAAGACTACAATAGATGGAATCAAAGTTCCCGACAGTTCCCACATCCAGGATGGCAGTAATGTCAACCACCCACTAAACCAATTATCTTGGGCACCTCCTTCATCTACCATATTGTTTTGTTGTAGAATATGCAGTGTCTGTATAACCTCTAATAAAGTTCCATTATCTGCATCATTGGCTGGAATAAAGGTACAACACACTGTTCCAATTAATTTACAGATCCCCCTTTGCATGGCAGTCATAAGAGCAAGTACATAGTGGTGTTGCATTACCATTATTCTCATCACACACAGCTCTTCCTTAACAGCATTGCACCCATTTTTCATAGTGTTGATAGTCTGAAGAAGTTCCCATTGAGTTATCTGCAACTATCAGGTTGTTGCTTTGGTCTGAACAAATGACAGAATACTTACAAATAATATCTGTGTATTATTGAACAAACGTCACTCCTGAAGAATGCCACTCCAAATACTTGTACCATAATACTCTGCAGTTCTCTTCCATTGATTATGATACAGCAAGGTCTGTGGAGATTAATCCCAGGGATTATCAACAATGGAGCGTGCAAAGTCACAATAGAGCAAAGTCCACCCCCAGTTTGGTGGCAACTGGGCATACAGCAGTTCTCCACACTGCCAATAACAGTCCATGAAGTTGGAGGTGCCCCACTGCATGTCGGTGTTGTCTATTGTAGTCTTACAGCCAATATTTGACTCCTCAAGAGTGCCATTTCCTCAGAAACATGAAGAAACAGAAGTTAGTCTCATGACAGTCTGAGGATTCAATTTGCTATCTGTCCAAGCGTAACATGAATTGTTTTCATCCAAAATATGTGTACACTTCCTTATTGCATCCTGGCTAACATTAATACCTTTCCATAAAGATATAAACCTACAAGAAAATTTGATATCAGGATGCTATTGATCATGGGTAAAGACTGAGCCGGTGACTCTAAATCCTGGACTTCTGACACAATCTGGGGGCAAAGGATATACTAAATAACTTTTATACTCAGTGGACAGGCGTGTTACTCCTGAAAACCTAGATCTAGGACCATCTGAATCCAATCTGCCGTAGTATGACTACCTGACTTCTTCATGCGTGATATCTCTTCTTTGATATCCTGTCTGTGAGAATGTACAATACATTTGCTAAAGAATCATATTTCGTGGGGTTAACAAAGAAACGTGCTACTTTAACATGTGTAAACTGCATTTGGGCCTTAATCCTGCATAAGTAAAGGTGTAATAAATATAAGGCTGTACTTGGGGGAGTACTTCTCTTGTTAAATATAGCCTATTTGGTCCCATAGTACGAGGAACTAGGGAGCACACAAAACAAGATTTACTAGTATTTTCCAAACCTATGTATAACATATGCTGATACCACATATTTTCCAAAAAGTGAGTATGGGAGATATTATTATGATAAGAAAGTTACCTTCATACATATAAAATATTATGACTAAATAACTCGTAGAAAAATAGAAAGGATAGAATCAAGAGACAAAAGAGAAACAAAAAAAGATATTTTGTGTTGTTGTGTAACTGTGCAAAAGCAGAGGTAGAGGGGAGTATTTTCAGATGACAGTCTTCTTTCCCCTTCTTGTTCCATTTATATTGGTAATAAGTCTTAATGAGATGCTGCACTCTGATGAATGTGGGTGCGGTGAATCCAGAGTTTTTTTGCCGTCTACCTTGAGGGTGGTAGTGGTCACCATGGACACCATGTATGATCCATCGTAGTGTGGTTCTGTCCATTTGAGAAAGAAATATCCCACAAAGAAATGTATCTCCTATGTGCTCAACTGGGAGGTCGACCATTGGCATGCTTCTCCTTTACATTAGTCACTTGCTTAGAAATGAACTTTACAATTTTGATTACCTTAAAATATATGCTAGAATGTATGCATCTGTGGTACTTCATCTTACAAAGGCATTTTTTTATCACTTGATTGTGTCTGCCTTCCTGCTGGGTAAGGACTACAAGAGCACACCTTTCAGATTCATGAACAAAGAGGTGAAAATAAGTAGTATAGTCAGATAAACTCCAAGTGGGAGGTATGCACACAGAACGTGACAAAATACAAGAAAGCTGGTTACATGATTTGATATCACAATAGTAGCTCAGGTGTGTCCTTGCAGGTAAGAGTCAACAATATTTTTTATCAATAAAATAAATTTAGGACCACAATAAAAAAAAATTGTGTGTCTTAAATCCAATTATATTCTCCTATAAACAAGAGGTCACCATAAACAATTATTGAAGAGTAGCCATTTCAATACTGTTACAGTCAATAACTTTCCCTTCAATGTGCTCAGAATGATAGCTGGGTCGGAAACAATTGGAAATTCCAGTGCCACTACATCATTCTAGGGGCACATGTCTTGAACCATGTGCCAAGTGTTACCCTGAGACGCCTTAACTGAGTAAAACGGGGTGTTGCAAGGAGACACTCCAGGGTAAATTATTCCTTGCTCTAGAAATGCCTGAATAGTAGGGGCAATGTCTTTGTCTGCTTCCTTAGAAAGAGAATGCTGTCTCACTCTGTGTAAGATAGCACCCTTCTGTAATGTAATTCAGAATGTTGCAGTAATAAAAATTAGGCTTACATCATGAGGGCCCTTAGTCGATAAAATGTCTGGTAAACAGCCACCAATATACCTCTCTCCTACTTCTATCTCCACTGTTTTAGTGAAAGGAACCCTCATTACTTCCCTAGTGAATACCCTTTTTAATACAGGATCTAGTTGCATATATATATATATATATATATATATATATATATATATATATATAGAATGCATACCCTTTGTCATTGATTGCTATCATCACAGTGGGATCCTCATCTGGCCTGTGCATCATTGACAATACTGGGCACACAGAAATGCTCTGCAGGGACCTTCATTGAGCATATGCTCCCACAGAATTTATCTGGAAAGGATTCCCTCCTCTCACAACCACACCTACCTGTCCACTTTAATGTGGAATCACTATTAGTGGTGTTTGATCATTTTGCCGAGGCGGCACCTGTGTGCTTGTGGCATAACTGGTGGCTCCATATTTTGTGATGGCGCCTGAGGTACATATTTGATTTGCAGTTTGGGTTGTGATTGTACTGCTATATTCCATGGCTGATTATAAAGTCCTACCCTCCCATTTTGCTCTTCCCGTTTCTACAATCACTAATAAAATGTCTATACCTCTGACAGTAATGACATACGTGATCCAGTCTTTGAGGACCCATCCTACCTCTTTCTATTCCTCCTCTACTACTCCCTGTATCCTTACATTGTCCTGTTGCTGTGGGTATTGATGTTGAGTGGTCCCTGGGACCGATCTCACAGATATTAGTCCTCTAAGTGCCCACTGCCGCTACATTTCCTTCCGCTGCTGCTTTCTTTGCCAACCTCTGCTTTACTAATTTGGCTGCTGCTTTGTTTATCATTTCATGTTTGTTCCTCTCTTTTTCCAGTTTCTTTTTTGCAAAGTGAATTATATGTGCTTGTATCTCTGTCCAGGGCCTGGCTTCCAACACCACTATATTATCTTGGCTATCCTGTAGATCAGAGTGTACTCCTTTTTTCACCATTTCTCTTTCATCCATTTAAGGAACTGGGCAGGGTCCTCATTTGGCTACATTGACTGAGTCATAAGAGATCCAATATAAGGCCTATCAAGATACATCTTCCTCAACTTATCCCAAATCGCTATTCTTACTACATTAAATGGAAACCAATCATATCTAGTTTCAGTAAGGGTAACATTTCTCACTCCAGCCTTTTAAAAAAACTGTGTCTGTTCATCTCCTATAAGAGAACCAAGCAGACGTTTTATGTCCCCTGCTGCTAAGGGAATACCTGCAGTTTTTTATTTTTCAAAAGCTCTAATCCAGTGGTTCCCAACCTTTTGACTTCTGTGGACCCCCACATTACTGTAACCTGGGGACCCCTACAGAATCATTATTGGAAACTGGGGACCCCGGCCTAAAGACTGCTGATGATTTTAAATGCAAAACAATACACAAAAAATACAGAAACATGCATTCATCAAAGACATACACAGATAATAACACACTTTATTTAATTTGCAAACAAATATAAATAAAAAAATTAATTTCAAGAGGAAGGTTGGAGCTTTTCTAAATTAAAGGGAAGTCACACATCATCCATACTATATCCTGTTTGATGCACCTGCACTGCACCCACAAATCAATCTGAGGATGCTAATTTAATTTTTAGCCTCCAATTTCAAATTCCTTGACATTTACAGTACGTTTTAACATTTTCAATTGTACATTTAGCCACTTTATTTATATATATTTTACAACTCTGTTAATATTTAATTTTCTAGGCAGTCGCAGAATTCCTGACAATGCTTCGCGGACCCCCAGGGGTCCCTGGACCACAGTTTGGGAACCACTGCTGTAATCCACTTCCCTGCTCCCTCTGTAAGCAACAGCAACAACTTTCTAAGGTTTTTCTTGCCCACTTGTGGCCGTGGAACATAATGAGGTGGCCTAGGTCCCTTATGTATTAGTGTCATCTGATGTAAGGGAGTTATAAAACGCTGGGGATTATGCTGTCTAGTATATTTTTGCCATACACACAAACACTTCTGCATGTAGGGATAATCCCAGTCTGGATCTCCCTCCCCTTAAAGAATGCAATCTTCTGCACTCACCATATCGGGTGGATCAAAAGATCCTTCATGTGGACATGGACTATTTTGTGATGTTAGTCGTTCAGTCCAATCCACTAAATTCTCTACATATGGCACAACATTGTGCCAGCTATTCTCTCCTTTTGCAACTATCCCTTTAGGAGTGAGATTTGTACTGTGCAAAGCTGAATGAATACTCGTTTGCAGCACTGATTTATCCTGTAGTGTCAGTCCACTCATAGATTCACAAGATCCCTTTCCTGGGTCTGGTTGTGGGCCATGTGTTCTCAAACTGCAATCTCTCAAGCTCTGTTGCTCGAGCTTTCCTAACTATGGAAAACCTCTACTGTACTCCCTCTCTAATAGCCACATGATAATATAGTCCTCTTGCACTTTTTTGTATGTTCCAGATCATTAAGGGGTCTTTCTTGAATATCAATATCTTAGATAGAGTGCCTAACTCTTGGAGGTTGAAGCAGCTCATCAATAATATCCGCACACTGACGTATAAGCTCTGTTTTAATTGTTACTTTCTTAGAATCTCCCCTTCTCTCACTTTGCCATAATAGTTCTTGAACACTTTGGTGAAACTACTACGTTCCACTTCTCCTTCTGCCAGTGTGGTAGACTTGTTGTTGTGTTGTGTCTCGGGTTGCAGCAGTAACTATGCAGAAGGAAGGGCCTGCTGGTGCTCCCTGGGCATGGCACAGAGCGTGTGCGGTCACGCTAGATGAGCGAGCTCCTCACAGCCTCTCCACGTCAGAGAAGGGGGAGGAGCACAACCACGAGGAAACCGGCGCTTCCTGGCCCCCTTGTATGCAACAATCAAAGAAGAGCACTCTGCATGCGCTGTGGTAAATAAGCGCTCGACACGCTCTCCAGTAGGAAAGCACAAAGCACTCTTCACACGCTTCAGTCTAAAGCAGTGGTCTCCAAACTTTTTAATGCCATTTCCCACCAGCTGAAAAGTAAAAATCAATGGGCCCCCCCTCAGAATGTTTCACCATTATTTTATAAAGATGGCAATGTTTACATATGTCTAGATCTATTTAAACATTGCAGTTAAGTACTGTTACCCTTTTAAAGATGCCATAACTTGCTTCTGCTTAAAGCAAAGGCCTGTTATCTATGTAATGCTTCTTTTGGCCAGAGCCTGGCGCCCCCCCCTGGGATCACTTGATGCCCCCTAGGGGGGCCTGCCCCCAGTTTGAAGACCCCTGGTCTAATGTGTAGCACTCCCTAGGTGCTCTATTTCCATGACCAGGGGCAGAACTAGCACTGGGGGGGGGGATCCTCTGCTGACCCCTGGGAGATTACTGGGCCCCAAGAAAGGATGAGGTAGGGCCAGCACAAGAGGTTCCTGACAGTCCAGTGGCAGTCCTCCTGATGACCTAGCAGGCCACAGGTCAGCACAGCAAGCAGGTTATTCCTAATGGTGGTGATAACCCGTTCTAACAGCATCCGGGTACATGCAGTGTCTAAAAATGTGGAGGACAACCCTCATGTACTTATACTCATTTTGCTCAGCTTCCACAAAGGTGAGTAGGGGAGCTCCAACCAGCACTAACTGGTTCCAGGAATGCCCCCTTCTCCTCCAGCACTGGCTCCAGACATCATCAGGGGGTAAATGAGCCCTTTGTGTGAGGGCAGGACACAGTCTATACAAATGTAAGGGCGCCCCCCACAGCCCAGGAAGTCCATTCAGTACACAGATGCAATCCTGTGACACCTCCACCCTCCCTTTGTACTGGCTGTCTGAAAAGGATGCACAAAGCCCAGCTGTCACTCTGCCCCAGGCGTGGATTGGAGTCAAGCTGCAAAACACCAGAATCATAGAAAAGAGAAACGCTCACTTTATAAAAGTGGCATTTCTATAATGGTAATAAGCAGTATTTCTCACTACCATTCCAAACATACTAAACATGCCCACGCTATTCCTCATAGATTAGAAGATACCACTCAGACATATGTCAGGGCATTTCCAATGCAGTCCTATGAAAGGAGCAGTGCTCACAGTAGTGAGAAACTAAGGGCCCGATGTATCAAGGTTTTTAGCATTTGCAAACGGTGCGAATGCCCGTTTGCGAATGCAAAAAGCCCTTTCAGAATGTATGAAAGACATTCTGAACGCAATTTTAAGGAATCGCTAAAATAGCGATTCCTTAAAATTGCGACCCTGTTTAGAGAGTCGCAAATTGCGACTCTCTAAATTAGAAATCGCAAATAAGGATTCCTTATTTGCGATTCCTTAGCACATGTATGAAGCAATTCCTAAATGCAATTTGGGCATTTAGTAATCGCTTATTACCACCAAGTTGAACTTGGTGGTAACCATGTTCAAAATTTAAAAATGCATTTAAAATGCATTTTTAAAATGTACATGTAAAGCACACATGCCCTTTTGGCATGTGTGCACCTTACATGTCCCCCCAAAAACGTTTGGGGTGCAGCAGAGGGGGCCTTAGGCCCCCAGCACCCTGGGGTTTTGCATTTCCAAAATTGTGATTTCTAGTTAAGAAATCGCAATTTTGGAAATGCAAAAAATTCGCAGATATGTGCCAACAGGCCTATAGGTGCGAATGGGGCCGGTATTGCAATTTGCGATTCGGTAATAGCATTTGTGATTTTTAAGAAAACGCTATTACTGATTCGCAAATATGATACATGGCATTTTGTGAGTCGGAAATAGCGATTTCTTAAAAATTGCTATTTCCGAATCGCAAAAGGCCTTCATGATACATCTGGCCCTAAATGGGCTGTTTGTCACTACTAGGACAAGTAGTACCTACCTACCTACCTACCTTTTACATATATCGCACCCTGTCAATAGGGCTAACTAGGGCACACCTTAGAAGTGACTTAGGTGTAGCAAAAAGGAAGGTTAGGCCTTAGCAAGTAGTCTGACTTGCCAAGTCAGGGTGGCAGTAAACTGTGCATGCAGGCTCTGCAGTAGCAGGCCTGCAAAAGGTTGGAAATGCTACTTCTGTGGGCGGCGCAAGCTGCACTGCAAGCCCACTAGTACCATTTAATTTACAGACTCTGGGTATAAGGAATACCACTGTACAAAGGACTTGCAGGTAAATTAAGTGTGCCAATCATACCAAGTTTAGAAGGGAGAACACATGCACTTTAGCTGTGATCAGCAGTGATAAAGTGCTCAGAGTCCTACAAATCCAACAAAAAGATCATAAAAATAGGAGGAGGAAGGCAAAAAGTTTGAGGATGATCCTGCAAAAATTGCCAGGTCCAACAGTGACAGATACAATACTTGATTGGGAGAATAATTGGAGACACTATGGGGGTCATTCCAGCTTTGGCGGGCGGCAGAGGCTGCCCGCCAAAGTTCCCCCGTCGAAAGACCGCGGGGGTCATTTAAACTTTCCCGCTGGGCCGGCGGGCGAGCGCCAAAAGGGAGGCCGCCGGCCCAGCGGGAAAGACCCTGCAACAAGGAAGCAGGGTGCGAAGGGTGCAGTGGATTCCCTGAGCCAGGGGAAAACCGGCGGGAAACCGCCAGTTCCCCCTTTCTGACCGCGGCTTTACCGCTGCGGTCAGAATGGCCCTGGAAGCACCGCCAGCCTGTTTTTGGTGCTTCCGGGTCGGAATGACCCCCTATATGTATAACGTAATACTGGGCGACCATTTAAGTGTAAGGTTAAACGCATATGTTTATTGTTCTTTGGGATTAAGTTAGGGTGTTCTATGCAAGAACGCTCTGCCTACATCTCTCCTAATAGTTTGGACTTTAGTGCTAGTTTTTGTGTGTGATGTATCACACATCAAACTATTATACAGTGGTCCTTTGACAGGAGTTAGAATAAAGGGAGCTGTGTTAGATTTATCTGAATTATGCAAAGGGATGAGGCAGGGCTGCCCTTTGTTGCCCTTGCACTTTGCCTTTGCTATTGAACCCCAGGCTCTACATTTCAGGCTGGCTGACCGCACATCAGATTCCAAGTGACCTGAAGTGGTTGAGCTGCTGATGTACAGAAGGTGGTCACTGGTGTAGAGGGACACCTTATCTTCAAAGATGTCCAGTCCCAAGATTATATAAGTTCTACATGAGTTTGAAATACTTTCAGGTCTCTGGGTGAATTGGAACGAGACACAATGGTTTCAGCTGAGTCAATGACCAGGAGGGGCACATGGTCAGAGCAAGCAAGGGTTATAACCACTGATGAAAACTTCAGGTACCCAGGTATCAGGATTGCTAAAACAGAGGTGACTACATAAGCCGAAAACGTAGAACCATTACTCCACCAAATACGAGTAGCTGAATCTCCCCCTTTCAAAAATGTAACAAAATCCCTTTAGATAAAATTATTTTCGTCCCTCAACATCATATATATCTTTCAAAACTATCCATTACTGTGCCTAACAAAATTCTTGACTCATTAACTCAACAACTGTCTTCATGTGGTGGTGGGAGGGTGGCCTCCAATGGTGGTGTTTGTCAAATGCTGCAAGTCCATTTATAGAGTGACCCAGCTACTAATGGACAATGACTGGATATATGGTCCAACAAGTGGCCTAGCCTATAGGATGGAGTTATGGGCATCCTTCCCCTTCTGCACTATTAATATGTCAGCAGCCTGCCTCAGTGGTCTTCATTTGGCTACCCAAACCGTTATTGATAAAAAAATAAAAAAAAATCAGATAACGAACTTAAGTAGTATAGTAGAGTGTCGGAGAGTGGAGTGGCATGGAGTGTACTAGAATTAACTGGCTTAGAGAGGAGTGGTATAGGGTGGAGTAAAGTGGTGTACAGTGGCATGTCTTACAGTACAGTGTCATAGAGTGGAGTGTCGTAGAGTGGAATCAAGTGCCATAGTGCGGAGTGGCACAGCATAGAGTGGAGTAAAGTGTTGTGGAGTGGAGTGCCCACAGAAGGCAAAAGGTTGGGAACCACTGGAGTAGAGTGTTGTGGTGTAGAGTGGAGGGGCATAGAGTGTCATGGAGTAAAGTGGGATAGAGTGGAGCAGAGTGTTGTGGAGTAGAGTGGAGGGTGTAGAGTGTCGTAGAATGGCAACTACGCCTCCTAAATCTAGGCCACTCTACTCCCCTCTACAACACAACACTCTACGACATGCTCTGCCACTTTACTCCACGCTGTGCCATTCCGCTACACCACTCCACTCTGACAATTTACCCCACTCTTTACTACTCCATGCCACCATATGGCACTTTACTTCACTCTATGCCATGCCACTCTAAGGCACTCTACACCTTTCCACACCACTCTACTCCACTTTAAGCCAGTCCACTCTACTCCCCTCAGTGCCACTCCACCCTCTACTCTGCAACACTTTACTTCACTCTACAACACTTTACTCCACTCTATGCTATGCCATTCTACAACACTGTACTTCACTTTGCGCCCCTCTGCTCTCCACCCTTCCACCCCACCCTACACCCCTCTACCCCACTCTATACCCCTCTACTCTACTCCCCACAACTCTGACACTCCACTCTACACTACAAACATTTAGCCATGCTGAACAGCAGTCACTCCTGTTTACAACATGTCTAAAACGCACTGGCAAAGCCAATAGCTCTTGCATAGGCAAGACCTATTGGCTTTGCCAATGCTTGTTGGAACCAATACTTGTGATCCCTACTCTCCTGAATACGGATACAGAAAGTGAGACCACCTCTAAGAGTCAGGGATAGATTGAGTTTTTATGTAGAAAGGGTTTTTTAGGGTTCATGAATGAGGTAGTTTAGGCGTGGTGAGGTGTCTTGGGGCCATGGATGTGTGGTGTTAAGGGATGGTAGAGTTTTTTAGGGCTCAGGGATAAGTTTAATTTAGTGGTGGTGCATGATTTTAAGGGATCAGGGATGAGTGAGATATAGGCCTGGAAAGGGGACTTTAAGGTTCAGGAATGGATGGAGTTTAGTGGTATTGAGGGGGGAGGTTAGATTAAGAGATGGGTTGAGTTTAGGGGTAGGGCTTTAAGCGTTCAAGGATGGGTGGAGTTTAGGTGTGGTGAATGGTGTTCAGTGTTCATTGATGGTTGGAGTTTAGGATTAGAAAGAGTTTTAGGGATCGGTAGAGTTTAGGCATTAGAGATGGGTGTAGTTTATGCATGGGAGGCATTTTTAGGAAACACGAATGGATGGTGTTTAGGGGTGGTGAGTGTTCAGTGAAGTAAAAGCATTCAAAGTAATTGTTTGACATTGTAAAATATATAAATCCGAAATAATGTCCTCTGACTTAAAGGATTGAAATAAACACCTTCAACAAAACAAATTCTGAAAGTAAGATTTGCAGCCATTTCATTTGCACCTTAATAAGTATGCAAAAGCCAATTTTGAAAACTGTCATTCTATGAATTGGTTTCTATGAAATGGTAAATGCCATTAATCCTGAAAATGTACATTAAACCATTTATATGAGATGGTTTCTCAGTAATGGTATTCTATTAAATAGTTTTTTATGAAATCACATAAAACTGCTTGAAATAAGGAGGGCAGTATTGGCCCCCAAGTCCTTTGAGATTAATGAGTTCTGGACAATTGTAATCAACAGAACTCTGGAACTTGGATCTCTGCAATTATTTATTCTTGGAAGCAGGGACACAATCCTATAATACACGAAACCTTGGCAGATAGAAGTTCAGCCTTTCTGGAAGTGAACAGAAGGAAATGAATTTGCAGGTAGTAGATCACATGGTCCATGAATGATGTCCCACCTAAAGGTCCACAATTGCAAACGACAATAGATTTGATTCAGACGCACAGAAAAGGGATCCGTGATGAATGCACTTTTGTACAAACTCACATAACTTGAAGAGGGGGCCTTTCCATAGAGGAAAGTACAACAGAACATGGATTACCCACTAGGTAGGGACCTCCCTTTGTCGCCTTTGTTGTTGAGTACTTGATTCAGTGATTTTGCTTCTTGGAGAGCACACAGGAATGAAACTAGAAAGGAGATGTCGGGGTAAACAACAGATTGGGTGCAATCATGCAGGTGATATATCCAATATATGTACAACTCAATAACAATTCCTGTTCTATCAGTCTGGTATCCTCTGCTGCTACTGCACATATTGCAACAAGCTTCCCTGAATTTGTTTGGGGATGGGCAGAAAATCTTTAGATTAACAGTAGTCAGAATGCACACTACTGTGTTATAATGTGTTGAAGAATTATGTGCAACTTTTCTGCTGTTGCAAAACAACAAGTATGCTTTTGAATTTTGATTAGCATGTTCTCCATCAGTTGATGATTGTTCCACATGCTGATTCTAGATGCCACATTCTAATAGTAGGCGTGTTTTCTGCTTCTAAAGCTGGACAAACACTCACCTTCCATAAGTCACAAACTGCAAAAAAATGTCAGTTCCTAAAACCATGTCATTGGTGGCTCTGTACTCGTCTTTCATTTAAAGGGAATTGCTTACTAGCTTAAACATAGAGAAAGCCATGTCGGTTTAGCCTGCAGTCCCCATGAACAGAAGATATTGTGGCCAATGCCTTTTTATATCTTAATTTCATGGGACTCAGTAATTTTCTGTGTATGTGACTTAGATAGCATCAGCCTAACCATAAAAATAATGAAGCACTGTTTGGAACTAGGATTTTGTACGGTGGGTGGTGTGAGAGAGTGCAGATACTGCATCACAGGGTGGTTCATAGTGGCAAATATAAAGTGCCTGGGTGAGGCTTAAAAAGGGGGCTATAAAAAAGGGGAGAGGCAGAGAGTGGATGGGAATGAGGGTGTTGGGGGAAGGGGTTGGAGTGGTAGCGCTTTACGGATGATGTAGCATCCAAACAGTAACTCTGTAATAAGTTGTTGCACAATAAGACTCATCCTGCACCATTTTACAGAAAGTTCCTTTTTTTGGTTCAATAGGCATTTGCGTCCACTTTTTTTTTTCTTGGGGCACGTTGGTATTGAGAGAGCGTAGTTTAAATAACATATATTAGAATGAAATGCTCATATCAATGCTTAACGATGTTGCATAGAAGACAACAATAATAGTGATTTTGCTTAAACGCGCATCTGAATTATGACTATAATGTGTGTGGCCACCAATATGTACACGTGAACTAATAATGATTGAGTAAAACTGTTTATGTTATGGTTTATATTAACATTTATGATGTTGCATTTATGTGAAAATCTCATAGGCCTTAAGTTAGCGTGGGCTGTGGGTTTTAGCTGCCTGACTCTCATATTAAAAGCATTTTTTCTGTTTTTCAGTGTGCTGACTCGCAAAGGGCCATGACCCTGCAAATATTCCTTTTCTTCATTCCAATGTATCAGTATGAATTCTGTTCTCATCCGCATGCTTGCTGCTTTAGTATGAGTTTATATACAAAGTTGATACAAAAGTAGATTAATGTAACGTTTAAACCATGGACAAAGGAACTCATGACCCGAGAAGACATGCCAAACGGTGAAGTAACCCCCGGATGTGCCACCTCCGAAGGCTTCAATTATGAAGACCAATCAAAGTGTTATGAATTATCTTGGGGTGATCATTAGAATTACCTAATGTATAATTTGATAGGTTAAAGATAGTGGGGTATAGTAAATGTCCAATAGAATTTTGGGGGAAGGTATTACGGAAAAGGGATAAAAACCCATGTCACAGAAGGGTCGAGGGAACTAGGTAGGGAATGCAATTGATTTTATCCAGAAACTCTGTCACTCTGTTTGGTGACTGAGACTTATTAAAACCATCTTTGCCCATAGACTGCCCTATACACGTCTCCTTCTTATGAGGGAAGTGTCCCCTGTCCTTTAGACGAGTTTAGACTGATGGCGTTTTGACTGATGTCCTGAAGACAAAGACTGAACCCGTGTGCTGCCCTAATCCTTGGAGGATAATTATGAAAATGCAATTTGTAATTTGTCTGTTTGCTTTTCCTTTCTAGATACCAACTGCTCATTTTGATAGAGACCATAGCTAGATGTTTTCTAAATTGGTGTTCTAAATTGTTTTGCATGAAGCCCAACATTCTGATGCTAATTAGTGGTTAAGATAGGAGATCACTCTGACTGACGCAAATAGACAGATGACTGACGTTGCGGTATGCTAAATTGACACATATATGACATTTGCTGTAATTTAATCTATGTTCACGCCGTGCTATGTTCTTATGTTTGTGATTCTTGCATTAATGAAATCTTATCACAGTTGCCATATTGTGACTATGTTCTTATGCTTCCTGGTATTGAGATTAACTCATCTGCTCGTAGATTGTAATCAATAGGGAATAAAATTCATAAAATTACTATCAAAAGGTGTGGTTTTTCATGACTGAAATGTCATGGTTGCGCCGACAATTTGATTAATGTCTTTAACCAAAGTAAAGTGCATTGTGGTGGTAAATATTGATGACATTATTGATATATTGCTTGACATATTGATCAGTTATCTCGTCCTACGGTGTCTCACCACTGGGTCACAAGATTCATTGGCCTAAAACGAGTACTAATGTGTATAAATTACCATAGAAGGACGCGTTAGCAGTTCTGGTAGCAGAGCGACGGTTTGGCCCTTGGGGGCCCTAGGACAGAGAATCATTGTTTAATTTGTTTTTCTGTAATAATGCAAATTGGAGATATGATGGGTTTCTAAGTTTACCATGGCTTTCCCGGGATCTCGGAGCCTGCCTAAGTGAGTTGGGGATGTTCTCAGCGCCATAAATGTGTGGTTTAGGGTTCTTGCGCTTGCTTAGCTTATGCCTTTTTGCAGGTGATTGTGAGATTTGTGTGTATTTAGGCCAAGTAAATGTTGTTTTAGAAGGAGTGGGCGTACTCCGCAGTATGAGAGTAGGGAAGTCGGCGTACTTCATATGAGTGTGGCGCTTGGTGCTCAAAATTATCCACGTGGTTGGTTGTTTATGTACGGACCCGTCGTGGTCTAAGACTCCGGAGTATGTTGACAAGTGTAGAAGACACTTGGATTTATGTTGTAATCTGTGTGGTTTAATACGTCAATCGGGCGTGGTTGACAAGTCAGGTTTGAGTTGAAACGTATGTGTGAAACCTTCGATGGAGATTTGGCAAGTTCTAAAGTGCACTAGGATGAGCCATTGACAAGTCGAGAGTAGAGTTTGTGGGTCGAATTCTACTTGCGTATGCGGGAGCTGATAAGGAGAAAGTAGCGGCCGAGGCTTCAAGTGAAATCTCTGTAAAGTTCTGAAGCAAATGTGTTACCCTTCCTGTAGTAAACCGGCAGATTTGTGTTGTCATTTAAGGTGCTTGCAATAATTTGCATTAGTATGTATGAATTTAGTGAGGAGCGGACAAGCCGCACGACTTTGTCAGCTGCAGAGTGTGTGAGTGTGACGTCAGTGGTGCCGCGCTGAGATAGGTCAGTTGTCGAGAGGGGTCACGCACGGATTGGCTGCCGTCCGTGAGAGGCAATAGGTTGAGAAAGGTGGGTGAAGAGTGTCCTGGGAACTAAGTCATTTCTGATTAAAATACAAATAAGAGAAAACTGCAAAATGAATTTTGTCAAGGCTTTTAAGAGCGCTCTGAAAGGAGATGCATATATTGTAGCAACTGATGGGGAGCCTACACCACCCGAGGGTACTCCAGCTTATATAGTCATGAAAGAAAAAGGTGTCGCACCATGTTTATGGATGAAACAGTGGCGCAAATTAACAGAGAAGGAGGGATGTTTAGCGTTTCCGGAACATGGAACGTTCAATACGAGGGTTCTCGAAAATTTGAGGTGGATGTTAAGTGTACAGAAACCACCTACGAGGCCAGCTCAGTATGAAGCTTTAGCGGTTTGGGATCTAATGGCTCTTAAACAAAGGCAAGAAAAGTTTCAGAGAAGACTGAGAAGGGTAGAAAAATCTTATGCAGAGGCTATATGGGATAACGAGAGCAAAATGTGGAGAAGGGGGATTGTTGATGGGATAAAATTGTTCCCAGCAATAGCACAGGGAGAAGAGACGCAGGGAAAGAAAGCCTCCTGTAAGACAGACAAAGACTCGAACAAATCTAAAGAGAATAAAAGACCTTGGGAAGAGGAAGATGATTCAGACGATGAGGAATTCATGGACAGATTATTACATGATCGCCCGCAACCTTATGCGGTGAGCGATAGTGCTCCAAGCACTAGCATAGACCCTGGGAACCAGACGCAGGAAAAGGGAGTTGCTGATACGGTACAGACTAGTGATACGGCTTCAATACAGAATGGTGTCAGTGTACCCACTGCACCAGACATACCGATACAGTTGCAACCTCCACCACAGAAACAGAGAATCTACCCAGACGTCCCAGTACTTGAGACTACTACAAATCTGATAGTGCCTCCAGACCCCATATACATGAAATCAAAATTAGTGCAGATTGAGTCAACCCCCGAAATTACTGTCCCAACCACAGCCACAGCTGATACCAGGGTACAACCCAGTAGCTGGTCCGCCATTAGTACCTGTCCTGGGTACTTTGGAACAGACCTATTGGGTTACTGCTCCACGGAGTCTGGGACCGGGTCAGACACCTGCTGCCATATCATTGCCGATTACTGTGGGTCCACCAGTCCCATTATATGCGCAAGGCAAAACGGGCGTATGTGACCAGGGAGTGATGACTCAAGATGTGATAAGAGGAGGGTCCATGGGAACTCCCCAGATAATGGCCCCAGGAGAACAAACAGTTGAACAGCCGAGGTCTTTAATGGACCTTAGCCCAGTGGGAGCACCCATAGAAGCAATGTGTCAAGCAGGGTTAGGGGTTTTAGCCCCGCAGACAATGAGTACAAACACCTTACATTCACCGATGATACATGCAGGTAATATCTCACTGCAGGGTTTCACAGTCCAACAGCTAAACTAATGGCTAGAAAAGACTTATACTTCACAAAAGGCCGCAGTGACTACAGTTGAACCAGAAAAAGAAAAGCAAGATGAGTACCTAAACTTTGTAAGGTTAGATGCAGAAGCTGCTGAATTAGTGGAAGGTACGATGGGAGTAAATAGATTGGAATCATACACGGAAGCAGAATTAAGATTCCTATGCCCCAAGATTACCAAAGAAGTAGGCAAGGTGCATCAGAGATTAGCGAACCTGGCAGATAAATACAATATTGATATCGGAAACACTAAACACCTGAAAAGAAGTTATAGGTTGGATTTTGACTCCAAAGATTTTGAGCACATGAGGTCTGTGGGAATGAAGGCACATTTGAAAGAATTATTGCAAAGTGTGCAAGTTTGGGGAGCACTGGAAAAATGGGAAGGCAGGTGGGCAAAGAAAAGAGATAAGGAAAAGGATGACAGTCCAGGGTCTAATCAAGCTAAGGCCTCACCCGATCTGAAATCAGTAAAAATATTACCCATGAGAGAAACAGCTGGTGGTGTCTTAGTTCATGTGCCACGGACCAGAGGAGACATTCTATCTTTTACCAATGATTATCCTAGATTGAGGGAGAAGCCGATTGAGTGGTACCAACAGACAGACAGGTTTGTGAAACTCGCAAAATGTCTTTGGGAAGACTTGAATACCTTGTTTGAAATCATTGTTCCGCTTGATTTGTGGCTTGAGTGCAAGAGAGGAGTAGATTGGCAGACGAAGGAGCCGGCAAGGGATAAGGTGACCGGGGCACCCTCTGAAGAGGTGATGAAGTATTATCATAAGGTGATTGAGTTTTTGAAACAGAAGGTGTCGCCGAAGGTGACAGATTGGCAGAAAATCGACCGGACCTCTCAAGAGATTAAGGAGTCAATACACGCTTATTATGAGAGATTGCTAAAGGCATTCAAACACTACAGCGGTACTGAGACTATTGAACCGAAAGACATGAATCGTCTTGTGTTCAGATTCGTCAAAGGGCTGAGACCAGAAGTTAGCCAGATGATTAAGAATCATTTGATTTGTTGGCAAGCGAAGCCGATTGATGAGATGTTGCAGTATGCAAAATACTGTAGTGATGAGATTGAGCTGAAGCAGAAAAAGCTGAAAGAGAAAGTGGTGGTGATGCAGATAAGGGCTGCACAGGCAGGAATACAGGGAAATGGAGTTCAACAGATGATACAGCAGCAACCGCAAATGAATGGGGTGTTTCAGATACAGCCAAAGCTGAAAGAGAAAGTGGTGGTGATGCAGATAAGGGCTGCACAGGCAGGAATACAGGGAAATGGAGTTCAACAGATGATACAGCAGCAACCGCAAATGAATGGGGTGTTTCAGATACAGCCGAGAGGTCGAGGCCGAGGGTTTGTAAATCGTAGTCCAGATCAGAATACTGTTGTGATTCAAACGACGTGCAAGGGGCAAAAAGGATGTCACCATGTCACGCATGCGGGGGCGTGGGGCACTGGAAACGGGAGTGCCCAAATATGGTGTAGGATGGTGTTGTTCAGCAAAGCGCTAACGTTGGTACATTGCAAAATGTAAGAGGCCCAAAAATAAGACATCAAAACCCGAATTTTCAGAACAATCTGGTACAAATGCAAGGGGTACAGCCCATGCAACAGATGCAAATGCCGCGTTTACAGCCAGCACAAATGCAACCAGTACAACAGCAGATTCCCGTGGTACCTAGACAGCAAATGCAATTACCGATGGCTCCGATGGGACAGCAACAGGTGATGCTTCCTCAACAGGTCACAGGCCAGGTAATGAGTCAAAATAATACAGTACAACAGTTTCCATTGCGAGGTGAAAATGGCATGAATGGAGAGTGGTCAGATGATAGCTCAGAAAGCGAAGAGTGCAGGCTTGCAGCATCCTTAGAGGTGGATCAGGGGGGTCCATATGTGGAAGGAAAGGTGATGGGCTACAAAGTCTTGTTTCTGGTTGACACCGGAGCGACACGCTCTACAGTCAGGAGTGCGGAAGTTCAAAAATTACCACTTTCGGGTTGTACCATAAGGGTAGTCGGAGTAGCAAACCAATATCTGACAAACCTGATTACTGATCCAGTGCAGGTTGAGATCGGCAACTTTCAGGGACTACATAGGTTTGTAGTCTGTGATTCAAGTCCAGTATCCCTACTGGGAAGGGACTTACTGTGTAAGACAAAATGCTCGATTACCTGTTCCAATGACGGAATCGAAGTACAGACAAATAGTGACGATGAAGGAGACGAAGGTCAGTTTTTAGAGGAAGAGACAGGAACAACAAATGAGGATTACCCTTTAATTACCCTGTTCCCGATGCTTACCATGATTGAGCTACCTGTTGAGTTACAAGGAACTGTGACAGAGAAAGTGTGGGATCTAACAGGAAAGGAGGTGGGACTAATAAAAGGCGTAGAACCAGTTAGAGTCCAGGTAAAGCCGAATGCGGTGTTTACTCAGGTGCCGCAATATCATATGGCACAAGATGTCCTCATTGAGGTGTCACAGATAATTGTAGATTTTCTAAGACAGGGAGTCCTGAAAGAGGTTTTGAGCAGTCCGTGTAACTCTCCCATAATGGGTTTAGAAAAGCCCTGTGGAAAGGTTCGAATTGTGCAGGACTTGAGAAAAATAAACGAAATTGTGATAAAATGTTGCCCCGTAGTGCCCAATCCAGCAGTGATCATGTTTCAGGTTCCCTGCGATGCTGAATGGTTCACAGTTATAGATTTGTCACAGGCTTTCTTTTCGATACCTCTTCATGAGGACAGCCAATTTTTGTTCAGTTTCAAATGCCTGGATAAGGTGTACAGTTGGTGCAGAATTCCACAAGGGTTTTCTGAATCACTGTCCATCTTTAACCAGATACTGAAAAAGGATTTAGAATCCCTAGTGCTGCCTTTTAATTCAACTCTAGTGCAGTACATCGATGATTTGCTGATTGCATCCAAAACAAGAGACAACTGTAAATACGATACCATTGCCTTGCTGAATCATTTGGGAAAGATCGGACACAAGGTGTCGCCTGAGAAGCTGCAATACTGTCAGAAAGAGGTGAAATACCTAGGGCATCTAATTGAAAGAGGGTCCAGGAGAATATCAAAAGAAAGAATAACAGCCATTTTGAAGATGAACTCTCCAATGACAAAAAGAGATGTCAGTATGTTTTTGGGAATGGTGGGCTACTGTTGTCAGTGGATACCCAACTTCTCGATCATCTCGAAACCCTTGATAAGACTGACAGGAAAAGAGATCAAGGATGAGCCATATACCATAGCTTTGTCCAAAGAAGAGCTTGAGTCATTTATGGAACTGAGAGAATGCATGTGCAGGGCACCAGCATTGGGTATGCCTGACTATACAAAGCCTTTTCTACTGTTTTGTCATGAACGTGATGCTTGTTCTTTGTCTGTTTTGACACAGGTCCATGGAGGTGCAAATCGCCCTGTAGCATATTTTTCAGCTACCTTGGACTCCGTCGCAGCAGCCTTACCGGGTTGTTTGCGCGCAGTTGCAGCAGTTGGTCAGAGCCTTACTCAGTGTGAAGGCATAGTCATGGGATACCCCCTAACAGTAATGGTTCCACATTCAGTTGACATTTTGTTGACTCGAACTAAAACTCAGCACATGACAAATGCTCGTCTCACTAAATATGAGACAATCATATTGGGGTCACCAAATGTCTCTTTAAAGCGATGTACTGTATTGAACCCGGCAACTTTACTTCCTGTTGAAAACACTGAAATCAACAATGAGGAAGAGTTTGAACATGACTGTCTTGAGGTAACTGAGCTATGTACCAAACCACGTCCAGATATTCAAGACACACAGTTAAAAGAAAATGACTGTATTATGTTTGTCGATGGGTCCTGTTTAAGAGATTCTGTTGGAACATTGAGAGCTGGCTATGCGGTATGTACCATAGCTGGTATCATTGAAGCTTCCTGGCTCGAGAAAGTGTTTTCCGCACAAGTAGCAGAATTAATTCCCCTTACTAAGGCATGCCACACGGCTGTGAATCTGAGAGTCACTATCTATACTGATAGCAGATACGGATTCGGAATTGTACATGATTTTGGCCAACTTTGGTTACAGAGAGGTTTCATGACCTCTTCCGGTTCTCCTGTGAAAAATGGTGAACAAAGAAAGGATTTGTTACATGCAATTCAGTTACCTCTTGAAATTGCTGTGGTGAAATGCAATGCTCATGTTGAGTCGCAAGACTTTGTGTCCATGGGAAACGGTTATGTAGATCAAGTCGCAAGGTTTTGTGCATTGAACTGTATATCGTTCAAGGAACAGTGGAAATCGTTACTGCAAACTGACAATGACACATGTTTGAACCTTGCATTAAGGGTGGTCGATACTCTAGATGAGTTAAAAACATTACAAGGACGTGCAAGCAAAGAGGAAAAACATTCCTGGCAAAGAATACAATGTGTACAGAGGGCTGATGATTTGTGGGTCTCAGAAGAAGGAAAATTAGTCTTGCCAAATAGCCTTTTATCTCAGTTTGCCAGGCTATACCATGGACAGGCTCACCTTGGGAGAGATGCAATGATCAGGTCATTTAAAATCGACTGGTTCAACCCAAAATTCAGACATGCCGCAGAGGTTACCTGTCACAGGTGCATCATCTGTCAACAGATGAATGCTGGAAAAGGAACTGTGGTAACTTTGAGACACATTGGGAGAGCTGGCGGTCCATTCAGCAAGATGCAAATGGACTTAATTGAAATGCCTGTTTGTGGAGGATTGAAATATGTGTTGGTGATTGTGTGTGTTTTCAGTCACTGGATTGAAGCATACCCCACACGTAGGAATGACAGTCTTACAGTTGCAAAATTGCTACTTAGGGAACTAATACCAATGTTCGGGTTTCTGGTCTCTATAGAGTCAGATAGGGGCAGACACTTCGACAATGAGGTGATTTAGCTCCTGTGTGTCGCACTTGACATCGAACAAAAGCTGCATTGTAGCTATCGCCCAGAAGCATCAGGACTAGTGGAGCAAATGAATGGTACTTTGAAATCGAGAATGGCAAAAATGTGTGCAGCCACCAATATGAAATGGCCAGATGCATTACCCTTAGTGCTGATGTCAATGAGAAACACCCCTGACAAGAAAACGGGACTATCCCCCCACGAGATCCACATGGGTAGAGCTATGAGGTTGCCAGAAGTACCTGCAAATGCTCTAGTGAATATCACAGATGAAATGGTGTTGGACTACTGCAAAGGTTTGGCTGATGTGATTAGCTCTTTCTCTCACCAGCTGGAAGCTAACACATTACCACCGATTGGAGATCCAGGCCACACCCTACAAACCGGTGACTGGGTGGTTGTCAAGAAGCACGTGAGAAAGTCGTGTCTGGAGCCACGTTGGTAAGGGCCGTATCAAGTAATCCTGACAACTACTACTGCTGTAAAGTGTGCAGGAGTTCCAAATTGGATACATGCCAGTCACACAAAAAAGGTAACGTGTCCTGTTGAAGAGGAACTTGAAGCTTCCGGCACAACAGCTCCAGGAAGAGAAGTCTCAGAGTTAGAAAACAGTAAAGAAGGAACTGAGACTGCCGGAGGGCCCACTGAGAACAGCCTCGTCCCTCAAAGAGTGAATGAGTTCGAGAGAGGTGACAGAGTGCTTATCTCAGTAGAGGCAGCAGGAGAACTAAATCAAGGAGAGGTTCTCCCAGAAGTAGACAGATACGGGTTAGAACTCGAACCCGGTACAGACCCAGAAGAAGAAGGAGAAGAAGAAGAAGAAGGAGAAATAATAGAGAGAAATCAGAGCGTGCCAGAGTCTCCCAAGCCAGCTACAGGTCCATCAAGTGAAAACACCATATCACAAGAGGAGGGTGCTGTCCAGCGTTCTGAAAAGACACACTGAAAGAAGATGCATAAGGGTGATAATTGGCCAGAGAAACCACTCTTTAGGATAAGAGACATACCAAGTGAAACAATAGCAGAGGAGAACGATACATCCCGAGTGGAAGACCTAAGTGAAGAAGAACAACAAGGTGAACGAAGGCTGAAAAGAAAGAGAGTTGCAAACAGAAGATATACAGGTCCTGAGTGGGCGTATGCTACAACATCTGAGTGGCAACAAGAATTCCTAGCATTCTGTTTCGATCGAGAAGTACCAGGCCAGTACTACGGTACCTGAACTAATCCAAAGAAAGACTTGGTTAAAATTGAAAATCTGAAAACTAATAAAGAGACTTTATAAATTACCGAAAAGTGACACTAGAACCGGATTGACTTTGAGAAACCTGATTATGACAAGCTGCTAACCTGATTTGAAGAAAAAAAAAAAAGGGGGTCCTGGAGTGAGTGAAGACGCTGTAAATACACGCAGAGAGCAAGAGAAAATTCTAAATCATTCCTGAGTTGATTGTTAGTCTACTATCTGATTCTATACAGACATGGCTTATAATAGAGGTACTAACAAGGGAAGTAAAGTGTGTGGTTGGCTAGGTCTTATAATCGGTGTCGTGTGTGCAATAATAATTGTGGGAGTGATTGTGTGAATGCCATGGAAAGAGAAAGAGACTATTAACGCTACTTCAAAACCTGAAACTACAACTCTAACACCGTGGGAAAGATTTGAGCAGGATGCAAGACACTTGCATGAGGGAACTAATTCAAAAGGGGAACTTTCTACTAATGTCTTCTATCGCTTGCTGAATGAGTATGTGGAAACCATGGATGCGAAAGATTGTTATGTGTGCACTAAGATTCCTTCATCTGTGCAGGAAGGAGTCACTTACGATAGCCTTCCTCTAACATACGGGATTAGTTGTAGTTTGCTATTAACAAGGTTCTATAATCAAGAGCATGTGCAATACTTTTATTCAAATCTGGATGTTGTGTTTTCTTTTGTGCCTGTGATTTAATTTTTGAATAAGTTAGCTAAGGAACATGATATAAAAATAGTTAGAGGATTCTTTGAGCCGACGCTTACATTTGGAACTGCTTATGCACATAGCAATAATTTGCCTTGCTTACTATCACCTGTAGAGAAAAGCTTTCTAGATCACACTGATGATAGACGCAAAGCATTGAAAGAAAGATTAGAAAAAGGATTAGAAAAACGCACGTATGCAAATGATTATGCTTACACTGCAATCAAAACACAAGGCAAGCTAGCTATAGATGCATTACATGTAGGTAGGCTTTGTATATATAGGCCAAAATCTGAGCAGGACAATTTGTTTGTGGGAACGAGTGAATGCAGACATGTGTTTTTGTTTCAGAGTAAATGGACATTTATGTTGAATGGACAGGATCCAGCGATCCCTGGGATCTATTACATCTGTGGACTAAATGCTTACTACCGTCTCCCTAGGGGATGGTATGGGACATGTTATTTGGAAATAGTTTTCCCAAAGATTTACCAGATTGATGACTTAAAGTAAATACCTAAAACGTCTGAAATACAACGTGCTAGACAAAAACGAGAATCAGTGGCTGCTGTCATTGGTGACATATTTGGAGCTATAATCCCTTCAGTGGGGGTTATCCTGATTTCTATGAAGATTCAAAAGTTGTCTACTATCATGGATAACATGCTGACAAATTTTACAGGGGCTATACTCCTGATGGATACTGAACTTGCTGCAGAAAGAGCTATGACTCTTCAAAATCGGCTTGCTTTAGACATTCTTTTAGCAAAGAGTGGAGGGGTCTGCAAGATGCTCAACGAGCGCCATTGTTGCTCGTTCATTCCGGACAATAGTAAAAAGATTAGAGGTATGCTTACTAACCTAACTAGAGATAGTACAGATTTGAAAGAACTTGGTGTCTGGGAGAAATTTGGAAAGGGGTTTGCCAGAGTAGGGAGCTGGTTTACAAATATTTGGAATGGGGTGCTTGCAAAAATACTAATGGGTCTATTAATTGTTCTGGCCTGTCTATTAGGATCATGGGGGCATGCAAAATCAATGACAGAATTAAGAAGAATTGGACTAAAAGAACCAGAAGAAATGAAGAAAGTGAAAGAGAGAAAATGTTCAATGAAATTTGGGAAAGTTCACATAAAGGGCAAGATGTTGAAATGTGCATTATGCGCAAGGTGAAAAATTAAAATGAAAGGTCAAAAGGGCAAGGTTTGTGTGATGATGAGCGTCATCAGAGGAGGGACTGAGAGAGCGTAGTTTAAATAACATATATTAGAATGACATGCTCATATCAATGCTTAACGATGTTGCATAGAAGACGACAATAATAGTGATTTTGCTTAAACGCGCATCTGAATTACGACTATAATGTGTGTGGCCACCAATATGTGCATGTGAATGTAGGAAAGTACCATCTTGCCTGGCATATTACCCCCATATTTCACTGTATGTATGTTGTTTTAGTTGTATGTATCACTGGGACCCTGCCAGCCAGGGCCCCAGTGCTCATAAGTGTGCCCTGTATGTGTTACCTGTGTTATGACTAACTGTCTCACTGAGGCTCTGCTATCCAGAACCTCAGTGGTTATGCTCTCTCATTTCTTTCCAAATTGTCACCAACAGGCTAGTGACCAATTTTAGCAATTTACATTGGCATACTGGAACACCCTTATAATTCCCTAGTATATGGTACTGAGGTACCCAGGGTATTGGGGTTCCAGGAGATCCCTATGGGCTGCAGCACTTCTTTTGCCACCCATAGGGAGCTCTGACAATTCTTACACAGTCCTGCCATTGCAGCCTGAGTGAAATAACGTCCACGTTATTTCACAGCCATTTACCACTGCACTTAAGTAACTTATGTCACCTATATGTCTAACCTTTACCTGGTAAAGGTTGGGTGCTAAGTTACTTAGTGTGTGGGCACCCTGGCTAAAATTCTGTACAGAACAAGTCTGCAAAATCTATTTTCTACTGAGTGTTTTCAATCACGTTTGTTTTTCCACACTCCTGTGTGGCCTGGCCAGAACAACAATGATATGAGCATGATGTACTATAGGGACAATTATCATCCCTAGGTTATCGGTATTGCAGGCCAGAGAACCTGATCACTCAAATGTAACTAAACTGGGGCAGGATATGTAATGAACTAGCTAAGGAGGAAGTACTTTGGAAATTGTACCACCGCTGTATTTCTCTAAGTGGTGCATTCTCCCATGTTGCATAAACTGAGGCTGCTCAGGCCTCACACATTCAAAGGCCTTTGTATGTTCCTTGCCTTTGTGCTGCAACTCCCAAGATATTTAGCTGAAATGGAGAAAAGGTCACTGTTAGAAATGGGGTCTTTGGTTGGCAGTCATGTTACCCCCTGTCCAAGCAACTACCCTCACTCTAGTCAGGGCAAAGGACAAACACACCGTGTTAACCCCCACTCACCCCCTTGGTAGTTTGGCACAAGCAGGCAAGCTTAACTCAGTGAAACAGTACAAAATGGACACCACACCAGTTTAGAAAAATATTTATATCAATCAGAGAAGACCAAAACTACACAAATCCAACATACACAAGTCAAGATATGGATTTTTAAAAGAATAAGGTGGTCATTCCAACCTTGGCGGTAAAATCAGCTTACCGCTGTCAGAAGACCACCAACATGCCGCCGCGGTAAACTGCCACGGTTATTCTGACCCACAACAGGCAAACCGCCAAAATACAGACATCCACAAAAACCCGCCACACCAAAGGCCAGCGAGAAACTGGCGATGACCAAACCTCCACCGTCACGCCAACAGAAATACGCCCACACTATCACGACACACGAATCCACGCGGCGGTCTTTCAACCGCGGTATTCTATTGGCGGTACACACCGCCGCGCTCAAAATACACACACACTTACAAAATACAACCACATTGGACAAATCAAAATACACACACCTGATACACATACAAACACCACTCCCACACACCCAAGACAATATAAAACACACACCCACATCACCCACAAACCCCCACTCCTCCAGAATCGGGACCACGCACAGAGAAAGAGAGATCCGAGCACCCAGACGCGCATTTTACTTTCACCCAGCAATATTACCACGCACTTCACGCAACACACCAATACACATCACCACACTTAGCACCACACAATCCACCCCACACATCACCCACACCACCCCATGGCACCGCAAAGACACCCCAGGTTTTCTGAGGATGAGCTCAGGGTCATGGTGGAGGAAATTGTACGGGTAGAGCCACAGCTCTTCGGGACACAGGTGCAGCACACCACCATTGCCAGGAAGATGGAGCTATGGAGCAGAATAGTCAACAGGGTAAATGCAGTGGGACAGCACCCAAGAAATGGGGACGACATCAGGAAGCGGTGGAACGACCTACGAGGGAAGGTGCGTTCAATGGTATCCAGGCACAACATCGCGGTGCAGCGGACTGGCTGCGGACCCCCACCTCCTCCCCCAGAATTTACAACATGGGAGGAGCAGGTCTTGGCGATCCTGCATCCTGAGGGCCTCGCAGGAGTATCTGGAGGAATGGACTCTGGTAAGTCTCATCTTCACAACTTCATCCCCCCAACCCCACCAGCATGCCAACTCATACCCCCACCCTCACCCTCATCCTCACCCCCACCCCCGTCACACCTACTCCTTGCAAATGTCTCACCATCACAACCCACCCATCCCAACCCCAAGCCCTGCATGCCACCACAAAGCATGGACACCCATCACCAAAGCATGCCCACTGCACATCCCCATCCCCCCCCCAAACCACTGTCACAAAAGCACCCACACAGGAATGCCAGCACTGGGGTACACGGGCGCCCACCCATTGCACGCTATGGCACACACAGATGCAATAACCATCCATTTATACCCCTGCAGGACCCGAACGCCACGTCACCGCGCAGGAGGGTCCACAAATGTCCACTCCACCCCCAGAAGAGGCCCACCGTGATGACAGCACCTCTGTCGACCTGGATCTAGATGACCAGCCCGGCCCATCGGGGACCTCGGGACAGTCGGTTCCCCTCAGACAGCCACAGGCCACAGCAGACCTTCCCCCCTCTGGGAACACCAGCACAGCACCCACCCAGCAGGCCCATACCTCTGTCCCCAGGACACGTCAATCAGCGGTGTGTCCACCACTACAGGGCACCCAGGTTAACCCACCACCCCAACAACAACAGGGACCTGGGGGCAGTGGTAGTGGGCACACAGTCCAGGGGACAGAGGCCCAGGGGAACAGGGGAACTGGGAGGGCTGCTGTGCGACAGGGGGGGGACAGGCCCAGGGAACCCACTCTCCACGAGGCCCTCTCCTCTATCATGGGAGCCTACCATCATTCCCAGGAGACGATGGCGACGGTCCTGGCCAGGTTTCCGGAGATCCAGCTCCTGCAGGAGGAACAGTATTTGGGGTTCAGGGAGGAACTACGAACCATCAGTTCCGCCCTGGGCACCATTGTAGGGGCTCTGAATCAGGTCATCACCACATTGCGGGACACTGTGGCACCACAAAGGGCCCCTGACACTAGCATGGACCAAGAACTGCCTACCACCTCTGCCGGCGCTAGTGGACAGGAGGCCCCGCCACAGGACCAACAGGCCACCAGCACCCCACCCCCTGCAGAAGGAGAACCACCACGCAAGCGGGCCCTGAGATCAAGGAAGAAGACAGAGTAAGATGCCAAGACCCCCGCCAGCAAAGGATACCTCCCTGATTGTCATCCCACTGACCCACATTGTCACCCTGTCCATCCTAAAACTGCCCCTGCTCCACTTCCCACAGCCATTTGGACAATGCACCTGTGATAATACTAGTCTGGACTCTGCCATGGACAATCCTCCACCATCACCCCTCACCGATTTGCAACCACCCACCAATATAGAGCACAGAAATAAACACAGTTATTGCACAAAACATTCTGGAGTCTGGCTGTGATTTAGTACAAATGTATTAGAGATTACTGTGCCAAAATGCATATTTACATTGTGATGCCAACATACCACTGTCACACAGCTGTAGTCCATGGGGAAACAAAGCAGATGTCATGCAGTGGGGCCCACATCTCTGAAATCGGAAGGGAAAGTCACAACTCAGTTACTATACACTGGGGGAAAAGGACAGACAGTAGAGACGTAGTAGTGGTTAAGTATATGTAATATGCCGGTGTGGATTCTTACCTGTGTGTCACTGAAAATACTGCTGTATTACTGTGTTCCTGTTGTCTATGTCGTCCTCTTCTGCTTCCTCGTCTTCACTCTCCACAGGCTCCATAGCTGCTACAATACCACCATCTGGACCATCCTCCTGCAGAAAAGGCACCTGGCGTCGCAAAGCCAGGTTGTGAAGCATACAGCAGGCCACGATGATCTGGCACACCTTCTTTGGTGAGTAGTAGAGAGAACCACCTTCAATATGGAGGCACCGGAACCTGGCATTCAGGAGGCCGAAGGTCCGCTCGATCACCCTCCTAGTTCGCCCATGGGCCTCATTGTAGCGTTCCTCTGCCCTTGTCCTGGGATTCCTCACTGGGGTCAGTAGCCATGACAGGTTGGGGTAACCAGAGTCACCAATTAGCCACACAGGGTGCCTCTGGAGTTGACCCATCACGTAAGGGATGCTGCTATTCCGCATGATGTACGCGTCATGCACTGAGCCAGGGAACTTGGCATTCACATGGGAGATGTACTGGTCTGCCAAACACACCATCTGTACATTCATCGAATCATAACTCTTCCTGTTTCTGTACACCTGTTCACTCCTGCTGGGGGGTACCAAAGCCACATTTGCCCCATCAATGGCACCTATGATGTTGGGGATATGTCCAAGGGCATAGAAATCACCCTTCACTGTAGGCAAATCCCCCACCTCAGGGAAAACGATGTAGCTGCGCATGTGTTTCAGCAGGGCAGACAACACTCTGGACAACACCTTGGAAAACATAGGCTGAGACATCCCTGATGATATGGCCACTGTTGTTTGAAATGACCCACTTGCAAAGAAATGGAGCACTGACAGCACCTGCACTAGAGGGGGGATCCCTGTGGGTTGGCGGATTGGTGACATCAGGTCTGGCTCCAGCTGGGCACACAGTTCATGGATAGTGGCTCGGTCAAGCCTGTATGTCAGTATGACATGTCTTTCCTCCATTGTCGACAGGTCCACCAGCGGTCTGTACACTGGAAGATTCCTCCATCTCCTCGCATGTCCCAGCGGACGGTGCCTATGAAGGACAAAAGCGAGCACAGAGTCAATCAGCCCACAGGTACGTAACCACAGCTTGCACATAACACGATTCCCAATGCATTGAATGGCTTGTATGAGTGTTGATGCAAGGCCTAGGTATGTGTGGCGCAGTAGAAAGAAAGCCATGTGGGCCCCTGAAATGGCGGCTGCCTGACCTGTGAAGTGCGACAATGGGATGTGAGGTAAATGCGCTGGCGTGGCACACCGTGGCGGTAGGCGGTCGAAGACCGCGGCGCTAAGCACCATTGGTTAACATTGAACCCTATGGGTCTCAGGAGCCAATGAAGATGTGCGCCGGCGGTCGCGGTATGCACCGCCGCGGTACGCACCGCTGCGGGCGTGACCGCCATTTTCTATCAGCTTAATCACTCGATACCTGATCTTCGACAGGAGAGGACCTACACTGCAAGTGCTGCTGTGACCTCGGTCTGGAAGAGACAATGGCTCATGCGACTGGGGAAAGGTCCCCTGCCTTCACTGCTCAGGAATTGGAGAAACTTGTGGATGGGGTCCTCCCCCAGTATGCGCTACTCTACGGTCCTCCAGACCAACAGGTAAGTACACTGGGACCATGCTTTGTTGGCAATGCCTGTGTTGAGTGGGGTGGATGAATGATGGTGGGGAGGGGAGCGATTGAGGCATGCATCAAACGACGGTGAGAGCATGTGCCACATGGCAAGGGTAGGGATGGGGGGCCACTCACATTGAGCATGCAGATGGTGATGACTATTTTTCCCCCCCTGTACATTTCACATAGGTCAGCGCCCACCAGAAGATCGATATTTGGCGTGCCATCGCCAAGGACGTCCGGACCCTGGGGGTCCACCAGAGACGGGGCACCCACTGCCAGAAAAGATGGGAGGACATCCGACGCTGGAGCAGGAAGACGGCGGAGGCTAAGCTGGGGATGGCCTCCTAACGTGGGAGGGGTGCCAGTCGGACTTTGACCCCCCTGATGTCCCGGATCATGGCGGTGGCCTACCGCGATTTAGATGGGCGCGTGAGGACATCACAGCAGACACAAGGGGGTGAGTACACTCTCATTCTGTTGACTTTGCGCGCAGTGGAGGTGTCTGGGTGGGGGAGGAGGGCTGTGGGTATCCCTAGGCCAGGGCGATTTCTGTAGGCTAGGTCGCTCCGTAAGGCATGGCCCTGTGCCCCTGCCCCCCACCTCTGTAGGGTGCCAAGTACAGCTAGCCCTGTGTCATCTATGTGTGCAGATGTCGTCCATAGGCTTGCAGGCCATGTTCCACGGATTGAGTAGTCGACCCCAAGTGCGCGGCGTAGTGCAGGGAGCTTCTGTGTCTGTCCTGTCCGCCAACGGTGTCGCCAATGCATGCACTCAACATGTCTTTATTTTCTACCTCCCCCCTTTTTTGTGGTCTTCCTGTTCATGTGTGCATTAGCATCATCAGGCGGAGGAGAAGTGGCATCGGAGCACGAGGGAGCTGCATCCCACATGGCCATGGAGGGCCATGCATCGGACTCCGAATTCACCAGTGGGACGGAGGGCGAGGGGAGCTCCACAGCGGGGACTCGGGCAGACATCAGCGACACGGACTCGTCCTCTGAAGGGAGCTCCCTTGTGGTGGCGGCAACATCTGTGCCCCCCCGCAACAACAGGTACAGCCGCCACCCACAGCACCAGCACCGCCCTCCCAGCAGCCCCTCAGCGTTTGCCCCGTGCCCGCTCACCCAGGAAGGTGGGCATCTCCTTCGCACCAGGCACCTCAGGCCCTGCCCCAGTCACTAAATCAAAAAAGGTTACACACGGTTCCAAACCAAACAGAAGGTTTCTTTCAAAAGGATGAATCAATCAGTAGATGAAGACCGACAATTCTCGAAGCAAGAGCCCTCACTCACCTTCCGGTGACATGCTTCATCATGGGGCCTAGCTCCTTGTCAGGCCGGCGCTGCAATGCCTGACGGCCCCACAGGGGGGTTCTTTGCCGGAGATCTTTTGAGAATCGTGTATGGCCGGTCAAAAGCAGTGAAGTGAAGGATTGGTATATGAAAAAATGTTAAAAATGACTAGAGGTAATCACTGAAGGTTTTATTCTCATACTGGTACCTCTGACATGATTAAAACCAGTGTGGGGGGAGATAGTGGAATGATGTCCACAAACCCCACAAAAAAAAAGGTAGGTATAATTACTGTGGCCCTCATTCTGACCTTGGCGGGCGGCAGAGGCCGCCCGCCAAAGTCCCGCCGTCAGGTTACCGTTCCGCGGTCGAAAGACCGCAGCGGTAATTCTGACATTCCCGCTGGGCTGGCGGGCGGCCGCCTTCAGGCCGCCCGCCAGCCCAGCGGGAAAGAGGCTTCCACGATGAAGCCGGCTCGGAATCGAGCCGGCGGAGTGGAAGCTGTGCGACGGGTGCAGTTGCACCCGTCGCGTATTTCACTGTCTGCGCAGCAGACAGTGAAATACATTTAGGGGCCCTCTTACGGGGGCCCCTGCAGTGCCCATGCCAGTGGCATGGGCACTGCAGGGGCCCCGCGACCCCCCCTACCGCCATCCGGTTCCCGGCGGGCAGACCGCCGGGAACTGGATGGCGGTAGGGTGGGTCGGAATCCCCTCGGCTGCGCAGCTAGCTGCGCCGCCTTGGAGGATTCCAATGGGCGGCGGTACACTGACGGGAGACCGCCAGTGTTGCCGGTCCGACCGCGGCTTTACCGCCGCGGTCGGAATGCCCATTGGAGCACCGCCGGCCTGTCGGCGGTGCTCCCGCGGTCCTCCAACCCGGCGGTCATGGACCGCCAGGGTTGGAATGACCACCTGTGTCTCTTACTAAGGAATAATAGGAAAGAGACGGTGCACACAGGATCCCCTGTGTCACTCTATGTAGTTGGTCAACATGTTTCTCGCTTATAATGCGATTCGTCAGGACCTAATTACATACCTAATCCTTTAAACAATGGATGTTCCCAGAAATAAGGAAATCAAAACCTAAGAGAGTTGAGAAGAAAGAAACCAAGGTTAGAGCATGGCATCATTTATAAGGACAGTGTATTTACAGAATCCTATATCGTGAAACCCCATACGTAAGTGCGGGATCCCTACAGTGCCAAGCGATGCAGAAAAGTGATCATAACACTCATAGACAAGAAAGTGTGCTGAGGCCGATCAGGCAACAAAACATCCACTATGCTTACACCCCCCTTTTTTTGTGGTCTTCCTGTTCATGTGTGCATTAGCATCATCAGGAGGAGGTGAAGTGGCATCGGAGCACGAGGGAGCTGCATCCCACATGGCCATGGAGGGCCATGCAACGGACTCCGAATTCACCAGTGGGACGGAGGGCGAGGGGAGCTCCACAGCAGGGACTCGGGCAGACATCAGCGACACGGACTCGTCCTCTGAAGGGAGCTCCCTTGTGGTGGCGGCAACATCTGTGCCCCCCGCAACAACAGGTACAGCCGCCACCCACCGCACCAGCACCGCCCTCCCAGCAGCCCCTCAGCGTTTGCCCCGTGCCCGCTCACCCAGGAAGGTGGGCATCTCCTTCGCCCCAGGCACCTCAGGCCCTGCCCCAGTCACCCCTGCTGCCCTCAGTGAGGAGGTAATTGACCTCCTGAGGACGCTCACTGTTGGGCAGTCTACCATTTTGAATGCCATCCAGGGTGTAGAAAGAGAGGTGCACCAGAGTAATGCATACCTGGAGGGCATTCATTCTGGTTAGGCTGCCCTACAGCGATCGTTCAACACTTTGGCCTCAGCACTGATGGCAGCCATTGTCCCTGTCTCTAGCCTCCCCCCTCCAACTTCCTCCACCCAGACCCTATCACCTGTACCTCTGCCTATTCCTGACACACCATCAGACCAGCCTGCACACACCTCAACACCCAAGGGAAGCTCAGGCAGACATAAGCACCACACATCACACAGGCATTCACCCAAGCAACATCCACATACAGACATACCAACACCCACTGCCTCCACTGTGTCCCCCTCCTCCTCGTCTCCCTCCTCCCTCCCTGTCACGTCTCCACTCACACCTGCATGCACAACATCTTCAGCCACTACGTCCATCACCAGCACACACACCAGAACCCCCCGCACACGTGCAGTCACCACACCCACTACCATTTACACGTCCCCTGTGTCCTCTCCCAGTGTGTCTGTGGCCCCCTCTTCCAAGATACACAAACGCAGGCAGCCACCCGCCCAACAGCCATCCACCTCACGACAGCCTCCAGCCCAAGCACCTGCACCCAAAGACACCAGACTTCATACTCCTACAACCACAACCTCTTCCTCCACTCCCATACCCACTACACCTACCCGTCCCACTGCTCCTAAGAAGCTTTTCCTGTCCAAACTCAACCTCTTTCCACCAACTCCCCCACCCCGTCCATGTCATAGGACTATAGTCAGCACCTCAGCCAGGACAAAACCGGGCCCTGTCATGACAGTCTGCCATGGACTGTGGAGTCCCCCACCCTCCAGGGCAGCAAGTTCAGTACGGAGCCAAGGCACGGGCAGCCCACCCCTGGAGAAACATCCAAAGATAGGCGTGGCCGGCGCGAGAGGGTGAAAACAGCAGGGACTAAAACCCTTACCATGGCTCCGGCAGGAAGTGTGGAGACAGCTGGCACACCGCCCAAGGTGGGGAAGGGACACAGGCGAGCAGGGAAGACTGGGAAGGGCAGCACTCCCGACAACACCGCCATCAGCCCAGCTGGCCAGGAGGGCCCCGCCAGCCCCATCCCAGGTGGGCAGGAGGGCCCCGCCAGCCCCATCCCAGGTGGGCAGGAGGCCACCAACAGGCCTGGCACTGCAGCCCAGGAGGGTCCCGCCAGCCACAGGACAGAATGGCAGGAAGGCTCCGCCAGCCACAGGACAGGTGGCAAATGACCTCCACGCCATGGCCAGATCCGCTGCACTGGGCACCGCTGTCTCAAGCACCGATGAACAGGGCACCGCCGTCTCAAGCACCATGAACTGGGCCCTTCATCTCAAGCACCGCTGAACTGGGCCCTTCATCTCAAGCACCGCTGAACAGGGCACCGCCGTCTGAAGCACCGCTGAACAGGGCACCGCCGTCTCAAGCACCGCTGAACAGGGCACCGCCGTCTCAAGCACCGCTGAACTGGGCACCGCCATCTCAAGCACCGCTGAACTGGGCACCGGCGTCTCAAGCACCGCTGAACTGGGCACCGCCGTCTCAAGCACCGCTGAACAGGGCACCGCCGTCTCAAGCACCGCTGAACAGGGCACCGCCGTCTCAAGCACCGCTGAACAGGGCACCGCCGTCTCAAGCACCGCTGAACAGGGCACCGCCGTCTCAAGCACCGCTGAACAGGGCACCGCCGTCTCAAGCACCGCTGAACTGGGCCCTTCATCTCAAGCACCGCTGAACAGGGCACCGCCGTCTCAAGCACCGCTGAACTGGGCACCGCCATCTCAAGCACCGCTGAACAGGGCACCGCCGTGTGGGCCCTTCATCTCAAGCACCGCTGAACTGGGCACCGCCATCTCAAGCACCGCTGAACTGGGCACTGGCGTCTCAAGCACCGCTGAACTGGGCACCGCCGTCTCAAGCACCGCTGAACTGGGCACCGCCGTCTCAAGCACCGCTGAACAGGGCACCGCCATCTCAAGCACCGCTGAACTGGGCCCTTCATCTCAAGCACCGCTGAACTGGGCCCTTCATCTCAAGCACCGCTGAACTGGGCCCTTCATCTCAAGCACCGCTGAACAGGGCACCGCCGTCTCAAGCACCGCTGAACAGGGCACCGCCATCTCAAGCACCGCTGAACAGGGCACCGCCATCTCAAGCACCGCTGAACAGGGCACCGCCGTCTCAAGCACCGCTGAACTGGGCCCTTCATCTCAAGCACCGCTGAACTGGGCTCCTTCATCTCAAGCACCGCTGAACTGGGCCCTTCATCTCAAGCACCGCCGTCTCAAGCACCGCTGAACTGGGCACCGCCGTCTCAAGCACCGCTGAACAGGGCACCGCCGTCTCAAGCACCGCTGAACTGGGCCCTTCATCTCAAGCACCGCTGAACTGGGCCCTTCATCTCAAGCACCGCTGAACAGGGCACCGCCGTCTCAAGCACCGCTGAACTGGGCCCTTCATCTCAAGCACCGCTGAACTGGGCACCGCCGTCTCAAGCACCGTTGAACAGGGCACCGCCGTCTCAAGCACCGCTGAACTGGGCCCTTCATCTCAAGCACCGCTGAACTGGGCCCTTCATCTCAAGCACCGCTGAACAGGACACCGCCGTTTCAAGCACCGCTGAACAGGGCACCGCCGTCTCCAGCACCGCTGAACTGGGCCCTTCATCTCAAGCACCGCTGAACTGGGTCCTTCATCTCAAGCACCGCTGAACTGGGCACCGCCGTCTCAAGCACCGCTGAACAGGGCACCGCCGTCTCAAGCACCGCTGAACTGGGTCCTTCATCTCAAGCACCGCTGAACTGGGCCCTTCATCTCAAGCACCGCTGAACAGGACACCGCCGTTTCAAGCACCGCTGAACAGGGCACCGCCGTCTCCAGCACTGCTGAACTGGGCCCTTCATCTCAAGCACCGCTGAACTGGGCCCTTCATCTCAAGCACCGCTGAACAGGGCACCGCCGTCTCAAGCACCGCTGAACTGGGCCCTTCATCTCAAGCACCGCTGAACAGGGCACCGCCGTCTCAAGCACCGCTGAACAGGGCACCGCCGTCTCAAGCACTGCTGAACAGGGCACCGCCGTCTCAAGCACTGCTGAACAGGGCACCGCCGTCTCAAGCACCGCTGAACTGGGCCCTTCGTCTCAAGCACCGCTGAACTGGGCCCTTCATCTCAAGCACCGCTGAACTGGGCCCTTCATCTCAAGCACCGCTGAACAGGGCACCGCCGTCTCAAGCACCGCTGAACAGGGCACCGCCGTCTCAAGCACCGCTGAACAGGGCACCGCCATCTCAAGCACCGCTGAACTGGGCCCTTCATCTCAAGCACCGCTGAACTGGGCCCTTCATCTCAAGCACCGCTGAACTGGGCCCTTCATCTCAAGCACCGCTGAACAGGGCACCGCCGTCTCAAGCACCGCTGAACAGGGCACCGCCGTCTCAAGCACCACTGAACTGGGCCCTTCATCTCAAGCACCGCTGAACTGGGCCCTTCATCTCAAGCACTGCTGAACAGGGCACCGCCGTCTCAAGCACCGCTGCCCCATGAGCGGCAGGGGCTGGCCCGCATCTGTGTTGGGCAGGGCTGCACGAAGCACTCTGGGCACAAAGCCCCCTCCAGAACCAGTGGAGACTGTTATCCACTTGTGAGACTGTGGCTTTGCACTCCCCAGGATGGTCCATTGGGCAAACCACCCACTGCAGAGACTTGTGAGACTGTGGCTTTGCACTCCCCAGGATGGTCCAGTGGGCAAACCACCCACTGCAGAGACTTGTGAGACTGTGGCTTTGCACTCCCCAGGATGGTCCAGTGGGCAAACCACCCACTGCAGAGACTTGTGAGTCTGTGGCTTTGCACTCCCCAGGATTGAACAGTGGCCATGGAGGCCCCTCGTGGATCTGGCTTCGTTCACTCATCTGGCTGAGGTGCTCCCCCTTCCCTTCCCCCTGAGGTGCCTGTAGTTTTGCTATCTGATGCCCCTGCAGTGTTCTCTCCGTTGAAGTCAGGTATCTTGTGTGGGCTTTGCCCATGTGATTTGGGCCCAGTGGTCCACGGACAATGCATGCTACAATGCTCAGACTTGTACATTTATGTATATAAGATTTTTTGATGTGTGGATATATTTTTAAGCCAGTTATACAATATATTCCAATGTTTAGAATCATTTCCTTTTGTATTTGCATTCTTCCGGGGGGTTTGGGGGGTGTCACTCTGATGTGTTGCTATGCATTGATGTGTGTGTTGTAGTGGGTGAGGGTGAGGGTGGGTGTGTTGTGTATGTGTGTACCCGTAATATGTTCTTCTCCCCCCTCCCCTGTGTCGTAGGTGCTGTACTCACCGTTGTCTTCTGCGCCGGCGTACGTGCTCCTGGTAGAGGAGTAGGAACACTATCGCTGGGAGTATGTGGAGTTCGGGTTCCATGCTGTCCTGATTCCTCGTGGGGTATATGGAGGTGGGCGTTTTCCCTTCGAAATGGCTGTTTCCGCCGTGTTTTTATCGGCGGGGCTACCGCCCCGGAAAAGATGGCGGATTGGTAGCTTGTGATACAGTGGGCGGTACATTGTCTCCCGCCTGTCTGTTGGCGGTGACCGCCGCGCTGTTTGTTTGTGCCGCCGTGGCGGGCGGTGTGGTAATGTGGCGGTCTCTGTTGGCGGTTTCCGCCAGGGTCGGAATTCCATTTTTTACCCCGCCAGCCTGTTTGCGGTTTGGCCGCAGGTTAAACACCGACCGCCAGGGTTGGAATGACCCCCTAAGAGTCTTACTCCATAGGAAACAATGGAAACATTATTTTTACACAAAGTACCTGGTTTATGTAAAAAATAAAGCCACTCAGGCAGGCGTGCGTCGGAAAAGTCAGTGATGCATCGATTCCTTACTCGCGGAGAAGGTGATGCGTCATTTATCTCCCTGGTAAGAGAGCGATGCATCGATTTCCAGACAGGGCACCTCAGATCCACGCAGGTTCGCAATGACTTTGACTCCCAGGGACAATGCGTGAGAAATCCGGTCGCACTGTGTTAGAAAACTGCGCTGTGTGGTGTTTGCGTTGTTATCAGCAGCCGCAAGTGGGTGTTGCATCATTTCTCCAGCCGTGATGCGTCAATCTCTCAGCTGCAATGCAGGGAAAGCATTGATTTTTGCCACAAGGCGGGTGGCATGTCATTTTCAGCATTGTTGCAGGTGGTGGGTTGAAAATTTCCCTGCACGGTGTTCTGTACGTGGATTTTAGTCCTTGTTCTGCTGTCTTTACCTCTCAAGGGCCCAGGGACTGGATAGGACACCACTGGGGAGGGCAGGAGTCTCAGCAAAGGAAGTCTTTTTTGGCCCTGAGACTTCAAAACAGGAGGCAAGCTCAACTCAAGCCCTTAGAGAGTCTTCTCAAGCAGGAAATGCATAACAAAGTCCAGTCGTTGTCCCCTTTCACATGCAGAAGCAGCAACTGCAGGATAATAAAGCAGAGTCACAGGCATGGGCAGCACTTCTCCTCAGCTCTTCTCCTTGGCAGAGGGTCCTCTTGATTCCAGAAGTAATCTTGAAGAAATCTAAAGTCTGGGGTTTTGGGCC
The DNA here is from genome assembly GCF_031143425.1 of Pleurodeles waltl. Taxonomy (NCBI): domain Eukaryota; kingdom Metazoa; phylum Chordata; class Amphibia; order Caudata; family Salamandridae; genus Pleurodeles; species Pleurodeles waltl. The sequence continues at coordinate 533,684,019 of NC_090451.1, forward strand.
TACTCTTTATACCTTTGAAGTAGGCAAACTTCAAAGGAAAGACTCTGTTGTTTACAGGATCCTGTCTTGCCAAGGCCTGGCCCCAGACAAACACTAGAGGGTTGGAGACTGCATTGTGTGAGGACAGGCACAGCCCATTCAGGTGTAAGTGACCACTCCTCCCTCCACTCTAGCACAGATTGCTCATCAGGATATGCAGGCTACACCCCAGCACCCTTTGTCTCACTGTCTAGAGGCTATTCACAAACAGCCCAACTGTCAGTCTGACCCAGACAGGGAATCCACAAACAGGCAGAGTCACAGAAAGGCTAAAGCAAGAAAATGCCCACTTTCTAAAAGTGGCATTTTCAAACACACAATCTTAAAATCAACTTTACTAAAAGATGTATTTTGAATTGTAAGTTCAGAGACAAAAACTCCATATTTCTATCTGCTTCCAGAGGGAATCTGCACTTAAAAGTGATTTAAAAGACGCCCCCATGGTAACCTATGAGAGAGATAGGCCTTGCAACAGAGAAAAACGAATTTAGCAGTCCTTCACTGTTAGGACATGTAAAACACATCAATTCATGTCCCACCTTTAACATACACTGCACTACGCCCATGGGGTTACCTAGGGCCTACCTTAGGAGTACCTTACATGTATAAAAAGGGAAGGGTTTGGGCCTGGCAAGTAGGTACACTTGCTAGGTTGAATTGGCAGTTTAAAGCTGCACACACGGACACGGCAATGGCAGGTCTGAGACATGTTTACAGGGCTACTTATGTGGTTGGCACCACCAGTTCTGCAGGCCTACTAGTAGCATTTGATTTACAAGCCCTGGGTACCTCTAGTGCACCAGGGACTTACTAGTAAATCAAATAGGCCAATTATGGATAAACCAAACAACAATACAATTTACACAGAGAGCATATGCATTTTAGCACTGGTTAGTAGTGGTAAAGTGCCCAGAGTCCTAAAGCCCAAAAAAACTGGTCAGAAAAATTTGAAAGAACGAGGCAAAAAGTTAGGGGATGACCTTGCAAAAAGGGCCAGGTCCAACAGTCATACTCTCTGAATCCACTGTGGAGACAACCATAACATTAATTTCTGAAATAGTGGCATGTATTAAATAGTGTGAGTTTTGCAGGCCAGTTTCTCTGATAAATTTAGGGACTGAACGATTTACAAAGAATATAACAAAGATGAGGCTCTAAATAAGTTGCTTGGTGGTCACCAGTAATAACTTAGAAGTTGAAATAATCATCTTGATAATGGAAAAAGCTGATAGAAGACTAGTTCAGCATGGCTACTTTTCCTTGATTGTAATAAGGTAGTGAACATGTTGGAATGGTGGTTCAAGGAGCTCGTCATGATGAAGTTTGAATGGCAATAAATTAATATGTGTGACTCTTGACTACTAAGAAAGCCCACAGCAACAATGAATCTAAGAGGCACTCTGCAAGGCTACCCTCTCTAATACCTCAATTTGATAATGGCCCTCTGACTGCCAAAATTAATCTTAATGACTGGGTGATGGTTGTTAAAGTAGGACTAAGCTAGGTCGTTTGATCCTTGAGCAGCCCACCTCTGCCGATCCAGTTTTATTTCATGAACTATGGCAGGGGTGACTGGTGTTCATGGGCAAAGGGGGTTGCCCTGTCATCCTCCATCGTGGTGAGGCAAGAAGGGAAAAAACAGAGAGCAGCTGAAAATAAATCACTGCTCTGAGACAGTGTTCAGAATTTCCTGGGTGAACTCTGCAGATGGCCTACTGCGCAAGTGCCAGTTGGGCAAGGCTTTCTTCGACCTGCAGGCACAAGATACAGCAGTGGCATAATCAGAGACCGAGTGCTGAATTAGAATGCCAATGTTCCAGTGGCTTTTGGGGCACAGAAACAGTGGCCCTTGGAGGTGTTAGCAAATCCCCATTCACTTCAATGGCTGGGGGTAGGCAGGCCCATGAGAACAAGGAGGAAGTGGGTGGCAACAATTTGTTGATTGCACAGAGAAGCAGGATGTAGGAGGGGTGCAGGGGGCTGCTCTCCTGGCAGTAAGATATTTTTAGTACTGCATTTGGTTTCACTTTGAAAAAAAACATTATTGAGCTGAGCATAACAGAGTGCTCCTTATGTCGACTGTAGAGGCCCAAGAGAGGGAAGTAACCATATGCGGACAAGAATTGCTGTAGTGGGCTAAGAGGTAGGTGTGCAGTTAAGCTTCTGCCTCCATCAGGGGGTTTGTAATCCCGCCTCCCTTTAGCAGCTAAGGCGGGATGGGGTGGGGTTCTTGATGGGCCTCTTCTATCTGCATCTTGGTTTGGGAGGATGAGTAAGTGAAAGGATGGATGGATGGAATGGTGGATGGATAGATGTATGGATGAATGAGTGCAAGGATGGAAGTAAAAATGGAAAAGTGAAAGGCATGAGTGAAAGAATGTATGGATGGATGGATGAAAAGGATGGGTTGATGGATGATGAGAGAAAGGATGGGTGAACAGATGGATGAGTGGAAGGGTAAATAGATGGATGGAGTGAGCATATTGATGGATGTGAGCAAAAGGGTGGATGAGTAAAAAGATGTATGTAAAGATGGATGAGTAAAACAATGGATGGATGAGTGAAAGGCAGGGTAGCTGGAAAAGGATGGATAGATGGATGAGTGAAAGGGTGAATTTATGGATGGATGAATAGATAGCTAGATGGATGAGTGAGTGAAACGCTAGATAGCTCACTTGAAGGGTAAGTGGAGGGATGTATGAATGGATAACTAGATGGATGGATGGATGGATGGGACAAAGGGTGGATAGATGGATGAGCCAAAGGAAGGATGGTGGACGGAGTGGATGGATAGATGGAATGAAAGGGTGGATGGATGAGCGAAAAGATGGATGGGTGATTGAATGAATGGATGAATGAAAGGAGGATGGATAAGTGAAAGGATGGATGACTAAGTGGATGGACTGATTTGATGGAGAGGTGTCCGTGGACCAGTGGCGGCTCTCCTTTATGGGCTTCACACCCTCCTTGTTTTGTGCTCCATTTTTATTGTATCAGGAGTCAATAATTATTCACCCGATATAATAAAAATAAAATGCAGGCGTGCTTTGTGCCCAGCAACAAACTGAGGCACCTAGTGACATTGATTGCTGACAGGTGCATGAAGGTGCCTGAATAAGCCATCAGAGATACTAAATCCCAGCACTGTGAGCATGTCTGTGTAAACTATGTGTGTGAGTTAAAGTGAGAGAGAGTCAGTGAAGGAATGAGTCACAGTGAGAGAGAGAGAATGAGTGACAGTAAGGACCAGTATGTGAGAATGAATGTGAGTGAGTCAGGGAGAATGACAGTGAGTGTAACTGAGTGTTACTGTGTGTGAGACTGAGCCACAGTAAGACTAATTCAGAATGTGTGGGACTGAGTGTGACAGAGTTGGCCATAGCAGAATGAGGTAGACTGTGTGAATTAGTGAGACCATGTGAGACTGAGTGAGTCAGAGTGAGACAGTAAACTTAGTGCAAGAAAGTGTGAGAGAATCCTTCAGGAAAAAGCTCCTTGGAGTTCAAGCCAAGGATTACGCCCCACCAAGTTTAGAGGTCACCAGCCAAGGATTACGCCGACCACATTTAAAGGTCACTAGCCACCACTGAACTATGATATTTATTTAAGAATATAAAAACAGATCTGACAAAATAGAAACACTGGATATAAATCGGTATACCTGATAGAGAAGAAGGCTTGCTGTAGCTAAAATAAATATGTTCCTTCATCTGGTATAGCACTTCTAGAAGCTGATATATCATATTTTGCTAGCTGATTTTTCCCTTTTAGCCAGTTAATGAAACACGGTTGAGATGGAGGTAGACCACGGGCTAGCAGACACATCCTATTTCAACCTGTATCAAGGGAGGAACTGGCTTGCCTTAAATTCCTGGGTATTTCCAGGCCACTATGTTGAAGGTTCTTCTAGAGGCAAGCCACTCAGTGTCAGAGACCCAAACAAAGGAAGACACATATGGAAGAGCTAAGCCTCTGCTAAGACCCAATAACAGGGGTACCCATAAATATTTGGGACGCAGTTGACTGTAAGCAAAACTTAGCCCCATTTCGTTGCCATTCATCAGAGTAAACCATGATACATCATTCATTCTTGCCACAGAGGTTAGAGATTTTGAAAAGTGGAAAACAAAGAAATACAGAAAGCTGAACAACTTGTTTGATAAGGAGCTATCAAATCCTTTCGAAATGCAGTTTGAACTTTGAAGAAGTAGAGCATGAAAGTCTTCGTTTGTTTCCAATTCAGGATAGGCAACGCATCCTGAGAAAGAGCCAGCTGCAGGTCTCCTACCTTATTTAAACTCCTCCCAAAACACCCTGTAAAGGCTGAATCTCCATTATCCATAATGCATTAGAGTCCATCAAAAGAGCTTAACTAAACGCCTTTACAATCATCCAGGAAAGTGCACCTAAAGCACAAAACAAAATTAAGACATAGGATGACATTGAAACACGTAAGCAGGTCATCGGTACGTAGCATAAAGAATTGGAGTTCTAGTGGTATGTACAGGCAGGATTACCCACAGCCCGCCCTAAACAACAATATAATGACCGGACAGTTCAAAGCTGTCTAGTTATCATTTAAAAAGTGATGGAATGCACATCTGATGGCCACGCCTACATCTAGAAGACTTTTGGAGACAGGTGTGCGTGATTGTTGAGGAGTGTAGTACATGCAACCCTAAGCATCCTGCTGAATATCATTTTAGAAGCTATTTGTAAAACGATTAGGTTTTCCAAATATTCCCTTGTGAATGGGGACATGATAACTGTATCTTTACTATTGTCCAAAGGGATGATAAACATCTGGTTTGAAAATGATATTCACTTTATCAGTAACAAATTTAAGGTAGAACCTGAAGAATTACAATCATTAATTGAAGTGGAAACTACCAAATGTTTCCCACCACAGTTTTTGTTCTTTAGGATTACATGCGGACTGCATGTGTGGTAAAATAGTATATAACGACGTCTCGTCTGAATTATAGGGACAACATTTATGTAAAAATGTGCAGAGACTAGACTGTAGCTAACTATCTAAAGAGATTGCTGTCATTTTCAGAAACTGTGCCACAGTTCTTTTCTGCGAGCCATCTTGGGTGCCCAGGCTTAAACAGAGTCTCACTCTGTGGTGTCCTTTTTGCAGAAGAATTGGATTGCCCTGTGAGCAGTTCCCCAGATAAGGGGGCCGTACAATTCAGAATAATTACCTCCTCCCCTAATACTGACATTAAAATCAACATGGTGGCAGATCCCTGGTGGACTTTACAATCTGCTTTCGTTTAGTAATCCAATCTCTAATTAGATTACTACTTGACTATGGAAATTCCATTCCGACATGTATCATAAAATCCACCAGGCGACCCTTAGTGCCTTGATGAACTATGCTGCCAGACTAGCCTCTGATGCAAAGAAATGTAACCACACCATTCAAATCTACCATGAACTACACCCAGATCTATCATGAATTACATTAGAGGTCTGTGAAGGCAAGAATTAAACTCAAGCTTGCCTGCATCACCTTCAGACCAACCCATTACCAAAATCCAGATTACGTATCATCTTTGCTAAAAAAGAGCTCTGGAGGCTGTAAAATCCTTAGGAAGAGACAGGTTTTCTTGCTTAATTCGAAGAGGTTCAGTATATTGCTCCAATTTGATCCTTCTCAAGCGCATCCTGCTCTCTTTGTAATTCTCTACCTGAAGATATCTGTCAAAATATGGACTTTTTGCAATTCCACAAACTATTAAGATCTCCCCTATTTGAGCTTCTCCATGCTATTTAAATGTTAACTTGTATATCTGCATCTTCTGCATTCCCCTTTTCCCCTTTTATCTTCTTCCTTTCCCACCTCTTTCTTGATTAACATCTTTCTCCCATTTCTTACTGTTGGCCAATTCGCTCTACCCACCCATCCCTCATTTTCCTCTTCTCTTTGTGGTCTTCTCTAAACCTTCCTGTTACTTGTCCCACCATCTGCTCTCCTATCATTTTCGCTGTTTGCCTATTCTGTATCCTCTGTTACTTCTGTGTTCTTCAACACTCTCTCTTCCATCCTCTTTTTTTAGGCTCTTAGAACTTGTATAACGTATAACCGTTTCTTCCATCCCCTTTTTTAGGCTCTTATAACATGACTTAGTTCTTACACAAAAATCCAGTCTGCCCATTCTGTTCTACTTATCAGTTCTATGACATTTACCCTTTTGGATAACTTTGTTTTTGGTAGTATCTAATTTGTGTTGGTGTTTCTTCAGTTTCTTTGTAAGGCGGGATTGTGCGCTCCATTGTTGTACTACTTGTAAAATGCACCAACACTTAATAATGGCTTAGACCGAGCTGATGGGAGGAGGGATAACACAGAGCCAGCAACTGGAAAGACTGAGCCAGAGATAAGACTGAAGGACAATGTCTACTGGTAGAAGCATGCAGAATCCCTGCTTGTTTTCCTGACACTGAAGCAAGGGCAGAGCAGTGGACTTGCTCGGAATCCTTTCTCTACAGTGAGTGCCCTGAAATCAGGACAGTGAAGACTCTGACATGCTTAGTATGTCATCAGAGAGACTAAATTCAGGGGAAGGCCTTCTCTAGAGAAGCACAGGGAGACTCTCCCCGTGATCCAGCCAGTCTTTGGCTGATGTGAGGTGAGATGGTCATAATGACAATCCTAGAGGTGCCGCAGCAATTGATTCAGAGCATAGAATCTAAAAACACATCAATGGCCATGGAAGTGTTTAAGGGGTGACTGGTGAAAAATTAACAGGTGGCAGACTATCTGGAGCTGTCAAGTTTTTGACTTCGAATCTTATAAAGATGACATGAGGGCCGATTCCATACACCGGGATCACTTTGAAGAGTGTAGAATGGCTTTACTAAAAACTAATGGAGAAAAAAATGGACTTTTGTGAACAATAGACAAGGGCCTCTCGCCTCAGGATACAAGACTCCCAATCAATGGCCGATACAGAGAACTGTGAATCACCTCCTCCTAATTTTGTGCATAACGGCTCAATGTACAGGCTCAATAGTATGACTTGTGGTCACCAGAGCTACACGACTTCTCAGGAGATATCTAGCTGCAAGCATGGACCTAGTGGTACTGGCTGATGTGGCTGTGAAGAAGGAGGAACTGTGTCAAAAGCAAGGGTCCACACATTTACAGATCTGAACGAAAAGCTACACAAGACAACGCTCTGCAAAAAGTGAAGGAAGTTATTTGCCAAGCGATGCAACGCTAACTTTTAGTATGAAGCAAACATAGGGGTAAAGTATGAGGGTAAGATTTACAATTGTTTCCTGTTAATAACTCAATGTACGTTTGAGATGTAAAATAGTCCCTAATGCATTGCCATGCAGTCACTTAAAGGAGCTGGAATGATAATTGAAACAGCCAATAGTATGAGGTGGCTGAGAAATATCGTTTTAGGCTAAGCCAAAGCCAACTCTCTGTATATTTCAAAGAATTAGCAAAATAGGTTGTGCTTTGCTGAAGGAAGATGTTGATGAAGTAGGAAAAAAGCAAGTACAAGTGATACTAAAGAAATAAAATGACCTTGGGAACGACCTAGGGTCTAGCAGTAACTTTGAGATGCAAAGGTGGTGCAAGTGTGCCACTGGAATTTATTCAAGGCTGTTTCAATCTGTTTTATAAAACATTATGTCATTGATAGTGATGTCTTCCACCACTGCGTGCTCGCATTAATGTGTTCATGATTCACTCTAAGTCTTGGGAAGGTTCTCTGCACTCGACGCAACTGCCAGCACGTTCAAAAAATGGGAATTTAGTACTGAACTTGGTAAAAATGTAACTTCTTGTCTTTGCCAACAGAACCGAAATACCCCAGTTGCAAAAGTCCTAATAAAGGAATGTTATTATTATTATTTTATTGCTTACAACACCTGTGCAGAGAATGTATATTTTACATTTTTACAAGTTTCGCTTTCTGAATCTCTAGCCTTCGGGAATCATTTACCACTACAGTGTTTGCGCCCTCTATCTGAAACTGAATTTGCCAAGTGATTCTAGGCTCACGGTGCTTCATTTTAGCAGTCAAACTCCCAGCTGTGCCCGCAGTACTTCCAATAAGTCCGTTCTGTACATCCACTAGGGCCTCTTTGATTCTACCGGGAGCGGTCACGAAGACTCCAGATTCCAGCTGAGGCTCACACTAAGAAGAACTTGGGACGATAGTTCATGGAAAGACAACGAGATGAAACAGGGCTCCCTACCGAAGGCTCTTCAGAGATTACAGCTAGGGGACTGACATAACGCTTTACTTATTTCAGTTATTTTTGTTTTTGTGTGTTCCTGTTGTTAGATTAGAGTATCTAGTGACAATAATCCTTGAAAACACTTTCTGCCTTTTCTTTCACATGGACAGTTGTGCCTTCTCCTTGCAACTCAATGCAAAAAGTCCATCCTTGCTGGGAGCATTCGTCCTCATGCTTGTCTCATCACCTCCCACACCATGCAATGAGGATCTGTTTTAACTATGGTTTCAAACTCCACTACTTGACTCTTAACAATTAAACCATGCTGCTGGAATACTGTTACATCTCTTTCTCGCTGCCCCCGTCTCATTCTGTATGGTCCAGAATCAGCTCCTGCACATTCATTTGATAGCTGCTGGTTAATATGCGCAACATAAAAAGAGATTGAATAATCCCCAAAAACCCTTATGGGTCAAAAGGAAATACCATGCCATGATAATAAGTATGTTCCTTAAGTTGCCTCTATATAAGACCAAGGGCCATATGTACAAAAACATTTTCCCATAGACACAGAATGGGTAAAACCGTTTGATACATCTGGCCCCAAATGTATTTTCCCCAGGGGTTTAATTTCTTATATCTAATTATGGTGATGTTAGTCATTTACAAGTACTAGAGGCAGTTCAGCAAAGAGTTCTGAGGTCCTTTTGAGGTCTTGGTGGTCTAAGTCAGTGGCTTTTCCCCATATTCTTGTGTTGTCCTGTTTCAGAGCATTTTCATCTCACAATGTTCTGATTGGATGCATTCTATTCTTCCACTGCATACTTGTGGTGACTCTTCTTGTAGTCAAAGATTAGCCATTTGGAGCCAAGACCTATTGGCATTGCCAGTGCTTCTTTTCTCTGCCTCTGGTCGACACTTTGCCTCGATAATATTAAGCATTTTAAATCTGCCTGGTAAGGTATTTTAGTGTCTTTTTCATTCTAAGAGTCACATCCCGCTGTTTTCTAATTTACAGAGCAGGGTTTCAGTCAGCCAGCTGTTTTACAGACATCCTAGTTAACAGTCTATATCAATGCTTGCCAAACGTTTTAGGACCACAACACAATTCTTCTAACAGCAAACTTCCACAACCTACCTAGCTTTGATGAACAAGAGGTGGGCAATTTTGTTTAATGTAACTAAAGCGTAGTGTGGTACTACACTGTCATTTACAGATAGCACATTTTCCATTGAAATGACCACTACATTTGAACAGACATATCATTTTACTGATAAAACTATGCTGCACACAAATTATATTGTGTGGAAATTAGACTCATTTTTGCTTTTCTACCTGATGAATGTGTACAGTTCATTTACAGGTATTTACATTTTGTAGTATGTAAAATGACATCCTACTTATTTCACATTCCATAGACCTCAGCAAGATTGTACCACAATTTACTTTTCTTTTCTTTTGCTGACTTCAAAGGGAGAGAAGTTTGCAAACACTAAGCCCCATGTTAACCTTGTAAAAAAACATAAGCAGCAATTTGTCAGAAAACGTACCCTGACATGAGACCTCCGTCTTTGAAGTCAAGCAAATGTGACAAGGTAAACACAGGATTTAAAGGCATCTTTATTTATTGCTTGGACTTTCACAATCCACCAAAAATTGTCTTGTGACCCACAGTTTCAGAAACATTGGTCTCCATCAGCAGTCCTCAAAAGTATGCACATATGTCTTGGAATTTGTAGTGCAAACACTGAAATAGCAAGCAATGGTGTGCTGTCCAAGGTTGTGGTACACAATAAAGAACAATTTAATATCTAGTGTGTAGTAGGGTGGGTATGACAAGGTTTCTGTTATGGGGAAACAAGCCAGTTCAGTAGTGGCATAGTGTGTTTTTGAATCTGTAGAATGATGTGACCTTTTTAGTTTGTCAGTGATAGTGTGGTCTTCTGACCCCGCACGTGTAACGTTCCATTGAGTTGTGAAATCTTGTGCTGACATCCTGTGTGCATGATGTATGTGTGTACGGGCAGTGAGTGTTTGTCACATGTATGTTAGTAGACTGTGTGGCTGTGTGAGTCTGAGTACAGGGGAAAGTGGGATCCATTTTGGAGGCCTCTGGTTTAGCGCACCATAAGATTGATGAAGAGGGCAGCTCCTCAGGCAGTGGGACTGTATTGGCTGCATTCATGTGGCTGGAGAGGGAAGCACCAGGAAACTGAATTGAGGAGGATGGAGATAGGATTTACTTTAGAAACTCCTCCATGAGGTACTTGTTAGCAAAAGTGTGCTGATTAGCTCTTCCTGGGCACTGCCGTTCGTTCCATTTCGTAGATCAGAGGGGCTGAGAGACAGGAGTGCAGCTTCTTTTTGTTCAATTTGAGGAAGATTCTAGGTAGGGTCTGCCCTTTCATCTGTCTCTGATTACTGCTTGAGGCAGGCTGGTACAGTAAGGTGCAGTAAGACATACTTCATTATGCCTATGCTTTGGCTACTCATGCTTGGAGCCAGCCTCACTGCTACCTGTTGTGAGAGCCATCGTTTTTCAAAAGGCTAGCTCTGGAATGACATTTCAAAGTGAACCAACTCAAAATAGTTTTGAAGCTTTAGACAGTGAATCCACATCGCTTGGGTTTACCCCTTGTATAACAGTGGGGCAGAATTCATCAACAATAAACGTTTTTGTGCTGCCCTTCAGGAAAAATAAACCAGCCAACACCTCATGTACTGTCCTTGGAGCAGGCTCTAGGAATAAGAGCCAACCCGGGTGAGGCAGCAATAAAGTACCATAGTGGTGTATGCTGCCTTGCAGCAGCAGCAATTAGCAATAACAGTATTTCCTGCCCCGGGGCAGTGGTGTCCAGCCATGACAGCAGGTGCTGCCTTGACAGAAGTAGTAAATTATTGAAGTGGTGGGCACTGCCTTGATGGGAACATCTACAAGCAATGGCCCTATTTATGCGCTGGGGGGCACTTTCACCAGAAGTAGCTGTAGATGCTGCCTCAGCTGCAGTGGCTAATAACAAAACAAAGGCCCTCATTACAACCCTCGCGGTCGGTGTTAAAGCGGCGGTAATACCGCCAACAGGCCAGCGGTTCAAAAAAATGGGATTATGACCGTGGCGGAAACTGCCAACATAGACAGCCACTTTAACACTCCGACCGCCACGGCGGTACAAACAAACAGCGCGGTGGTCACCGCCAAATGGCAGGCGGAAGACAATGTACCGCCCACCCTATCAGAACATGCCAATCTGCCACCTTTTCCGGGGTGGAACCAACACGAACAAAAACACGGCGGAAACAGGACTTGGAAGGGAAAACACTCACCTCTCCACACCCCACGAGGAACCAGGACGCCATGAAGCCAGAACTCCAGATACTCCCTGCAATGGGTTTCCTGCTCCTCTATCAGGAGCACTAAAGACGGCGGCGACGACGACCACGGTGAGTACTGCACCTACAACACAGGGGAGGGGAGAGGGAAAAGAGAGTGACACACACATGCAACACGCAAAAACTCCACCACCACCCACAACAACATACACACAAATACATGCTGCAACATTACATATACACCCCCCCAGCCCCCACTGGAAGAACGCAAGGACAAAAGGAAATGAGTTGAACGATTGTAATCATGAAAAATCCAGTAGTCAAAACTCAAAATACAGTCTATACAATTATGTACACCAACTACACAAGTCCGGATAGTGCACCAATTATTGTCCGTGGACCACTGGGCCCAAAATGCAAATACATGATACCAGACTTCAAACGGAGAGAACACTGCAGGGGCATCAGATCGAAATGAAACAGGCACCTCAGGGGGAAGGGAAGGGGGGGCACCTCAGCCGGATGAGTGCACGGCGCCACTGCTCCACGAGGGGGCTCCATGCCCACTGCTTTATCCTGGGGATTGCAAAGCCACAGTCTCTCAAGTCTCTCCAGTGGGTGGTTTGCCCACTGCTTTATCCTGGGGAGTGCAAAGCCACCGTCTCTCAAGTCTCTCAAGTGGGTGGTTTGCCCACTGCTTTATCCTGGGGAGTGCAAACCCACAGCCTCTCAAGTCTCTCCAGTGGGTGGGTTGCCCACTGCTTTATCCTGGGGAGTGCAAAGCCACAGTCTCTCAAGTGGATAACAGTCTCCACTGGTTCTGGAGGGGGCTTGGGGCCAGATGTAGCAAGTTCCGAACACCCCTTCCTCTTTGCGAGTCGCATTTACATTTTGCGAGTCGGTACCGACTCGCAAAATGTGAATGAGCATCGCGATAAGCATTTTACATGGCTCAAACTGCGATTTTCTCAGTTTGCACCATGCAAAATGCTTCCTACATCTGGCCCTTGGTGCCCAGAGTGTTTCATCCTGCCAAGGACTGAGGTAGTGGATGTCAATCTTCACTGGTTCTGGAGGGTGCTTTGTGCCCAGAGTGCTTCATCCTGCCAAGGAAGAGGTAGTGGTTGTAGGAGGTGTACGTTTGCTGAATTTGGGTGAAGGTGCATGGGCTGGAGGCTGTTGTGAGGTGGATGGCTGTTGGGTGGGTGTGTGCCTGCGTTTGTGTACTTTGGGAGGAGGGTTCACAGACACACTGGGAGAGGACACAGGGGATGTGTGAATGGTAGTGTGTGTGGTGAGTGCACCTGAGCGGTGTGTGGTGATGGGCGTGCTGGTGATGGAGGTAGTGGCTGAAGATGTAGTACATGGAGGTGTGAGTGGAGACGGGACAGTGAGGGAGGAGGACGACGTGGAGGAGGGGGGACACAGTGGAGGCAGTGGATGTTGGTATGTGTGCATGGGTATGATGCTTGTGTGAGTGCCTGTGGGATGCGTGGTGCTTATGTTTGCCAGAGCCACCCTTGTGTGTTGAGGTGTGTGCATGCTGGTCTGATGGTGTGCTTGGGATAGGCTGAGGTACAGGGGATTGGGTCTGGGTGGAGGAAGGTGGAGGGGGGAGGCTGGACACAGGGACAATGGCTGCCATCAGTGCTGAGGCCAGAGCCTGAAATGCTCTCTGTTGGGCTGCCTGGCCAGAATGAATGCCCTCCAGGTATGCATTTGTTTGTTGCAAATGCCTCTCAACACCCTGGATGGCATTCACAATGGTAGATTACCCAACAGTGAGGGATCTCAGGAGGTCAATAGACTCCTCACTGAGGGCTGCAGGGCTGACTGGGGCAGGGCCTGAGGTGCCTAGGGCGAAGGAGATGCCCACCCTCCTGGGTGAGTGGCCACGGGACACACGCTGAGGGGCTGCTGGGAGGGCAGTGCTGGTAGGGGGGGTGGCGGCTGTACCTGTTGATGCGGGGGGCCTGCCACCGCAAGGGAGCTCCCATCAGAGGAGGAGTCGCTGTCGCCGCTGTCACCTCCTGTTCCTGCCGTGGAGCTCCCCTCGCCCTCAGTCCCAATGGTGGCCTCAGACTCCATTGTCTCACCCTCCAGGGCCAAGTGGGATGCACCTCCCTCCTGCTCCAGTGCCACTGCTCCTCCGCCTCATGATGCCGTTGCACACAAGAATAGGGAGACCACAAAAGGGGGGGTTGGGGGGAGGCAGAAGAAAGACATGTTCAGTACATGCAATACCACTACCGTTGATGGACACTACAGACACAGCAGCCCTCTGCACTACACCATGCACTTATAGTTCCTAGATTAATCACATGCCCATGGGGTACAAGGCCTATGCCCGATTGTTGCACACATGGAAGTCACAGGAGCCTGACTAGGTGTAGATGGCTCTTACCACTGGTGGGGTTGGGATGCCACATAGCCTGGCTCACAAAGGGTCCTTGCCTACAAAGCTCGCCCTGGCCTAGGGTAACCCACTGCCCACCTCCAACACCCATGCTCCTCGTAATGCGCGCAGAGTCAGATGGATGTGACGGTACTCACCCCCTTGTGGCTGCTGTGATGCCCTCAAGTGCCCATCCAACTCCGGACACGCCACCGCCACGATCCGGAACGTCAGATGGGTCATGGTGCGACGGGCATCCCTCCCACGTTGGGAGGCCATCCCCAGCTGGGCCTCCGCCGTCTTCTTGCTCCAGTGGCGAATGTCCTCCCATCTTTTCCGGCAGTGGGTGCTCCGTCTGTGGTGGACACCCAGGGTCCGGACATCCTTGGCGATGGCTGCCAAATATCCTTCTTCTGGTGGGCGCTGACCTACAGGAATAGTACAGGGGAAAAGGAAAAACTTTAACAGTCCGGACCGTCAGTCATTGGCCCACGTTCCCACCCTTGCCCTGACGCACATACACTCACCGTCCGCTCAAGCAGGGCTCAGTCCCCCCCCCCATGTATCTTCCTTCCACACCACTCCAAGCAGGCATTGCCCATGCAGCATGCTCACAGTGTACTCACCTGTTTGTCTGGAGGGCCATAGAGTAGCGTGTACTGGCGGAGGACCCCAACCACTAACTTCTCCAACTCCTCCGAAGTGAAGGCAGGGGCCTTTTCCCCAGACACATGAGCCATCGTCGCTTCCAGACTGAGGTCACAGCAGCACTTGCAGTGTAGGTCCTCTCCTGTAGAAGGTCAAGTATCAAGTGAGTGAACAGACAGAAAATGGAGGTCACGTCCGCGGCGGTGCGTACCGTCACCGCCGGTGTACATCATCATTGGGTCCTGGGACCCATAGGGTCCAATGGTAACCATTGCAGGATTGTGCCGCGGTCTTTGACCGCCTACAGCGACGGTGTAGAACGCCAGCGCAGTTACCTCATATCCCCTTGTCCCACCTTACAGGTCAGGCAGCCGCTATTTCAGGGGGCCACATGGCAATAATAATAACTGCGTCACACCTATCTAGGCCTTGCATACACACAGTAACAGGCACATTGCGGATTAACAAATGTGTGCCAATGACATTTTGTAATACCCCAGTGTTGGCTGACTCTCTGATTGCTGTTCTTGTCCATAGGGCACGTCTGCTGGGGCAGATGATGAGATGGCGGCATACTCCGGTGTACAGACCGCTGGTGGACCTGCCGACAATGGAAAAGAGACACGTAATGGTCACCTACAGACTTGATCGTGCAACAATCCATGAACTGTGTGCCCAGTTGGAGCCAGACCTGATGTCAGCAATCCGCCATCCCACAGGGATCCCCCCTCTAGTGTAGGTCCTGTCAGTACTCCATTTCCTGGCAAGTGGGTCTTTTCAAACTACAGTGGCCATTGCATCAGGGATGTCCCAGCCAATGTTCTCAAACGTGTTGCCTAGAGTGTTGTCTGCCCTGCTGAAACACATGCGCAGCTACATTGTGTTCCCTCAGGTGGAGGATTTGCCTACAGTGAAAGGTGACTTCTATGCCCTGGGACATATCCCCAACATCATAGGTGCCATTGATGGGACACATGTGGCCTTGGTACCCCCGCAGGAGTGAACAGGTGTACAGAAACCGGAAGAGCTACGATTCTATGAATGTGCAGATGGTGTGTTTGGCCGACCAGTACATCTCCCATGTGAATGCCAAGTTTCCTGGTTCAGTGCATGACGCTTACATTCTGAGGAATAGCAGCATCCCTTATGTGATGGGGCAACTCCAGAGGCACCGCGTATGGCTAATAGGTGAGGACAAGGACCCTATACCCTGTGAATAGTTGTCTGGGTCTGGGGTTGTCTCTAAGGGTTAGTGTGTGTCTAACAGTTGTCCCTCGACATTTGCAGGTGACTCTGGGTACCCCAACCTGTCATGGCTACTGACCCCATTGAGAAATCCCAGGACAAGGGCAGAGGAACGCTACAATGAGGCACATGGGCGAACTAGGAGGGTGATCGAACTGACCTTCGGCCTACTGAATGCCAGGTGCCTCTATATGACAGGTGGTTCTCTCTACTACTCACCAAAGAAGGTGTTCCAGATCATCATGGCCTGCTGTATGCTACACAACCTGGCTTTGCACCAACAGGTGCCTTTTCTGCAGGAGGATGGTCCAGAAGGAGCATGCGGACAGTGCAGAAGAGGAGGCAGAAGAAGAGGATATCGACAACAGAAACAACGTTATCCAGCAATACTTCCAGTGAGACACAGGTAAGAAGATGTCACTTCCTCACACATCTCATACAATTGTTAGACCTATTATAAGTCTGTCACTTTCACCCAGTGTATGGACCCTGACTTGTCACTTTGCCTTTCCATTTAACAGATGTGGGTCCCACTGTGTGACCTCTCTATATTACATCATGGACTAGAGCTCTGTTACATCGGTATGTTGACAATACAATTGACATTGCTATATTCCATAGTTATTGCAAATACACATTTGTGAAAAGCACAGACTGACTCCAGATTGTTTTGTGATTCAAGGGTGTTTATTTCTGTGCAAATTAGTGGAGGGGGTTGTAAAATGGGCAGGGGTGATGTTGGAGGAATGTCCATGGCAGAGTCCAGTCTATTTGTTTCACAGGTGCATTGTCCAGCGGGGCATAGGAAGTAGAGCTAGGGCGGTTGATGTATGGACAGGGTGACAAAGTGGGACAGAAGGATGACATTCAGGGTCGTCTCGTTTCCTGGCGGGGGTCTTGGCATTGTTCTCTGTCTTGTTCCTGGATCTCAGGGACCGTTTTCGGGGTGGTTCTCCATCTGCAGGGGGTGGGGTGCTGGTGTTGTGGTCCTGGGGCGGTGCCTCCTGTCCACTAGCGCAGGCAGAGGTGGTTGGCTGTTCATCATCCAGGCTAGTGTCAGGGGTCCCTTGTTGTGCCGCAGTGTCCCTCCTGGTGTTGACAAGGTCCTTCAGCACCCCTACAATGGTGACCAGGGTGGTGTTGATGGACTTGAGTTCCTCCCTGATCCCCAGATAGTGTTCCTCCTGCAGCCGCTGGGTCTCCTGAAAGTTGGCCAGTACCATTGCCATCGTCTACTGGGAATGATGGTACGCTCCCATGATGTTGGAGAGGGCCTCGTGGAGAGTGGGTTCCCTGGGCCTGTCCTCCCCCTGTCGCACAGCAGTCCTCCCAGTTCCACTGTTTTCCTGTGCCTCTGTCCCCTGAACCGTGTGCCCACTGCCACTGCCCCAGGTGTCTGATTTTCTTGGGGTGGTGGGTTTGCCTGTGTTCCCTGTAGTGGTAGACACACTGCTGCTTGACGTGTCCTGGGGACAGAGGGATGGGCCTCTGGGTGGGTGCTGTGCTGGTGTTTCCTGAGGGGGGAGGCTCTGTGGTGGCATGTGCCAGTGTCAGGGGAACCGACTGTCCCGAGGTCCCAGATGGGCCGGGCTGATCATCTTGATCCAGTTGGACAGAGCTGCTGTCATCACTGTGGGCCTCTTCTGTGGGGGGAGTGGACATGTCTGGAACCTCCTGTCCGGTGACGTTGGGTAGGGGTCCTGCAGGGGTGTAAAGGCAATATTATTGTATCTGTGTGTGCCATTGTGTGCAATGGGTGGGTGACCCTGTACTCCAGTGCTTGCATTCTTGTCTAGGACCTTGTGTGATAATTGGTTTGGGGTCTGTGTGGGTATCTATAGTGGACATGCTTTGGTGATGGGTGTCCGTGCTTTGGTGTTGCATGCAGGGCTTGGTGTTGGGATGGGTGGGTTGTGATAGTGGGACATTTGTGAGGTGTTGGAGTGATGGGGGTGAGGGTGGGGTATGTGATAGCATGCAGGTAGGGTGGGGGATGTAATAGTTAAGATTTGACTTACCAGATTCCATTCCTCCTGCTACTCCTGCGAGGCCCTCACGATGCAGTATAGCCAAGATTTGCTCCTCCCATGTTGTTAGTTGTGGGGGAGGAGGTGGGTGTCCGCCGCCAGTCCTCTGTACTGCAATCTGGTGTATGGAGACCACGGAACGCACCTTCCCCCGTAGGTCGTTCCACCTCTTCCTGATGTCATCCCTAGTTCTTGGATGCTGTCCCACTGCGTTGACCCTGTCTACGATTCTGTGCCATAGCTCCATCTTCCTGTGATCTGAATAGATGTGGCTCTACCCAGACTATATGCTGCACCATGACCCTGAGCTCCTCCTCAGAGAACCTGGGTTTTCGTTGAGGTGCCATGATGTGGTGTGGGTGATGTGTGGGGTGGTGTCGGTTGTGATGTGTGAGGGGATGTGTTTGTGTGTGTTGTCTGAGGTGCGTGGATGTTGTGTGAGTGATGGTGTTGTGTGCCTGTGGATGCTAGTGTTGTTTCTGGTGGTGTCTCTGTCTGGCCTTCTTTCTCAATTTTGGTAGTAAGGGTTTGTGGGTGATGCGGTGTGTGTTTTATATTGGATTGGGTGTGTGGGAGTGGTGTGTGTATGTGTATCAGGTCTGTATATTTCGATTTGTCCAATGTGGTTGTGTTTTGTAAATGTGTGTGTATTTTGACGCAGCAGTGTGTACTGCCAATGGAATACCACGGTTGAAAGACCACCACGTGGATTCGTGGGTTGTGATAGTCTGGGCGTATTCCTGTTGGCGTGACGGTGTCGGTTTTGTTATCGCCAGTTTATCACTGACCTTTGGTGTGGTGGACTTGTGTGGGTGTCTGGATTTTGGCGGATTCCGGGCTGTGGGTTGTAATAGCTGTAGCGGAATTCCGCAGCTGCAGCGGTGTGTTGGCAGTCTTCTGCACGGCGGTAAGCGGGATTTACCCCCAATGTTGTAATGAGGGCCAAAGTGTGTGCTGCCGTTGTGGCAAAGGTAACCCACCGAAGCCTTGTGCCCTGCCCTGGGAGCCTAATCCAGCATTCTGATAGCCAATGCAGCTTCTTGGGTAACAATAAACCACAGTGATAAATAACATTCACTGTTGATGCTTTTCTGGTGGCAGCAGTAACCAGCAGTAGGTAAATGAAGGTGCACTGCTGAGGCAGGTATACGCAACCATGGCTGTCTGCTATCCTAGGGCAGCAGTCACTATCAATGTTGGTGTTTACTGCTCTGAGAACAGCAGTTGCCCCCACAGCCTGCAAGCTGCCTTGGGGCAGCAGCCACTATCCACAGTTGTATGTTCTACAGTTGGGGTTGAGGTCACCAGCCAATGCAATTGTGCCGCTCTGGGTCACAAATAACCAGCCACAGTGGTGTTTGCTTTCCTGGGAGCAGTTGGCATTGTGATTCCAGCCAATGCAGCTCTTGGAGTAGAGGTAAACCACCATAGTGGCGTGTGCGGTCTTGAGTGAAGAATCCACCAGCAATAGAAGTGTCTGCTCCCATGGGAGGAGGATTCAGCAGCAGTAGTAATAAATGCTACCTTAGGGACAGCAGTCTCTGTCCATAGTTGGCTGTGTTGCCCTCAGAAAGGAAACCACCAGTCAAAGCAATTGAGCTCCCTAGGAGGCAAGAGTGTTCATCACAACAGTATGTATATGGTAGTTGTAAATCGTAAACCTAGAGAAAAGGCAGCAGAGTATTGTACAAGGTCAAAGGCAAGGATACAGTCAAAACGTGATTGGGGAAGTAGTGATATTTGCAGCCTTGAGAACAGATGACTTATGTAATAGTAACAAAAGCTGCAAGGGCAGAGGCGTCCCCAGTGGGTTGAATAAGGGAGGGCTCAAAGAACAGCTCTGTGGAATTCTTTAAAAGAGGAACACAAAGTTGGAAGGAAAGCTGAACATGCTGCGAAAGAATGGAGTGAAACCTTCAAGGGCTTGGGTTTATATCTCCACAGAAAATGAGCTCAGTCAGTAGAATGAAATGTGCTTTTCCAGCACCTTAATAGAAAAGGGTATCATCTTGGTCCATAGTTACAGAGGAATGAAGGAACAACTGCAGATTCCTTCAGTAATGGTGTAACTAGAGCACTTTTGGTACTGCACCTGGGGGCACCAAAAACAAGCGGGTGTTGTGTGTGCTGCTCAAGAGTAGTAGCACCATCAGTAACAGTCAACATTGCCCTTGGATTATTAGTAAACTGCCACTGTGGAGTGAGCTTCTTTAGGGACGGCAGTAACCAGTCATTACAGATGGACTTAAGTAGAAAGCAGTGGTCACTAATTACTGCAGTATGTTTCCCTTACAGCAGTAATCTACCCTAATGATGTGCTCTCAGTTGGAGGTAGCAGCCACCAGCAAAACCGTACTTGGTACTCTCAAGGAAGCATTTCTAGCTAAAGCAGTGCATAATACTGTGCGCAGAAGTAACCAGCCATAACAAGCATCCTGCCTAGGAACATTACAGTCAGTGCTGTGATAGGCAGCTGTCACAAGTAATCGCAGAAAAAAGGTTGCTGCCCAAAGGCATTATTGGCCGGCCCTAATGGTGTGTCCTGCCTTTGGGATAGCAATAACAAGCATAGAGGTGTGTGCTGTTCTGTGGGATGATGCCATCAGCAATGGCAGTGGTTACAACATGGCGGCAGCAATCATCAACATTCTGTACTGGTGGCAGCAGTAAACTTGTATAAGAGGTACTTTCCAGGCACCGCACTAACCATCCATTCCAGTACACCCTGAGTGTAAAGTTCAACTGCCATAGTAATGCATGATACCAACGTACGCAATGGATCTTTGAGGCCCACGAAGTAGACCTCAGGGGCAATGTGATCAACCTCCAAACCAACTCCGTGGACCGAAGGAAGAACTAGGACTTAAAAACCTATTATGCGGACCTCCTGGACCCATTAGTCTGCCCTCAAGTTCTGCAAACTGCCCTCAGGATCCACAAGCGGGACCTGTAAACCTCATAATTAACAAAATGACACTAACACAAAGATTGCACACAGGCCCCCTCAGAAGGACCTCATGAATAAAACAGGTTGACTCGGGCATCAATCAGGCATGCCTCAGGACAAATCAAATTGATTTGGTGATGTAGACGTCAGACCTAAGGACATCAAAAACTACCACAGGGGCCTTATTTCATATACTGGGATGTAAGGACATATATGGACTGAAACATGCCCTACCTCCTTCTCAGGCCATCCTCCTACTTTATTTTTTTCCATAACTACGATACAGTACTTTTCTCCAGTATTCTCCTCTGGCAAACAGAACTTCTGTCATTCTGTGACACCTCTTAAATCCCAATGGCTGACAGGTACCTCAAACTGTCTCTCAACTGAGCATCAGTCTACATCTCTCAGCCTAGGGTTTATTTTAACAAATCAATGAAATACTTGAGCTGTAGTCAGGGTTCGTGCCAATTGAACTAATGCAATAATATTCCTGAGAAACATAACTGGTAAAAGGTAAACCCAGGACTCATTTGTGTTGCCTACCAACAAGCAAATTTTGGTATCCTCAATAGCGTCTCCACAGACTGGGCTTTTGTCTTTGGTGGCAGAGCGGCTTATCCTACATGTGGGGATTTTCAACTCCAACACCCATTATTCTTGTACAGCTTAAACTTCTATCAGCGAAGCGCCCTATTACAGTCTGTTGGCAGAGCCTAAAAGCCCTAGAAATCCACATATGGATACATGATGTGGCAGAGTGGACAACAACAGAGAAGCTCAGAATGTCGCTGATTAGAACTGATGATAAGTTGTGAGATGATCTCGACCTTGAAAAGCACTGGTGCTTGCACTGATTTGCCACCCGGACCACCATCCTATTGAAACTATGTGCACCCAGTAGCATTGTACCCTACATCAAAGCAGATCAGGGCCTACTGGCTGCAGCTGCACTTGCTGCTGTGTCCATTTTTCTCAGCGTCTGCTCCGCTATATTGATGATTGCACACTATATGCTGTGCTGTTCTGTGCGCCTAGCATTAGTAATGTACTGTATGTGCCTATTGTATTACAAAACCCAATGGAGACTTTATAAAACATCCATTATCCTTTCACCTCCTCATCTGGCAAAACCACTAAGCAGGAAAAGTGTCATACCCCCTGAATCTTTACAGTGTTCACTTGACCCACCAATTGTTCCCCTCTGTCGTCAGCAGGGTAGTGAAACATAAAAGCATTCCCTCATGAACGTGTTAACTTCTTAATGACGTCTCTTACTCTCCTATATATTCTTTAAATGTTTTAGGCACTCACATTCCTGCCTTCAGCAGCCCCCCTTTCACCCCAACCTTCAATAGGTCAGGTTCTTGATGACAATACTCTTAGATCCTGTTTCAATCATTCCCGGGGTTCAATGGTATTCCTTCACAGCCATTCATCACCATTCAACCTTCCTAACAGTTATGGTCCTCTTACCTTTTTGATCACCAGAATTTGTAACAATCCTTTTGTATCTTCACTGTGCTTTACTCCGATATGGTAAAGAGTTGAAATAGGATAAGGTTCAGAAGAAACGTATAAAACAAGTAAATGTTCCAATTCCAGTAAATCCTCTTTTGAAATCCATTACTGTTAATAGACAGCAGAGGACATCAGAACCAAGTCGGCTGCTCCTTTTTAAACATTCAAGACTTTTAAAATCTATTAAGCACCTATTATAGCTTTGCTCGGTTTTTCCTACCGGATGTAAAAAGTTATCTTTTGGTTTAATGTGTATTGCAGTTGGATGAAGGCAGTATTAAAAAGGCATGTGCCCAAGAAGAACTTAACCATGATTGGCTGAAAAGAATTTTAAACAATGTCTGCTGCACTCTAAAAGGGAATGCAGACACCAAAGCTGGGCTCCTGCAGCAACCACGGTAGCCAGCTCACACGTATGTTTTTTCAGCTGATGGCTTTTGGTTACAAAAACTTGCATGTGTAATGATCCAGGCATATCCCGCAGAGGAATAGGTGGCTCACCTCAATGACCTCTCTTACAGAATGACCCTGTTGATGAAAACCAATTATTCTTTTGTTTAAAATCAACTTGAAGTGCAACAGGGAAGTTTCTTAATATTATGAGGCTCCTTTAAATGACTCAGAAATGTGCTAAATGGAGTCTTCAAGGTTCAGGATCAGATGGCAAGGAAGAATATTATTTATCACTGACCGTCATCCTACTGAAAAAGTCACTAAATAGCGGACCATTGTGTGGCCTGACCTTGGATGTGGAGTGCACAGTTTGGATCGGGGTGGTCACTTGTGCATGGTCTTCCTTTGTCTCACCAAGGCCTTTGTTCAGTAGATAGGACAACGCTCTGGTTGATTCCTGGACAACTTGCAGCTCATTTGTTATTGATTTTGTAAACTATGGCTGTCAATAAAATTGTCACTCAATGGTGTGAGGACCACAATAACAATGTAATCTGCACCTAATTGAGAAAGGATGTTCACTATACCCTAAAGTATTTGTTCTGATTTTTTTAGGTGATGCCAACGGCTATAATCACACCTCTATTTCCTGGATATAGATGAATCTAAACACAAGGGCGCAACAAGTAATATGGAATCAACATTGGTGTAAGCCATTAAAATAAGTTATCATTGAAGCTTTTCTGAAAATGATATCATTTACTCTGGGAAGAAAATTATATTTAAAACCTAAATGGATCATAGTGTAGTTTGGAACAACAGCTGGGCAATCCTAACTTACCTTTCAGTATGAGTGGTATCTGTGCTTCCTGGAATGGATCAAGCTGAAAGCACCACAGAAGTAGGCATGCTATTTTATTTCCACAGAAAGATACATTAAGCAACTAGGCAGTGAAATAATCCCTTCAGCTTTCTTGAACTGAAAGTTATCCTGCACATTACTAAGACAGTAAAGTGTTTGGCAACTCTAACCAAACAACACTAAAGAATATTGATAATTACTTCCAACTGCTGTATTAAAACACCTTTAAGTACTTCTGGTTGCAAGCTAAGTATCAAAGCAAATAAAACTGTCCAGCTACTTAGACTTAGTAGGAGATGGACACACTCTTTCTGAAGTGTCCAGCCTTCAAAAACACTTTTCTTGGCGTGGCAGTGGCCAGAGGTGGCTTATCCGTTAGGGCAGAGAGAGTCGCCTCCCTTGCCCCCGCCCCCGCCCAGCAGCAGCACCTGCAAACCTTTTACAAAAGAACGATAATAAACAGTGTTTATTATCGTTTTTTGGTAAAAGGGACGGGACCACAAGCTGTGACGTGCACTAAGGGGGAGTGCACAGCAGTCCCCCTCACTGCGCATGTATGTTTGGCCCGCCGTCTTGGGCCAGCCAAACACACATGCGCAGTAGGGTCTCTCCAGCCTGGTAACACAATTGCCGGGCTGGAGAGAGCCTGTACAGACTCCCAGTCTGCCAGGGAGCACCCTGGCTGGGCGTTCCCAGTCAATCCTGACGCTCCTCTGAGCAGTGTCAGGATGGGCCGCAGGGCAGGCTGGGAGCCTGTGCCTACCGGCTGTCAGCAGAGAAGAGGAGAGGAGCAGCGCTGTCGTAAAGGCGGCGGCGGCTGCACAGGTACGTAATCATCCCCCTCCCTTGCGTGCACTGCCCCTTTTCAGTACTGTGAGCCGCTCCTGGCTCCACTGTTACTACCAAAGATACATTAATAAGCTCTCTGACCAACCCTGCCTTAGAAGATACAGGATTAGGACAAGTCCTCAGGTTTAGTGTTGGCAGATAAATGTTCATCCGTGAGTTGGTATCTACAGGTTATAGAGCCTAAATGAGGATAAATCCTTGGATAGGGTACTATGTGTGATGCACTGCACTCACTACAGTGAACGACTAGGTGAGGGTTAAGTTATTGAGAATACTCCAGCACCGCTCTCACTGCTATGTTTCTTTATTGATTCTATAGTACTCTAACTTCACTTTCAGGCACAGGTTTTCTGACATTTGTTCAGTCTTGATTAACAAGGATCGGTTTATAGTAAATTATACTCTGCTGCCCTTCTCAATGGCTTTCTTGATTAGATAATGGGTCTTTTTATTCACTGGGATCATCTTAGGGTCTTATACTTTTCTGTTGTGCTCACTATCTTACTACCCTGACCCAACTAATTGTTCACCAGCACGGAAGGGTTCAAGCCCAGCATGATCACACTAACCTTTAATAATGGGTAGGTTACCTTTAATATCTGACTTGCATACTCTTTATTACTTGCAGCCTTGAGAAAGCCCTAGGTGAACACACCACAAGGGGCAAAACACGTGTTGGCTGTTTTACTTTATGCAACCTCACGATTTTCGTCAACATTGGATTTCAATGACTGCATAAGAATCATAGACTATTCTCTTATCTTGTAACTTTAAAATTCACCCTTATGTTGGAAATGAACTATTGCATGTGATCTATGCTCAGATAAGCGCTTTTTGCACTTTCAATGTAGGAAATGAATGTACTTGAATCACATGTGGACTTAATGACGTATCTTCTGCTTGCTACCTGCAATATGCAAATCTTTCTCTAATACTTACTAAGTGGGCACTCAACTCTAGCTATTTTTGATTCCTGTTTTTTTAGGGGACTACCGGTCCATACCTCTACCTGAGTTCCCACTTACAAATTTGTTAATTTTTTCTGGCCATTCCCTCAGGAAGGAAATTTGGACCTCTCTTATCCATGGTTAAACTTTTATAAGTTATCTTCCTGACAAAGCCCTATAAAATATACAATCTATCGAACTCTTTCAACTTTGATCACAATGGCCAATCATGCAAGCAGACAAGAACAAAGAAATAACAGACTTGACCAAGTATTCAACACTTCCGGGGCTGGCATAAATCGATCTAATACCACAAATCCACTTTGAGCTAAAAGTACCTTTCTAGCTTTAGAACATGCTGTCAAAAAAGAAACCTCCAAATGGTGGGAAGCAGCCTCACTTAAAAAATACCTCGAACATGACTTGATACCACAGGGTCTAAGAATCCTAATTTTCCCTCCATCTGATACCACATCCTAAGAAAGACTTAAACAATGGGAAGCTACCTTACAGATGGCTTCCAATAATATGATACGCCGACTGCGAGATATAGCTCAAGAAGAATATGAGAAATACCAACAAGAAGTTGACTCTCTTAATAAACGAATCGAGGAAGCCAATTGGGGTGACATTTCTGTGAAAAACTATGATATCCTCAATAACATCATAGACCACTATGAAGAAAAGATCATTCAGAGAAAAAATAGAAAATTCAGACGTGACCTGACTGATTACCAACTAGGAAGAGTTTACACCTTTGGTAAACAATATGACAACATAAAGATAACCAACCTGACCTCAGAATTACCAAGTTGTTCGGAGACATTACCCTCCTCAGAAATTGAGTCATCGGAAGAAGTAGAATAATGCCAACCTACCAAACCAATGGTAATTTTTTACGAGGAAGTCAGAAGACATCATCTAGGTACAACACAAGACAGCCGTACAAAACCACCAGGTACTACAACAGAGGAACCAAAACCACACGGTATACAGACAAGAGCTCGCAGCAAGGAAGTGAGGCACAGAGACCAGACAAAGACCTGATTGTTAATTTATCCGACATCACCTTATCGTCACCCAAAACTGATATCCTAAACAGGGGTTTATCTTTTTGACCCACGTACCACTGGGACGTAGTACAAACCAAAATTGATTTGTAAACTCAAACTCAAATCTTTCTTTTCCACCTCAACTCCTAAGCCATATTTATCTCAACAACCATTTACTTCTAGCGACCTTACAGTTCAAGATTTGGAGGCTATACATCTAATTAGCAATTTCTCTAATGTAGAGGAACAAGACCAATCCCTTGTTGAAATAGCCCACGAACTTAATATTGAGATAACATCGCATCAATACTTTGACCTTCCAATTAAATCAACCTTCACTCTTGTGTTATCAGCAGGGAATTCTACTGATCTATTCTTTACGGCAGTGACACAAGAGCTTGGTCAACAATACCGCAAATATATAAAAAACAAAAATTTCTTCCTTCAAATATTAACTCTACACACAAAAAAAGCCATCAATTAATTAAAAAAAGAGTAACAGTGTTCTTATTAAGGAGGCTGATAAGGGAGGAAACATCGTTCTTCTCAACAGAAGTGACTACCTCCACAAGATCTACAGACAAATCAATGATACAACTTGTTATAAAAGACTTCCTTCAAATCCTACACAAGAGATTCAAAACAAACTTAAAAACCATCTAGACCACTGGTGTTCTAAACAAATCATTTCTCCTGAGGAGAGGAATTTTCTATTCATACAACACCCTACTACTCCCACCCTATATTTGCTACCTAAAATACATAAAGGTGGCCATCCTCCCAAAGGTAGACCAATTATCTCAGGAATCAACTCCAATTGTTCCAATCTGGGCACTCTCATAGATTCTGAGTTACAACCATTCATGCAAGACTTACCATCGTTCATCAAAGACACCAAGGATATATTATAAAATCTACAAAATATCGATTGGCAACCTGATTACATTCTTGCCACCTTAGATGTGGTGAACCTGTACACCTCCATCAGACATCATGGCGGGATTGAAGCAGTTAATAGCTGTCTTTCAACACGATCGGTTCACCTTATGGAACGGAATCAGATGAACTGTTATCCTTCTGTCTTATGAATAATTTCTTCCTCTTTGAAGGTCAATTCTCTCTTCAACTACAAGGCAGAGTGATGGGAGCCAAATTTGCACCACCACATGCATGTATTTTAATGGGAGCAGTAGAAAGACATTAGCTTTGGAATGATGACCTTGAACACCTCTCACAACATATAATTTTTGGGGCAGATATATAGACGACATCCTACTTATCTGGCAGGGCCAAGAATCTCCACTCAAACTTTTTCTTGAATCTCTCACACCAAACAGATGGAACATAGAAATCATATATCAGTTCTCCAGAACCACAGTAGAATATTTGGATCTTACTCTGTACATTGAAAATGACCAACTACATACTCATTTTCACAGAAAGAGCACAGCAGCCAACTCAATCTTACATGCCTCCAGCTGTCATTCATTGAGCAATATTCCAGCAGGAGAATTTAGACGAGCAAGATTGAACTGCAGCAACATATATGATTACGAGACAGTTTCCTCTGAAATTGTTCAACACCTATCTACTAGAGGCTATAACATCTCAAGCCTAAAGAAGACCAGGAAACACTAGATCGAAATACCTTGCTAAATAAGTCAAATACTAGATCAAAGAACTCTTCTGTCTGCTTTATCACACATTTTCACAATGGCCACTATCTAATTCGTAAACTTCTTCAAAAACATTGGTACTTACTTTACAACAACCCGTCTATTAATCAATACATTTTATTCCATCCTCAGATAGGCTTCAAAAGAGCTCCCAATCTCAGAGACAAACTTTGTTCCTCGTTCTATTCAGAGAAACCCTCTACTCAAAGCTTTATACGAACACCTAAGGGTTATTATACCTGTACTAAGTGCTCCGTTTGCAAACTTGGTTTAAATAAAACCAAATCAATCTCCATCAATTACCAACCGTTCCTACGTGATTTCATCAACTGTGAAAGTACGAATACAGTTTACCTTATCAACTGTCTGTGCAATAAACCCTATATAGGGAGTACAACCAGAGCACTGAAAATTCGGATACAGGAACGTTACCATAATATACAAAAAAATGACATTAAACTCCCCCTGGTTGAACATTTTGTCAAATGTCATCCTCATACACGATCGTTCACATTCAGTGGCTTGATGCATTTAAAACCACATATGCAGGGAGGTAACCTCGAACTCCAGCTACGACGGAATGAAAGCCGACTCATCATTTGTTATGACACCGTAAGAAAAGGCCTCAATAAGGATCCTGAGTTGCACTACTGGCTTTATTAGTTAAGTCTAATTAATACTCCTGGATGAACATTTACATTTTTTCTGTATTATGATTGTTCCATTAGATATAAAGTTTGTATAAGATTTAAGCATATAATTTCTCTCTGCAGAATTGTTAATATTTCTAGGGACCTAATTGATGATATTTGTTCAAAATTGACTATCTTCATCCAGATATATATCTTTTCATTCATCATCAGCCATTTTTGTATTACAAAAGGTCCCTACTGTAACTAGGGCTTGTCACATCTTACTGTATTAGCATTGAGGTTATCTGTTTCTCTCTCTTTCTTTTTATTTTCACAGTTTACCTTGAACACATTTAGGCTACATCTAACCTCATAATTATTATCATAGATAGTGGCCCCATGTATATAACTAAATCCCAGGTCCTCTAGCTGAACTTCTTCATCCTTATTTCATCTCCACTACTAGTTTACGTAGTAAATACAACATGACTAATTCTCGTGGAATTTTGTGGCATCTATACAATAAGTTTACATGCAGTATATTCATAAGAGATCTGCCTTTTTCAGTGGCTACACTAAAAATAATTTACATTAACCAATACAACATGGCCAATTCTAGCCATATCATACATTTCATTAAAGTGTTTATTTATCTGCAGTACACCAGTAGTCAAATACTTAAGCTCCATAAATATTCTAATATAGAACCATTTTTTTTAAATAAAACGGAATGCACAGTTGTCATGGGCACAATACACGCCTAACATGCACAAAAGGCAACATGCCGATTCGCATTCTTTGCTGGCCTTAAGATGGCGCGTCCCTAATGTCTTAGTATCCTTAGATCTTACATTGAAAATAAAAGTAGGACTCGGCCGCATCGCGGGATTAAATACTGTGATACGCCCGCTTGCGTCTTTTGACACACCTCAACCAAAACGCATCTTTTTCAAGTCTGTGTTCACCGTCTTGTTTTCGGTTGCTGTTCTTCGGGTATGTCACAGGTGCCCCTGCTAATTCGTTATTCTGGCTACTCATTCCTTGTGGATTTTTACATAAATCTATAGATTTGGCTAACATTTTTCTATACCATCATTAACGAATGCTATATATGATTAACCCTCTTGATAACGAAGACCAATAGATTTAGTCATATTGTTAGACCAACCCCCGTTAATATATATTTTCTTACCATTGTAATTTTACACCACACCCAAATTATCTCTATATATTGTCTATATCTCAACATTATTTTATAATGTATATTGTTCATAAAAAATGGAGTGCCATCACGCTCTAACAATGTTTTTTAACATTCAATCTATACAAGTGACGTATATCTGTTATATTTTGGTATTTAGACCATCAATACTCTCATTATGAAAAAAAGTTTGCTATGAATATGTCTATGGTATGGTTTTTTCGCCTTTTGTCCACATATCTCCATAAAGGATTGAATGTTTTGCTTCACTCTAAGAGACCATTTGGACAACCTGGCTCGTTCACCTACATGTTATATATTTTATGATGTCATTCCAGCACCGCTCTCACTGCGTTGTCTCTTTATTGATACTATAGTACTCTAACTTCACTTTCATGCACAGGTTTTCTGACATTTGTTCAGTCCTGATTAACAAGGATAGGTTTATAGTAAATTGTACTCTGCTGCCCTTCTCAATGGCTTTCTTCATTGGATAATGGATCCTTTTATTCACTGGGATCATCTTAGGTTCTTATACTTTCTGTTGTGCTCACTATCTTACTACCCTGACCCAACTAATCGTTCACTAGCACGGAAGGGTTCAAGCCCAGCATGCTCACACTAACCTTTAATAATGGGTAGGTTACCTTTAATATCTGACTTGCATACTCTTTATTACTTGCAGCCTTGAGAAATCCCTAGGTGAACACACCACAAGTGGCAAAACACGTGTCAGCTGTTTTACTTCATGCAACCTCACGATTTTCTTCAACTTTGGATTTCAATGACTCCATAAGAATCATAGACTATTCTCTTATCTTGTAACATTAAAATTCACCCTTATGTTGGAATTGAACTATTGCATGTGATCTACGCTCAGATAAGAGATTTTTGCACTTTCAATGTAGGAAATAAATGTACTTGAATCACACGTGGACTTGATGACGTATCTTCTGCTTGCTACCTGCAATATGCAAATCTTTCTCTAATACTTACTAAGTGGGCACTCAACTCTAGCTACTTTTGATTCCTGTTTTTTAAGGGACTATCGGTCCATACCCCTACCTGAGTTCCCACTTACAAATTTGTTATTTTTTTCTGGCCATTCCCTCAGGAAGGAAATTTGGACCTCTCTTATCCATGGTTAAACTTTTATGTACTGGGAAATGCAGCTTAGCAATGTTACTCTGTGTCTGCTAGTGTCCCAAACCGGATGTAGTGGCACGGAGTTCACTTCATGGAACAGTCCTATTGTAATCTTGATCTGGAGAGTTGCAGAATAATGTAATAGACAGGAAATAGCCATGCTACTGATAGCAGCAGGGATTTCCAAAATGCTGACCCCCTCATTGATGCTATTGCTGCATTTATATTTTCATCTATTGGATCTGTTTTGATCATTTAAATTTTGATCCCCAAATACTGCATTATATTTAGTTCCCACTTCAGTCAATCAACCAAGCTGGGGGAATCTCCATTGTCTGTGGGTTGACATATCAGGTATACACTAAATTCAATCTAGTTTATTTTTTGAACCAACACCTCTCCAAACCTATTCAGAGCTCTCATAGCACCCTCTACATCCATTTGCCCGTCATTTAAGAACAACAGCATATTATCTACATACAATGAGATATAAAGTCTGTGCCTCTGGCTCTGTGTCTTTGAATAGTCCTCTCTGTTGAACTGTGCATGTCAACAGCTCAATCGCCAATGCAAAGAGTGTCAAAGACAAAGGCATACCTGCTGTGTGCCCCACCTTAATGTGAATGACCTTGATAGTGTCTGGGTGGTTCGGATTCAGAATATGGGGTTCATCTATAACAATTCTGTCCCGGCTCTGAAGCCTGCACCCAGTCCCATCTTTTCCATTAACTTCTTTAGGAATTGGCACTTTAAGGTGTCAAAGGCTTTCTCAATTTCAACTGAGTATGTTAATGCATTCAGATTTATACACGAGAGACAACTTATTATTTGTAATAGCATTCTAATATTGCTGGTGGTTCGGCATCTAGGTCGGAGCCTCATAGCCCAAACCTCTTGTACCACTGTGTTTGAAACTTATGTCTTACAGAATGGTTATTGCCCTCAGCTGTTTGCTGCTATTATCAGTCTCATACTTTATGAGGGTCATTAAATAAATGGATTCCCCCAGTCTGCCATCCTTTTATGCTTGGCTGTAATGAGCTAGGCATGTACTTTAATTTCTCAAAACTTCCCCTTTGCCTCAATGAATGAAGTTCTTGTTTTTGCACAGCAGTAGTGAAATCAGGGAAACTCATGACTTTACTGTTTTTTATGGAGAGATGTCTTTTCACGTGTATCTGCTGTAGAATTAGGTCATACTCAAGAAAACATAGCAATCTCAATACCACTTGTCTCAGGGGTGCTCTTGGTTGGCGGGCTTTGCTGCCACTCTGTGGGCCCATTCCAGGGTGAAGAATTTGCATAGGTTCTCCAGTGTGAGGGTCTGTTTGATCTATATTTCCAAATATGTGATCATACTGCTTCCTGCAATTTTCTAAGGCAACACCAACCACCCTGATGTGTCTCCTATTCTGCCCTTTTGTGTCCTCAGCTCTGTATTCCAGGTAGCAGATTACTTTAGTCAACATTTTCACCTGTTTCTGCTCTATATTCCAGTTAGCAGATTCCTTTAGTCAAAACTCTCACCTGTTTCTGAAGATCCTCCCTGGCTGATTTTATCTCAGCCAGGGAAGAATGCATCCTGCTATCTTTCTTTGGTCGACCCCAAACTCACGTTCCTCACCACAGTGTTAATCCTACTTCTCAAGGTATCCCTGGTGGAGATGATAGATGCCAATATAGCCTCCACTGGAAGCTTCATCCAGAACTGGCCACGACATTCCATTTGTGGTGTCCAGGTTGGTGAAAATGTTGCAAGTGGCCTCAAGAACTGCATCAAAAACACTTTTGATATGATCTTCAGGACTAAACACAATGCTACAGCTGCCACCTCTAAAATAGTGACAGTCTAGAGAAGGTACATACAATGTTAGGCTTCAGACATTCGACGCAATAGTGCAGATAAGACTAGAAACTGATGTGATGTCAACACTTCAAACATAGCCCTCGAACTGGACACAGTATGAAGTAGGGTGCTCCTATAGGGAGGAGCAATAGTGCAGATGACTTAAAACAGTTAACACATTACTCCAAATGTGGCCTCCAAAACTAGACAATATATGATATAAATGGCCCTCACTTGAGGGCATTTTGCTGGCAGTGGATCGCCTCTTTCCTGACAAAACACACACAGAGCATCTGACTGCCTCCATTCACCTCCGCACTCAAGAACATCATATGCGGCGTACCCCAAGAATCAGCCCTCAGCCCCACCCTGTTCAACAACTACATGACCCCCCTCGCAGACGTCATCAGATCCCACTGGCTTAATATACTCTCATATGCAGACGACACTCACTTAGTCCACTCACTCACTGAGGACCCTCCCAACGCCAAAACCAACTTCTGCAACACCATGATCATCGTAGCTAAATGGATGAGAGACAGCTTCCTCAAACTCAACTCTGACAAAACAGATACTGATCTTCAGAAAGAACACCTCCGTTTGGGACCATAGATGGGGGCCAGGACTGCCTTCCTTCTGCCTCCCTTCACCTCCGCATTGCCTCCCTCCCCCTCTGCACCCAAGAACATCATATGTGGCGTACCCCAAGAATCATCCCTCAGCCCCACCCTGTTAACATCTACATGACCCGCTCGCAGACATCATCAGACCCCACTGACTTAATATACTCTCCTACGCAGGCGACATTCACCTAACCAACTTCTGCACCGCCATGATCAGCGTAGGTAAATGGATGAGAGACAGCTGCCTCAAACTCAACTCTGACAAAACAGAGATACTGATCTTCAGAAAGAACACCTCCATTTGGGACCATAGCTAGTGGCCAGGAGAACTTGGGCCAATAACCACACATACAGACCGTGCATGCAACCTTGGCATCATCCTTGACAAAGAACTGACCATGAAACGACAAGTCAACGCAGTCACCTCCTCATGCTTTCACACCTTTTGCATGCTCCACAGAATCTTCAGATGGATCCCAGTCAACACCAGAAAAATCTTCACCCAGGCTCTTGTCATTAGCTGCCTCTACTACGGCAACGCTCTCTACAGAGGCATCTCCTCCCAACTCTTCAAAATACTCCACACCATACAAAATGCTGCAGCCAGACTCATCCTGGACCTCTCCAAACAGGCCCACATCACCCCCCTCCTCAGCAACCATCACTGGTGCCCATCCATAAGAGATACCGGTTAAGGATCCTCACTCATGCATACAAAGACCTACACAATCAAGGACCACCCTACATCAACCATCAACTGAACTTCCATCTGCACGAAAGGCACCTATGCTCTGCTTCTCTTGCGCTCGCTCACACCCACTACATCCATTGCAGCCACATCGGGGGCTACTCCTTCTTCTACATCATCACAAAGACCTGAAACGACCTATCCCTCCACCTCCACCTCCAAACAGCACCCTCCCTGGCCAACTTCAGAAGGAAACGTAATACCTGGCTTTTTGATGAAGACACAGCACCCTCAATACCCAGATACTCCTAGGGATGACAGTGCTGCCCTTTACAACTGCTGAGCGATTGATTGATTGACAAACTTGATACAATACTCTGGATGATACCAACAGGACTGGATACAACACTTGTGATATAGTCTCCAGAAATGGACACACCTCACCAGGTAATTGCATTAGAGCCAGACACAGTACTCCAGATGACACCCCCAGATCAAGACACAATGTCATGATGCCCAATAACTGAACACATTTCAGACGGGTTCTACAAAATTGAACACATTTGCTGCTTAATAGTGCTTTGTACATTGTACAGTGGCAACACAATCTCCTTTTTCTGCTAGTAATATCTTGCCTTCTTCACCACATAATTCCTCTTCTTCCTGTGGCCTTGTCATTTGTATCAACAATTCTGAATCACTGGAAAGCAAGACTAGAAAAAGGCCTAGGACAGTGGTTCTTAACCTGTGGTCCTGGGACCCCTGAGAATCTGCAAAGCCTGCTCAGGGGGTCTACGTCTACTTAGAAAATTATATAATATAGGCTAATTAATAAAGCGTATATAAATAAAGAAGCACAATTTAAAATTGAATTCAAACTTTCTGTAACTGTAAAAATTTTGAAATCAAAGGCCGAAAGTTGTTATTATCCTCAGATTAATCTGTCCCTGGCTTCTAGTATTGACTCCAATAACGATTCAGTGGGGGACCCTGGGTTACAGCAATGATTAAGTGATGGCCCTCAGAAGTCAAAATGTTAAGTACCAGGGCTCTAGGACTAGGAATGCTTGCTTTGTTGCTGACTGAGCTGTAACCAGGGGCAGATCTAGACTAGCTGTCAACAGCTAGTGCCTAAGTGTGAACCATGCAATTGGTAACCCCTCCCACAAAACACGAAGGCAGATCTAGATAACGTTTTTTAATACTTTTTTTCCATTGTATTTGGCATCTGAGTTAACTTGGCGCCCTGGGAGACTGCCTTGTCTGCTAAATAGCTGCAATGGTAACCCTTGGCAGTTACTTTTCTGTGTACGGAATGTGCTTGCACTGTTACCGACAGCGACACCTGCTCTCCATAAAGAAGACCTGCAAGGCCGATGCCTATGCAGCACCGTTATTTGCTAAGTGGCTTCAGGTCATGTGTAACACTTCCAGTCAGTGCTGGTATTTTAGCCAAGAAAGTCTCAGAATGGTGTTTGATTATCTGGAATTTTGAACAGAGGGAAAAATTACATCATACATAATATCATATAAATCCAGGATGCATCTTCGGATCGTGCTGTTCCCTTTTGAAGATGGTAGAGGAATCCGCATCACAAAAAATACACAAGACTTGTGCAGACATTGTCACAGCTGGTCTGAATCGGTAATGCATATAATTTGCACATGTAAACAATTAGAATTTCAAAGACGACTGGTAAAACCAATGTTTTTAAAGTTTTGTATCAAATCTTGCTCAGTAGCAGTAAATTATTATTTGTGGTTCACTTGTGACAAGCCACGTCAATTATAAAGGGCTATTCGATGCGGCAAAAAATGTACACACTTTTGGGAGGGATGATCCTGTAAAATACAATCTGCATTATTTTTTAATAATCTTGATTTTAATTATGTTTTTCCCGCGAGTTTTTCCCGCGGTTTTACTTTCTGTATAGTAGAACTGGGGACATGGCCTTAATATTTATAATATTGCATCTGATCAGCGTAAAAATGTACTAAAGAGAAAATAAAAAAAGGCTTGGCAGTATATTGTGACTAATATTGTTTTAGATGCTGTAATAAGGGCTTGTACAAGCAGAAAGGGAGCTTTTAAGCTTGATATCAGCCTTTAGTAGAGATTTTGCAATTATTCTCATTTATGTAGAGCAAGTATGTAAAATTGTGACTAATTTAAAACACTTTAAATTTACTTTGACTGCAAGTCCCAGAATTGTCCTTGCAGTGGGTTAAGCGAAGGACTGACGGAAGTGGTCACACATGATAAAGGGTCTAGCGTTGGTAACCTCCGAAAATCACAGTATTAAGAGACCACACTTATTTGTTTGCAAGAGTAAAGGTCATTGCTTATTGGCTGCTTTCACTTATAAGCGACCCATCATATTTTCACTTTGTGCTTTACATTTAAAGTGGCCATTTTATATTAGTTCCTCGCCTGCTGAACGTTCAGTGGAATCATCTTTGGTTAATCAGTCATACCAGGTTGCCATGCCTCACTCAACAAGGCACAGCAGGTAATCCTTTACCTTCGGTGGCCGTGTTTCTGTGGGACTAATTTTACAGAAGCCATCTTTCATTACTTTCAGTCAATCAGCCCTTCCGGATGGCCATCCACTTCTACTAGTCATGCCTCAGTGAGCGGATGAGCTGGGAGAACCACCACCTCAGGGGCCCTGCTTCACTCACCTACACTTCAACCAGGCGCCACTTGGCCGTACAGCTCATTATCCATACATGCACTTCCAGCTGGTCCGTCACTGACAACATTGATCCCTCCCTCCATCATTTCTAGATTCTCACTGTGACCGTCGTCGTGTCCTTTTGCATTGGCTGTGTTTTGCTGATGGCCACCTGTTCCAACTGGGCCACTTCCAGTAGCCATGCCTCAGTCAGTCTGGCGCACCTGACCTTGCAGCTGCAGTGATTGGTTTCTAGATTGAGCCGCGTCTTGCTGGTGGCTTCTGTCACCAGCAAAACCTGCATCCTGGCCTTGTAATCTTCAAAGTTCTATTCACAACTTATTGTGGTGCATGTTCTGGATGAATCAGTCCATGCCTCCCTCAGAGAGATGGATTCATCTAGGGCACAGTTCGTAGGGGGTCCATATGTAGTTCGGCTGTGTCTCATGAACAGGTGCCCAGACTGTTTATGTAGTGAAAAATGAGTCAATTTAAATTCCACCTTGTTTCTTTCTTGCTAATATTGCCTGGTAATACTCTCCAACCATATTATTACTTTAGCGCATATTCTGTGCTTATAATCACTATAGTAGTAAGTAGTCGTGGCCACTGCTGTAGGCTGTGAAGCCATTCCCACCTTCTTTGTTGCTATAACAGTGGTGGTTGAATTGAGTGTTCCTTTAGGCATTCTTCAGATATGTTCCCCTGCATGCCTGGTGAGCCCATCTCTGCCACTTCTATATGGGTATTATGGCGCTTTTTAAGGTTGGTTCTCCTGTATGCATGTTGTACCGCTTTGGGTACAATTGTCTGCCCTGTTACCTATATCTCTCTGGTGACTACCAACAATAAACATTCAGACATCAGAGGTGAAACAAAGTTCAGCTCCTTTCTCCCTCCTTTTTTTCTTTTTTAACCAGCGAGTTTCTTTTTAACAACTTAATCCCACACAGTGAACTTCCAAGTTAGAAAGATTGATAATGCTCCTAGCACGTTAACTTGATTGAGCATTGTGCTATAAATAAGTTGACTATCTCGCTGAGAAACCATACCCCTTCACTTTAGAAAACTATGTGATCTTTCATTGTAATTTGCTGGCAAGACACCTTGATTCCATGGTGCCAGTGAGAGGAAAGAGAGACACGAATGGCTGAGGCATTGGTCGCTTGATGAATGTGTAACTACAGGGAGATGTTCTCTCTCCTCCTCTAACAGGTCAGCCAATGAGGGAAGGCAGCAGTCCCAGCCTCGTCACAGAGGGGGATGGGGTCAGTGAGACTGCTGACCCCACCCCACTCTGTGACAAAGTGTCACTGATTGACACTCGCCCTGGGCGCTTTAGGGCTTAAACCTGAAGCGCCTAGGGAGAGTGTCAATGGATGACGCTTTCCTCGTCACCCGGGGGGGCTTCGAGGCACCTTTGCTGAGCCGAGGAGGTCACGCCTGTTAACATTAGGACTCGTTTTAGGCCAATGAATCTTGTGACCCAGTGGAGAGACACCGTAGGACGAGATAACTGATCAATATGTCAAGCAATATATCAATAATGTCATCAATATTTATCACCACAATGCACTTTACTTTGGTTAAAGACATTAATCAAATTGTCGATGCAACCATGACCTTTCAGCCATGAATAACCACACCTGTTAATAGAATTTTATGTATTTTATTCCCTATTGGTTACAATCTATGAGCAAAAGAGTTAATCTTAATGTCAAGAAGCATAACAACATAGTCACAATATGGCAACTGTGATAAGATTTCATTAATGCAAGAATCACAAACATCAATACATAACACGGCGTAAACATAGATCAGAATACAGCAAATGTCATATACGTGCTAGTTCAGCATAGCATAACATCAGTCATTTGTCTATTTGCGTCAGTCGAAGTGAACTCCTGTCCTAACCACTAATCAGCATCAGCATGTTGGGCTTCATGCAAAAGAATTTAGAACACCAATTTGGAAAACATCTAGCTATAGTCTCTATCAAAATGAGCAGTTGGTACCTAGAAAAGGAAAAGCAAACAGACAAATTACAGATTACATTGTCATAATTACCCTCCAAGGATTAGGTCAGCACTCAGGATCGGTCTTCGTCTTCAGGACATCAGTCAAAACGCCATCAAACAGGACTCAACTAAAGGGCATAGGGGACACTTCCCTCATAAGGAGGAGAAGTGTAAAATGGGCAGTCTATGAATGAGGATGGTTCAATAATTCTCAAAGTCACCAAACAGAGTTTCTGGATAAAATCAATAGCATTCCTTACCTAGATCTTTCGATTCTTCTGTGACATGGGTTTTTATCCCTTTTTAATAGTACAGTCCCCCAAAATTTTATTGGTCATTTACTATACCCCACTATCTTTAACCTATCAAATTAAACATTAGGTAATCCCAATTGTCACCCCACGATTATTCATAACATTTTGATTGGTCTTCATAATTGACGTCTTCGGAGATGGCATGTCTGGGGGTTACTTCATACCTTGGCACGTCTTCTCGGGTCAGCAGTTCCATTGTCCCTGGTTTAAACGTCCTTGTACATTATATTAATCTACATTTGTTTCAAATTTGTATTCAAACTTTAACTAAGGTACCAAATAGGCGGTTGAGAACGGAATTACAAAGATATATGCATCTTCCAAGTTTGAAGAAAAAGAACATTTGCAGGGTCATGGCCCTTTGCAAGTCAGCACACTGGAAACAGAAAAAAATGCATTTAATATGAGAGCTGAGCAACTAAACTACAGCTCACACTAACTTAAGGCTTACTGGGAATTTCAATACGGTTTCATCAATACGAACATTAATATAAGCTTAATTGAATCTAATATAAACATTTTATTCATCATTATTAGTTTGCGTATACATTAGTGGCCATTTACCGTAGTCACAAATCAGATGCGTGTTTAAGT
Organism: Pleurodeles waltl; assembly: GCF_031143425.1. Taxonomy (NCBI): domain Eukaryota; kingdom Metazoa; phylum Chordata; class Amphibia; order Caudata; family Salamandridae; genus Pleurodeles; species Pleurodeles waltl. Next base: position 533,723,893 of record NC_090451.1, read on the forward strand.
AAGTTTGCTATTATTACAGTTTCTATGTAATATCGTCACACATTAATATAGATATTCTACTCTAATATAGGTTATATAAATCTACGCTATCTCATGACCATAGAAGCTGTGACCTCCTCAGCCCAGCAAAGTTCGGCTCAGGCACCCAGGAGTGTGCGCAAATCGCGCATGTCTGCTCCTGGCTGCCTGAGCTAAACATGAAGAGTGTCTGTCAGGCTGACCTTTGTTCAGCCTGACAGACACTCTTCATGAGGGGCAAAAGGTAGGGGGGCGTGGCCCCTCTGCCCTAAAGGACGGGCCGCCACTGACCACCTCCCTTGCAAAGGGTGGCCACTTAAATACTCTGGTGATTACTTGCTCGCAAACCTCCGCCACCTGTCAAATTAAGTAGAGCGTGCCAGGCGGTGTATGTGCCTGGTCTACCAATTAACCCCCCCGCCCTGATCTCGACGCTGGTTGCAAATTAGACGCATAGTAGTACAATTCCAGCTCTGGAAGGCCCACGCTGCCCTACCTCGGGTGTCGCTTCAGTAGCGGCAGCGCCACGTGCTCCTTTTCCCAGCCCACACTATGGTGCTCACCAGGCTGTCCAGAGTTTTAAACTGACTACACAGCAGTGTACAAAGGGCATTTTGGATTATATACAGGCATCTTGGGAGATACACCGCTTTGCCACTGCAACTCTCCAGCCATAGAAAGGGGCAGTGTACTCCAAAATCAAAGGAATTTCGTCAATCTATTCACCAGGGGCTAAACACAGAGATTGCTGACTACTCAGGGTATGTCCCACCATGATACCGAGGTACCTGAAGGATTTGATCTCCCAGGCGCCAGGTTTCTCTCCTTGACCTCCCTCAGCCCCACTAGCGGGAACAGCAATGATTTCTCTCTGATAATACACAGATCCGCCACCGCTCCAAATTCTTCCAGCGGCATCAAAAGCAATGGCACTGACTTCACAGGTTGCTGCAGGTAAAATAGGACACCATTTGCATATAGAGATATAAGGTGCGTGGAGTCCACTACTGCAGTACCGAAGGCCCCCATTTTGCTTCAAGCATGTTGCCAGTGGCTCCATCGTCAGCACGAAGAGGAGCGAAGACAGTGGGCGACCCTGCTGTGTCCCCCTCCACTCATGCCTACTCGTCAGATACCAGTTCCCCACTGCGCACCATAGCACGGGGTGCCGTGTATAATAGCCTGACCCATGTACAAAAGTGGGGGCCAAAAACCAACTTCCGGAGAACAAACAGCAAGTAATTCCACTCCACTGTGTCAAAATCCTTAGTAATGCCTGTCAAGGCTAATACTAATTCCCTGTCTTCCAGATGTACTGAGTGCACCACGTGCACTTGTCTCCACAGGTTATGTGCTGTGCTGCAATCAGGTAAAAAAAAAACACACTGATCCTTGGGTACCAGTGCTCCCACTACACCCGTCAGCCTCCCCACCAATACATCACACCACACCTTGGTGTCCACATTGAGCATAGTGAGGAGTCTACTGGAGGACAGATTCAGTGTACCACATCCAGGGTTCGGAACAATGCAGGGGCAGCCCCCCCTTGTTCCACACCTCCCGGAATACCTCCAGGAACGGTTCTGCCAACTGCCCAACACATGCCTGGTAGAAATCCACCAGGAACCTATTTCAGTTTGCCAAGTTCCTTCCTAACCTCCTCCAGGGTGATGTCTGCCTCCATTCGTCCCTTACCTTTGGGGCAGCACAGGCAGCTCCACAGTCAACAAATATCTGTCTACCTGAGCAGTAGCAGCCGACTCCCCCACTTTTATAAAGTGCACCTAGGTGTTTTTCCAGCATGTCATTAATGTTCCGCTGAGAAGTGGCCATTGACCTGTCATTTCTGCACATCGCCACTATGGAGGTTCTATCTGTCTCCTGTTTAAGGAGCCAGGCCAGCAACCTACGAGGTTTAACCCCTTCCCAGTGCAGGCTCTGCTGGTATTCGTGATGCATAAACTTGTCAAGTCTGTCCCACGTTTCACCCAAACATCGTCTGAGGGTCACAATAGTGTTCCCTGCATCCAACATCTCTCATTAACTTCTCTAGGTTACTGTGAGTTGGTTCACTAGATCCCCCAGTTCACTCTGCAACTGCCATCCCAATCCACACATTTTACCAGTACATTTCCCCCTAAGAACTGCCTTCAGCTCCTCCCGTTGAGCACCCCTACTACTTGCTGATCCCCAGTTATCCGCTAAGTATTTTGCATTCTTGTCGCCTAGCATCTGTCTGAATGGTATATCCTAAAGTGCGTCCAGGGGCATTCTCCAATACCTCTGGCCACTCCTACCCCTCTGCTCAATACCACTCCAAGAGGCCAGTGATCATATAAGAACCTATCGAAACAGGTAGCCCTGTGAATGTAGGCCCGCACATTCGCTCTTCCCAGGGCCCAGTCCAGGTGGCTATATGTACCGTGAGTGGCACAATAACAGGAATACTCCCGCCTTGCCAGGTACATTTTCCGCCATACATCCTTGCATTGCAGATTATGTAAAACCTCAGCCAACATTTCAGTCATACCAGGCTTAGTCAGGGCTCGGGGGGCTGCCTTCCACAGTGGCATCCAGAACACAGTTGAAATCTCCCACCCAAAGCAGGCCCTCAGCCATAGCATTCGTCACAAGACTGTACTCTCAGGAAGAATTCCTTATTATTCATGTTGGGCCCATAAACATTCAAAATAGTCAACTCCATGCCATCCAGGGCTCCATGGAGTAGAACGTACTGCTCCTGGGGGTCTGTCTCTGAATAAACCAGTCTGAAAGGAACCCTAGGTGCCACTCGGACAGATACCCCCCGAGCAGAGGAAGAGTAAGTGGATGAAATCAGTGGACCCCTCCATTTTCTCTTCAGTTTGTCTGCCTCTTCCTCCGTGAGGTGCATCTCTTGAAAACAAACTATACTCACTCCGATGCGTCTTATATAGGAGAACAACTTATGCCTCTTCATATAACTACCCAGGCCTCTGACATTCTACGGGAGAATCGTATATGTCTGCGCCATAGAGTCCTCTAGAGCCCAGCTGATAGCTGCCCTTGAGGCTAGGCCTTCCCACAGAACTGGTATTTTCACCTCACCTCTAAGTATCTGTGTGTGCATTACTTGGGTTTCCCACAGCCTGACATGCACCATAACACAAATATAAACATACCCCCTACTTTTCCCTCCCCAGACAATCGTTTGACAGCAGACAACAGAACAGTCATGATCACCCACAGTCCTGTATCAAGTCAACACAGAGTCCCAACCTCTACCCCACTGTGAACAAACCAGTTGTCACTCTGGCTATAAGACTAGAGTGCAACCTTCGCAGAGATGACTAAGCTAATTCCCCCAAAGTGCAGGAGCGAGTCAGGCCGGTGCTTTCCCCCGTCCAACACAGGACAGAGATTCACACCAGGTCTCAGTCTGGCGTCCCTAGGATCCCCTAAATCTATTTCCCTGTAGGAGTCTACATAAGTAACACAGTTCTGATTCCCATGTCAGCACTGCCCCATCTGTGACACCCCAGTGCCTCTGAGTCTTAGGCACCAGAACCATGGCAAAGCAGGCGTCCTAGACAAATCTGGCAGGTCTATACAGAATGGAATTCTGCTGATTCCATGGGTGTTGAAACTATGTCCCCCTCCCCCCACCACTGTGAGTACAGTAGAGGTCAGGACCATCTACCCTCACATCTGCAAGCGTGCCATCCTCCTACACAACACTTTGTGTGCCTGTGGTGCTTCCTGATGACGGCAGTCCAACCTCCCGGGTGCAGTCCCTGATCTCCCCGCTAATTGGCCCCGATCATTCCGCAGCGAGCCTCGCTCTCGGTGCGGCACCTAATCCCATTGCTCAAGCCAGGCCCAAACATCCTCTGGCCTTTCAAGGAAGTTAGTCTACCCTGTGAGACCACCTACAGCCGCACAGGGAATAGATCAATGCTAATGTTTAAGTTAATTTTTGAAACAGTTGGAATTTTGCCAGTTTACATTCTCATGAGGTTATACCTGGATCTCAGTCCATTTCAGATATGTCTGGAAAGACAGAAATTAAGCAAAATTAAGCGACCTATGCTGTTAAGCCACTCAAATCAATTTAAAGTAAAGCAAGTACATTTAATGCCAGAAGTGGTCCAATGCTGATGGCAGCAGTCAGATTCTCAAATGAGAACATGAAAGCCAAACCCACAAATGAGGCTGTGTCTGAATACACAGCAGTATTGCCCTTAAGTTTTTCAAACAAAATTAACCATGGGCAAAGAATGGCCATATGCAAAATGAGGAGTAAAACTTGTGTAATCTAACTAAATATGTTGAAAGATTGGGAGTAACTCATTGGCGCTAGACTTCTGGTATCTCAGTACTTGCCTTTCTCTGTGCTACACAGTCTCTTGAAGGAGAACATTTGATTTGTGCATGAACTTAGTTACAGAGCACAGCATCTGGTTCCCGACCTGTATTGCGGACACCTCAGCTGTCATAGCAGTGCCTACCTTCGAGTGCGCAATATCTTCTCATGAAAGAGAAAACCTGAACTGCACAAGGTGAAGTACGTCAGTGATCTTGTCTGAGCTGACACAGGCAGGACCAAAGTAGAGCTCAAAAGTAAGATAGTCTTAAACTTCTCTAAGGTAGACCAGATTCCTTTTAACAGGCCCCGGCAAGCAAAACTGTAGCAATTACACTCTCCTATTTGAAAATCCTTGTGAACTGGACACAAAGTGGGATTGCTAGGCAGAATAAACAGTTATGCAATGAAAGGCCAACAGGTTCAAATGTGTCAAGAAGGAACCAAAAGGCACTGCAATTTAAGCAATCACCCATTGTATAAAATATTATGCACAACTCTAAAGATAAGAAACAGCTTTCAGCTAACTATACATAAGGATGTGGAAATCCTATAGCCCGACACCCAGGACATATTGTTTGGGGTCATGGACAACAAGTTTTCATGTTTATTTTGTCCTTGGGACAAGTAGGCCCAACCCCCAGCAGCACAAACCCTTTGGCTGCCAGTTTACAGTACTACATTATGGAGCAGGGAAGGGAATTGTCTGCAGTTGAGGTAATATTTGTGTCCATATGCTAATGCTGTTCGAGCTTGTATTTATGATTCATAATGCAAAGCCTTTATTATTAGGATGAGCGCTCTATATACATGTTTTAAGCTTGGACTGCTGACAATGGTTCCAGTAAAAAAATGCATAAGAATATTTGCAAAGTTTGACAATATGAGGATACATGTTATGCTCCCAGAATGCTCTATGATTTAGATGCAAATATTTTCAGAAGCTTGTAAGCAAGATTGACAATTCTTTGCTTTTGAAATACAATTCATAAACATGCAACTAGGAAAAAAAAAAGGTTTTGCTAAATTAATGTGAAATTGTAGGTATAATTTCTTTGAAGCATCATACAGTGAAATGTTTTGATGCATGCTAGTATTTCCAAAAATAGTGGAAAATCAGTGAAACCACTTCCAACTAGATTATGAGAAATAAGAAAATAAACAAGCACTGGCAAAGCCAATAGGTCCAAAGTTGGTGGTCAGTCTTTTGGTTTTGTCAATGTGAGTTTTATTTGGACATGGCTTTTGTAAAAGTTCATTGTTGTGGGAGCTGCCAGGCCCTCACCATTGTAATAAACATTGTCAAAAAGCAAAAATAATTTGGGTCTCAAAAAGCACACATTGCCTCAGTAATTTTTGGCACCAAACAAAACTACTTTGTGTGCCAAAATGTTCCCTGTGAAAGAGCAGATTGCTGTCATCCACACTGAAGCAAGCTAATAGTAGGATAAAGAGAAAGATAGAATTTTAATAAAAGCAAACTGTCTTGGGTAATACCAGACTGAAGTAGGGGCCCCATTGTTAAAGGGAGTCACAAAAGTGCACCCATGCAATATGTCTTTACATTAGTGCAGATTTACATATTTAATTAATTCACATGAATTTACAGAAGAAGACCAGGAAATCGTACTCCTAGAAAATATCTGTGAACTCCATCTTAGCACAAGCAAATATGCATATATAGATTTGCTCATGCGAAAATATGTTGAGAGTTTAGAAGTTCACTTTTCCTTTAACCACTTTTTTCCCAACCCTGCAAGTAGTTTTACTTCTGCCCTTTTCAGAAGTAATTTCCAACCTTTTCCAGTTTTGGAAAAGATTAGAGAAGAGATTGTGAAAATCAAACCCATAAAACATGCAAAGTAGTAGGTTTGCGCTGACTCAAAAGGGCATTCCAACCCTGGAACTTTTCCTTACCACTGCCTCCAGCCCCAGTACTTAGATATGCAGAAAGGTGGTGTAGGCGGGTGTCCTCCACCTCGCCTACAGATGCGAAGTCATGGTGCCGGCCGCGCACCTCCTCCGTCCCCGGCCCGCGTCGTCAGGGAGACGCGTGGGGGCGGGGCTCGCGCCCGGCACCGGACTTCCGGGTTGCCGCGGCAGAAGAGAGGCCCGAGACGCAAGAGGAGGGAAGGGAGCAACGGGAGAACGCCATCGGGGACGAGAAGACGGAGGAACCACGGGAACAGGAGGCCACAGTGACCAGACGGGAGACCGAGGACAGGAACCCCAGCATAAGCGGTGAAGCTGACAAGACCCCGCGAGGAAGAGGAGAGAAACCCTGCCATGGCCCAGGAGGGTCGTGGCTGTACAAGGTACGGGCCATATTAAAGGGGCACCGTCATTAGAGGGACTAGGGAGGGGGGGAGGTGGAGGGAAGGAATAAGAGTCCAGGGAGGACAGGAAGGGAACAGGGAAGGTCGTTTTGAATCAGGGATTTGGACAGTACGGATCACTTTTCCCTCCCTATCACCAGTCCCCCATAGCCACAGTAATAGTCCACTCCACTCCCTCTTCTCTTCGTTTAACCCCACCAACACTACCTCCTATAGTTCCTTCCCTCGCACACTCCCTCACTTTTTGCTAATAGATAATAAAGATAGTAAACAACCGTCCCACTTACCTAGACATGTCCTTGTGTTTCTCCGAGAGCCCACGGGAACCAAGAAGAAGGTATCTGGAGTTCGCCACCTACGAGGGAAAGAAAGAACATTAAAGAGACATACAAGTCAATCCAAACCAGCAACAGAGAAACACCAAAGAGAGACTGTAAAACAGTAAAGCCGTTATCTCTACAATTACCTCACTATAAAAAAATAAATGGCGTTTACGCTCATATAGCGCCTAAATCCGAGTCTAAGTCCTCTGTACCACTGAACCCACCCTCACAGTGGTGTCAGAAGTAGGACTCAGGGTATACTGATAACCCCACCCTTTTATTGAGTCGTATAGAGGTGTTGCGAGCATGGAGGAGAATCCTACCCTGGAGGACATGATAAAACAATTGGCGGAGGGTCAACGCCACCTCCAATTAGTTTGGGAGGCCCAACAAAGGGAGGCTAAAGAGGACAGAGAGGCCCTTCAAGCCACCCTGAAAAGTCAGGCTACGATAATGGCCAATAATCAATTAGTTCATGAGACCGCTCTTCAAAAATTGACTGATACAATTGCGGCCAGCAAAGTACACCCAAACGTGCCAATCTCGGTATTTCAAAAATATCAAGAAGGTGAGGATCCGACTCCTTTTTTACGAATTTCGAAAGAGTAGCCTCATCAGCTCAATGGCCTGAAAACAGGTGGGGCCAATACATCGCTCCTCTCTTAACCGGTACCCTCCAGTCCGCCTATCAGGCTGCAAATCACGGTGGGACCACCCCGTATTCTGATATTAAGAAGAGTACTCTTGAAAGAGTGGGGCGTGATACGGAATATTACAGGATGAAATTTCGTAAAGCTAAATGGGGTCAGAATGAAGATCCACGTACCTTTTACTACCGAGTGAAGGACTTAGGACTGAAGTGGTTGGGGCCCTTATGGACTAATCGCGAAGACGTCATTAAGGCCATCATTTTAGAGCAATATCTAGATTCCCTTCCAGCGAACACTCGGAACTGGATAAGACAGCACCCTAAAATCGATACTGAACTAGCCGTCGACTTGGCATGTGCCTATCACCGGTCGGTGGATGTTAAAAGCCAAACTCCTAGACCCCTGAGTAAAATGCCCATAACTCCTCCTCAATATACAACTAGACGACCTCTTGAGGAGCCTGGAACTTCCCGGAGTACAGAGCGAAACCCTATGCAACAACCTCAGTGTTTCAATTGTGGGGAGTGGGGCCACATAGCTCGGGGTTGTCCCAAGAAACATGAGGGTGTGGAGCCAATGGAGATAGGGGTTACTCAAGGGAGAGTACTGTGCATAGGAAAAGGCGATAGGTCTTTTAAACAACCCCTGCGAATAAATGGACAACTGGTCATGGCCTTAATTGACTCCGGGTGTAGTCAATCAGTGATACGTCGAGACTTAGTCAAGCCTGTAGGTTCCACCACCGATCACTGGGTAACAATATGTTGCATCCATGGGGACCGAGCTCAGTACCCCCTGGAGTTGGTAGAAGTGGAGTGGGACACGTATCATGACTCCCTCCAGATGGGTCTCATGGATAAGCTGATAGAAGAGTGTGTCATTGGGACTGATTATCCACGATTTCATGACATTTTAGACCAAACACGGAAGTTCAATCCTATCGATAGCTGGTGGGTAGACACTCCATTTCGGAATACCCCCATTTGTAGCCCCCCCGAACGGAAGAAATTAACCCGAAAAGAGAAGAGGACCGAAAAACAAAAATATGCTGCTAATCAAAGACAAGGGAAACCAGTGGCTAATATAACCAGCGCCCCAGTGTTGTTCAGAGTAAGCCAACGTGAGGATCCCACTCTCAAGTACGCTTGGAGAAGTGCCAGTAATGACTCTACCGGAGAGGTAGGCCCCCACTTTATAGTACATAAGGACCTACTATATAGGGTTACCACCTCGAGAAATGGCGAGAAGAGACAACTAGTGGTCCCTGAGCCCTACCGGACTCAGGTATTATTCCTCGCTCATAATCAACCTGGAGGAGGCCATTGTGGCCGAGAGAAAACAGAGGAATACTTATTGAGACGTTTTTACTGGCCTGGAGTCTATGCCCAGATCCGAAAGTACTGTACCCAATGCCCAAAATGTCAATTAATAGAACCAGGAGCCACTAGGAGAGCCCCGCTACACCCACTACCAATCATAGACATTCCTTTTAAAAGAGTGGGCATGGATTTAATCGGACCCCTTTTACCATCTACCAAGGGCCACACCCATATCCTCGTTCTGGTTGATTATGCCAGCAGATATCCTGAGGCCATCCCCCTTACTAGCACCACTACCAAAGCCGTGGCACAAGCCATGATAACGTTTTTTTCACGGGTTGGTTTCCCCGAAGAGATTCTTAGCGACCAAGAGACACCCTTCGTATCTGGGCTCATGAAACAGATATGTAAGACCCTAGGCATTACCCAAATCAAGACAGCAGTATATCATCCACAAACGGATGGTTTAGTGGAGAGGTATAACCGCACCATTAAAACACTCTTGCGGAAAATAGTAAGCGATTCGGGAAAAGACTGGGATCAGAAACTACCCTTAGTGCTTTATGCAATAAGGACACATGAGCAATCCTCTACTGGACATAGTCCGTTTGAATTGGTATTCGGGAGACAGCCCCGTAACTTACTAGACATGGCGGCAGAATTGTGGGAAGAGGAGAACAATGATGAGAGACCCCTCCTAGAGTATATCCACAATTTAAAAACACACCTCCAGACAGTCTTGGAGGATGTAAGACAGCATTTAGAAAAAGCTCAAGAAACTCAAAAAAATTATTATGATCAGGGCACTAAACTGAGGGTTCTTCAACCCAACGACCCGGTATTAATCATGCAACCCACCTCTGAACATAAGTTACTTGCAAAATGGCAGGGACCATATCGAGTAATAAAAGCAGTCACCCCGGTTACCTACTTGATTGAACTACAGGAACACCCTAAACGGACTCAAATTTACCACATTAATCTGTTAAAGAAATGGGAGAATCCTGAGACCAATAGTGATCCTCCAGCTACAGGATACCTAGTAACACCAACCAATTCATTAGGGCTAGAATTATGTCCCACCCTACAACCAGAAAAACAAAAAAATCCTTGTATCAATGATTCCCTACCGAATACAGAGAAAAGTCAATTGCACGAATTAATCCAAAACCATTCCGACTTCTTTTCAGAACTACCCGGACAAACGTCTATAGTCCAACATCATATTCGGACGCCCGAGGGCCAAACTGTGCGCCTAAGACCTTACAGAATTCCCGAAGCAAGAAAGACTCTTATAGAGGGGGAGATAACAGCGATGTTATCTTTAGGCGTTATTGAACCATCCACGAGTCCGTGGTGTTCCCCTGTCGTCTTTGTTCCAAAACCGGATGGTTCTGTCCGGTTTTGTATCGACTTCAGAAAACTTAATGAGATATCACTGTTCGATACCTATCCTATTCCCCGGGTAGACGAAGTCCTAGAGAAAATAGGGCACGCGAGGTTTATGTCCACTATTGATCTAACGAAGGGATATTGGCAGATTCCCTTAGCCCCACAAGACAAAGAAAAGACAGCGTTCGCAACCCCTTCTGGGTTATATCATTTCACCGTCCTTCCTTTTGGACTTCACGGTGCACCCGCTACATTCCAACGTTTGGTGGACCACCTCCTACGGCCCTTCCAAGAGTTCACTGCCGCCTATCTTGACGACATCGTCATTTTTAGTGCAACCTGGGCGGAACATCTTCAACACCTAGAAAAAGTGTTCTCTACTTTAGGAAGAGCAGGACTCACCGCCAATCCAACAAAGTGTGTCCTAGGACAAACCCAAATATCATATCTTGGGTATGTCATCGGTATGGGGGTGTTGCGTCCTCAGAAAGATAAAGTAGATGCCATTAGACGGATACCTCTTCCCAGAACCAAAAAGGAACTTCGTTCTTTCCTGGGATTGGTGGGGTACTATCGTAGATTTATTCCGCAATATTCTACCATTACTGCCCCCCTCACAGATTTGCTAAAAAAACAATATCCTACCACTCTTCCCTCTTTTACTCCTTCTCAACTCAATGGCTTCCAACTACTCAAAGATGCCCTTTCAACCGAGCCAGTATTGAGGTTTCCCGATTTTTCTAGGCCATTTCACCTTTTTACCGACGCTTCCAACGTCGGCTTAGGGGCGGTCCTAGCGCAGCCAGACGATCAGGGTTATGATCACCCCATTGTCTATATTAGTCGTAAGTTGTTACCTAGGGAAACGCACTATACCACTATTGAAAAAGAATGTCTCGCCATAAAATGGGCAATTGAATGTCTCCAGTGTTATCTCTTGGGCCGGCCCTTCGTCCTCTTTACCGATCATGCCCCATTGACTTGGTTGGCCTCCCATAAGGATACTAATTCCCGGGTGTTGCGCTGGTTCCTTGAACTCCAGCCCTTTACCTTTCAGGTTCGTCACATCCCTGGGTCCAGCCAATGTCCTGCTGACTTTCTCTCCCGCTGCCCGGATTCTACGGTCCTATACCAGTCCCGTTCATGGGATGGGGTATGTAGGCGGGTGTCCTCCACCTCGCCTACAGATGCGAAGCCATGGCGCCGGCCGCGCACCCCCTCCGTCCCCGGCCCGCGTCATCAGGGAGACGCGTGGGGGCGGGGCTCGCGCCCGGCACCGGACTTCCGGGTTGCCGCGGCAGAAGAGAGGCCCGAGACGCAAGAGGAGGGAAGGGAGCAACGGGAGAACGCCGTCGGGGACGAGAAGACGGAAGAACCACGGGAACAGGAGGCCACGGTGACCGGACGGGAGACCGAGGACAGAAACCCCAGCATAAGCGGTGAAGCTGACAAGACCCTGAGAGGAAGAGGAGAGCAACCCTGCCATGGCCCAGGAGGGTCGTGGCTGTACAAGGTACGGGCCATATTAAAGGGGCACCGTCATTAGAGGGACTAGGGAGGGGGGGGAGGTGGAGGGAAGGAATAAGAGGCCGGGGAGGACAGGAAGGGAACAGGGAAGGTCGTTTTGAATCAGGGATTGGGACAGTACGGATCACTTTTCCCTCCCTATCACCAGTCCCCCATAGCCACAGTAATAGCCCACTCCACTCCCTCTTCTCTTCGTTTAACCCCACCAAAACTACCTCCTATAGTTCCTTCCCTCGCACACTCCCTCACTTTTTGCTAATAGATAATAAAGATAGTAAACAACCGTCCCACTTACCTAGACATATCCTTGTGTTTCTCCGAGAGCCCACGGGAACCGAGAAGAAGGTATCTGGAGTTCGCCACCTACGAGGGAAAGAAAGAACATTAAAGAGACATACAAGTCAATCCAAACCAGCAACAGAGAAACACCAAAGAGAGACTGTAAAACAGTAATGCCGTTATCTCTACAATTACCTCACTATAAAAAAATAAATGGCGTTTACGCTCATATAGCGCCTAAATCCGAGTCCGAGTCCTCTGTACCACTGAACCCACCCTCACAGGTGGCAAATTAAGGAAATTGCTAGTATTCGAGCCCTACTATAGAATTAGCCATGGTATAATCAGAGAAGCTGTTATCAGAGCTCTTACATAATGAGATTGCTGCCCCAATGTGTAGCTGCTCTACATGGCACCAACAGGACAAGTAGTTTTTTATTTTTTATTTTTTTTACAGGACAGGTAGATTTGTATGAAGAAACATGTCCTTTGGACAAGTAGATATTTTATTAAATTCCACACCCCTGACAGGGATGTGGAATTCTTATAGCCCAACGCCCAGGACATAATGGTTGCGGTCAAGGACTACAAGTTTTCATGTTTATCTTGTCCATGGGACAAGTAGGCCCAACCCCCTGCAGCGCGAACCCTTTGGCTGCCAGTTTACAAGGAAGGGACTATCTGCAGTTGAGGAGATACTTGTGTCCATATGTTAATGCTGCTTGAACTTGTATCTATGGTTCATTAGTGCAGAGCCTTTATTATTAGGGTGAGGGCTCTAAGTAAATGTTGTAGCTCACAATGCACTACTGACATTAGTTCCAGTGAAGAAAAATGTGTCTAAACACACATTTGAAAAGTTTAACAATATGAGGCTATGTGTAATGCTCCCAGAATGCTCCCATATTAGATGCGGGTGATGGCAGAAGCTTGTAAGCTATATTGATGATTCTTTGCATTCAAAATAAGATGCTCAGAAAAATGTGCAAGTAGTAAAAAGGTGAAAATGTAGGTACTATTTCTTTGAAGCATCATTTAGTAAAGTGTGTTAATGCTTGCTAGTGGTTCCAAAAAATATTCCTAATAGAAAATCAGTGTAACCAGTTTCAACAAGATTATGGGAAACATGAAAAAAACAAGCATTTGGCAAAGCCAACGATCTGAAATTGGTGGTCAGTCTTTTGGTTTTGTCAAAGCATGTCTTTTTTTTTACATGGCTTTTGTAAAATTTTATTGTTGGGCAAGCTGCCCTCACCATTGTAACAAGCATTGCCAAAAAGCAAAACAGTTTTTGTCTCAAAAATCGCACATTGCTTAAGTGGTTCCTGGCACTGATTAAAACTATGTTGACTGTCAATACTCTCCTTGTACAAGAGCAGAATGCTATTACTTACAGTAAAACCAGACGATAGAGAGAGAAATAGAGTTTTAATAAAAACAAATGGTCTTGGATAATGCTAGACCTAATTAAGGGTCCAATTCTTAAAGAAAGTCACAAAATTCCACCTAGGTTACTTGTCTTTGCATTAGTGCAGAATTAGGGCTTTCATGAATTTACAAGAATTTACAGAAGTAGACCAGGAAATTGTACTCCTAGAAAATATTTGTGAATTGTATTTTAGCACAAGCAAATATGCATGTGTAGATTTGCTCAAGTAAAAATCTATTGGGCGTTTACAAGTTCACTTTCCTTTAAAACCACTTTTTTACCAACCCTGCAAGATTTTCCATTTCTGCCCTTGACTTGAATAAATGTCCATCCTTTCTCAGTATGGGAAAAAAATTGGAGAAGAGCTGGTGTAAATCCTTAAAACATGTAAATTAGTAGGTTTGCAGAGACTCAAATGCATTCCAGCCCTGGTACTATTGCTTACCGCTTCCTTCAGCCACAGTATGTAGTTCCGTGGAAAGGTAGCAAAATAAGAAATTGCTAGTATTTAAGCCCTACTATAGTATTAGCCCTGGCATAATCGGAGATGATATTTTCAGAGCTCTTATATAATGAAATTGCTGGCATAATGTTTTGCTGCACTACATGGTACTAATGGGACAAGTAGATTTATTTACAGGAAAAGTAGATTTATGAAGCAACCTGTTTCATGGACAAGCAGATATTGGGGGTCATTACAACCCTGGCGGACGGTGTTAAAGCTGCGGTAATACCGCAAACAGGCCGGCGGGAAAAAAAAGGGAATTATGACTGTGGTGGAAACCGCCAACATAGACAGCCACTTTAACACTCTGACCGCCACAGCGGTACAGACAAGCAGCACGGCGGTCACCGCCAACAGACAGGCGGAAGACAAAGGCCCTCATTCTGACCTTGGCGGGCGGCGGAGGCCGCCCGCCAAAGTCCCGCCGTCAGGTTACCGTTCCGCGGTCGAAAGACCGCGGCGGTAATTCTGACTTTCCCGCTGGGCTGGCGGGCGGTCTCCTTCAGACCGCCAGCCAGCCCAGCGGGAAAGAGGCTTCCACGATGAAGCCGGCTCGGAATCGAGCCGGCGGAGTGGAAGCTGTGCGACGGGTGCAGTTGCACCCATCGCGTATTTCACTGTCTGCGCAGCAGACAGTGAAATACATGTAGGGGCCCTCTTACGGGGGCCCCTGCAATGCCCATGCCAGTGGCATGGGCACTGCAGGGGCCCCCAGGGGCCCCGCGACCCCCCCTACCGCCATCCGGATCTCGGCGGTCCGACCGCCGGGATCTGGATGGCGGTAGGGGGGGTCGGAATCCCCGCGGCGGTGCAGCAAGCTGCGCCACCGCGGAGGATTCAATGGGGCCGCGGTACACTGGCGGGACCCCGCCAGTGGTGCCGGTCCGACCGCGGCTTTACCGCCGCGGTCGGAATCCCCATTGGAGCACCGCCGGCTTGTCGGCGGTGCTCCCGCGGTCCTCCGCCCTGGCGGTCAAAGACCGCCAGGGTCAGAATGAGGGCCAAAGTACCGCCCACAGTATTACAACACACCAATCCGCCACCTTTTCCGGGGCGGATTCACCGTGGATAAAAACATGGCGGAAACAGCTTTTGTAATGGGAAAACGCTCACCTTAACACACTCCACGAGGAAGGAGGCCACCATAGAGCCTGAACTCGAAATACTCCCTGCGCTTGTCTTCCTGCTCCTCTACGAACACCAGCAACGGCGGCGCCGAAGACAACGGTGATGTCGCGCCGCGTGGTGCGGCGCGAGCCGAATGTTCGGCACAAGCCGGGCGTTCGGCTGTGGCCGCACAGCGCGTTTCTAAAACGCGGCGCGCCCCCAGCCTTTCATGCACTTTTCGAGGCCCCAGGCATTGCATGGGGCCTCGCTCTGTCGTTTTCCACCGCCTTGCTGGGGTCTCCTGACCCCCCTTACCTGTTCTTCTTTCTTCCTTCTTATCCTCTTTCTTTTCTTCTTTCTGGGGTCTTTTTTGTTGTACCTTTTTTATGTCTTCTTCCCTTCCCAGGTTACCTTTCTCTTCCCAGCATTCATTGTTCCCTATTCTCTATGGTTTCTATTCTGTTTTGTTCTATGTACCTCTCCCTGTCTAATATGGTGTCCTTTTACTTCCTGTGGGTCACTTCCTGTCTTTTGGTATATAAGGGCTGTGTTTTCTTCATTTCCTTGCGCTGCAACACTTTCTGCTCAGTTAGTGTCTTCGCTCCTGATTTCCTCCCCTTTTTGGTTCTGGATTTCAGCATTCTGTGTTTCCTGACTTTTGCTCCTTTTGGATTCTTGTTTGTTTGTTCTTGTTTTTTCCAGGAATCTTCCTGTTGGAGGTTTTCCCCCTTTTTCTAAGGGTTTTTTTCCCTCTGGCGCTATTTTCTGAAGGGCACGGTCTGTTCTTGGCGTCTCCATTGCCTATAGCACCGTGGCTACCAGAAAGAGTCGCCCCTTTTTGGGCCAAAGTCGAACATTGAAGATCCACGCCACCAGATCTGCAAATTCCAGGCGCAAGCAGCACGTGAGTCGTGACAGGTGTGTACTGCACCTACGACATAGGGGAGGGGGAGGCAAAAGTCAGGGACACACACACGCAACATCCCCACCCTCAACCCGACCCTCGCACACTACAACACACACACCAATGCATTTCCAAACATCACAGGAACAACCCACAACCCCCCCGGAAGAATGCAAAGACAAAAAGGAAGTCAGTACAACCATTGTAATATATCAAAATACAGTAAGCTCATATATACAAAAATATATACACATTAAAAATATATACATCACGATTAGTAGTGCAGGTATGCACATTTCAATAGCCGTGGACCACTGGGCCCACAATGCATGGGCGAGACCCACACTAGATACCTGTCCACAAACGGAGAGAACACTGCAGGGGGCACAGATAGAAATACAACAGGCACCTGAGGGGGAAGGGAAGGGGGGGCACCTCAGCCGGATGAGTGCACCACGCCAGATCCACGACGGGGCTCCATGCCCATTGATGTATCCTGGGGAGTGCAAAGCCACAGTCTCTCAAGTCTCTACAGTGGTTGGTTTGCCCACTGTACCATCCTGGGGAGTGCAAAGCCACAGTCTCTCAAGTCTCTACAGTGGGTGGGTTGCCCACTGTACCATCCTGGGGTGTGCAAAGCCACAGTCTCTCAAGTCTCTACAGTGGTTGGTTTGCCCACTGTACCATCCTGGGGAGTGCAAAGCCACAGTCTCTCAAGTCTCTACATTGGTTGGTTTGCCCACTGTACCATCCTGGGGAGTGCAAAGCCACAGTCTCTCAAGGCTCTACAGTGGGTGGGTTGCCCACTGTACCATCCTGGGGAGTGCAAAGCCACAGTCTCTCAAGTCTCTACAGTGGGTGGGTTGCCCACTGTACCATCCTGGGGAGTGCAAAGCCACAGTCTCAAGTCTCTACAGTGGGTGGGTTGCCCACTGTACCATCCTGGGGAATGCAAAGCCACTGTCTCTCAAGTCGATGCATGTCTCCATAGGTTCTGGAAGGGGACTGGTGCCCAGAGTGCTTCATCCTGTCAAGGATTCAGGTAGTGGATGCAGTTCTCCACTGGTTCTGGAGGGGGACTGGTGGCCAGAGTGCTTCATCCTGTCAAGGATTCAGGTAGTGGATGCAGTTCTCCACTGGTTCTGGAGCGGGACTGGTGCCCAGAGTGCATCACGCTCCCCGTGACGGTCCCAGTTCCGTCACTGTCCCAGCTGCACATGGGCTAACGATGCTTGAGTTGGCGGTCTTTGCCCTGTTCAAGCGGTGCTTGCCATGGCGGTCTGTGCCCTGTTCAGCGGTGCTTTGCCATGGCGGTCTTTGCCCTGTTCAGCGGTGCTTGACTTTGCTGTCTCTGACCTGTTCAGCGGTGCTTGCCATGGCGGTCTGTGCCCTGTTCAGCAGTGCTTGCCATGGCGTTCTTTGCCCTGTTCAGCGGTGCTTGACTTTGCTGTCTCTGACCTGTTCAGCGGTGCTTGCCATGGCGGTCTGTGCCCTGTTCAGCGGTGCTTTGCCATGGCGGTCTTTGCCCTGTTCAGCGGTGCTTGACTTTGCTGTCTCTGACCTGTTCAGCGGTGCTTGCCATGGCGGTCTGTGCCCTGTTCAGCGGTGCTTTGCCATGGCGGTCTTTGCCCTGTTCAGCGGTGCTTGACTTTGCTGTCTCTGACCTGTGCAGCAGTGTGTGGCATGACGGTCCCTCAGTGCCCAGCGGGGCTGTGGCTGCCGGTGCCCTCCTGGGCACTGACTCTGGCGGTGGTCTCCGGACCGGTGACGATAGGGCTGCCCTCCTGGGCACTGACTCTGGTGGTGGTCTCCGGACCAGTGACGATTGTGCTGCCCTCCTGGGCACTGACTCTGGCGGGGGTCTCCGGACCAGTGACGATAGTGCTGCCCTCCTGGGCACTGACTCTGGCGGGGGTCTCCGGACCAGTGACGATAGTGCTGCCCTGCTGGGCACTGACTCTGGTGGTGGTCTCCGGACCAGTGACAATAGTGCTGCCCTCCTGGGCACTGACTCTGGCGGTGGTCTCCGGACCAGTGGTCTCCGGACCAGTGACGATTGTGCTGCTCTCCTGGGCACTGACTCTGGCGGTGGTCTCCGGACCAGTGACAATAGTGCTGCCCTCCTGGGCACTGACTCTGGTGGTGGTCTCCGGACCAGTGACGATTGTGCTGCCCTCCTGGGCACTGACTCTGGCGGTGGTCTCCGGACCAGTGACGATTGTGCTGCCCTCGATGGGGCTGGCGGTGGCGTCCTGGCCAGTGGGGAGGATGGCGGCCTTCTCCGCCGTGCTGTTCTTCCCAGACTTTGGAGACTTCTTTTGCCCCTTCACCACCTTGTGAGGAGTCACAGCTGACTCGGCACTCCCCCCGGGACTCTTGTGAGCGGCTTTGCCAGCAGGAGTCTTCACCCTCTCCCGTCGGGCACTGTCCAACTTCTGGTGCTTTACAGGGGGTGGACTGGCAGTGCTTTGGCTCCGTGTCACACTGGCTGCCCTGGTGCCCGGTGCACTCCATATACCTCTAACACGGACCACTGGAACCAGACTTTTTTTGGCTGAGGTGCTAGTACGGGACCTATGAATTGGAGGGGGGGGGTGGTGGGAAAGAGGTCAACGTTGCTCAGGAAAAGTTTCTGACAAACACTGGGATGGGTAGCTGGAGTGGGTCTGGGAGTGGAGGAAGAGGAGGTGGTTGTTGGAGGTGTAACTTTAGATGATTTGGGTGCAGGTGCATGTTCTGGAGGCTGTCGTGAGGTGGATGGATGTTGGGTGTGTGTGTGCCGCGTTTGTGTACTTTGGGAGGGGGCGTCACAGACACACTGGGAGAGGACACAGGGGACGTGTAAATGGTAGTGGCGGTGGTGAGTGCAGGTGAGCGGAGTGTGGTGCTGGGTGTTCTGGTGCGAGTCCTAGTGGCTGTAGATGTAGTGCATGCAGGTGAGAGTGTAGACGAGACTGGGAGGGAGGAGGGAGACAACGAGGAGGGGGACACAGTGGAGGCTGTGGATGTTGCTGTGTCTGTATGTGGGTGATGCTTGTGTGAGTGCCTGTGGGATGTGTGGTGCCTATGTTTGCCAGAGCCACATTTGTGTGTTGAGGTGTGTGCATGCAGGTCTGATGGTGTCCTTGGGATAGGCTGGGGTACAGGGGATTGGGTCTGGGTGGAGGAAGTTGGAGGGGGGACGCTAGACACAGGGACAATGGCTGCCATCAGTGCTGAGGCCAGAGATTGCAGGGTTCGATGAAGGGCAGCCTGACCAGAATGAATGCCCTCCAGGAATGCATTACTGTGTTGCAACTCCCTTTCTACACCCTGGATGGCATTCACAATGGTAGACTGCCCAACAGTGAGTGACCTGAGGAGGTCAATGGCCTCCTCACTGAGGGCAGCAGGGGTGACTGGAGCAGGGGCTGAGGTGCCTGGGGCAAAGGTGATGCCCACCCTCCTGGGTGAGCGGGCACGGAGCGAAGGCTGAGGGGCTGCTGGGAGGGCGGTGCTGGTAGGGGGGGTGGCGGCTGTACCTGTAGAAGTGGGGGGCACAGATGGTGCCGCCACCACAAGGCAGCTCCCATCGGAGGACGAGTCCGTATCGCTGTCTGCTGATCCGGTGACCGAGGTGAAGCTCCCCTCGCCCTCCATCCCACTGGTGTATTCAGAGTCTGTGGTGTGGCCCTCCATGGCCATGTGGGATGCAGCTCCCTCGTGCTCCGGTGCCACTGTACCTCCGCCTGATGATGCTGATGCACAAAAGAACAGGGAGAGCACAAAAAGGGGGGGAAAACAGAAGAAAGACAGGTTGAGTGCATGGCTTACCGCTACCGTTGGCGGACAATACAGACACAGCAGCCCCCTGCACTACGCCGTGCTCTTGGCCTCTACAGATGCAGTTCCTGGGATATGGCCTACATGGCTATGAGTGTCATCTGTCCACATAGATGACACAGGGGCATGTATACCTGTACTTGACACTCTACAGAGGTGGGGTGGGGTGCCACATGGCCTGCCTTACGGAGGGGCCTTGCCCACGGAACTCGCCCTGGCCTAGGGAAACCCACAGCCCCCCTCCCCCACCCAGACCCCTCCACTGCGCGCAAAGTCATCAGAATGTGAGTGTACTCACCCCCTTGTGTCTGCAGTGATGCCCTCAAGCACCCATCCAACTCAGGGTAGGCCACCGCCAGGATCCGGAACATCAGGGGGGTCATGGTGCGACAGGCACCCCCCCACGTTGGGAGGCCATCCCCAGCTGAGCCTCTGCCGTCTTCTTGCTCCAGCGGCGAATGTCCTCCCATCTTTTACGGCAGTGGGTGCTCCGTCTCTGGTGGACCCCCAGGGTCCGGACTTCCTTGGCGATGGCACACCAAATATCCTTCTTCTGGTGGGCGCTGACCACCTACATGACATGTACAGGGGAAGAAGAGAAGTCATTAGCAACAGCACCGTCGAAGTGAGTGGCCCACATCCCTGCCCTTGCCATGTGGCGCATGCATTCACACTCCTTCATTCTCCCATAACTCTGCCCCCTTCCTACTTACATCCAGCCCTCTCCACCCAGGCATAGCCCATACAACTTGCACCCTATGTACTCACCTGTTGGTCTGGAGGACCGTAGAGTAGCGTGTAATGGGGGAGGACCCCGTCCACAAGCTTCTCCAACTCCTGTGCAGTGAAGGCAGGAGCCCTTTCCCCAGACGCACGTGCCATTGTCTTTTCCAGACCGAGGTCACAGTAGCACTTGCAGTGTAGGTCCTCTCCTGTCGAAGATCAGGTATCGAGTGTGTGAACAGATAGAAAATGGCGGTCACGTCTGCGTATCATCACTGCCGGCGCACTTCGTCATTGGCTCCTGGGACCCATAGGGTCAAATGTTAACCAATGCAGAATTACGCCGCGGTCTTCGACCGCCTACCGCGACGGTGCACAACGCCAGCGCAGTTAGCTCACATCCAATTGTCCCAGTTTAGAGGTCAGGCAGCCGCCATTTCCGGGACCCACATGACTTCATTTACAACTGCGTCACACATACCTAGGCCTGGACTCAACACACTTACAGACAACTTTTTGGATTATGTTTCGTGTACTGTGTAGCTGTGGGTACATACCTCTGAGTTGTTTGACTCTGTGGTCGCTGTTGTCCTTCCTACGCACCGTCAGCTGGGACATGTGAGGAGATGGCGGAATCCTCCGGTGTACCGACCGCTGGTGGACCGGTTGACAATGGAGGAGCAACATTTAATCATCACCTACAGGTTTGACCGTGCCACAATCCAGGAACTGTGTACCCAGTTGGAGCCTGATCTGATATCACCAATCCGCCATCCCACAGGAATCCCCCCCTCAAGTGCAGGTGCTGTCAGTACTCCATTTCCTTGCAAGTGGGTCATTTCAAACAACAGTGGCCATGGCATCAGGGATGTCCCAGCCTATGTTTTCCAATGTGTTGTCCAGAGTGTTGTCTGCCCTGCTGAAACACGTGAGGAGCTACATCGTTTTCCCTCAGGTGGAGGATTTGGCTACAGTTAAAGGTGACTTCTATGCCCTGGGACATATCCCTAACATCATAGGTGCCATTGATGGGACCCATGTGGCTTTGGTCCCCCCCCACAGCAGTGAACAGGTGTACAGGAACCGGAAGAGTTATAATTCCATGAATGTACAGATGGTATGTTTGGCAGACCAGTACATCTTGCAGGTAAATGCTATGTTCCCTGGATCAGAGCATGACGCCTACATCCTGCGGAATAGCATCATCCCGTATGTGATGGGTCAACTCCAGAGGCACCGTGTGTGGCTATTAGGGGACTCTGGTTACCCCAACCTGTCATGGCTATTGACCCCAGTGAGGAATCCCAGGACCAGGGCAGAGGAATGCTACAATGAGGCCCATGGGCGGACTAGGAGGGTGATCGAGCGGACCTTCGGCCTCCTGAAGGCCAGGTTCAGGTGCCTGCATATGACAGGTGGTTCCCTATTCTACTCACCAAGGAAGGTGTGCCAGATCATCATCGCCTGCTCAATGCTTCACAATCTTGCTTTGCGACGCCAGGTGCCTTTTCTGCAGGAGGATGGTCCAGATGACTGTGTTGTGGCAGCTGTGGAGCCTGTGGACAGTGATGAGGAGGAAGCAGAGGAAGAAGACATTAATAACAGGGACACTATCATACAGCAATATTTCCAGTGACACACAGGTGAGTACACATTTTTTTACTATTACATTTACTTTCACACTTCTACCTCTATCCTGTCTGTCAATTTGAAGCAGTATATGCTAACTGAGTGGTACATTTCCATTACGGTTTCACAGGTGTGGTTACCAACGTGTGTCATCTGCTTGCATCCTTCATGGCCTTGTGATGTGTGACATAGGTATGTTGACATTACATTTTCGAACAGATTTTGTCATTGTCATAGCTAATACACATTTTCTAAATCACAGACTGACTCCAGATGGTTTTGTGGTTCAAGGGTGTTTATTGAAGTGCTAATTATTGGAGGGGGTGGCAAAATGGTGATGGGTGATGGTGGAGGAATGTCCATGGCAGAGTCCAGTCTATTAGTCTCACAGGTGCACAGCCCATATGGGCATAGGAAGTGGAGCTGGAACAGTTCCAATCTGGATAGGGTGACAAAGTGGGACAGTGGGATGACAATCAGGGTGGTCTCATTTCCTGGCGGGGGTCTTGCCATCTTGCTCTGTCCTGTTCCTGGATCTCAGGGACCGCTTGCGGGGTGGTTCTCCGTCCGCAGGGGGTGGGGTGCTGGTGTGGTGGTCCTGTGGCGGGGCGTCCTATCCACTAGCGCGTGCGGAGGTGGTGAGCAGTTCATCGTCCAGGCTAGTGTCAGGGCCCCCTTGGAGTGACACAGTGTCCCTCATGGTCTTCTGTATATCCTTCAGCACCCCCTACTATGGTGCCCAGGGCGGAGCTGATGGTTCTGAGCTCCTCCCTGAACCCCAAATACAGTTCGTCCTGCATGCGCTGGGTCTCCTGAAACTTTGCCAGGACCGTCGCCATAGTCTCCTGGGAGTGGTGGTATGCTCCCATGATGGAGGAGAGGGCCTCGTGGAGAGTGGGTTCCCTTGGCCTGTCCGCCCCCTGTCGCACAGCAGCCCTCCCAGTTCCCCTGTGTTCGTGTGCCTCCGTCCCCTGGACCGTGTGCCCACTACCACTGCCCCCAGGTCCCTGTTGTTGTTGGGGTGGTGGGTTCCCTGTAGTGGTGGACACACAGCTGATTGACGTGTCCTGGGAACGGAGGTATGGGCCCGCTGGGTGGGTGCTGTGCTGGTGTTACCAGAGGGTGGAAGGTCAGTATTGGGCTGTGCCTGTGCGAGGGGAACTGACTGTCCCGAGGCCCACGATGGTCCGGGCTGGTCATCTTGATCCAGTTGGCCAGAGCTGCTGTTATCACTGTGGGCCTCTTCTGGGGGTGGGGTAGATATCTGGACCCTCCTGTCTGGTGACGTTTGGTAGTGGTCCTGCAGGGGTATAAAAGCATGATTATTGCATGTGTGTGTGTCATGGTGTGCAATGGGTGGGTAAGCGTGTACCCCAGTGCTAGCTTTCCTGTGTGGGGGCTTGTGTGATGATGGTTAGGGGTTGTTATGGGTATGAGCAGTGGGCATGCTTTAGTGAGGGGTGTCCATGCTTTGTTGTGTCATGCAGGGCTTGGTGTTGGGATGGTTGGTTTGTGTTATTAGTACATTAGTGAGGAGTTGTAGTGATAGGGGAGGGGGTGAGGGTGGGGGTGTGTGATAGCATGCAGGTAGGGTGGGGGATATGATAGTTAAGATTTGACTTACCAGTGTCCATTCCTCCACCGACTCCTCCGAGGCCCTCTGGATGCATAATGGTCAAGACCTGCTCCTCCCATGTTGTTAGTTGTGGGGGAGGAGGTGGGGGTCCGCCGGCAGTTCGCTGAATCGCGATGTTGTGCCTGGAGACCACGGAACGCACCTTCCCCCGTAGGTCGTTCCACCTCTTCCTGATGTCCTCCCGATTTCTTGGGTGCTGTCCCACTGCGTTGACCCTGTCGACGATTCTTCGCCATAGCTCCATCTTCCTAGCTATAGAGGTGTGCTGCACCTGTGATCCAAATAGCTGTGGCTCTACCCGTACGATTTCCTCCACCATGACCCTGAGCTCCTCCTCCAAAAACCTGGGGTGTCTTTGGCGTGCCATGGGGTGGTGTAGGTGATGTGTGGGGTGGTGTATGTGGTGATGAGTGTGGTGATGTGTAGTGGTGTGTGGTGTTTTGTGCGTGGATGTTGTGTGGGTGATGGTGTTGTGTGCCTCTGTGTGGTGGGGTTGTCTATTGCTGTGCTCTCTGTCTGTCGCCTTCGTCTCTATTTTTTGGTCGTAGGGGTTTGTGGGTGATGTGGGTGTGTGTTTTATATTGAGTTGGGTTTGTGGGAGTGGTGTTTGTATGTGTATCAGGTGTGTGTATTTGGAATTGTCCAATGTGGCGGTGTTTTGGAGATGTGTGTGTATTTTGAGCGCGGCGGTGTGTACGCCAATGGAATACCGCGGTTGAAAGACTGCCGCGTGGATTTGTGTGTCGTAATAGCATGGGCGTGTTTCTGTTGGCGTGACGGTGGAGGATTTGTTTTCGCCAGTTTATCACTGACCTTTGGTGTGGCGGACTTGTGTGGGTGTCTGAATTTTGGCGGATTCCGAGATGTGGGTCATAATAGCTGTGGCGGAATTCCGCAGCCGCAGCGGTGTATTGGCGGTCTTCTGCACGGCGGTAAGCAGCTTTTACCGCCGATGTTGTAATGACCCCCATTGTATTAATTCTAAACCCCTGTATACGTCATGATCATACCTAGACACTTGTAACACTCTGAAATTAATTTATCTCTATCATATTGTGGGCTACGGTGGGGAGATGAAGAGAATTCTGTCAAATAAGTAAATAAAAGCATCCTGGTTCTGCAATGTCTGACATGGAAGAAGTTTAGCCCTGGTCCTCTCCTTATGATTCAGAACCAAAAGACAGACTTTTCCCTTTTTCACAGGCCATCATGAGTTCCTGTCCCTTTACATTTCTTTCCCATGAGTCAGATTGGGTGGGATTACACCTATGGCCCTGAAGAACGGACTACCATGTGCTAGGACGAGAAAATTCAAAAGACACTGTACAGATGGGAGAGGTACGTCGGGGAGACATGCGTCCTGAGAGAACCACAGAGGACACTGAACCGTCTCCACAAGGAGTAGAAGAAGCCATACAGCCCGTGCGAGCAGATAAAGCCATACAGCCCGTGCAAGGAGAAGAATCTTTCCAGCCCTTGGGAGAAGAAAATGGGGCTGGGGGGGTGGCATCATAAATGTACCCCCCCTTGGGGAGATTCGATGGGTGGTACTTGCCAGGCAAGTTGGGGGCCCTATTGGGTAGTTTAGGTTCAAGGGCGGAGCTTAACTGATAGTTGTGTTGCTAGCCCCAGAGACTGGAACCCATTTTGTGACAGGTGGCAATAGGATAACAGCAAAAGTTAGCATCCTGTGAGTAAAGCTTTAATTTGGAGTAATTGGTAGGCAGAGGTATTAAAGGTTGGAATTATTTTGGCTGATAAAAACCAAGGAGTGTTAGAAGCACTGAAGGTTCTTTTTGAAGCAGGGAGGGAAGATTTATTGCAACCAGAAGTTTTGTCACAGGCCTGGGAGGAGTTAACAAGGCCTTAGGGCTCTGCAGCAAGAGGAGTCGCCGCTGTGGTTTTAGACTGCTCACTGCCGCGGGCCAAAGTGAGGGCGAAGAGTAAGCATTTAGGGCAAGAGGCGTCATGTCTAGGCGAAGGTGGCGCATTGTGACATATGACACAAAAAGCTGAAATTGAGGAGGCCTACCTGGTCTCCAATGATGCAGTGGCAGGCTTGAATATATGTGGGCGGGGCATGGCCAGGCAAAGAATAGCCCAGCTCAGAAGGTCTGCTAGTGTGAGGAGACCACTGTATGTGCCTGGGACCCCAAACCGGGAGCCCAGAGCAGCATTCACTCCTCCTTCGCAGAGTCAGGAGGCAGGGCTTGACATACAGGGGGCAGCACTGTGCTTGCACGTGCATCCAGTACAGCGTGAGCATAGTGGGAACAGTATGTATAGAGAGTGAAGACAGACAGCAGCTGCGAGACGATAGTGCTGTGTCAGTCCAGATGAAAACAATCAACATATCTGTGGGAAGGCAGATGAGGATTGTGGACTGGAGGATTTTGAAAATGTAGATATCAGTGTTGGGCATAAAATAAACTCTGGCGCGTGCAATATAATAGAATGAAGCCAGGCAAGCAGCAGTGTCTGCAGAAGCATGAGAGAGCAGTACATGACGACAATTTGGTTTGGTACCAGGTGATCTGCAGGCAAGCAAGTCACTATTCCAAGGGTAGCTTTCTGGGAACGGATATGAATATGGATTGCAGATGAGGCTTTGTAGGGAGTGACAGATCAGAGGTTGGTAAGGCAGGGAGGGACCAGGACCACCTATCCCGCAGGTTGAAGTGACCTGCTGGGAACAAGGCCACAGATGCTGGAGACCTGTGACGGGTGGCAGCCGGAGAAGTTGGGAACGACCTCTGCAACCCGGCAAGAAGAGAGGGAGAGGTCTAAAGTGACCTTCCCAACTACGAGGGAGACAACATCCTCAGCAGAACAGCAAACCACACAGCATATTGATTGGTGGAACTATGATGGTGGGGTTGGCAAGGTAGAACGACCGGGGTATGAGTGGTGGCAATGATGAGATTGGAATGGAATGTGAGTTGGATTACGATGAAGAAAAAGACTTGGAGGAGGGCAAAATTCCACATTGGCAAGAGCATCTACCTGAGTATACAAAGAAACTGGGGGTGTGGGGTGTGATGGCTGACATTGACATTTTTTCTGCTAGTGTAATTTCACTGGATGGAGTGGGCAAGGAGCAAACAGCAGAGTGAAGGCAGCTATGCAAGGTCAAGCGGGACAGGGTCATCAGGAGAGCATCAGACATACACAACAGTTGAGAACAGGTGAACTGCAATGGTGGAAGGGTTGGGGATTTGAGCATAGGATGCAGGTTACAACATGGGGGGTGGACAAAGGGGTCGTACGGAAACTGGCACAGGAGATAAGGTGAAGGGAAAGGGTGAGGCCGTAACGGTCACCACGGCTCAATCAGTGCAACGTGATAAAAAAGGTAAGGAGGTTACAACAGAAGCAAAGGGTATGTTGGTTGTAGGAGAAGATGATGCAGGTAAAAAAGAAAGCGAATTGCATGAAGTAAAACAGGACAAAGATGCAACATCAGTATATCACAGGTTGCCATATATGGGTGTATCAATGCCTCTGGGGGCTCATCTCTCTAATAAAACAAAAGAAAAGATTTGGAAGGGAGAATTTGTGGATGTTTATAAGTTACTACACAAAGAGCAGAAGAAGCATGGGAATTAGTGAGGAGGCCACGAGTACCCGCTAACATTGATACTTGGACCTCAACGTTTTTATATTCTCGAGTGTCTATTACGAGAGGTATCCAGAGTGGGCGTTTGCCATCTTTAAAAACATGGATACTATCAGGAAGGTCCAGGCGGAATTCGGAGAATAGGCATGGCTTCATTAAGATGAAGAATTTAGAGCGAGGATTATGTTGACACCTGAGAAACCATGGGGAGAGGTGGATAATGAGTTGTGGGTTCAGTGTATGTACACCCAGAGGCCACCACCAACTATGCATACAGCGAGCGGTCAAGCAGCACCTTATCGGCCCTTTCAAGGTACTCTGGGGGGTGGGGTTGGGGGCAATGGAACAGAGGCCAGGGTAACACAACTGGAGCATGAGGGAACTTTAACAGAGGTTTTTGTAGTAGAGGCATGTGCAAGTATAAACATGAATGTTCTAAGTGTGGAGGAAAGCATTTAGTAATCCAGTGCTTTGGGGAACAATACCAAGGAAGTCCAGCAGGTCAAGGGAGAGATAGGGGTTTTGGAGGCTGTGGCAACAAGGACTGTTACTCCAGTTAATTAGGAAATGTTGAAGCATTGGTTATCATTATACCTGGACAGGGAAACAGCAGTGACATTAAGCTGGGGTTTTTAACTCCTTTTTCAGCTAGGTTACCAAGGCCCTAGAGGCAGACGTTTTGCTCAATATTTGCTATCTGTGCGGCAGCATCAATCAGTGGTCAAGGCAAAATTGGTTAAAGAGGTTTTGGATGGTAGGGTGGCAGGTCCCTTTAATAGATGGCCTTTACCAGATCTAATGGTGTTTCCTTTGGGAGCAGTACCCAAGAAAACACCAGATGAGTTCTGGCTAATTCACCAACTGTCTTGGCCGGAGGGCTATTCTGTCAATGACTTTATTGCAAAAGAGAACACTGCAGTTCAGTTCAGTTTACCTCTTTGAACGTGGCAATACCTTTGATTTGCTAAGTTTGGGGGGGGCGTGCAGTTGGCTAAATGTGACATAAAGTCAGCTTTCAGGTTATTGCTGGTTAACCCAAAGGACTTTTACTTGTTGGGCATTTCATTTCAGGATCAGTTCTATGTTGATAAAGTTTTATTGATGGGTTGTGCAGTTTCGTGCAGGTTATTTGAGTTGTTTAGTTCCTATTTACAATGGTGCTTCACGTTTCAGTGTGGACATGAAGGCATTACTCATTACTTGGACGACTTCCTGTTTTCAGGCAAGGCAGATACTCAGTAACGCGCAGCTGCATTACAGAGGTTTTGGGTTTTTGCGGAGGATTTAGGTGTTCCCCTGGCGACTGAGAAGTCTGAAGGCCCAGGTACACAATTGTTTTTTCTTGGCATACAGTTGGATATAGTAAGGATGGAAGGCTACACTCTGCTAAAGTTTAGGAGCTGGTTACTTTATTTTGCGACAAGCTCCGACAGCAGGCAATTGCAGCAATTATTAGGGCACTTGAATTTCGCAGGCCGTGTGGTGAGGGCAGGTAGAGCTTGCTGCAGCAGACTAGGCTTTGCAATGGCAAGCGCGTCTCTTCCCCATCACAGGAATAGGCTCACTTTGAACATTCAGACATATCCATAAGGGTGGTTAATTTTCCTACAATGCTTTAACAGGGAGTCTTTGTGGTCCTTTGCTAACGAATTCCAATGGCAAGTACACATTTACTCAGATGCAGCGGGTTCCGCAGGTTTTGGACTTTTTTCGGACGGTAAGTGGTGTGCCGAACGGTGTCCCACTTACTGGAAAAATGAGGGCAGGAGCATAGTCTTTTTTGAGTTCTTTCTGTTGTTGGTGGCTTTAGCCGTTTGGCGTGAATATTTACGGGGTCATTAAGTCCCCGGCGGTGAGTGGTAATGTGGCGGTAATACCGCCAACAGGCTGGCGGTACATACCACCACAATTTGAGAATGACAGGTTAGCTGCAACCAACGCGCCACTTCTCCATTCATACTGCCATGGCGGTATCAGCCGCTGGGCCAGAGATGTCAATCTCCAGCCCGGCGACCAGCATAGTACAGCCGGCGGGACTATGAGCCTGCCTACCACCATGGTTTATGTGGCTTTAGCAATGCCAGAAAAAACCATGGCGGCAGGCCTTACCGGTGACAGGGAATTCCTTCTCTGTCACCGGTAGGTGGCTCCCCCACTCCCCCAACACACACTTGACACCCCCCACCACCCGCTTCATCCAAACAACCCCCACACCCTCCGATCCTCACACTCACCCCCCCATCCAAACTCCCTCACCCCCTCCGATCCTCACACTCCCCCCACACCCTCCAATCCACACACTCAATCCCCCACCCACCATACATGCACACACCAGCAGACTCACACTGCGCATACACCCAATCACTCACACTAGCTTACATGCATTTATACATGCATAATTCCAGACATGCTCGCTCACATTCTTAAACACAATCACACTGACAAGCGGACACACCCTCACTTCACCATTCTTACACGCATAAACTCACACGCATACAACCATGCAAACAACACACACAGTCGCATTCACACACACACTCAGACATTCATGCACACACTCAGACACACACAACACCCCCCACCCTCCCATTACCCTCTCCTTTCGGAAGCCTGACTTACCTTGGGTGAGGAGGTCTTCCGGCAGGGAACTGGAAGGGGCACTGCTACCGCCAGTAGCGCCCCACCAGTAGAACACTGAGAGGCCATAGCACAGGTCATGATATGGCTGGTGGCGTTCAGCTGGCGTGGCGTGGTGGAGCTGGTGGTAGCAACCCCAGCTTACCACCGTCCGCCAGTATGATCACTGCCGGATTTCCGCCCTTCTTATGGAGGTCGTCCGCAAGTGATCATAATATGGCGGACGGATGGTAGCCGCGGTGATGGTATGTTGGCTGCCATCACCACGGCGGTAGGAGGTTTTTACCACCATTTTTATAATGAGGGCCTTAGTCTGTCCTGTGTCATATTGACAACACAACAGTAGTAGACTTTGATAACGGGCAGAAAGTCAAGGATAGAAGACTGCTCATGCAGTTTTAGAGGTTCATGCTCGATTGCTTCATGTTTACCACTTAAATTAAGTGCCTGAAGCAGATCTGCAGAAGACAGTCATTTCCCAGGAGCTTTGGGACCTGGCACAATGAGGATCCTGGACTCGTTGAGAAATCTATTGCTGCAAGCACAAGAGTCACTTATAGAAGAGCTTGGGAGGAGTTTGTAAGACCTGGAGCATGTTTTAGGCCTAGAACCCCTGCAGGTTTTCAACAGAGACAGCAAGATGTCATTACATTTCTGATGGCCAACATCAAAATAAAAATTCCACGAATACGATTGCGGGGAAGCTATTGAGTATTGCCTTCCATGGCAAGATGTTTTGGGGTTATGAACGCACTGCAGGTGAGCTAGGAAAGAGAATTGTTTAAGGTTGGTCTAGGGAGGTAGGGTAAAAGAAGTTCATAAGAGATCTTATCAAAATGGGTAAGTTAATGACGTTAGTTCCACTCTTGCAATTAGTTTGTTCCTCATCGTTTGAAGTAAAGTTGTTTAGTTTCTGCATGATTTGGATGTTTTTTGGTGCTTTTTGTATTTCAGAGTTGTTGGGATTCTGGGTAAGAGAACCTGGTGAGAGCCCCACAAGTCACCCCATGTTGGATTCCCCTAGGTCTCTAGTTTAAAAAAATGCACAGGTTTGGTAGGTTTCCCTAGGTGGCGGCTGAGCTAGAGGCCAAAATCCACAGGTAGGCACTTTGCAAAAAACACCTCTGTTTTCTTTGAGAAAATGTGATGTGTCCACTTTGTGTTTTGGGGAATTTCCTGTCACAGGCACTAGGCCTATCCACACAAGTGAGGTACCACTTTTATCGGGAGACTTGGGGGAGTGCTGGGTGGAAGGAAATTTATGGCTCCTCTCAAATTCCAGAACTTTCTGTCACCGAAATGTGAGGAAAAGGTGTTTTTTTGCCATATTTTGAGGTTTCCAAAGGATTCTGGGTAACAGAACCTGGTGAGAGCCCAACACGTCACCTCGTCTTGGAGGGGTTGGGCTAGCAGTGCAACACATCAAGTTGGATGTCAAGTCAGTTAAGATCTTTCTTGCTCATTCCAAATTAGATCAAGAAGGTAAAGGAACTACCATTTTGTTTCACAGCATTTGTCCTGTGGGCAGTTGGTATCAATTTACACGAGCTGGTTGGGCTCAAGGAGAATTTCTATTCCGACACCAGGATGGAAGTAAGGTACTGGCGGGTCAGTTTTGGCTATCCTAACAATAGTTTTGTTGTTTATTGGGGAACTTCCACGGATCTTTGGGACACATTCATTCAGAATTGGTGCAGCATCAGAAGCTGCTAGATTAGGTCTTTCCTTGGATGAGGTAAGACGTTTGTGAGATGGTCTTCAGATTGTTGCTTTTGGAGGGGTTGTGAAAAGGTATCTAATTGTTGTTTATTATCCTAGGTTGTGTAGCGGGACCGGATCTGACAGCTTTCACAGTATGGATCGTGTGGATTGTGAAATGGGCAGCAAAACACGCCACGCCAAGAAGAGACCATGGGGTAGAAATTTGGGGGTTTGTTTTCAAGAAGTGTCTCTGAACTGGTGGGGATGTGGGGCTTGAAATGGGGACAATTACTATCAATCTTATCTCAAGTGGTGCTTAACAGGAGCTCCCAAGATGTGTTAGTGTTACACCTGGGGGAAAATTATTTAGTGAATGAGTTGGGTCTGGGGATAATAAAGGCTATGAGAACGGATTTAGACATTGTTAGCAGGTCATTTTCCCAGGGACGTATGGAGGGGTGCTTTAAAATATGCAGCTGTCAAAATGGCAAGAGAGAAGGTGAATAGGGACATGATAAGATTTTGTAAAGCCAGGTGTTTAGATTTCATTGAACATAAAGATATACGGCGAGATGACATTGAATTATTTAGACAAGATGGGGTACATTCATCCTTTATGTGGAATGAGTTATACCTATTACAACTCACAGATAAACTGGCGCAATTGCTGAAGGTTAAAGGATGGCTGTAAGGCTGTTTGAGCGACAGCCAGGCCGGACATATGCATATAAATTGGCTTATGAATAACATGTACAGATAACAGGCTGTTGGAGCGACAGCCTAGTTCCTACCCCCTCCTATTATGAAGCCAGTCTTTTTTAATATTCCTTAGGCGTCAACTGGGAAGGACTGGTCTAGCAACAGTCTGGAGTAAAAAAAATTAATAAATTCCTTTCAGATGAACAAACTGAAGGGGGGGGCAAGAAAAACACCTTTGTAAGGGTTTTTTCTTGGTGGCAAAAAAAGAAAAAAGAGCAAGACAGGACAGAAGGGTTAGGGCCCTGGCTGGGTAGGTGCGATTCAGGGAATGCAAGGGACAGATGGTTGGGGGGAGGGGGGGGGGACTTATAGTGGGTGGAAGAGGAAGGAAGGTGATTAGGAGGAATGAATGGTTGAATGACTTTGGGGCACTGTTTGTTATTGAGGGGGTTTTGTCATATTAATGAGTCTGCATACCTGTCCAATAAAGAGTCTTTACTTGCCTGATTATGGTGCCTTCCTGCCCGAAGCCATCCACGCAGAGGAAGGTGCGACCTGCCTGGGTGCTACTTGTCCCAGCTTTGCTCCTAGAGAAACATGGACGCAGGTTCCCGACAGATTGAGCTTTGGGTGGAGGAAGGAAACCTCACGAGGGGCAAATCTAAGGATAGAAGAGTGAACCACTAAAAAATCACTTTCACAATTTAGCTCTGTGCACTTGGTGAAGAAAGCAGTGTTTTTCTCTGAATACGGATCTCTCTTAAGTTGTTTATGTTTATTTCCTGACATATATCTGGTATATAAAGAGTAGAAGGGAATCATTCTTCTTTGAGCACTATTCCCCAATCCAACGCACTCCTGGCATTATGATATAATAGAGAACATGAGGAAAAGGGCATCATGCTTAAAGAAAAGAAATAGAGAGAAGAGAAACAGAATAGGTGACTTACCTGCCTTACTTTCCTTTGTTCCGAGGATACCAGCGGGGAGGACTCCTGGCCCAGGATCCATATCGGAAAAGGAGAAAGAGAAGATTATTCCCCGGAAACTTGTATAATATGAACATTAATTCTCTGCAAAGCACCCAAAAAAAAAAATGCCACTACAACCAAGCTTCGTCTCTCTGGATATATATATACATATAAATATATATATATATATATGTTCGGTGGCATGTGTAGCTGCAGATACACATGCTGTGCATTATCCTGCCATCTAGTGTTGGGCTCGGAGTGTTACAAGTTGCTTTTCTTCGA
The DNA here is from genome assembly GCF_031143425.1 of Pleurodeles waltl. Taxonomy (NCBI): domain Eukaryota; kingdom Metazoa; phylum Chordata; class Amphibia; order Caudata; family Salamandridae; genus Pleurodeles; species Pleurodeles waltl. The sequence goes on from NC_090451.1 coordinate 533,757,743, forward strand.
AGAAGTCTTTTTGAGTCACGAGACCAAGGGACTCCTCCCTTTCGGCTCCATTGCGCATGGGCGTCGACTCCATCTTCGATTGTTTTCTTTCCGCCATCGGGTTCGGACGTGTTCCCCTTCGCTTCGTATTTAGAATCGGGAAAGTTAGCTAAATATTGAAAATTCGACGGTATTGTTCACGCTCGGTACCGGTTTAGTGTTAGCGTATCGACACCGAAAGTAGAAGCGCTCCCGCGGCCCTTTGGGGCTTCCGCTCTTCAGCAGGGCCTGGTCGGCCCGACCGCATCCATCTAAGAAACTAATGGACCGGACCCCCTTCCGCTTCTGTCTGGAGTGCCACTCGAAGTATCCCTATACAGACCAACACTTGGTCTGTAATCTGTGTCTATCACCAGAACACAGGGAGGATACTTGTGAGGCCTGTCGGGCATTTCGATCGAAAAAGACCCTACGCGATCGAAGAGCCAGAAGACTACAGATGGCTTCGACACCGAGGGAACAACTCGACGTCGAAGAGGAGGAAAGAATTTCCATCCTGGGAACGGACTCAGATGATTCCGAAAGTGTGCGACCCGCGACGACACAGAAAACAGTGAGTAAAACTGCCCCGTCCAAGACTCACACAAAGATCGTAAAGGCCAACGGGATGCTACCGCCAGCAGGCCATGGCTTAACCCATCGAAAAGACGGTGACCAAACATCAGCACCGAAAAGGGCCAAAGAACTGCCTAAGAAATCCGACTCCGGTGAGATTCAGGCTCTGAACGATCTCGGCAACGAGAGTTCGACTCACCCAAGGTGAGAAAAGTTACGTCGGAACCGAAAAAGACTTTCACGGAAGCTTCGGTACCGAAAAAAGCGGCTTCAGAACCGAAAAGAAGCTCTTACACGGAAGAGCAAGGACTTTCCAGCCAAATGCAAAAACACAGGTTTGAGCAGGAAATAGGTATGGGGGAATCAGACCATACCCAAAGGAGCTTGCATATCCAGAAAGAGACTGGGAAAATACAAACTCTTCCTCCAATTAAAACCAAAAGAAAGCTGGCATTTCATGAGTCAGAAATGCAGCCAAAGGCAAAGGTGGCAAGAGATAAAACACTACCACCATGGTTTTCGCCACAACCTTCTCCACTGCATTCACCACAGCTGTCCCCAGTAACAATACCCCCAATGCAGTCACCGACCCATACAGGGATGAAACAGGATGATCCGGATGCATGGGACTTATATGATGCTCCGGTATCAGACAACAGCCTAGATTGCTACCCAAAAAGGCCGTCACCTCCAGAGGACAGTACTGCATATACGCAGGTACTATCAAGGGCAGCTACATTCCATAATGTTGCAATGCATTCAGAGCCAATAGAGGATGATTTCCTATTCAACACCTTGGCGTCCACCCACACTTCCTACCAGAGTCTCACAATGCTCCCAGGCATGCTTAAGCACGCAAAACAGGTCTTCCAGGAGCCAGTGAAAGGAAGGGCTATCACACCTAGGGTGGAGAAAAAATACAAACCTCCCCCAACAGACCCTGTGTTTATAACACAGCAGCTTACGCCAGACTCAGTAGTTGTAGGGGCAGCAAGAAAGAGGGCAAACTCTCAATCATCAGGAGACGCTCCACCGCCTGACAAGGAGAGTAGAAAGTTTGATGCGGCGGGCAAACAGGTGGCAGCAAAGGCAGCCAACAATGGCGGATCGCAAACTTGCAAGCCTTACTGGCTCGCTACGACAGGGCACACTGGGACAAGATGCAACACATTATACAGCACTTGCCCAAAGAACACCAGAAACGTGCCCAACAGGTTGTTGAGGAAGGACAAGCAATATCCAACAACCAAATAAGGTCCGCATTAGACTCGGCAGACACAGCAGCACGAACAATCAACACTGCGGTAACCATTTGCAGGCATGCATGGTTACGAAGCTCAGGATTCAAGCCAGAAATCCAACAAGCTGTGTTAAACATGCCTTTCAACCAGGAACAATTGTTTGGGCCGGAGGTGGACCGAGCAATTGAAAAATTAAAAAAGGACACAGACACGGCCAAAGCCATGGGCGCGCTCTACTCCCCACAAAGCAGAGCCACATTTAGAAAGCCACAGTTTAGAGGGGGGATTCGTTTGGAAACACCAGAACCTTCCAGCTCTCAAACCAGACCCACCTATCAGGGACAATACCAGAGAGGAGGGTTTCGAGGCTCATATAGGGGTGGACAATTCCCAAGAGCAAGAGGAAAATTCCAAACCCCTAAAACAAGTCAAACCAAACAGTGACTTCAATGTCACAAAACCCCAACACTTAACACCAGTGGGGGGGAGACTTACTGCATTCTACAAAAACTGGACACACATAACTACGGACGCATGGGTCCTAGCCATTATCCAACATGGTTATTGCATAGAATTCATAAATTTCCCACCAGATGTGCCCCCAAGAGCACACAATATGTCCAAACAACACTTACACCTGTTACAAATAGAAGTCCAAGCATTGTTACAAAAACAAGCAATAGAGTTAGTACTCAACCATCAAAAAGGAACAGGCGTCTACTCTCCTATTTCCTAATTCCAAAGAAAGACAAAACGTTAAGACCCATATTAGACCACAGAACGCTGAATCTCTTCATCAGATCGGATCACTTCCACATGGTAACACTTCAAGACGTGGTTCCCTTACTCAAAAAAGAGGACTACATGTCAACATTAGATCTCAAGGATGCCTACTTTCACATACTCATACATCCTTCCCACAGAAAATACTTAAGGTTTGTAATACACGGCTTGCACTTTCAATTCAAAGTGTTACCGTTCGGGATAACTACAGCCCCAAGGGTATTCACAAAATACCTTGCAGTAGTAGCCGCTCACATAAGGAGACAGCACATGCACGTATTCCCGTACTTAGACGACTGGCTAATAAAAACCAGCACTCAACAACAGTGTCTTCTTCACACGCAATACGTTATAGAAACTCTACACAAACTAGGGTTTTCTATAAATTACCAAAAATCACATCTGCAGCCATCCCAAGTACAACAATACTTGGGAGCAACATTCAACACACAAAAAGGGATTGCCACTCCAAGTCCACAAAGGGTACAAGCGTTCCAAATATAAAATTAAACATACAGCCAAACCAACACTACCAAGTGAGGTTTGTAATGAAACTTCTCGGCATGATGTCTTCATGCATAGCCATTGTCCCAAACGCAAGATTACACATGCAGCCCTTACAACAGTGCCTAGCAAAACAATGGACACAAGCACAGGGTCAACTCCAAGATCTAGTGTTGATAGACCGCCAGACACACTTCTCGCTTCAATGGTGGAACCCTATAAATTTAAACCAAGGGCGGTCATTCCAAGACCCAGTGCCTCAAGACGTGATCACAACAGATGCTTCCATGATGGGGTGGGGAGCACACCTCAACCAGCACAGCATACAGGGACAATGGGACAATCAACAAAAACAACTACACATAAATCATTTAGAACTGTTGGCAGTGTTTCTAGCATTAAAAGCATTTCAACCACTGATAGCCCACAAACACATTCTTGTCAAAACCGACAACATGACGACAATGTATTGCCTCAACAAACAAGGAGGGACACACTCGTCACAACTGTGTCTCTTAGCACAGAAAATTTGGCATTGGGCAATTCACAATCACATTCGCTTAATAGCACAATACATCCCAGGCATACAGAACCAGTTGGCCGACAATCTCAGTCGAGATCACCAACAAACACACGAATGGGAAATTCATCCCCAGATCCTACAAGATTACTTTCTACGCTGGGGAACGCCAAAAATAGACCTATTCGCAACAAAAGAAAACACAAAATGCCAAAACTTCGCGTCCAGGTACCCAGACCCTCAGTCCAAGGGCAATGCGTTATGGATCAGTTGGTCAGGGACATTTGCTTACGCTTTTCCCCCTCTCCCACTCATTCCTTATCTGGTAAACAAACTAAGTCAAAACAAACTCAAACTAATACTTATAGCACCAACCTGGGCTCGCCAACCGTGGTACACAACACTGCTAGATTTATCAGTAGTACCTTACATCAAATTACCAAACAGGCCAGATCTGTTACCGCAACACGAACAACAGATCAGACACCCGAATCCAGCATCGCTCAATCTAGCAATCTTGCTCCTGAGATCTTAGAATTTGGACATTTAGACCTTACACAAGAATGTATGGAGGTCATTAAACAAGCTAGAAAACCCACTACAAGACATTGCTACGCAAACAAACTGAAAAGATTTGTTTACTACTGCCGCACTAATAAAATTCAACCACTGCATGCTTCCGCAAAAGACATTGGGCCATCTGTACGAACACATTTTCCCATTGACACAAAATGTGAAAAACCCTTTGCTACATCTGGCCCATTGTAGGCTACTTATTACACTTACAGAAGTCTAAGCTAGCATTCTCTTCAATTAAAATACATCTCACTGCAATACTGCCTATCTGCAGATTACACATTCAACATCACTTTTTAGAATCCCAGTCATCAAAGCATTTATGGAGGGACTAAAAAGAATCATACCCCCAAGAACCCCACCAGTACCTTCGTGGAACCTTAATATTGTATTAACACGACTCATGGGACCACCATTCGAACCCATGCACTCTTGTGAGATGCAATACTTAACTTGGAAGGTAACCTTTCTAATAGCTATCACATCACTTAGAAGAGTAAGTGAGATACAAGCATTTACTATACAAGAACCCTTTATACAAATACATAAAAATAAAGTGGTTCTACGTACAAATCCCAAATTCTTACCAAAAGTTATACCGCCGTTCCACCTAAACCAAACAGTGGAACTCACAGTCTTCTTTCCACAACCAGACTCAGTAGCCGAAAGAGCCTTACATACATTAGACATAAAGAGAGCACTAATGTATTACATTGACAGGACAAAACAATTTTGTAAAACAAAACAATTGTTTGTAGCCTTCCAAAAACCTCATGCCGGTAATCCTATATCCAAACAAGGCATTGCCAGATGGATAGTTAAATGTATTCAAACTTGTTATATCAAAGCAAAAAGAGATCTACCTATTACACCAAAAGCGCATTCCACTAGGAAAAAAGGCGCCACAATGGCCTTTCTGGGGAATATATAAATGACTGAAATTTGTAAGGCAGCCACCACGCCACATACATTCACAAAACATTACTGTGTAGATGTGTTAACACCACAACAAGCCACAGTAGGACAGGCTGTATTAAGGACATTATTTCAAACAACTTCAACTCCTACAGGCTAAGCCACCGCTTTTTAGGGGAGGTTACTGCTTAGTAGTCTATGCACAGCATGTGTACCTGCAGCTACACATGCCACCGAACGGAAAATGTCACTTACCCAGTGTACATCTGTTCGTGGCATGAGACGCTGCAGATTCACATGTGCCCTCCCACCTCCCCGGGAGCCTGTAGCCGTTGTTAGTTGATTAAGATTTGTAAATTTGTAGATAAATATTATTTTAATATACATTATGTACATACACACCTACTCCATTGCATGGGCACATCTAGTATACTCTCAACTCCTACCTCACCCTCAGCGGGGAAAACAATCTAAGATAGAGTCGACGCCCATGCGCAATGGAGCCGAAAGGGAGGAATCCCTCGGTCCCGTGACTCGAAAAGACTTCTTCGAAGAAAAACAACTTGTAACACTCTGAGCCCAACACTAGATGGCAAGATAATGCACAGCATGTGAATCTGCAGCGTCTCATGCCACGAACAGATGAACACTGGGTAAGTGACATTTTCCATATATATATATATATAAATATATATATATACATACATACATATATATAACTTACCTATCTCATCAGAGCGATAGGTGACAAGTGGTGGAGAATGCGGGCATAGGGCCATCTGGTACAAGATGGAGAACATTATACACCAAATCAGGGAGGGACAGCTGAAGTCAGAATGGTGCCTCGTAAAACATATGACTCAGGCTGAGATTGACCGTACTGTGTTTACCAACGCTATAAGGACACAAGGCGAGAACATGACCAAAATGTCCAAGGGACAGATTCAACTAGTTACTGGACTAACGCAAAGTAAAGGTTTAACTGCACCAGACCCCATGGTTCCATTACAAAAAGACATAAGTGGAGAAGACCTAATGGCGTTTTTTTAAAACTTTGAACCTGCGCAAGAGGCAGCTTGTGGCCTGTAGACCAGTGACCTTTTTATCTAGCCCCTTTGTAAATGGGTGAAGCACAGGCTGCTTACCAGATTGCCAACACAGATGGAACAGCTTCGTATGGTGATATAAAAAATATCATCTCGGACCGGTTGGGGATTGATGACGAAACGCATAGGATTGGATTTCAGAAAGAAAGAGGACACCAGGAGACACTCCAAAAACACTATTTTTCTAAATGAAGGATGTGGCAGATAGGTGGCTGAAGCCCCTCAAATTTAGCAAAGAAGAAATCATGGAAAAATTCTATCTTGAACAATATCTCGAGGCACTATGGTACCATACCCAAAAGTGGTTGAGACAACACTTAGGTCTAACACTGTAGGAGGCTGTAGACATGGCTACTACTTTTTCTCGAGCTCAGTCTGAGGGACCTCTGCCAGACAATGAGAGAAAGTAGGTAAACCCATGCTGTCAACAGGGCATAAGGCAGAGAAAAAACGTACAACAGAACACAATAACCCCCCAGAGTGAGGGCAGTAAAACCAGAACTTTATGTGAATACTGGACCTCAAGGCTATGAGTGCAAGGAATGGGGCCACATTGTAAGGTTCTGTAGGAAGAAGAAAGAAAAAGGAGAAGAGGAGCGCCGGACATCAGCTATGCCCTTGGCTCCATTTATTGCACCCAAGAGATGGGATCCATCTACTATGTGAGTTTACTTATTAACAATAAGTGGATAACAGCACTTGTAGACTCAGGGTGCAGACTGTCTGTGGTTAAAGATGAACAGTTTTTTGCTCAAAGATTATACCCAATAAATATGTGGGGATAAGTTGTGTGCATGGGGACACCAAAACTTACCCAGTCGCTCAACTGACTCTCACCAATAAAGGGGAACATGGAAGTATTGTGTAGGTTGCAGTGCTTCCCACTCTTCCTGAGAAAATAATCCTCAGGACTGACAATCCCTATTTTCTTGGCCCATTACAAAACAATCTCACAACTCATGATAATAAAGACACTCTAAGTGACCAAGAAGGAAAACCCCATAAAATAGAAAATAGAGAGAGAGAGTTGAAGTTCAATGGCAGGATGCTCTTCTTACTCCAGAGTCATGGACTATAGACAGGGGTTTCAGAGTAGCTCAATTAAATGATATATTGCTAAAGAATGCCAGGCAAAGTGTAAAGACAATTCTAATTCTGTGTATCCTCAATTCAGCATAAGGAAGGGACTCCTCTATCGCATAGGTAAGGCTAAAGATGAACCCCACCTTTTAGTACTGCTTGACATTAGGAATCACGTCCTGTTCTATGCACGTTCCCACTTATTGACGGGCCATTGTGGTCTAGAGAAGACCAGCCAAGCAATATTAATGCATTTCTATTGGCCAGGCATATATGCACAAATGAGAAAATATTGTCAAATGTATGCAATATGCTTTACAAAAAAAACATACCAGCCTCCCCAAGTACCCTTACAACCAATGCCTATTATAGGGAAACGATTTTATAGAATAGGCCTGGACCTCATTGGGTCTTTACCTCGCTCTACAAGAGGGTTTAAATATGCGTTAGTCTTAGTTGACTCTGCAACTCATTACCCTGAAGCTATACTCTTAAGGTCCACTACTACCAAATCATTGCCCAACATTTAATAGAGGTATTTTCACCTATGGGTTTTCCTTAAGAAACTCTCACTGATCAGGGTATGCTTTCTGTTTCTAATCTGATGAGACAAGTCTGTAAACAACTTAACATCAAACACTTGAATACTTCTGTGTACCATCCCCAGATGGACGGTCTCGTAGCGAGATCATAATGGAAGTCTTAAATTGACACTCAAGAAGATGCTGTTTGGGGATGGTAAAAATTGGGATCAACTGTTGCTCTTGGCACATTTCGTCCTTCAAGGTCAAGTACAAAGTAGCATGGGGGTTTCCCCCTTTGAGCTACTTTTTGGCATATAACCTCTTAGCCTCCTTGAAATCACAAAAGAAACCTGGGAGTAGGACACCGAAGATGAAGCAAGTACCCTGTTAGATTATACCAACCAACTCATATCCAAAATAGGCAAGTTGATGGCACTGGCTCATGTAAACTTAGAGAGAATTCAAAGAATGCAGAAACACTTCTATGATAAAGGGAAGAAATGGAGGGAGTATGCTGTGGGGGATTGGGTCCTGGCTTTACTGCCCATTTGTAATACCGAAGTGAAAGCCGAGTGGCAAGGCCCTTATAAAATAACGAAGAAATTAGGATGAGTTACTTACCAATTACAGTTATCTCAGAATAAGGAACAAATTTATCACATAAACCTTCTGAAGAAGTGGCTAGGCCCACCACCCACTGCAGTTCAGATAGAAGTGCCAACAGGACAACCAGGGCATACCATAGGGGACATTGGTGTCAAAGATGCTCTTTCAGAGGTAGGAAGAAACCGTCTGATAACTGTCCTAAAACCATTTCCAGACACCTTTTCTGACTTACCAGGCAGAACAACTCTTGCTATGCATTCAGTTCCTACCCAGGAGGGAGTTGTTATAAAACAATGCACCTATAGATTTCCTGCAGCTTGGGGGCAGGCTTTACAGGGTGAAGTAGAGCAGATGTTGAAGATGGGCATAATAACGCTTTCTGTTAGTAATTGGTGCTCCCGCCCCTCATGCTGGTGCCAAAACCTAATTGAAGCATATACTTCTGTATAGATTTTAGGGCCATCAATAAGGTCTCCAAGTTGGACAGTTATCCATTACCTCGGATTGATAAACTGGTTGAGAAATTAGAAGCTCATTAGTAAAGAAACAAAACAGTGGTTAATGCATAATATTTGCACATCCGTACATAAAATAAATGACTAGTAAATCCAAAACCAATGAAGTTCTTGTGGGTGCCGAACCTGGTAGTAACACCCAACCACCACGGGTATTCAGTGCACTGATCAAAAAACTATTTTGAACTGTGCTGGAAAGTATTTTAGAAAATGATACCAGGGCACTCCAAAAAGCAGTCCGAACAATATATTCCAAAATGGAAATAAGAGTCCAAAGTTCAGTCAAGGTTGTTTTCCAAACTGGATAAGCTTTTATTCCTTGTGAAGTATATACATTCCACAAACAGCCAACACGTGTTTCGTCCAATGGACTTTTTCAAGGCTGCAAAATAGAAATCAAACATTGGATGTAGTGGTGCATAAATAGAACAGAGTATTAAAATGAGAAATTAGAGATACTCTAAAAGAGAAGTAAGTTGGAAAATGAAAGGGGAATTGTGACGGGTCGGATCAGTCCGACCTGCAAACCAGTGAGACCGGTGCTGCCACTGCCTGGGATGACCCGGAAGTGACCCCGAGGTCAACCCTTCCTATTGGTTCCAAACTATATCTGCGGGACCCTGGGAACTTAAAAGGAGAGGTCCCGGAGTTCAAGGAGTGGCGGATGGTCGAAGAGGCAGTTTTCCAGGAGGCGTCAGGAGATCCTATCCAGAGGCTCGTGAGGACCCAGAGGAAGAGAAGATCCTTAGAACCGTCGGGAATCCCCGAGGACGGAGCCCGACCGGAACGAAGAACCCTTGCGGTCCCAACCTGGGACAAAGACCGCCGGCCCCGGGAAGCAAACCCCTAGGATCCGCCACGCTTCAGAAGCGTGGCCAAGCCAGGTACGGGGCTGGGGAGGGGTAGGGTTAGGGAGGACGGAAGGGTGGAGGTACACAATGGGAGAGCACGGGCACTGGGCGGGAGGTGGGAGGGCAAGAACGGGGATCACTGTGTGGGAAAACAAACGAGTGACTATTAGGAAGGAAACAGGGTTCAGATACTGGCAGAAAGACGAAGGGAGGAAAACACAATTGTACAAAAGAAGGCTCCAGAGTCTAACGAAAAGAGAAAGAGAAAAGAGTATAAAGAGAGGAAAAACGGCCAGAAACAAGTTTAAACAGACAGGTCTGAGTAAAGACAGAAGACAGGAAGAAAGGAAAGAGCAGAACCCCAGGTAAAGGAAGAAAGGGAGAAAGAGCGAGTAAGAGAAGAGAAGAAAAGAGCGGAAGACAGGAAAAGGAAAAGAAAGAGCAGAAATACGGGACTAAGAAAGAGAGAGAGAGAAGAAAGGAAAAGAGAGCGATTTACTTAAACACTTACCGTGCCTATTCTTCTTCTGTCCCCACATGCTTCCCGAGAGGCCTATGGAGAAAACAGAAAGAAGAAGACTAGAGATTAGTCCTCCAAGACAGGAAGAGACATCTACCATGGACTTACTTACCATAAAGTGAACGATTTACTTAAACACTTACCATGCCTATTCTTCTTCTGTCCCCACATTCTTCCCGAGAGGCCTATGGAGAAAACAGAAAGAAGAAGACTAGAGATTAGTCCTCCAAGACGGGAAGAGACATCTACCACGGACTTACTCACCATAAAGTGCTCTGTAAACCAAAAATAAATCCTACTTACCAATAGACTCAATCAGTCTTGTGTGCTTGATATCGGCCAGCCTACAACAGGAATAAAGTGATGAGGGGAGGAAAAATAAATTTGTACCAAAGGGTGGGTAGAGATATATCATCTGTGATTCCGTCAGTGCAACAGAATGTCAAATACCCAGGAAAGGATAAGAAAGATTGGAAAAAAGTGACCTAGATGTACAAATTAGAGAAGTGATAGGATAACTCCGTAGTTGGTGAACACATAAGTTAAAGAAAGTGCTCAGAAAAAATGCGTGAATTTGGCACCGGTGGAGGTAAGATCATAACCTTGCTAAGAAGAATAGAAGAATTGTAGGAGATTATTTAAATGTTATTAAGGCCATAAGTGTAAATAACAGTACCAAGAACCAGTGAAAAAGTGATTTTAGTCTATTATAATTTTGGGTAAGGAGGTAAAACATACCGAAATAGTGCATATATGAGATTCACTTGTATAAGGTTGAAAAATCAGGCAATCCAAGGGTATCCTATAGTAGTCCAAATAGGGTGTTCAAATATTTTGTGATGCAGTGACCGAAAAGCAAGGTCGTTATGACGTCAAATGATTCAAATCAGGTTATGCAGAAAAAAGCCATGATAAGCCCATCAAAAACTAGAAGATTAGAATTGAAAGAAAGTACAGTTAAATTAACAGTGACCAAGACGAAAAAAATATATACTAGAATGCGGTAAAGCAGGAGGAATATAACCGCATAAGTGGCACTGTAGAGTCGATAACAAAATAATTTTTACAGTAAAAGATTTGTTTTTTCTATATAAATATGGCTGAGGTTCTTAAGTGGAAAAAGGGGAAAAAAAATCAACAAAAAGAAACGATAAGTGCAGGTTTTAAGGGTGGAATAGGACACCCTAAGTATTCTTCTTATGGAGCAGATGCGGGGATGTGAATTTAAGTTTACCGATACGCTAAAAGGTGTGTCTCATCGGGAGGCAAAACGCCCGATAAGTGAAATGCAAAGCAAACAGGATCGGCAAGTTGTCGAAAGAAAATTGAAACTATTGGCTGAGCGATCAGCTTGTACATACAAACGCTAAAGATCCAAAACGGGGGGTGTGTGATGATGAGAAAAATATAAATAAAAATAAAAATGGCAAAGAACACGAGGTGGTAAGAAAACACGGGGCTTACTCATATCACAGCATCGGTCTAAGTGCTTGGATGTGTCGGGAGATGTTAGTGTGTGTGGATGATGGCCGCCATTTTAATAGACGATTCCCGAGAGATAGAGAAAGGACAAAGCTGAAAAGGAGATCACCAAATAGAGACAGGATAACGGGGGCCATATTGGAATGGTCAGTGTAGATAAAAGAACATGGCATTGGTTTAAGTAGAGAGGTATGAGAATGCATCAAGATGTGTAAAGTTGTATATTCAACACAGAATTAAAAACTAAAAGTGAAAAATAAAAGGAGAGAAAGATAATACCATGTAAAAAGAAAAAGAAGAGAAGCAAAAGTAGATAAGTGAAGATTATGCAGTCATAGGATTATAGTATGTAACAATATTTGTATACATGTATGAGACACTAAAAAGGAATAGTGAAGCTAAAACTGAAAAAACAGTAGTGAACATCACAGACATCAGTAATGTTGATACTCATGCACATATATAAACAATCAATAAATAAACATGATGTGACAAATGTATATTAAAACACATGTAGACAAAGTTTTTTTGGCGAGTCAGTGAAGGGTAATGGTTTATAAGAAAACATGTAGGTCCTTCTGAATGTTGAGGCCTTTTTCCACAGCCCTAAGTTTAACGATCCAACTACTTTCAAGACATCCGAGGGACCATAGATCTAACAAAAGGGTATTGGCAAGTCCCCTCAAATCCCAACAATCAAGAAAAAACAGCCTTTGCCACCCTGATAGCCTGTACTAGTTCACTGTTTTACCCCTTTGGATTCCACGGAGCTCCAGCCACTTTCCAGAGGCTCATGAACTCTGTTACACCACCAGGGTTATTCATCAGCCTACTTGGATGATATAGTTATCTATATTAAGATATGGTAGGAACACCTAAACATCTTCAGTTAATCCTATTAGTCACAGCGAGCTCACTTGCACATCAATGCCAAGAAATCCAAGTTTGCAAACATTAAATGAAGTATCTAGGCTATCTTCTGGGGGAAGGAGTCATAGAGCCGCAGGTTGAGAAAGTCAAGGCCATCACAGAAGCCCTCTTTCCTGCATCAGAATGAGATATGAGGGCTTTCTTGGGACTACTTGGGTATTATAGGAGATTCATTCCGCAGTACTGCTCTTGATGCTTTTCAGAGGTTGAAAATAGCTCTTACCACTAGTCCTGTATTAGTGCCCCGTCTTCAATAACACTTTAATTTTGCAAACAGATGCATCTGATATAGGAATAGGGGCAGTACCGACCCAAACAGACGATGAGGGTAATGAGAGACCACTAGTCTACATCAGTAGGAAGTTGTTTTCCTGGGAGTGTATATATCTTGCAATAGAAAACTAATGCCTTGCTCTTAAGTGGGCCATCAAAAACCAAGATATTACCTGGAAGTAAAGCCCTTTATTCTCTACACTGACCATGCTTCCCTTACATGTCTTTTTCAGAATAAGGGGAATAAATACAGAATCGTGAAATGGTTCTTGTCCTTGCATTCTTTCCATTTTGAGGTGAGACATAGAAAGTATAGAGATCAGTGCAATGCTGACTATCTTTCTTGCTTTCCTCTTTTCCCCAATCAGTAAAATCCCAGGGAGGGGATGCGTGACATGGGGGAGGATTTGCTGTTGTCCTCTCCTTATGGCCCAGAACCAAAAGATAGAATTCTTCCTTTTCCACAGACCAACATTGGTTCCTGTCCCTTTAAAATTCTTTCTCCGGAGTCAGAAGGGGCGGGCCTAGACCCATGGCCCTGTAGAACAGACTACCATATGGGAGGACGAGAAAAGCTGGAAGTCTCCATACAGACGGAAGAGGAGCATCGGGGAGACATGCCTCCAGAGAGAACCACAGAGGATGTAGGATTATCTCAACGAGGAGGAGAAGAAGCTGTCCAACCCATGTGAGCAGAAAAAGCCGCCAAGCACGTCCAAGGAGAAGAAATCATCCAGACAATGGGGGAGAAGTAGCAGTCCACGCCGAGGAAGTAGGGTGACCACCTGGCATTGAGGCAAATTCTGGACAGGACTGTAAAAAATTCAGGACAAAGGGTCAAAATTCAGGACAAAAATTCAAGAACAAACGTCAGTTTTACAGACACATGCAAGAGAGGCCATGCCTCACTAGGTTGTCAGTGCATTTATTCACTTTTTTTTAACATAGCACTATTTATTAACTGTGGTCTTTTTGTGATTGCCTCCTGGTATGCCACATTCAGGTGTCACATTATGTACTTGTTCAGTAGTAAATTAATGCCCTTCAGTACTGCAGCAAAGCCATCACCCCTACCCAAATCTACCCGATCTTTCCTGAAGAGAAAGTAACAGCAACATTTTGATTATGTTTCTGAACATTTTAAAACCCCTGGCAAACAGTTTGGGAAACATTAAGATAATTAACCTTATGCTAGTTTAAACAAATTGAACAAAAACATCTGGCTTACCCCATCCGCCCATGGACTTTCAACCTTATTTTTTTTTAACGAGGCAGGGCAGATGGTGTGGGCGAGAGTCTCACACCTAATGTCAGGATGTGATGTATCCATAACTTGTCTGTAGTCTCACTGCACTAGAGTGTATGCCTGGGACTCTACATTTATCTCAGAAATGGGAGCCCGGACTACCAATCAAAGATAAAAAAAGAGGAGGATGAAATCGAGAGCAAATGGGAGATCCACAGCAAGTAATTCAAAGGGTTGTTGCTAAAACTGGATAAATAAAGAAGAGAACAACAAGGTGGGACAATTCCTAAAATCAGACAAGATGGGTCCACCAAGACTATTGGAAGGTATTGGGTACTTGGGGAGTTGTCTCTGCACACAGGAGCGAAACAGAAGGGGCACTGTCAAGTGGTTGAACAAGCAACACCCATCCACCTTGGCAAACTCTTCTGGTGCAATGCTCCGCTGTTAGTGCTTTTGAAAGGTGAGCAGGGGCCAGACTCCTTGCAAGGTTGTGCAAGGCAATTGCCCGCTTTGTCCATGGCTTTATATGGTTTTGAAATTGAGCAAAAGCCAAACTAGAAATCTGGGTTATCCCTAAGTGTCAAGTACACATAGAATCTTCAAAATATTTGGTATGTAAATTGCACAAACAAAATTTACACATTTTAAAATGTTATAAGTGTTTCTTTAACATATGGCACTGTTTTTGCCTTTATATACAATTGGATCTCAGATTGAACTGGGAACCAGTTACCTTTTGATACCTAATGATTAATATCTACCATTCTTACACTGATTTCCAGGATGAAAATCTCGGCAGAGCGAACGGTCCCTCCAAGCCCAGTTTGCTTTTTGGTCTTCTCTTCTGCTTTCTGTAGAGGCCATTTGGCACTAGTGAAGATGGTGTGCTACCCCAATGATAGTATTATTTTGCAAACCTTCCCCTGGTCATCTTTCTTCAGACAGGCCACACATCTGATTTGGTCACTGCGGCGCCATCAGGAGCTCTTTCCACTCTAAAGCTAACTGTGACTGCAGGTGGATTAGGTCTTCTGGACTTAGAATGCTATTATTCAGCTGCACAGGTCCAATGGGTGTCTCGCTGGCTTTCTGCCCACCTCCCTGCATGAGATGGGGTTTACCAATAAAGACTTTTAAGAAAGGCTTAATGCACTGCTCATTGTTTCCTACTGACCATTCTACGGATCACCATGCGGGGTTATCATGCACGGCTTTCTCTTGCCTTGCCAGAACCTGTAAACTCACTGACACGAAGAAACCCTATGCTCCTGCACTACCTTTGCTAAGCCTTCCCACTCGCACAGGATGGCTGTGCTCAGAGCAACTCCATCAGTGGCATGTTGCAGGTGTCTTAAAATTGGGGACTTTGTTTCTGAACAGTGAGCCACTAAATTTCCAAACCTTTGTGGCAGACTACCATCTTCACCCCGGTCAACTCCTTACTTACAACCACCTTAAATAATCATTAAATGCCCTATTTCATGTCTGCCACCTAGCACTAACCCTACAAGAGGTGTGCCAGAAGCTCTGTATCATAGGAAATGGTGGCAAACTGATAGAATGGGTGTACAGACCTATCCTGCAACATGGAAACCACTCCAGGTCTTCTCATCATACTACCTGGGTGATTGATGTGGCCAAACCTCTGCAAGATATGGACTAAAATACCGGACTTTCCCCACAAAGTATCCGACAGCTGTCACTTTAAGTAAATTGATAGTGCTTCCTTGGGAATGCATTCTTCCCGTTGCTTGCCATTGGCCTTGTGGTTTGTAACTCACAATTTGTTGCTTTCAATTTGCTGGCTTTATTTGTTTTAGGCTATGCAGCTTGAATTCGTCCCTTCCCTTGCCAAAACCTTATTTACAGTATCCTGCAGAGTGCTCCCTTTCTGTAAACAGGCCTGTAAATCTTGTTCTTATCTTGTCATATTTGCTGTGCATTCAAAGAACAAAGTCAAATGTCAGGCTCTGTCTTCCGTGGGAACTTAGGGCCATATGTACGAACACATTTTCCCACAGACGCAGAATGGGCAAAACTACTTGCTACATCTGGCCCTTAGTGTTTCCTTTCCTTTCTCTGACTTCAAAGTGAGAGGATTTGTGCGACAATCTTGCTGGATACTGGGGTTAGGAAAGAGTTTTTTCTATCACATGAAAACATTTAAATAAACCTCAGAATATATCAGAATTAGAAGTACAAATCAAGCACATTATTGTTAATTCTGAACTGTGCTGGAAACAAATACCTTTACATGATTAATACAAATCATTGCATTAGGTGATGCATATTCCACACATCATCGTCTGTGCAGAGTATAGTTTGATTTGAAAAACTGTATATATGTGCAAATGTAATGGTCATTTCAATCAAAAATGTGTTGTCTGTAATGGCAGTGTGTTAGCATACCATCCATACTGCACTCCACTCTGCACCACTACATGCCACTGCACCCTACTCTGTATCACTCTACTTTACTCCACTCCATGCCACTGCACTCTTCTCCATTCAGAACCACTCCACATTATGCCACTGCACTCTATGCTACTTCACACTATGCCTCTCTACTCTGTACCGCTCTACTCTATGCCACTGCACTTTACGCCTCTCTACACCACTGCGCTCTGCTCGTCTGCACGCCATACCACTCCAGTCTAGGCAACACCAATCTAATCCGCACAACTCCAGTCTCTGCCAATCTGCAACACTGCACTGTACGCCACTGCACTCTAAGCTAATACACTATGTTGATGCACTTTAGTCTGTAACACTCAACTCTATGCCCCTGCACTCTACATCAATACACTGTACATCACTATAATCTACTCTGCATCTCTGCACTCTATGCCACGGCACTCTACACTACTTTACTCTATGCCATCCAACTCTATGCCACTTTATGCAACTCCACTCTACCCTGTACCTCTCCACTCTAGGCCACCTCACTCTACTGTGAAATAATCTACTTTATGCCACTGCACTCAGTGCCACTGCATTCTATGCCACTGCACTCTACCCTGCACGTCTCTACTCTATGCCACTGCACTCTACTGTGAAACAATCTATTCTACGCCACTGTACTCTATACCACTCTGACCACTGCACTCTAGTTCAATGCACTCTACACCACTGCAAGCTGACACTCTGCAACACTGCACTGGCCGCCACTATACTCTACACCACTCTGCTCTGTACTACTGCACTAATATACTCTATTCCACTGCATTCTATGCCACTCTACTCTGCCCAATGCCACTCTATGCGACTGCACTCTACACCAGTGCACTCTAAACAGCTGCACTGTATGCCACTGCCCTTTACTCTGCACCACTGTACTCTATGCCCCTGTTCTCTGTACCACTCTACACCACTGCACTGACACTCTACTCTGCAACTCTGCACTCTATACCACTCTAGTCTATGCCACTGCACTCTAGGCACTATACTCTACTCTACACCACTCTGCAATACTCCACTCTGCACCACTCTACACCACTGCATTCTATGCCACATGGGTCTACTCTGCACTCTATGACACTGCACCACTCTGCATTACTGCACTCTCTGTCACTCTACTGTATGCCACACTACTCCACTGCACTCTATGTAACTCTACCCTGTGCCACTCTGTGCCACTGCACTCTGCACCAATGCACTCTAAACAACTGCACTGTACGCCACTGCCCTCTACTCTGTACCACTGTACTCTACCCCACTGCTCTCTGTGCCACTCTACTCCACTCTACATCACTGCACTGACACTCTACTCTGCAGCGTTGCACTCTCCACCACTGTCCTATACACCAATTGTAGTGCTTCTGTTCTTATCTCATTTTCAGCACTTACATAACATATCAAGAATGCACTTCTGAGTTCAAAGAAGACTTTTATTGTTGTTAATTCTTCCCCAACCGCAATTTCGTAAGAGGCGAATTAGTAGATTTCAAGCACACTTTTAATGAAAACACAGTTGCAATATACACAGCAGGTTATATTTATAAGATATTGAATGCAAAGCAAAACAAATACTTCACCGTGTGAGAAACTATTTACAGCTTCATCTTTCTAGGGTCTGCAAGCTGATGACTCCTGTCAGCTGCGAGAAAGAGATTTATCTACCCACACGGGATGCTGGCAACTGGCGCCAAGTTCCAGTCCGAAGTCAGGCAGATTCGAATCTAATTCTCTGAAGCCTCTGTCATCCGTTACAAAGGTGTGCCCCCTCCTCTCAGACTCGGGAAAACTACGCAAGCCTTTGGAGATTGGCCAGATCTCCTAGACTGCTCCTCTTCCCAGGCTTGAGCCGAAAGGAAAAACACCACCTGTACTCTCTCTTATCAGGTCTAGTCTGGTGTGAGAAAAACATCTTGGTTCATCTAGTGCAAAAACACAGCTTGGAAAAATACAGCTTGGATTCTCAACTGCAATGTCTAACTCCACGTTAAAGGCAATAGGCAGCTAACCTAAATATCAAATGCAATATCTAATGTCATGTCAAAGCCAATAGGCAGCTGAGCTGAATACCAAATGTGATGTCTAATATCATGTCAAAGCCAATAGGCAGCTGAGCTGAATACAAAATGTAATATATAATATCATGTCAAAGCCAATAGGCAGCTAAGCTGGATACAAAATGCAATGTCTAATATCATGTCAAAGCCAATAGGCAGAATACAGAATGTAATGGCTAATGCAATGTCAAAGCCAATAGGCGGCGAAACTGGATACAGAAAGTAATGGCTAATGCCATGTCAAAGCCAATAGGCGGCTAAACTGAACAAAACATACCATGTGCTACTGGTGAACATTGAGCAACTAAAATGCGCAGTGGTGAAACACAAAGTCATTGGTCAAACAAAATTAATCGCATGACATTCCGCCCTTTGACCAATGAATTTTTGTTTCACATATCTCTTGTTTCAAACAAAAACAAAAAACAAAAAACATTAGCACAAAAAAAACATTATCAGCAAGTCAGATTTGAATGATCAAAACAATCCCTGTAAAGCAATAGAAGTGGATTAGCATATAGATGTCATAACCTTTCACCTCAGATACATCTAAACAGAAAAGACTGAATGAGATTATAGTGTCTCTAATTCAACAGTGTTAGCAATTTGATGTGGCATGAGTTCTACTCATGTAAAGGTGCACGGTCCATCTGAAAGGTTTGCTGGAAGGTAAGCAAAAGTCAGAGTTCCACACAAGAAGGAAAAAAAAAACACAGCTTAGTTCCAGTGGAAGAATGCAATCAAACAAGTTGAACTTGAACTGAAGGTGCAGTTTGCGCAAAATGGATCCATGGTGCTGGCACTTTACTCAGCCAGGTTCAGGTTGGGGGTTCGGTCCCTTCCCCGACCCCACACGCACACGCCCGAAGGGGGACCACACAGCACACTCAGGGACAGTGGCGAAACGTGGTAGGATCTGCAAAAGAAACAAGTATGACTTTTCTTGCAAATAACATTTGTCATTTAAACTGCACCCTTCCTCTTTCCCTGTTTTATAATCAGCAGGACGTTTTTGGGGCCCTTTGTTATAATTTCTGCAGATTCTGGAGGGTCACTTAGGGCTTCAACCCACACCTCAACACTGAGGTTTTTATCTGCTGCACCACAGCGTCCCTTTTCTTGCACTGTCAGAAGGGCTGGGGCAGACTCATTCTTTACCAAACCTCCATTCACTGCACTTTTGACAAGTTGGGCCATTCTGTCTCCAATTTGTATGAATGAATCAGATTATTTTCTGGTTATCAGCATAATTTCGATTTCTCCTTGGTAATTTGCAGCAATCACTCTCCCTAAAACCTGCTCAATTTGCCATTTCTGTTCGGGTAACTTTCCTCTCCCCAACTGCTCTGTGACTGCTTGCATGACAGATTGCTTTTGTGCGTGCTGCACAATTTTTATCAAATCTAGGGGAATGTGCATCTCTCTCATCTCTACCCACCTGTAAGTGGCTTTTTCTCCCAGCTGTTCACATTTCTGGGGCACCCACTTAGCCATCCCCACTAAGGCAGAATTCTGGGTGTACACTTCTCTCTCTGAATTTTTCTCATTAACATCTGCAAGGGAATTGAACCAGTTAGGTGCAAGCCATGCGGAAAACCAAACAGCTAAAACATTGGCAATGAACCAAGAATCAGTGTAAAAATGACACATCTCACGTAGCTCTTGCTTTAAAATCTGACACACATTGTACAACGCTGTTCCTTCTCCTGTGCCAGAAAATAACATTTCAGTCAATGAATCATTAGTAAAACAAACATGCTTTTTATCTTCAGTGAACACAAATTCAAATGGTGCACACAATTTCACTAGTGACTCTTTTACCTGTGGTACTCTAGCCCTGTCTTGCAAGTACCAGATCCAGTGTATGATCCTAGCTAGGGGCACTCTTTTCTTTCCCTGTTCATGATTTACATGTACATAAGTATTTCCTTCTTGCACTGCGCAGAAACCTAAAGTCTGCATTATTTCATTTACCAAATCACAAGCGCGCAGCTGCATATTATTTTTCACAGTGACCATATACCAAAGTGTTAGGATTTCACTCAAATGAGGGCTATTCAGTTTCCAAAAATCAAACAAGCTAATGAAACTTGGTGTCTCTTGCTTAGTGCAAACAGTAAGAAGCTCTAAAATCTTTCTTTTTACTTCATTTTGCAAGGGTAACTCATAAATCACATTCTGAGCTCTCTCGTTCTCGTCCGTGTTATCAGTTAAGGAATGCACTTTGACTGCCAAAAAACCTGGCTCACAGGGAGGCTCAGAGCAGCCCGAAGCTGTCTTAACCCCCTCATTACTGGAATGGGAAAAGAAAGATTCTTCTAAAACAGCATTTTTATAACTTTCAGCATTATCTTGAATTAATGTATTCTGGCTAATTTGCTCACGTAAATTCACATTTTCATGTTCCAACTGCCTACATTTCTCCTGCATTTCTCTGTAAGCAGATAAAGGTATCCAAACCTTTCTGTCATCATTGCTTCCAAAAGGCACATTTTCTAAATATGCTTCATCACAACAAAAAGTATTTCTCAGGGCACCATCAGGCAGTTTAGCTACACATGCATTTTCAAACATGGTCTGCCGTGCTTCTGTAATTCTCCAAACAACAGAAATCAATTCACAGTTTTTCATAGCACTATCAGGCAGTTTAGCTACACATGCATTTTCAAACATGGTCTGCCGTGCTTCTGTGATTCTCCAAACAACAAAAAACAATTTCTGTAATTCTCCAAACAACAAAAACAATTACACTTTTAAAGTGTGCACGTAGAAATCTATTAATTCGTCAACACCCCTTAACCGCCCCACTCCTGGTACCAAATGTAGTGCTTCTGTTCTTATCTCGTTTTCAGCACTTACATAACATATCAAGAATGCACTTCTGAGTTCAAAGAAGACTTTTATTGTTGTTAATTCTTCCCCAACCGCAATTTCGTAAGAAGCGAATTAGTAGATTTCAAGCACACTTTCAATGAAAACACAGTTGCAATGTACACAGCAGGTCATATTTATAAGATATTGAATGCAAAGCAAAACAAATACTTCACCGTGTGAGAAACTATTTACAGCTTCATCTTTCTAGGGTCTGCAAGCTGATGACTCCTGTCAGCTGCGAGAAAGAGATTTATCTACCCACATGGGATGCTGGCAACTGGCGCCAAGTTCCAGCACGAAGTCAGGCAGATTCTAATCTAATTGTCTGAAGCCTCTGTCATCCGTTACAAAGGTGTGCCCCCTCCTCTCAGACTCGGGAAAACTACGCAAGCCTTTGGAGATTGGCCAGATCTCCTAGACTGCTCCTCTTCCCAGGCTTGAGCCTAAAGGAAAAACACCACCTGTACTCTCTCTTATCAGGTCTAGTCTGGTGTGAGGAAAACATCTTGGTTCATCTTGTGCAAAAACACAGCTTGGAAAAATACAGCTTGGATTCTCAACTGCAATGTCTAACTCCACGTTAAAGGCAATAGGCAGCTAACCTAAATATCAAATGCAATATCTAATGTCATGTCAAAGCCAATAGGCAGCTGAGCTGAATACCAAATGTGATGTCTAATATCATGTCAAAGCCAATAGGCAGCTGAGCTGAATACAAAATGTAATATATAACATCATGTCAAAGCCAATAGGCAGCTAAGCTGGATACAAAATGCAATGTCTAATATCATGTCAAAGCCAATAGGCAGAATACAGAATGTAATGGCTAATGCAATGTCAAAGCCAATAGGCGGCGAAACTGGATACAGAAAGTAATGGCTAATGCCATGTCAAAGCCAATAGGCGGCTAAACTGAACAAAACATACCATGTGCTACTGGTGAACATTGAGCAACTAATATGCGCAGTGGTGAAACACAAAGTCATTGGTCAAACAAAATTAATCGCATGACATTCCGCCCTTTGACCAATGAATTTTTGTTTCACATATCTCTTGTTTCAAACAAAAACAAAAAACAAAAAACATTAGCACAAACAAAAACATTATCAGCAAGTCAGATTTGAATGATCAAAACAATCCCTGTAAAGCAATAGAAGTGGATTAGCATATAGATGCCATAACCTTTCACCTCAGATACATCTAAACAGAAAAGACTGAATGAGATTATAGTGTCTCTAATTCAACAGTGTTAGCAATTTGATGTGGCATGAGTTCTACTCATGTAAAGGTGCACGGTCCATCTGAAAGGTTTGCTGGAAGGTAAGCAAAAGTCAGAGTTCCACACAAGAAGGAAAAAAAAACACAGCTTAGTTCCAGTGCAATCAAACAAGTTGAACTTGAACTGAAGGTGCAGTTTGCGCAAAATGGATCCATGGTGCTGGCACTTTACTCAGCCAGGTTCAGGTTGGGGGTTCGGTCCCTTCCCCGACCCCACACGCACACGCCCGAAGGGGGACCACACAGCACACTCAGGGACAGTGGCGAAACGTGGTAGGATCTGCAAAAGAAACAAGTATGACTTTTCTTGCAAATAACATTTGTCATTTAAACTGCACCCTTCCTCTTTCTTTCCCTGTTTTATAATCAGCAGGACGTTTTTGGGGCCCTTTGTTATAATTTCTGCAGATTCTGGAGGGTCACTTAGGGCTTCAACCCACACCTCAACACTGAGGTTTTTATCTGCTGCACCACAGCTTCCCTTTTCTTGCACTGTCAGAAGGGCTGGGGCAGACTCATTCTTTACCAAACCTCCATTCACTGCACTTTTGACAAGTTGGGCCATTCTGTCTCCAATTTGTATGAATGAATCAGATTCTTTTCTGGTTATCAGCATAATTTCGATTTCTCCTTGGTAATTTGCAGCAATCACTCTCCCTAAAACCTGCTCAATTTGCCATTTCTGTTCGGGTAACTTTCCTCTCCCCAACTGCTCTGTGACTGCTTGCATGACAGATTGCTTTTGTGCGTGCTGCACAATTTTTATCAAATCTAGGGGAATGTGCATCTCTCTCATCTCTGCCCACCTGTAAGTGGCTTTTTCTCCCAGCTGTTCACATTTCTGGGGCACCCACTTAGCCATCCCCACTAAGGCAGAATTCTGGGTGTACACTTCTCTCTCTGAATTTTTCTCATTAACATCTGCAAGGGAATTGAACCAGTTAGGTGCAAGCCATGCGGAAAACCAAACAGCTAAAACATTGGCAATGAACCAAGAATCAGTGTAAAAATGACACATCTCACGTAGCTCTTGCTTTAAAATCTGACACACATTGTACAACGCTGTTCCTTCTCCTGTGCCAGAAAATAACATTTCAGTCAATGAATCATTAGTAAAACAAACATGCTTTTTATCTTCAGTGAACACAAATTCAAATGGTGCACACAATTTCACTAGTGACTCTTTTACCTGTGGTATTCTAGCCCTGTCTTGCAAGTACCAGATCCAGTGTATGATCCTAGCTAGGGGCACTCTTTTCTTTCCCTGTTCATGATTTACATGTACATAAGTATTTCCTTCTTGCACTGCGCAGAAACCTAAAGTCTGCATTATTTCATTTACCAAATCACAAGCGCGCAGCTGCATATTATTTTTCACAGTGACCATATACCAAAGTGTTAGGATTTCACTCAAATGAGGGCTATTCAGTTTCCAAAAATCAAACAAGCTAATGAAACTTGGTGTCTCTTGCTTAGTGCAAACAGTAAGAAGCTCTAAAATCTTTCTTTTTACTTCATTTTGCAAGGGTAACTCGTAAATCACATTCTGAGCTCTCTCGTTCTCGTCCGTGTTATCAGTTAAGGAATGCACTTTGACTGCCAAAAAACCTGGCTCACAGGGAGGCTCAGAGCAGCCCGAAGCTGTCTTAACCCCCTCATTACTGGAATGGGAAAAGAAAGATTCTTCTAAAACAGCATTTTTATAACTTTCAGCATTATCTTGAATTAATGTATTCTGGCTAATTTGCTCACGTAAATTCACATTTTCATGTTCCAACTGCCTACATTTCTCCTGCATTTCTCTGTAAGCAGATAAAGGGTATCCAAACCTTTCTGTCATCATTGCTTCCAAAAGGCACATTTTCTAAATATGCTTCATCACAACAAAAAGTATTTCTCAGAGCACCATCAGGCAGTTTAGCTACACATACATTTTCAAACATGGTCTGCCGTGCTTCTGTAATTCTCCAAACAACAGAAATCAATTCACAGTTTTTCATAGCACCATCGGGCAGTTTAGCTACACATGCATTTTCAAACATGGTCTGCCGTGCTTCTGTGATTCTCCAAACAACAAAAAACAATTTCTGTAATTCTCCAAACAACAAAAACAATTACACTTTTAAAGTGTGCACGTAGAAATCTATTAATTCGTCAACACCCCTTAACCGCCCCACTCCTGGTACCAAATGTAGTGCTTCTGTTCTTATCTCGTTTTCAGCACTTACATAACATATCAAGAATGCACTTCTGAGTTCAAAGAAGACTTTTATTGTTGTTAATTCTTCCCCAACCGCAATTTCGTAAGAAGCGAATTAGTAGATTTCAAGCACACTTTCAATGAAAACACAGTTGCAATGTATACAGCAGGTTATATTTATAAGATATTGAATGCAAAGCAAAACAAATACTTCACCGTGTGAGAAACTATTTACAGCTTCATCTTTCTAGGGTCTGCAAGCTGATGACTCCTGTCAGCTGCGAGAAAGAGATTTATCTACCCACACGGGATGCTGGCAACTGGCGCCAAGTTCCAGCACGAAGTCAGGCAGATTCTAATCTAATTCTCTGAAGCCTCTGTCATCCGTTACAAAGGTGTGCCCCCTCCTCTCAGACTCGGGAAAACTACGCAAGCCTTTGGAGATTGGCCAGATCTCCTAGACTGCTCCTCTTCCCAGGCTTGAGCCTAAAGGAAAAACACCACCTGTACTCTCTCTTATCAGGTCTAGTCTGGTGTGAGGAAAACATCTTGGTTCATCTTGTACAAAAACACAGCTTGGAAAAATACAGCTTGGATTCTCAACTGCAATGTCTAACTCTACGTTAAAGGCAATAGGCAGCTAACCTAAATATCAAATGCAATATCTAATGTCATGTCAAAGCCAATAGGCAGCTGAGCTGAATACCAAATGTGATGTCTAATATCATGTCAAAGCCAATAGGCAGCTGAGCTGAATACAAAATGTAATATATAATATCATGTCAAAGCCAATAGGCAGCTAAGCTGGATACAAAATGCAATGTCTAATATCATGTCAAAGCCAATAGGCAGAATACAGAATGTAATGGCTAATGCAATGTCAAAGCCAATAGGCGGCGAAACTGGATACAGAAAGTAATGGCTAATGCCATGTCAAAGCCAATAGGCGGCTAAACTGAACAAAAGATACCATGTGCTACTGGTGAACATTGAGCAGCTAATATGCGCAGTGGTGAAACACAAAGTCATTGGTCAAACAAAATTAATCGCATGACACCAATGTACTATGTACTACTGCACTCTATGCGACTCTACTCTGCATCACTCCACTCTACAGCACTTCGCTCTACTCTGAACCACTCTACACTACGCCACTGCACTCCCTGCAACATGAGTCTACTCTGCAATCTATGCCACTGCACCACTCTACACTACTGCTCTCTCTGCTACTCCATTGTATGCCACTCTACTCCACTGCACTCTATGCCACTCTACTCTGTCCCACGCCACTCCATGCCACTGCACTCTAAACGACTGCACTCTACGCTAACGCACTTTAAACAACTGCACTGTACCCCACTGCACTGTACTTTGCACCACTGGGCTCTACGCCACTGCTCCTATGCCACTCTACTCCACTCCACACAATTATGCCACTAACTTTAAGCCATGCTGAACAGCAGCTACTCTGGTGTATAACATGGCTAATGGCTAAAACACATTAGCAAAGTCAATAACTCTTTCGTAGATGAGACCTATTGGCTTTGCCAATGTTTGTTAGTACTATGAGGTACTTGAAAGAACTGTGAAAAATACAATTACATCATAATAAAGGCTGCTACAAAATGCGCAAATACATTTTGGTTAGATTAAAAAAAAAGTGCTTCTCAAATACAGATTTGAATAATATACAGTTTATACTTAGTACTAAAAAAAATTATAACACTCCATTATAACCACACACTCCACAGCTCACCTTGGAACACCATTACAACACCTCTCTAAAAGAAATATCTTTGCCATCAGAAAACTTCAAGTGACTCCTTTTAGTAAAGTCAATGAAGGTTTTCAAGCCCCTTTGCATTTGCAGATTTACCAGTTGGGCACATTTGCATGTCCTTAGGGAAGGAGACCCCCTGTCAAGAAGGTCTGATTCTTATCTGTCTGCCCCTCCCTCAGAGCACAGGAGACTCCCAGCCTTTCAGTCCAGCTGGGGAAACTGATCTGCCCGTAATTTCGCCCTGCCTCCGTTGCCCTTTAGGTGAAAGGCTAAAATAACGGACAAATGCCGTCCGTTAAGGCTTTCATCACGGACAACGGACAGCAGGGCGAAATTACAGACAGTCCGTGAAATTTACGGACGGGTGGTCACCCTACGAGGAAGGGGCGACTGTTGTAACGTGAATCACAGTCACGTTGTTCACGAGCCAGCACGTCTCTTGGATTCCACAGCGCATGAGGAAACATAGAATGTTGTGGGTTGAGGATTCGGGGGTTTGACATTTAAGGAGAAGATGCAGAGTGGATCCAGAGGTATTACGTGTCTGGGGCTGTAAGTAAAGAACCTAATTTAAGCTGTCCTGACTCGATTACTACAGAAATTGGCGACGAGCTGGCACAGCCCTGGACATGCTGACCTGTCAGTGGGGATTCATTCACCAGCTGTGAGGAAATGACGGAGATTTGTTCACCAGCTGTGAGGAAACGACAGAGGGTTATGTAAGACTTGTCATGTCATGATTAATTGTTCAAAAGTGATGTGCGTTGGCCTGCGTTGATCCTGCATTACGCTTTGAAATACAAGGTGTAGGAAGTTGGCTCTGTATGTGCTATTTCAAAGTAAGGAATAGCATGCACAGAGTCCAAGGGTTCCCCTTAGAGGTAAAATAGTGGTAAAAATAGATAATACCAATGCTCTATTTTGTGGTAGTGTGGTCGAGCAGTAGGCTTATCCAAGGAGTAGTGTTAAGCATTTGTTGTACATACACATAGACAATAAATGAGGTACACACACTCAGAGACAAATCCAGCCAATAGGTTTTTATATAGAAAAATATCTTTTCTTAGTTTATTTTAAGAACCACAGGTTCAAATTCTACATGTAATATCTCATTCGAAAGGTATTGCAGGTAAGTACTTTAGGAACTTCAAATCATCAAAATTGCATGTATACTTTTCAAGTTATTCACAAATAGCTGTTTTAAAAGTGGACACTTAGTGCAATTTTCACAGTTCCTAGGGGAGGTAAGTATTTGTTAGGTTAACCAGGTAAGTAAGACACTTACAGGGCTCAGTTCTTGGTCCAAGGTAGCCCACTGTTGGGGGTTCAGAGCAACCCCAAAGTCACCACACCAGCAGCTCAGGGCCGGTCAGGTGCAGAGTTCAAAGTGGTGCCCAAAACACATAGGCTAGAATGGAGAGAAGGGGGTGCCCCGGTTCCGGTCTGCTTGCAGGTAAGTACCCGCGTCTTCGGAGGGCAGACCAGGGGGGGTTTTGTAGGGCACCGGGGGGGACACAAGCCCACACAGAAATTTCACCCTCAGCAGCGCGGGGGCGGCCGGGTGCAGTGTAGAAACAAGCGTCGGGTTTGTATTGGAAGTCAATGGGAGATCTCGGGATCTCTTCAGCGCTGCAGGCAGGCAAGGGGGGGGTTCCTCGGGGAAACCTCCACTTGGGCAAGGGAGAGGGACTCCTGGGGGTCACTCCTCCAGTGAAAGTCCGGTCCTTCAGGTCCTGGGGGCTGCGGGTGCAGGGTCTCTCCCAGGTGTCGGGACTTTGGATTCAAAGGGTCGCGGTCAGGGGAAGCCTCGGGATTCCCTCTGCAGGCGGCGCTGTGGGGGCTCAGGGGGGACAGGTTTTTGTACTCACAGTCTCAGAGTAGTCCTGGGGTCCCTCCTGAGGTGTTGGATCGCCACCAGCCGAGTCGGGGTCGCCGGGTGCAGTGTTGCAAGTCTCACGCTTCTTGCGGGGAGCTTGCAGGGTTCTTTAAAGCTGCTGGAAACAAAGTTGCAGCTTTTCTTGGAGCAGGTCCGCTGTCCTCGGGAGTTTCTTGTCTTTTCGAAGCAGGGGCAGTCCTCAGAGGATGTCGAGGTCGCTGGTCCCTTTGGAAGGCGTCGCTGGAGCAGGATCTTTGGAAGGCAGGAGACAGGCCGGTGAGTTTCTGGAGCCAAGGCAGTTGTCGTCTTCTGGTCTTCCTCTGCAGGGGTTTCAGCTAGGCAGTCCTTCTTCTTGTAGTTGCAGGAATCTAATTTTCTAGGGTTCAGGGTAGCCCTTAAATACTAAATTTAAGGGCGTGTTTAGGTCTGGGGGGTTAGTAGCCAATGGCTACTAGCCCTGAGGGTGGGTACACCCTCTTTGTGCCTCCTCCCAAGGGGAGGGGGTCACAATCCTAACCCTATTGGGGGAATCCTCCATCTGCAAGATGGAGGATTTCTAAAAGTCAGAGTCACCTCAGCTCAGGACACCTTAGGGGCTGTCCTGACTGGCCAGTGACTCCTCCTTGTTTTTCTCATTATTTTCTCCGGCCTTGCCGCCAAAAGTGGGGCCTGGCCGGAGGGGGCGGGCAACTCCACTAGCTGGAGTGTCCTGCTGGGTTGGCACAAAGGAGGTGAGCCTTTGAGGCTCACCGCCAGGTGTGACAATTCCTGCCTGGGGGAGGTGTTAGCATCTCCACCCAGTGCAGGCTTTGTTACTGGCCTCAGAGTGACAAAGGCACTCTCCCCATGGGGCCAGCACATGTCTCGGTTTGTGGCAGGCTGCTAAAACTAGTCAGCCTACACAGATAGTCGGTTAAGTTTCAGGGGGCACCTCTAAGGTGCCCTCTGGGGTGTATTTTACAATAAAATGTACACTGGCATCAGTGTGCATTTATTGTGCTGAGAAGTTTGATACCAAACTTCCCAGTTTTCAGTGTAGCCATTATGGTGCTGTGGAGTTCGTGTTTGACAGGCTCCCAGACCATATACTCTTATGGCTACCCTGCACTTACAATGTCTAAGGTTTTGTTTAGACACTGTAGGGGTACCATGCTCATGCACTGGTACCCTCACCTATGGTATAGTGCACCCTGCCTTAGGGCTGTAAGGCCTGCTAGAGGGGTGTCTTACCTATACTGCATAGGCAGTGAGAGGCTGGCATGGCACCCTGAGGGGAGTGCCATGTCGACTTACTCATTTTGTTCTCACTAGCACCCACAGGCTTGTAAGCAGTGTGTCTGTGCTGAGTGAGGGGTCTCTAGGGTGGCATAAGACATGCTGCAGCCTTAGAGACCTTCCTTGGCATCAGGGCCCTTGGTACTAGAAGTACCAGTTACAAGGGACTTATCTGAATGCCAGGGTGTGCCAATTGTGGATACAATGGTACATTTTAGGTGAAGGAACACTGGTGCTGGGGCCTGGTTAGCAGGGTCCCAGCACTCTTCTCAGTCAAGTCAGCATCAGTATCAGGCAAAAAGTGGGGGGTAACTGCAACAGGGAGCCATTTCTTTACACAAGCCCCCCCCAGCCCACAGGCCAGGAGACTCAGCCCAAGCTGGGAGAGTCTTCCTAGTCTGTCAGGCGAGGAAGAGTAGGAGAAATAGGCTGGTTAGTTGCAGGGCCTACTCTGCCTTACATCCTTCTGTTCAGGTCATTCCCTTTGGGGAACTGACCTACTTCCACAGTGATAGGACCTAGTCTGAATTGCCTCTTGTCTGCCTCTTCAATGTCTCCACCCATTCTTTCTATCTTGGTCTTAGAGGTATCCACCTCTGCTAACCTTATCTTGGCCAGGGTTACCCCTAGCTTACCCAGAGAGGTTACCCAGAGCTGGAGTAACCCCACCATGACCAATAGGGTCAGGGGGCCTAACTTGCTATTTGGCATGGGGTCAGACCACCATGCTAAGGATAGTGCAGCCATAAAGGCTAACACCCAGCAGAGGCCACTGACAGTTGTCAGTGCCCAGAACCACACCTTTAGCTCTTCACCTAAAAGGGAAGGGGCTAAGTTACAGGCTTCTTTGGGTTCAGGTTGCCTGTCTGCTGTATTGGAGTGGGGGGTTACCACATCTTGTAGTAAACACCCTTCTTCCACTCTTTCTTCTGTTAGCTGAGGAGCCACCCACTCAGGTTTAACAGTTGCCTGACTAGCCAGGACTTCTTGTGGGTCAGGTTGGACTTTATCAGGGCCATTTTTGGAGTTCTCCCCTACTGGAGCAGAATCTCCTTGGCTTGCTGTAACCTTGGCTAAAGGTTGTCCACCCTTCCTACTCTGTTTTCTTTTCTTCTTTTTCTGGGGCCTGCTTGCATTTACTGCAGAGGCAGGACTTCCAGAATCCTTGGGAGAGGACTGGCACTGGACCAGTTCCTCTCTTGAGCTCTGACTAACCTCTGGGTAGTCATTTCCAAGGAGACAATCAAGGGGGAGGTCTGTACTGACTACTACCCTTCTCCAGCTAAGAGTGCCACCCACTTCTATGGGCACTAAAGCCACAGGCCTCTTAGTGACCCTGTCTAGGCTAACTCTTACCCTGGCAGTCTCACCTGGGATGTACTGGTTTGAGAGCACCAGCCTGTCATGCACAATAGTGTGACTGGCACAAGTGTCTCTCAGGGCAGTGGTTGGGATTCCATTCACCAGTAGGTGGTGGAAGTGTCTACTTCCCTCTGGAATCTCCAACTCACCTGTTGGGCCCTGTTTCCAGTTGAAGGCTAGGAAGACCTCCTCATCTGAGGAGTCATCTCCCATGGCTACACTGGTTACCCCTGGAATTTTGTTCTGGGGTTTGTTTTTGGGACAAGAAGTGTCCTTGGTGTGGTGCCCAGACTGTTTACAGTTGTGGCACCATGCCTTAGTGGCATCCCAGTTCTTACCCTGGTACCCACCTTGGTTTTGGGTTGTGTCTTGGGGCCCACCCACCTGTTCTGGTTTTTGGGGGCCTACAGAGGACTCTTTTTCTTTGTTTCTAGTGTCACCCACTTTCTCCTGGGGAGTTTTTGTAACCCCTTTCTTTTGGTCACCCCCAGTGGAAGTTTTGGTTACTCTAGTCTTGACCCAGTGGTCTGCCTTCTTTCCCAATTCTTGGGGAGAAATTGGACCTAGGTCTACCAGATACTGATGCAACTTTTCATTGAAGCAGTTACTTAAAATGTGTTCTTTCATAAACAAATTATAAAGCCCAACATAGTTACACACTTCATTTCCAGTTAACCAACCATCCAGTGTTTTGACTGAGTAGTCTACAAAATCAACCCAGGTCTGGCTCGAGGATTTTTGAGCCCCCCTGAATCTAATTCTATACTCCTCAGTGGAGAATCCAAAGCCCTCAATCAGGGTACCCTTCATGAGGTCATAAGATTCTGCATCTTTTCCAGAGAGTGTGAGGAGTCTATCCCTACACTTTCCAGTGAACATTTCCCAAAGGAGAGCACCCCAGTGAGATCTGTTTACTTTTCTGGTTACACAAGCCCTCTCAAAAGCTGTGAACCATTTGGTGATGTCATCACCATCTTCATATTTTGTTACAATCCCTTTGGGGATTTTTAGGATGTCAGGAGAATCTCTGACCCTATTTAAGTTGCTGCCACCATCGATGGGACCTAGGCCCATCTCTTTTCTTTCCCTTTCTATGGCTAGGAGCTGCTTTTCCAAAGCCAATCTTTTGACCATCCTGGCTAACAGGGGGTCATCTTCACTGGAGTTATCCTCAGTGATTTCAGAGGTGTTGGTCTCTCCTGTGAGGGAACCAGCATCTCTGACTATTATTTTTGGAGTCAGGGTTTGAGGGACCCTGTTCTCCCTAGATAGGACTGGTAGGGGGGAATTTTCCTCCTGGTCACTATCCTCTTCCTCTGAGTTGCCACCCTCAGAGGGGTTGGCCTTTTCAAACTCTGCCAAAAGCTCCTGGAGCTGTATTTTGGTAGGTTTGGGGCCCATTGTTATTTTCTTTATTTTACAGAGTGACCTTAGCTCCCTCATCTTAAGATGGAGGTAAGGTGTGGTGTCGAGTTCCACCACAGTCACATCTGTGCTAGACATTTTGCTTCTAAAAGTTGGAATACTTTTTAAGAATCTACAACTGGTTCTAGAATCTAATTCAAACTTTTACAAACTTTTAAACTCTAAAAGAAATGCTAAACAGGATCTAACACAAGGCCCTAGCAGGTCTTTTAAGAATTTAGAAAACTTTTCAAATTGCAAAAATCAATTTCTAATGACAATTTTGGAATTTGTCGTGTGATCAGGTATTGGCTGAGTAGTCCAGCAAATGCAAAGTCTTGTACCCCACCGCTGATCCACCAATGTAGGAAGTTGGCTCTGTATGTGCTATTTCAAAGTAAGGAATAGCATGCACAGAGTCCAAGGGTTCCCCTTAGAGGTAAAATAGTGGTAAAAATAGATAATACCAATGCTCTATTTTGTGGTAGTGTGGTCGAGCAGTAGGCTTATCCAAGGAGTAGTGTTAAGCATTTGTTGTACATACACATAGACAATAAATGAGGTACACACACTCAGAGACAAATCCAGCCAATAGGTTTTTATATAGAAAAATATCTTTTCTTAGTTTATTTTAAGAACCACAGGTTCAAATTCTACATGTAATATCTCATTCGAAAGGTATTGCAGGTAAGTACTTTAGGAACTTCAAATCATCAAAATTGCATGTATACTTTTCAAGTTATTCACAAATAGCTGTTTTAAAAGTGGACACTTAGTGCAATTTTCACAGTTCCTAGGGGAGGTAAGTATTTGTTAGGTTAACCAGGTAAGTAAGACACTTACAGGGCTCAGTTCTTGGTCCAAGGTAGCCCACTGTTGGGGGTTCAGAGCAACCCCAAAGTCACCACACCAGCAGCTCAGGGCCGGTCAGGTGCAGAGTTCAAAGTGGTGCCCAAAACACATAGGCTAGAATGGAGAGAAGGGGGTGCCCCGGTTCCGGTCTGCTTGCAGGTAAGTACCCGCGTCTTCGGAGGGCAGACCAGGGGGGGTTTTGTAGGGCACCGGGGGGGACACAAGCCCACACAGAAATTTCACCCTCAGCAGCGCGGGGGCGGCCGGGTGCAGTGTAGAAACAAGCGTCGGGTTTGTATTGGAAGTCAATGGGAGATCTCGGGATCTCTTCAGCGCTGCAGGCAGGCAAGGGGGGGGTTCCTCGGGGAAACCTCCACTTGGGCAAGGGAGAGGGACTCCTGGGGGTCACTCCTCCAGTGAAAGTCCGGTCCTTCAGGTCCTGGGGGCTGCGGGTGCAGGGTCTCTCCCAGGTGTCGGGACTTTGGATTCAAAGGGTCGCGGTCAGGGGAAGCCTCGGGATTCCCTCTGCAGGCGGCGCTGTGGGGGCTCAGGGGGGACAGGTTTTTGTACTCACAGTCTCAGAGTAGTCCTGGGGTCCCTCCTGAGGTGTTGGATCGCCACCAGCCGAGTCGGGGTCGCCGGGTGCAGTGTTGCAAGTCTCACGCTTCTTGCGGGGAGCTTGCAGGGTTCTTTAAAGCTGCTGGAAACAAAGTTGCAGCTTTTCTTGGAGCAGGTCCGCTGTCCTCGGGAGTTTCTTGTTTTTTCGAAGCAGGGGCAGTCCTCAGAGGATGTCGAGGTCGCTGGTCCCTTTGGAAGGCGTCGCTGGAGCAGGATCTTTGGAAGGCAGGAGACAGGCCGGTGAGTTTCTGGAGCCAAGGCAGTTGTCGTCTTCTGGTCTTCCTCTGCAGGGGTTTCAGCTAGGCAGTCCTTCTTCTTGTAGTTGCAGGAATCTAATTTTCTAGGGTTCAGGGTAGCCCTTAAATACTAAATTTAAGGGCGTGTTTAGGTCTGGGGGGTTAGTAGCCAATGGCTACTAGCCCTGAGGGTGGGTACACCCTCTTTGTGCCTCCTCCCAAGGGGAGGGGGTCACAATCCTAACCCTATTGGGGGAATCCTCCATCTGCAAGATGGAGGATTTCTAAAAGTCAGAGTCACCTCAGCTCAGGACACCTTAGGGGCTGTCCTGACTGGCCAGTGACTCCTCCTTGTTTTTCTCATTATTTTCTCCGGCCTTGCCGCCAAAAGTGGGGCCTGGCCGGAGGGGGCGGGCAACTCCACTAGCTGGAGTGTCCTGCTGGGTTGGCACAAAGGAGGTGAGCCTTTGAGGCTCACCGCCAGGTGTGACAATTCCTGCCTGGGGGAGGTGTTAGCATCTCCACCCAGTGCAGGCTTTGTTACTGGCCTCAGAGTGACAAAGGCACTCTCCCCATGGGGCCAGCACATGTCTCGGTTTGTGGCAGGCTGCTAAAACTAGTCAGCCTACACAGATAGTCGGTTAAGTTTCAGGGGGCACCTCTAAGGTGCCCTCTGGGGTGTATTTTACAATAAAATGTACACTGGCATCAGTGTGCATTTATTGTGCTGAGAAGTTTGATACCAAACTTCCTAGTTTTCAGTGTAGCCATTATGGTGCTGTGGAGTTCGTGTTTGACAGGCTCCCAGACCATATACTCTTATGGCTACCCTGCACTTACAATGTCTAAGGTTTTGTTTAGACACTGTAGGGGTACCATGCTCATGCACTGGTACCCTCACCTATGGTATAGTGCACCCTGCCTTAGGGCTGTAAGGCCTGCTAGAGGGGTGTCTTACCTATACTGCATAGGCAGTGAGAGGCTGGCATGGCACCCTGAGGGGAGTGCCATGTCGACTTACTCATTTTGTTCTCACTAGCACCCACAGGCTTGTAAGCAGTGTGTCTGTGCTGAGTGAGGGGTCTCTAGGGTGGCATAAGACATGCTGCAGCCTTAGAGACCTTCCTTGGCATCAGGGCCCTTGGTACTAGAAGTACCAGTTACAAGGGACTTATCTGAATGCCAGGGTGTGCCAATTGTGGATACAATGGTACATTTTAGGTGAAGGAACACTGGTGCTGGGGCCTGGTTAGCAGGGTCCCAGCACTCTTCTCAGTCAAGTCAGCATCAGTATCAGGCAAAAAGTGGGGGGTAACTGCAACAGGGAGCCATTTCTTTACACAAGGTGCGCACATTCCTATGACCAAGGAATCAGTGTGGAGGCTGTTATTGACAGACTTATTCACTAATGCGCACAGCTGCTGATATTATACATTTATGGGGATCAATTAATTCTGTGATCATTCAAGGAACACTGCTACATTGTTAATACGCGTGCGCCATCTACTGGCACAAATCAATATGTGCACACACATGCTTTGAATAAATTACAGGCCAACGATCCTACAGTGAATGCTTCTATATATTTAACATCCAATTTTGTACTTTTGAATACGTCAAACACAATTTTGGGATTAAGTAAGCTGCAGGAAGTACATTATATTCAATCTTTTGTTCTCAAGCTTCTCAACAAACATGTGTGCATTAAATACATTAAATTTAACTCATCCACAACCATTTTTACCTGCAAATGGTGAACCCACTATGCCTTGGAAGGAATGGAAAGAATACTTTTGCAATTATATTGACACTTTTGAAGAAGATTTCTCTCCTGAGAAAAAGAAGAAGGTATTACTATATTGGAGAAGTGTGGCACAATGGTTAGAGCGGCAGACCCTGAAGCAGAGATCTGGCTCAAGACCAGGGTTCAAGTCCCGCTTCGGCAGGTCTTGGGCTCAATTCCCTTGGACCAAATAATTCTCGCCTCGGTGCCTAATCTAATTAATGGGTCCCACTCTACAACTCTGGGCAATAGCTTGCTTAATCTCCACAACGGCCCCAACAGCGCTTGGATGCCTGGCTTCACCCTGGGGGTGCCCAGGAGTGGGCACCTCACAGGGAAAAGCCAGGAGGGGTTCCATAGCGGTATGAGTACAGCGCCTTGAGACCCTAACGGGTGAGTAGTGCGCTATACAAGTGCAAAATTTACATTTATATTGCTTAGGTCCAGAAGGGCTTAAGATGTACAACCAAGTAGAAAAGAAACCACGAGAGGGTGGAGATGTATTTATGTATGCATTAGAAGACCTTGATTCAAATTTTTCACCTATCGTGTGTGTTGCTGTGGATAGGTACAAGTTTTTCCAGAGAAAGCAGGGTAAATCTGAAAGCGTTAATGACTATGTGGCAGCACTTCGTAATCTAGCATTAACATGTTGTTTTGGATCTCTGCATGAAGAACTAATTCGTGACCAAATCATTATGCATGCAAGCAATCCAAATATTCAGGATAAATTGTGGGTCAACGGTGAAGCACCCTTAAAAGAGGTAATAGCTATGGTAAAGAAAGCGGAACTCACAGGAAGATGTGCCAAAGCAGTTATGGATGAAAAACAGGAAGTAAAAGAAGTTAACAAAATTTCAAGTACAAAATACAGGAAAGTGGATGAAGATAAGAAAGGTCTGCAAGAAGACACGAACACCAGACGTAAAGTTGTTGGAGATTTTAAAACTATAAATGTGGGTCAAAAAAGGTGTTACAGGTGTGGGAGCACTGACCATTTAGCATTCTTTAAGAAATGTCCTGCAAGAAATCAAAAGTGTTCCCATTGTAATGTGGTAGGTCACTATGCAAAGGTTTGCAGAAGGAAAAACAGCACCAACAAAATGAACGTTAAATGTATTAGGGAGAACAGTGACTCCGATTCTGATGATTATGAGAACACCAATGTACACCATGTTTTTTGCATTGAATATGACATCTTAGATGTAGAGCAAGT
Organism: Pleurodeles waltl; assembly: GCF_031143425.1. Lineage (NCBI taxonomy): Eukaryota > Metazoa > Chordata > Amphibia > Caudata > Salamandridae > Pleurodeles > Pleurodeles waltl. The sequence continues at coordinate 533,795,277 of NC_090451.1, forward strand.
TAAGAGGAGGAAATCTATGTGTGAATTGAATGTTGGGGGGGTGATGATTAATGTAATTGCAGATTCTGGATCACCCTTTACCATAGTGAATGAGGATGTGTGGAAAAACAAAATTGCGGGAGAATTAGGCACACATCTTAACAAATCTGATGTAGTAGCCAAGAGTTATACAGAAAACAGAATTGCATTTTTAGGTTTACGTGAACTAGAATTTCAATTCAAGGATAGAAAGGCCAAGTGCAAATTGTACGTATCTAAAAAGGGACAGTCAGTCTTAGGTTGGGCTGACCAGGGTGAACTAGGAATAATATTAGATCCTAACAACCCTGAACCAGTGTTGTCGGTTCAGAGTAATATCAATATAAAGAAAGAAGAATGGTTTGAGGCATATCCAGAAGTAATTTCTGGGAAGATAGGGAGGCTTAATGATTTTGTACACAAAATAGAATTAAAGTCTTCAGCGATTCCGTGTGTTCATAAAGGCAGGCACATACCTTTGTCCCTTAAAGAGGAGGTTCGCCAAGAATTGGCGAAACTGGAGGAGGATGGCATTATTGAGCAAGTTGAATCAGCTGAATGGATGTCTCCGTTAGTGGTAGTTAGGCGAGCCAATGGGAAGGTAAGATTGTGTGTGGACCTTAGAGAATTACATAAAAACATTCTAGTTGATCAGTATCCATTACCCCGTATTAATGAAATGTTTGCTGCAACAAAAGATGTGGGCTGGTTTTCAACTATTGATTTAAAATCCGCTTATCATCAGGTGCCCTTACACCAGGATAGTAAAAAATACACAACTTTCATAACACCTTTTGGATGTTATCGATTTACCAGGGTACCTTTTGGTTTGGCATCAGGTGCTGCGATGTTCCAGAGGATTATGAGTAACCCCTTTAGTGGAATCGATGAAGTGATGTTTTTTCAAGATGATATCCAGATTATGGGGAAAAATAAGGAGGAGCATGACAACAAGTTGAAACTAGTTTTGGAAACTATTAAGGAAAAGGGGTTAACAATAGAATATAGTAAGTGCAAATTTGCTCAGAATGAAGTGGAATACTTGGGCCATAGTATCAGCAAACATGGCATTAAACCTAAACAAGCTCTAGTGGAAGCCATCAAAGATGTTCCATGTCCAACTGGGAAAGATGATGTAAGAGCTTTTCTGGGCTTAATCAAATTTTATTCTAAGTTCATTATGGACTTTAAAAAAAAAACGTACCATATACGACAACTACTTAAAAACAAAGCAAAATTTATTTGGTCAAAACATTGTCAAAATGCATTTCAAAATTTTAAAAAGGATATTTGTAACGCACAGTTTCTAAAAGGGTTTGACCCAAAATGCAAGGCCATTGTTACAACTGATGCAAGCAATAAAGGGTTGGGTGCGGTATTGACCCAGTGTGACGATGGGAACAAAGAATGGGTTGTTGCCTTTGCATCACGCTCGTTGACTCCAGCTGAAGAAAAATATTCGGTTATAGAACGGGAAACACTGGCTTGTGTTTGGGCGTTGAATCATTTTCGACAATTTGTGTGGGGACTCCATGTATTGTTAAGATCAGATCATAAACCTTTGACAAAAGTGTTAACAACTACAGGCTTGCTAAATGCCTCCCCAAGATTGAGCAGAATGTCAGTAAAATTGTTAGACTTTACGTCTGATGTTCAGTATTGGCCAGGGGTCAAAAACAGAGTAGCAGATTTTTTAAGTAGAATGTCATTACCTGTAAGTGATACAGATGAAGTGTTGGATGATGAAAGATGCGTGGCTGGATTATTTGATGATGGAATGGAAGCCATTTACATACGGAATGGAAAAAGGGCTGGAATAAGGATGAGAAATTAAAAGAAATAGCATGTTACATAAACAAGGGTTGGCCTAACAAAAAAGAACTAGGGACAGATGAAAAAACATTCTGGGAAATAAGAAATGAACTTAGTTTAGAGAATTACATAATGTTCAGATGTGGGAGAGCAGTACCTCCAGTATCTCTTAGGAGGAAAATACTAGATGTATGTCATGAAGGGTATCTTGGAATATCAAAAACTAAACAAAGAGTCAAAAACAAGTATTGGTGGCTGGGTATCGATACACAAATTGAAAGGAAAATACGAGACTGTATGGAGTGTAATAAGTCTGATAAATGCCAGAAAACATTTAAACCACCTCTATCACCCATTATATGTCCTGAGATGTCCTGGGAGAAAATTGGTTTGGATGTAGCAGGTCCGGTGGAATGTAATGAGGGTGAATATAAATACATTCTGGTTGCAGTAGACCATTTTTCAAAATGGCCAGAGAGTGAAATTGTGCATAAGGCAGAATGTGTAAGGATCATTTCATTTTTAGATGGAATTTTTATGAGAGAAGGTCTACCTAAGATATTAATTACTGACAATGGGCCTTAATTTATTGCGGAGAAATTCAAGACATTTTTTAAAAGGAATGGTATCGTTCACAAAACAACCTCTTTGTACCATCCAGAGGTAAATGGTTTAGTGGAACGCTTCAACAGGGTCATCAAAGGTAGCATCCAATTGGCTAAAAGCAATGGTTTGAACTGGGAAAGTGAATTGTATAAGTTAATTTGGGCTTATAGAATTACTCCTAGTAGTGTCACTGAAGAAAGCCCATTCTCTTTGATGAGGGGTCGTGAAGCTATTGGCAAAGATCTTGGTTGGTTATCTTCAGTAAAAAAGGCTGAGTGGTCACCAGAGATAGTGAGAAAGAAAATTAATTTGACCCAGCAAGCATATAAGGAATGGTATGAAAAGAAAATCGGAACCAGAGAATCTAATGTGAAATGGGGAGATTGGGTTAGAGTTAGGAAAGAAAGGAAAGTTTGAAAGGGAGAAAGTAGATTTTCTGAGCCTCTCAGAGTGTGGGAAGTGTTCCGTAACTCAGTTAAGTTAAGCGATGGGAAAGTGTGGCATTTGGGCAGAATCGCAAAGTGTAGGAATGACATACAAGCTGAGAGAGAGACAGTCAAGAATTATGATTGGTTAGAAACTGATGTTGAAGTGGATAAGGAAGTGCCTAATTCAGATGCACAAACTGATAAGAGGGATCAGACTTCATTTCAGGACAATGAAACTTCTGGTGCTCAAAACTTGCAGAATAATACAAACAAGAACAGCCAATCCAATACTGGAAGATTTGGTAGAATCATTTCCAAACCAAAAAGGTTTGATGATTTTGTATGTGTTCATACTACTTAACACCACACAGGTTAGATGAGTTGTTAGTCTGAAGAGTTAGTAGTCATTCATCCATTGTGTTGTGTTTATAAAAATGTTTTTGTTTGTTAGTTCATGTATGTAATAAGATATCAGTTATTAAGTGTATGTTTATTTCAATTTAATGTAAAAGAGGAAGATGTGTTGTAACGTGAATCACAGTCACGTTGTTCACGAGCCAGCATGTCTCTTGGATTCCACAGCGCATGAGGAAACATAGAATGTTGTGGGTTGAGGATTCAGGGGTTTGACAGTTAAGGAGAAGATGCAGAGTGGATCCAGAGGTATTACGTGTCTGGGGCTGTAAATAAAGAACCTAATTTAAGCTGTCCTGACTCGATTACTACAGCGACTAGCCAGGGTGCTACTCATCCCAGCCACGCTCCCAGAGAAACATGGCTAACGCAGGTGCATGACAGAATTTGAGCTTGGGGTGGAGGGAGGAAGCCTCACGAGGGGCAAATCTAAGGGTCGGAAGAATGAACCACTAAAAAATCACTTTCACAATTTATTTCTGTGCACTTGATGACGGAAAGCAGGGTTTAGCTCAGCATATGGACCTCTCTTAAGTTGTTTGTTTTTTTCCTCAGGAGGGAATCATTCTTCTTTGAGCACTATCCCCCACCCCAACATATTTCGGGGATTACAATATAATTGACTACACAAGGAAAAGGGATCATGCTTAAAAAAGGAAATAGCGAGAGGAGAAACAGAATAGGTGATTACTTTTCTTATTCCGAGGATACCGGCTTCAGAGGAAAGAGAAAGAGAAGATTATTCCCTGGAAACGTGCTGTATAATATGAACACTAATTCTCTTTAAAGCACCAGAAAGTAAAAATACCACCACAACCAAGCTTTGTCTCTCTGGGGGTATATGACCATTCCATTTTATTCCCTGGTACCCAGGTACCTCCATTTATAAATGTGAACCTCGGACCTAACCCTGTATTCTGGAGACATTCAACGCTTGTCACAATGTCATGCTAGCCAACATTTTAGAACAAGAAAGTGGGAAATTTTTAACAAAAACGGGGGGTGGACTTTCCCTCAATGATTTCTATTGAAGCAGAAGCAATTTCAGGCTTGAGACGGCTAAAATAAACCAATTTGTGGCTTACAAATCTGGAATTTCCAGCCTGAATCGGGTCTGTTGACATATATGCAATGTACAACTATAGGGACTAGACCTTATAAGGTGTGAAGTGGCTGGACCACCAATACACATTCAAATGACAACTACTGCCACACTCTGTCTCCTTTGTAAACTGTTTGAGACTGTCACCTACTATGAATTAGGGAACTGAATGTGAATAAATCACATCAATAATGTTCAATCAATCAAAATTAGATTTATTGTTTTTTTTTACACATCATAAAGCAAAACAGTATAAATAAAATAGTGTGAAGATAAAAATTATTTAAACATTTGTAAAAGTCATATATTAAAAACATTCCAACAGACAACATAAAACCTAAACTAAAATCCAGCCACGAATGCTCTCAGGTCTTGACTAATTGTCAATATCTTTGTGGCTTTAAAAAAACAAGCTAGGTTTAAAGTAATGTCTCCAGGTTACATTTGCAAGAACAAAACAGGTGGTTGCACTTGGTAAATGTTGCAGGTTTTACCAGAGGGATAATATAGCCCTTCTTCGGTAAAGCATGAAAATAACAAAACATAAAAAAATGCAGAGTATCCTGCTGAGACACATTGTCGAAACCGCATGGTTCAAGGGTGTAAACGTCTTTCCTGCCCCAAGGACAATCAAACAAGTAGCACAGTAAATCCATCCTGAATCTGGTTAATAACAAAACAATCATATTAGTCTTTACAACTGAAAGGTATGGCTCCATTGTCTGAACCAATTTCAACAAATTATATCTTCGTATCTGGTGCATTTGAAGGGCTACTTGTTCTCTAACTGTGGTCATCTGCCTCATAAAATGTTCTCATCCATTTACACCTTAACTATACTCTCACAGGTGTTAAATAATTCAAGCCTACCTAAGCTCTGCAAATTCCTTATTATGCTTAACACTACCAGTGCTTGTGATGGCCAACTACATCACATGCACACCCTGCCTGGTGCGTCTGACGGCCATTGGCCATCACCAGGTAGTGCAAAGCACTGGAGGAGTCTCCCCTCCCCCCGGGGAGATGCAAAATCACTTTTGCATCTCTCCCTGTCCCCCTCTCAGCCATCTGTGACATCAGTGTACCAATAGGCCTGCTGACGTCACATATTTTTCCATCCGGAGCAGAGACACAGTAGGTAAGGCCGATGTCTACTCCAGTATGGCAAAAAAGGCCAAAATAGCCTCCACAGCTTTCAGGGAGGCCTTGTTTGAAAGGAGAGAGTGTCCCCTTTCAAACAAGACCTTCCTGAAAGGGTTTCCTGGCTGTGGATCATGGCCACAATGCGATCCATGGATAAGAAACCCCACTAGACCAGGTATTTGATCTGGGGCGGTTGGCCCTCGTGGTAGTGCCCCACCCCTCGCAGACACATTTAAAAAAAAATACGTTGGTTTTTCCCAGGGGGAGGGGGCGGCTGCCATGATCACCACCCAGGGGTTAAATGCAAAAAATATAAAAAAGTTAAGAGGCAAAATTGACAGGGGGGCGGCACTCCTGCCCACAGGCCGACTCCCTGCAGGGGCTAATTATTTGTATACATCTGTGGTTTCCCTAGGGGCTGCGATCAGCTCCCAGGGAAACAACACATATATAAAAAAATGATATATATATATATATATATATAAATATATAGAGAGAGAGCGAGAGAGACAGAGATATATATATATGTAGAGAGCGAGAAGGAGATCACTTTTTTTATACGTGTGTGGTTTCCCTAGGGGCTGCAATATATATATATATATATATATATATAAATATATATATATATATATATATCTTTCAGGGAACAGTAAAAATGGCAAGATAACTCTTATGATTATGTTCCTGCTAGAGAGAGAGACTGGACTTTGTCTAGTGGCAGTTTTGATGCCATAAAGTATCGCAGAGGGTTAATATGCCTGCTGCAAAGAATAGACCTTTATTTTATGTGGATAGCTGAGTAGATTAGTAAACCTTGCTATTACCAGTGCATAAAAACAAATACAAATGTATGTAAGAGAGGGGCTATGGAGAGATGAGGGGCACTTTTGCTGGGAGGTATCAAGGGAATCCATGAAGGGGGAGAGCTAAAAATGATTGTCGCACTGGACACCATCAGTGCTAAAGTCTGCGATGATGGGAAGGTGGCAAGGTGAAGTAATACTATGTCTTTTTTTTAAGTGTCTTTGGAGGACCTGTTGATTGAGAGAAGATGACAAGGTAAGGTGACCAGTGTTATTTACTGTTGCACACATCATTCACACACACAAACACACACCAACAGTTAAAAAAGAACATATCTGCCTTCTTCATGGGATAGTGTTTTAGAAGGATAGTTTTAGCCAGTAGCAGAGATGGCGTCTCGGTGGTCAACTGTTTGCTCAAGCCATAACTCAGGTTATGGAGGACAGCTCTGAGGCAGGATCAGATACTGAGACCTCGGATACTGAGACAGCATTTGAGGGGGAGGACAATGGAGCAGAAACTGGAAGTGATTTTTCAGCTGGCAGGGTCCTATTCGACGACTCATCTACCAGTGATTCTGAGGGAGACGATGATGACAGTCGTGTTGTCCCTTCTCAAGCACAGTCCGTGCAACAGGAGCAGGTTAGACAAACACAGAGAGTAGGTACGTCTGAAGGCAAGCACAGAGAGAAAGCTCTCTTTGCAGTCCCCCAATTTAGTTCAGCCCCAAATTCCGCCTTTCACTGACGATGTTGGATGTAAAGTCAATACGGCCAACTCTTTGCCAACTGATTACATCCATCTCTTTTTGGATGTTGACTTCCTTGAGCACATTGAGCTGCAAACAAATTTGCATGTTGAACAATTTGTGAGGGAGCATGGAGGCAATATAGGGCACTGGTCTAGGGCACGCCAGTGCACTCCTACTTCGCTAGAGTAGTTGTAGATATTTTTTTACCTTACTCTCGAAAAGGGGTTAGTGGTGAAATCAACCTTGCAGTCTTACTTGTCTACTCGCACCGGTTTGGTAACCCCCATCTTTTCCATGGTACATGAGCAGAGATTGTTTTTTGCTATTGCAGCGCATGCTGCATTTCAATGACAATTCTGCTGCATTGCCCTGGGACCATCTAGACCATAGCAGGTTGTTCAGAATTCTGCCTATTGTGGAACAATTGGATGCCAGGTTTCCAGAGATTTATACTCATGTATATAGCAATTGATGAGTCCTTGATCCTGTTCAAAGGGAAGCTGCTGTTCAGGCACTACATTGCAAGAAAAAGAGCTCGCTATAGCATCAAGCTGTACATTCTGTGTGAGAGCTCTACTGGCTGTGTGTCCAGCTTGAGAGTGTACACAAGGAAAACTCTAAAACCTGTAGGTTGCTCTCCCACGCTAGGAGTCACAGAAAAAATTGTATGGGAGCTTGTCCAGCCAGTCATTCACAAAGGTTATATACAACTGTTATGTGGACAATGCCTATACAGGAGTAGAGCTGTTCAGTGAGCTCTACAAAGCTGGCACTGTGGCCTGTAGTAGAGTTCTTTGTTGTGGCAAAGGATTCCCGCACGATCTTGTTTTCAAGAAGCTTCAGAAATCCCAGAGCACTGTGTTGCGTTAAAACAAACTGCTCACACTCAAGTTCTCAGATAAGCGTGATGTGTACATGCTCACATGATGAGAGCACTTTCCCCGTCACGGTCTGGGGTCAGATGGGCGAAGTTCACAACCCACATGTATACTTAATTACAAGTACATGGGCGGAGTGGACAAGAACGACCAGGTTCTTCAGCCATACAATGTGAGTCGTACAACTTGCACTTGGTTCAAGAAACTGTTTACCCACCTGATCCCTGGAAATTCTGGGTCAATAACCGTGGTGAGAGCCAATTAAGTTAGCCCATCCTAGATACTCCTAGGTGTCTAGTTTAAAAAAATGTACAAGTCAGCTATGTTTCCCTAGGTGCCAACTGAGCTAGGGTCCAAATTCTCATGCTACCCACATTGGAAAAAAGGGTCAGTTTTTAGTGGAAAATACACTGCATCCATGCTTTGGCCCGTATTGTGTCGCGGGCCCTAGGTCTACCCACAGAAGTGATGCACCATTTTTATCGGGGGACATGGGGGAGTGCCAGGTGGAAGGAAGTTTGTGACTCCGTGCAGATTCCAGAACTTTCCATCCCAAAAGTAAGAAAAATTTGTTTTTTTTAATGACAGTTTGAGGTTTGGAAGGCATCCCGAGTCAAAAAACGTGGTGAGAGCCATGCAAGTCAGCCCATGTGTCAAGTTTTGAAACATGTACAGGTTGGCTAGGTTTCCCTAGGTGCCAGCTCAGCTAGGGTCCAAAATCTTGAGCTATCCACATTGGAAAAAAGGGTCAGTTTTCTTGGATAAATGTGCTGCATGCATGTTGCATTTTGGACCGGGTGCTGTCGCCGGCACTAGGTCTACTCAAACAAGTGAGGTACCATTTTTATTGGGTGACCTGGGGGAATACCGGATGGAAGGAAGTTTGTGGCTGCTTGCAGATTCCAGAAATTCCCATCACAGAAATGTGAGGAAAATGTGTTTTTTTAGTCAAACCTTGAGGTTTGCAAGAGATTCAGGATAAAATACAGTGGTGACAGCCACGCAAGTGACCCCCCCTTGGGTACCTCTAGGTGTCTAGTAGCAAGCCAACTCACCCTGGATACCCCTTGGTGTCTAGTATTAAAAAATGTACAGGTTGTCTGGCTGAGGTAGTATCTATAATCTCGAGCTACCTGGAGTCGAAAAAAAAGGGTCCGTTTTCAGGGGAACAATTTGCTGCATCTATGCTGCATTTCTGGCCATTTCCTGTCATAGGCACAAGGTTTACCCACACAAGTGAGATACCATTTTGATCGGGAGACCTAGGAAAAAGCCATGTGGAAGGACGTTTGTGGCTACCAGCAGATTCCAAAACTTTCCATCATGTAAATGTTAGGAAAATGGGTTTCTTTAGTCAAAGTTTGAGGTTTGCAAAGAATGCTGGGTACCAAAAAGTGGTGAGAGCCACACAAGTCAGCCCACCCTGGATAACCCCTATGTGTTTAGTTTTCAAACATGTACAGGTTGGCTAGGTTTCCCTAGGTGCCGACTGAGCTAGGGTCCAAAATCTTGAGCTACCCTCATTGGAAAAAAGGGTCAGTTTTCGGTGGAAAAATGTTTTGCATCCATGTTGTGTTTTGGGCTGTTTCCTGTCACTGGCACTAGGCCTATCCACACAAGTGAGGCACAATTTTTATCAGAAGACCTGGGGCAATGCTGGGTGGAAGGAAGTTTGTTACTCTGTGCAGATTCCAGAACTTCCCATCACAGGAATGTGAGGAAAATGTGTTTTTTGGTCAAAGCTTAATGTTTGCAGGGTGTTTGGGTTCAAAAACATGGTGACAGCCACACAAGTCATCCCACACTAGTTACCCCTAGGTGCCTAGTTTAAAAAAATGTACAGGATGTCTGAGCTAGGGTCCAACATCTCAAGCTACCCACATTGGAACAAAAGGGTCAGTTTTCGGTACAAAAATGTGCTGCACCCATGTTGCATTTTGGGCCATTTCCTGTTGCAGGTACTAGGCCTACCCGCACAAGTGAGGTACCATTTTTATCGGGAGACCTGGGGTAATGCCAGGTAGAATGAAATTTGTAGCTTGCTGCATATTCCAGAACTTTCCATCACAGAAATATAACATAAATGTGTTTTTTACTCACAGTTTGAGGTTTGCAAGGGATTCTGGGTGCAAAAACGAGGTGAGGGCCACACAAGTCAGCCCACTCTGGATACCCTTAGTTTATTAGTTTTTTAAAATGTACAGGTTGGCTAGGTTTCCCTAGGTGCTGGCTGAGCTAGTGACCAAAATCTCGAGCTACACTCATTGGTAAAAAAAGGGTCAGTTTTTGGTAGAAAAATGTGCTGAGTCCATGTTGTGTTTTGGGCCATTTCCTGTTGAAGCACTAGGCGTACCCACTCAAGTGAGGTACCATTTTTATCGGGAGGCCTTTTGGAATGCCGGGTGGAAAGAAGTTTGTGGCTCCCCACAGATTCCAGAACGTTCCATCACAGAAATGTGAGGAAAATGTGTTTTTACAGTCAAAGTTTGAGGTTTGCAAGGGATTCTGTGTAAAAAATGTGGTGGGAGCCACTCAAGTCAGCCTACCCTGAATACCCTTTGGTGCTGAGTTTTCAAAAATATACAGGTTGGCTAGGTTTCCCAAGGTGACGACTGAGCTAGGATCCAAAATCTCAAGCTACCCTCATTGGAAAAATAAGGGTCCGTTTTCGGTGGAAAATGTGCTGCATCTATGTTGGGTTTTGAGACGTTTCCTGTCACGGACACTAGGCCTACTCACACAAGTGAGGTACCATTTTTATTGGGAGACCTGGGGGTTCGCCAGGTGGAAAAAAGTTTGTGATTCTCTGCAGATTCCAGAACTTTCCACCACAGAAATTGAGGAAAATGTATTTTTTTAGTTAAAGTTTGAGGTTTGCAAGGTATTCTAGGTCAAAAAACATGGCTGAGAGCCACATAAGTCATCCAACCCTGAATGCCCGACGGGCCTAATCTTAAAAAATGAATAGGTTTCCTAGGTTTCACTAGGTGTTTGCTGAGCTAAGGTCCAAACTCTGAAGCTACCCACATTGGTAAAAAGGGTCAGTTTTCAGGAGAACAATGTGCTGCGTCCATGTTGCGCTTTGGGCTGTTTCCTGTCACTAGCTATAGGCCTACCCACACAAGTGAGACACAATTTTGTATCAGGAGACCTGGGGGAATGCTGGGTGGAAGGACGTTTGTGACTCAGTGCAGATTCCAGAACTTCCCATCACAGAAATGTGAAGAAAATGTGTTTTTTAATCAAAGCTTAAAATTTGCAAGGTATTTGGGTTCAAAAACATGGTGACAGCCACACAAGTCAGCCCACCCTGGATACCCTTAGGTGCCTAGTTTTAAAGAATGTACAGAATGGCTAGGTTTCACTAGGTGCTGGCTGAGCTAGAGTCCAACATTTCAAGCTACCCACATTGGAACAAAAGGGTCAGTTTTCGATGCAAAAATGTGCTGCACCTATGTTGCAATTTGGGCCATTTCCTGTTGCGTGTACTAGGCTTACCTGCACAAGTGAGGTACCATCTGTATCGGGAGACCTGGGGTAATGGTGGGGCTTGCTGCAGATTCCAGAATTTTCCATCACCGAAATATAAGAAAACTTGTTTTTTTAGTCACAGTTTGAGATTTGCGTGGAATTCTGAGTGAAAAAATTAGATGAGAGCCACACAAGTCAGCCCTCTCTGGATACCCCTAGGTCATTAGTTTTTGAAAATGTACAGGTTGGCTAGGTTTCCCTAGGTGCCGGCTGAGCTAGTGTCCAAAATCTCGAGCTACCTCATTGTTATAAAAAAAAAAAAGGGGGGTCAGTTTTCCGTGGAAAAATGTGCTGAGTCCATTTTGGGTTTTGGGCTGTTTCCTGTTGCCGGCACTAGGCCTACCCACACAAGTGGGGTACCATTTTTTATCGGGAGACCTGGGGGTTCGCCGGGTGGAAGGAAGTTTGTGATTCTCTGCAGATTCCAGAACTTTCAATCATAGAAATTGAGGAAAATGTATTTTTTTAGTCAAAGTTTGAGGTTTGCAAAGTATTCTGGGCAAAAAACATGGCTGAGAGCCACACAAGTCATCATCACTCTGGATACACCGAGCTGCCTAATTTAAAAAAATGTATAGGTTGGCTAGGTTTCCCCTTGGTGCTGGCTGAGCTAGGGTACAAACTCTCAAGTTACTCACATTGGTAAAAAGGGTCAGTTTTCAGGAGAAAAACATGTCCACTGCTCCTAAATGCTATATCCTGTGCTCATTTCAGAACTACATGAGTTTCCTTGACACTAATTTTTCAGTCTGCCTTTGCTATAAGAATTGGGCTATAGTCGGTACTCAATAAAAAATGATTGTATGGTGCAGCTCAGGTGTTTGCTCTGGGTACCTTGGGTTCTTGTAGAACCTACAAACCCTACATATCCCCACAACTAGAAGGGTCTAGAAAATGTAATGTAATGTTATATTGCTTTTGTCAATTTGCCATTGTGACAAAAAGTTACAGATGAAAACGTTGTCACAAATTCTGTTTTTTCCTAAGCATTTTTAATATTTCTTTATTTCAACAGTTATTTTCCTTGGCAAAACTGTGAGGGATCTACACATATGATTTGACCCCTTGCTGAATTCAGAATTGTGTCTAATTTTTTTTAATCTATAGCTTTGCTGAATCATGCATGGGTTTCACACTGTTTTCCACCACAAACTGGAAGTAGGCATAGAGCACAAAGAAATAGGGAAAATTAGAAAAATCCCAAAACTATAGTATAAAATTACAGTTTTGGATTTAGATCTGCATGTTCTTGAAAGCTGGTAAGATGGTGACTTTAGCACAGCAGACCGTTCATGGATGCCATTTTTAGGGGGAAAAACAAGACACTTTTATTTGGATCACTTTTTTCCTATTTTTCTAAAAAGAACTTCAAAATTTTGCTATATTTTGCCTATTTTCCCAGTCCCCTCCAAGGTAATCCACGAACCCTGGGTACTTTTAGAATCCCCGGATGTTGGAAAAAAAGGACACAAATTTGACATGGATATCTTACGTGGAAACAAAAGTTAGAGCCCTAAGCGCTACCTACCCCAAATAGCCAATACAAAATGGGTCAGCACTGACAGGGGGTGGCTTGAGGGATACCCAGCAGTTAAGGGGTTAAGCCAGGGAATTTGATGGGAGAGGTCAAGGGAAAGAAAATCTTTCAAGATTTCTTTGTTCAGCTTAATTGTGTTCTTTGTCTAGATCCCTATCCAAAGGAAAAGTAGGGGAAGTACCATTATATCAGTTACATAGCCTTCTCTCAATTCCTCATGCACTGCAAAAGTTGAGACATTTTGGGGAACACATAACAGTCATCTTAAAAATATTTTCAATGGTCTGCAGCTGGCTCTGTTTGATGTACCCCCAAGATCTCACTCCCATAAGTCACTTTTGAGACACATTTGGTGTAGTAAACCTGCAATAATGCCCTAATAGGTCTTTTCCCCAACCTAGAAGCGAAATTAAAAACTGCTGCATTGGCTCTTTTAAATTCAGCTTTTTCCCATTCACCAAAGAGTGTCAGCTCAGGGATAAATCAAACAGTATACCCAGGTGTTAGAAATTGGGTCTCTAGTTGGCAGAAGTATGCAACCTCTCCAATAGGGACCACAATCCTAGTCAGGGCAAGTCAATGACACAAAATTAACTAACCTGTGCTTACCCTCTGGTAGCATCGCACAGAGCAAGCAGACTACAAACGGATGTAGGAAAAAAAAGCTTGTTTATCAGGTTAATTTAAATCCAGCAGGATACAGATCCAACTTGTAAAAAACAAAATAAGTGCTTTTTCAGACTCAAAAATAAAGCAAGGTTGATGAGCAAATGACAAGATCAAAAGGGTGGTGCTGGGGACTCCTCTGCACGGGTGCCAAAGTTTTTATGGACTCTGGTACTGTCTTGGTTGTGCTCCTAAAGGTGCTTGGCTAAGCAAGGCAAGACCGCACACGTTGACTGACAGCAGTGAGTGGCACGGTTTGGAAAAGCCGCTCGGGTTGACTGAAAGTATCGAACGGCAAAAGGAAAGCAGGCGCGCACCGACAGTTCACAGGTGTAAGCGGCAAAGAATGAATCTTGGGTTACCGGGCAGAGATCGGCAGGCAGCAGGGCAGCACAGCAAAGCCGGGAAGCCGCTCCTGAGATCAGTCAATCCTGGCAGAGTAGCAATCCTGGCACACAGCAATCTTTACTCCAGCAGTGTTTCCTTCAGTCCAGAAGTGCACTGAATTTAGTGGGTCAGGGACCTAGTACTTATACTAGAAAGTGCCTTTGATGTGGGGTGTGACTACAAAAAGTTATTGTGAAGTGCACAGGTCCACCTTTCGAGCCAGCCTTGGCTCCAGACTGTTAGTGGGAGGTGATCAGCCCCTTTGTGTAGGCTCTGGTCACTACCCTTTGAGGTGTAAGTTTGAGCCCTTCCTATCCTCCTCCCAAGGAAGACTCATTAGTATGCAGATGCAGCTAGGTTTCTGAAGGGAATGCACAAGGTGTAGCTGTCACCTAGCCCACCCCAGACAAGAATTGGAGATAGGCTGTAGGGTCACAGGACTGTGAGTGCAGAGGAATGTCCACTTTCTAAAAGTGGCACTTCTAAAATAGTAATATCAAATCTGACTTTACCAGTAAACAGATTTTACCATTCCAATGGTACTAAACATGATGCAGCTACTCCTCTCAGATCAGGAATTAAAGCTTAAAGGTAATATAAGGAATTCCTAATGCTGGCCTATGAGAGTAGCAGGCCTCACAGCAATAGAAAACAAGTTTGGGAGTTTTTCATTACCAGGACATGAAAACGTAAAAATATATGTCCTGCCTTTTACTTACATGGCACTCTGCCCTATGGGATACCTAGGGCCTACATTAGGGGTGGCTTATAAGTAAGAAAAGGGGAGTTTAATGCTTGGCAAGAGGTTTTACATGCCAAGTCGGGTGGCAGTGAGACTGCATACACAGGTTCTGCAGTGGCAGGCCTAAGTCATGTTTACAGGGCTACTCAAGTGGGTGGCACAATCTGTGCTGCAGGCCGACTAGCAACATTCAATTTACAGGCCTTAGGTATATGGTATACCACTTTACAAGAGACTTACATGTAAATTAAATATGACAATTGTGGATACATCAATGTTACCATGATTTAGGGGAGAAGCACATGCACTTTAGCATGGTTAGCAGTGGTAAAGGGCTCATAGTCTTAAGGCCAACAAAAAGATTGTCAGAAAAATAGAAGGAGAAAGGCAAAACGTTTGGGGGTATCACTCAGGGCATGCTCAAGCTTATATACATACAGGGTAAATAAAAAAAGAGGGCTAAAATGCATTCCTGTCTCACCCCTCTACAAATATTACAACAGCAAGTGCATTTGAAATCTGCCACTGTATTAGAATCGAGGTCTTTTAGCTTGTAAACAATATACTGGGCCACCTCTATAGATAACATAAGTTGCTCCACTTTATTCCTGTTTATCTGATCGAAGGCCGAGGTGAAATTCATAAAAGCTAAATAGGTAGAACCTGAGCAGGCAACAGTATATTTGCTTAAACCATAAATAGATTCAGACATTGGTCCATTGTCGACCTGCCTGACCGAAAACCATACTGCATGTAATAGAAAATGTTGCGTTCCTCAGCCCACAACACTATTCTGTCCAAAATGACCTGCCCCATCACATTAACCACTGAATCAAACAGTGAAATAGGCCTATAAAATTGAGGGTTGTCCCTATCACCATTTTTAAATACAGGGACAATGGTAGAGGTGGCCCGTGACTATGGAGGTCGCTCTATGACTGCCGCAATCAGAGTTTGAGTTGGTACTGGGGCCCAGACCTCTATGTTGTTGATGTATAGAGGTGGTGGTATTCCATTAGGTCCTGGGGCCTTATTATTGGTTAAACCTAATATGCCCTTCTTTACTTCATCTAATGTGAATGACAGCTTTGAAATTCCTTACTCCAGAAGTCCCCCAATACAATCATTTGTGGGGGAAATACTGTTATAGGTTACCTCAAAATGAGAAAACAATTATCTTCAGTGATATGTGAGTGATGCTACATTGTCTGGTATGAAAAGAGGATTATTTATTATGCTCCAGACTTTGACACTAAATCTCAACATGCTCACCTCTAATAGATTGTCCCACACTGTGTTCCTTGAGGCATTCTTGCGTTTCACAGTTCCAACTTGAACTTCTTAGGGCAAATCTTGATGAAGGCAGGATCCCTTGGCCTTATCATTCAAGGCACACTTTAAATTCCTTAATGCCTGGGAACACCCTCTGTCAAACCACTTGGGTACAACATTGCACTGCTGGGCATTGGGACATCGAGGAGGACAAACACTGTATGGGGGATAGCTATAAATGACCCCATAATCTATTGCAGATCGTAATTAACGGCCAAAAAGTTTGTGAACTCAGTTTCGCAACTAGACTAAAGGTACTGTTTGAGGAGGAGTCCCTGGAACCCCCTTTCATAACTGAAGTGATTTCATGAGTGCACACTGACTGCTGCTGCAGATACTCAAACACCTGTAGGGGAAAAGAGGAACCACATGTTAAACAAGGTGGAAACCGGATACCACTGAAACTGACAAAGGACCCCTGTGTCTTTGGACAGGTAGACAGAGTATCAACAGACAAGGACCAATCAGAGCCTCTTGAGGGAGGAGACAAGAACGTTAAGGAAGAGTGAGTGGAAGTTGCAGGAAACACAGTGAAGTTCGAGGAGGCAGATTGCTGTAGGCAACCAGTGGGAGAACCGCCAGACGCAGACGGACCAGAGGAGGGAGACACCATCAACCTCAAAGGGATCCAGGATACTTGGACTGAGGAGTGGTGGACATCGCTAGAGGATGCTTAAGAGCCCTCGGCAAATCAGGAGAGTTGCAGTGTAGCAGGTGAGTGATGTGGGGGAGGGTGTGGGATGGCAATTCATGGTGACATGTTCTGCACTTCAAAATCCTTGCTCCGCATTCTCTTTAGTTACTTTAATTATGTGTTGACGCCTTGAATGAAAAAGAAAGCATTGCAAGTCAGCTGCTATGTAAGGGGAACAGGGTGAACCTGACGTGTTCGGTCAGACTGAAAGAGACTGGGTTTTTTTTGGTTTCTCCATTGGATGATAGTAAATCGGATTATGGGGAGCAGGCGCAAAGTGTAAAACAACCAGCTGTCGATGGATTTCGCATGAATACATGAGTATTAGAAACAAGTGGTGCTTCACCAGGGTGACAGAGAGGAGGGACACAGTTGTCTTCAAAAGAAAAGAGTTTACAGCTCTCACACATGAAGGGTTCCACGATGAACATGAATGGAGGTGTTCGTATTTAAAGCTCATGCATGGCCACCAGATTAAACCCAGTACAAGTCACTATTTAAGGGTGTGGTGATGGTCTATAACTAAAGAAATTTCAACATACAAAACTTGTACTTACCACTCTTTCTTTCCAGAGACTACTGGATGCGCCATCTTGAGGGAGAATACCTAAAAAAGTAAGAAAAAGAAACAGGACAACAGTTGCTGCCCAAAGGAGGATGAGCACATCACCCTCCCAAACCACCCAAAACCGTAAAGACGCTGTATAGTTCAACTGTATAGCCAATAAAAATCAAAAATTCAGAGACCTACACAGCCTCTGTGTCCTTATATCCGCCCAGCCCTCCTACAGACTGATTAAAGCTTTCAGGAACTACTTAAGACTACCTAAGCCTTCTCCCCTGACTAGTTACCTTACAAATGCTTCTAATCCCCAAGGGGCTCTCTTACACGGCCTGTGTCAAACATAGTGATAGGTAGACTGGATTATGATTAATAAAGGGGCTCTGTGAAATTGTGACAGCTGAGGTATTCAGAGCAATGGGTCCTGAAACAAAAATAAAGTCAATGATTGTATTACACCCTCTCGGTGTAAAGGTGGGGTTGATATCCTAAACTTTAGAAGAAATAAGGTTGTCAAGGGAAAAAAACAAGATTCAGTTCTCCCAACATTGCATTTAATATTGTACCTTGATGAAAGTGTTCCATATGCAAGCCAAACTGGAACGTACAACAATGAGCTCCATTAACTGATTAAAAAGGATTCCCATAAAGATGAATATAAAAATTTCCTTCAACAATAAGGTTGGCCACAAACTCTTTTGTCCCTTCCAGCTTCGTTAAGTAAGAGCCCAATATGTGGATATTACAAACATCATACTGAGCAGCTTTAGCTTTATAAAGTTCAACAGCAACATTTTCAAGGTCCCTGCAAGAGAAAACGATAATGCCTGAAGAGTAAAAACCTCCATAGAAAGTACTTCCAACCTTCCTTTGGCAGCCAGCGATAGAAAGATAATCAGGCTTTATTTGGGTCTGCCAGCCCAGGGCTAAATAGCGGGAACAAAAAAAGACTTATAGCCCTAAAAACAACACAATTGGTGGTAGCCCATGTTTCCTGTAAGTAAATCATCCACATCTTCTAATAATGTTTATCCAATTCTCATCTTTAAATTTGGTCGCAAACCCTTAAATTTTACAACTTATAAGATTAAGCACATTGAGATTGAATTCCAATAGGTCTGCATCAAGGGGTACAGATGGTGCCTGGGTGTCATTACTCGGTTGGTCATGCACTGCCAGTCAATCACAAACATCAAGGGAACTCAGGGGAGCATATTTGTTGGAGGTGCCTATCTGGTAGAGGGCTAGAAGCTCTCTACATTGATACTAAGCTTGAAACTGTAACCTGTGCCAGGGAACAAGACTCAATGGCTCAGGCTTATTTAAAAAAAAAAAAAACTAAGGAAGGGCTAATATTCAAGAGGAGACGCTGTTATTGTGTGATCGCTCAATGGATGCAATGACTCTCCCAGCAACTAAAGGCCTAGTAAAGTTTATTATCACACTATCCCCCTCAAAATATTTCACATCTTTTTCAATCCAATTCACCCTTCTTACTGAGTTGATCCACCCTCCAACATGTGCCCTCAGAGAAGACTGTAGCCCCAACCAATGGGTTTCCTTGTTCTTCAGTTGGGTGAAACTTTCTGAGATAAGAGGTTTAAACGGGGGCACATTTCCCAATACCACAACGTTTGGTGTAGCTTCTGAGAGTAAATTGATGACAACATTGTTATTGGAAGGGGGCAGGTGCTCATGACTTGAGCTAACAGATTTCCCTGCCTACGGGCCCTGAGTGGTAGGTACAGTACAAGTGTTTAATGCCAAATTAAAAAATGCCTGACCCATCAGTTACAGAAACAGTTTTTCTACCCTCAAGCTCTCGGTGATGGAACAAGCCTGCTGACCAAGGACTGACAGTGAAGGGGACTGCAGCATGATAACCACAATATTATGACATTCTCTCTTCAATTCAAAGGCCCCTCTCCTGGCAAAACAAGGTAAAACAGGGTGAGTAACCACTGGAAGAAGGGCAACTGCTGAAGCTGTATTGATGTTCTAGACAGTTTAAGGTTATTTAGCCCACATTCTATCACAGCCAACCTTATGTGAATCAGCTGCAATTTTACATCCAGGGAACCAATAAGTTTGTCATGAAAAGCATCCAGTAGGGCCTCCTTCTCGTCTTTATCATTGGTGACAGCTTCCCTTGTCGTCTTGTTAGTAGTTACATGGGGGCAACTTCGATTTACTACAAGCATCCACACTCTTCCTTTTCCATGCTGCAACGTTGCCCGATATAGAAACCATCTGTACTTCAGGTTCCAACACAACGGGGACTCTGCAGGACCTAGATGGAGCTCTAGATGTAGGAGAACCAGGAGGATAGTTAGCCAAGCCCCAATCTGTTGATGACAAGGTCACCAGTGCCAATCCCATGCCAGAGGGCATTGGCAATTGCTCGACACGAGACACTGGGGTGAGGGGAAAAGAGAGGAAAGATAGACACTGCGTTCAGCCTGATCAGTTTTTTTTGTTGAGCAATCCCCTGGCACATTGGGGAAAAGGGAGGCATAACTGAGACTGACACCCGGCTGGGTGAAAAAGGCTGCTTTATTGAAAACAGGTGCAACTGTAACTGCCAAACTTAACCTACCCCGCTACCAAAAATACCCAGCTGGGTATTTCTACCCCGCACCCCCCCCCCAAACCTCCAGCCCCCTTCTAACTGATCCTGAACATGCTCTACAAAATGTCCTTCACCTGCAACAAACAGAGCTCCATGCCCATAAAGGAAAAGTGAACTCTATCCCGGTGTAGTATTTCGTCCTAAAAAATACTGCGCCGGCCTACTGCAAATCTGCATGCTCCAAAAACATGACCCCACTCTCACAACAGAAACCTTTCATTTCCTTATTTATCTTCTCCCTCGCTTTATCAATTGCCCCAGGCTGCCTGGCACCTCACCATACTCTCCTGGGCACAAAGGCTATCCAAATTACGTGGCACCCTGCTCATTGCCACTGCAACTCCTTTACATCCTTCTTCATACTCTTCAAGACCTATAGTCCCTTCTCAGACACTAAATTGTTTTATCCTAAATGAATCAATAGCACATCCAGACACTGGCCCTTTACCATCAGCTTGTTTAAACATGGCAACAATTCGTTTCACCGCATCCCCCTCTTGCAGTGTCATTGCAGGCTAAAAGCTGTGGTATCTAAACCCAGGTTGGCACCGTAAGTACCCTTCTGTGCCTGTATTATGGCCCATTTTACAAAGGAGTGACCCACCAGCCAAATGGAAATACTCACATCAGCCGGCCCGGCTACCAAACCTACAAGAAATAAAAACACAACAGCAATCACTACCCCGTCATCAATGGAGACCACCCTCCTCACACATGTATGTCTGAAATGCATCCGAAGCTCATCTCCCTGCTCTCATAATACGCTCCTTACCCCAACCTCTACTATTTGCTTTTGTCGCTAAACCTATTCTAAATAAGTGTGTACCATATTCCTCTGTGGCTAAGCCCAAGTTCTGGATAGATTTCTGTAATACGGACAGCAACTGGAACGCTGTTACTGGCCTTTTGTTAGTGTGTACAGATACCGTCTCCCCAAGTCTTCCTTCTCTCTCCCATAGCTTGCACCCCAGCATTACAGTGCAAAAAGCCCTGAGCGGGTAGGCCCTCAGTTGTGCACTGCGTCCCGGCCTTGTTGATCTCTTCTTTACCTGCTGAGCCGTACCAACACCAAACCTGTCTCCACTTTTATGTCCTGCCACCTCACTCCCCATCTGCCCTGTCCCCTCAATAGTTTATAGACCTTAAAGGCCCCAAAGAACATCTACACCATCCACTAATACTGAAAACCAAGGCCTTGTTGCAGTCTAAACAAATTTCAGGCCAAACTAGCACTAGTGCCGTAAGAAGATTCAACATCACTGGTCTCCTGACTGAACCCTGATTACCTGCCTACCGCGCCCATCCTTCCAACATAAGTTTTCCCTGTTCGACCACCGACGGGGCATACCCCAGTGTAGCTTACCCATGAACAAAATCCCAGCCACTTTCTCAGCTATAGTCACCCTGGATTGTCCTTTCTGTATCTGAGTCAAGATTTACTGCACTATGTCCTCCACCCGATCCCACTGGCCCTGTTGCCTGCAGGCCTCGTTCTGTAAGAATTCCTGCCAGGCTTGAGAATATGTCTGACTCGTGGATACCTCCAGCGAATTCAGAAACAATTGAAGCATCCTCTTTCTCCTAGCGTCCACAACTCTAGGGGCACCTGTACTTTCATGAGCTCCGTGTCTGTGGTCAGTCCAAGGAACCTCTCCCACTGTGAATGAGACAAAGCGTCCGCAATGCCACTGTCCACACCAGGAACCTGTTTCACCTTGAATGATATATCATGTTTGAGACAAAGCAGAACGAAAGCGCATAGCAATTTTGCAAACTGCACATCCCTTGCGGATTGTCTTAACTGGAGTGAGAGCCCTTTCCACCAGTTCCCTGTGCACCCCTCCCTCCCCTATGCATGTACACAGGAAATTGTTGGGTCCCTCACCACTCTGCTGTGGTGTCCACTGATTGTGTGACGCCCCTCCCCTGTATTCTGTCCTCCATAACAATTGATGAGAGCATGCCTCCCTGAACACTTTGAGCACTCATGTGGAAGTGGCAGTACTCTTATGTGTATAGGCCTTTGTTAAAATCCCAGCAGGTGCTCACCTGCCATGCGGTTTATCCCCCAGTCTGTTCCTTTTCCTGTTCCCCCATGCCTCCCTGGGTGGGACACTCCCAAAAGGGCTGGTAAAGTAGAGGTAGCCTGCTCACTGTAAATACAGTTTTCCCAAACTTCGCCGGTCCCATGGGGTGTTGCCATAAATCAGCATCAATCTCACCCCATATCACCTCCGGATCAACCACCATGCGAGCCCAGAACTCCTCATCATACTGTACCGAGGCGTACCCCCAGTAACTCAGCTGGGCCTTTCTAATCATGTCCATATACTTAAGGAGGGCTACCGATATCTCTGGGTACTTCTCGAAGTACACATTGGCAAAAATAAAAAATGCCACCATCCAGTTTGCAATCGTAACTGGCACCTTAGGACGTTTAGATACCTCTGTCTCCGCCTCTTTGGATCCCTGTGTAGGAATTTCAACATTTCCACTTACTCCCCTTTCCAGATTTTTTTTTTTGTCGCTAGCATGAGATGTGCCCCTAACGGTTTTGATGTTACCATGTTTGGTAGCTTTTTTACCTTTATCTCCTAGCTCTCTAACCCGTCCTGTTCATCTAACTTCCTTTCCGCCTGACCGTCCTCTGACCCTATCGCCATGTTGGTGTCTACCTTGAAGTCTTTACACCCCTGCCTGTTTGTCCCTTCTTTTCCTGCCTGAGACTTCTCGTCAGTACCCACCCGTACATCCACAATGTATCTCCCTTTCCAGAGGTGGGTCTTACCAAGCCCACCAGGCGTCTAATGCTACGGATACCATTGCTTTCTCCTTACACCTTAGGCCCTTACCTAGTGCCAAGGTTGGTGGCCGCTCCTGACACTGCCGCTTTCCCAGTTCTTGTTTCCTTTTTGTGTCCAGTAGCCTGCCTGGCCTTCCTGCCGCACCGTGGACCTACAACATATAACCAACTGCATCATGTATTACCCCCTCCCGCTTCAACCCTTGTTCGCCCTTTCACCATTCCTCCTCCCTGACCTGCATGCACTCCTCATCTTGCACTTCCCCCTCTTCCAAGTTTTCTTCATCAAAATCCAGTGCCCACTCAGCTCCACCATGGATAACCCCAAAGGCCCTGGCTGTTCATCCAAATACTTGCGCAAACCTGGGTGTCGCTGCTCTGCGGCCGCCGGTGGGCGTTGAGGAGCCGAACCTTACCCCCTCTCCCACCCTGCCACCAATGCTGATCTCCTGGGCTGACCTGGGGCACTGGAGGTTGCCCGACACCTGCCTTACCTCGGCGCCTCAAGATTTGCGATACGCCACTCAACCGCTCTCTGTAGCTGTCCCTCGTTGCTCCGCCCGGCAGCACAGGGCCTTACCGTCTCCTCCTCCTGGTGGTAACGAGGCACACCGCGCTCCCCCAAGCCTTCTCTTGGGTTGCTTGTATTGCCCTGTGAAAAAGAAAAGAGGCCCGGGGAGCTAGTCACCTCCTTACCACCATGCTCTTGAAAAAAGGGCCCCTCTACAACTTTCCAATGTCGCCCTGGTGCCACCTCCAAGCAACCTGGCTGCCCTTATTGATCTCTACCCCTTCTCCTACCTGCTCTTCCCATGCCTTCGCACCCCCACTGGGCCTCACAACGTGACGTCACCCAACTGCCCCTTCCCCTCCAGAAACAGACCACCCATACCTGCTATATACTTTGCTTGGGGGCCTACATCTCCGTTCCTCTAGACTCTCTACCTCCTCCCTTGATACATCATCCTGCCTTCCTGACTCTCCCCTTAAAGGCTCTTCTGCCTCCCATCTCACCTCTTCCTCCTTACCCCATTCCAGCAATGCTGCCTCTAATGCAGGGCCCCGTTCCTCAAAACTTGCTGGGGCCCCCTGCCCGTGACTACCTTGTCTTGGGTTGCCCTGTGTTTTATCACCTTTCAGAATATGCCCCGTTGCCTTATGAAACCATCCTTTTCCTTCCTCACCTTCCTCACCATGTGACATTCCTTCCTGATCCTCCCCATCCCTCCTCCCCATTCCCCACATCGCCTTGTGCAGCATCTAGCCCCGCCTGCGTCAGTGCTGCCTGTCATGAATACCTCAGAAACCATTTTTCTCTTTGACCCCTCCCACTCTTCCCAAAAAAAAGGATGCCCCTTCCTAATTGGGAGTCTCAATTCCTATTTTGCAAGTCGGTAACTGCGTACCGGCTCGCAAAATAGGGATGGTACATCGTACCTGGACTTTTTGCAGTCGCAAACGACTATTTTTCCCTTTTGCAACTGAAAAAAGGCATCGTACATCATGCCCTATGTCTCCTAATGAAATAGTAGCAAGGGTGTTTTGAGACTGCAGGTATCTAAAAGAAAAAGCCTTGCTGCAAAATTGAAAACATATTCTGCTTTTCTTCAAAAGAGGGAGGGTGCCCATAATCCAGCAAATGACCCAAAATTGTAAGATTAGCTGCCAACAGGATTAAAAACTAGAGTGTAGCGATTCTGGAAGATTAGGGTTATAACCAATTAAAGTATATCCATTTAAATATATTCCAGGCAATTTCCTAATGCGAGTCCAAACCAAATAACAGACACAGGGTTTTAAAGGTAGTACATTTAAAACATGCTGTTCTATGTAGGCCGTTAAAAAAAAACTTAGAAATATTCCCTGAACGTTTAAAACATTTATAATTATAAGAAAATAACCACAGTGACCACTATAACCTGCCCATGATGGTAAGTAATCAAAAAGTGAAAGCAGCCAGAAAAAATAGCCATAAAGAGGGCTGGGAGACCCCATCTTGCTGACGCTGTTGCTGTAAATGTTGAATAGCACATCAGGATTCCTGTATCCTATATTCCCAAATACATTTTTGCCAGCTAACTTCCAATTTTTGAAAAAATCGATTTGCTTGTCAAAACGCGTTGATACTTCCGTGCCAGGGTCCAAGCGATGAGGCTGATTTCTAGACTTCATTCTAACAGTGGAACCTTTATTTCTGGACTCCGGCTCACAACATTATT
Organism: Pleurodeles waltl; assembly: GCF_031143425.1. Taxonomy (NCBI): domain Eukaryota; kingdom Metazoa; phylum Chordata; class Amphibia; order Caudata; family Salamandridae; genus Pleurodeles; species Pleurodeles waltl. The sequence continues at coordinate 533,820,335 of NC_090451.1, forward strand.
GTGATGGAGTTAAAAATAATGTAATGCAACCTGGCTAATGATTCCCATTATGTGCATTGAAAGTCTCAGACTTTATTATCACCGCTTGCATTTATGCTTCCAACTGACTACTAAATTAATCTTTGTAACAACCTCTCACAGATTGATCATGGGTGATGGCTGTTTCTGTTTCTACCTACTTTCTTTCTCAATATCAATCATTCAATCAATAGAAAGTTGTATTCGACTAAGGAAAGCCATGTAGGTTCATGACAATTAATTTTTCACAGATAACATATTGTCACAATATCTAAGAATAATCATGCTTACAATTTACAAACATATCAAAAAATATTAAAACTGAAATTTCAATCAACAAACCAAATCTGAGTCTCTCAGTCTCAGAAATAAAATTTTTCAATTTTAAGGGCTCTTTAGATCAAATTAATCTTAGCCAAGCACATTTAAAAAAAATGGAAACTGGGGTAAAGCAATCAAGGCAGTTTTATACTGTTTGATATGTAAACACGTTTTAGAGATGCTAAAATATTGTTCCCTAACAGCAGTATATAGTTCACAAAGGAACATAAAGTGCAATGTTCTTTATGCTTGTAAGAGGGACATCTAGAGAGATCCTCCAACTATGTGCACAAACAGGAAACAAGGCAAGAAAGTGGACAATACATAATAATAACTATACCTGATAGTTAAAACATTTCATGATATGTTAAACAAGCAGTTTAATTCAGGACACCGTACCTGATTCTCTCGGTCTCAACAATACAATTTTCGAATTTTAGCGGCGCTTTGGATATAATTAATTATAACCAAACAAGTTGTTTCTGATGTAAGTTGCTGTAAACCAGTTAAAGCAGGATTTTATTGTTCGATGTTTAAAATATGCAGTAGCACTACTAAATATCTAGCAGCAATACATCATTTACAGAACAGCATAAAGTGCGGCGTGCTTTGTGATGAATGATTGTCACAAGGGCATCTAGAGTACTGCAAACAATGTGCCACAATAAGAGAACGAGACAAGGAAGTGCACAGTACTGAGCCTGAAACAGGTCAAATAAAATCTATTGTGTAGGTTCTTTACAAGAAGAAGATAGGGCTCTACTCCTAACACTGTATGTAATGGACCATCACAGAGAGCTTTCATGATTGTTGCATAACTCTAACTTTCTCAAAATGGGTAAAAAAAAACTGCTTCACATTGTCTTTTATTAACCCCTTCGCTGCCAGGGCTTTTCCCCTCCTGTGCCGAGCCTTTGTTTGGCTTTTTGGGGCAGTTCGTGCTTAGGCCCTCATAACTTTTTCTCCACATAAGTTACCCATGCCAAATTTGCATCCTTTTTTTCCAACATCCTAAGGATTCTAGAGGTACCCAGACATTGTGGGTTCCCCTGAAGGAGACCTAGAAATTAGCCAAAATACAGCAAAAATTTCGTTTTTTTCAAAAGAATAGGGAAAAGGGCTGCAGAAGAAGTCTCGTGTTTTTTTCCCTGAAAATGGCATCAACAAAGGGTTTGCGGTGGTAAAATCACCATCTTCCCAGCTTTCAGGAATAGGCAGAAATGAATTAGAAAACCCCATTTTTCAAAACAATTTGTACATTTTACTGGGACATACCCCATTTGTACTATTTTTTGTGCTTTCAGCCTCCTTCCAGTTAGTGACTGAAATGGGTGAAAAACCAATGCTGGATCCCAGAAAGCTAAGCATTTCTGAAAAGTAGACAAAATTCTGAATTCAGCAAGGGGTCATTTGTGTAGATCCTACAAGTGTTTCCTACAAAAAATAACAGCTGAAATAAAAGAATATTGAAATTGAGGTAAAAAAACAGCCATTTTTCTCCACGTTCTACTCTGTTACTTTTTCCTGCGATGTCAGATGTATGAAAGCAATATACCGTTACGTCAGATGGACTCTTCTGGTTGCGGGGATATATAGGACTTGTAGGTTCATCAAGAACCCTAGGTACCCAGAGCCAATAAATGAGCTGCATCTTGCAATGGGTTTTCATTCTATACCGGGTATATAGCAATGAATTTGCTGAAATATAAAAAGTGAAAAATAGGTATCAAGAAAACCTTTGTATTTCCAAAATGGCCACAAGATAGGGTGTTGAGAAGCAGTGGTTATTTGCACATCTCTGAATTCCGGGGTGCCCATACTACCATGTGAATTACAGGGCATTTCTCATTTTACACAATGTCTTACATTTGGAAGGAAAACATGTATAGAAAGACAAGGGGCAATAACACTTGTTTTGCTATTCTGTGTTCCCCCAAGTCTCCCGATAAAAATGGTACCTCACTTGCGTGGGTAGGCCTAGCGTCCGCGACAGGAAATGCCCCAAAACACAATGTGGACACATCACATTTTCACAAAGAAAACAGAGCTGTTTTTTGCAAAGTGCCTAGCTGGGGATTTTGGCCCCTAGCTAAGCCGGCACCTGGGGAAACCTAGCAAACCTGTGCAGTTTTGAAAACTAGATGTAAGAAAATGCCTTCTTGGCATGGTTACCCCCCTAACATTTTGCCTTTGGTGATGCTATGTTTTGAATTGAAAGTGTGCTGAGGCCTGCTAACCAGGCCCCAGCACCAGTGTTCTTTCCCTAACCCGTACTTTTGTTTTCACAATTGGCACACCCTGGCATCCAGGTAAGTCCCTTGTAACTGGTACCCCTGGTACCAAGGGCCCTGATGCCAGGAAAGGTCTCTAAGGGCTGCAGCATATCTCATGCCACCCTGGGGACCCCTCACTCAGCACAGACACACTGCTTGCCAGCTTGTGTGTGCTGGTGAGGACAAAACGAGTAAGTCGACATGGCACTCCCCTCAGGGTGCCATGCCAGCCTCACACTGCCTATGCAGTATAGATAAGTCACCCCTCTAGCAGGCCTTACAGCCCTAAGGCAGGGTGCACTATACCATAGGTGAGGGCACCAGTGCATGAGCACTGTGCCCCTACAGTGTCTAAGCCAAACCTTAGACATTGTAAGTGCAGGGTAGCCATAAGAGTATATGGTCTGGGAGTCTGTCAAACACAAACTCCACAGCACCATAATGGCTACACTGAAAACTGGGAAGTTTGGTATCAAACTTCTCAGCACAATAAATGCACACTGATGCCAGTGTACATTTTATTGTAAAATACACCCCAGAGGGCACCTTAGAGGTGCCCCCTGAAACCTTAACCAACTACCTCTGTAGGCTGACTGGTTCTAGCAGCCTGCCACACTCGAGACATGTTGCTGGCCACATGGGGAGAGTGCCTTTGTCACTCTGTGGCCAGTAACAAAGCCTGCACTGGGTGGAGATGTTATCACCTCCCCCAGGCAGGAGCTGTAACACCTGGCGGTGAGCCTCAAAGGCTCACCCCCTTTGTTCCAGCCCCACAGGGCACTCCAGCTAGTGGAGTTGCCCGCCCCCTCCGGCCACGGTCCCACTTTTGGCGGCAAGGCCGGAGGAGATAATGAGAATAACAAGGAGGAGTCACTGGCCAGTCAGGACAGCCCCTAAGGTGTCCTGAGCTGAGGTGACTCTAACTTTTAGAAATCCTCCATCTGGCTACTAACCCCCCAGACCTAAACACACCCTTAAATTTAGTATTTAAGGGCTCCCCTGAACCTCAGAATTTAGATTCCTGCAACTTAAGAAGAAGAGGACTGCTGAGCTGAAAAACCCTGCAGAGAAGACGGAGACACCAACTGCTTTGGCCCCAGCCCTACCGGCCTGTCTCCCCCCTTCGAAAGAAAACTGCTCCAGCGACGCTTTCCCCAGGACCAGCGACCTCTGAATCCTCAGAGGACTGCCCTGCTCTAGAAGGACCAAGAAACTCACGAGAACAGTGGCCCTGTTCACCAAAGACTGCAACTTTGTTTCCAAAGGAGCAACTTTAAAACGACTGCGTTTCCCGCCAGAAGCGTGAGACTTGCTACTCTGCACCCGACGCCCCCGGCTCGACCTGTGGAGAAACAACACTTCAGGGAGGACTCCCCAGCGACTCCGAGACTGTGAGTAACCAGAGTTGCCCCCCCTGAGCCCCCACAGCGACGCCTGCAGAGAGAATCCCGAGGCTCCCCCTGACCGCGACTGCCTGACTCCCAGATCCCGACGCCTGGAAAAGACCCTGCACCCGCAGCCCCCAGGACCTGAAGGATCAGAACTCCAGTGCAGGAGTGACCCCCAGGAGGCCCTCTCCCTTGCCCAGGTGGTGGCTACCCCGAGGAGTCCCCCCCTTGCCTGCCTGCATCGCTGAATAGACCCATTGGTCTCCCATTGATTTCAACGACAAACCCGACGTGTGTTGGCACACTGCACCCGGCCGCCCCGTGCTGCTGAGGGTGTACTTTCTGTGCTAACTTGTGTCCCTCCTGGTGCCCTACAAAACCCCCCTGGTCGGCCCTCCGAAGACGCGGGTACTTACCTGCTGGCAGACTGGAACCGGGGCACCCCCTTCTTCATTGAAGCCTATGTGTTTTGGGCACCACTTTGAACTCTGCACCTGACCGGCCCTGAGCTGCTGGTGTGGTAACTTTGGGGTTGCTCTGAACCCCCACAGGTGGGCTACCTTGGACCCCAAATTGAACCCCGTAGGTGGTTTACTTACCTGCAAGAACTAACAATAACTTACCTCCCCCAGGAACTGTTGAAAATTGCAGTGTCCACTTTTAAAATAGCTATATGTGTTTTATGTAAAAAGTATATATGCTATTGTGATTATTCAAAGTTCCTAAAGTACTTACCTGCAATACCTTTCAAATGAGATATTACATGTAGAATTTGAACCTGTGGTTCTTAAAATAAACTAAGAAAATATATTTTTCTATACAAAAACCTATTGGCCTGGAATTGTCTCTGAGTGTGTGTTCCTCATTTATTGCCTGTGTGTATGTACAACAAATGCCTAACACTACTCCTTTGATAAGCCTACTGCTCGACCACACTACCACAAAATAGAGCATTAGTATTATCTCTTTTTGCCACTATCTTATCTCTAAGGGGAACCCTTGGACTCTGTGCATGCTATTCCTTACTTTGAAATAGCACATACAGAGCCAACTTCCTACACTAGACACCTAGGGGAATCCAAGATGGGTTGACTTGAGGGGCTCTGTCCAGGGTTTGTTACCCAGAATCCTTTGCAAACCTCAAAATGTGGCCAAAAAAACACTTTTTCCTCTCATTTCGGTGACAGAAAGTTCTGGAATCAGAGAGGAGCCACAAATTTCCTTCCACCCAGCGTTCCCCCAAGTCTTCTGATAAAAATGGTACCTCACTTTTGTGGGTAGGCCTACTGCCCATGAAAGGAAATTGTCACAGAGTCCTTTCCTCGGGATCTGCACGTTGCTGAACAAAAGGTCAACCTCCCGGCGTCACCAACTCAGAAAGCTATTATAGCACAGAGTTATGGTGAAGCCAGTGGGGGGAAGGGAATTTAGGGAAGGGAACAGCAGGGAGAGAGATCTGAAAAGGAAAGGTTAGAACAATATGCATTTACTCATTCATAGAAAAACGTAAATCGTTTATAGACTCTTGACTAAATGTGTCTCCGAGATATCAGGTGGAGACCTCTTCTAAAATGGGGGCGCAGCCCCTTGTGAAACACGACCTCAGATTCAAAAGATGGCAAGAACGTTGAACTATGATTTTACACAGAATATCAATCCTGTAACATTTATGTATTCACATCATAAACCTTTGATCATGACTTAGAAAATCTAAAAGACTTAAATGTTTTTTCATATCTTAAGTTATTCAAAGATCAATGAAAACTTTGATTAGTTTTATCTCCAAAATACTTTCACATTCATAATAATAACTGACAAAAAGGTTTTACTAATCAAAACCTAAAGCGCCTTGCTTAATAACACCAGGAATCACTTTTTATCTGGGAACTGAAACACCTTGAATTACATTTTCACTAAGCGCGTTATCTCTGTGAACTGAATCGCTTTGAATCACTGAGCCAAAAGAGGGCTTTACATCTGTGAACGGAAACACCATGAATTACATGTGCACTAAGCGCGTTATCTCTGTGAACTGAATTGCTTTGAATCACTGAGCTAAAAGAGCACTTTACATCTGTGAGCGGAAACACCATGAATCACATGTGCACTATGCACGTTATCTCTGTGAACTGAATTGCTTTAAAACACTGAGCCAAAAGAGCGCTTTACATCTGTGAACGGAAACACCATGAATTACATGTGCACCAAGCGCGTTATCTCTGTGAACTGAAACGCTTTGAATTCACTGAGCCAAAACAGCACTTTACATCTATGAACGGAAAAAAACGTAAATCACGTGCGCACAAAGCGCATTACCTCTTGGAAGTATTAACTTCTTCCAAACTTGGATTCAGCAAGGTCTTACCGCTACGAGTACGACCTACTCGTTTTTGGATGCACCATGGACTCTGGTTATACGATACTCTGCCATTCAGAAACTCTGGACTTTTCCAGAGAAACCTCCACGAGGTCTGGCTGCATCGAAGTCTTCATAATATGAGCAACGTGCTTGGGTGTGGCTGGGCTTTATAGGCCTGCCATACCCCAAGATGGCCGCTGCCTCTAAAAACATGGGAAATGTAGTCCTTTCATAGGATAACACTGATAAATGCATCTTGACCATCAATGTCCTGAACCTGCAGCTACGTGCGCTTTACCACAGGGCAGACAACGCTGATGGCTATTCTTGGAACAAGCGGGGATGACCAGTGGTGCGCATAAGGCGCCGCAGAGTTGCGCAGCAGAATTTTGGGCGAGACCTGGACCGCGCCTGGCTTTATTCCTGACAGAAATGCCCCAAAACACTATCTGGACACATCAAAATGATCAAATACAAAACTACCTGTTTTTGCGGTGGGGGGGCACCTGAGTTTTTGGTCCTGGGCTCAGAAGCCATCTAGGGACACCTACCAAATCCAGACATTTCTGAAAACTAGATACCCAAGGGAGTCCAGGGAGGTGTGACTTGCGTGGATCCTCCAATGTTTTAATACCTAGAATGTTCAGCAAACCTCAAATTTAGCTAAAAAATCAAATTTTCCCACATTTCAGTGTGGGATCACCGCACCGGGACAAATTATATACCACCCAACGTTCCCCTCAGTCTCCCGGTAAAAATAATACCTCACTTGTGTAGGTGGGCCAAGTGCTTGTGACAGGGAAGAGCTAAAAATATGTCGAAATTGAGGGGGAACCAAAGGGGGTCCAAAAGGGCAGTTTGAAAAAAAACATTTTTAGGCTGACAAGTGCAGCAGAATTTTTATCAGTATAGATGAGACAATGCAGGGTGGTAAGAAATTTGTGGATTCCTGCAGATTCCAGAAAATTAGATCACAAAAACGTGGGGAAAATGTGTGATTTCCAGCAAAGTTGGAGGTTTGCATGGCATTGTGGGTAAGAAAATGGTGCGGGGTGCATGTGAAACCCACCACCCTGGAATCATCCATATGTTTAGTTTTTTGATGTGTCTAGGTCTTGTGGATTTTTCTACATGGCAGCGTCCCAAAGTCCATAAAGTGCTGCCCTCACCATTCTAAGTGGACCGATTTTGAGAGTTAGCCAAGCTCTCATGGCCCAAATGTAAAACCAAAACCCTAAATAATCAAATGTCTTCTTGCTTGCTGTGGGATAAGATGTTTTAGAGTGCGGGGGAGAGCTGAAAGACTGTTACCCCCTTCAGTTGGATTGGGGGCATAATCAGGCCCATACTGGTTGGTAGCCCGAACCCCACAGATTTTTTTTTTATTCCCTGGCATCTAGTACACGTTCTGTCTCCCGGAGTGTGAACAACTTTGGCCCCATTTACCCCCACCCTCTTATTTTGGAAAAAAAAACTTCCCTGGTCTCTGGTGGGCTTTCTGCCCCCCCCACCCACTTGGGGGCAGATGGGCCTTCCAAAAATAGGCCAATCTGCCCCCAAAGGGGGGAGATATGGCCAACAGCAATGTGCCCCCATGGGGAGTGACCCTTACCCTAGGAGCTGCCCCCCTTAAGAAAACACACACATACAAACACACCAATCCCTGGTGCCTAAGTGGTTTCTGCCCCCCTGAGGGCAGATCAGCCTAATAGAAATACGCCGATCTGTCCCCAAGGGAAGCAAAAATGGCCAAAAATAAATTTGCCCCCTCCCCCAAGGGGAGGGACCCTTGCCTAAGGGGTCGCTCCCCACCTCTAAAAAACAAAACGATAATAATAACTAATAACAATAGGCCGATCTGAAATAGCCTAAAATAAATTTGTCCCCCCTGGGAAACGACCCTTGCCTAAGGGGTCGCTCCCCTTGCATGAAACTGGCGCAAAAAAAAATCCCGGTGCCTAGTGGTTTCTGCCCCCTTGGGGGCAGATTGGCCTAACAAAAATCGGCCAATCTGCCCCCCCAAGGGGGGCAGAAATGGTCTAAATACAACTTGCCCCCCAGGGGAGCGACTCTTGCCTAAGGGGGCGCGCCCCACCTCTAAAAAACAAAAACAAAATTTAAAAAAGCAAAAGAATTATCCCTGGCGCCTAGCGGTTTGGCCTAAGAACAATAGGCTGATCTGCCCCCGGGGGGGCAGAAATGGCCCAAAATAAATTTGCCCCCCCTGGGGAGCGACCCTTGCCTAAGGGGTTGCTCCCCTTTCGTGAATTTGCCATAAAAAAAACCTCCCTGGTGTCTAATGGTTTCTGTCCCCCTTGGGGGCAGACTGGACTCATAAAAATAGACCGATCTGCCCCCAAGGAGGGCAGAAATGGCCTAAATATAATGTGCCCCCTAGGGGAGCAACCCTTGCCTAAGGGGTCGCTCCCCAACTCTAAAAAACAAAACAGAAATGATCCCTGGCACCTAGAGGTTTCTGCCCCCCGGGGGGGGGCAGATCGGCCTAATAACAATAGGCTGATCTGCCCCCTGGGGGGCAGAAAAGGCCTTGAAAAAAATTGCCCCCCTGGGGAGTGACCCTTGCCCAAGGGGTTGCACCCCTTATGCCAATTTCATTTGCAAAAATAATCCCTGGTGTCTAGTGGGCATTTCGAGAGCTGGATCGCTTTACGATCCGGCTTCTGAAATGCTCTGAGAGACTTCAAAGGGAAGGAAATTCCTTTCCTTCCCTTTGAAGCCTCTCAGGCTCCCATCACATGATCGGAAGAGAAATGCAAAGCATTTCTTCCAGTGCAATGGGGAAGTGGACTCTGGCTCTGACGTCATCAGACGTCACTGGGGGATTCAGGGGGGGTCGGGGGTGAAGGGCTTCCCCTTCCATCCCTGCCTTGGGAGGGTGGAAGGGAAGTCCACAGAGGGAGCTATCGCGCCCCCTCTGAGCTCAGTGCCGAGGAGCAATGGTTATGTCCTTGGCACAGGAGCACTGTGCCGGTGGACGTAACCATTACGTCCCCTGCACAGAAGGGGTTAAAGAACCAATACATTCAGGATTGGTAAATAATTCCAAAATGCTCAATGAACAAAAGGCCTCAACAGGTCTATAGAACTGCTGTTGCCCTACAGTACGTAACTGCCACCATACAAGAGGTGATCAAGTGGTATTCCTAAATAAGTGGATGCCTTCCCCTGGCCCACTACTGTGTCATCAAGAAAAGGCATTGATTTTTTGTGTTTTGTAGGCCCACATACTACGGTGAATGATTTGGATAGATTTGTGTTCAGATCCAAGTCCTTCATAAAAAATGTGAAATTGTTTAGATAACCCTGGGGCCTGTTAGAAGTCCTGGCCAGCAGGACTGCATCGTTCACATTTCGCAGGACAGTAATTGGGCATTTCCCCAACTGTGGCATGTCCTTTCCATTTGTCATTAAATATTCCTATAGACTATTTTTGTACAGAGTAAAGAGAAAGGGTGCCAGGACTGCTGCCACGATATAGGATTGGAATGAAAAAGGCATGCCAGATATTTCATAATTCTTAAATTTAGAACCAAGCATCATCTTCTATCAGTGACTGAAATCCGAACGGGAGGGGACTAAAGCATAAAGCATCCTCAAATAACTAGTTATTTACCATGGGCAGTGCTCCTCCTTTGGCCCATCTGGAAATCCCCCATAGCTGCTCAAAAGTGATACAAGGAATGACGAGAGCATCAAAGCTCAAAGTAAGAGCCACATCAAAAGTGAAACACTACAGGTCTTTAGCAAAATCTTCTAATTTAACCAGGTCTGCAAATTTGGATGAGTTTGAAGCATTAACCCACATAATTTTAATGATTCAAGCCAGAGGAAGTGGCTTAACTAATGATGGTCATCCCATTAACGGAACATGCCAAAATGTATCCTGGAAGATGATCGCTGCTTCCTGGCCACTCTGCTGGGTTGAAGAAAGGATACTTCAACTCATGATATGGGTGCAGGAATCAGTCCTGCTCTCGACAAAAGCTACAGACCAGCAGTTACAGGTCAACACACAATCCATGCTTTTGTTCCTCATACCTTGCCACACTCAACATGGGATGTGCTATCATACCCCATTAGTGTCAGCTGCAAATAGGTGCCCCTGTGACAAACAAGTGCTCCCATTAAATTTGGCGACCATGGTACTCTTAAGCAGTCACTGGGCAAACAGTGGACTGTCAACACCTCACCTGGGACAGACGGCACCGTGGTACAGGTCCAGAGGGAAGTGTCCGCAATCCTTGTATTGCTGAGAGAAGAGGTGTGCACCCACATTTGTAAACCTTCTGGCAGAAACAGGGAATGTTAGTTGCCGTCAACATACAGTTTTGAGTGCCAAAGGCAGCCTGACAGCAACCTCAGACTCTGGACTTGTCAGCTTTAAGGGTTGGCCTGAAATTTCACCCTGACCAGGACTGAACCCGCCACCAACTAGATACCACCTAACAACTCGGATATAGCTCCTGGTAAAGAAGCAAGGAGGGGGGGTATATTCATGTGCAGGTGGCGACTTGGGCTAAGCCTCTGAGAAAACCTCATCTGGTGGATAAACTGCTTGTGAGAATGCTCCTATCAGCATCTGGATTTGGGTGGGAGCAATTTCAATGCACTAGTCTCCAGTGTGGAATAGAAAGTTGGCAAAGGTACATGGTTATCTTTTGCAAGTGAATACTCTACTCAGGACCTTTGACTATTGTGTCAGCCCTAGGGCATCTAACACTGAGTCAAATCTGTGCTCACCATGCAAAGACACCTGGAAGCCAGATTGATTCTGCCAAACATTGCAGAACACATTTCTGTTTATCCAGAACCAAAGAGAGGGTTCCAGAGTGTGACAGGAGTTTAAATAGTCTCAACTACCCTGTTTCACTGCTTGAGGGCGTGATTGCAGTCCATGGATTGGCGTGAGATTGGGAGTAGGGTGCCTTCCTTCCCAACTCCTAGGAGCTGTACCTGTGTTCCCTCCTGGATTCAGTGTGAGGGTCATCTCTCTCTGTTGACACACCACTAGTATCCTGATCCTTTGATATTCCTAGAAGGGGTAATCCAGGAGAATTTTTGTAGCTTTGTTTGCCTGTTCTATGCTCTTAGGGGAACTTTGCATTGTTGCAATTTGTGTTGTATCTGACACCTTAACATTGCTTCTCCTAGCCCTTGGAGGATATGAGGGCAATTTAGAACTCAATACATGACACAGACAACTGGATTGTGGATAAAATATGCTGCAAGTTTATTTGTTACACCGGTTGGGTTAGCTTAGGAGCAATCCAGGCGTCAGCGGGAGTTCACCGAACAGTGGACACCCATCCTGAGAAAGCTAGCTAGCAATGACCTGTTGGCGATTTCAATACAAATGCTTTTGGATTCTTTAAATCACATTCACTTACAGTGGGTTGCCACCATATTCTATCCTTTTGTGTCATGTTCCTGACAAGTCAGAGCGAGACAAGGTCAGAGGGATTAAGGAGCACTGTTGCGTAATAGACTAGGCGTCCCAGATTTTGTGGGACCACCAGAGACACGTGTCCCTGCAAATTTAAGGTAGTCGTGTCTGTTGACAGTCTTATGTGGGCTATAAAGGCACACCTACAAAATTCAATGCAATGTGTTTTCCCGTTCAGCTTTCTCAGCGTAGTGGCACAGTATTTTTACCAGGCTGGGCTCCAGCTGTCATCCTATCCAGCTGGGGAGCAAGACTAGGATGATGTTCCCTCTATGTCACTGTAAGGAAATGCCTCCTTGGCATGGTTGCCCCCTGACTTTTTGCCTTTGCTGATGCTATGTTTACAATTGAAAGTGTGCTGAGGCCTGCTAACCAGGCCCCAGCACCAGTGTTCTTTCCCTAACCTGTACTTTTGTATCCACAATTGGCAGACCCTGGCATCCAGATAAGTCCCTTGTAACTGGTACTTCTAGTACCAAGGGCCCTGATGCCAAGGAAGGTCTCTAAGGGCTGCAGCATGTCTTATGCCACCCTGGAGACCTCTCACTCAGCACAGACACTCTGCTTGCCAGCTTGTGTGTGCTAGTGAGGACAAAACGAGTAAGTCGACATGGCACTCCCCTCAGGGTGCCATGCCAGCCTCTCACTGCCTATGCAGTATAGGTAAGACACCCCTCTAGCAGGCCTTACAGCCCTAAGGCAGGGTGCACTATACCATAGGTGAGGGTACCAGTGCATGAGCATGGTACCCCTACAGTGTCTAAACAAAACCTTAGACATTGTAAGTGCAGGGTAGCCATAAGAGTATATGGTCTGGGAGTCTGTCAAACACGAACTCCACAGCACCATAATGGCTACACTGAAAACTGGGAAGTTTGGTATCAAACTTCTCAGCACAATAAATGCACACTGATGCCAGTGTACATTTTATTGTAAAATACACCCCAGAGGGCACCTTAGAGGTGCCCCCTGAAACTTAACCGACTATCTGTGTAGGCTGACTAGTTTTAGCAGCCTGCCACAAACCGAGACATGTTGCTGGCCCCATGGGGAGAGTGCCTTTGTCACTCTGAGGCCAGTAACAAAGCCTGCACTGGGTGGAGATGCTAACACCTCCCCCAGGCAGGAATTGTCACACCTGGCGGTGAGCCTCAAAGGCTCACCTCCTTTGTGCCAACCCAGCAGGACACTCCAGCTAGTGGAGTTGCCCGCCCCCTCCGGCCAGGCCCCACTTTTGGCGGCAAGGCCGGAGAAGATAATGAGAAAAACAAGGAGGAGTCACTGACCAGTCAGGACAGCCCCTAAGGTGTCCTGAGCTGAGGTGACTCTAACTTTTAGAAATCCTCCATCTTGCAGATGGAGGATTCCCCCAATAGGGTTAGGAATGTGACCCCCTCCCCTTGGGAGGAGGCACAAAGAGGGTGTACCCACCCTCAGGGCTAGTAGCCATTGGCTACTAACCCCCCAGACCTAAACACGCCCTTAAATTTAGTATTTAAGGGCTACCCTGAACCCTAGAAAATTAGATTCCTGCAACTACAAGAAGAAGGACTGCCTAGCTGAAAACCCCTGCAGCGGAAGACCAGAAGACGACAACTGCCTTGGCTCCAGAAACTCACCGGCCTGTCTCCTGCCTTCCAAAGATCCTGCTCCAGCGACGCCTTCCAAAGGGACCAGCGACCTCGACATCCTCTGAGGACTGCCCCTGCTTCGAAAAGACAAGAAACTCCAGAGGACAGCGGACCTGCTCCAAGAAAGGCTGCAACTTTGTTTCCAGCAGCCTTGAAAGAACCCTGCAAGCTCCCCGCAAGAAGCGTGAGACTTGCAACACTGCACCCGGCGACCCCGACTCGGCTGGTGGAGATCCGACACCTCAGGAGGGACCCCAGGACTACTCTGATACTGTGAGTACCAAAACCTGTCCCCCCTGAGCCCCCACAGCGCCGCCTGCAGAGGGAATCCCGAGGCTTCCCCTGACCGCGACTCTTTGAACCTAAAGTCCCGACGCCTGGGAGAGACCCTGCACCCGCAGCCCCCAGGACCTGAAGGACCGGACTTTCACTGGAGAAGTGACCCCCAGGAGTCCCTCTCCCTTGCCCAAGTGGAGGTTTCCCCGAGGAACCCCCCCCTTGCCTGCCTGCAGCGCTGAAGAGATCCCGAGATCTCTCATAGACTAACATTGCGAACCCGACGCTTGTTTCTACACTGCACCCGGCCGCCCCCGCGCTGCTGAGGGTGAAATTTCTGTGTGGGCTTGTGTCCCCCCCGGTGCCCTACAAAACCCCCCTGGTCTGCCCTCCGAAGACGCGGGTACTTACCTGCAAGCAGACCGGAACCGGGGCACCCCCTTCTCTCCATTCTAGCCTATGTGTTTTGGGCACCACTTTGAACTCTGCACCTGACCGGCCCTGAGCTGCTGGTGTGGTGACTTTGGGGTTGCTCTGAACCCCCAACGGTGGGCTACCTTGGACCAAGAACTGAACCCTGTAAGTGTCTTACTTACCTGGTAAAACTAACCAAAACTTACCTCCCCTAGGAACTGTGAAAATTGCACTGTGTCCACTTTTAAAACAGCTATTTGTCAATAACTTGAAAAGTATACATGCAATTTTTATGATTTGAAGTTCCTAAAGTACTTACCTGCAATACCTTTCAAATGAGATATTACATGTAGAATTTGAACCTGTGGTTCTTAAAATAAACTAAGAAAAGATATTTTTCTATAACAAAACCTATTGGCTGGATTTGTCTCTGAGTGTGTGTACCTCATTTATTGTCTATGTGTATGTACAACAAATGCTTAACACTACTCCTTGGATAAGCCTACTGCTCGACCACACTACCACAAAATAGAGCATTAGTATTATCTCTTTTTACCACTATTTTACCTCTAAGGGGAACCCTTGGACTCTGTGCATGCTATTCCTTACTTTGAAATAGCACATACAGAGCCAACTTCCTACATTGGTGGATCAGCGGTGGGGTACAAGACTTTGCATTTGCTGGACTACTCAGCCAATACCTGATCACACGACAAATTCCAAAATTGTCATTAGAAATTCATTTTTTCAATTTGAAATTTTTCTAAATTCTTAAAAGTCCTGCTAGGGCCTTGTGTGTTAAGTCCCTGTTTAGCATTGTCTTTTAGAGTTTAAAAGTTTGTTAAAAGTTTGAAATTAGATTCTAGAAACAGTTTTAGATTCTTTAAAAAGTCTTCCAACTCTTAGCAAAATAATGTCTGATACAGAGATGAATGTGGTGGAACTCGACACCACACCTTACCTCCATCTTAAGATGAGGGAGCTAAGGTCTCTCTGTAATATCAAAAAAATAACCATTGGCTCCAGACCTACCAAAATTCAGCTCCAGGAGCTGTTGGCAGAGTTTGAAAAAGCCAACCCCTCTGATGATGACCTCACAGAGGAAGAGATTAGTGACTTGGAGGCCAATGTCCCTCCTCCAGTCCTAAATAGGGAGAACAGGACCCCTCAAGTCCTGTCTCCAACTGTGTTAGTCAGAAATAGTGAGTCCCTCACAGGAGGGTCCCACATTTCTGAAATCACTGAGGATGCTCTCAGTGAAGATGACCTCCTGTTAGCCAGGATGGCCAAAAGATTGGCTTTAGAGAGACAGCTCCTAGCCATAGAAAGGGAAAGACAAGAGATGGGCCTAGGACCCATCAATGGTGGCAGCAATATAAATAGGGTCAGAGATTCTCCTGACATGTTAAAAATCCCCAAAGGGATTGTGACAAAATTTGAAGATGGTGATGACATCACCAAGTGGTTCACAGCTTTTGAGAGGGCTTGTGTAACCAGAAAAGTGAACAGATCTCACTGGGGTGCTCTCCTTTGGGAAATGTTCACTGGAAAGTGTAGGGATAGACTCCTCACACTCTCTGGAAAAGATGCAGAATCTTATGACCTCATGAAGGGTACCCTGATTGAGGGCTTTGGATTCTCCACTGAGGAGTACAGGATTAGGTTCAGGGGGGCTCAAAAATCCTCGAGCCAGACCTGGGTTGACTTTGTTGACTACTCAGTGAAAACACTAGATGGTTGGATTCAAGGCAGTGGTGTAAGTAATTATGATGGGCTGTACAATTTATTTGTGAAAGAACACCTGTTAAGTAATTGTTTCAATGATAAACTGCATCAGCATCTGGTAGACCTAGGACCAATTTCTCCCCAAGAATTGGGAAAGAAGGCGGACCATTGGGTCAAGACAAGGGTGTCCAAGACTTCAACAGGGGGTGACCAAAAGAAAGGGGTCACAAAGACTCCCCAGGGGAAGAGTGATGAGACAACCAAAACTAAAAACAGTAAAGAGTCTTCTACAGGCCCCCAAAAACCTGCACAGGAGGGTGGGCCCAGAGCCTCTTCACAAAACAATGGGTACAAGGGTAAAAACTTTGATCCCAAAAAGGCCTGGTGTCATAGCTGTAAACAGCATGGACACCAAACTGGAGACAAGGCCTGTCCCAAGAAAGGTTCCACTCCAAACTCCCATCCAGGTAACACTGGTATGGCTAGTCTCCAAGTGGGATCAACAGTGTGCCCAGAGCAAATCAGGGTCCACACTGAAGCTACTCTAGTTTCTGAGGGTGGGGTGGATTTAGCCACACTAGCTGTCTGGCCGCCTAACATGCAAAAATACAGACAGCAACTCTTAATTAATGGGACTAGAATAGAGGGCCTGAGGGATACAGGTGCCAGTGTCACCATGGTGACAGAGAAACTGGTTTCCCCTGGCCAATACCTGACTGGAAAAACTTACACAGTCACCAACGCTGACAATCAGAGAAAAGTACATCCCATGGCAATGGTTACTTTAGAATGGGGAGGGGTCAATGGCCTGAAACAGGTGGTGGTCTCCTCAAATATCCCAGTGGACTGTCTGCTTGGAAATGACCTGGAGTCCTCAGCATGGGCTGAGGTAGAACTAAAAACCCATGCAGCAATGCTGGGTATCCCTGAACTGGTGTGTGTGAAAACAAGAGCACAATGCAAGGCACAAGGTGAACAAGTAGAGCTGGAGTCTGGAAGAATGGCCCAGCCTACCAAGAGAACAGGAAAGTCAGTTGGGAAACCAACTGCAACACAGCAAAAGAAAGGGAACCTCTCTTCTCAGGAAGAAGTTCTGCCCTCTGAGGGAACTGAGCCTTTGGAGCTTGAACCTTATCAGGTTGAGCTCTTAGGCCCAGGGGGACCCTCAAGGGAGGAGCTGTGTAAGGGACAAGAAACCTGTCCCTCTCTTGAAGGCCTTAGGCAGCAAGCTGCTGAAGAGTCCAAAGGCAAGAAAAATGGAACGCATAGGGTCTATTGGGAAGATGGACTCCTGTACACTGAGGCCAGAGACCCCAAACCTGGTGCCACTAGGAGAGTGGTAGTGCCTCAGCTGTTCAGGAAGTTCATCCTAACATTGGCCCATGACATTCCCCTTGCTGGACATTTGGGACAAACCAAGACGTGGGAGAGGTTAGTCAACCACTTCTACTGGCCCAACATGTCCAACATGGTTAAGGAGTTTTGCCTCTCCTGCCCCACCTGTCAAGCCAGTGGTAAGACAGGTGGGCATCCAAAGGCCCCCCTCATTCCACTTCCAGTGGTGGGGGTTCCCTTTGAAAGAGTGGGTGTGGACATAGTTGGTCCACTAGAACCTCCCACAGCCTCAGGAAATATGTATATCCTGGTAGTAGTGGATCATGCTACCAGGTATCCTGAAGCTATTCCCCTTAGGTCGACTACTGCCCCTGCAGTAGCCAAGGCCCTCATTGGTATCTTTACCAGAGTGGGTTTCCCTAAGGAGGTGGTGTCTGACAGAGGTACCAACTTCATGTCAGCATACCTAAAGCACATGTGGAATGAGTGTGGAGTGACTTATAAATTCACTACACCATACCATCCACAAACTAATGGCTTGGTTGAGAGATTCAACAAGACATTAAAAGGCATGATCATGGGGCTCCCAGAAAAACTCAAAAGGAGATGGGATGTCCTCTTGCCATGTCTGCTTTTCGCTTACAGAGAGGTGCCACAGAAGGGAGTAGGATTCTCACCCTTTGAACTTCTGTTTGGTCATCCTGTAAGGGGACCACTTGCTCTTGTTAAAGAAGGCTGGGAGAGACCTCTCCATGAGCCTAAACAGGACATAGTGGACTATGTACTTGGCCTTCGCTCTAGAATGGCAGAGTACATGGAAAAGGCAACCAAAAACCTTGAGGCCAGCCAACAGCTCCAGAAGTTTTGGTATGACCAAAAGGCTGCACTGGTTGAGTTCCAACCAGGGCAGAAAGTCTGGGTTCTGGAGCCTGTGGCTCCCAGGGCACTCCAGGACAAATGGAGTGGCCCTTACCCAGTACTAGAAAGGAAGAGTCAGGTCACCTACCTGGTGGACCTGGGCACAAGCAGGAGCCCCAAGAGGGTGATCCATGTGAACCGCCTTAAGCTCTTCCATGACAGGGCTGATGTCAATCTGTTGATGGTAACAGATGAGGATCAGGAGGCAGAGAGTGAACCTCTCCCTGATCTTCTGTCATCAGACCCAAAAGATGGCACAGTAGATGGAGTGATCTACTCAGACACCCTCTCTGGCCAACAGCAAGCTGATTGTAGGAGAGTCCTACAACAGTTTCCTGAACTCTTCTCCTTAACCCCTGGTCAGACACACCTGTGTACCCATGATGTGGACACAGGAGACAGCATGCCTGTCAAGAACAAAATCTTTAGACAGTCTGACCATGTTAAGGAAAGCATCAAGGTGGAAGTCCACAAGATGCTGGAATTGGGAGTAATTGAGCGCTCTGACAGCCCCTGGGCTAGCCCAGTGGTCTTAGTCCCCAAACCTCACACCAAAGATGGAAAGAAAGAGATGAGGTTTTGTGTGGACTACAGAGGGCTCAATTCTGTCACCAAGACAGATGCTCATCCAATTCCAAGAGCTGATGAGCTCATAGACAAATTAGGTGCTGCCAAATTCTTAAGTACCTTTGACTTGACAGCAGGGTACTGGCAAATAAAAATGGCACCTGGAGCAAAAGAGAAAACAGCATTCTCCACACCTGATGGGCATTATCAGTTTACTGTTATGCCCTTCGGTTTAAAGAATGCCCCTGCCACCTTCCAAAGGTTGGTGAATCAAGTCCTTGCTGGCTTGGAGTCCTTTAGCACAGCTTATCTTGATGATATTGCTGTCTTTAGCTCCACCTGGCAGGATCACCTGGTCCACCTGAAGAAGGTTTTGAAGGCTCTGCAATCTGCAGGCCTCTCTATCAAGGCATCCAAATGCCAGATAGGGCAGGGAACTGTGGTTTACTTGGGACACCTTGTAGGTGGAGGCCAGGTTCAGCCACTCCAACCCAAGATCCAGACTATTCTGGACTGGGTAGCTCCAAAAACCCAGACTCAAGTCAGGGCATTCCTTGGCTTGACTGGGTATTACAGGAGGTTTGTGAAGGGATATGGATCCATTGTGACAGCCCTCACTGAACTCACCTCCAAGAAAATGCCCAAGAAAGTGAACTGGACTGTGGAATGCCAACAGGCCTTTGACACCCTGAAACAAGCAATGTGCTCAGCACCAGTTCTCAAAGCTCCAGATTATTCTAAGCAGTTCATTGTGCAGACTGATGCCTCTGAACATGGGATAGGGGCAGTTTTGTCCCAAACAAATGATGATGGCCTTGACCAGCCTGTTGCTTTCATTAGCAGGAGGTTACTCCCCAGGGAGCAGCGTTGGAGTGCCATTGAGAGGGAGGCCTTTGCTGTGGTTTGGTCCCTGAAGAAGCTGAGACCATACCTCTTTGGGACTCACTTCCTAGTTCAAACTGACCACAGACCTCTCAAATGGCTGATGCAAATGAAAATCCTAAACTGTTGAGGTGGTCCATCTCCGTACAGGGAATGGACTTTATAGTGGAACACAGACCTGGGACTGCCCATGCCAATGCAGATGGCCTTTCCAGGTTCTTCCACTTAGAAAATGAAGACTCTCTTGGGAAAGGTTAGTCTCATCCTCTTTCGTTTGGGGGGGGGGTTGTGTAAGGAAATGCCTCCTTGGCATGGTTGCCCCCTGACTTTTTGCCTTTGCTGATGCTATGTTTACAATTGAAAGTGTGCTGAGGCCTGCTAACCAGGCCCCAGCACCAGTGTTCTTTCCCTAACCTGTACTTTTGTATCCACAATTGGCAGACCCTGGCATCCAGATAAGTCCCTTGTAACTGGTACTTCTAGTACCAAGGGCCCTGATGCCAAGGAAGGTCTCTAAGGGCTGCAGCATGTCTTATGCCACCCTGGAGACCTCTCACTCAGCACAGACACTCTGCTTGCCAGCTTGTGTGTGCTAGTGAGGACAAAACGAGTAAGTCGACATGGCACTCCCCTCAGGGTGCCATGCCAGCCTCTCACTGCCTATGCAGTATAGGTAAGACACCCCTCTAGCAGGCCTTACAGCCCTAAGGCAGGGTGCACTATACCATAGGTGAGGGTACCAGTGCATGAGCATGGTACCCCTACAGTGTCTAAACAAAACCTTAGACATTGTAAGTGCAGGGTAGCCATAAGAGTATATGGTCTGGGAGTCTGTCAAACACGAACTCCACAGCACCATAATGGCTACACTGAAAACTGGGAAGTTTGGTATCAAACTTCTCAGCACAATAAATGCACACTGATGCCAGTGTACATTTTATTGTAAAATACACCCCAGAGGGCACCTTAGAGGTGCCCCCTGAAACTTAACCGACTATCTGTGTAGGCTGACTAGTTTTAGCAGCCTGCCACAAACCGAGACATGTTGCTGGCCCCATGGGGAGAGTGCCTTTGTCACTCTGAGGCCAGTAACAAAGCCTGCACTGGGTGGAGATGCTAACACCTCCCCCAGGCAGGAATTGTCACACCTGGCGGTGAGCCTCAAAGGCTCACCTCCTTTGTGCCAACCCAGCAGGACACTCCAGCTAGTGGAGTTGCCCGCCCCCTCCGGCCAGGCCCCACTTTTGGCGGCAAGGCCGGAGAAGATAATGAGAAAAACAAGGAGGAGTCACTGACCAGTCAGGACAGCCCCTAAGGTGTCCTGAGCTGAGGTGACTCTAACTTTTAGAAATCCTCCATCTTGCAGATGGAGGATTCCCCCAATAGGGTTAGGAATGTGACCCCCTCCCCTTGGGAGGAGGCACAAAGAGGGTGTACCCACCCTCAGGGCTAGTAGCCATTGGCTACTAACCCCCCAGACCTAAACACGCCCTTAAATTTAGTATTTAAGGGCTACCCTGAACCCTAGAAAATTAGATTCCTGCAACTACAAGAAGAAGGACTGCCTAGCTGAAAACCCCTGCAGCGGAAGACCAGAAGACGACAACTGCCTTGGCTCCAGAAACTCACCGGCCTGTCTCCTGCCTTCCAAAGATCCTGCTCCAGCGACGCCTTCCAAAGGGACCAGCGACCTCGACATCCTCTGAGGACTGCCCCTGCTTCGAAAAGACAAGAAACTCCCGAGGACAGCGGACCTGTTCCAAGAAAGGCTGCAACTTTGTTTCCAGCAGCCTTGAAAGAACCCTGCAAGCTCCCCGCAAGAAGCGTGAGACTTGCAACACTGCACCCGGCGACCCCGACTCGGCTGGTGGAGATCCGACACCTCAGGAGGAACCCCAGGACTACTCTGATACTGTGAGTACCAAAACCTGTCCCCCCTGAGCCCCCACAGCGCCGCCTGCAGAGGGAATCCCGAGGCTTCCCCTGACCGCGACTCTTTGAACCTAAAGTCCCGACGCCTGGGAGAGACCCTGCACCCGCAGCCCCCAGGACCTGAAGGACCGGACTTTCACTGGAGAAGTGACCCCCAGGAGTCCCTCTCCCTTGCCCAAGTGGAGGTTTCCCCGAGGAACCCCCCCCCTTGCCTGCCTGCAGCGCTGAAGAGATCCCGAGATCTCTCATAGACTAACATTGCGAACCCGACGCTTGTTTCTACACTGCACCCGGCCGCCCCCGCGCTGCTGAGGGTGAAATTTCTGTGTGGGCTTGTGTCCCCCCCGGTGCCCTACAAAACCCCCCTGGTCTGCCCTCCGAAGACGCGGGTACTTACCTGCAAGCAGACCGGAACCGGGGCACCCCCTTCTCTCCATTCTAGCCTATGTGTTTTGGGCACCACTTTGAACTCTGCACCTGACCGGCCCTGAGCTGCTGGTGTGGTGACTTTGGGGTTGCTCTGAACCCCCAACGGTGGGCTACCTTGGACCAAGAACTGAACCCTGTAAGTGTCTTACTTACCTGGTAAAACTAACCAAAACTTACCTCCCCTAGGAACTGTGAAAATTGCACTGTGTCCACTTTTAAAACAGCTATTTGTCAATAACTTGAAAAGTATACATGCAATTTTTATGATTTGAAGTTCCTAAAGTACTTACCTGCAATACCTTTCAAATGAGATATTACATGTAGAATTTGAACCTGTGGTTCTTAAAATAAACTAAGAAAAGATATTTTTCTATAACAAAACCTATTGGCTGGATTTGTCTCTGAGTGTGTGTACCTCATTTATTGTCTATGTGTATGTACAACAAATGCTTAACACTACTCCTTGGATAAGCCTACTGCTCGACCACACTACCACAAAATAGAGCATTAGTATTATCTCTTTTTACCACTATTTTACCTCTAAGGGGAACCCTTGGACTCTGTGCATGCTATTCCTTACTTTGAAATAGCACATACAGAGCCAACTTCCTACATTGGTGGATCAGCGGTGGGGTACAAGACTTTGCATTTGCTGGACTACTCAGCCAATACCTGATCACACGACAAATTCCAAAATTGTCATTAGAAATTCATTTTTTCAATTTGAAATTTTTCTAAATTCTTAAAAGTCCTGCTAGGGCCTTGTGTGTTAAGTCCCTGTTTAGCATTGTCTTTTAGAGTTTAAAAGTTTGTTAAAAGTTTGAAATTAGATTCTAGAAACAGTTTTAGATTCTTTAAAAAGTCTTCCAACTCTTAGCAAAATAATGTCTGATACAGAGATGAATGTGGTGGAACTCGACACCACACCTTACCTCCATCTTAAGATGAGGGAGCTAAGGTCTCTCTGTAATATCAAAAAAATAACCATTGGCTCCAGACCTACCAAAATTCAGCTCCAGGAGCTGTTGGCAGAGTTTGAAAAAGCCAACCCCTCTGATGATGACCTCACAGAGGAAGAGATTAGTGACTTGGAGGCCAATGTCCCTCCTCCAGTCCTAAATAGGGAGAACAGGACCCCTCAAGTCCTGTCTCCAACTGTGTTAGTCAGAAATAGTGAGTCCCTCACAGGAGGGTCCCACATTTCTGAAATCACTGAGGATGCTCTCAGTGAAGATGACCTCCTGTTAGCCAGGATGGCCAAAAGATTGGCTTTAGAGAGACAGCTCCTAGCCATAGAAAGGGAAAGACAAGAGATGGGCCTAGGACCCATCAATGGTGGCAGCAATATAAATAGGGTCAGAGATTCTCCTGACATGTTAAAAATCCCCAAAGGGATTGTGACAAAATTTGAAGATGGTGATGACATCACCAAGTGGTTCACAGCTTTTGAGAGGGCTTGTGTAACCAGAAAAGTGAACAGATCTCACTGGGGTGCTCTCCTTTGGGAAATGTTCACTGGAAAGTGTAGGGATAGACTCCTCACACTCTCTGGAAAAGATGCAGAATCTTATGACCTCATGAAGGGTACCCTGATTGAGGGCTTTGGATTCTCCACTGAGGAGTACAGGATTAGGTTCAGGGGGGCTCAAAAATCCTCGAGCCAGACCTGGGTTGACTTTGTTGACTACTCAGTGAAAACACTAGATGGTTGGATTCAAGGCAGTGGTGTAAGTAATTATGATGGGCTGTACAATTTATTTGTGAAAGAACACCTGTTAAGTAATTGTTTCAATGATAAACTGCATCAGCATCTGGTAGACCTAGGACCAATTTCTCCCCAAGAATTGGGAAAGAAGGCGGACCATTGGGTCAAGACAAGGGTGTCCAAGACTTCAACAGGGGGTGACCAAAAGAAAGGGGTCACAAAGACTCCCCAGGGGAAGAGTGATGAGACAACCAAAACTAAAAACAGTAAAGAGTCTTCTACAGGCCCCCAAAAACCTGCACAGGAGGGTGGGCCCAGAGCCTCTTCACAAAACAATGGGTACAAGGGTAAAAACTTTGATCCCAAAAAGGCCTGGTGTCATAGCTGTAAACAGCATGGACACCAAACTGGAGACAAGGCCTGTCCCAAGAAAGGTTCCACTCCAAACTCCCATCCAGGTAACACTGGTATGGCTAGTCTCCAAGTGGGATCAACAGTGTGCCCAGAGCAAATCAGGGTCCACACTGAAGCTACTCTAGTTTCTGAGGGTGGGGTGGATTTAGCCACACTAGCTGTCTGGCCGCCTAACATGCAAAAATACAGACAGCAACTCTTAATTAATGGGACTAGAATAGAGGGCCTGAGGGATACAGGTGCCAGTGTCACCATGGTGACAGAGAAACTGGTTTCCCCTGGCCAATACCTGACTGGAAAAACTTACACAGTCACCAACGCTGACAATCAGAGAAAAGTACATCCCATGGCAATGGTTACTTTAGAATGGGGAGGGGTCAATGGCCTGAAACAGGTGGTGGTCTCCTCAAATATCCCAGTGGACTGTCTGCTTGGAAATGACCTGGAGTCCTCAGCATGGGCTGAGGTAGAACTAAAAACCCATGCAGCAATGCTGGGTATCCCTGAACTGGTGTGTGTGAAAACAAGAGCACAATGCAAGGCACAAGGTGAACAAGTAGAGCTGGAGTCTGGAAGAATGGCCCAGCCTACCAAGAGAACAGGAAAGTCAGTTGGGAAACCAACTGCAACACAGCAAAAGAAAGGGAACCTCTCTTCTCAGGAAGAAGTTCTGCCCTCTGAGGGAACTGAGCCTTTGGAGCTTGAACCTTATCAGGTTGAGCTCTTAGGCCCAGGGGGACCCTCAAGGGAGGAGCTGTGTAAGGGACAAGAAACCTGTCCCTCTCTTGAAGGCCTTAGGCAGCAAGCTGCTGAAGAGTCCAAAGGCAAGAAAAATGGAACGCATAGGGTCTATTGGGAAGATGGACTCCTGTACACTGAGGCCAGAGACCCCAAACCTGGTGCCACTAGGAGAGTGGTAGTGCCTCAGCTGTTCAGGAAGTTCATCCTAACATTGGCCCATGACATTCCCCTTGCTGGACATTTGGGACAAACCAAGACGTGGGAGAGGTTAGTCAACCACTTCTACTGGCCCAACATGTCCAACATGGTTAAGGAGTTTTGCCTCTCCTGCCCCACCTGTCAAGCCAGTGGTAAGACAGGTGGGCATCCAAAGGCCCCCCTCATTCCACTTCCAGTGGTGGGGGTTCCCTTTGAAAGAGTGGGTGTGGACATAGTTGGTCCACTAGAACCTCCCACAGCCTCAGGAAATATGTATATCCTGGTAGTAGTGGATCATGCTACCAGGTATCCTGAAGCTATTCCCCTTAGGTCGACTACTGCCCCTGCAGTAGCCAAGGCCCTCATTGGTATCTTTACCAGAGTGGGTTTCCCTAAGGAGGTGGTGTCTGACAGAGGTACCAACTTCATGTCAGCATACCTAAAGCACATGTGGAATGAGTGTGGAGTGACTTATAAATTCACTACACCATACCATCCACAAACTAATGGCTTGGTTGAGAGATTCAACAAGACATTAAAAGGCATGATCATGGGGCTCCCAGAAAAACTCAAAAGGAGATGGGATGTCCTCTTGCCATGTCTGCTTTTCGCTTACAGAGAGGTGCCACAGAAGGGAGTAGGATTCTCACCCTTTGAACTTCTGTTTGGTCATCCTGTAAGGGGACCACTTGCTCTTGTTAAAGAAGGCTGGGAGAGACCTCTCCATGAGCCTAAACAGGACATAGTGGACTATGTACTTGGCCTTCGCTCTAGAATGGCAGAGTACATGGAAAAGGCAACCAAAAACCTTGAGGCCAGCCAACAGCTCCAGAAGTTTTGGTATGACCAAAAGGCTGCACTGGTTGAGTTCCAACCAGGGCAGAAAGTCTGGGTTCTGGAGCCTGTGGCTCCCAGGGCACTCCAGGACAAATGGAGTGGCCCTTACCCAGTACTAGAAAGGAAGAGTCAGGTCACCTACCTGGTGGACCTGGGCACAAGCAGGAGCCCCAAGAGGGTGATCCATGTGAACCGCCTTAAGCTCTTCCATGACAGGGCTGATGTCAATCTGTTGATGGTAACAGATGAGGATCAGGAGGCAGAGAGTGAACCTCTCCCTGATCTTCTGTCATCAGACCCAAAAGATGGCACAGTAGATGGAGTGATCTACTCAGACACCCTCTCTGGCCAACAGCAAGCTGATTGTAGGAGAGTCCTACAACAGTTTCCTGAACTCTTCTCCTTAACCCCTGGTCAGACACACCTGTGTACCCATGATGTGGACACAGGAGACAGCATGCCTGTCAAGAACAAAATCTTTAGACAGTCTGACCATGTTAAGGAAAGCATCAAGGTGGAAGTCCACAAGATGCTGGAATTGGGAGTAATTGAGCGCTCTGACAGCCCCTGGGCTAGCCCAGTGGTCTTAGTCCCCAAACCTCACACCAAAGATGGAAAGAAAGAGATGAGGTTTTGTGTGGACTACAGAGGGCTCAATTCTGTCACCAAGACAGATGCTCATCCAATTCCAAGAGCTGATGAGCTCATAGACAAATTAGGTGCTGCCAAATTCTTAAGTACCTTTGACTTGACAGCAGGGTACTGGCAAATAAAAATGGCACCTGGAGCAAAAGAGAAAACAGCATTCTCCACACCTGATGGGCATTATCAGTTTACTGTTATGCCCTTCGGTTTAAAGAATGCCCCTGCCACCTTCCAAAGGTTGGTGAATCAAGTCCTTGCTGGCTTGGAGTCCTTTAGCACAGCTTATCTTGATGATATTGCTGTCTTTAGCTCCACCTGGCAGGATCACCTGGTCCACCTGAAGAAGGTTTTGAAGGCTCTGCAATCTGCAGGCCTCTCTATCAAGGCATCCAAATGCCAGATAGGGCAGGGAACTGTGGTTTACTTGGGACACCTTGTAGGTGGAGGCCAGGTTCAGCCACTCCAACCCAAGATCCAGACTATTCTGGACTGGGTAGCTCCAAAAACCCAGACTCAAGTCAGGGCATTCCTTGGCTTGACTGGGTATTACAGGAGGTTTGTGAAGGGATATGGATCCATTGTGACAGCCCTCACTGAACTCACCTCCAAGAAAATGCCCAAGAAAGTGAACTGGACTGTGGAATGCCAACAGGCCTTTGACACCCTGAAACAAGCAATGTGCTCAGCACCAGTTCTCAAAGCTCCAGATTATTCTAAGCAGTTCATTGTGCAGACTGATGCCTCTGAACATGGGATAGGGGCAGTTTTGTCCCAAACAAATGATGATGGCCTTGACCAGCCTGTTGCTTTCATTAGCAGGAGGTTACTCCCCAGGGAGCAGCGTTGGAGTGCCATTGAGAGGGAGGCCTTTGCTGTGGTTTGGTCCCTGAAGAAGCTGAGACCATACCTCTTTGGGACTCACTTCCTAGTTCAAACTGACCACAGACCTCTCAAATGGCTGATGCAAATGAAAATCCTAAACTGTTGAGGTGGTCCATCTCCGTACAGGGAATGGACTTTATAGTGGAACACAGACCTGGGACTGCCCATGCCAATGCAGATGGCCTTTCCAGGTTCTTCCACTTAGAAAATGAAGACTCTCTTGGGAAAGGTTAGTCTCATCCTCTTTCGTTTGGGGGGGGGGTTGTGTAAGGAAATGCCTCCTTGGCATGGTTGCCCCCTGACTTTTTGCCTTTGCTGATGCTATGTTTACAATTGAAAGTGTGCTGAGGCCTGCTAACCAGGCCCCAGCACCAGTGTTCTTTCCCTAACCTGTACTTTTGTATCCACAATTGGCAGACCCTGGCATCCAGATAAGTCCCTTGTAACTGGTACTTCTAGTACCAAGGGCCCTGATGCCAAGGAAGGTCTCTAAGGGCTGCAGCATGTCTTATGCCACCCTGGAGACCTCTCACTCAGCACAGACACTCTGCTTGCCAGCTTGTGTGTGCTAGTGAGGACAAAACGAGTAAGTCGACATGGCACTCCCCTCAGGGTGCCATGCCAGCCTCTCACTGCCTATGCAGTATAGGTAAGACACCCCTCTAGCAGGCCTTACAGCCCTAAGGCAGGGTGCACTATACCATAGGTGAGGGTACCAGTGCATGAGCATGGTACCCCTACAGTGTCTAAACAAAACCTTAGACATTGTAAGTGCAGGGTAGCCATAAGAGTATATGGTCTGGGAGTCTGTCAAACACGAACTCCACAGCACCATAATGGCTACACTGAAAACTGGGAAGTTTGGTATCAAACTTCTCAGCACAATAAATGCACACTGATGCCAGTGTACATTTTATTGTAAAATACACCCCAGAGGGCACCTTAGAGGTGCCCCCTGAAACTTAACCGACTATCTGTGTAGGCTGACTAGTTTTAGCAGCCTGCCACAAACCGAGACATGTTGCTGGCCCCATGGGGAGAGTGCCTTTGTCACTCTGAGGCCAGTAACAAAGCCTGCACTGGGTGGAGATGCTAACACCTCCCCCAGGCAGGAATTGTCACACCTGGCGGTGAGCCTCAAAGGCTCACCTCCTTTGTGCCAACCCAGCAGGACACTCCAGCTAGTGGAGTTGCCCGCCCCCTCCGGCCAGGCCCCACTTTTGGCGGCAAGGCCGGAGAAGATAATGAGAAAAACAAGGAGGAGTCACTGACCAGTCAGGACAGCCCCTAAGGTGTCCTGAGCTGAGGTGACTCTAACTTTTAGAAATCCTCCATCTTGCAGATGGAGGATTCCCCCAATAGGGTTAGGAATGTGACCCCCTCCCCTTGGGAGGAGGCACAAAGAGGGTGTACCCACCCTCAGGGCTAGTAGCCATTGGCTACTAACCCCCCAGACCTAAACACGCCCTTAAATTTAGTATTTAAGGGCTACCCTGAACCCTAGAAAATTAGATTCCTGCAACTACAAGAAGAAGGACTGCCTAGCTGAAAACCCCTGCAGCGGAAGACCAGAAGACGACAACTGCCTTGGCTCCAGAAACTCACCGGCCTGTCTCCTGCCTTCCAAAGATCCTGCTCCAGCGACGCCTTCCAAAGGGACCAGCGACCTCGACATCCTCTGAGGACTGCCCCTGCTTCGAAAAGACAAGAAACTCCCGAGGACAGCGGACCTGTTCCAAGAAAGGCTGCAACTTTGTTTCCAGCAGCCTTGAAAGAACCCTGCAAGCTCCCCGCAAGAAGCGTGAGACTTGCAACACTGCACCCGGCGACCCCGACTCGGCTGGTGGAGATCCGACACCTCAGGAGGAACCCCAGGACTACTCTGATACTGTGAGTACCAAAACCTGTCCCCCCTGAGCCCCCACAGCGCCGCCTGCAGAGGGAATCCCGAGGCTTCCCCTGACCGCGACTCTTTGAACCTAAAGTCCCGACGCCTGGGAGAGACCCTGCACCCGCAGCCCCCAGGACCTGAAGGACCGGACTTTCACTGGAGAAGTGACCCCCAGGAGTCCCTCTCCCTTGCCCAAGTGGAGGTTTCCCCGAGGAACCCCCCCCCTTGCCTGCCTGCAGCGCTGAAGAGATCCCGAGATCTCTCATAGACTAACATTGCGAACCCGACGCTTGTTTCTACACTGCACCCGGCCGCCCCCGCGCTGCTGAGGGTGAAATTTCTGTGTGGGCTTGTGTCCCCCCCGGTGCCCTACAAAACCCCCCTGGTCTGCCCTCCGAAGACGCGGGTACTTACCTGCAAGCAGACCGGAACCGGGGCACCCCCTTCTCTCCATTCTAGCCTATGTGTTTTGGGCACCACTTTGAACTCTGCACCTGACCGGCCCTGAGCTGCTGGTGTGGTGACTTTGGGGTTGCTCTGAACCCCCAACGGTGGGCTACCTTGGACCAAGAACTGAACCCTGTAAGTGTCTTACTTACCTGGTAAAACTAACCAAAACTTACCTCCCCTAGGAACTGTGAAAATTGCACTGTGTCCACTTTTAAAACAGCTATTTGTCAATAACTTGAAAAGTATACATGCAATTTTTATGATTTGAAGTTCCTAAAGTACTTACCTGCAATACCTTTCAAATGAGATATTACATGTAGAATTTGAACCTGTGGTTCTTAAAATAAACTAAGAAAAGATATTTTTCTATAACAAAACCTATTGGCTGGATTTGTCTCTGAGTGTGTGTACCTCATTTATTGTCTATGTGTATGTACAACAAATGCTTAACACTACTCCTTGGATAAGCCTACTGCTCGACCACACTACCACAAAATAGAGCATTAGTATTATCTCTTTTTACCACTATTTTACCTCTAAGGGGAACCCTTGGACTCTGTGCATGCTATTCCTTACTTTGAAATAGCACATACAGAGCCAACTTCCTACATTGGTGGATCAGCGGTGGGGTACAAGACTTTGCATTTGCTGGACTACTCAGCCAATACCTGATCACACGACAAATTCCAAAATTGTCATTAGAAATTCATTTTTTCAATTTGAAATTTTTCTAAATTCTTAAAAGTCCTGCTAGGGCCTTGTGTGTTAAGTCCCTGTTTAGCATTGTCTTTTAGAGTTTAAAAGTTTGTTAAAAGTTTGAAATTAGATTCTAGAAACAGTTTTAGATTCTTTAAAAAGTCTTCCAACTCTTAGCAAAATAATGTCTGATACAGAGATGAATGTGGTGGAACTCGACACCACACCTTACCTCCATCTTAAGATGAGGGAGCTAAGGTCTCTCTGTAATATCAAAAAAATAACCATTGGCTCCAGACCTACCAAAATTCAGCTCCAGGAGCTGTTGGCAGAGTTTGAAAAAGCCAACCCCTCTGATGATGACCTCACAGAGGAAGAGATTAGTGACTTGGAGGCCAATGTCCCTCCTCCAGTCCTAAATAGGGAGAACAGGACCCCTCAAGTCCTGTCTCCAACTGTGTTAGTCAGAAATAGTGAGTCCCTCACAGGAGGGTCCCACATTTCTGAAATCACTGAGGATGCTCTCAGTGAAGATGACCTCCTGTTAGCCAGGATGGCCAAAAGATTGGCTTTAGAGAGACAGCTCCTAGCCATAGAAAGGGAAAGACAAGAGATGGGCCTAGGACCCATCAATGGTGGCAGCAATATAAATAGGGTCAGAGATTCTCCTGACATGTTAAAAATCCCCAAAGGGATTGTGACAAAATTTGAAGATGGTGATGACATCACCAAGTGGTTCACAGCTTTTGAGAGGGCTTGTGTAACCAGAAAAGTGAACAGATCTCACTGGGGTGCTCTCCTTTGGGAAATGTTCACTGGAAAGTGTAGGGATAGACTCCTCACACTCTCTGGAAAAGATGCAGAATCTTATGACCTCATGAAGGGTACCCTGATTGAGGGCTTTGGATTCTCCACTGAGGAGTACAGGATTAGGTTCAGGGGGGCTCAAAAATCCTCGAGCCAGACCTGGGTTGACTTTGTTGACTACTCAGTGAAAACACTAGATGGTTGGATTCAAGGCAGTGGTGTAAGTAATTATGATGGGCTGTACAATTTATTTGTGAAAGAACACCTGTTAAGTAATTGTTTCAATGATAAACTGCATCAGCATCTGGTAGACCTAGGACCAATTTCTCCCCAAGAATTGGGAAAGAAGGCGGACCATTGGGTCAAGACAAGGGTGTCCAAGACTTCAACAGGGGGTGACCAAAAGAAAGGGGTCACAAAGACTCCCCAGGGGAAGAGTGATGAGACAACCAAAACTAAAAACAGTAAAGAGTCTTCTACAGGCCCCCAAAAACCTGCACAGGAGGGTGGGCCCAGAGCCTCTTCACAAAACAATGGGTACAAGGGTAAAAACTTTGATCCCAAAAAGGCCTGGTGTCATAGCTGTAAACAGCATGGACACCAAACTGGAGACAAGGCCTGTCCCAAGAAAGGTTCCACTCCAAACTCCCATCCAGGTAACACTGGTATGGCTAGTCTCCAAGTGGGATCAACAGTGTGCCCAGAGCAAATCAGGGTCCACACTGAAGCTACTCTAGTTTCTGAGGGTGGGGTGGATTTAGCCACACTAGCTGTCTGGCCGCCTAACATGCAAAAATACAGACAGCAACTCTTAATTAATGGGACTAGAATAGAGGGCCTGAGGGATACAGGTGCCAGTGTCACCATGGTGACAGAGAAACTGTTTCCCCTGGCCAATACCTGACTGGAAAAACTTACACAGTCACCAACGCTGACAATCAGAGAAAAGTACATCCCATGGCAATGGTTACTTTAGAATGGGGAGGGTCAATGGCCTGAAACAGGTGGTGGTCTCCTCAAATATCCCAGTGGACTGTCTGCTTGGAAATGACCTGGAGTCCTCAGCATGGGCTGAGGTAGAACTAAAAACCCATGCAGCAATGCTGGGTATCCCTGAACTGGTGTGTGTGAAAACAAGAGCACAATGCAAGGCACAGGGTGAACAAGTAGAGCTGGAGTCTGGAAGAATGGCCCAGCCTACCAAGAGAACAGGAAAGTCAGTTGGGAAACCAACTGCAACACAGCAAAAGAAAGGGAACCTCTCTTCTCAGGAAGAAGTTCTGCCCTCTGAGGGAACTGAGCCTTTGGAGCTTGAACCTTATCAGGTTGAGCTCTTAGGCCCAGGGGGACCCTCAAGGGAGGAGCTGTGTAAGGGACAAGAAACCTGTCCCTCTCTTGAAGGCCTTAGGCAGCAAGCTGCTGAAGAGTCCAAAGGCAAGAAAAATGGAACGCATAGGGTCTATTGGGAAGATGGACTCCTGTACACTGAGGCCAGAGACCCCAAACCTGGTGCCACTAGGAGAGTGGTAGTGCCTCAGCTGTTCAGGAAGTTCATCCTAACATTGGCCCATGACATTCCCCTTGCTGGACATTTGGGACAAACCAAGACGTGGGAGAGGTTAGTCAACCACTTCTACTGGCCCAACATGTCCAACATGGTTAAGGAGTTTTGCCTCTCCTGCCCCACCTGTCAAGCCAGTGGTAAGACAGGTGGGCATCCAAAGGCCCCCCTCATTCCACTTCCAGTGGTGGGGGTTCCCTTTGAAAGAGTGGGTGTGGACATAGTTGGTCCACTAGAACCTCCCACAGCCTCAGGAAATATGTATATCCTGGTAGTAGTGGATCATGCTACCAGGTATCCTGAAGCTATTCCCCTTTGGTCGACTACTGCCCCTGCAGTAGCCAAGGCCCTCATTGGTATCTTTACCAGAGTGGGTTTCCCTAAGGAGGTGGTGTCTGACAGAGGTACCAACTTCATGTCAGCATACCTAAAGCACATGTGGAATGAGTGTGGAGTGACTTATAAATTCACTACACCATACCATCCACAAACTAATGGCTTGGTTGAGAGATTCAACAAGACATTAAAAGGCATGATCATGGGGCTCCCAGAAAAACTCAAAAGGAGATGGGATGTCCTCTTGCCATGTCTGCTTTTCGCTTACAGAGAGGTGCCACAGAAGGGAGTAGGATTCTCACCCTTTGAACTTCTGTTTGGTCATCCTGTAAGGGGACCACTTGCTCTTGTTAAAGAAGGCTGGGAGAGACCTCTCCATGAGCCTAAACAGGACATAGTGGACTATGTACTTGGCCTTCGCTCTAGAATGGCAGAGTACATGGAAAAGGCAACCAAAAACCTTGAGGCCAGCCAACAGCTCCAGAAGTTTTGGTATGACCAAAAGGCTGCACTGGTTGAGTTCCAACCAGGGCAGAAAGTCTGGGTTCTGGAGCCTGTGGCTCCCAGGGCACTCCAGGACAAATGGAGTGGCCCTTACCCAGTACTAGAAAGGAAGAGTCAGGTCACCTACCTGGTGGACCTGGGCACAAGCAGGAGCCCCAAGAGGGTGATCCATGTGAACCGCCTTAAGCTCTTCCATGACAGGGCTGATGTCAATCTGTTGATGGTAACAGATGAGGATCAGGAGGCAGAGAGTGAACCTCTCCCTGATCTTCTGTCATCAGACCCAAAAGATGGCACAGTAGATGGAGTGATCTACTCAGACACCCTCTCTGGCCAACAGCAAGCTGATTGTAGGAGAGTCCTACAACAGTTTCCTGAACTCTTCTCCTTAACCCCTGGTCAGACACACCTGTGTACCCATGATGTGGACACAGGAGACAGCATGCCTGTCAAGAACAAAATCTTTAGACAGTCTGACCATGTTAAGGAAAGCATCAAGGTGGAAGTCCACAAGATGCTGGAATTGGGAGTAATTGAGCGCTCTGACAGCCCCTGGGCTAGCCCAGTGGTCTTAGTCCCCAAACCTCACACCAAAGATGGAAAGAAAGAGATGAGGTTTTGTGTGGACTACAGAGGGCTCAATTCTGTCACCAAGACAGATGCTCATCCAATTCCAAGAGCTGATGAGCTCATAGACAAATTAGGTGCTGCCAAATTCTTAAGTACCTTTGACTTGACAGCAGGG
Organism: Pleurodeles waltl; assembly: GCF_031143425.1. Lineage (NCBI taxonomy): Eukaryota > Metazoa > Chordata > Amphibia > Caudata > Salamandridae > Pleurodeles > Pleurodeles waltl. Next base: position 533,854,679 of record NC_090451.1, read on the forward strand.
TACTGGCAAATAAAAATGGCACCTGGAGCAAAAGAGAAAACAGCATTCTCCACACCTGATGGGCATTATCAGTTTACTGTTATGCCCTTCGGTTTAAAGAATGCCCCTGCCACCTTCCAAAGGTTGGTGAATCAAGTCCTTGCTGGCTTGGAGTCCTTTAGCACAGCTTATCTGATGATATTGCTGTCTTTAGCTCCACCTGGCAGGATCACCTGGTCCACCTGAAGAAGGTTTTGAAGGCTCTGCAATCTGCAGGCCTCTCTATCAAGGCATCCAAATGCCAGATAGGGCAGGGAACTGTGGTTTACTTGGGACACCTTGTAGGTGGAGGCCAGGTTCAGCCACTCCAACCCAAGATCCAGACTATTCTGGACTGGGTAGCTCCAAAAACCCAGACTCAAGTCAGGGCATTCCTTGGCTTGACTGGGTATTACAGGAGGTTTGTGAAGGGATATGGATCCATTGTGACAGCCCTCACTGAACTCACCTCCAAGAAAATGCCCAAGAAAGTGAACTGGACTGTGGAATGCCAACAGGCCTTTGACACCCTGAAACAAGCAATGTGCTCAGCACCAGTTC